>NW_026712346.1:6748584-8054097 GCF_030504385.1 Musca domestica
GCAAATCATCAATGACCGTTAGAACCCTGGGAAAAATTACGATCTAACATCTGTCTCATTTAACGGCGTAGAAGTGACAGATCTGAAGAGGTGCGCGGGTTATTTCAACCGGCAGTTTATAGAGCACCCCGAGAGTGACAGGGTTAAGAGAAGGATCTTACGCCGTGTAGGAAGATGTTGCATATGTCATCAGAATATTATTGTATTGCATCTTGTTCAGAAACATTAGCACTTCCTTTAGCTATATTGCTTAGTTATTCACTTAAATTTGGTCACTTTCTATCTTTCTGGAAAACATCTTATATTATACCTTAACATAAGTCTGGTAGTCTTACTAATGTGTCAAAAATTGTAGAGGAATTGCAAAATTAAGTGTCATTCCAAAATTGTTCGAAAAATTAATTACTGCAGTAATTTTACTGAAAATTCAATCTATATTGAGTCTATATCAGCATGGTTTTTGTAGTGGTCTTTCAACTACAACAAATCTTAAACAATTTACGTCAATACAATTTACAGTAATAAAATAATTTGTCCAGCGTAAGCAAACTGACACAATTTATATTGATTTTAGTAAAGCTTTCGATAGGGTTAACCATGAACTTCTAATATATAAATTAAATTATATGGGTTTCAACACAAACTTAGTCAAATGAAATGGAAATAGATCACAACTAGTTTTGTTTGAAGGGTATCTATCCAAAACGATTAACGTTCCATCGGGTGTTCCGCAAGAAAGACACCTTGGACCGGCCTTCTTTCTTTTGTTTTCACCGATTTACCTAATTCCATAGATTACTCGAAATTGTGAATGTACGCAGATGGTTTTAAATTATTCATTTCCCAAATTTGTGATAAACAAGCTAGTTTACTTCAAATCGATTTAGATAACCTTTTTCAATGGTGCATGTTAAATTGTATGGATTTAAATTTGAGCAAATGTATGCATATATGCTTCTCCAGATCTTCTCTGATATTGCAATATAATAATTGAAGGTCATTCATTGTCAACTGTAGATTAATTTAGAGAATTTTAGAATTCGTGCAAAAACAATTTCTGCTATTTGCCTTATGAGGTTTATATTAGAATAGTGGTTTTGCTTATCCTTCTTATGCTAGCGGGCTATATATATATAATGTTGAACTCGATTTTTGTAATAAAATTACTAGTAATGTTCCTACCAATTACTACCAATTGTTATATACTGATTTTCACCGCACGAATTATTATTGACTTTAATTCTGTGTACTGTAATGTTTAGTATGAGTTTAGAAGTTATTAAATCTAGAATATTTTTATTTTTAAACAATTAAAATACATATTTTATCTGATGAATTAGATTCTGTAGTTGGTTTTCAATTGCCTACAAAATTCCCATTGTGATGCGGATCATGATGTGTACGCGATCCCTGCGTAAAGGAATGTCACAGGGGTGGGAATGTGAGGCGTGGGACCGGCCGGCAGTACTTGGGGAGCTGATAAGGAAACCTTGTTGAACTCTTACAACACGATAGGACGGTCTGTGGTAAATTATGCGGCTCCGGTGTGGTCCGCCAATGATAGTGCTACGTAGTGGAAAAATATTCAGTCCTGCCAGAATGCCCACCTTAGAACCGCAGCAGGGTGGTATATCATAAGGACTTTGATCAAGCCATGGAACACCTTCAAGGAAAATCAAACGACTTCTAAATGCACTTTCCGCACTCAATCTTTCGTATAATCCACCATAAAACAAATTACACTGAATGTCGATGTTACCTTCATGCAACAATAAAAGAAACTAACGTTTCTGGGACGAATTATCTCTAACTCCCTGTCTGTTTCTGAACATTTCTCATTTATAGAGAATGCCGTTATCAATAAGACTAATCTTTTGAGATGCCCTACTTCAATCAATCAGAGGAGGTCTACATCCAAAACTAGCCTTAATGTATATAGAAGCGTTGTTAGATCCAAAATTGAGTACTCTAAAACGACAACTGCTAATTCTCCACAGTACATAAAGAAAAAAGTTGAACGTCTAATTGACATGATTAAAAGATCCCTGGGAGTGCCCAAATCATCACCTACTCTTGTGGTATATACGCTTGCTGGAGAAATACCGCCTGCACACAGAGCCCAGTTTTTAACTGCAAAAAGATCAGTAGGATGAAGCTACGAAATCCAGATATCGTATGATATTATTGCTGACAATCCACTAGTCAGGCTCATATTCCCGACAGAAATTCCACACATCAGAACCAACTTACTAGCTTTTACAAGCCATTTACAAGGAGCTTGCTCACTACAAAATGCATGATTTTGAATTATTTGCAACAGATGCGTCGGTCAAAGAGAATGCTACTGGTTGTGGAATTTACAACACCTCCAAGAGACAAAGATTTATCTTCAAGATTGACTTGAAAACCTCCTCCACCTTTGTTGAGTTTTTTGTCCTTTAAAAGGCTCTTCAGATTGCTGTGGAAGATACCAGGGCTTTAGCTACTGTTAACTCGGACTATTTTCGGGTTGGAGATTTCCATAACATTCTACAAGATTTAAATATTAAACGTTGTTATGTTATATGGAGGCTTTATAGAAGATTAAACACAAAATTGCCATGACTGGAACGAAGAATTCACTTAAATTTCAACAACCAAGGGGTAAAAACTTTTCCCAAATTTGCGAAAATGTTTTTGCACGTCCCTGGTACCTCAAAATGAACCTATTCTCGAAGGATACGAAACTAATAAATAGGTTGATGGTTGGTCAACCTTATGACAAGGTGTTTCTACATCACATTGGAGCTGTTGATAATAATAATTGTGATAATGTGGCACTCGCCCAAAGAGATGTCCAAAACTGTATTCTTAAATGCCTGAGGTTTAAGATACAATTTTTCTATACTCTTTTCACTACACCATAAACTGAACCAAACCCAAGACTCCAATCTTTGCACACTGCTTGAGTTCAAGGAAACTAATCTACACCTGTGAAATTTCCTTATACTGTAATACAATCAGTGATATTTTGCCTGAATCCTTCTACCACACAGCTTTCTATTCATTGCTTTGGATAAGCCATCTTCATCTATTGGATACATCATAACTCTCAAAGTGTTTCGATCACCATTTTGGCTGTAATTTCCGGAGATCATAATCATATAAACACACTGAATTATTTGCTACATGCACTGTTTATTTTCCTTAACCACGGGAAAGCCAATTGGCAAGAATTCAGAGAATATACCATCGCCGCTTCAAAGATACTAAATACTTTTTACATACTTTTGAGTGGGTTGAGTCGCCTCGGAAATCTAGCAATAAACAATAAATATTATAAAATTAAATTTTTCCCAGCCGCCATAAAACACCACAGTGAACAATTCGGTGATCTTGTGCGCTGACGCATACGATAATTTGTAAGATAATAAAGGTTATGACCCACACGTACAGATATCGATGCGCTCAGTAGATGCACAAGACCACTGAAATGAAATAACAAGCAGCCCTGCAATGTTCTCCATTCAATATTAGAATAGATAAGAATCGATGCGCTCAGTAGATGCACAAGACCACTTGAATGAAATAACAAGCAGCCCTGCAATGTTCTCCAATCAATATTAGAATAGATAAGAATAATTGCGTGGCTGCGATTAGGTTAAGTTAGATTAGTTTCGGTAGCACTTAGGAAACATATTTTTTAAATACAATTAGAATTGAATCAATAGCCAAACCATTCGGTTGGTTTTCTTTTCTCATCTTACATCAATCGAGCCTTCGCTTGAAAACGAATTAGCGACCACAAAACGAAAAAATTGTAGGAGTTTTCCCACACCAGTGGTAAGAAACTCACAACAAGCAGAAGTAGCTATTCTTCAAAGAAAGAGGAGAACTGCTATCAAAAGAAGTCCGCTGAGACATTTGAAATATAAGACCGTAGGGCATTTTAAAAAATAGTCGAACGGACAAAATTAAGCGAAAAAGTCATTGTGCAAGAATAAAAAAGCCTTAGAGGCAGAATTAAAAAAAAAAAAACATATAAATATTACAAACGAAACCCAAAGGGCAAAAATAAAAAAAAAAACAAAGAAAAAAATCGCTAAAAAAGTACAACAAAAAATCGCAATACAAAAATATACAAATTTGATAAGAGGACCTCAAAAGTCCGAACTAAAAAAGATATAAATTAAAAAAAATAAATAAATGATAAAGGGCCAAGAAAGCAACATCGCAAAAAACAAAGAAGCAAAATATACAAAAAAGAAAAACAAAGAAATATAAAAAAGCAAAATATGATGCAAAAAATGAAAAAAGGAGTTCCAAAAACAAAAGCTCCGAGAAGGGGGCATGAGGTCGAAAATCCTGGGCCATTGAATATACCAGATTATTATATGACAGCAACAGTTTCAGGCGTTCCAGAAAATGATGCTGCAGCAGCAGCAGGAGCATTTGAAATCGATGATGGAACAAATGAAGCAGATGTTTCCATTGCTACAACCCAGCAAAAATAAAAATGAAGACAAGAAAAAAGAGGAAAGGCAAGTCGTCGAAGCTGAGAAAGATGACTTGTCCAAACAACTATCAAGTGTAAGAGAGGGACATAATACTGTTGAACGAAAACAGATTCCAGGCTTGGAAGGAAATTTCGGGAATTTTTTCCCGCCGGAAAGTCCTCATTTTGAGGAACGCGATGTGGAAGGAAATTCTGGTGTCGCACCCGCACTGACTGATGAAAAACCACTTCGGGGAAACTTATCAAGTTACTTAAAAATAATCCAAAAGTCGAAGAAGGAGAGAAGCCGCTGCCCACAGAAGGATCCAAGATTTTAAACGAATATGATGATTACGACGACGATTCTAGAGGAAAAGAATGCATCGAAGAAGTTTGGAAAGCCGAACAAAGTTCTCTGGTTCTGGTTCCTGAACGGTATTGCCTTAGAGAAATCAATAGCAAATCATCAATGACCGTTAGAACCCTGGGAAAAATTACGATCTAACATCTGTCTCATTTAACGGCGTAGAAGTGACAGATCTGAAGAGGTGCGCGGGTTATTTCAACCGGCAGTTTATAGAGCACCCCGAGAGTGACAGGGTTAAGAGAAGGATCTTACGCCGTGTAGGAAGATGTTGCATATGTCATCAGAATATTATTGTATTGCATCTTGTTCAGAAACATTAGCACTTCCTTTAGCTATATTGCTTAATTATTCACTTAAATTTGGTCACTTTCTATCTTTCTGGAAAACATCTTATATTATACCTTTACATAAGTCTGGTAGTCTTACTAATGTGTCAAAAATTGTAGAGGAATTGCAAAATTAAGTGTAATTCCAAAATTGTTCGAAAAATTAATTACTGCAGCAATTTCACTGAAAATTCAATCTATATTGAGTCTATATTGCATGGTTTTTGTAGTGGTCTTTCAACTACAACAAATCTTAAACAATTTACGTCAATACAATTTACAGTAATAAAAGAAATTGTCCATCGTAAACAAACTGACACAATTTATATTAGTTTTAGTAAAGCTTTCGATAGGGTAAACCATGAACTTCTAATATATAAATTAAATTATATGGGTTTCAACACAAACTTAGTCAAATGAAATAGATCACAACTAGTTTTGCTTGAAGGGTATCTATCCAAAACGATTAACGTTCCATCGGGTGTTCCGCAAGAAAGTCACCTTGGACCGGCCTTCTTTCTTTTGTTTTCACCGATTTACCTAATTCCATAGATTACTCGAAATTGTGAATGTACGCAGATGGTTTTAAATTATTCATTTCCCAAATTTGTGATAAACAAGCTAGTTTACTTCAAATCGATTTAGATAACCTTTTTCAATGGTGCATGTTAAATTGTATGGATTTAAATTTGAGCAAATGTATGCATATATGCTTCTCCAGATCTTCTCTGATATTGCAATATAATAATTGAAGGTCATTCATTGTCAACTGTAGATTAATTTGTCGATATTGGCTTCTTGCTGGATCCAAAATTAAATTTTAATAGCCATGTAATAACAATGGTAAATAAAGCAAATGGTGTTTAAGGTCTTGTTAAACGGTGGTTCTGTTGTATGGGATCCTCAATATGCAATATACTCAGATAAAATAGAATCCGTGCAAAAACAATTTCTGTTATTTGCCTTGCGAGGTTTATATTGGAATATTGATTTTCCTTTGCCTTCTTATGCTAGCAGGCTAAAATTAATTAGATTACCCACACTTAGAAGCAGACGTATTATTAAATATTATTATTAAATATTATTAATATTAAATGGTAATATACCTTCAGATTCCCTAATCTTATCTATTAGAAGTAATGTTCCTACCATGGTACAATGAAGAGAAGGTAGGTCAACTTTGAAAAAATTGCAAGTATAGAGGTCTACCTGTTTGGCTTGTAATGTCAGAATTGCTATCAAAACAATAAAAAAGCAAACAACTTGTTGCATAAATTTTGAATAAATAATTTAAAATACCGCGAAAACTGAATGAAAGGTCAAAATTTATTTTCAAAATCACGTTCTATATATCTCTTATGGTTTATTTCGCGAAAAAACTGTAGATTTTGTCGATGCAATCGTTGCAATAAGCATTTTGAAAGCACCCGAATTTGAATATTTTCTAAACAATTTTTTATTATTGAAAAGAAGACACACACATAAGCAAATGAAGTTGACATATTAAGCCAGAAAAATAAAAAAAATTAAATCATATGGTAGTTCTGCCCTACCTTGAATTCATTGTACCATGGTTCCTACCAATTACTACCAATTGTTATATACTGATTTTGGTATGAGTTTAGAATTTATTAAATCTAGAATAATTTCATTTTTAAACAATTAAAATACATGTTTTATCATTTGACAAACTAGCTGATGAATTAGATTCTGTAGTTAGTTTTCAATTTCCTACAAAATTCCCATTGTGAATGTGATCATGATGTGTACGCGGTCCCTGCGTAAAGGGATGTCGCAGGGGTGGGAATGTGAGGCGTGGGACCGGCCGGCAGTAATTGGGGAGCTGATAAGGAAACCTTGTTGACCTCTTACAACACGATAGGACGGTCTGTGGTAAATTATGCGGCACCGGTGTGGTCCGCCAATGTTAGTGCCGACCTTAGAACCGCAGCAGGGTGCCTCCTCATGACAAAATGCTTTCAATGCAATACCTGCTTGGGTTTTATAGACAAAGCCATCCGAATCACCATCTTGTGGATAGGCAACCTCCGCGCAGGCACGTTAGGAAAGACCTTCATGATCTAGAGAGAGGTACGTAGGTATAAGAGAGAGCCTCTAGATCAAAAGGGCTATCTAGCGGAACTGAATAGTATTCACTCTAATGCGGTCTCAGAAGCCATTGAAGGATACAGAGTGAATGTGTTAGGAGACCATCCCCCTCCCGTCGCAGCTGAAGAACGAGAGCTGTCCCGACAAACCCGAGTAGTTTTTGCTCAATTACGATCCGGATGGTGCAGCCGCCTAAATTCCTACTGGGCCCGGATTAACAGCGACTTGCAGAACATCTGCCCAGCTTGTGGCACAGGCCCGCATGACACGTTGCACCTATTTCGCTGCCCAGCCAAACCTACTCACATAACTCCAGTCTCGTTATGGACACAACCCATATAGGTGACATCCTTTTTGAAACTGGACTTAGAGGCAGAATCAGATTGAATGGAGTCAGAAAATGGAAAAAGAGCAAACAGAGATGTATGGGCTGCTACAACATTCCAAGGAATCTCCATCTTTGCTCTTTAAAAAGGGGATCGCTTCAAAGTTAAAAAAACAGTTTATAAAAACAACGTTTGTTTATTAGTGGTGAAAGATTTAATGCTTACAGGGGTAAGGCAGGGAATACCTAGGTTTCGGAAAGAGCCCCCAATCCTTCCTTGTTTTTTGTCTTTCTCCACTAATAAACAAACCTGACTATTTTGCAACAACAACATTTTATTTTTATTCAAAACAGTACGTACACACAAACAAACTGTGGATGTATTTTAAACGGAGTAGTGGCATCCAACGCACCTAAAGAAAAAAATGTATTTAGAGGTAGCTTTGTTCTATCTTCTGTAATTTAGCCATGCGAAAACTATCTCTAGGCGAAAAATATTTAACTGGACTCCAGCGCCAATAGTCTAACAATTTCTTCTATATATTTCTTCTATTTTTTTATTTTTACCTAATTAAGGGAAAGTATTTTTTGCATGAGAGAAATATCCGGTTATTTGACCAGAAATTTCGGATACAACATCCGGGTTTTATCCGGTTCGGTATTTACAAAATGAGTACCCTTTGAAAGCTTATGGAAATACCCATGGTACAATAAGGAGGTAGAGCAGCTTCATTAAACTACAGATATACACAGCGGCCGGTTCTATTTACCGGATTGGCTCGGAGGTACAAATCTCCGACCAGGGGCCGCCAACCCAGCAAATACATGTTCGTGTTCGTCCATCCCGAATGTGTTATCTGTATTCTCTTGGTCCGAGCCGGGATCGAGACCAACCCCGGACCATGTTTCTACTCCGTTTGTCGTAATCGCATCCACCACATATCGGTCTCGGTGAGATGCAACGGATGCATGGAGTGGGTGTCAACGCATATCACCTCATCTAGTAACCAACATGAATAATTTCAAGTATTGTTTTAAGCAAATTCGATGTCATTTATCGATTATTCATAATTTTTGCTAAATCCTCCATTACACTTTATTCCTTTTGTACTAAATTCTACAATAAGAAGTTATATTTTGAGTGCTCAAGCAAGCTCTCTTTCTTTTACAATAGTTCGTCAAGCAGTTAACATACTGCAATAAAAATTAATTATACCTGATGGTTTGAAATCAAAATGTACGTATAATCTTATTATTTGCATGTCTAATATATTTTATCCTAAATAAAATTGACTTACCTTAGGAATTAAAACAATGTTTGCCAAAATTTGGCAATACGAAATAAACATTTTGCAATAAAACTAAACAGTGTTGGCGAATTAATTCAAATCATCAGGGGCTATTGTGAACAGGTGCATTCCCGGTATTTGGGAGGAGAATGAAAATGCTCGTATGATGCTTGATTCGACACTGAATTTATTTTTTCATAATTCCATCTTAAGTGCTAGCTTACAAAATAATTCTTAACCTTACACACTATCTAGCAACCCTTACTTTCTATTCAAGAATACATATGAATTGGTGACAGACCAACGCGACTCATCTTGCGTACGCGAATCATCTTGCATATCTCTTGTGGGGGTCGTAAAATCTTTATTACATGCTCATTATCTTATGCAGCAGGCAAACACAGCGTTGGGTAGATTATAATTTACAAAAACTATTAAACATAGTCGTGCGTAAATAGTTCAATACAAAATTATCACTAAACTGAAGAGTAAATTCTATGTTGATAAGAATGTAAGTACTTAGCATAAAGTAAACTAAAAACTAAATAATATTTAGATAAGCGTGTGAAACACCAATTCCATTTCCACACACATGTTTGAGTCTTTCAAATATTCTGCGATGGGGCAAAGTGAATAGATGCTACTCTTGTCGGTTTTATGCATCTTCTGATTGAACATATTAGAGCTATTATGCAGGCGGCTACCATGACCATTAGAGATAAGTGCCCGGAGATGTGATGAAAATTCAACCCTTTTAGATTAAGCTGTGAGACATCGATCGTTTTCAACTGAGACTCTATATCCACTAGCCTTGCTGAGTGATTTACCACCATCGGCCCTAAAGGCATGACCGAGAAATTAGACAGCCGGTCTATGTCTGCTACGAAGGATGATTTGTCTTCCACGACCTTCTTCGATTCAAGATTGAAAGGTGTGGAAATTGTTGCTCCTTTTACCCTTAATGTACATCCTGGCTTCATCGTAATGATGCCTTGACTCGGTAGCTGGACTATTTGCTGTGAATCTCGACTGCAGGATACGTGAGCAGTTGTTGGTTGAAAAACTTTGAACAACCAGCGGTTGTTGGCTTGCAGCTTCGTCCATAGCGATTCCATCTTTGTCTCAGAGAACTGGCATCTCGGTGCATTTAGGGGCTTAAGAGAGTACACCTCACACGAATGGTCATTTGCGTCGACCCATGGCCAATTACCTTCGCAAACATATTCATCGTCAATGTACAGCTGACACATGTTTAACTCAGCTTGCGTCATTATATGATAGGCATCCCTGTTGAAATTATATATCAGATAATGTCCCGATGGCTGTGCTACAACTTTCCCACCGTTCAGCCTTATAGGCAGGGGGATGATCCGATGCAGCTGAGACGTGTGCTGCGTGAACAATGGAATATTAGCTGAAACCATCAGTCGGTCCTCAATTAATGCTGCCTTAGCAGTAAGAAGTTTGTATACCGCTCTAATTTGATCATACTTTTTCCCAGGAAATTTGAGGTGATCAGGCATGTGCTCTTTTATCTTGGTCCAGCGTAGAGAATATCGTTCAAGCTTCTTCCATTTGATGTCTTGGAAGACGCATCAAACACCACTCTTACTTTTGTAGTTATACTGCTTTCTCTGATGACAGCTTGATGGGGAAGGTAGTATTTTCCCCGTATTTCCGGCTCTACTCGTTCCATATGCCCCATACTAATATATTCTTCCATAAACTGTTTGTATTCCATTTTTAGTTCAGGGTTGGCGCATAATTTCTTTTCAATGTTCAAAAATCTCGCCATAGCTCTTTTACGTGAATCTCCTAATTCAACGTCTTCCCTGAAGGGAAGTCTGACCATAAACCGGCCATCATTCGCTAACGATGTTGTTGAACCATAATTTGATATACAAAAGTCATCCTCTGTCACTGCTTGATTGTCGCTCACCTCCTGTATCTCCCAAAATCTTTCCAGAGTAGTAGTTGCTACAATTTTCTTGCTGCTTCCCTTTTTTTCCGTAGTCGGTCCCGACAGTATCCATCCTAGCTTCGTCCTCTGCGCCAATATACTATCTTTTTTGTGAATACCATCTTGAAGGATTTCGTGGTAGACATCGCTTCCAATTAGCACGTCGATTCTATCTGACGACGTAAAGTCCGGATCTGCTAGCGTAAAATTTTCCCATTTATCTATATCGTATTCACACGTTGGATCCTGCTGAACTGAAGCCAACTCAGGAAGTACGACTGACTCTATATTCACAGCGAAATCGCTTAAAAATCTGGGTTTCACTTCGATAATAACTTTCGATTTTGCTTTACCGACGACTGCTCCCCCAAGTCCATGCAGTGTTACATCTGTTCTTTGCTTTGGCAACTGCAATATCTGTACGGCTTCCTCGCTGATTGAAGACGCCTGAGCACAAGGATCGATTAATGCTCTCAAGGTGATGTATTCGTTTTGCTTCGATTTTACTCGTATCTGTGCTGTTGCAATTAATACATGATGCATTTCTTTAATTGTGGTAAATGTTGATTTTCCTTTGTTGCCTCCTGAAGCCGATTTTTCAATATGAAGGCTGGTGTGATGTCTGCCATTACACATAAAGCAATTCGTTTTGCTAATGCATCTTCTTGTTGCCTTATGATTTAAACAGTGCACAGCTCGTTCCGTCTTACCCAATCAATCCTCTCCTTCACTGTTAATGTTTTATACTGCTGACATTGGTGAATCTTGTGCCCAAAACTTTTGCAATAACCGCATTTTGTTTGATTTTCTTCGCTGTTTGTTGCTGCCACTTCAAAACTGTATTGTCGCTTGAATCTCTGCTTATCTCCGTCATCTATAGACCAAACTGAATTCAAAGTTTGATATCTTTGCTCCAAGAATTTTAGAACGTCGTTGATATCTTGAATTTCCGTACACTTTTGTATAGTCTGTTCATATTGTAAAAGAGTCTCTTTATCCAATTTGCGCACTATTATGTGTGCCAGAATTGGGTATGCATCTCCCAGTTTCAAATTCATGGATTTGATTCACTCAATGCTCTCTATAGCTGTATCCAATAACTTCTTGATACTGTGCACTGATGATCCATTAATTTTTGGCACATCTAATAGGCTGTCCACATAATGTGTGAATAGAGTCCTTTTATTGTCGTACCTTTTACGTAATGCTTCCAAAGCCCCTTCATATGCTGAACTGGTTAACGGCATGTTTTGAATAATCTGCAGTGCATCCCCCTTCAAAGCTGACCGTAGATGAAACAGCTTCTCTTGATCTGAGGCATTTTTATCTTCGTGCACTAATGTGCAGAATAATTCATAAAATGAGTTCCAATCTTCACGACGTCCACTAAACTCTGGAATTTTTATTTTTTCGACCATTACGGATTTTCTTTCTGCCGCTTCTAAAGATGTCAACAATTCTGTTATTTGCATCTGAGCTTTGTTGAAATCTTCTCCGAAATCTTCCTACTGGGCCCGGATTAACAGCGACTTGCAGAACATCTGCCCAGCTTGTGGCACAGGCCCGCATGACACGTTGCACCTATTTCGCTGCCCAGCCAAACCTACTCACATAACTCCAGTCTCGTTATGGACACAACCCATATAGGTGGCATCCTTTTTGAAACTGGACTTAGAGGCAGAATCAGATTGAATGGAGTCAGAAAATGGAAAAAGAGCAAATCTTTGCTCTTTAAAAAGGGGATCGCTTCAAAGTTAAAAAAACAGTTTATAAAAACAACGTTTGTTTATTAGTGGTGAAAGATTTAATGCTTACAGGGGTAAGGCAGGGAATACCTAGGTTTCGGAAAGAGCCCCCAATCCTTCCTTGTTTTTTGTCTTTCTCCACTAATAAACAAACCTGACTATTTTGCAACAACAACATTTTATTTTTATTCAAAACAGTACGTACACACAAACAAACTGTGGATGTATTTTAAACGGAGTAGTGGCATCCAACGCACCTAAAGAAAAAAATGTATTTAGAGGTAGCTTTGTTCTATCTTCTGTAATTTAGCCATGCGAAAACTATCTCTAGGCGAAAAATATTTAACTGGACTCCAGCGCCAATAGTCTAACAATTTCTTCTATATATTTCTTCTATTTTTTTATTTTTACCTAATTAAGGGAAAGTATTTTTTGCATGAGAGAAATATCCGGTTATTTGACCAGAAATTTCGGATACAACATCCGGGTTTTATCCGGTTCGGTATTTACAAAATGAGTACCCTTTGAAAGCTTATGGAAATACCCATGGTACAATAAGGAGGTAGAGCAGCTTCATTAAACTACAGATATACACAGCGGCCGGTTCTATTTACCGGATTGGCTCGGAGGTACAAATCTCCGACCAGGGGCCGCCAACCCAGCAAATACATGTTCGTGTTCGTCCATCCCGAATGTGTTATCTGTATTCTCTTGGTCCGAGCCGGGATCGAGACCAACCCCGGACCATGTTTCTACTCCGTTTGTCGTAATCGCATCCACCACATATCGGTCTCGGTGAGATGCAACGGATGCATGGAGTGGGTGTCAACGCATATCACCTCATCTAGTAACCAACATGAATAATTTCAAGTATTGTTTTAAGCAAATTCGATGTCATTTATCGATTATTCATAATTTTTGCTAAATCCTCCATTACACTTTATTCCTTTTGTACTAAATTCTACAATAAGAAGTTATATTTTGAGTGCTCAAGCAAGCTCTCTTTCTTTTACAATAGTTCGTCAAGCAGTTAACATACTGCAATAAAAATTAATTATACCTGATGGTTTGAAATCAAAATGTACGTATAATCTTATTATTTGCATGTCTAATATATTTTATCCTAAATAAAATTGACTTACCTTAGGAATTAAAACAATGTTTGCCAAAATTTGGCAATACGAAATAAACATTTTGCAATAAAACTAAACAGTGTTGGCGAATTAATTCAAATCATCAGGGGCTATTGTGAACAGGTGCATTCCCGGTATTTGGGAGGAGAATGAAAATGCTCGTATGATGCTTGATTCGACACTGAATTTATTTTTTCATAATTCCATCTTAAGTGCTAGCTTACAAAATAATTCTTAACCTTACACACTATCTAGCAACCCTTACTTTCTATTCAAGAATACATATGAATTGGTGACAGACCAACGCGACTCATCTTGCGTACGCGAATCATCTTGCATATCTCTTGTGGGGGTCGTAAAATCTTTATTACATGCTCATTATCTTATGCAGCAGGCAAACACAGCGTTGGGTAGATTATAATTTACAAAAACTATTAAACATAGTCGTGCGTAAATAGTTCAATACAAAATTATCACTAAACTGAAGAGTAAATTCTATGTTGATAAGAATGTAAGTACTTAGCATAAAGTAAACTAAAAACTAAATAATATTTAGATAAGCGTGTGAAACACCAATTCCATTTCCACACACATGTTTGAGTCTTTCAAATATTCTGCGATGGGGCAAAGTGAATAGATGCTACTCTTGTCGGTTTTATGCATCTTCTGATTGAACATATTAGAGCTATTATGCAGGCGGCTACCATGACCATTAGAGATAAGTGCCCGGAGATGTGATGAAAATTCAACCCTTTTAGATTAAGCTGTGAGACATCGATCGTTTTCAACTGAGACTCTATATCCACTAGCCTTGCTGAGTGATTTACCACCATCGGCCCTAAAGGCATGACCGAGAAATTAGACAGCCGGTCTATGTCTGCTACGAAGGATGATTTGTCTTCCACGACCTTCTTCGATTCAAGATTGAAAGGTGTGGAAATTGTTGCTCCTTTTACCCTTAATGTACATCCTGGCTTCATCGTAATGATGCCTTGACTCGGTAGCTGGACTATTTGCTGTGAATCTCGACTGCAGGATACGTGAGCAGTTGTTGGTTGAAAAACTTTGAACAACCAGCGGTTGTTGGCTTGCAGCTTCGTCCATAGCGATTCCATCTTTGTCTCAGAGAACTGGCATCTCGGTGCATTTAGGGGCTTAAGAGAGTACACCTCACACGAATGGTCATTTGCGTCGACCCATGGCCAATTACCTTCGCAAACATATTCATCGTCAATGTACAGCTGACACATGTTTAACTCAGCTTGCGTCATTATATGATAGGCATCCCTGTTGAAATTATATATCAGATAATGTCCCGATGGCTGTGCTACAACTTTCCCACCGTTCAGCCTTATAGGCAGGGGGATGATCCGATGCAGCTGAGACGTGAACAATGGAATATTAGCTGAAACCATCAGTCGGTCCTCAATTAATGCTGCCTTAGCAGTAAGAAGTTTGTATACCGCTCTAATTTGATCATACTTTTTCCCAGGAAATTTGAGGTGTTCAGGCATGTGCTCTCTTATCTTGGTCCAGCGTAGAGAATATCGTTCAAGCTTCTTCCATTTGATGTCTTGGAAGACGCATCAAACACCACTCTTACTTTTGTAGTTATACTGCTTTCTCTGATGACAGCTTGATGGGGAAGGTAGTATTTTCCCCGTATTTCCGGTTCTACTCGTTCCATATGCCCCATACTAATATATTCTTCCATAAACTGTTTGTATTCCATTTTTAGTTCAGGGTTGGCGCATAATTTCTTTTCAATGTTCAAAAATCTCGCCATAGCTCTTTTACGTGAATCTCCTAATTCAACGTCTTCCCTGAAGGGAAGTCTGACCATAAACCGGCCATCATTCGCTAACGATGTTGTTGAACCATAATTTGATATACAAAAGTCATCCTCTGTCACTGCTTGATTGTCGCTCACCTCCTGTATCTCCCAAAATCTTTCCAGAGTAGTAGTTGCTACAATTTTCTTGCTGCTTCCCTTTTTTTCCGTAGTCGGTCCCGACAGTATCCATCCTAGCTTCGTCCTCTGCGCCAATATACTATCTTTTTTGTGAATACCATCTTGAAGGATTTCGTGGTAGACATCGCTTCCAATTAGCACGTCGATTCTATCTGACGACGTAAAGTCCGGATCTGCTAGCGTAAAATTTTCCTATTTATCTATATCGTATTCACACGTTGGATCCTGCTGAACTGAAGCCAACTCAGGAAGTACGACTGCCTCTATATTCACAGCGAAATCGCTTAAAAATCTGGGTTTTACTTCGATAATAACTTTCGATTTTGCTTTACCGACGACTGCTCCTCCAAGTCCATGCAGTGTTACATCTGTTCTTTGCTTTGGCAACTGCAATATCTGCACAAGGATCGATTAATGCTCTCAAGGTGATGTATTCGTTTTGCTTCGATTTTACTCGTATCTGTGCTGTTGCAATTAATACATGATGCATTTCTTTAATTGTGGTAAATGTTGATTTTCCTTTGTTGCCTCCTGAAGCCGATTTTTCAATATGAAGGCTGGTGTGATGTCTGCCATTACACATAAAGCAATTCGTTTTGCTAATGCATCTTCTTGTTGCCTTATGATTTAAACAGTGCACAGCTCGTTCCGTCTTACCCAATCAATCCTCTCCTTCACTGTTAATGTTTTATACTGCTGACATTGGTGAATCTTGTGCCCAAAACTTTTGCAATAACCGCATTTTGTTTGATTTTCTTCGCTGTTTGTTGCTGCCACTTCAAAACTGTATTGTCGCTTGAATCTCTGCTTATCTCCGTCATCTATAGACCAAACTGAATTCAAAGTTTGATATCTTTGCTCCAAGAATTTTAGAACGTCGTTGATATCTTGAATATCCGTACACTTTTGTATTGTCTGTTCATATTGTAAAAGAGTCTCTTTATCCAATTTGCGCACTATTATGTGTGCCAGAATTGGGTATGCATCTCCCAGTTTCAAATTCATGGATTTGATTCACTCAATGCTCTCTATAGCTGTATCCAATAACTTCTTGATACTGTGCACTGATGATCCATTAATTTTTGGCACATCTAATAGGCTGTCCACATAATGTGTGAATAGAGTCCTTTTATTGTCGTACCTTTTACGTAATGCTTCCAAAGCCCCTTCATATGCTGAACTGGTTAACGGCATGTTTTGAATAATCTGCAGTGCATCCCCCTTCAAAGCTGACCGTAGATGAAACAGCTTCTCTTGATCTGAGGCATTTTTATCTTCGTGCACTAATGTGCGGAATAATTCATAAAATGAGTTCCAATCTTCACGACGTCCACTAAACTCTGGAATTTTTATTTTTTCGACCATTACGGATTTTCTTTCTGCCGCTTCTAAAGATGTCAACAATTCTGTTATTTGCATCTGAGCTTTGTTGAAATCTTCTCCGGACTGCTCCCACTGATCTTCCGTAAAGTCATTTCCTGCACCTTCTCTCGCCATTTCTGATCGAATGTCGAGCAGTGTGTTCATCTGGACTTCCAGTCTCTCAAGCAGTTTTGTTAAATATATCTTGTCTTTCTTGGTTTCGACCAGCTTTATCATAGAATTTAATTCTGCTACGTTAGAATTAAATTGATTTTCTAATGATCTTGCTAGTTTGTTGTGATTTTCATTTGTCACTTCACCAATTTCCATTAATTTGAATGATAACTGTGGTGTATTTAAGCTATGTTCTTGTGGACTTGAATCTCCTTGTTGTGGACTTATTTTAACGGTGTGAGATTCTTCTGCTTCTGCATCACTTAAAATCTTCCATATGTCCTCTTTCATGTTTTGTGCAATTTCATACGCTTTCTCCTTATAATACGGGTCATTTTCATTCTTATCGTCCCTTTTTTTGAGTGCCTCATCATTTCTGCAGAATGTTCCCCATTGTTCTAGCACATTCTTACGCATGTCTGGTATGGTATTACTGCGATATTTCCTACCTCGCGCCGTCTGCAACATAGCATCTAACACTTTAAAGATTGTGTATTGTTGAGAGTACATTTCTTGGCAACTAGGCATTTTGATAAGTCCTTTTAAAAATGTTGTAGTTGATCGATGTTTAATTTTTTTTTGTAGATTTTTTTTTTTTTTTTTGTTTGCGATTGTTGATCAATGTTGTTGTTGAGTTTTGTAGATTGTTATATTGTGGTTGGTGAGTTGTTTAACTGCTGTTACCACACTTGATGTTGATGTTGTTAAAGTTGTTTGTTCCTAATGTTGAATAGTTTTTGATTGTTGTTGATTCGATTTTTGATGTTTGCTAGTTCCTTCACTTTCGCTAAAGTGAGCGCTCGATGGACCAAATATTTGGGAGGAGAATGAAAATGCTCGTATGATGCTTGATTCGACACTGAATTTATTTTTTCATAATTCCATCTTAAGTGCTAGCTTACAAAATAATTCTTAACCTTACACACTATCTAGCAACCCTTACTTTCTATTCAAGAATACATATGAATTGGTGACAGACCAACGCGACTCATCTTGCGTACGCGACTCATCTTGCATATCTCTTGTGTGGGTCATAAAATCTTTATTACATGCTCATTATCTTATGCAGCAGGCAAACACAGCGTTGGGTAGATTATAATTTACAAAAACTATTAAACATAGTCGTGCGTAAATAGTTCAATACAAAATTATCACTAAACTGAAGAGTAAATTCTATGTTGATAAGAATGTAAGTACTTAGCATAAAGTAAACTAAAAACTAAATAATATTTAGATAAGCGTGTGAAACACCAATTCCATTTCCACACACATGTTTGAGTCTTTCAAATACCCGGAATTGTTCCGGCTTAAAGCGGTTACAGGAGTACAGCGATAAGGACTACATTGCTTCCTGCTGCGTCAATGTAGACCCAGTAAATCTTCATCTTCGGTGTCCTCATTGCGTCCCCCGCAATCTCATCAACAGCAATTTATGAATGAATTATGACATTACATCTTAGGTAATGACCAGAGAGACATGGTGCTGGCTGAGCAAATTGATAGCTCCACGTTTTACACAGGGAATGAGGACGCGCCTACCAGAATAAGGGGAGACTTCCACAGTTCTCCGGACATATTCATCGTGTCCCCAGGTCTAACGAATAACGTAACTTCGCAAGCCGTCATTTCTCTAGGCTCAGACCACCTCCCCATTATTTTCGCCATCAACAGACCATCCGATTTCATAGACTCTGAACGCCGTACTTTCCTTAACCACGGGAAATCCAATTGGCAAGAATTCAGAGAATATACCAATCGCAGCTTCAGAGAACTGCCCAACCCATCTGATGTTCAGGTAGTAGATAGGTGTTACCGTGACATCATCAAAGCTGCAACCGCTCGCTATATACCTGCTGGTCGAAAACGTGAAATAAGACCAAATTTCCTAGCAGAGGCAGCGGGATTAGCAAAAGAGCGAAATGAGCTTCACCGTACTAACCCTAATAACCCCAGAAAGAGGGAACTTACTCTGGAGGTAAACATGTTAGTAGGTGAGCATAAGCGGAAAAAGGTGATTAGAACATCTGAAGCATTGCATCATCAGTACCGGAACGAGTAAATTGTGGGCAACGGTTAAGTCGCTCTCGAACCGTTTAGGCATTTAACGGCGTAGAAGTGACAGATCCGAAAAGGGCAGAGAGAAAAATCGTACGCCGTGTACGATACCTTCCAGCCGAGGAGGTACCACCACAATTTACGTTGGAAGATGTTGTACATGTTATCAGAAGCGCAAAGTCATCCAAAGCGCTTGGTCCTGACGGAATCTCTATGGTGATGTTGTAGCAACTGGATGAACCAGGAGTTGAATATCTTACAAAGCTCCTCAATCTGTCGTTAGCCATCCTGGTAGTTCCCGATGCCTGTAAAATGGGCAGGGTGTTCCCAAGAGAATGTTTCCCAGTAGCCGATCAACAACACGGATTCCGAAAATTTCACAGCACAACAGCAGCTTTACATGCCATTTCCACACATGTCAGCAGAGGTCTCAACCAGAAAAGGCCTTGCGATAGAACAGTTATGGTGGCACTTGATTTATCAAAAGCCTTTGATACCGTCAATCATGCCACACTGTTCGAGGACATTGAGCGCACCGCCCTCCGGCCAAGTTTGAAACGTTGGATAGTAAACTACGTGTGTGGACGCCAGTCGTACGTGGAATTCAGAAACAAGAAGTCGAGCATCTGTAGAGTTAAACAGGGAGTTCCCCAAGGTGGGGTGATATCTCCGGAACGGTTTAACCTCTACCTTTCTGACATTCCACGACCTCCAGACGGCATAGAGATTATAACGTACGCAGATGATTGTACGCTCGTGGCGTCCGGACCCATTATTGATGACATTTGCGATCGGTTAAACGCTTACCTTGTTGATCTTACCGCCTTTATCACTGCGAGGAATATGAAAATATCCGCCACTTAGTCGACGGCCACACTTTTTAAGACATGGACTGCGGAGATGGGACTGTCCTTGAATGTGCAGGTCGATAGTTCTATAATTCCTACCACCAACTACCCTTGTGGATCGGCAACCTCCGCCCAGGCACGTTAGGAAAGACCTTCATGATCTAGAAAGAGAGGTACAGAGGTATAAGAGAGAGCTTCTAGATCAACAGGCCTATCAAGCGGGACTGAATAGTATTCACTCTAATGCGGTCTCAGAACCCATTGAAGGATACAGAGTGAATACTGTGCTAGGAGTCCATCACCCTCCCGTCGCAACTGAAGAACGAAAGCTGCCCCGACAAACCCGAGTAGTTTTGGCTCAATTACGATTCGGATGGTGCAGCCGCCTAAATTCCTACTGGGCCCGGATTAACAGCGACTTGGAGAACATCTGCCCAGCTTGTGGCACAGGCCCGCATGACACGTTGCACCTATTTCGCTGCACAGCCAAGCCTACTCACCTAACTCCAGCGTAGTTATGGACACAACCCATACAGGTGGCATCCTTTTTGAGACTGGAATGGAGGCAGAATCAGATTGAATGGAGTCAGAAAATGGAAACAGAACAAACACAGATGTATGAGCTGCTACAACAACAACAACCATCTGAATTCAACCTGGCATTTTGATTCCAAGGAATCTCCATCTTTGCTCTTTAAAAAGGGGATCGCTTCAAAGTTAAAAAAAAAAACAGTTTATAAAAACAACGTTTGTTTATTAGTGGTAAAAGATTTAATGATTACAGGGGGTAAGGCAAGGAATACCTAGGTTTCGGAAAGAGCCACCAATCCTTCCTTGTTTTTTGTCTTTCTCCACTAATAAGCAAACGTTGTTTTTATAGAACATCAATAATAGGATTAAGCCTGACTATTTTGCAACAAAAAAAATTATTTTTATTCAAAACAGTACATACACACATACAAACTGTATATGTATTTTAAACAGAGTAGTAGCATCCAAGACACCTGAAGAAAAAAATTGTATTTAGAGGGTAGCTTTGTTTAACCTTTGTTTAGCCATGCGAAAACTATATCTAGGCGTAAAAATTTAACTGGACTCCAGCGCCAATAGTCTAACAATTTCTTCTATATATTTCTTCTATATATTTAGGAGCTCTGCTCGGATAATTTTGTAATTTTAGTTATTTTTAACCTGATTAAGGGAAAGTATTTTTTGCATGAGAGAAATACCCGGTTTTTATCCGGTTCGGTATTTACAAAATGGGTACCCTATGAAAGCTTATGGAAATACCCATGGTACAATAAGGAGGGAGACCAGCTTCATTAAACTACAGATATACACATTCCTACGGCGGCCGGTTCTATGTACCGGATTAACTCGGAGGTACAAATCTCCGACCAGGGGCCGCCAACCCAGCAAATACATGTTCGTGTTCGTCCATTTTTCTGATATAGGAGCAACATTACCCGAAATGTTTTATCTGTATTCTCTTAATCCGAGCCGGGATCGAGACCAACCCCGGACCATGGTTCTACTCCGTTTGTCGTAATCGCATCCACCACATATCGGTCTCGGTGAGATGCAACGGATGCATGGAGTGGGTGCATTTCCGGAATTGTTCCGGCTTAAAGCGGTTACAGGAATACAGCGATAGGGACTACATTACTTCCTGCTGCGTCAAAGTAAACCCCAGTAAGTCTTCATCTTCGGCGTCCTCACCGTCGTCTCAATATGAGACTCCCACACAATCTCCTCAACAGGAATTTATGCATGAATTATGGCATTCCGTCTTAGGTGTTGGCCAGAGAGACATGGTGCTGGCTGAGCAAATTGATAGCTCCACGTTTTGCACAGTGAATGAGGACGCGCCTACCAGAATAAGGGGAGACTTCCACAGTTCTCCGGACATATTCGTCGTGTTCCCAGGTCTGAAGAATGGCGTAACTTCGCAATCAGTCATTTCTCTAGGCTCAGACCACCTCCCCATTATTGTCGCCATCAACAGACCATCCGACTTCATAGACTCTGAACGCCGTACTTTCCTTAACTGCGGGAAAGCTTCAGAGAACTGCCCAACCCATCTGATGTTCAGGTAGTAGATAGGTGTTACCGTGACATCATCAAAGCTGCAGCCGCTCGCTATATACCTGCTGGTCGAAAACGTGAAATAAGACCAAATTTCGCAGCAGAGGCAGCGGGATTAGCAAAAGAGCGAAATGAGCTTCACCCTACTAACCCTAATAACCCCAGAAAGAGGGAACTTACTCTGGAGGTAAACAAGTTAGTAGGTGAGCATAAGCGGAAAAAGGTGGTTAGAACATCTGAAGCATTGCATCATCAGTACCGGAACGAGTAAATTGTGGGCAACGGTTAAGTCGCTCTGGAACCCTGGAACAATGGCATAGAAGTGACAGATCCGAAGAGGTGCGCGTGTTATTTTAACCGGCACCCCGAGAGTGACAGGGCTAAGAGAAGGATCCTACGCCGTGTACGATCCCTTCCAGCCGAGGAGGTACCACCACAATTTACGTTGGAAGATGTTGTACATGTTATCAGAAGCGCAAAGTCATCCAAAGCGCTTGGTCCTGACGGAATCTCTATGGTGATGTTGCAGCAACTGGATGAGCCAGGAGTTGAGTATCTTACAAAGCTCCCCCATCTGTCGTTAGCCACCCTGGTAGTTCCCGATGCCTGGAACATGGACAGGGTGGTCCCGCTACTGAAGTCAGGCAAGAATGCCAGAAAATTATTCATACAGGCCGATACCACTTTCGTCTTTGAGGCTTTACTCTTTACTTTACTCCTCCCCAGCATAAGAGAATGTTTCCCAATAGCCGATCATCAACATGGATTCTGAAAATTGCACAGCACAACAACAGCTTTACACGCCATTTCCACACATGTTAGCAGAGGTCTCAACCAGAAAAGGCCTTGCGGTAGAACAGTTATGGTGGCACTTGATTTATCAAAAGCCTTTGATACAGTCAATCATGCCACACTGTTCGAGGACATTGAGCGCACTGCCCTCCGGCCAAGTTTGAAACGCTGGATAGTAAACTAAGTGTGTGGACGCCAGTCGTACTTGGAATTCAGAAACAAGAAGTCGAGCATCCGTAGAGTTAAACAGGGAGTTCCCCAAGGTGGGGTGATATCTCCGGAACTGTTTAACCTCTACTTTTCTGACATTCCACGACCTCCAGACGGCATAGAGATTATAACGTACGCAGATGATTGTACGCTCGTGGCGTCCGGACCCATTATTGATGACATTTGCGATCGGTTAAACGCTTACCTTGTTGATCTTACCGCCTTTATCACTGCGAGGAATATGAAAATATCCGCCACTTAGTCGACGGCCACACTTTTTAAGACATGGACTGCGGAGATGGGACTGTCCTTGAATGTGCAGGTCGATGGTGCTATAATTCCGACCACCAACTACCCCAAGGTATTAGGGGTCACATTCGATAATCTCTTTAAGTCGTCCGCGCATACCACAGCTATCTGCGACAAAATTAGAAGTAGGAACAAGGTCCTCAAGTCTCTGGCCGGTAGTACTTGGGGAGCTGATAAGGAAACCTTGTTGACCTCTTACAACACGATAGGACGGTCTATTGTAAATTATGTGGCTCCGGTGTGGTCGCTAAAGTTAGTGCTACGCAGTGGAAAAATATTCAGTCCTACCAGAATGCCGTCCTTAGAACCGCAACAGGGTGCCTTCTCATGACACCTGTCGATCACCTACATGAGGAGGCGAAGGTCTTACCGGTGCGACAGCATAACAAAATGCTGTCAATGCAATACCTGCTTGGGTGTTAGAGACAAAGCCATCCTAATCCTTCATGGTCTAGAGAGAGAGATACAGAGGTATAAGAGAGAGTTTCTAGATCAACAGGCCTATCAAGCGGGCCTGAATAGTATTCGCTCTAATGCGGAGTACAGCGATAGGGACTACATTACTTCCTGCTGCGTCAATGTAAACCTTAGTAAGTCTTCATCTTCGGCGTCCTCATCGTCGTCTCAATATGAGACTCCCACACAATCTCCTCAACAGGAATTTATGCATGAATTATGGCATTCCGTCTTAGGTGTTGACCAGAGAGACATGGTGCTGGCTGAGCAAATTGATAGCTCCACGTTTTGCACAGTGAATGAGGACGCGCCTACCAGAATAAGGGGAGACTTCCACAGTTCTCCGGACATATTCGTCGTGTTCCCAGGTCTGACGAATGGCGTAACTTCGCAATCAGTCATTTCTCTAGGCTCAGACCACCTCCCCATTATTGTCGCCATCAACAGACCATCCGACTTCATAGACTCTGAACGCCGTACTTTCCTTAACTACGGTAAAGCTTCAGAGAACTGCCCAACCCATCTGATGTTCAGGTAGTAGATAGGTGTTACCGTGACATCATCAAAGCTGCAACCGCTCGCTATATACCTGCTGGTCGAAAACGTGAAATAAGACCAAATTTCCCAGCAGAGGCAGCGGGATTAGCAAAAGAGCGAAATGAGCTTCACCGTACTAACCCTAAATACTCTGGAGGTAAACAGGTTAGTAGGTGAGCATAAGCGGAAAAAGGTGGTTAGAACATCTGAAGCATTGCATCATCAGTACCGGAACGAGTAAATTGTGGGCAACGGTTAAGTCGCTCTGGAACCCTGGAACAATGGCATAGAAGTGACAGATCCGAAGAGGTGCGCGTGTTATTTTAACCGGCACCCCGAGAGTGACAGGGCTAAGAGAAGGATCCTACGCCGTGTACGATCCCTTCCAGCCGAGGAGGTACCACCACAATTTACTTTGGAAGATGTTGTACATGTTATCAGAAGCGCAAAGTCATCCAAAGCGCTTGGTCCTGACGGAATCTCTATGGTGATGTTGCAGCAACTGGATGAGCCAGGAGTTGAGTATCTTACAAAGCTCCCCCATCTGTCGTTAGCCACCCTGGTAGTTCCCGATGCCTGGAACATGGACAGGGTGGTCCCGCTACTGAAGTCAGGCAAGAATGCCAGAAAATTATTCATACAGGCCGATACCACTTTCGTCTTTGAGGCTTTACTCTTTACTTTACTCCTCCCCAGCATAAGAGAATGTTTCCCAATAGCCGATCATCAACATGGATTCTGAAAATTGCACAGCACAACAACAGCTTTACACGCCATTTCCACACATGTTAGCAGAGGTCTCAACCAGAAAAGGCCTTGCGGTAGAACAGTTATGGTGGCACTTGATTTATCAAAAGCCTTTGATACAGTCAATCATGCCACACTGTTCGAGGACATTGAGCGCACTGCCCTCCGGCCAAGTTTGAAACGCTGGATAGTAAACTAAGTGTGTGGACGCCAGTCGTACTTGGAATTCAGAAACAAGAAGTCGAGCATCCGTAGAGTTAAACAGGGAGTTCCCCAAGCTGGGGTGATATCTCCGGAACTGTTTAACCTCTACTTTTCTGACATTCCACGACCTCCAGACGGCATAGAGATTATAACGTACGCAGATGATTGTACGCTCGTGGCGTCCGGACCCATTATTGATGACATTTGCGATCGGTTAAACGCTTACCTTGTTGATCTTACCGCCTTTATCACTGCGAGGAATATGAAAATATCCGCCACTTAGTCGACGGCCACACTTTTTAAGACATGGACTGAGATGGGACTGTCCTTGAATGTGCAGGTCGATGGTGCTATAATTCCGACCACCAACTACCCAAGGTATTAGGAGTCACATTCGATAATCTCTTTAAGTCGTCTGCGCATACCACAGCTATCTGCGAAAAAATTAGAAGTAGGAACAAGGTCCTCAAGTCTCTGGCCGGTAGTACTTGGGGAGCTGATAAGAAAACCTTGTTGACCTCTTACAACACGATAGGACGATCTATGGTAAATTATGTGGCTCCGGTGTGGTCGCTAAAGTTAGTGCTACGCAGTGGAAAAATATTCAGTCCTACCAGAATGCCGTCCTTAGAACCGCAACAGGGTGCCTTCTCATGACACCTGTCGATCACCTACATGAGGAGGCGAAGGTCTTACCGGTGCGACAGCATAACAAAATGCTGTCAATGCAATACCTGCTTGGGTGTTAGAGACAAAGCCATCCTAATCCTTCATGATCTAGAGAGAGAGATACAGAGTTATAAGAGAGAGCTTCTAGATCAACAGGCCTATCAAGCGGGACTGAATAGTATTCACTCTAATGCGGTCTCAGAGCCCATTGAAGGATACAGAGTGAATACTGTGCTAGGAGACCATCCCCCTCCCGTCGCAGCTGAAGAACGAAAGCTGCCCCGACAAACCCGAGTAGTTTTGGCTCAATTACGATCCGGATGGTGCAGCCGCCTAAATTCCTACTGGGCCCGGATTAACAGCGACTTGCAGAACATCTGCCCAGCTTGTGGCACAGGCCCGCATGACACGTTGCACCTATTTCGCTGCACAGCCAAGCCTACTCACCTAACTCCAGCCTAGTTATGGACACAACCCATACAGGTGGCATCCTTTTTGAGACTGGACTGGAGGCAGAATCAGATTGAATGGAGTCAGAAAATGGAAACAGAACAAACACAGATGTATGAGCTGCTACAACAACAACAACCATCTGAATTCAACCTGGCATTTTGATTCCAAGGAATCTCCATCTTTGCTCTTTAAAAAGGGGATCGCTTCAAAGTTAAAAAAAACAGTTTATAAAAACAACGTTTGTTTATTAGTGGTAAAAGATTTAATGATTACAGGGGGTAAGGCAAGGAATACCTAGGTTTCGGAAAGAGCCGCCAATCCTTCCTTGTTTTTTGTCTTTCTCCACTAATAAGCAAACGTTGTTTTTATAGAACATCAATAATAGGATTAAGCCTGACTATTTTGCAACAAAAAAAATTATTTTTATTCAAAACAGTACATACACACATACAGACTGTATATGTATTTTAAACAGAGTAGTAGCATCCAAGACACCTGAAGAAAAAAATTGTATTTAGAGGGTAGCTTTGTTTAACCTTTGTTTAGCCATGCGAAAACTATATCTAGGCGTAAAAATTTAACTGGACTCCAGCGCCAATAGTCTAACAATTTCTTCTATATATTTCTTCTATATATTTAGGAGCTCTGCTCGGATAATTTTGTAATTTTAGTTATTTTTAACCTGATTAAGGGAAAGTATTTTTTGCATGAGAGAAATACCCGGTTTTTATCCGGTTCGGTATTTACAAAATGGGTACCCTATGAAAGCTTATGGAAATACCCATGGTACAATAAGGAGGGAGACCAGCTTCATTAAACTACAGATATACACATTCCTACGGCGGCCGGTTCTATGTACCGGATTAACTCGGAGGTACAAATCTCCGACCAGGGGCCGCCAACCCAGCAAATACATGTTCGTGTTCGTCCATTTTTCTGATATAGGAGCAACATTACCCGAAATGTTTTATCTGTATTCTCTTAATCCGAGCCGGGATCGAGACCAACCCCGGACCATGGTTCTACTCCGTTTGTCGTAATCGCATCCACCACATATCGGCCTCGGTGAGATGCAACGGATGCATGGAGTGGGTGCATTTCCGGAATTGTTCCGGCTTAAAGCGGTTACAGGAATACAGCGATAGGGACTACATTACTTCCTGCTGCGTCAAAGTAAACCCCAGTAAGTCTTCATCTTCGGCGTCCTCACCGTCGTCTCAATATGAGACTCCCACACAATCTCCTCAACAGGAATTTATGCATGAATTATGGCATTCCGTCTTAGGTGTTGGCCAGAGAGACATGGTGCTGGCTGAGCAAATTGATAGCTCCACGTTTTGCACAGTGAATGAGGACGCGCCTACCAGAATAAGGGGAGACTTCCACAGTTCTCCGGACATATTCGTCGTGTTCCCAGGTCTGAAGAATGGCGTAACTTCGCAATCAGTCATTTCTCTAGGCTCAGACCACCTCCCCATTATTGTCGCCATCAACAGGCCATCCGACTTCATAGACTCTGAACGCCGTACTTTCCTTAACTACGGGAAAGCTTCAGAGAACTGCCCAACTCATCTGATGTTCAGGTAGCTGATAAGGAAACCTTGTTGACCTCTTACAACACGATAGGACGGTCTATTGTAAATTATGTGGCTCCGGTGTGGTCGCTAAAGTTAGTGCTACGCAGTGGAAAAATATTCAGTCCTACCAGAATGCCGTCCTTAGAACCGCAACAGGGTGCCTTCTCATGACACCTGTCGATCACCTACATGAGGAGGCGAAGGTCTTACCGGTGCGACAGCATAACAAAATGCTGTCAATGCAATACCTGCTTGGGTGTTAGAGACAAAGCCATCCTAATCCTTCATGGTCTAGAGAGAGAGATACAGAGGTATAAGAGAGAGTTTCTAGATCAACAGGCCTATCAAGCGGGCCTGAATAGTATTCGCTCTAATGCGGAGTACAGCGATAGGGACTACATTACTTCCTGCTGCGTCAATGTAAACCTTAGTAAGTCTTCATCTTCGGCGTCCTCATCGTCGTCTCAATATGAGACTCCCACACAATCTCCTCAACAGGAATTTATGCATGAATTATGGCATTCCGTCTTAGGTGTTGACCAGAGAGACATGGTGCTGGCTGAGCAAATTGATAGCTCCACGTTTTGCACAGTGAATGAGGACGCGCCTACCAGAATAAGGGGAGACTTCCACAGTTCTCCGGACATATTCGTCGTGTTCCCAGGTCTGACGAATGGCGTAACTTCGCAATCAGTCATTTCTCTAGGCTCAGACCACCTCCCCATTATTGTCGCCATCAACAGGCCATCCGACTTCATAGACTCTGAACGCCGTACTTTCCTTAACTACGGGAAAGCTTCAGAGAACTGCCCAACCCATCTGATGTTCAGGTAGCTGATAAGGAAACCTTGTTGACCTCTTACAACACGATAGGACGGTCTATTGTAAATTATGTGGCTCCGGTGTGGTCGCTAAAGTTAGTGCTACGCAGTGGAAAAATATTCAGTCCTACCAGAATGCCGTCCTTAGAACCGCAACAGGGTGCCTTCTCATGACACCTGTCGATCACCTACATGAGGAGGCGAAGGTCTTACCGGTGCGACAGCATAACAAAATGCTGTCAATGCAATACCTGCTTGGGTGTTAGAGACAAAGCCATCCTAATCCTTCATGGTCTAGAGAGAGAGATACAGAGGTATAAGAAAGATCTTCTAGATCAACAGGCCTATCAAGCGGGCCTGAATAGTATTCGCTCTAATGCGGAGTACAGCGATAGGGACTACATTACTTCCTGCTGCGTCAATGTAAACCCCAGTAAGTCTTCATCTTCGGCGTCCTCATCGTCGTCTCAATATGAGACTCCCACACAATCTCCTCAACAGGAATTTATGCATGAATTATGGCATTCCGTCTTAGGTGTTGACCAGAGAGACATGGTGCTGGCTGAGCAAATTGATAGCTCCACGTTTTGCACAGTGAATGAGGACGCGCCTACCAGAATAAGGGGAGACTTCCACAGTTCTCCGGACATATTCGTCGTGTTCCCAGGTCTGACGAATGGCGTAACTTCGCAATCAGTCATTTCTCTAGGCTCAGACCACCTCCCCATTATTGTCGCCATCAACAGACCATCCGACTTCATAGACTCTGAACGCCGTACTTTCCTTAACTACGGTAAAGCTTCAGAGAACTGCCCAACCCATCTGATGTTCAGGTAGTAGATAGGTGTTACCGTGACATCATCAAAGCTGCAACCGCTCGCTATATACCTGCTGGTGAAACGTGAAATAAGACCAAATTTCCCAGCAGAGGCAGCGGGATTAGCAAAAGAGCGAAATGAGCTTCACCGTACTAACCCTAAATACTCTGGAGGTAAACAGGTTAGTAGGTGAGCATAAGCGGAAAAAGGTGGTTAGAACATCTGAAGCATTGCATCAACAGTACCGGAACGAGTAAATTGTGGGCAACGGTTAAGTCGCTCTGGAACACTGGAACAACGGCATAGAAGTGACAGATCCGAAGAGGTGCGCGTGTTATTTTAACCGGCACACCGAGAGTGACAGGCCTAGAGAAGGATGCTACGCCGTTTACGATCCCTTCCAGCCGAGGAGGTACCACCACAATTTACGCTGGAAGATGTTGTACATGTTATCAGAAGCGCAAAGTCATCCAAAGCGCTTGGTCCTGACGGAATCTCTATGGTGATGTTGCAGCAACTGGATGAGCCAGGAGTTGAGTATCTTACAAAGCTCCCCCATCTGTCGTTAGCCACCCTGGTAGTTCCCGATGCCTGGAACATGGACAGGGTGGTCCCGCTACTGAAGTCAGGCAAAGATGCCAGCAAATTATTCATACAGGCCGATACCACTTTCGTCTTTGAGGCTTTACTCTTTACTTTACTCCTCCCCAGCATAAGAGAATGTTTCCCAATAGCCGATCATCCACATGGATTCCGAAAATTGCACAGCACAACAACAGCTTTACACGCCATTTCCACACATGTTAGCAGAGGTCTCAACCAGAAAAGGCCTTGCGGTAGAACAGTTATGGTGGCACTTGATTTATCAAAAGCCTTTGATACAGTCAATCATGCCACACTGTTCGAGGACATTGAGCGCACTGCCCTCCGGCCAAGTTTGAAACGTTGGATAGTAAACTAAGTGTGTGGACGCCAGTCGAACGTGGAATTCAGAAACAAGAAGTCGAGCATCCGTAGAGTTAAACAGGGAGTTCCCCAAGGTGGGGTGATATCTCCGGAACTGTTTAACCTCTACCTTTCTGACATTCCACGACCTCCAGACGGCATAGAGATTATAACGTACGCAGATGATTGTACGCTCGTGGCGTCCGGACCCATTATTGATGACATTTGCGATCGGTTAAACGCTTACCTTGTTGATCTTACCGCCTTTATCACTGCGAGGAATATGAAAATATCCGCCACTTAATCGACGGCCACACTTTTTAAGACATGGACTGCGGAGATGGGACTGTCCTTGAATGTGCAGGTCGATGGTGCTATAATTCCGACCACCAACTACCCCAAGGTATTAGGGGTCACATTCGATAGTCTCTTTAAATCGTCCGCGCATACCACAGCTATCTGGGAAAAAATTAGAAGTAGGAACAAGGTCCTCAAGTCTCTGGCCGGTAGTACTTGGGGAGCTGATAAGAAAACCTTGTTGACCTCTTACAACACGATAGGACGATCTATGGTAAATTATGTGGCTCCGGTGTGGTCGCTAAAGTTAGTGCTACGCAGTGGAAAAATATTCAGTCCTACCAGAATGCCGTCCTTAGAACCGCAACAGGGTGCCTTCTCATGACACCTGTCGATCACCTACATGAGGAGGCGAAGGTCTTACCGGTGCGACAGCATAACAAAATGCTGTCAATGCAATACCTGCTTGGGTGTTAGAGACAAAGCCATCCTAATCCTTCATGGTCTAGAGAGAGATACAGAGTTATAAGAGAGAGCTTCTAGATCAACAGGCCTATCAAGCGGGACTGAATAGTATTCACTCTAATGCGGTCTCAGAGCCCATTGAAGGATACAGAGTGAATACTGTGCTAGGAGACCATCCCCCTCCCCTCGCAGCTGAAGAACGAAAGCTGCCCCGACAAACCCGAGTAGTTTTGGCTCAATTACGATCCGGATGGTGCAGCCGCCTAAATTCCTACTGGGCCCGGATTAACAGCGACTTGCAGAACATCTGCCCAGCTTGTGGCACAGGCCCGCATGACACGTTGCACCTATTTCGCTGCACAGCCAAGCCTACTCACCTAACTCCAGCCTAGTTATGGACACAACCCATACAGGTGGCATCCTTTTTGAGACTGGACTGGAGGCAGAATCAGATTGAATGGAGTCAAAAAATGGAAACAGAACAAACACAGATGTATGAGCTGCTACAACAACAACAACCATCTGAATTCAACCTGGCATTTTGATTCCAAGGAATCTCCATCTTTGCTCTTTAAAAAGGGGATCGCTTCAAAGTTAAAAAAAAACAGTTTATAAAACAACGTTTGTTTATTAGTGGTAAAAGATTTAATGATTACAGGGGGTAAGGCAAGGAATACCTAGGTTTCGGAAAGAGCCACCAATCCTTCCTTGTTTTTTGTCTTTCTCCACTAATAAGCAAACGTTGTTTTTATAGAACATCAATAATAGGATTAAGCCTGACTATTTTGCAACAAAAAAAATTATTTTTATTCAAAACAGTACATACACACATACAAACTGTATATGTATTTTAAACAGAGTAGTAGCATCCAAGACACCTGAAGAAAAAAATTGTATTTAGAGGGTAGCTTTGTTTAACCTTTGTTTAGCCATGCGAAAACTATATCTAGGCGTAAAAATTTAACTGGACTCCAGCGCCAATAGTCTAACAATTTCTTCTATATATTTCTTCTATATATTTAGGAGCTCTGCTCGGATAATTTTGTAATTTTAGTTATTTTTAACCTGATTAAGGGAAAGTATTTTTTGCATGAGAGAAATACCCGGTTTTTATCCGGTTCGGTATTTACAAAATGGGTACCCTATGAAAGCTTATGGAAATACCCATGGTACAATAAGGAGGGAGACCAGCTTCATTAAACTACAGATATACACATTCCTACGGCGGCCGGTTCTATGTACCGGATTAACTCGGAGGTACAAATCTCCGACCAGGGGCCGCCAACCCAGCAAATACATGTTCGTGTTCGTCCATTTTTCTGATATAGGAGCAACATTACCCGGAATGTTTTATCTGTATTCTCTTAATCCGAGCCGGGATCGAGACCAACCCCGGACCATGGTTCTACTCCGTTTGTCGTAATCGCATCCACCACATATCGGTCTCGGTGAGATGCAACGGATGCATGGAGTGGGTGCATTTCCGGAATTGTTCCGGCTTAAAGCGGTTACAGGAATACAGCGATAGGGACTACATTACTTCCTGCTGCGTCAAAGTAAACCCCAGTAAGTCTTCATCTTCGGCGTCCTCACCGTCGTCTCAATATGAGACTCCCACACAATCTCCTCAACAGGAATTTATGCATGAATTATGGCATTCCGTCTTAGGTGTTGGCCAGAGAGACATGGTGCTGGCTGAGCAAATTGATAGCTCCACGTTTTGCACAGTGAATGAGGACGCGCCTACCAGAATAAGGGGAGACTTCCACAGTTCTCCGGACATATTCGTCGTGTTCCCAGGTCTGAAGAATGGCGTAACTTCGCAATCAGTCATTTCTCTAGGCTCAGACCACCTCCCCATTATTGTCGCCATCAACAGACCATCCGACTTCATAGACTCTGAACGCCGTACTTTCCTTAACTGCGGGAAAGCTTCAGAGAACTGCCCAACCCATCTGATGTTCAGGTAGTAGATAGGTGTTACCGTGACATCATCAAAGCTGCAGCCGCTCGCTATATACCTGCTGGTCGAAAACGTGAAATAAGACCAAATTTCCCAGCAGAGGCAGCGGGATTAGCAAAAGAGCGAAATGAGCTTCACCCTACTAACCCTAATAACCCCAGAAAGAGGGAACTTACTCTGGAGGTAAACAGGTTAGTAGGTGAGCATAAGCGGAAAAAGGTGGTTAGAACATCTGAAGCATTGCATCATCAGTACCGGAACGAGTAAATTGTGGGCAACGGTTAAGTCGCTCTGGAACCCTGGAACAATGGCATAGAAGTGACAGATCCGAAGAGGTGCGCGTGTTATTTTAACCGGCACCCCGAGAGTGACAGGGCTAAGAGAAGGATCCTACGCCGTGTACGATCCCTTCCAGCCGAGGAGGTACCACCACAATTTACGTTGGAAGATGTTGTACATGTTATCAGAAGCGCAAAGTCATCCAAAGCGCTTGGTCCTGACGGAATCTCTATGGTGATGTTGCAGCAACTGGATGAGCCAGGAGTTGAGTATCTTACAAAGCTCCCCCATCTGTCGTTAGCCACCCTGGTAGTTCCCGATGCCTGGAACATGGACAGGGTGGTCCCGCTACTGAAGTCAGGCAAGAATGCCAGAAAATTATTCATACAGGCCGATACCACTTTCGTCTTTGAGGCTTTACTCTTTACTTTACTCCTCCCCAGCATAAGAGAATGTTTCCCAATAGCCGATCATCAACATGGATTCCGAAAATTGCACAGCACAACAACAGCTTTACACGCCATTTCCACACATGTTAGCAGAGGTCTCAACCAGAAAAGGCCTTGCGGTAGAACAGTTATGGTGGCACTTGATTTATCAAAAGCCTTTGATACAGTCAATCATGCCACACTGTTCGAGGACATTGAGCGCACTGCCCTCCGGCCAAGTTTGAAACGTTGGATAGTAAACTAAGTGTGTGGACGCCAGTCGTACTTGGAATTCAGAAACAAGAAATCGAGCATCCGTAGAGTTAAACAGGGAGTTCCCCAAGGTGGGGTGATATCTCCGGAACTGTTTAACCTCTACCTTTCTGACATTCCACGACCTCCAGACGGCATAGAGATTATAACGTACGCAGATGATTGTACGCTCGTGGCGCCGGACCCATTATTGATGACATTTGCGATCGGTTAAACGCTTACCTTGTTGATCTTACCGCCTTTATCACTCCGAGGAATATGAAAATATCCGCCACTTAGTCGACGGCCACACTTTTTAAGACATGGACTGCGGAGATGGGACTGTCCTTGAATGTGCAGGTCGATGGTGCTATAATTCCGACCACCAACTACCCCAAGGTATTAGGGGTCACATTCGATAGTCTCTTTAAGTCGTCCGCGCATACCACAGCTATCTGCGACAAAATTAGAAGTAGGAACAAGGTCCTCAAGTCTCTGGCCGGTAGTACTTGGGGAGCTGATAAGGAAACCTTGTTGACCTCTTACAACACGATAGGACGGTCTATTGTAAATTATGTGGCTCCGGTGTGGTCGCTAAAGTTAGTGCTACGCAGTGGAAAAATATTCAGTCCTACCAGAATGCCGTCCTTAGAACCGCAACAGGGTGCCTTCTCATGACACCTGTCGATCACCTACATGAGGAGGCGAAGGTCTTACCGGTGCGACAGCATAACAAAATGCTGTCAATGCAATACCTGCTTGGGTGTTAGAGACAAAGCCATCCTAATCCTTCATGGTCTAGAGAGAGAGATACAGAGTTATAAGAGAGAGCTTCTAGATCAACAGGCCTATCAAGCGGGACTGAATAGTATTCACTCTAATGCGGTCTCAGAGCCCATTGAAGGATACAGAGTGAATACTGTGCTAGGAGACCATCCCCCTCCCGTCGCAGCTGAAGAACGAAAGCTGCCCCGACAAACCCGAGTAGTTTTGGCTCAATTACGATCCGGATGGTGCAGCCGCCTAAATTCCTACTGGGCCCGGATTAACAGCGACTTGCAGAACATCTGCCCAGCTTGTGGCACAGGCCCGCATGACACGTTGCACCTATTTCGCTGCACAGCCAAGCCTACTCACCTAACTCCAGCCTAGTTATGGACACAACCCATACAGGTGGCATCCTTTTTGAGACTGGACTGGAGGCAGAATCAGATTGAATGGAGTCAAAAAATGGAAACAGAACAAACACAGATGTATGAGCTGCTACAACAACAACAACCATCTGAATTCAACCTGGCATTTTGATTCCAAGGAATCTCCATCTTTGCTCTTTAAAAAGGGGATCGCTTCAAAGTTAAAAAAAAAACAGTTTATAAAAACAACGTTTGTTTATTAGTGGTAAAAGATTTAATGATTACAGGGGGTAAGGCAAGGAATACCTAGGTTTCGGAAAGAGCCACCAATCCTTCCTTGTTTTTTGTCTTTCTCCACTAATAAGCAAACGTTGTTTTTATAGAACACCAATAATAGGATTAAGCCTGACTATTTTGCAACAAAAAAAATTATTTTTATTCAAAACAGTACATACACACATACAAACTGTATATGTATTTTAAACAGAGTAGTAGCATCCAAGACACCTGAAGAAAAAAATTGTATTTAGAGGGTAGCTTTGTTTAACCTTTGTTTAGCCATGCGAAAACTATATCTAGGCGTAAAAATTTAACTGGACTCCAGCGCCAATAGTCTAACAATTTCTTCTATATATTTCTTCTATATATTTAGGAGCTCTGCTCGGATAATTTTGTAATTTTAGTTATTTTTAACCTGATTAAGGGAAAGTATTTTTTGCATGAGAGCAATACCCGGTTTTTATCCGGTTCGGTATTTACAAAATGGGTACCCTATGAAAGCTTATGGAAATACCCATGGTACAATAAGGAGGGAGACCGCTTCATTAAACTACAGATATACACATTCCTACGGCGGCCGGTTCTATGTACCGGATTAACTCGGAGGTACAAATCTCCGACCAGGGGCCGCCAACCCAGCAAATACATGTTCGTGTTCGTCCATTTTTCTGATATAGGAGCAACATTACCCGGAATGTTTTATCTGTATTCTCTTAATCCGAGCCGGGATCGAGACCAACCCCGGACCATGGTTCTACTCCGTTTGTCGTAATCGCATCCACCACATATCGGTCTCGGTGAGATGCAACGGATGCATGGAGTGGGTGCATTTCCGGAATTGTTCCGGCTTAAAGCGGTTACAGGAATACAGCGATAGGGACTACATTACTTCCTGCTGCGTCAAAGTAAACCCCAGTAAGTCTTCATCTTCGGCGTCCTCACCGTCGTCTCAATATGAGACTCCCACACAATCTCCTCAACAGGAATTTATGCATGAATTATGGCATTCCGTCTTAGGTGTTGGCCAGAGAGACATGGTGCTGGCTGAGCAAATTGATAGCTCCACGTTTTGCACAGTGAATGAGGACGCGCCTACCAGAATAAGGGGAGACTTCCACAGTTCTCCGGACATATTCGTCGTGTTCCCAGGTCTGAAGAATGGCGTAACTTCGCAATCAGTCATTTCTCTAGGCTCAGACCACCTCCCCATTATTGTCGCCATCAACAGACCATCCGACTTCATAGACTCTGAACGCCGTACTTTCCTTAACTGCGGGAAAGCTTCAGAGAACTGCCCAACCCATCTGATGTTCAGGTAGTAGATAGGTGTTACCGTGACATCATCAAAGCTGCAGCCGCTCGCTATATACCTGCTGGTCGAAAACGTGAAATAAGACCAAATTTCCCAGCAGAGGCAGCGGGATTAGCAAAAGAGCGAAATGAGCTTCACCCTACTAACCCTAATAACCCCAGAAAGAGGGAACTTACTCTGGAGGTAAACAGGTTAGTAGGTGAGCATAAGCGGAAAAAGGGGGTTAGAACATCTGAAGCATTGCATCATCAGTACCGGAACGAGTAAATTGTGGGCAACGGTTAAGTCGCTCTGGAACCCTGGAACAATGGCATAGAAGTGACAGATCCGAAGAGGTGCGCGTGTTATTTTAAACGGCACCCCGAGAGTGACAGGGCTAAGAGAAGGATCCTACGCCGTGTACGATCCCTTCCAGCCGAGGAGGTACCACCACAATTTACGTTGGAAGATGTTGTACATGTTATCAGAAGCGCAAAGTCATCCAAAGCGCTTGGTCCTGACGGAATCTCTATGGTGATGTTGCAGCAACTGGATGAGCCAGGAGTTGAGTATCTTACAAAGCTCCCCCATCTGTCGTTAGCCACCCTGGTAGTTCCCGATGCCTGGAACATGGACAGGGTGGTCCCGCTACTGAAGTCAGGCAAGAATGCCAGAAAATTTTTCATACAGGCCGATACCACTTTCGTCTTTGAGGCTTTACTCTTTACTTTACTCCTCCCCAGCATAAGAGAATGTTTCCCAATAGCCGATCATCAACATGGATTCCGAAAATTGCACAGCACAACAACAGCTTTACACGCCATTTCCACACATGTTAGCAGAGGTCTCAACCAGAAAAGGCCTTGCGGTAGAACAGTTATGGTGGCACTTGATTTATCAAAAGCCTTTGATACAGTCAATCATGCCACACTGTTCGAGGACATTGAGCGCACTGCCCTCCGGCCAAGTTTGAAACGTTGGATAGTAAACTAAGTGTGTGGACGCCAGTCGTACTTGGAATTCAGTAACAAGAAATCGAGCATCCGTAGAGTTAAACAGGGAGTTCCCCAAGGTGGGGTGATATCTCCGGAACTGTTTAACCTCTACCTTTCTGACATTCCACGACCTCCAGACGGCATAGAGATTATAACGTACGCAGATGATTGTACGCTCGTGGCGCCGGACCCATTATTGATGACATTTGCGATCGGTTAAACGCTTACCTTGTTGATCTTACCGCCTTTATCACTCCGAGGAATATGAAAATATCCGCCACTTAGTCGACGGCCACACTTTTTAAGACATGGACTGCGGAGATGGGACTGTCCTTGAATGTGCAGGTCGATGGTGCTATAATTCCGACCACCAACTACCCCAAGGTATTAGGGGTCACATTCGATAGTCTCTTTAAGTCGTCCGCGCATACCACAGCTATCTGCGACAAAATTAGAAGTAGGAACAAGGTCCTCAAGTCTCTGGCCGGTAGTACTTGGGGAGCTGATAAGGAAACCTTGTTGACCTCTTACAACACGATAGGACGGTCTATTGTAAATTATGTGGCTCCGGTGTGGTCGCTAAAGTTAGTGCTACGCAGTGGAAAAATATTCAGTCCTACCAGAATGCCGTCCTTAGAACCGCAACACGGTGCCTTCTCATGACACCTGTCGATCACCTACATGAGGAGGCGAAGGTCTTACCGGTGCGACAGCATAACAAAATGCTGTCAATGCAATACCTGCTTGGGTGTTAGAGACAAAGCCATCCTAATCCTTCATGGTCTAGAGAGAGAGATACAGAGGTATAAGAAAGATCTTCTAGATCAACAGGCCTATCAAGCGGGCCTGAATAGTATTCGCTCTAATGCGGAGTACAGCGATAGGGACTACATTACTTCCTGCTGCGTCAATGTAAACCCCAGTAAGTCTTCATCTTCGGCGTCCTCATCGTCGTCTCAATATGAGACTCCCACACAATCTCCTCAACAGGAATTTATGCATGAATTATGGCATTCCGTCTTAGGTGTTGGCCAGAGAGACATGGTGCTGGCTGAGCAAATTGATAGCTCCACGTTTTGCACAGTGAATGAGGACGCGCCTACCAGAATAAGGGGAGACTTCCACAGTTCTCCGGACATATTCGTCGTGTTCCCAGGTCTGACGAATGGCGTAACTTCGCAATCAGTCATTTCTCTAGGCTCAGACCACCTCCCCATTATTGTCGCCATCAACAGACCATCCGACTTCATAGACTCTGAACGCCGTACTTTCCTTAACTACGGGAAAGCTTCAGAGAACTGCCCAACCCATCTGATGTTCAGGTAGTAGATAGGTGTTACCGTGACATCATCAAAGCTGCAACCGCTCGCTATATACCTGCTGGTCGAAAACGTGAAATAAGACCAAATTTCCTAGCAGAGGCAGCGGGATTAGCAAAAGAGCGAAATGAGCTTCACCGTACTAACCCTAATAACCCCAGAAAGAGGGAACTTACTCTGGAGGTAAACAGGTTAGTAGGTGAGCATAAGCGGAAAATGGTGGTTAGAACATCTGAAGCATTGCATCATCAGTACCGGAACGAGTAAATTGTGGGCAACGGTTAAGTCGCTCTGGAACCCTGGAACAACGGCATAGAAGTGACAGATCCGAAGAGGTGCGCGTGTTATTTTAACCGGCACCCCGAGAGTGACAGGGCTAAGAGAAGGATCCTACGCCGTGTACGATCCCTTCCAGCCGAGGAGGTACCACCACAATTTACGTTGGAAGATGTTGTACATGTTATCAGAAGCGCAAAGTCATCCAAAGCGCTTGGTCCTGACGGAATCTCTATGGTGATGTTGCAGCAACTGGATGAGCCAGGAGTTGAGTATCTTACAAAGCTCCCCCATCTGTCGTTAGCCACCCTGGTAGTTCCCGATGCCTGGAACATGGACAGGGTGGTCCCGCTACTGAAGTCAGGCAAGGATGCCAGCAAATTATTCATACAGGCCGATACCACTTTCGTCTTTGAGGCTTTACTCTTTACTTTACTCCTCCCCAGCATAAGAGAATGTTTCCCAATAGCCGATCATCAACATGGATTCTGAAAATTGCACAGCACAACAACAGCTTTACACGCCATTTCCACACATGTTAGCAGAAGTCTCAACCAGAAAAGGCCTTGCGGTAGAACAGTTATGGTGGCACTTGATTTATCAAAAGCCTTTGATACAGTCAATCATGCCACACTGTTCGAGGACATTGAGCGCACTGTCCTCCGGCCAAGTTTGAAACGTTGGATAGTAAACTAAGTGTGTGGACGCCAGTCGTACATGGAATTCAGAAACAAGAAGTCTTAGAAGGTCTTACCGGTGCGACCGCATAACAAAATGCTGTCAATGCAATACCTGCTTGGGTGTTAGAGCCAAAGCCATACTATCCTTCATGATCTAGAGAGAGATACAGAGTTATAAGAGAGAGCTTCTAGATCAACAGGCCTATCAAGCGGGACTGAATAGTATTCACTCTAATGCGGTCTCAGAGCCCATTGAAGGATACAGAGTGAATACTGTGCTAGGAGACCATCCCCCTCCCGTCGCAGCTGAAGAACGAAAGCTGCCCCGACAAACCCGAGTAGTTTTGGCTCAATTACGATCCGGATGGTGCAGCCGCTTAAATTCCGACTGGGCCCGGATTAACAGCGACTTGCAGAACATCTGCCCAGCTTGTGGCACAGGCCCACATGACACGCTGCACCTATTTCGCTGCACAGCCAAGCCTACTCACCTAACTCCAGTCTCGTTATGGACAAAACCCATACAGGTTCCATCCTTTTTGAGTCTGGACTTAGAGCAGGGCAAGGCAGAGAGCCTCAAAAAATTTTTGTGATTGTATGTGTTTTGAAATAACAAAATATTGCAAGTGTTTTTTGCCTCTCTTTACAGAGTGAGAAATAATTTGTTATCTTTAAATTTTCAATTTAAAATTGTCTGTTTTAAAAACAACTTCGTTGGTAAAAAATTAATATTTTGACAGACAATTTGGAGATATATTTGCAGAATTATTTCAATTATTATTCATTTTAAAATTAAAAAGTATATAAGTTGACATTTTCAGAAATTTTATATAATTTTTTTTGTGTTTACTAATTTCGGACATAACATGCTAACGATCTAAGTAATACCGATTTCCACAGGCTGACATACGCAAATAGTCGTAGAATTTTATGCTGAATTTTATGCGTTGGGTTCTAACAGATTATTTCCATAAATTACAAACAGAATGATAAACATCGCATCTTGCAATTTTTCCTAAAATTGACTAAGACTGTACATGACATTTCATAGAAATCGGGGGATATGAAAATATCTACTACTTTAGAATGACAATTAATTTGTCGGTCAATATGAAATGAATTCCCTCTTTATACAAATTCGGTCAAAAATAAATCAATCAAATATACAAATCTTAATAGTTGTAATTTTTATAATTTCGGAAATATTTGTTTCAAATATGTAGTAAGATATATTTATGTGATCCAATATTTCCTACGGTGTATTCATAAAAATGTCCGACAGCACCTTATTCATCGACTGCTCGAACAAAACTAAATATTCTCCCAAAACCAATTTGACAGAAAATTCAAAACAATTTATTTTTTACAATTGTGTTGGTGAACACACAGATATCCCAAGGGATACTCTTTGCCTAGCCTTGACTTAGAGGCAGAACTTGATTGAATGGAGTCAGAAAAATGGAAACCGAACGAACACAGATGTATGAGCTGCTACAACAACAACAGAAATGCAGCCCTGAGTCTATGCCCGCTACATATAGACAACAAGTTGTAATTATTTATTTAAGATTTTTTGTTCATTTCTAAAATGAGTCAAATAGAGCGAAACATGTGTGAAATGCCTGGATGTTCTCTCAAAAATATTATCCTAAGTGTTCAATCCTTTAATTCTATTGCAAACCTGGTTAATATTATTAATGCGCGGCCCGCAACTTAAGTTTCTTAGAATTGATTTTCGAAAATATTTTGTTTTATTATTCAAAACAAAAACTACATACCCAAAATTCTGCGGAAGTCGGGTACACTTAGAAAAAAACTGTAATCAGCTAGGAGCTCTATCTTACCTTTTTATTGTACCATGGAAATACCTATTTAACAAGTGGGTTATTGGAACCGGTTCCGTAGTAATGCAACAAAATTGGTATTTTGTACAAGTACTTTAAAAAAAAAACTTCCAACAAGAGGTAGAAAAAGAAATCGAAAAAATCCCGGCTGTTGGTGCCGACTTTTAAGAGTATGAATCTGATTAAAATATCACGGAAAGGTAATACAATAGTCAATGGCCAATTATAACAAAATGGCTAGTTTTCATTTTAACTATGTTAAAATTGTGAAGGTATTCGTTTGGCCGAATAAACCAGACAAAAACAACAAAAGAAATGTAATCCAAACAAAGGTCGAAATCAAAACAAAATCATTTATCTGGAGGCATTTCTGATAGACAATTCGCCTAATTTTGATCCACTGAAATATCACAGTTATGATTGCACCCAACTTTTTCAGATTGCAAATTTACAGTTTGCTTAACTGCATGGATCAATAATGCAGTCGTAAATTGATTATATTTTTTTTATTATTCTACTTTATTCAGATGTATACACCATAAATATGTGGTTTACGCTTTTTTCATTTAAGAGAAAAATCAATACCAAAAGACGTAACCCACATAGCTCTGAAATTATGAAAATTACTATTAAAAAAAAGACATCTCTTATCTTTCTTTAAGTACTGTACATTATTTTATAAACCAGTTTTCAGTTTCTAACGAATTTTGTTTCTCCTGTATAGTTATGGTTTTATGGGGTTACACCTTTAGGCCTTTCTGGTGACGATATGCTTTTAACAAAAAACCTACCAATCACATAAAAAACAAAATAAATTATTATAGTTTCAACAATATTTTATTGCATAAAAATAATTTTAAACTTTATCGACTTTTCTGTCGACTTTCTACACATTATAATAGTATCTTCACGTTTTTACAGTTGTTGCATTGCGCATCTTAACTTTAAGCTCACAAACTAATATGTAAAAGGTTCACAAAATTCAACTATAGTTTTGTAGTTTATAACAAAAAACTACATAATAATTTCGATTGATGTTTTAGCTATGTGGTCAGTAAATTGAAAGAGAGAGAGAGGTCGCCAGAATCTTTGTTTTCAGATCTTAATTTTAACTATTACATACTTAAATAAAATTTGGATAAAAGAAACATAGGTGCTTCGTTTCAATTGGTATTTTTATTTGTCAGTTTAATTTTATAGAAAGGCATTTGGCAAACGCACAACTTAAATTAAGTAAGGTAGTTTAGACTTTTGTTAACAGGTATGACATATTATATTTTTGAAACTTGACTTGAAACAAGTTTCAATTAACTTGAAAGAAGAAACGCAAGCAGCCATCAGTATTCAACTACCTTATATACACAAGTATTGTACCTTACAAAAATATATATTATCGGTAAAATTTCTTTTGAAACATGAGTTAAAAAGTAACAAGATTAAAAATACGCATAGTTTGGATATACAATGCTGGACTAGAAATGATTAAAGAGATAATAATTAGCACAATGTACTGTGTTCTTAATTGAAGTTGGCAAGCAATACCGACCAAGTCTCTTCATCTTTAAATAAATTTGGAAGCAAAATTATTAACGCTAAAATTTAGAATGACCGAAAAGAAAATTATCTGAACTGAGAGCGTAAAGAAAAACGTTAGTCGGTGCTTTTTGCCACGCTTGTGCATTCCTCACATTCCATTTTCTTGGGGGTTAAAAATAGTTGTGGTGCATATTCTTCAGGCAGGATAAAATTTGACAGCTATCATAACTAAAAGAAATAAGAATTAACATAAGTTTTTGGGGAGTAGCACCGGTCGCTGTTTATACGTATCTACGTATGCTTAACGAAAGAATGAAAATGGGGCACACGATTGTTACAGGAATAACTAACTACGTAATCACAGTACAACTATGATAAACAGCGGTTCACACTTCGAATTTAAAACAAATTGTAAAAATAAGTGCATGTTATCTCAGCTTTGAGATATGTTAAACTTTCTTATACAATTGAATGTATAATGTAAATCTCAAAATGCTATTTTAAATGACTCCGCGTCTAACGGACTATACAGCAGTGTACTGGCTAGGGGATGAAGCTGTTAGACAGATTTTGATGCTTCGATCTATTTTTTAGCAGCCAAAAGGCCGAAAAACAAACGTATTTTGTGTGTGTTTACACATTGTGATTTAGCTATTTACAGCCAACCTCCTTTGCGACCAAATAATAAGGAACTCACTGTACCCACAAAAGATTGTGCAATACTTTGCTGAGCTTCTTTAGCTTCTGGTTTTTCTGGGGTAGAATTTCTTTTCGAACTAGACGAAGTCTTATGTATACTGCTGGTAGATTGATCCGACTGTTTAGGAGACACATGTCCCAAATCAGTACGCACTCGTCCGCCAATGGTACCCAAGTCAGGTCTTTGGCCGTTTTTGAGATTTCGCCTTGACTTTTGCCGTTGCATTTGTTTGGCTCGGACGTTTGAAATGCCCACATCAGAAGTTGTTCTGTTCACAATAGTTTTTTGTGCATCCACTTCATGATCCGCTGGCGGTATCCCCTCCCTATTTTGAATATTTAGTTCAGAATTTATTAGTTTGGAAACTGGAGCCGTCTCTTTTAAACTTGATGATGGTGGAAGATTGCTTTGTGAATTAAGACCTTTATGAAGCACATCCTTTATGTGGTCTCTATTGAAATGTAAATCGCTTACTATATTGTTTGAATTTGTATGGATATTTTTAAGGCTTGTTAGTTGAGCCATTGGACTTGCACTCCGATTTGCTATTCCGCTAGCCAACTGGGACATTGTGTTTGGTTGTGTAGTTATTATATTTTCTAAACCTATGCTTTCAACCCTTTCAACCAGACGCAGGGACCTTAAAGCTCGCCTCTCAAGCCTTGTTAACATAATTTTTTGCTGCTTTTGCTGTTGATTGCGGTTAGGCCTTTCTATATCACCGCCCACTAGTTTGCGTCGAATCAATTCAGCTCCTGATGAAAGTAGTCCAAATAGTGGTTCCGGAGACATGGATCGCGTAGGAGACCCCTCTGCAAAAAGAATAATTCAAACGTAAATATTATAATATTAAAAAAAGTAAAGAACTGGGGCTTAATTCTTATATGATAATGTGAAATGGAAACTTATAAGAAAAAAATATCTAAATAAATTTCATAGAACAAGAAAAACAAATAAAAATGTCAGATCCAGATGGAAATTTATTAATATCAACAAATTAACCAATCAGCATCGGGGAGCATAGCCGATATCTGTCGGGGGCGTCCATACTGGGTAGCTGCGAATTGGATAAGCAGTCGGAAAAGTCAGCGGGTCTGGGTGGTGTCGAGTGCCAATGATCCGTAGACTGAAGAGGCGATGTTTCGTCGCCCCTAAAATAGCCTCTGTGCAGGTCCCACAAAAAGAGGCCCCCTTAACGATAGGGTGTTATGCGACCACGTGTTCATCAGTGTTGCAGGTTTGAAGTCAGGGTACCGACTGTATTCTACCGGAGCTTCATTGATACATGGGCGCCTCAACGAATAACAGGTTTAGTTACCAAGTACATGATACAGAGGTCATACTATGATCGACGATTACTTGTGGAAGGAGACATTTATGGAAGGAGAAATTTAAGCTGAGATAATAGCAAATGGACTAATTCTGTTCTAGAGACTCTCGACTTCCTATCAGTACCCACTTACCCGGCTGTAAGGTTGCAGGTGGTAGTGAGTAATCAGCAACGCCCACCCTACATTGTACATCGGAAGGGTCATATGGGCGATTAATACCTTCCAACCCATTAAATCAACTCGCTCTGATGGTGTTGGACATCTTGCAGGATAAATCGAAGATCTGTCTTAGGTTGTGCTACGTATCCAGTCTATGGAATGAGGTTACAGTGACCTATATTCCCAAAGCCGGAAAACCAAGTCACATATTACCAAAAGGCTATACACAAATTTTTCTTTACGATCTTGGACCAGGGTTTAAACTGGAGCAAGAATAAGCTGCTTCAAAAAATATATTATCGAATAATCCAGAAGAAGATGACACTTAGAGAACGGAAATCTCTAATCCATCTTGCCGGAAATCTCGAGAAAAAGAACCGCGGTAGGCGTACTGACTGGCCACTGCATTACCAAATATCTGACCTAAAGATGGGATAACAGTGTCTGACTGCTGTAGAATATGTAAAGACGGCGAAGAAGAGATAGAGACGATTGAACACCTACTATGCCGATGTCCCATGTTATGGCTATTTGGCAGGTGGGAGATAGAAGCTGTAACGTTCGTGAAATATAAATTCGATCATCATCTACAGCTTTGCCAAAAACTTACCCTGCAAAATAGACTGCCCTGCTAACTGTATTGCAGGTTCTGGAATGCAACTTTTCCAGAAATAACTGACCTGAAACTCTTGAGGCATTTTTTCTACGTATTGATGTAACATACATCCAAAATAACCGAGTTTAATTAAACCTTCACCCAGGACACAATTCCTTTTATTTATAGTTCCGTCATTAGATATGATCTTTAAAAATAAAGAACAATGAATGATAACTTTTTAAGCGGTTGACTCTTTCTTGTCTTCTTTTTAAAGCAGAATAATCGCCCTTCTAGCACGAAAAATCATTCCTTGCAACAAAAACCGTGTTGAATGGTTACTCCAGTGTGAAGCGTTGCAAAGCACTAACAATGTCAAAGTCAAATAACCGCTTCACTCGGACACCTTCTAGTCCATTGTGTTCATCCTATAATCAAGGCAGATAAGACTTACATGACATTTTTTATATATTAACATTTATATTTTCTTACAAGTCCCATATCATAAACTACTTGAACGAATTTTGTTTTTCCATTTTTTTTTTTTTTTTTTTTTTTTTCTAAAAAGTATTCTATATAAAAGTTTAAATGATATTCAATGAAATAAAATTGAATTTCTCTTAATTAAATAGTCTTCGTGGAGTGGTAAAGCATACTGTCCTTCATATTTCAGTAGCATCCGAATTACATTTATACCTTTGAATAATATATGTTTAAAGTTGATAAAATAATTGATGAGGACCCAGATTTTTCTTTATTCAGTAGTGATCAAGATGCGAAGTAGTTAGTCGTAAACAGGAATTTCCTAAGTAGTATTGCACCTATGATTTATTCAGAGCTTGCTTCATTTAACGCCTTCTACCAAAAACGAACTTTTATGTTATTTTCTGAGGTCAACTCGAAGTCAGATAAAAAAGGTATATAAAAATGGAAAATAAAATATTTTGGGAATATTGGTGCGAATATTTCTTTGCATATACAATGGTTAAAAATATTCCTGTCTTTGACGTCATTAGTTTAAAATGATGCTTTCTTGGAGATATCACACAAAGTTCGGACATAACCCCAAATCTTTTAAACATAAATGAGTTACTGGCGTTTAAGGTAAGATTTTTACGTCTTTTAGGACCTATAGTAGAATTTCATGACAAATAATTTTGTAGGATATTTTGATTTGTTACGGAGTTTTAACCATAATTTCAAAAAAGGGCTAAAATACCCTTTATTGGCCCGATATAAAATTTCACGTCCATACATGTCGGACTTCCCTGTATTTATTTTCTGAGTTGCACAGTATTATCATGCCGAAGGTTATTTTCAAACAAATATTATATGTTGATGTATAAATCACATAATTACCAGGACTATTGCAGGGTGTTACAGTTGGCGAAAAGTTTGGCCCAGCAGGTGTATTTAAGGCGCTTGGAGTTACAGCTTTGATACCTCGCTCATTCAACATAGACGCTAAGCCTAAATTTACCGAGAATGTTGAACAGGAATTTTTGCGCGAAAGACCAGCTCTTGGTGTTGGTGGGCAGCTACAATTAAGAAATTGGTTGAATTTATTATTATTATAATTTATTAGGTTAATAAAGTAAATTACCTTGGCTGTCGAGACGTTGATGCCGATGCAGTTCTTGAAGATACTTGGGACTGTGATAAAAATGAAAGATCTGTTGATATACCATCGTCGGGATGCATTACCATACTAGTCGTGAATGTATATGTACATCCAGACGCTTCATACTGCTTGCCAGGTAACTCTTCGCTTATGTCTTCTTCAACGTCTGACAAAGTGTATACCTGCATACCTAAATCGTCAAGTCCTCGCCCCCCGCGAATTGTCACACCGGGTCTTTCTTCCAAAAGACCACTCAGGGTAGGTGTAGCCAACTGTGACCAATGATGCAATGTATGTGAACCTTCAATAGGTTTTACTATTTGCAGCTTTTCTGGTAATCGCCACTGATGTACAGAGGATGACATGTTAGTTGATGAGGAAATACCAGATGATCCGGTCGACATAATGCTGTCTGGTGTGCGCAGTCCCATTGGAAATGCAGTTGTAGTTTGAACATCGTCATAATTATATGTACCAGCAGGTGCGTATGAAAGCATAGCCCTTCGAGCAAGTACTTCTGCTGGAGTAAGTCTCTTTAAAGCAGCCTCAAGTTCCTTTGCGCCGGGAGCTCCAGGAACCCCTGATGGTTGCAAGGGATAACCATCTTCAGATTGAGAAGCTAAACTTTCACAGGATATTGTTTTATCGCCCATACCATTATTTTCAGCGCCAAAAGTGTTGTTGGAGGAGGTTAATGTACTTCCAATAGCCATAGTAGACATGCGTGGGCCTGATGCTGTGCTCATAGACATCGCTCCAAGGTGTGTCATTGAAGTACTGTCCAAATCAGCAAAGTTTCCGCTTTTGGTTGCACACCGAACAGTATCAAATACTCTCTTGTATGGCTGCAGTAAACCCCCGCCTCCATAAACCGTACTCATTGTGCCATTGTAGGCCACTCCACATGATGTGTTCGGTTGATTTGACATCAAACGACCAATTCGATCATTTATTCTTTGATTATCACCTGATATTCCAGAATCAAGACTATTTTCTGAATATAGAGATGACTCCATCAATTCTGACTGCAAGGAGTCCGGCTGCAAAATTGAAGACATGAAGGAACTACGAGCTTGAGGCATAGTTTTCTTTCGTTGTTTTCGTAACTGTTCCTGTGCTTCTTGCAAAAGAGCCAAGACCTCTTGATATCTTTGCTTGAATTCAACCAGTTCTAATGCCAGACTATTTTGGTTCTCCTTTGTAATATTTAGAAGTGTAATATGTTCATCGTTGTCGTGTGTCAGTTGATGAAGTTTCATTTCAGCTTCTGCCAATCGCGAAGTTAAGCTTACTATTTGTTCATGCTGCAAACGATTCTCCTCACGTTGCCTTTCCAGTTCTAAGCTAAGTCCTTCGAACTGCTGATTGACGTCGTTTAGCTGTGATGCTATATCGTCCATAAGCCTCCGCTCCTGAGCCTCAACCTCATCTGTCTGACAGGCCAATTGAGATGCTTCATATTTAAGTGACTTGTTTTCATCCTGAAGTGAAGCAATCTTCTTTTGTAATAAATCCAAAGTGATGGACTTGGAGAAGGTTGGGGTATCTGAAATATAAGACTTTGTAGTTATCATATCATCAATAACTTCATGACTTACCATTATCACTAGAATCCTCACAATCATTTGTTAAAACAGCTATCAGTTCATTTTTCTTGTGTAGCTCATGTAGCAACTGCGAACGGTCCTCATTAGCTGATTTTAATTCAGCTTCTAAATCGGCTATTCTATTTTCTAATGCATTATTCTGCGTCAACAATTCTTTCCCTATTTGTACCGTCAACTCCAAATCCTTCTCTTTTTCTTCGAGAAGGCGTGTGACAGCCTCAATATCATCATATGCACGGGTCATTTGACTTACACGATTACCACATAGAACTGTAAAAAGAAATTTAATAATATAAGCTATGTGGTCAAAACGAAATTGCAATTAATAAAATCAGTTGATTAAAAGAGCATTTAAATATTTGATGATGGGTACAAAGCGTAGTGATCTTCCTGTACTGTATCCGGTATTAGAAAAAAGGGGCCCGCAATATTCAACACATTTTTGGATAGGTACTTTGACAACTTTTTTATTTATGATTTTTTCACATTCGTTTGGAATTTGTCGACTTAAAAAAATATTTGGGTTTTCGGTGCCAATGACTTTTATGTCCGTGACGTATACACGAAAGCTTTTACTTCCCATTGTATTTTTGTGGATTTTTGTAAGAATTAAATACGAGAGAGAACGTCAGAAAAAAAACGATAGAAAGAGAGCTATGGTTTCACTTTCCATTGCATTTTTCTGGGTTTTTGTAACAAATACGAAAGAGAACGTCAGAAAATGAGACCTATCGTTTTGAACAGAAATTGTCTGTTTGTTACAGAATGACACCAAAATTATATGTGTATGAATAGAATTTATATAGCTATGAACTGTTTTAACACATCTTGTTTTTGTTGGCGCATCTTGCAGGATCATATTTTTAAAATGTTTTCTTGACATTTTTACAATTATTTGATACATTTTAAATTTATTGGGTTTGCTATAAGCAACAGTAAAACGTAATAGATGTAAGGGGGTTTGTTCGTTAGAAACGCCAAAGACGTAATGGGCAAAAGCATTGTGTGGGTATAAAAATATGTCCATATATTTATATTTTTGTATTGGAGCTTTGCTTTCAGTTAACCTCATAACAGGCTAGTGTCTATACAGTTCAAAAACTAGCTAAGTGACATTGATATATTCTTTGGCTGTTGCATATAATCAAGTTTCTAACAATGTTTATGTAGAGTTAAAAAATATTGTACAACGTAAAAAGCAGGATGAAAGATGTTTTTGATTTTTTGTAGTATTGTACACTTGGATTTTTTTTATGAACAGCTGCACATTTTGAGTTGCTGATGTTAAAACAAAGATATTATAGAATAATATTGCAAACCTTCGATTAATAATTGTTCATTTGGTATTAAATTTTCAAGGGAAGAATTTATCGTTGTGTCGATCATAAATTCATCTTCATAAGAAATTTGCTCCACTGTTGGTGTACTTGGAAATGATGATATAAACAATTCTTCCTCATCGTACTCTAACTGATTTGCCTCCTCGATAAACAACTCCCAATTGTTTTCTTCAATACTGATATGGGGCGGTGTGGCTCTATTTACACTACCCTCTATGTCAGCGTGGACTATACTGCTATCATGTGACCGATTTATGACTTGAGGCAGTTGCAAAGGATCCATCATCCCAAATTGTATAACAGCCACAAAACAACAAGCCAATACTTTTTGGACTATCGTTTTCGTTTAAGAACGGCGAAATAGGTGAAAACCGACTTACGTCCAGATTTCCTTTCCAAACAAACAATGTTTGGTTATTTGATTTCAAATCCTCTTTTTGTTTCGTATGTAATTATGCAATCCTCGTATTTATCCATTCTGTTTTAAAAATTATGTGATACTTTATACCCAGACATAAAGGTCTGTTGACATACATATGTATAATCACACTTTAGAGAAATTAAGGATTTCAGGAAATAAAAAGCAGATTAAATCATTTTTACTTAATAGTCAACACTAGGTTTTGAATGTTTTCAAGTATTAGCTGTTTGCTTAAATAATTTATCTTCTAGCCAATCGAGTTTATGACGCATCACACACAAATTGCACGGTATAAGAAATTGTCGCAATTTTTAACACTCACGGACTTGAAATTGTTCGTACAGAAATACATATCTTTGTTTGAGTGTGCGCGAATATTCAATTTTCCCCTTTATGGCAAAAAGGGAGGAAAAATAAAAACGATGCTTGGAAAAAAACTACAACCGAAAATAATATGCAACGACGCGGCTTTATGAGGACAAAGTTGCAAAAACTGAATGTTGGTAACAGAAAACGAACAGGTACTTTTGGGATGTCTTCTTTAATGAATTCCGTTCAATTTAGGTATAAAACAAAATTCGGTTCTCCAGCATTTTCGGAAAGAAATCTGGTTTATTTACATAAGTTATGACTATTAGGTAGAGAATAATGTATTGACTAGCTACGAACATAGTATCGTGGACGGACAATACACTCGTGATGTAGAATATAAAATTTCCAGCTGCATGGCAAGATGGCGTAAACATTCAGTTTGTTGTTATTCTTTTGTTTGTCTTGTATAACATACAAAATAAATATCTACGTATATAAGCGTGTACTAACAAGATACAAGTTATATTCACACACAATGTTTTATTAAATTTATTAATAAGTAAATCTTTTTGTCTAATCAAAGGCCCACTTCGTAGTTATTAACTGTAATTTGTTAGATACATTTGTATACTAAATACAACCGAATGGGGTTGGCAAAACAAACGAAATCCACACCACTCATGCAATAGCTTCCACAAATTCTCTGTGTCTAAATATTGTGCAGTGTTGCTACTCGCAGATTTCACAGTCGTACAGCGAGAGTATGCAATAATAAATGTTACACGGCTTCTATTAAAAAAACGTCAAATGAAAAACCAGAAATATCGCTTATTTACCCAAAGTTCACCATACCTCAAAAAACGTCTTTTCATGTTGATGTCTGTTAAACTCCATTTTTTAGTTGGAGTTTGACATAAATCAACAGAATACTGACTTCAAAAATTACTTAATTACTTCAAACCGTTTTTGATCTTGTACAGAAATTTTAAAACTGATATATGGTTACATATTTGCAAATAATTGTCTATGTAATTATAATACTTTTTAATTCGGTAATGTGGCGTTTCCACTGCACTTGATTCGCTCTCTATTCGTTGTTTGACCCTTAACTATGAAAAAACTACCTAATTCTTCACACAACATTTCCTGAGCGAACACTCATATTTGTACCTTGTTCAAATCAAATCACTCTCAGAACAACGAAAAAATATGTCCCATCCCTAACAAATGAGAGCATTTATCGAAAAAATAAATTATGACATTTAAAAATTATAAATAGAAAAATTTAATGAAATTTTAAAAATTTTTGGGAAGACTGAAAATTATGAATGAAAACTACAATGTTGAATGGCGTATGTACATTCAAAGAAAGTAAATTTTGTTTTCTCTCTCATTCGAGGTACGCATTTGGTCCACGAGTTAAAATTTCTACAGAAAACTGCAAACAAAATAGTCAATATTTTCAAAATGTTTCTATTGGCAGAAAAAATGTTTGAGAAGTGTCTCTTCAGCAGAATTTAAAAATGGAAAAACACAAAAATATGTTCAAAATGTCAACATTTACACAAAAAGTTGAAAACGTGAATGAAAATTGTAAAATTAATGATATAATAAATCTTTGGGAGAAAAACAATAATTTCTTATATTCATATTAGCGAGAATTTCATGTATTTTCGTATACATTCCCTTTAAAATCAACAAACATTTTTTTTTGAAAAAAGGAATTATTTTACTATGAATTACGAATCGTGCCGTATGAACGGGTTAATTCGTGTACATAATTCTGAGAGCGAACAACGTTGTTCGGTTTCCAATGGAAACATGCTATAAGTCGAATTGCAATCGATAATTTAAAATAAGTTTTAAGTTACGACATTGTTTGCGATAAAATTGAAGTTTTAAAAGAGAGGGGGAGAGAGAGAAATGTCAAATAAAAAGTTGATTTTTTTATCTACGAATGACATGGTGGAATTATAATTGCATGCATTGAATAGTCTGAATGGGAAATATAATACCGACCACGAGCGCTCCCCCAAGATCCTAGGGGTCACATACGACCGCATGTTCAAGTCGTCCGTGCAAGCCACAGCTATCTGCGACAAAATGAAGAGTAAGAACAAGGTCCTCAAGGCTCTAGCCGGCAGCACTTGGGGTGCGGACAAGGAGACATCTTTAGGTGTGCGGCCCAAGTGAGGTCTGCGGATACAAGTGCTAAGCAGTGGAAAAATATCTAGACCTGCCAGAATGCTGCCTTAAGAACTGCGACAGTGTGCCTCCTCATGACACCAGTAGACCATCTACATGAGGAGACGAAGGTCCTTCCCCTACGTTAGCATAACCATATGCTTTCGTTGCAGTACCTGATTTAGTGTTATCATGGGAGTCATCTAAACCATCATATGGTGGATAATACTCCCCCACTCAGGCGTGTCAGGAAGGACATATATAATCTAATGAGGGAGGTCCAACGCTTAGAGAGAGAGCCACTAGGCCAAGAAGCCTATCAGGCAGGTCTGGATCGCGTTCATACGGAAGCATTTAGTGATAATAATTATACTATGAATGCCGTCTTCGGAGTCCACTCCCCATCCATTGGAGCGGAAGAACGTCTGCTGCCCACAGAAACCAGGATAGTTTTGGTGCAATAGCGTTTAGAATGGTGCAGTCGTCATGATGAAGGCCAACACAATACGCTGCACCTTTTCAATTGAATATAGAACAATAATCCAGCACCATGTTGGCACTGTTTGAAAAACACTGCTCTGAAGGTAGTGTCTCGTTACTTCATAATAAGAACACTAAAAGCAACAATTTGTTAATACTGTTAAAAAATACGCAACGAAATTAACTCCATTTAAATAAATCTATGTTGTACAAACACTTAAAATTTATTTGTAATGTATTTAATTTAATCTAAATCACATGTTTTCAATATGATCTGTTTATTTTCAAATTTTAATGTCTCAATTCAAACAAACCATAGCACACTGCCATAGTACTTGGGAATAAGCTCGTTTTTGTTATTGTAGGTTAACCTTTGGAAATATACGTATAGCAAGTTTTGATTCGGGGTTTACACATGCAAGTAACTTACGCAAGGTTGCATATGTTTATTGTAGTCGAAAATTCGATTTTTTCAATGTGGCAAAAAATGAGTTTTTGACCACTCATTTGCTCACTAGCAATGAAATATTGGTGTCAGTTGAGTTGCAAGTGTAATCCAGGATAAGTGACAAAAAATATAATATTATCCCTAATATATCGCCGCATGTTTGAAAACTTTGAAGAGGCAAATGGGGGTTAACAATATGGAAAAAGTGCACGATGCAATATATATATATATATATATATATATATATATAATTATATCGAGCATCGTGCACTTTTTCCATATTAATGGTATTGTATTTGCTTTCAACGGTACTATATACATATGGATACCACAATTTTTATAAATAAATTATTATCAGTTACGTGAATATATGTTCTACCAAGGCAAATGTAAAGGTACTCGCATCGCCAATTTGTTACAACAAAAAATGTTTCCGTAACATTATATATATAGAACTATGGGAAATATGGTGCAACAAACCTTCTTGATTCAAAATTTTCTTTGTTTTTAGACATTTTCTACCATCCGGATCTCTTCCAATATAATACATAAGATCTGAAGAAAAACCGCTATTTATTAATTTCAGTTGTTGATCCGAAACACAGGAATGACTTGAATCATCGGTAAGGTCTTGCTTTGATGAATTCTTCAACACGAATGCATGAAACAAAGCCAACAACGAAGTTGGTACATTATGTTTTTGTCCAGATTCTAACTTGTGTACTACGCTCTGAAGGCGCTGCATTGCCTCCAACTCCAATTCTAGACGACTTGGATCATCTTCTCTGGGCTCCTTTTTCGCGAGAGACAAGAATATCGGGTGGCTCATATAATTAGACAAATGTTGGGACTTGTTCTCAATCTGTTGCTGCAGAATTTTAAAGCTATTCTCAAAGCCTTTACTGGAAACAGATGGCTTATTTGAAACAAAAACAACTCTAGTTTTGGCACATGTTGCTTTACTATTCGGAATCGCGCAGGCTGAATCTAATCGTGATGGCATTTCTTCTGTATTATAGTTTTTGGCTTTTGGATCGTCGTCAACAAATGAACTATGAAGACAATTTTCGTTGGCGTGTTTATGAAAGTTGGAATACAGTGTTTCCTCGTCTGACTTGCCCGATTCAATACATTCAAGGACAATTTCGTTCTCCTCCAGGATCTTATGTAATTTTCGCTTTTTCGAGACAACATCTGCATCGCCATATTTGTTTTCAGTACATGCCGTTATATTTTCAACACACAAATCTTTTTCGCTGTTTGCCATAATTTATGCACATATTTTCCGGAATTTTCTAATTGTTTACGGTATTTTTTATCAGCTATATTTTGAAATGTCAATTTTTCAAAATCACATTTTTCGTAAGAAATTTTATATTTTTATATAAAGAATTTTTGAGCTGATATACTCAACCGTCATACTGACTTGCGATGGTGTACAAAAATTTCAACTGTATTTGCAAAACTGTCTTAAAACTGACAAATGTACCATTTGATTCGATGTTTTATATTTGGTATGCTGTTGTATATATTTGTTAATGCGACCTTTTAGCAGCCGTATTTCCTTATAAATTTTAAATTTAGTTCACATTTTAATTATTTGCCGTTGAAAGATATGAAATGTAGGAATGAATCTATATGTGGGTTTCGATCATGTATGACGCTATGTGTGTAACTTTCACCAAATAGTAGGGTTGCGATTATAGGAAAACTATACAGTATGGTATGTTAAGTGAATGTATTTTGGGAATGTTTAAATTATACATAACAATTAGAATTTACTGCTCCGAAAAGAGCCTACAGCAAAACAACGTCTAACATAAATGATTTAATAAACCATGCATAAATTTACGGGGTTAGAGACATTGAAATAACAATCCGAAAAAAAATATATATTTATGTTTAGTTAGTTGGCATTTAACTGAAAAATTATTTAAATACAATTATAAACAATACGCACGTATACAAAATATAGATTGACAATCTCTCTAAAAATTACTAGAAATAAATTTGTTATTTTTGGTTAATGCAAATAAGAGATAAGGATAGATTACACATTAGGTTTGAGTCATATGTATTCAATATTTTGTAGATCATTTTAAGCGCTCCGATCACATTTTAAAATGTAAAGATGCGCAGTACCATATAAAATATATACTATACCATAATAACAAAAAATTTGCTACTGTAAGCGTTTTTACATAATGTATACAACAGCCTTATAATAATTATAAAATTCTTTTATTTTATTTTGTTCAATAACAATTTTTGCAAGTATCTATTGGATGTTATTAATAAGCTTGTGTGCACCAAACGAAAGGATATTAAAAGATCAGTTTCAAAATAAATCCAGAATTTTTTATAATCTTGAGTTTAAACAAAAGAAAATGGTGTTCTCTATCTAATCCAAGTTACGCATATTTTCCATAGGTTCAAATTTGACTACAATTCTAGAAAAACTATCATACATTTTGTGTATTTCTGTAACATGAAATTATTATTGGCATGTCTCTCCCCTGAAGAATTTTAAGCTACAAAAGTATTAAAATTTAGTTAAAAAGTCAATATTTTCTGAAAAAGTGGAAAACATGAAATAAAATTATATAATACCTAAAGAAAGACACTAATTATATTTTTATTCATATTCAGTTTTTAATTTCCATAATAACATAGAAACAAAAATAAGCATTTATGAATCTTGTTATTAAACGGGTTGATTTGGATACCTACTTCCAAGGTAAAGGAATACAGGTAGTCGCATCGACACAGCTGCTGGGTCAATGAACTGTCAAACCAATTTTGGAATTAAAATTTTTAAAGGAAAATTATTCTCACTTGTAAAAATTGTTAAAAATGCATATCATAACAACCTCCGATTGGCGTCGAAGAGGAAAACATATACAAATCAACTTATTTTTGAAGAAACATTAAAAAAGTTTGACATTTCAATGTTCCCAAGCCTTATATTCTTCTACCACGACCTACTTCTGAGAGCGAACGATGTTGTTCGAATTCCAATGGAAATAGTGGAATAATGCATGTGGTTCGTTTACTCTTGGCAAAATGTACAAATTCTACCAACAGAAGTTGTTGAGTAGTATTATTAGAAAAGTTAACGAACAGACCTAAGAAATAAACAATGCGATAAACTAAAAAAATCATGACGGCGATAGCTAGTGTCATATTTATTCTAAAAAACTTATTTTTATAGATAACCTTATAAAAAAAAGAAGGAAAGCAAATTTCTCTAACAAAAAAACTGTTCTATTAAATTTAGTTATGACTTCTGGTGTCAAACGATCTACTTTCCTGCAGTTCTAAACATACATACATCATTTGAAACAATAACACTTAAAACAGATGTTTTGATACGCATGTATAATAGGTACCACAACTTCAAATTGAAAACCGACTGGCAACACTGAAGTGTGCAATAGCTTCCCCATATTCACACATACCGACACAAGCGTTGACTGTCAAAATATTCTACATTTAGCACACTTGACCGAAGTCAATCATAGCAAAGCGGCACTATTGTTCAAATTAAAATACATTTCGTCAAATTTCCATGACATTATACCATTATACACGCTAAAATAGCAATGCAAAGTAAAAATATTGTCACCAGTCTAAGAAACTTTACACACATTGGGTTCCACACAATGTATGACACACATATAGATTTATACACACATATTTATATCTGTCATATGGCAAGGCAATTCTTATCAAACACAAATATTAAACATCGAACAGATATTTACATAATGCCGATATGCATAAATATCCGGAGATAGGTTTAAAAAACTAAGAATTATTTGTTTTTCTTCAACGATTCGTGTGTTCCCTTTATTGTTCCCAAATATAGACAATGACGGCACATACGATGATCGAAATCTGGGACTGCATCACATCTATTCGAGCGATGACGTTAGCTGTTAAGGTTTTTTTATTCTGTGTATACAAACGTAAAAACTTCGAAATGTATAGTGTTCGCCTTTAAGTTTCAATCCCGTTTTATATCAAAATGTATTACAAAACAAAAATAAACACAGACCGACACACAAGCATATAGTGTAATTAATAAAACGGAACTGGCGAAAAATTATTAGTACGTTTCACATAATTCCAGAGGTGTATTTGTTTGGCAAACAAAACGTTGCCAGATCCTATCATTCGAATAATTGGAATAAAGACTATTTTCAATGATGCCAGCTGTACAGGCTGTGAACAAATTATTACTGTGTTACCTAAATATTATTTGAATAATTTCCAAATCTAATGCCATGTTTACGTTAGAACTTTTTGCAGGGTTAACCTACTCCAGGAGGATTTTTATGAAGTATGCGTAATTGATATGACAATTTAATCTAAAACTCATGGTAGAAAAATACAGGTAGATGCATCAACGCTTGGGAACATTGATATGTCATAAATTTGTAAATGTCTTTTCAAATAGAGGTAGATTTTTATTTGTTTTCCTATACAACATCATTCGGAGGTTAGTATAATACGTGTTTTTCAACATTTTTTACAAATTTAAATAATTTTTCATTCAACATTTTCAATCCCAAAATTGGTTTGACAGTTCATTGTCCCAGCAGCTGTGTCATTTTTGAACTACAGTCAATCTGTCAACAATTGAATATTGTAATGGCTTATGACAAAAGTTGCCTATGCAGGTCCACGTCTTCGTTTAGACCCTAATATGACGGCTACATTCGGTATTTTTAAGATTTCAATAAAATTTTTAATGGATTTTATTTTTTTTTTTTTTGAAAATTGCCAAATTCGTTCTAAATGGTGGAGGGTACAGCTTTTTTACTTGTTTGTATTGAACTCATCTATCATTTTCAAATTGTTTGAATAGTAAATATCAAATTATTTATGCAAGACAATTTTTTTGTTAAAATTAAAAAAATCCTACATTTTTCGCTTTGTTGAATGAAACAATTCTTTATTTTTAAAGATGCATGCATTTATACAAATAAATATTCCAAAATATGTATCAGGTCACTTTATCGATTGAAACATCGTAATATACATGTCAAACTTAGATCGATTTGGGAGATGGGCAGTATTGTCCAGTTCTTCTTCATTTTAATATTTAGTCAGACTTAGGTTAGGTACCTTCCTCACAAAAGGTCAACATGTTGAGTAATAAGTCTCGGAAGGTGTGAAATCAATGTTAAAACTGTGTGAAATCATCAAACTTCGCACACCCCAAAATTTCTACCAACATTTCGACTCCAATGTATATCCGAGATTATTCGCAATACCGGGAGGCATTTTCTGATCATCAAAATACCGATTTCCGGGAACCACCGTTATATGAAATCTATAACACAACATGAACTTGAATAGGTTGTTCTTTGGTAGGATTTTTTGGATGTTGTTTGGTTGAAAAAATATTCCCAAAATATTTGCTCTGTTCCAGTACCTGCAAGAATCCACTAGTTTTGCAATTTTCATAGATATCATAAAGGAAAACTCGGTTATCGTAGTAGAAACGTTTACATTATTGCACTTCTGGAGCAGAACGAAAAATTAAAAAAAAAATAAAAACCATATGATTGTCAATTACACCTTGATTAACAAATAAGAAAATCGTTGTGATATTGTGCCGAGGCGAAATATTTTCTTGCAAAAATAACAAATTTTTGTCATAATTATTGAATTTGGAAATTTGCCCCCTGAAGTGGGATTCTCGAATTCTTTATTTTCATCGATTACTTACAAATTTCGTTAACTGAAATTATGAGCAAATGAAATTCGGTAATATCGATCATTACTGGTGGATTCTTTGGAAAGGCAGCAAGGTCGCCACTGTGTCCGTCTCGAAAATCCCATGTAGAATGTTAGCTTCTGTATGTATTCCACCTCTGCGATACAATAGAATGAATAAATAAATAGTTACGGAATTGCTCTGTTCCAGAACTTCACCAATATAAAACTTTTTACGGCCATAACCGATTTTTTTTTTTGTCATTAACTAGTTATACAATAAAGGGCTGCAAATGTGACAATTTTCTCTATTTATGCCATGGAGAGAAAACGCTCGTCATGTTGTGCCCTGTTTGATCAAACGCATAACAGTACGTGACATCCAACCAAATGCTCGATGTCTCGTCATGTCGGTCACACTCAAACCCATCGTCATAACATATAATGACCAATAAAAGGGATTGTTGAATAGTGTGTCATACAAAAATGTTCTATCAAAAAACAACAACAAATATGAAACAATTGCCAACGAAAAAGACACACACGTGATGAAGGCAAAGCGCAATCGCTACCTGCTTTCTCAATATGTGAAAAAAATATTTTGTAATAAAGAATTTCTTGGCGATTACTAAAATATTAAAGGTAATTCTAATTGGTCCACACACTATTTTCACATTTCGTGGTTATTGACGAACAATCTAAAATGTTAGTCCTTATTAAAAAACAATAATCCCCTGAAAAATTTTCTTATTTTGATTATAATTTCATAAATGTTTGCCTCCGGTATTGAGGTGTAAAAGAACACTATATGTAGATAGAAAATATGCAAACAATATTTACCTCTTTTTTATGACCAAAATTTTATGATAATCACCAATAAATTGGGATTGTTAAGAATGTATTTCATTTTTTCTATTCATTTGTTGATGTCTATACACATTTTGTTATTGAACTCAATTTTATATTTACGCGGTGTTTGTTACTTCAAAATTACAGCGCACACAAAAACGCACCCTCACCGTCGAAAGTAACACACACACACACTCTCTCAATTTAAGCACACGTACACAAATGACACACAATTTGACGATGACACGGTTCGATGTCATCGTTGACACCCTGCATTTATGGAGAACACCATGCAAATATTCGAGTCAGCCATGCCACGATCGAACTTTAGACAATGGCACACATGAATCAAAATGGGGGATGTTGTTGGTTGTCATTGCCTATCAAATACATAGCGCATGATTGAGTAGACAAAGTCAGTGTGTCGAAAAAAGCACAATTCATACAATTCGTCTTGTGCAGGCCTTTATTATACAATAGTATTACTGGTGGACTATTTATTGGACCATGGTTAGGTTCATATCTAGTACCTGTCGTTCGCCTCCAAATTGAAGTTTATGAACTTCTGGTTTCGGCATTAGCAGTAATAATATTCACAGTAAGGAATCTATTTCCATATTGCTGCAGTTAATGGGATTTAATCTCTTTGGAAAGGCAGTAAGGTCGCCGTTGCGTCCGTCTCGAAAATCTTATGTAGAATGGTAGATTCCTTTTCTAAGGACAACGGGATGGTTTTTAAATGTGGCCACGTGCAGATTAATCTGCAAGGCCAAGGCTGTCGAGCTCCAATTAATCCTCTCGAAGTCTAATATTGTCCCCGTATAATAGGTTTTTCGGACCTAACGGCAAGAACTATACGGGTTTCGCACCACAAATGGGGATAAGGTGAGGCCTTTATTGTTGCGAAGATGAATTTGAATCGAATGTAGTTTTTTCTAATTTTAGTAAAGGACATGGTAAATCTAAGAAGGTAAAGTCATACAATCATATGTTTACAATTTTTTCAAATTTTTACCTTTGACAACATTTTATTGTCAAAATCTATAACCATGAATCCATAGTATATACAAAAAATCGGAGATGAGAACTGTTTTCAATGCAGTAAATTTGGACAAGGTAAATTACAGAAAATGCAGGGCTGGGAATGCATATTTGAAATAAGGTTACCTTTATTTCATTATACCATGAAGAGAAATCAGGAGCCAGAAGGCTAAATGGAGGTAGAATCAATGTCTTGAATTGACATCCTGGGCCTACTAAGAAAATGGGTAGTGCATGCAGCATCATTTTAGTATGTGATGCAACTGCCCATCACTTTTACGAATGCAAAACGTGTGCCAGTTTTCAATTTTATTCTTAATAATAATTTTCGAATATGCAATAAGGGTAGGACAAATCTAAGTCTCTTACGCCAGAGTTGAAACATGATCCTCGAGGTCGAAGCAACCAATTAATCACATTGAGAGGACAAAAGTATCACAAAAGTTCTTCGTTCAAGCTATGAAAAACCTTGTTCAATAACATACCATGTGAGGAAATCCCAGCCGGTCTGGGGGACCAAAGACCTTGCCATTTTTCGTAGAATAACAAAGAGGTCATACAACAAAGACAGTACATCTAAAATTAGTATTTATTTGAGCGCCTATAAGAAAAACTTCCATAAGTACAAAAGTTAGTCGAAGGCTTGACGAAAATTGTCGACGTCAATGCAGCCGCGTTGGCTATCTGCAGGCAAATTTTTAAAATTGTCTCAGGTTTTGCCTCGTACCGAGTCTGTGAAAAGAGGTAACGGTGGTAGTTTGTTTACATTAAACATTTTTACAGGGTTAAGCTCCTTGATGACCTTGTTTGACGTATATGGTATGGAATTTGCAATTTGAATTCGCTGGATTAATAAATCCGGTAAACTGTAAACGTAATATAACCCAATATTTAAAATTCTTCGTTTTATTTGAATATTGAATATGACCTCGTGCTCGGAAGAGACTTTTTGAGTTTATTTAAATATCTTTACATACTAATAATTGGAATTCGAATTCAATTCACAAGTGAATTCAATATGGGGTTAAATAAAATAAATGAAAAAATGAATTGGTTTGTGGTTCTCAATTAAAGATCAAAAAGGGAATAAAAATAGATACGATTGATGAATATCAGACAGTTTGTAACATTAATGTAGGTACGAGGGAATAAAAAATAGAAATTAACCCAGCATTGGAATTGAAGTCTAATACAATGAAAATTATTATCAGATATTTTGTGTTATCCCAGAGCCATCAGAGCCTCAATTTTAGTAAACTCGGGGAATACATCATATTTTTCAATACGAAGATTATCCTTTGCGGAAAAGCAATACGTGAATAAAATAAAATCAGACATATCGCCCCAGCAATTCCCCTTATGCTTACCCAACAGATGGTGAGATCAGAATTATGTGGGTCGTTAAATAAGATATTAATTAGAGACAACTATCCTATCCCACTGATAGAAGACTGCTTGGACCACTTAGAAGGGAAGTCCTTGTTTGTAGTAATGGACTTGTAGTCGGGTTGATATCATGTCAGATTAGAAGAGCAATCGGTAAATGACAAACGAAGTTTGTGGTTCGAAATGGACTATATGAATTCCTGAGACTTTTTTTTGGCCTAGACCAAAGACTTTGATCGGAAATTTTTAGTGATTTTTTGGATATAAACGAAATAGTAATCTATGATATAGTGGACGCGTCGAGAACGGTAGAGGAACATATATTAATTGTGGGAAGAATTTTTCAGCGGTTAGCAAAATATGGGTTGAAACTTAAGACACAAAAGTATAAAGTCGCATGCTCGGAAATAGAATACTTGGGGTATAAGATATCCAAGACCGGAACAGAACCATTAGATAGACATATACAAGCTATTAAAAACTATCTGCAGCCAAAGAATTTGTGTGAATTTGTGTGGGCCTTTGTTCATATCTTAGGAAATTTGTTCGGGGATTTTCCGAAATAGCCAAGCCATTGTACGATTCAACAAAGGATGGTGTGAAATGCGTTTACTAAGAAGAGTATCAGAAAGCCTTCGCGATGCAAGTGCAGCGGGATTTAATTCAGTTCTAATGCAGAAAAAGGGGATATCGGTTTATTTCTCCCTTTGTATAAAAAAGGTAAAGATGGTATAAGATTTTATGTTCCAAAGGAAATGGAGGTGATTTGAATGAACAATATTAACCTGGTTTTATGTAACTAGTTACGATTAGAGGTGTGCACATATAGTTCCGTGAGTAGTGCGTGTTCGTGCATTTTCGAAAAACGTCGTGCTTTTTTTGAAAATAGTGAAATACACCATACCAAACACAAAATTTTAACAAGAATTAAAAAAAATATACCAGACTATAATTTTTTGTTTTTGTGGCCTGATACTTGTTGCCGCTTTGTTATGAAGAGGGCAAAGTATGAGTGAAAAAAGGTGACGTTTGTCATTTGGTTACGAGAGAGAAGCATATGTAAAACCAACTCAGTGATTTGACGCGATATAAAGTCTTTGCGAACCATTTGTATCTGACTATATATTCTGTATGTATTTAATTTACTTCGATTTCCAGCCGCATCAAGGCACATTCACTAGGCATATCATTCACGCCAGCTCATGGCATAAGTACGAGATATGTGTATGCAAGAGCGAATAACTGCTACATATGTGCTGAGGTAAAGGTTTACAGAATGTATTCTGTCAAATTTTGTAAACAAGGTGAAAAAATTGATTCGTCACAGATTAGATTGCGGCAAGTTAAAGAAAAAATTAATTTAAAAATCAATTAATTTGTTTTCTTTAATACAGTCGAACCTTGGATAATCGATTTTCCCGGATAATGGAGTGAAAAGTAATGCAAAATAATATGTACCTGTGCTATTTGTATCATATTTGTTAAAGAAAATCCAACATATTTTATAAAGATAAAAAGCATAATTGTCATCAGATTAATCTGAACTCAGTTTGTTCAATGGTTTTTGTGATTCCATAAACACACGAATTCGATATGGACGACCAAAAAATTTCATTCATAACTGACATGTGGACCAATGATTATACTCAAATGAGTTTTAGTTCTTTAAGTGTTTACAATATTGCATTTTTTTCTGCTTATTCATTCTGCACCCTATAGCTTTTTAGACGGGACCACAGTTCCTTCTAAAATGAATTAACCTTTTCTTTTCCAATCGCCCAAATCCAATGAAATACAACATCTCAAAATCTCAAAATATAAAGATATAGATAAAAAAAATATAATACAGAGTAAAAACTGAATAAAAAACAAGTGAAAAAGCAGTCAGTTAGGCCGGGCCGAACTTTGAATACCCTCCACCGTTTGGAACGAACTTGGAATTTTTCAAAAAAAAAAAAATCCTTAAAAAATGCTGTTAAAATTTTAAAAATACCGAATATAGCCGTAATATTGGGGTCTATACAACGTGGACCTACATAGGCATTGTTTGTTATAAGCCACTTCATTTCATTTCATTTATTTCATACAATTCAATATAAATAAGCCAACATGGCCTAAATCTTATATTAACATACAACAGTATAAAAACAGTCTATAACCAAATTAATCTAAAAAAAAAAATAAATAAATAACAAAAATTATAAACGAATAGTAAAATATATACAAAAAAAATTATAATAATAAAAATTTAAATTTAGTAGCAATTAGACCCTCAGAAAAAACTCCTCTACCAAGCTGAACAACAGTTTAGCAAGGTAGAGAGGAAAAAGGCAAGAGGCATCAATACACTTAAGCGCTAATCATCACTCGTTACCAACCGAGCGAATGTAGCTACTACAAGAAGCAAAAAAAATCCTTAAAAAAGAAAAAAACAATAAAATTATGTACTACATGGAAAATAAACAACCATAAAAATGGCCCCCAGCCAATAACTAAAAAGAAATAACAAAATATAACCCGCAACCAGAAACTCAATGAACAGACAAATATTCAAAACACCTCTTCTTGTACATATCAAAAGAACAGGTAAAATTACGCAGGGCCAAAGGGAGCTGATTCCACAATCTCGCAACTCTCACAACAAACGCCTTCTCACCAACTACAGACGAATATCTTGGAAACAGCAATTGGGGATTTCGAGATGATCTACAAAACACAAACTTATTATACAAAGGAGAATTAACATTCCTCATAATTCTGTAATGACACAAAAGAAGGCGATATTCAACATATGTGTCAAATGACAGTCCAAGAAACTTAATAACATACTGTGTTAGACGATCACTACGGCGCAACCTAAACACATATCTAACAATAGAGTTAACAAGTTTGCGTACGCGCAGAATTAGGAAAGCATTCGCCCCAGAGATGACTTCCAAACAATAGTTGACATGAGACATTAACAAAAATCTGGCAGCCATCATCCTAACACTAAGAGGCAAATGAGCTTGAAGACTATATAGCCTCCGCATCTGAAAACGCACACGAGACAGCAGCGAATCAACATACGCTGAAAAATTAAGCTTGGTGTCAATGACTACACCTAAACATCTCATCTCATCCACAACATTAACCACAGAGGAGCCAACACAGATGCACGGCGTAGGAACATAACGAGGACTATTAAACAGAACAGCTTCTGTTTTATTCCAATTTACAGACAAACCATTAGAGGAGATCCACATAGAAAGCAATCTCAAAGTAGTGTTTGCCACATTTTCCAACTCAAAGAGATCTGCATTTCTAAAGAAGACATGAATGTCATCCGCATACATGAAAACTTCACAACTGGAATTAGACACAGACCCCACAATGTCATTAATGAACATAATAAAAAGCAGAGGGCCACAGATCCTTGTGGGACACCACACCGCACAGCACAAACATCAGACTGAACACCCCTGTGCACAACAAACTGAGATCTTCCACTCAAATACGACGATATCAATCTACACGAAGAAGGAGAGAAACAAAACTTGTCTCTCAGCTTACAGAGCAGAAGCATATGATCCACAGAGTCAAAAGCCTTAGACAAATCAAGGCCAACAAGCAAACCAACATCAGAACTATTGAACACATCACGAATGAGATCAGTGATCACGCCGAAAACCAAACTGGGAACTACTCAAATACTTACGGTCATCCAGAAAATCAACAATCGCATCCTTAATAACATGTTCCACCAATTTCGACATAGCCGGCAGAATGCTTATTGGTCGAAGATTCTTCTGATGATAAGAACTCCCCTTCTTCGGCACAGGCACCACACGAGCAACCTTCCACGCAAGTGGAAAGGTTGACGTCATAAAAATACAATTTACAAAATGCAGAAAGTGACTACAAATGTAAGGGAATACGCATTTAACTTAATAGGTATGCCAGAACTTAATAGGTATGCCATCAACACCTACAGCATTTGACTTAATATTCCGCAAAGCACGAAACAAATCATCCATGTACACACAGTCAAATCTAAAAGAATCAAAATCATTGGCCTCACTAACAACAAAATCACGAGACGAACCTAAATTACCAACACTACAAAAGTAATTATTAACAGCGTTGACATCAATAAATGGGACATCACAACCATCATCAAGACAACCAAGCGACTTTAACGACTTCCATATATGCACACTACTCATACGACCAAACATTTCCTCATAAAATTTCCTTCTTTCATTACGCATAACAGCCTTACAGCGGTCACATACATACAAAATATCTGCCTGTTGCGAACCGTAGGACGCCTACGCCATTCCAGATAAGCCTGATCCCTAACGTAACAGGCCGACTTTACCACATCCAACCCCAACCAAGCATCATTTTTTGGGCAAGAACAGCTGGTAGCAATAGGTACAAAAGACAACAAATTTTGAAACAACAAATCAAACAAAGCCAACTGTTGGTCAACATCTCTTGTAAGATACAGAGGACTAAAATCAAAGTTGCAAACATAATCTTCCACACCCCGCCAGTCAGTCCTACGAAAATCCAGGAACTCAATAACCTTTTCTTCAGCAAGAACCGAGAGTTCAACCCCTCCAAAAATTAATGCATGGTGGGAAATACCAGGGCACTGCCCCTGCGAGGAAAAATTCACAGTCAAGGCATCAGAGACCAGGCAAAAGTCAATTAATGAGGTAGTGCTACGAACAACATCAAGGTGAGTCGGACTGGAATTGTGTACAACAGAAAGCCCAAGAGATCTGCACAGTCTTCACATTGATAACGCATTACCATATTCAAAAACGAAACATAAAAAAACGGTGAATAATGTAGCTAAAATAATCAAAATATCGTATATGGGGAGGTACCGTATCGTATATGGGGATAGACAATTTTCTATCACAGGCTATAGCATCCATTACGAACGTCAAACACGACATCTCAAACAATTTCGGTGGGTATTGTACCTAAACTCGTCAAAATACCGAATATAGGGATGTACTGATATAGGGGGGGCCTATACGAAGACCTGGACCTGCATAGACAATTTTCTGTCACAGACTATAGTTCCCATTACGAACTCTAAATACGTAATTTGAAACAATTCCGGTGAATAATGGCGCAAAAATCAACAAAATACCGAATATTGGGAGGTACCGTTATATGGGGGCTATACGAAGACGTGGACCTGCACAGATAATTTTCTGTCATAGGCTGTAGTATCCATTTCGAACTTCAAATATCAAATTTGAAACAATTCCGGTGAATAATGTCGCTAAAATCATCAAAATACCGAATATCGGGTGGTACCGTTATATGGGGGCTATATGAAAACGTGGACCTACATGGCCCATTTACGAATATAACCTGCTTATTGGAAAAATTAACACGTGTGCAATTTGCAATTTTAGCCTTCTATCTCAATTCGTCCGAAAGATACCGTGACTACAACAGACAGACAGACGGACATGGCTAAATCGACTTAAAATTTTACGCTGATCAAGAATATATATACTTTGTTGGGTCTGACATGAGTATTTCGAGGAGTTACAAACGGAATGACAAAGTTAATATACCTACCATACTATGGAGGGTATAATAAAGAAATGCAAACATGGTATGTCTAAAGAAATGCAAACAATTTTCCCTGTATAGACCCCAGCCAATACACTCCTTTCATACGAATTAGAAAAATTGATTCCTTCATTGACTTCGGCGTTATCTTATATAAAGCCAAGTGTTTATTAGGATTCATAAAATGCTGGTCTAAAAACTGCGATGATCCTTATGCCATCAGAAGACTGTTTGTTAGCTTAGTTCGCCCAGTATCAGAATACGGCTGCATTCTGTGGAGTTGAGAATCAGTTCAAGTTCAATTTTTGATTTTTGCTCTATGGGGCCATAATTACTTCCGCTTTATGAGAGTCGTTTATGTTAATTGATCTTCCAACCTTAAAAGGAGACAGTGTATTGTAAGAGCGTTATTTATCATTGAATTAATATGATTTGATTGATTATCCGTTCTTAACTAGCAAAGTAGCTTGCTCGCAAGAACAAGTTTCGAAATCAGTAACCCATTGAGGACCAATTTTTTTAATTGTTTAAGTTGTTGTTGTTGTTGTAGCAGTAGTACATGTGTGTGTTTGTGTTCTGCTAATCTGGTTCCAGCTCCAGGTTTAGAAATTCGGCTACTTTAACGGGCTGTAGCCAGAGATCCTCTGGAGTGAGTTGGGTAGGTTTGGCTGAGCAATTAAAAAGGTGTAGCGTATTGTGCGGGCCTGTATCACACGCCGGGCAGGCGTCACGCACATCTTCATCAATTCGTGCCCAATACGAATTGAGGCGACTACACCATCCTGAACGTAATTGCGCCAAAACTACCCTGGTTTGTCTAGGCAGCTGACGTTCTTCGGCTGCAATGGATGGGGGGTGGACTCCGAGGACGGCATTCACTTTATAACTGCTAATAGCATCCGCGACTGCATCGGTGTGAATGCCACTCAGACCTGCCTGATAGGCTTCTTGATCTAGAGGCTCTCTCTTGTAGCGCTGGACCTCCCTCTCTAGATCATGTATGTCCTTCCTGACACGCCTGGGTGGGGGAGAGTTATCCACCATGTGATGGTTGGGATGGCTCTCACGGTAACACCCAAGCAGGTACTGCAACGAAAGCATATGATTATGCTGACGTAAGGGAAGGACTTTCGCCTCCTCATGTAGATGGTCCACTGGTGTCATGAGGAGGCACCCTGTCGCAGTTCTCAGGGCAGCGTTCTGGCAGGTCTGGATATTCTTCCACTGCGTAGCACTAGTATTCGCAGACCACACTGGAGCCGCATAGTTGACCACAGACCGACCTATCGCGTTATAAGAGGTCAACAAGGTTTCTTTGTCCGCACCCCAAGAGCTGCCGGCTAGCGCCTTGAGGACCTTGTTCCTACTTTTCATCTTGTCGCAGATAGCTGTGGCTTGCGCGGACGACTTGAACATGCTGTCGAACGTTACCCCAAGAATCTTGGGGTAGTTCGTGGTCGGTATTAAATTCCCCTCGACCTGAACATTCAGCTGTGTTCTCATCTCCGCAGACCATGTGGTAAAGAGTGTGGCCGTTGATTTCGTGGCGGATATTTTCATATTCCTCGCGTGGAAGTATGCGGCAAGCTCCGCGAGATAGGGGTTCAACCTTTCGCATATGTCATCGACCACTGGACCCGACGCCATGATCGTACAATCATCCGCATACGTTACGATCTCAATGCCGTCTGGAGGGCGAGGAATTCCGGAAAGGTAGAGGTTAAACAGTTCCGGAGATATCACCCCACCTTGGGGAACTCCCTGTTTCACTCTACGGGCTTTGGACTTCTTGTTCCGGAATTCCACGTACGACTGGCGTCCACACATATAGTTGATTATCCAACGTTTCAAACTTGGCCGGAGGGTAGTTCTCTGTACGTCCTCAAACAGTGTGGCATGATTGACCGTATCAAATGCCTTTGATACGTCAAGGGCTACCAACACTGTTCTGTCACACGGCCTGTTCTGGTTTAGTCCTCTACTAATATGTGTGGAAATGGCGTGTAATGCTGTTGTGGTACTATGTTGTGGACGGAATCCATGCTGGTGGTTGGCAACTGCATAGCTTCCTCTAATGCTGGGGAGGAGTAAAGCCTCAAGAGTCTTTGCTACTGGCGACAAAAGCGAAATCGGCCTGTACGATTCGCCTTTACTGGCATCCTTGCCTGGCTTCAGTAGCGGGACCACCCGGCCCATTTTCCAGGTTTCGGGCACTATGTGGGTGGCTAGCGACAAATTGAGAACTTTTGTTAAGTACTCGACTCCCGGCGTATCCAGCTGCTTCAACATTACCATTGAGATTCCGTCCGGGCCCAACGCTTTGGATGATTTAGCGTTACGGATGACATTTGCAACATCACCCATCGTAAACTGTGGTGGTTCCTCCTCGGCGGGAAGAGATCTGATACGACGTAGTACTCTTCGCTTCGCCCTATCACTCTCGGGGTGCTCGACAAATTGTCGGTTAAAATATTCCGCGCACCTCTTCGGATCAGTCACCGTTACGTCGTTAAAAGTGACTGAGGTCCTATCATCCTTTTTTCCAGGGTTCGAGAGCGACTTAACCGTTACCCACAGCTTACTCATATCGGTTCCAATGTTGCAGCACTTCAGATGGTCTAGCCACTTTTTCCTCTTATGCTCCTGTACCAACCGGTTGACTTCCACTGTCAAATCACTGATTCTAGGATCAGTAGGGTTGGTACGACGGAGATCATCACGCTCGTTTGCTAATCCCGCTGCCTCTGCTGGGAAGTTTGGTCTTATCTCGGGTATTCGACCAGCAGGTATATAGCGAGCGGCTGCAGCTCTGATGATGTTTCGGAAAATCCTTTCTGCTACCCGAACATCAGAAGGGTTGGGCAGTTCTCTGAAGCGGCGGTTGGTGAATTCTCTGAACTCTGGCCAGTGAGCTTTCCCATGGTTAAGGAAAGTGCGGCGTTCAGAGGTTATGAAATCGGGCGACCTGCTTATGGAGACGATTATCGGGAGATGGTCTGAGCCAAGAGAAATGACGGGTTGCCAAGTTACGTCATTTATCAGACCGGGTGACACTATGGTTAAATCTGGCGAACTGTGACACTCTCCTCTTATTCGGGTGGGGGCATCCTCGTTAACCGTGCAGAATGTGGAGCAGTCAATCTGCTCTGCCAGCGCTGATCCCCTCTGGTCATTACCTAGGACGGAATGCCACAACTCATGGTGGGCATTAAAATCCCCTAGTACCAGGCGGTTATTGCCTACCAATAATGGGCTAATATCAGGCAAATAACGTGGTTCACAGCTATTAATCGGCGGGATATACACATTAAGCACCTCTACCTCGGCAGTTCCACACTTGACTGCTACCCCCATACATTCCATGTATGGGTCACTAGAGACTAGCTCAAGCGAGATAGGTCTGTACTGAACAGAATGGTGTAACAGGAACGCTAATCCCCCACCTCCACTTCTGGTGCGATCCTTCCTTAGTACGTTGTAACCATAACAACGTTGTAGGCTGCAATTTTCATTCAGCTTGGTTTCCTGCACCGCTGCGATCTTAATATTCCTCCGACTCATAAATTCCACTATCTCATCTATTTTGCCTCGAAGTCCGTTGCAATTGAATTGCAAGAATGATGCACAATCCGGAGTTGGAACAGCAACATGTGGCGTTAGGTGCTGCGGTGTTGGTTGCTGTTCTGGAGACTGCGGTGGAGTGCCATACTCCGACGACGTCTCTGACGAGGACGACGAAGAAGAGGACTCGCTGGGGACTACGTTACTGCAGCAAGTCGCAACATAGTCCCTTTCGCTGTAGTCTCGCAAACGCCTTAATCCGGAACAGTTCTTGAAGTGCACCCACTCTCTGCATCCATTACATCGCACCGAGACAGATCTGTGGTGGATGACGTTCTGACAAACCGAGCAGAACCAAGGTCCGGGGTTTTCCTCAATCCCGGCACGGACCAATAAAATCCGGAGCAAGCATTCCGGGATATGCTGCTCCCAATGCAGAAAAATAAACAAACACAAACATGTACATACTGGGTTGGCAGCCGCTGGCCGAAACTTGAATCTTGTTGTTTCGGGTCAATCCGGTATCGTAGAACCCGCTGCCGTGGGATTGAATTGTTTAAGTAATCTGTAGAACTGAATCTTTGGTGTGTATGCGTTCCCTACGTATGGGAAGATTGCCCTCTCGGTCGGCAAGGGCGGCAGTGAAAGGCGTGGGAACCAACAAAAAAAAATATGATGATGTGATAAGCTCATTTATCACTCATCACTAATTATATCATTAAAATACACTTTTAATGGCAAATAATCGCCAACAATTTACGAAATTCCATCTCATTGATATTTAATTATAGCAAACTAATATTACCAGTATTTATGTGATTTTTTAAGCAGCCAATGGGCGAGTCGCAATTGTAGTAAATTTTGAGAACGGATACGAAACGAATACAATATGCTTATCATGATAACTGAACTACTCCAACAAAGGGACATTCCAAAAATGTTCATATAAACATATATTTTAGAAAAATGACCTGGTACTTGTGGATTTTAATGCCCGACGTGAATTCCAGTATTCCGTCCTAAGAAATGATCAGAGGGGACCAACCAACGCTGACAGAGTAAATTGACTGCTCCACACAAATAATAGGAGTGTCACTCCTTACTCACTTAACCATCGTGTCACCCGGTCTAATAAATGAGGTGACTATCACCCCGTCATTTCTCTTGGGTCAGACTATCTCCCGATAATCGTTTCCATAATCAGATCGTCCGATTTCATAACCTCTGAACGTCACACTTTCCTTAACCATGGGAAAGCTCACTGGCCAACTGTCGCTCCAGAGAAGTGGCAGCCCTTCTGATATTCGGGAAGCAGAAGGGATTTTCGTCAAACTTGCAGCCGCTCGATATATGCTGGTCGGATAACCTATGGTCGAATATTCAATATATCGAATACCCTTTCTAACCCTACCGCGCCAAGGATCAGCTCTTTAACCCTGGGAAAAAGGATGATAGGACCACGAGGAGTCAACACGATGGGTGAAGTTGGAAATGTCATCGGAAACGCTAAGTAATGTAAGCGGTGGGCCCAGACGAAATCTCAATGGTAATGTTGAAACAACTGGAGACGCCGGGAGTTGAGTACCTGACAAAAGTTGCCTGAAAAGTGAGCAAAGACGAATCACACAGGCCAATTTCGCCTTTGTCGCAGTGGCAAAGACTCTTAATACATGGAATTCCGAAAAAGAAGCCCATAAAAACAAGGAGTTTCCCAAGGTGGGGTGATACATACGGAACTGTTAAACCTCTACCTTTCCCGATTTATAATATAATTGTACGATCATGGCGTCGACATATGTGTAAGGTTGAACTCACATATTCACAAATTTCAGGTCGAGGGAAATTTATTCAGATCCCGAACTACACCAAGATCTTAGGGGTACCATTCGACAGCATGTCCTCGGAGTACATACCCATCCATAGCTGCTGAAGAACGTCGGCCGCCTAGACAAACCAGGATACTTTTGCCGTAACTACGTTCAGGATGGTGTAGAAATAGACAAAGATGCGAAACGTCTTCCGAGGACCGTACGTAACGCTGCACCTCTTAATTGCCCTGCCAAACCCACCACACTCACAAGGTGAAGGTAGCCGATGCGCTTGCAAGAGGTGCAAAAAGAAATTTCCTTGCCCCAAGGGATACTGATTATTAGTAATTAAAAAAAAAGCAGTGTGCAAATCTACATAAGAACAAAAAACTTCCATGAAATGTAAACAGATATGGTGTTATATGGAACATGGGCAAAAAATAAACAAACGATGGCAAGAACCAAACGCTTCCCAATATAAAATGGTAAGGCCAAGTTCGTGGGATGCAGACCATGCAAGGAAGAATTCGTCTGGATTACAACCTAGTATAGGTAAGACTTTCATAACTAAACGTAGTGAAAGTTACATTTGTTACCAGTTTAAAGCCAAATTTCAAAAAAAAGAAAAATTTAAAGTATCAGCAGCCGCTTAAATATTTAAAAAATTCATTATTTTTAAGTAATAATGTATTAGAAAGTACTGTATATTGTATAGATAAGTAGCAATCGCTGTATAGCAGCAATATGGGCAGGTCGGCAATTCTATAAAAAATAATAGAGAATGAACTGTCAATATTATGGAACTTTTTCTATATATAACCTCAACAGCAAGGACATTTAAAATTTCAGATGTTATAAATCTACATATAATTTTATATTTGTTATATTTTTTTATTTTTATTTTCAATGAATACAGTTACTTAGTCATGGACGGTTCCAAAACTTCTATATACGACTACTCTAAAATTTTTTATAACATTCTAAATCTTAAACTTCATAATTAAAACAAGTAAGCAAAGGCTACAGTCGAGCGGGGCCGACCGTTGAATACCCTACAACACTATAATAAACGATACAGTTTATATAGGCGAGATACTCGAAAGAATTCCACAAGATATTGTGAAAAATAATAAAAGAAAGCCATCAGGTTTCGTTCTCTAATTTTCAAATAATAGAAACTTTAACTAATTTGCTAATTTCCAATTTATTGGTAGATATTGGACGTAAATGGTCTTCCTAGATCTGGAACCAATATTTCCCAAAGACCTATAATCTCTCAGAAGTGGCAAAAGATTAACATTTATTATTGGTTTTTGACTGAAACGCATCTATATGAAATACAGCCATTTGACTATATTCTTCCACGAAATCAGCGTTAACGAAATAGTCAGAAGTGCGTCTTTCCTGTATTTGTGAATTCTCCAAAACGTCACTGGAATGGACATTTTCGTATTTTGTCTACAAAAGTTGGCAAACTATTTCCCACATTGAATATTTTTGGATGGCCATCCAAAACTGCTTGGCTTTTGAAATGTCCGGTAACCCCCATTCAAATGCACGTGAGGATCGGTTGATAATTACGACCTGCTGACAATTTTGCTGTTTTTTTGGTCCATTTCAACCCCTAAATATATGGCGATCATCTCCAAAAAGAGTACGCTTCTATTCTGACCCTCATCTTATCCCCATGCAAAATTTCGTAAGGATCGGCCCATAAATGCGATCTGTATATGATATCCTGATATCCTAACTACTTAGTTTTGTTAGCTGTAGAAATATTACCAAATGTTTAATTCAAAATGAAAATATTCCAAAAATATGACAAAACTGAAAAAATATGAGAACATTTTACAAAATCAATATTTTCATCTTTAGAGAGATATTTTTATGCGATTTTTTTAGACGTTTTTCTTTCCTGGCAAGAGGCCATTCTGATTTAATGAGAACTGTCGAAATCAGTTCAGCCGTTCTCGACATATAAGAGATCTTTCAGGCATATCTTCTTTGATAAACATATATATCGCACATATTTTGCTATATATCCGATTTGTTGGATGTTAACATCAATGTAAAGGTCAGAAGTAACCTTGTCTTGGCTTTGTGATTTCGCCGGGATTTAAAATATTCGCGGTTTAATGAAAAATGTTGAATTTTTTCAACACAAAATATATGGTCTATTTTACCCGCTAAATATTATCCGATGACCACCCAAATTGGTAGGCTTCTTTCCCGTCCTAAACTCTAGCTACATGCGAAATTCCGCGTCGATTGGTCTATAATTGCGACCTGTATAGCTACTGCAAAATCCGACATTTTTTCAGTATTTGGTCCATTTCAACCCCTAAACATTTGGCGATCATCTCAAAAAGAAATAGGGTTCTATTCTGGCCCGAACCCGACCTCCATTCCAAATTTCGTGAAGATCGGGCCATAATTGCGACCTGTAGAGTGATTACAAATTAACATGGACAGACGGACAGACGGACAGACGGACGGACGGACATACATAGCTAGATCGACTCAGCTCGGCGAGCTAGGAAGATCCATATATACTTTCCTATGTGGGAAACCAATATTTCGTGGTGTTACATAATTTTTGGCCCAATCAAACTTATAATACCCCCAACACATAGTGTTGTAGGGTATAATTATTGAATGCAGAACTTATTTGCTGAAATATCAAGTTTGTAAATCATGACAATACATTATAGATTTGCGTTTTCCATATTATTGTTATTAATTGATTTTGATTTGAAAAATTTAGCTGAAATAATGCCAAAAATCGGGAGAAACTGTTATGTGTGGGCTATTTAAAGACCTGGGACGATGTTGATAATTTTCTACCAGAGGGAATGGTACCCATCACTAACCTCAAAAAAAAAAAAAACAAATTTCAAGCAATTCTACGGAAATATTTGTCTAAAATCATTAAAATGCCGAGTTTCCGAAGGTTTCGCTACATGGGGACCATATATCGTGGACCTGTAGAGACAAAAATTCGGGTTGATAGTTGTCTAAAAGGTCTAAAGTGGTACGTAATAGAGAACCTAAAATCTTCCAAATAACGAATGTCGTTATATAAATGTTATAAGAATCCTCGGACTTGCATAATCAACTACTGCCACATATGATAGGGCCTACACCGAACCCCAAATAGCAACATTTACAAAATTCCGTTCAAAAATGTGTCTAAAATCATCTAAATATCGAATATTGGGACATACCGTTATATGGTGGCTATAACAAATCGCTGACCTACATGTCCCATTTTTAATACCAAAAAATCTACGGACCTATTCGGATAAAATCTTATTATGATCCAGAACTTAAAAAGGGTGTTTTTATGAGGTTTTTTTATCTGACAGCTTTTTTGACAGTTTAAATCATCATGAATAGGTTAACTCCAGAACAAGGCTTTGAAATGGGAATTTATTTTCAAGAATAGTGTTCAATTAAAAAAGTTTATAGAGCACTTCGTGACTTTTATGGTGCTCATAAATGTCCGTCAGAAACCACCATAAAATTGCGAAATTGGTGTAGGTGGAGCAAGGATAATCCAGACGCCGTTTATTGGTGCGGTCTATGGGTTGGTGGAATCATCGGTCCTTCTATCTTTAAAAATGAGGAAGGACGACGCGTTACCGTTACTGGATATTAATACAGAATCATGAACAATTAATTTTGGTTGTCAAAACGTCAAGTGTGGTTTGAAAAGCCACATGTCACACTGCGGGCGAAACAATGGACATATTATAAGAACATTTCATCGCCAACATTATTTCGGGAGATGAATTGGTAATTTGACCTCCGCATTTGTGTGATTTTACGCCACTCGATTCTTTATTATGGCGATACCTGAATTTATTAGTTTACGTAGATAAACCTGCAACGATTGATGCAACGATTGAAAAGGTCGAACATTGGACCGCCAGAATGACCTTTGTGCAAAATAGTCGTGGTGGCCATATGCCCAAAATTATTGTAAATGACAAGAAATGATCTTCCAAATAAAAACATTTCTTGGTAAATTCATAATTTGGCATGTGTGTTCATTTGAATTTCAAATCAGCAAGCTCTTAGAAAAACACCCTTTACTTTGTGGAGTCTTAAATGCAAAAGATAAAAGGTAGATGTTTCGAATCCACATACAAATTTTAATTTAACAAATAAATGAAGATCACATATTTTGTAAAAGTATGAGTTTATGAGTAGCAAAGTAGCTTGCTCGCAAGAACAAGTATCGAAATCAGTAACCCATTGAGGACCAATTTTTTTATTTGTTTAAGTAATCTGTAGAACTGAATCTTTGGTGTGTATGCGTTCCCTACGTATGGGAAGATTGCCCTCTCGGTTGGCAAGGGCGGCAGTGAAAGGCGTGGGAACCAACAAAAAAAAAAATATGATGATGTGATAAGCTCATTTATCACTCATCACTAATTATATCATTAAAATACACTTTTAATGGCAAATAATCGCCAACAATTTACGAAATTCCATCTCATTGGTATTTAATTATAGCAAACTAATATTACCAGTATTTATGTGATTTTTTAAGCAGCCAATGGGCGAGTCGCAATTGTAGTAAATTTTGAGAACGGATACGAAACGAATACAATATGCTTATCATGATAACTGAACTACTCCAACAAAGGGACATTCCAAAAATGTTCATATAAACATATATTTTAGAAAAATGACCTGGTACTTGTGGATTTTAATGCCCGACGTGAATTCCAGCATTCCGTCCTAAGAAATGACCAGAGGGGACCAACCAACGCTGACAGAGTAAATTGACTGATCCACACAAATAATAGGAGTGTCACTCCTTACTGACTTAACCATCGTGTCACCCGGTCTAATAAATGAGGTGACTATCACCCCGTCATTTCTCTTGGGTCAGACTATCTCCCGATAATCGTTTCCATAATCAGATCGTCCGATTTCATAACCTCTGAACGTCACACTTTCCTTAACCATGGGAAAGCTCACTGGCCAACTGTCGCTCCAGAGAAGTGGCAGCCCTTCTGATATTCGGGAAGCAGAAGGGATTTTCGTCAAACTTGCAGCCGCTCGATATATGCTGGTCGGATAACCTATGGTCGAATATTCAATATATCGAATACCCTTTCTAACCCTACCGCTCCAAGGATCAGCTCTTTAACCCTGGGAAAAAGGATGATAGGACCACGAGGAGTCAACACGATGGGTGAAGTTGGAAATGTCATCGGAAACGCTAAGTAATATAAGCGGTGGGCCCAGACGAAATCTCAATGGTAATGTTGAAACAACTGGATACGCCGGGAGTTGAGTACCTGACAAAAGTTGCCTGAAAAGTGAGCAAAGACGAATCACACAGGCCAATTTCGCCTTTGTCGCAGTGGCAAAGACTCTTAATACATGGAATTCCGAAAAAGAAGCCCATAAAAACAAGGAGTTTCCCAAGGTGGGGTGATACATACGGAACTGTTAAACCTCTACCTTTCCCGATTTATAATATAATTGTACGATCATGGCGTCGACATATGTGTAAGGTTGAACTCACATATTCACAAATTTCAGGTCGAGGGAAATTTATTCAGATCCCGAACTACACCAAGATCTTAGGGGTACCATTCGACAGCATGTCCTCGGAGTACATACCCATCCATAGCTGCTGAAGAACGTCGGCCGCCTAGACAAACCAGGATACTTTTGCCGTAACTACGTTCGGGATGGTGTAGAAATAGACAAAGATGCGAAACGTCTTCCGAGGACCGCACATTACGCTGCACCTCTTAATTGCCCTGCCAAACCCACCACACTCACAAGGTGAAGGTAGCCGATGCGCTTGCAAGAGGTGCAAAAAGAAATTTCCTTGCCCCAAGGGATACTGATTATTAGTAATTAAAAAATAAGCAGTGTGCAAATCTACATAAGAACAAAAAACTTCCATGAAATGTAAACAGATATGGTGTTATATGGAACATGGACAAAAAATAAACAAACGATGGCAAGGACCAAACGCTTCCCAATATAAAATGGTAAGGCCAAGTTCGTGGGATGCAGACCATGCAAGGAAGAATTCGTCTGGATTACAACCTAGTATAGGTAAGACTTTCATAACTAAACGTAGTGAAAGTTTCATTTGTTACCAGTTTAAAGCCAAATTTCAAAAAAAAAAGAAAAATTTAAAGTATCAGCAGCCGCTTAAATATTTAAAAAATTCATTATTTTTAAGTAATAATGTATTAGAAAGTACTGTATATTGTATAGATAAGTAGCAATCGCTGTATAGCAGCAATATGGGCAGGTCGGCAATTCTATAAAAAATAATAGAGAATGAACTGTCAATATTATGGAACTTTTTCTATATATAACCTCAACAGCAAGGACATTTAAAATTTCAGATGTTATAAATCTACATATAATTTTATATTTGTTATATTTTTTTATTTTTATTTTCAATGAATACAGTTACTTAGTCATGGACGGTTCCAAAACTTCTATATACGACTACTCTAAAATTTTTTATAACATTCTAAATCTTAAACTTCATAATTAAAATTATTGAATGCAGAACTTATTTGCTGAAATATCAAGTTTGTAAATCATGACAATACATTATAGATTTGCGTTTTCCATATTATTGTTATTAATTGATTTTGATTTGAAAAATTTAGCTGAAATAATGCCAAAAATCGGGAGAAACTGTTATGTGTGGGCTATTTAAAGACCTGGGACGATGTTGATGGTACCCACCACTAACCTCAAAAAAAAAAAAAAACAAATTTCAAGCAATTCTACGGAAATATTTGTCTAAAATCATTAAAATGTCGAGTTTCCGAAGGTTTCGCTACATGGGGACCATATATCGTGGACCTGTAGAGACAAAAATTCGGGTTGATAGTTGTCTAAAAGGTCTAAAGTGGTACGTAATAGAGAACCTAAAATCTTCCAAATAACGAATGTCGTTATATAAATGTTATAAGAATCCTCGGACTTGCATAATCAACTACTGCCACATATGATAGGGCCTACACCGAACCCCAAATAGCAACATTTACAAAATTCCGTTCAAAAATGTGTCTAAAATCATCTAAATATCGAATATTGGGACATACCGTTATATGGTGGCTATAACAAATCGCTGACCTACATGTCCCATTTTTAATACCAAAAAATCTACGGACCTATTCGGATAAAATCTTATTATGATCCAGAACTTAAAAAGGGTGTTTTTATGAGGTTTTTTTATCTGACAGCTTTTTTGACAGTTTAAATCATCATGAATAGGTTAACTCCAGAACAAGGCTTTGAAATGGGAATTTATTTTCAATTAAAAAAGTTTATAGAGCACTTCGTGACTTTTATGGTGCTCATAAACGTCCGTCAGAAACCACCATAAAATTGCGAAATTGGTGTAGATGGAGCAAGGATAATCCAGACGCCGTTTATTGGTGCGGTCTATGGGTTGGTGGAATCATCGGTCCTTCTATCTTTAAAAATGAGGAAGGACGACGCGTTACCGTTACTGGATATTAATACAGAATCATGAACAATTAATTTTGGTTGTCAAAACGTCAAGTGTGGTTTGAAAAGCCACATGTCACACTGCGGGCGAAACAATGGACATATTATAAGAACATTTCAACGCCAACATTATTTCGGGAGATGAATCGGTAATTTGACCTCCGCGTTTGTGTGATTTTACGCCACTCGATTCTTTATTATGGGGATACCTGAATTTATTAGTTTACGTAGATAAACCTGCAACGATTGATGCAACGATTGAAAAGGTCGAAAATTGGACCGCCAGAATGACCTTTGTGCAAAATAGTCGTGGTGGCCATATGCCCAAAATTATTGTAAATGACAAGAAATGATCTTCCAAATAAAAACATTTCTTGGTAAATTCATAATTTGGCATGTGTTTCATTTGAATTTCAAATCAGCAAGCTCTTAGAAAAACACCCTTTACTTTGTGGAGTCTTAAATGCAAAAGATAAAAGGTAGATGTTTCGAATCCACATACAAATTTTAATTTAACAAATAAATGAAGATCACATATTTTGTAAAAGTATAAAGTACTTTTCGGTATGAGTTTATGAAATATGTAATACAGCAAATAAAATAAATTTTAATAAAATTGTAAAATACACTTACGGAAGTAATTGAGTGTCTCTCGCGTTTGTTCTTTGGTTAAACCAAGGCCTTCAGCCGGGATTTGAAGTGCTGGTGCCGGGACATACCAATCTTGATTCGAATAACCAGCAAAGTCGGTCAGAAAATCTGATCGAACTTTATATTTTGGTATCTGTTCCTCTAGCAAAGAAAATATTTCCACTTCTGGTATACACTCGTTGCTACATAGATCTAAATTATTAAGTATTTTTGCCATCAGTTCCTTACAAAGTTATAATTTTGGCCCTTAGACAAATTAGTACTTTTAAATCAACAAATACATACCTGTTAGACAGGCAGCATCGACTGTCTGCACCTGAGGTTTAGTATTCTGCTGATATTGCGCCAAACGTTTACTCGAAAATTTAGGAAGATGCTTATTCAATGTAGCTTGAGCTAAGGGGCTCAAAGGGGCTGATGCCCCGAAGGCTGAGGGCAACATATGTTGTGATGAGATCTAAAAAGGAAAATAGAAATGATTTACTATAAGGAAAGGCAGAGAATGTTTTAATCGATATATATGTGATAAATTCGTCTACGTATTCAAACAATTATGCAAAGCTGATTTTTCTATCAAAAATATAAAACATCATACTCATATTTATACTCATTTACTGAAAATGTCGGTAAAAATACAACGTTTTTGCTGAACTAATTGAGATCAATATATGAACGTCCTGATGTTCATAGGAGCACTAAATTATAGGATGATAACTGGATTAACTCTGGAAAAATAGTCTCTGCCAGATAAAAAGCAAAAATAAATAAAGAGGAATTTTTATTTACAAAACTTAGGTCTATAAGCTTAATAGAACCCAAATCAATAAACCTACCTGGACCAAGAAAATTAATAATCAAAAATCAATATTATTATTTGATTCCGGATGTTTATGTATAGTTTTTCAATTTCATGGATGTGTAGGAGGTGAAGAAAATATGATTAAATGCTAAAACAACATTTGTATTTTTTAATTGTTGGAAGATTGACCGTGTTGTACCAAATCCAAAGTTTCCTTCTAGTTATGATACTCAGGATTTGCGATCTATCTCCAAACTTGATGTTCTTTATCAAGTATGTGAAAATGTAATGAAACAACAAGTTTTTTTAAGTGTGAGGTATAAAGTTGTCAATGAGCAGTATTATCTTAGTATCATCTTTACCACTATACACTATATATCACACTTAACAGACCCTATTAGATTTCACAGCAATTTTTAACGGATTTATGGTTTAGTTTCTTTTGATTTTTGTAATGCGTGTTTGCAAATCAACAATTTCTGATGGGTAGAGTAGCCATCATAACATCCAGCGTATATATATACATATATATATATATATATATATATATGTATATGTATATGGCAGCTGCGGGTGCTTCTGTTGTAATTGACTATCATTGTGATTTTTAGGAAAATAAAATAAATTAATTTTTTTTTTTTAATAAATTAATTTTAACAAGGACAAAGGAAAACCCTCGTAAAAGGTAAAATCAGGAGGTATTTTTATATGAGCCCTACTTCGAAACATTGACATTGAAAAATTTCCGCGAAGAGGTCTTCTACCACAAGTAAGATTTCTTATACTAACTATGGAATTCGAAAGAGTGGGCGTAAAGTAGGCGTTGTCAAAATGTTGTTCTTTAAAAACCTAACTCGGGGTATTACGAATGTTTGTACAAAAAATTATGCAAATCGGTTCTCAAACGTTCTCAACTGATTCCATTACCAACGAACAACAATTGATTTTAATATATATAGACTAGCTGGCCCGATCCGCATTGCCGGTTGGTAGTTTTAGTCTTTAATATATAATATATATATATATATATATATATATATATATATATATATATATATATATATATATATATATATATATATATATATATATATATATATATATATATATATATATATATATATATATATATATATATATATATATATATATATATATATATATATATATATATATATATATATATAAAATGGACCCTAAAACGTTTGACCCGAAACCCACCTTTTGGGATTTTTATCTACCAACCAAACAATTTGCAAAGTTTAAATTTCCCGCAGTGTAATTACTGACGACAGCAAATAGTCCCCATATAAAGTTACATGTGAGTTAAGGTTACTTTTAAGGGTTCGGAAGAATTTTCCGAAGCTATGAATCCTTTTCTTATTAAATTTTCAATTCGCTCCACTATTTTATATAGTGCGCATATTACATATTCGGTATTTCACTGATTGCAGTCCCAATGAATTTTGCATTTGGAGTTCTCATTGGATGAATTATTTCCATATCTAGTCAATTTTTTGGAGTTTTGGACCTCAGAATCGATAATAATTTCTTAATTGAAATCCTGGCAATATGACTTAAATTTAACTATCATAATTAAAGTTTCATCGACTTATAAAAGTTAGGGACCCCATAAAGTATGTTAAAGAGTTGTTGTTGTTGTTGTTGTAGCAGTTTTATATGTTCCGTCTACATTGTGATATAGCCCCCTCAAATAATATATATATATATATATATATATATATATATATATATATATATATATATATATATATATATATATATATATATTATTTGAGGGGGCTATATCACAATGTAGACCGACCTAATACATATTTTGTACAAATGATTCTTTCTGAAATCCCTAGGACTGTAACAAATTTAAAACTCTATCGTAACTTTTGCGGAGTATAGAGCAAAATATTTGAGGCCCTTTATGTATGGCTAAGCTATATAAAATGGACCCTAAAACGTTTGACCCGAAACCCCCCTTTTGGGATTTTTATCTACCAACCAAACAATTTGCAAAGTTTAAATTTCCCGCAGTGTAATTACTGACGACAGCAAATAGTCCCCATATAAAGTTACATGTGAGTTAAGGTTACTTTTAAGGGTTCGGAAGAATTTTCCGAAGCTATGAATCCTTTTCTTATTAAATTTTCAATTCGCTCCACTATTTTATATAATGCGCATATTACATATTCGGTATTTCACTGATTGCAGTCCCAATGAATTTTGCATTTGGAGTTCTCATTGGATGAATTATTTCCATATCTAGTCAATTTTTGGATTTTTGGACCTCAGAATCGATAATAATTTCTAAATTGAAATCCTGGCAATATGACTTAAATTTAACTATCATAATTAAAGTTTCATCGACTTATAAAAGCTAGGGACCCCATAAAGTATGTTAAAGAGTTGTTGTTGTTGTTGTTGTAGCAGTTTTATATGTTCCGTTGTTTTTTCTAACTAATCCGGTTTTTCCTCAATGTCCAGGTTTAGGAATTCTGCTACCTTTATGGGCTGTAGCCATAGATCCTCTGGACGGAGTTGGGTAGGTTTGGTTGGACAATTAAACTAGTGCAGCGTGTTGTGCGGGCCTGTATCGCACGCTGGGCAGGCGTTCCGCACATCCTCATCAATTCGTGTCCAATACGAATTGAGACGGCTGCACCATCCTGAACGTAGTTGGGCCAAAACTACCCTGGTTTGCCTAGGCAGCCGACGTTCTTCAGCTGCAATGGATGGGGGGTGGACTCCGAGTGTGGCATTCATACTGTAATTATTAAATACCTCTGCGACTGCATCAGTATGAATGGTATTCAGATCCGCTTGATAGGCTTCATGATCTAGAGGCTCTCTTATATCGCTGGACCTCTCCTTCTAGATCGTGCAGGTCCTTCCTGACACGCCTGGGTGGGGGAGTTCTATCCACCATATGGTAGTTAGGGTGACTCCCACGATAACACCCAAGCAGGTACTGCAACGAAAGCATATGATTATGCTGACGTAAGGGAAGAACCTTCGTCTCCTCATGTAAATGGTCCACAGGAGTCATGAGGAGGCACCCTGTTGCAGTTCTCAGGGCGGCATTCTGGCAGGTCTGAATACTTTTTTACTGCGTTGCACTTGTATTCGCCGACCACACTGGAGCCGCATAGCTAACCATAGACCAACCTATCGCTTTATAAGAGGTCAACAAGGTTTCCTTATCCGCACCCCAAGTGCTGCCGGCTAGCGCCTTGAGGACCTTGTTCCTACATTTCATTTTATCGCAAATAGCTGTGGCTTGCGCGGAAGACTTTAACATGCTATCGAATGTGACCCCAAGGATTTTGGGGTAGTTGGTGGTCGGAATTATATGCCCCTCGACCTGCACATTCAGCTGTGTTCTCATCTCCGCAGTCCATGTGGTAAATAGTGTGGCCGTCGATTTAGTGGCGGATATTCTCATATTCCTCGCGTGGAAGAAGGCGGCAAGCTCCGCGAGATAGTTATTCACCCTGACACCTACAGGACCCGACGCCATGATCGTACAATCATCCGCATAAGTTACGATATCGATGCCGTCTGGAGGGCGCGGAATTCAGGAAAGTTAGAGGTTAAACAGTTACGGAGATATCACCCCACCTTGGGGAACTCCCTGTTTCACTCTACGAGGCTTGGCCTTCTTATTCCGGAATTCCACGTACGACTGGCGTCCACACATATAGTTAACTATCCAACGTTTCAAACTTGGCCGGAGGGTAGTGTTCTCAACGTCCTCGAACAGCGTGGCATGGTTGACCGTATCAAAGGCCTTTGATAGGTCGAGAGCCACCACTACTGTTCTGTGGCACGACCTGTTCTGGTTGAGTCCTCGACTGATATGTGTGGATATGGCGTGCAATGCTGTTGTAGTGCTATGTAGTGGACGGAAACCGTGTTGATGGTTAGCAACTGAATAGCTTCCTCTGATACTGGGGAGGAGTAAGGCCTCGAGAGTCTTTGCTACTGGCGGCAAAAGTGAAATTGGCCTGTATGATTCGCCTTTGCTGGCATCCTTGCCAGACTTTAGTAGCGGGACCACCCTGCTCATTTTCCAATGTTAAAGAGTAGAAATCTCTGTTGATTAAATTATGTCCGTGAGCCTCTTCGTTCACCGTTTGCATTTAGAATAGAGGTCACCAAATTTAATATGTGTCTTTCAAACTTTGCAGAGGTTTTTATATTATTCTTAGGATTTAAAAGTACGTTGAGATTTTTAATGTTTGATGCTTTGAAAAGTATTTTTTAATCAAAATTGAAAATTTTGTATGGCAACCATATAACGGCATGTATAGAAAATATGGAAATTTTCTCGAACTTTTTCGGTTTTTTTTTTCAATAAGTATTTTCAATTGCAAAAGGCATTTTGAAACAATTCTACACAATACTCCATATCAAAATAGAACAGTGATTTTTTTTCAGATCCGCGATTTTTATAGGGGCTCTACTTAAAATTTTCTTTCACGAAAACGTTTCCACTGTAATTACAAATAACCAAAAGAAAATTTGAGTCAGATCGGCCCAGCCATTCTCAACGTGTTACTATGCTTTTTTATTTATTTTTTTTTTTTTTTTCATATAGATTTAAAGAAGTAGGTGTGGCCGGTTCCTCCCGTCCCAAACAGATACCTATGGTTGGAGGGAGAGTGTAGTGTACGTCGAATACTATCTGTAGAACAGACATCTTTATGGTTTTGGCAAATATTAGGATTTTAGATCCTAAAATCGGCGTAAAATTGGGCGTGGTCACTTTTTCTTACCATAAAAACCTTACTCGGGATAGAACGAACATTTAGAAAAAAAATTATAAAAATCGTTCCAGCTGTTCATAACTGATTCAATTACCAACGAACAACAATTTTTTCTATATATATAGAGTAGGCGTGGTCAGTTCCTCAGCGCCCAAACAAATACTTAGGGCTGGATGGTAAGTCAACAGTATCTCGTGTAATAATTTTTAAATCGAAATCTTCATTATTTGGCAAATATAAGGATTTTAGAAAAGTTAAAATAGGGGGCGTAAATATAGGCGTGGTATATATATATATATATATATATATATATATATATATATATATATATATATATGGTATATATATATATATATATATATATATATATATATATATATATATATATATATATATATATATATATATTTTTTTTTTTTTTTTTTTTTTTTTTAACCTAACTCGGTGTATTACGAACGTTTGTACAAAAAATTATGCAAACGAACAACAATTGATTTTTATATATATAGATGAATGATTTGCGTGATTATTTGGATCACAAAATATTCTTTGCGCATATTTGTCGATGAAATATTTTTCTTGTTTAATTCATAATAATATAATAGATAATATTGAAGACTTTGAGAGAAAAATGAAATCATGCTTGGCACGGCCACTGAATTGGACGCATGATATTTCATTAGATATTAATCCAAATAAAACGACGGTCATTCCATTTGGTTTTCTGTACCCAATATAAACATTTTTATACGACAATCAGGTTTCTCATATTCATATTATTCACTATAAGGTTTAATCCATTTCACGTATGTATCTGAGTATGTATTGGAATTAAAGAAAATTATGATTTGTGCATAATTTTCACTTACGCGAAGATATATTATTTTATGTAAATCATTTTTAGGATGTTCTTTTCGAAAATATATTGATTACGCTATTTAATGGACTTCTATGAAGTTATTATAACTGGATATCCTAAGCCTCAAATACATAACCCCTGTTTTGATCAATGATTCCTTGTTCGGATAACTAGAGTCTGGAACAAGTTGCCTGTTGAATTGGTAAATTCTCACACACTAATAATGCAATTCGCTTGAAATGAGTGGAATTAAATAATATCTAACAACATGAAGCCCATACTATATTGCATTATTATATATATTTTTTCCCACTCGCTCGCAAATTTGTCGACAGAAAAACAAATTGGTTCTTAAAGCAAATACTTTTTATGTCAGTGAGGCATACGAAAGCTTTTATTTCCCATAGTATTTTTTTGGGTTTTTGTAACAAACGAATACGAAAGAACATGTCAGAACAATTCTATTTTAAGAGATCTATCGTTTTGAACAGAAATTGGCTGTTTGTTACAGAATCACGACAAAATTGTATTTGTCTATTGGGAAATTTATATCTGAATTGTTTTAATACAAGTTTCGGTTAGCGCATCTTACAGGACCATATCCTTCAAATGTTTCCTTGGCATTTGTATAAAATAAATAATTTTATCTATTTATTTTCAATTAATAAAATTTCAATTATTTATTATTTTTCTTTTTACTAGTTACAACTCAAGAACGGCTGCTCTGATTTTAACGATTCAGATAAATTCGGAATTGTCTCTTGGAAAAGGATAATATCCAAAAATCCAAAAATAGCGTAAAAATGTGAAATTTAAACGTTTTCATTTTGACTTTTGAAATGTACAATAGCAATGTTTTATTTTGCATGGCATCTTTTCATTTTGACTTACTATTTTCGAATGTACATTTGTAGTGTTTTTTTTTTTGAATTCTAATATGATGTGTAGTCTTTTTGGGGTGTTAAAAGCGGCATCAGACAAAACAGGTATTTATAGATTTTATGTATTTATTGTGTAAGTGAAACTATCCGAATAAAATCATTTCAGAAGAGGATAAGCTATGAACAAAAAAATCAATTTTTAATGGGTACGAACGGTTTTTTTTTTTTCATTCAATTAACTTTGTTTAATTGTCTCGATTTCTTAAGAATTGAAATTGCAGGCGGGCTACATAGAATGTAGTACCGAATCATGTGGTGGCGAAACTGAATAGATGATGTCGAAATAATTTTACGCGGTCACATAAAAGTCAAAGGATAAGTACTTTTTCAGTACTTTTATAGTACGACAAAATTCGTAAGGACTTTTAAACATTTGCTTTAAAAATCAGCGAACAAGTTGCAGGATTCTTTTTAAACGAGTGCGCAACACAATCTTAAATGGCGATCTTTCATGTCTAAAATTGACATCTAGCTTTCAACACCAGTACCTACATCGTGCTTCAGCTGGAAGATGCGAACAGATTTAAACAAACAAAATTGACCGACAAAGCGTTATGGGCTCATTTTAAAACGTGGACCTACTTCTTTCATATGACAATAAACGTCCAAGAAGAATTCAAAATGCAAAATTCATTGAGACTGCAATCGGTTAAATACCGAATATAAAGGTTGTAAGTAAGAAAGGATTTATATCCTTCCAGAAATGCTTCCTAATTTTCAAGATACCTTCAATCGATTTTGCAGGTTAAGATATGGGTCATAACCCCCGGATAAGGGTACAAGCCGATTTCAAGTATATCTTTAATGTTAACTATATTTTTAATACTAATTTCGACAAATGATGGCAGTAATTTGCGAAGAAACCATCCTTACCAAAAACGATCATGGTTTGGTATCAGCATCATATGATTTATAATATTTTCGGGGTCTTGGCCATTTTTCAGTCAATTTCTGAAAAATAAGATCAGGCTATTCAAAATATCTAAAACCGACGATATGCGAACATCAATTATAATTTTAGCATGAATATTTATTTCTATTTAGAAATTACTATGGACTCAGATCTTTATTTTATTACGCTTTAAAAATTGGCATTAAAGACTTACAGTACAGACCGGCAACGCGGACCGGGCCAGCTAGTTTTTAATAAATAACTTCTAATAAAAATAAATAATAAAATAACGGAATAATGGTTATGAAAACAGCTTTCGAAAATTGACGCTTTCAAAAATATATTTTTTAATTTTTAGTAATTTTATTACTTTAAAAGTGTACATTTATATTGTGCTTCAGGAGAAAGATGCGAAACATAATTTTTTGAGATCGTCTCATATATCGAAAATGGGGGATATATTTTGTGTGCAAATTGAACTGTATGGCGGAAGCGATCTTCTTCCAATCAGAGTTACACTTAAGATCAAATTGGTAAATGAAACGTGCTTGTACTAGAAAAGTTATCGTACATACGTAATGCTGAAACTTTAGAGTGTCCACTGGACATTCGTAAAGCAACGTTGTGAAAATGTAGTCTTCAATTTTCCGTGATCCGGATAACCGGTAACCCCTACTAGCATAGATCAGTCTATGGTTTTTTGTTTGCGATATTTTTAATAGTTTCGATTAGCTGTATTATTCGTAATGGCATGATAGACCCTAGAAGGTATATATATTCAGGGTCAGCGTAAAATTCTAAGTCGATTTAGCGTTGTCCGCCTGTCTGCTGTTTTCACGCTATCTTTTGAACGTTTTGAGATAGAGGTCAAATTTTTGCACACGTGTCTATTTTGCCAGTATACAGGTTAAGTTCGTAAATTGATCATGTCGGTCCACGTATTCCTATAGCCTCCCATATTTATACGACTTTTATATGATTTTAACGACATTTTTACCGGAATTGTTTAAAACTTCGTATTTGAAGATCTTAATGGGTACTACTGCCTAAAACAATTACTTTTGCAGTTTGACCTCTAAGTATAGTATTTTTCCACGGCATTTTTTGAAAAATTTTCAAGTTCCTTTAAAATGGTAGAGGGTATTAACTTAGCTTCTTTTTTTCTTGATTAATTTTATTTAATTAACTTTAAATTCATACATACATACATATGAAGATGAAAAAACCGACTGCTCTCATTTCTAAGCCACTCGTCCGACAGCTATTAAAATTATTCCAGTGACAGCTCATTATATTATTTACAAGCGTACTAAAGCATTTTGGTGGGAAGTTTCCAGAAAAAAGTTATTCGTGATGGAATTCAAGCGTGATAGTATGATTTCTTTATATTTGGCTGGAAAACCACAAGTGGCTATCGTTAGAGCACTCATCGCTCGCTGTGATACCGGTAGCGTAGCCCGACGTCAAGGAAGTGGAAGTGAAACAGCAACATCAGGAGAAATGGTTCGAAAAGTAAAGAAGCGACTTGATCCAAACCCGCGTCGCAGTTGCCAAAAATTGGCTCGTGAGCTGAAAATATCGCAATATTTCATTCGGAAAATATTGAAAAATGAGCTCGGGGTAACCATTGAAATTCCAAAAAGAGCAAAAACTTACACAGCAACATGAAGAAAATAGACCCAAAAGAGGTAAAGAGTTGCTTCGCTTGGCCGATAGTGGTGTATTGCCGAATTTGGTTTTCTCCGATGAGAAAACATTCGTCGTCCAGCAGTTTGTAAACAAACAAAATGATTGTGTTTACTTGTCAAAGAGGTCAGCTGAAAATGTCCATCCCTAAAAATATATATCGGAGCCGAGTTCCACCAACTTGGAAAATACTGCCACTAAATATTCGTAAATTTGAGTAAAATCCTTTACTATACTATACTTTTTTGCACTATTTTTATACACATATATTTAAATGAGTAGGCGTGGCTAGTTTCTCTAACTCCAATTAGATACTTAGGGTTGGAGGGAGAGTCAACAGTACCTCGTATACTAACTTTCAAACATATACCTTCTTCTTTTTTTGCAAATATTAGGATTTTTAATGAATTGAAATATGAACCGAACCTTACTAACCTTGCCTAATTTAAGATTTCAAACAATATCCGTGGCTGACGGAATAACACGACCAGTTAGATCCCAGAAGCCTCCCCCATTATATCTTCGCGAAGTAACAATAAACAATCTCGTGAACAAACTCCAAATCGCATTATAAAGACATAATATGTGCTCAAGATTCTCAAAAAAAAAAAAAAAAAAAAAAAATTACTACACCTATCACCTCAAGAGCTCAAAAGGGCTAGGATTCATCGAAATCGAAAGTCAATCATCAACATTTTTAATAAAGATAAAGTTTCGCAACCTATGTTTAAAGTAGAACTAATATATGAAACAACGCAATTAAAGAAAGGGGGGACCAATTTATAATCTTATGTTTGTTTGTCATCGCGGAATTAAAATAGAAAAACCTCAAAAAAAGAAAGAACAACCACAATGTACAGGCTGCCAGGAGTACGGGCATACCAACAATTATTGCAAACTGCAATCGGTATGTGTCAGTTGCGGCAATCTGCACAAATCATCGGAATGTCCACATTCAAACGTCACGAAGTGTAGTAATTGTGGGGAACCATACTGCGAACACTACAGGGGATGCCCTCTATACATCCACATAAAAATTCTAGCTTAGCTACAACAAAGCCTACTATCGGGTACAAGAGAGCCCACAAGTTAATAACAAAACTGCTGATTTCCCAGAGCTAAAAAGGAAGAAAGAATTTGCCGTTCCCAACAACAATCTCCCTTCTTAGAATACGCAATACTTATATTCTGAAACTTTGATAAACGACTCACCCAAAAAAAAACCAAATATTGAAACACCCATCGAAAAACTTATCGACACCATGAATTCGTTTATGACAAGCATGAAAGCACGATGAAAGAAATTATGAGAAATCAATTTATGCTAATGCAAATCGTTTTAAAACAATAAATAATCGAAAACTTTATTCGATCACTCAACATACACATTTTACTGGTAGCAGAAACTTGTTTCACTCCTAGAAACTGCTGTGTTAATATCTAATACAGTTCAGCACAATCCCATGTCAGAATATAAGTCTGGATCTCAAAAAAGTGTACTTAGCATCCCCAAAAGTCTGCTTTGCCAGCCACAATGAATCTACTCCCAAGAAATGAGAAGAAACGTACCTCAAATAGTTTGGACCGCCAATTCCTATTATTCGGAGTAGACGTGACACTCTTTCTATCGCATAGCTTATAAGTGTCTTCTTTTTCATTATTTTCAGCTCTATATGAAATAAACTTTGAAATAAACTACGAAATGTCAAACTGGGACTCATTCAGTCGGAAATTGTGGCAGAAACATGAAAAAAATACGAATATTAGAAAGTAGCACGGGACCGAACATTTGTTTCATCGTCATTGAATTATACTATGATGAAAAATATGGACCAACTTACAGTAATGGATGTAAAAAAATCAGCTGAGATTTAACATCATATGGGTTTTAACACTAAAATTAAAGCCTATGGCTGAAAAAAAAGATCAGGCTAATCAAAATATATAAAACCGACGGTAGGCGAACATGTATTATAATTTTTGCCATAAATATTTATTTCCATTTAGATATTACTATGGAGTCATTACTTACAATAATTATGGTACTGTTTACATAAGTTAGATCAGTGATTTATTATGCTTTAAAAATATGAAGTAAAGACTAAAAGTTCGGGCCGGCAACGCGGACCGGTCCAGCTAGTATTATATAAGTTATCATAAAGTTGATTAAAGTGAGTAGCGAACAACAAATTTAGTGATAGTGCATTTTTTTAAAATACCATAAAATGGTTAGTGTCGGTGAAATTATTATTGCACTAAAAATATGGTGCATTATTCGCAATGCTTGGGCATTCTGATGTTCGGTTTGCAGAAAGGATTTTTCGAGAAATAAGACCAAATTTCCCAGCGGAGGCAGCGGAAGCAGCGGTACTAACAAATGAGCGTGATGATGTCCGTCGATCCAACACTGCTGACCCCAGAATCAGTGAACTGATAGTGAAAGTCAGGAGCATAAAAGGAAACAGTGGCTAGGGCATCCGACGTGTTACAACATTAGAACCGATTATAGGTCCGAGCACTCCAAGAGCGATAGAGGCGAAGAGCACTTGGCGAATCAGAGCTCTTCCCACCTCAGTTTACGATGAGAGGTGTTGCAAATGTCATCCAAAACTCTAAATCATCCAAAGCGTTGGGCTCAGACGGAATATCGATGGTAATATTAAAACAACTGGATACGACGAATAACTGACAAAAGCTCTCAACTTGTCGCTTGCCACCGACATCTACGAAATATGCATGCCAATTTGCTTTTTCGTCAGTAGCAAAGACTCTTCTGGCTGTACTCCTCGTCAATGTCATCATATGGTGGATAAAAGTTCCTACCCAGTCGTGTCAAGATGGACCAAGAGATCTATAAGAGTGAGACACTACACATAAAGTAAATCAGGCAGGACTGAGTAACATTTATACCGATGCAGTCACAGATGTCATCAACAATTACAGTAGGAATACATCCTAGGAGTCCACCCCCATCCATTTCAGCTGGAGAATGTCGGGTGCCTAGATAATTCGTATTTGGAGAGAATTGATGTGAGAAATGTCTGCCCTTTGTGTGATACAAAAAGCTAAATCTCCCCAGAAGATATTTTACTCATAATGAAAATTCAACATTTAATTTCTATATTTTTACAGAACTGTCTATGTGTGTTCAAAGAAGTAGGTATTTTTTAGATCGTGTTTACTTTTTTAATCAAAAAAAAATCAGTTAACCAGCGAAGAAAATGTCAGCAACAGTGCTATTGTTCCACACCTACAACAAAGCTGATAATTTCAAACCAAACAAAATCACTTCTTCCAAATTCTCTGTCGTGTCTTCGGAAGATAACAATTGAGTTTGTTGGCAACACACATAATCATACATCTAATTTTCTGCAAATAAAATAAACTTTTAATATTCTTCAAAGTATGAGCATTCATTACCAATCATGTGATAAAATAATTTTAAGCTAAAGTATATAAATATTTTGACTGAAATTGGAAATTACAACTAGGTATGTAGTTATTACTCATTTGCACTAGTCCACTACAACTTTTTAACCAATTCTATTCAAAGCAAACGAATTGGCATCGAATTGCGTAATGTTTATTGACGATTTTGCTATCGGAAATAAAAGACAATGGAAAGTGGAAATTTAGAGCAATGAAATGTTAGTAACATGCTCAAATGCACGTATGCACGTTTGTTGTGCTATCGCATGGCTATTATCTTTTAATAACTATACACTTACGGTGTTGTATATATTTGATTGTGCGATTTGAGACGCCGTAATGAAGCAAGTCAGAACATTGACAAATTTTCTTCTTCTTGTCTGTAGTTTGCATTTATGTTAAAAGCATAGCATTGGCAATACAAAGCAACTGCTCCGTGATTGATAACTCGGAACAGCGTTAAAACATGGATGGAATTGGATAGCGCAAAGAAAGTTGGATTAGAAATAAAAAATCTTATATAAGCACTAAATACACAATCACAATATATAGCGTATCCCTTCAATGAATTGGATTCCGCATATCGCATGTCGAAAAGAAAAGATCAATGACAATTCCAAAATATCAAGGTTTGTGCATAAATAAACATGAATATCATAAGGATTTATGCCTAACAAATGTATCCAAAATTACCTTAGTATATCCGCAAATTCAAAATAACTGTAAATATATACTTTTCACTTTCTCTACGTCATCGGTGCAGAGCGAAAAAGGATAAAATGCATATAGTATAAATTTTATCGGATTAATTTTGTATAGTTATGCTTCCACAGTATTTCATCCGCGTATAACTGCCAAAAACACCTGGTAATTGTGGTAAGACGTTAGCGTTTCCACTGTGCACTTTATATTTGTTACAAAATAAAATATACACTTCGAAAATTCTATGCACTAAAAGGAAGAAGAAAAACCAAAACAATCACTTCTATAACATGGTAAATTTCACGAATAATTCTCATTTTACTCGAAAACTAATTTTCAGCGAGTACTAAAATGAAGAGTTTTGTTTAATATGTTGTCATTTAAATGAACACAGCCTTCTATGTGACATTAAAACGAAAAACGTTCCAACGAATATTATTATGATAGAATAATACAGGTAGACGCATTAACACAACTTGTAATATAGTGCAATGTCAAAACATATCTGGAACTTAAATATTTTTTATTAGAAAGATATTAAGTTAGTTAAATTTAACTTTCTGCAATTTCGGCACTTATATGTCCCAAAAAAATTAAGGCAAAGTAAAGGTGAGAATACACAAAACTCATTTTTGACTGGCTTAAGCCATCGGCTGGCTTATTCCGAAATGAACAAATGATCGTAGGGCCAAAATCGTACTAAGTCAACCTTTGTTCCTTTGTGAAAAAGCCGTTTAAATTATCTAAATCGATTCCCACTAAACTTGACTAAGGTTAATTCATGTTGAATATGACTTTCGAACCAAATATCGTTGTTATGGACTGCATGTTATGACTTTTAGAATACTCAATGGAGCAAGTTGAGTTTAGGGGCTATGCTCGGATCATTTTGAAATTATTACCGCAGGTGGGTATTTTTAACCTGATTAAGGGAAAGCAATTTTTTTCGTGGGGGAAATACCCGGTGACCTGTTTATTTGACCCGGAAGTTCGAATACAAAATAAGGTTTTTATCCGGTTCTACAAAACCCGAAAAACATTTACAAACTTGAAAATAGACCCATTATGATGTACATGCTACATTATAGCCTATATTCTTACCTTTCCAAAATGGTAACATATGTGCTGATTTCTCCTATAGTTCCAAAGATATATGTTTTGCAAATTATGAAATTGATATTTTCTCCACGAATATGTATCTAAACATTTTAAAGTAGACGGCCTTCGGCCGGGGATTGAGTTTTTCTGCCCCGGGGGTATGTCCAACATCGGCTACGCGATCCATAGTTTTTCTATACATTGTGATTTTGGTATGTAGGCGGCCTTTGGCCGGGCCTTGAGATTTTCTCCTCTAGGGTACGTCCTACACCGGCTACGCGATCCATAGTTTTTCTAAACATTGTACATTTGGTAAGTAGCCGGCCTTCGGCCGGGGCTTGAGATTTTCTCCCCTGGGGTATGTCCTACACCGGCTACGCAATCCATCGTTTTTCTAAACATTATAATTTTGGTAGGTAGCAGGCCTTCGGCCGGGGCTTGAGATTTTCTCCTCTAGGGAATGTCCAATACCGGCTACGCGATCCATAGTTTTTCTAAATATAATTTTTGTAAGTAGCGGGAATTCGACTTTAAAGTCAATATCTTCGGAACTACAAAGCTAAGATAAATATTAGTGGAGGAAATCTTAATTTCATGATTTGCAACACTAATATCTTCGGAACTACAAGAAATATCAATACCTTTTGGAAAGGCCAGAGTGTAGGCTACAATGTAGTATGCAATTTCTAATACCCCATAATGGGCCCATTTTCGACTTTTTATGGGTTTTTCAAAAAGGTTCGGTACAAAAATACGAATTTTTTGTATTACTCCGGAACCAATTGAAATCAACCCATCATATACCACGTTTTAGAAAGGTATTTCCATAAGCTTTCAAATGATACCAATTTTGTACATTTCAGTTGCGTACAACCGGATATAACCCGGATTTTGTATCCGAACTTTAGGGTCGAATAACCTGGTAACCGGATATTTCACCCACAAAAAATTACCTTGCCGTAATCAGGTTAAAAAGTGGTAAAAATTTTAGGTCAATCCGAGCATAGCCCCTAAACTCAACTTAAGCCAAACGCACAAAACTTGAATGGAGTATTGGGGTTTCTCCCATGGCAGGAGAATAAAGGTAGATGCATCGAAAATTTTTAAATGTTTTTTCAAATATAAGAAGATTTTTATATGTTTTCTTATACGACGTCAATTGTAGGTTAGTATGATATGCGTTTTTCAACAATTTTCAAAAATTTGAATAATTTTTCATTCAAAAATGTCCATTCCAAAATTTGTTTGACACTTCATTATCTCAGCAGCTGTGTCAATGCGACGGGTTTCCCCACAAAATTCAATAGTAGGATAACAGTACGTTTACGTATAAATGGGTTAACCCACTGGATTTGGATTAAAATTGTCGTATCCATCACTTATACTTCAAATAAATTCTCTTGAAGTAGGTTAACCCTGCAAAAGTTCTAATGTAATCATTGCATAAGTTTGTTTTTATACCCTCCACCATAGTATGGGCCATGGTAGAATCAAGAAGGAAAAGTCATGCAATCATATGTTTACATTTTTTTCAAAAATTATTCATTTGACAACATCTCATTGTCAAAATTTGTATTTATAAATCCCTTATGCATACACAAATCAGAGATGGGAACCTCTTTTTATGTAATGAAATTTGACAAGGTAAATTACAGAAAATGCAGAGATGGGTATGCTTATTTGAAATGACTTTATCTTCTTAATTTTACCATGGTATGGGCCATGTAGGTCCACGTTTTGGTATAGCCCCAATATAACGGTACCTTCCGATATCCGGTATTTAAATGATTTTAGCGAAATGGATATTACTATGGTACAATAAGGAGGTAGAACAGCTTCGTAAAACGACAGAATTGCAACCCTGAGGCTATGCACGCTTCCTGTCAGACTTATTCAAAATCATAGGCAACAAGTTGTTTTCATTTATTTGATTTTTTTTTTGTTACTTTCTAAAATGAGCCAAACAGCGCGAAAGACTAATGAAATGCCTGGCTGTTCTCTCAAAATAAAAACCAAAGCGTTCAATCTTTCAATTTCATGGCAAATCTGATTAATATTATAAATGCGCGCCCCGCAATTTAAGTTTCTTCCAATCATTGATTTTAAAAATATTTTGTTTTTATTTTTCAAAACAACAAATACATACACAAAATTGGCAGAAGTCGGGCACACTTAGAAAAAAATTGTAATCAGCTGGGAGCTTTATAGTCCACATATAACGGTACCTTCCATATTCGGTATTTTGACGATTTTAGCGACATCATTCACCGGAATTGTTTCAAATTTGTATTTGATGTTCGTAATGGATGTTACAGCCCATGACAGGAGATTGTATGCGCAGCCCCAAGTCTACCATACCACCATATAATGGTACCTCCCTATTTTCGTATTTTGACTATTTTAGCGACATTTTTAACCGGAATTGCTTCAAGTTCGTAATGGTCTTTGAAGTTCATAATGGATACTAAGCCTAAGGTATACGTCTTTTTATAGCCGCCATATAAAGGTACCTCCCGATATTCGGTATTTTGATATTTTGGCGATATTATTCACTGGAATTGTTTCAAATTTGGTATTTGAAATTCGTAATAAATACTACAGCCCATTTTACAATAAATTCAAGGTAGGGCAGAACTACCATATGATTTTAATTTTTTTATTTTTCTGGCTTAATATGTCAACTTCATTTGTTTATGTATGTGTATTCTTTTCAATAATAAAAAAAAATTGTTCAGAAAATATTGAAATTCAGGTTTTTCAAAATGCTTATTGCGACGTATGCATCGAAAAAATCTACAGTTTTTGTCGCGAAATAAACCATAAGAGATATATAGAACATGACTTTGAAAAGAAATTTTGACCTTTCATTCAGTTTTCGCGGTTTTAAATTATTTATTCAAAATCAATGCAACAAGTTGTTTGCTTTTTTATTGTTTTGATAGTAATTTTGACATTACAAGCCAAACAGGTAGACCTCTATACTTGCAATTTTTTCAAAGTTAGCCTACCTTGTATTCATTGTACCATGCTACAGCCTAAGACAATTGTTTCAAATTTGGTATTTGAGTTTCGTAATGGATACTACAGCATAAGACAGAAAATTGTCTGTGCAGGTGCACGTCTTCTATAGCCCCCCATATAACGGTACCTCCCGATATTCGGTATTTTGATGATTTTAGCGACATTATTCACGGGAATTGTTTCAAATTTGGAATTTGAAATTCAAAATGGATACTACACCCTAAGACGGAAAATTGTCTGTGCATGTCCACTTCGTCGTATAGCCCACATATAACGGTACCTCACATATTCGGTATTTTGATAATTTTAGCGACATCATTCACCGGAATTGTTTCAAATTTGGTATTTGAAGTTCCAAATGGATACTACAGCATAAGACAGAAAATTGTCTGTGCAGGTGCACGTCTTCTATAGCCCCCCATATAACGGTACCTTGCGATATTCGGTATTTTGATGATTTTAGCTACATTATTCACCGATGTTTTTAAGTTTCTCATTTAAATTTTTTAATGGCTTATGACAAAAGTTACCTATGCAGATCCATGTCTTCTTATAGACCCAAATATAACAGCTACATTCGGTGTTTTTAAGATTTTAACTTAATTTTTAACGGATTTTATTGTTTTTGAGTATTGCCAAATTCGTTCCAAATGGTGGAGGGTATTCAAAGTTCGGCCCGGCCGAAATTACAGCTTTTTTTTTATCAGTTTTTTCTTATATTGTACATTTTATCGTCCGTTAACGTGGAAAATGTGATTTTCTGCCTTCTCTAAATTAAAAATAATTTCAGATTATTTTCATATTTATTCAAAACAATACACACATATACAAACTGTGTATATGTTTTGACGGAATAGGGGCACTAAAAGACAAAAGTTGGACTTAGGGGGTAGCTTTGTTCTACCTTCTGCAATTGTGCCATGGGTAAGGCGATATTATAAATGAAACACGCGAGACTAAAATCCCAAACGATTTCGTTATTGTACTTAATTTTTCAATGACTTTTTATTCTTTATGCAAAGGAATACTAAAAGTAGTCCGCCATACTTGGGGAAAATAACCAAATGTCAAAGAGTCATTTAATATAGTGGTTAGGGCTCTACTCACCCCCATACACATGACTATAAAATGTAAGCTGATACTCCATCAGGGCCAGGGCAATTACAACTTTACAACAATAGTAGACCATTTAAGACATCCTCCTTAGTAAGAATAGTTTGGGGAAATACCAATAATTTAAGATTAATCACCATAATAATTGAATAAAGGCTTAGGATACGTATTTTGAAAAAAATCTGCGAACAAATTGGTTATTTCTAGGTGGTCCCCTGTTTCCCTACAAACATGTTTCATGCTATTATGAAAATCACGAACTTCACGTTCTGATTTTAAAAATTTTTTAGGATTTTTCTAAAAGTTATTTTTTAATTTTTTTAAATAATTTGAATAAGATTTCATAATTTCAATATTTTATTTATTTCGAGCTTTTGAATAATTAGTATCATTTAAAGTGGAATTACATTCTTTGAATTTTTAAAATAACGCACTTTTTACGTTACGCAATCGCAATGGGGTAAAGCAAACAGGGCCCGAGTCGGGATAGAACTTAAGTGTACTGTAATAAGAAGAAATTTGCGAATCGATGTTATCTTCATGAGACCAACTCGAAATGGACAATGTAGAACGAAGGAGATCAATGTTAGTTTTAAAAAAATTAATTTCTGAAGTTTATTTTGTGTTTTTGCACAGTTTTTTTTTTTTTGAATATTAAGTTCAGGGTTTATGACAAGCGGGTGGTATCTTTCTTTCTGTTCTACAAAAGGTGGACATTTATTTAAGGAGGTATTAACGGTCGAAAAAACTCTCAGTCTAATATTTTACCTTTAAAATTTTAAATATTATTTAGTTGATATAGACCTTGGTCAAAAATATTTTGCCTAGAATTGTCCATGTTATTAGACCATAATGTTGACGAAACAGGTAAATAATGTGCCGTATCATCATCTAGGATCCACGACGTATTTGGTAAGTTAAAATCGGCAAGGCAAATTAATTCAGAATTTGCATATATGAGACTTCTTTAATAAATTCAGAGTGTTTTAAATAAATGCTTGAACCTGAATTTGGAGGGATATACGAATATGTTATATAAATCAAAATGGAATTTTGAACTGTTATGAGCACTTCTCCACCAATTTTTTACTCTATCTTCTCTAAAAATTTGGCATTGATCAGATAAGATTTCAGTTTTACGGATATCCGGTTTAATCCAAGTTTCTCTAAAAACGAGTGTTCCACGCGGGGGAGTGGGGAGTTTTATTTTTTTTGTTTATTATTTTTCTTAAAAATATGGTTTATGTGCAGTTTATCTAGAACAACATCTGACAATATCTTCCCGTGAATAACCATTAATAAAAAAGTTACATTTAGCATAGTACGGCGGCTTTTCAATGTAGGTAGCTTTATAAGGATTAACCTATGTTCATAACTTGGCAATGTTTGGAAAGTAGTATATATTTCGAACTTATTGCAAATTAGCATATGCGAATTATACACTAGAAACTCTCCAGGTTCGACTCAAGTTCTATTGGCAGATCTTTTTCACAGCAAAGTTTTTTTTTTTTGAACGGACTCGAATAAATTAGAATGAATGACATATCCTGGATCCCATATTAAAGACCCATACTCTAAGATGCAGCGCACAAAAGAAATGTAAAGTTGTTTACAAACTAATGGATCCAAGAATTCTTTACTCCATCTTTTTATAAAGCCCAAACTTTTGTATGCTTTATTAATATTCAAAGAAATATGCTCTCGGAAGTCAAGTCTATGATCCAAATAGATTCCAAGATCATTCATAAATGTTACAGAGTCGATTAGACAATTATTAAAATAGTAACTCGACGCGATTTTCTTAACTTTAAACAAGTTAAAAAGCAGTAAGTTCCGGGCCGGGCCGAACTTTTAATACCCTCCACCATTTGCAACGAATTTGGAAATTTTTAAAAATAAAATCCTTAAAAAATTCTGTTAAAATTTTAAAAATACCGAATATAGCCGTTATATTGGGGTCTATATGACGTGGACATGCATAGGCATTGTTTGTCATAAGCCATTACCATATTCAAATTCGAAACTTGAAATAAACGGTGAATAATGTAGCTAAAATCATCAAAATATCGTATATAAGGAGGTGCCGTTAAATTGGAGCTGTGCGAAGATAGACAATTTTCTGTCACAGGCTGTAGCATCCATTACGAACTTCAAATACCACATCTCAAACAATTTCGGTGGGTATTGTACCTAAAATCGTCAAAATACCGAATATAGGGAGGTACTGATATATGGGGCCTATACGAAGACCTGGACTCGCACAGACAATTTTCTGTCACAGACTGTAGTTCCCATAACGAACTTCAAATACCAATTTTGAAACAATTCCGGTGAATAATGTCGCTAAAATCATCAAAATACCGAAAATAGGGAGGTGCCGTTATATGGGGGCTATATGAAGACGTGGACCTGCACAGACAATTTTCTGTCTTAGAGTGTAGTATCCATTTTGAACTTCAAATACCAAATGTGAAACAATTCCCGTGAATAATGTCGCTAAAATCATCAAAATACCGAATATAGGGAGGTACCGTTATATGGGGGCTATACGAAGACGTGGACCTGCGCAGACAATTTTCCGTCTTAGGGTGTAGTATCCATTTTGAATTTCAAATACCAAATTTGAAACAATTCCCGTGAATAATGTCGCTAAAATCATCAAAATACCGAATATAGGGAGGTACCGTTATATGGGGGCTATATGAAAACGTGGACGTACATGGCCCATTTACAAACTTAACCTGCCTACTGGAAAAATAAACATGTGTGCAAAATTCTAGCCATCTATCTCAATTCATTCGAACTTACATTAATTTTATTCGAAATTATGTTGCCATATTTCACCCTTTGTGATCTTCCTGTTAAATAAAATTTTATCCAATCTAATAATGAGGCAATAAAACCCATGCTATCCAACACATGCGAATGCCTTACTGAAATCAGTATAAACACAGTCTGTTTGGCATTCATTCTAAATCCTTCATTTACAACAGTAGTAAGTTCCAAAATGTTTGTAACAGTTGAGCGATGCTTTCTAAAACCATGCTGAAAATTTCATACAATAAACGATACTTCAAATGATATTATATCAGTAACTAACTTTTCAAATAGTTTTGGTATGGCATTAAGCTTTGCAATACCTCTGTAATTTGTGACATCAATTCTATTACCTGATTTAAACAAGGGCACAATATAGGATTCCTTCCACAACTCAGGAAAATAACTAGAACCTAACGATTTATTAAACAACATACAGAGAGGCAATGCTAAGTTTTCGGCACAATTTCTCATCAGGGCCGGGAACAGTCGTACTTTTGAGCCTCTTTAAGTTATTTAACACAGTCTGTACATTGAAACAGGGAACATGAATTGATAAAAATTCTGAAACTAAGTAAGGGTATAGGAAATTATCGTTGTGCGATTTCGTGAAATATGTATTTTCAAAAAAGATGCAAATATATTTGAGATTTCAATATCATCCTCTGCAATAATGTGACCAAATTTTAACGTTTTTTGGAAATCCATTATATCGGCGCTTATTGTTTATAAAACCGTAGAAGGATTTGGGATTTGAAAGCATTTCATTCTTCGTTTTATTTATATAATTATTATAAAGCTGCTTATTTAAGACCATATGACAGAATAGTTTTTAAACTCTAAATGTGAACCACTTCTCTTAAACTTTGCGTAGAGTTTACTCTTTTTTTTCTTCAATTTAGATAAAAGCGGTGTATTCCACGGAGGACCAACATTCTTAAAAGCTGCGGATTTTGGAACATTTTGTGATATATATAATTCTAAGGTATGATAAAACACGGTTAACATTTCATCTAAAGACCTAAGTGAAAACAACGTAGGTCAATGTAATGAACTCAAATGTAAATTTAGGCGTACATAATTCATCTTTGAGAAGCAATACGTGGATTTAGTTTGGTACGATTTCTTATGGTTTGTGGAAAGAGTGGATAATGGGATTTGGATGTTTAAAGTAGGGTGATGCTTGTCTTAAGGAAGGGTTATGCGATTGCAACTGGAGAGTAAAATATCTGAAGGATTATTGACAAATATAAGGTCAAGGGTTCTTCCAAATATGTTGCTAATTTTATTAATTTGTGAAAGACCACTACTAATTAATGGAGCAATAAATTGTTTTGTATTTTCATTCAATTCAGTTGGTAAATATACTTTATTCTCCTCACTTTCAATCCACTTTAAGTTAGGAAGATTGAAGTCTCCAAGAGTAATCAATGTATCTTCGGATTTTGCATGCTGAAAGGTATAAAGAATAAACGAAACATGCTTAATATATGTATCAATACTTGCGCATGGTGGGACATATAAACAAGTAATGTAGATTGTTAGATCATTAAGGCGAATCTTTACCGCAACTATTTCAATATCCAGCGGTGTAGAGAAGAAAATTTCAACAGCAGGTACTTGAGAAGAAACGGCGAAAAGAACTCCACCGCCTCTACTTTTTAAACTATCGGTACGATCACGTCTAAAAATCTGAGATATGGAACATAAATTTTCTGCGTCGTAGATATGACCTGATAATTCAGAATATAACTGTTTATAAATAAGGAAGATAGTTTAGCGTTTAAACCTCTACGAGATGACGTCAATGTAATGTTAACTATGACGGATTGCACCTAAAGCTTTTTGACACTATGATGCTTGTACGAATCACACAGCAAAACGAAGACCAGGAGAAAAAGAAAAATGGCTATTCCTTTTATTTGTTTTGCAAAAAACAATTCTTTGCGCCGAAAAACTGCCAATTTATGCACACAATTCGATAAGGAAACACTGGGAAAGCTTAGTAGTTCAGATTATTTAATTTATCAACGGCAATTAAGACAAGAAATTTATCGTTTTTTGAGAGCGAGTTATAAACACGTCCGAACATATATATCCATGACTTATTGGGGATTCTTTATCTTTTCTAATGAACAACAAAATTACCTTTCTGTAATTTGATGTGGCAGCAGAGGCCTGTGTGCTTTTTCTTTTGTTTCTTCTAGACAAGTGAACGCAGAGGTTCTGAGCGATCGCTGAGGATCCCATTTCTATTCACAATACCTATTCAAATACATACAAGTGAACTCAGAGATTCTATGTGATCACAGAGTTTCAACTACAACTACTTCCAATGAGAGCAAAACGGTAACAACCAAAGTCCAGCGGGGATCCGCTCACTCCGGTCTCCGGCAAGGGAGTTGTAGAGGAGATGCCAGTGTGCCAATCAGCATCTCTGATGGACGGGAATTGGGAAGTTGTGGTGGAACGTATCGAACTTATACATTCTGGCCCCTTGCTAGGACCACAAGTCTATCAATTAATATCGATTTATTATAAGTTAGAAAATTCAGATTCTTAAGTGAGCGATAGTGCGTTGCAGATTTTCAAATTATCGACATATTCGGTTTACTATTTCAGTGCTTAGTGCATGTAATATTTTAAAATTTTAAGCGATATACTTTTTTTAGAAATAGTCGACTTTAATTTTTAGCGCGAGATTGTGTTACATTCGCGGGAGGTACTGAACCGGTGATGATATATCCGAAAATAGAGTTTTGGGTCCGCAAAAAATCCAAAACAGTTTTTGGAGGTTCAGCTTTTGGACTAAAACTCTAGTTTCGACAACTCTAGACGAATTTCTCCGAGAAGACAACTGAAGAGAACAAACTTTTCTTGAAGCAGCAAGTTTAGATTTTTGAATGCCAATGAGAGTCGGAATTCCAAAGCATTTCTAAGCTTATTACTAATTATTGATGCTTTAGAACAAGGGTCTATTATAGCACGAGCAGTATAGCTTTTCCCATTATGAACAATATTGACTAGTGCAGTTCCCAAGAGCACATTTTCCTTCATGGTGTTTGGAGAATGACTGTTTGAATTATCTTTTAGCAGAGGATGGGTGTTTTAGAAGGCTTTTGACCTCGACTTTTGACCTTCGTAAAAGCCAGAGGTAACTTCTTGGGATTCAAAACGAAATTTTGGGCAGACTTGCAGGACAACGAAGATTTTCGACTTTTAAAATTGGTAGTGTAAATAACTTTACAATTTTGTGACCGGGTTTGTTTACAAGATCTGAAACTATATGTACTGTGACAGTTTTTAACTACATGGCCAAGTGAGAGACAATTGATACAACGTTTATTCTTTTCCACAATCAAGAATTTGCCCTCAAACGAAAGTTTTATAAACTGGGGGCTGATTAGGACAGATGGAGCACATAGTATTTGACAATGAATTTTTAGATTGAGTAGAAGACACAACCCTTGCGTGGGGATCCGTTTGCAATCTATAGGCGATGAGATGTGTAAATATGCCCAGATTTCAGCGAATTTGAAGATGCAACACTTTTTGGCAGCAAAGACTTTGCCATGGAGCTTGGAGAGGCAATATTTGGCGACAACTTTTTTGGGAAGAGCCATGTTCTGTGTGGGCGGATTTCTACGGGCATGGTGATTACATTGCAACGTTTGTATTCTTTCAGTGAGGAAAGCATCTAGGCCCGGCCAAGGGCTGCAAACAAATATACACAACAATTGGATCCCACTGATCCGTAGCGACCATTGCAGCAAGACAACTATTTATTCCATTTTGAATAATTTTCAAACCTTGAATAGTTTCTAACTTTAAGGAAGGAATATGAAACAAGTTTTTGATATTACTATTTACTTCGCTTATTGTCGAAAGCTTTCCATGAAAGCAACAACGGGTGGAGACAAACTGCACAGGAATCGAATAATTTTTTTGTTACATGAGACTGTCAATTCTCACAAAGGGTTTAGCATTTGAAACGAGAGTTAGAAACGAAATAATGTACGAAGCGGGAATAACAAAAAAACGTAATATATTTGTATGATCATACGCGACGACGGATGATCAGTACAAGAGAAGATAATTATTTTCACAACAAAACTACTAGGTGTAGGGGAATGCACTTGATTAACACAAAAAGTGTTGATATAAGTCTACTAAATAACTTGTTTCAAGCGAAATGCATATGTACGATCACCGTGACGTAGGATGATCTGTACGACGAATAATGTGTGGACTGTTTTTCTTTTTAGCAACTACACGCGCGTACTTCAATTGAGATTCGACAAAACCCAAACAAATTTAATATGCACTAAAAAGCGCGAGTAGCTTACTTCATATAGAAATCTTAATTTACGTACCTGTCTCTTAGTCAAATCTGTTGGTGATGATGATTTCTTCATTCGCGATAGCAAATGTTGGCTCGATTCCGGCTCGAAAGACCAAATGTTTAGCCCAGGGGAGTGGGCTTAGACAGCGGCAGCGACAACGACGATAACTCCCCAGAGTTATTAATATGAGATGTAGTGAGAGGTGAGGGTGATACGCAAAGAAAGAGAATTGGCAAGAAATAAAACACAGAAAAGAATTTGTATAGATTCAATATTTATCCATGGTTTATTGGTGATTCTTTCTCTTTTCTAATGAACAACAAAATTTCCTTTTTGTAATTTGAGGTGGCGGAAGAGCCCTGTGTGCTTTTTCTTTCGTTTCTACAAGACAAGTGAACGCAGAGGTTCTGAGTGATCGCTGAGGATTGCATATCTATCTACAATACATATACAAATACAAACAAGTAAACGCCGAGGTTCTATGTGATCGTAGAGTGGCAAACCGACAACAACCAATGTTGTTTATATACTGAAGCTAATTAAATATAATTTAGAAAAGCAAGCCTTTTTTATGTCACATTTGTTGTAATTTTGTCCAACAACTTATGTATACATTTATTGCAATTTGAACTGTTTTTTAACGTAGAAGGGTCTACAATTTGAATAAACACTCGATGACATCGTTTATCAAAGGCCCTTACGCGTTTTTTCTTACGTTAGCAACATTTTCTTTATTCAAACTAAAGATTTAATTTATTAACAAAATTCTTATATTGGTATTGGGGTTATACCACAAGATTGAATCTTAAATAGTAGGACAATACAGTTTTATCCCAATATTGTACAATGTGTTGCCAATTAACATCAAAAGTATACATTTATTTTGCAACCGAATTTGAAATATTTTCAAATTATTGTATTTTTTTATTCAAAACAATACATACACATACACAAAATGTTTATATGTTTTGAAATAATAAGGGTACCAAAAGAAAAAAATTGTATTTAGGGGGTAGCTTTGTTCTACCTTCTGTAATTGTGCCTAGTATAACTATCTCCACTACTTCTACTTCTATTACCACAACGTCCACAACATCATCTTAGCATGTATTTCCACCAACGACGACTTCATCGAATTCGAATGTTCCGCTGCCCTACCACATAATCATAGGAATATATAAATTTGCCAAAGTTTTGTGGGTCGCCTGAAGAGTGGCCAACGTTTGTTGAAACTTTAAACTGCACCACTGCGGAATTTGGTTATTCGGACTTGCATTACATGGAAAAGCGTTTGAAACGGTGGAATCATTATTATCAAACTCCAGAAACGTCTCAGCAATTATGAAAATCATCGCCGAAATATATGGAAGGCCTGATCAGTTAATTAAATCGCAGATTCGAAAGGTAAGGGCCCTTTCTGCTATTGTGGAATTAGATTTTGATGGGCTATTAAACTTCGCAATTAAAGTAATCAATTTGACTACATTCATACAATCGGCTGGAGGTGACTATCACTGAGCAAATCCATTGCTCTTGAGCGTGTTGGTTTTAAAACTGTCTGCATCATAAAGATGTGATGTGAAAAATGTTTTAATATGATAAATATTCCAAGCATAATAGATTTATCGAACTAGCTGCAAGATTTACGCAAAGTAATCAATATGGCATCTGATTCACTACCAATTACTGCTAATGTTGTTGAGAAGCAGTCCTAGGGATATACTTGTGTAAGTTCCATAGTGGAAAGAAAGTCCTGCAAACGCTGTGAATACAGTGTAAGAATCTGGTAGTTTGTGATAAATTCACAAAATTACCTCTGCGAAAAATGGGAAAAGGTTAAGGCGATGGGAATATGTTTCTCATGTCTAAAAGAAGGTCACCTAACTGTGAGATTTTCTATTAAAAAGAAATGTGACAGAAATTTCTTCATAGATTGTTGCATGCTGATTTTGAAAAAGATGAAAAGGTGGAGAAACCTGTTGAAGGAATTAATAAAACATATAAAGTGTCGGAATTGCAATCGAAAGCTGAACGAAATTGCTTAGTAGATGAAAATGCTGGAAACGGACCTGTTTTATTTCAAATTATTCCAGTTAAGCTGTATGGACCAAATGGATACAGGGAAATATATGCCATAATAAAAGGACAAGTTTATCCATGGTTGACAAAGACGTCGTAAAGAATTTGGGTATTACTGGAAAACCTGATGTCCTTGAACTACAGTGGATCAATAATCAGTTTTGGTCCATAGCAGTGCTGGACGGTTTAACCAAATTTTCAATGAAAAATGTGTATGAAAGGCAATCGCTTTGAATCTGGACTACTTTGGAGAAGTGATGACTTTATTCTCCCTGAATCATATGCTATGGTTTTTAAACGAATTTCGACAGTGGAAAGAAAGATGGAAAAAATGTAACCTTTGCAGAAGATTATTGCTCAAAAATTCAAGAATATGTCAATAAAGGTTAGGCAAGAATTATGTCGGAAGATGTGGCAAAATCTCATTCCAGTAGGACGTTTTATTTGCCTCGGCTACATTTTTCGACGCAACATGTTCTCCAACATGTGCACAATTTGTAAAAAATAAGAATGCAAAAGAATACGCAAATATCTACCCCAGAGCGGTGAAAGCAATTGTGGAAAGGCACTACGTCGACGATTACGTTGGTTATTTTGATTTAGAAAACTAAGCCATCGAAGTAGCTGAAGCAGTTCAGAAAATTCATAGATCCGGTGGATTCGAAATATATAACTTATTTACTAACTCTGATCGAGTAGCTGAGAGATTGGGCATACATATGGAGGAAGGTTTCGTAAATGTTGATAGAACAACAGAAAGAATGCTTAGAATGCATTGGGTACCCAAATCTGACGATTTTATTTTTCTTCTGAAATTTCATAAAGTTTCCAATAATGTTATAACAATGATGCGAGCTCCAACCAAATTATTAAGCATTTCAATGTCAGTTTTTGATCCGCATGGTATGGCTGCAAATTTTATGATTTGTTCTAAATTGTTAATGCAAGAGGTATTGAGATATTATTCACTGGAATTGTTTCAAATTTGGTATTTGAAATTCGTAATAAATACTACAGCCCATGGTACAATAAATTCAAGGTAGGGCAGAACTACCATATGATTTTAATTTTTTTATTTTTCTGGCTTAATATGTCAACTTCATTTGTTTATGTATGTGTATTCTTTTCAATAATAAAAAAAATTGTTCAGAAAATATTGAAATTCAGGTGTTTTCAAAATGCTTATTCCGACGTATGCATCGAAAAAATCTACAGTTTTTGTCGCGAAATAAACCATAAGAGATATATAGAACATGACTTTGAAAAGAAATTTTGACCTTTCATTCAGTTTTCGCGGTTTTAAATTATTTATTCAAAATCAATGCAACAAGTTGTTTGCTTTTTTATTGTTTTGATAGTAATTTTGACATTACAAGCCAAACAGGTAGACCTCTATACTTGCAATTTTTTCAAAGTTAGCCTACCTTGTATTCATTGTACCATGCTACAGCCTAAGACAATTGTTTCAAATTTGGTATTTGAGTTTCGTAATGGATACTACAGCATAAGACAGAAAATTGTCTGTGCATGTGCACGTCTTCTATAGCCCCCCATATAACGGTACCTCCCGATATTCGGTATTTTGATGATTTTAGCGACATTATTCACGGGAATTGTTTCAAATTTGGAATTTGAAATTCAAAATGGATACTACACCCTAAGACGGAAAATTGTCTGTGCATGTCCACTTCGTCGTATAGCCCACATATAACGGTACCTCACATATTCGGTATTTTGATAATTTTAGCGACATCATTCACCGGAATTGTTTCAAATTTGGTATTTGAAGTTCCAAATGGATACTACAGCATAAGACAGAAAATTGTCTGTGCAGGTGCACGTCTTCTATAGCCCCCATATAACGGTACCTTGCGATATTCGGTATTTTGATGATTTTAGCTACATTATTCACCGATGTTTTTAAGTTTCTCATTTAAATTTTTTAATGGCTTATGACAAAAGTTACCTATGCAGATCCATGTCTTCTTATAGACCCAAATATAACAGCTACATTCGGTGTTTTTAAGATTTTAACTTAATTTTTAACGGATTTTATTGTTTTTGAGTATTGCCAAATTCGTTCCAAATGGTGGAGGGTATTCAAAGTTCGGCCCGGCCGAAATTACAGCTTTTTTTTATCAGTTTTTTCTTATATTGTACATTTTATCGTCCGTTAACGTGGAAAATGTGATTTTCTGCCTTCTCTAAATTAAAAATAATTTCAGATTATTTTCATATTTATTCAAAACAATACACACATATACAAACTGTGTATATGTTTTGACGGAATAGGGGCACTAAAAGACAAAAGTTGGACTTAGGGGGTAGCTTTGTTCTACCTTCTGCAATTGTGCCATGGGTAAGGCGATATTATAAATGAAACACGCGAGACTAAAATCCCAAACGATTTCGTTATTGTACTTAATTTTTCAATGACTTTTTATTCTTTATGCAAAGGAATACTAAAAGTAGTCCGCCATACTTGGGGAAAATAACCAAATGTCAAAGAGTCATTTAATATAGTGGTTAGGGCTCTACTCACCCCCATACACATGACTATAAAATGTAAGCTGATACTCCATCAGGGCCAGGACAATTACAACTTTACAACAATAGTAGACCATTTAAGACATCCTCCTTAGTAAGAATAGTTTGGGGAAATACCAATAATTTAAGAGTAATCACCATAATAATTGAATAAAGGCTTAGGATACGTATTTTGAAAAAAATCTGCGAACAAATTGGTTATTTCTAGGTGGTCCCCTGTTTCCCTACAAACATGTTTCATGCTATTATGAAAATCACTAACTTCACGTTCTGATTTTAAAATTTTTTTAGGATTTTTCTAAAAGTTATTTTTTAATTTTTTTTAAATAATTTGAATAAGATTTCATAATTTCAATATTTTATTTATTTCGAGCTTTTGAATAATTAGTATCATTTAAAGTGGAATTACATTCTTTGAATTTTTAAAATAACGCACTTTTTACGTTACGCAATCGCAATGGGGTAAAGCAAACAGGGCCCGAGTCGGGATAGAACTTAAGTGTACTGTAATAACAAGAAATTTGCGAATCGATGTTATCTTCATGAGACCAACTCGAAATGGACAATGTAGAACGAAGGAGATCAATGTTAGTTTTAAAAAAATTAATTTCTGAAGTTTATTTTGTGTTTTTGCACAGTTTTTTTTTTTTGAATATTAAGTTCAGGGTTTATGACAAGCGGGTGGTATCTTTCTTTCAGTTCTACAAAAGGTGGACATTTATTTAAGGAGGTATTAACGGTCGAAAAAACTCTCAGTCTAATATTTTACCTTTAAAATTTTAAATATTATTTAGTTGATATAGACCTTGGTCAAAAATATTTTGCCTAGAATTGTCCATGTTATTAGACCATAATGTTGACGAAACAGGTAAATAATGTGCCGTATCATCATCTAGGATCCACGACGTATTTGGTAAGTTAAAATCGGCAAGGCAAATTAATTCAGAATTTGCATATATGAGACTTCTTTAATAAATTCAGAGTGTTTTAAATAAATGCTTGAACCTGAATTTGGAGGGATATACGAATATGTTATATAAATCAAAATGGAATTTTGAACTGTTATGAGCACTTCTCCACCAATTTTTTTACTCTATCATCTCTAAAAATTTGGCATTGATCAGATAAGATTTCAGTTTTACGGATATCCGGTTTAAGCCAAGTTTCTCTAAAAACGAGTGTTCCACGCGGGGGAGTGGGGAGTTTTATTTTTTTTGTTTATTATTTTTCTTAAAAATATGGTTTATGTGCAGTTTATCTAGAACAACATCTGACAATATCTTCCCATGAATAACCATTAATAAAAAAGTTACATTTAGCATAGTACGGTGGCTTTTCAATGTAGGTAGCTTTATAAGGATTAACCTATGTTCATAACTTGGCAATGTTTGTTGGGTCCAACTATGACCACGAATAAAATTTGCTGTGTTTGTTTTCTCTTTCGAGACGAGCTTAATGATCTGAAATTTGCAGTGAAAAGGAAAGCCAGATAGACACTATCACACACTCACCACTATGCGACGCGTTTCGCCGTTGGTTAAGCGGCTCATGAGGCATATTTGGTTTGGATGATGGCTTACAAGGGCCGTTCTCTGGAAAGTAGTATATATTTCGAACTTATTGCAAATTAGCATATGCGAATTATACACTAGAAACTCTCCAGGTTTGACTCAAGTTCTATTGGCAGATCTTTTTCACAGCAAAGTTTTTTTTTTTTTTTTGAACGGACTCCAATAAATTAGAATGAATGACATATCCTGGATCCCATATTAAAGACCCATACTCTAAGATGCAGCGCACAAAAGAAATGTAAAGTTGTTTACAAACTAATGGATCCAAGAATTCTTTACTCCATCTTTTTATAAAGCCCAAACTTTTGTATGCTTTATTAATATTCAAAGAAATATGCTCTCGGAAGTCAAGTCTATGATCCAAATAGATTCCAAGATCATTCATAAATGTTACAGAGTCGATTAGACAATTATTAAAATAGTAACTCGACGCGATTTTCTTAACTTTAAACAAGTTAAAAAGCAGTAAGTTCCGGGCCGGGCCGAACTTTTAATACCCTCCACCATTTGAAACGAATTTGGAAATTTTTAAAAATAAAATCCTTAAAAAATTCTGTTAAAATTTTAAAAATACCGAATATAGCCGTTATATTGGGGTCTATACGACGTGGACATGCATAGGCATTGTTTGTCATAAGCCATTACCATATTCAAATTCGAAACTTGAAATAAACGGTGAATAATGTAGCTAAAATCATCAAAATATCGTATATAAGGAGGTGCCGTTAAATTGGAGCTGTGCGAAGATAGACAATTTTCTGTCACAGGCTGTAGCATCCATTACGAACTTCAAATACCACATCTCAAACAATTTCGGTGGGTATTGTACCTAAAATCGTCAAAATACCGAATATAGGGAGGTACTGATATATGGGGCCTATACGAAGACCTGGACTCGCACAGACAATTTTCTGTCACAGACTGTAGTTCCCATAACGAACTTCAAATACCAATTTTGAAACAATTCCGGTGAATAATGTCGCTAAAATCATCAAAATACCGAAAATAGGGAGGTACCGTTATATGGGGGCTATATGAAGACGTGAACCTGCACAGACAATTTTCTGTCTTAGAGTGTAGTATCCATTATGAACTTCAAATACCAAATGTGAAACAATTCCCGTGAATAATGTCGCTAAAATCATCAAAATACCGAATATAGGGAGGTACCGTTATATGGGGGCTATACGAAGACGTGGACCTGCGCAGACAATTTTCCGTCTTAGGGTGTAGTATCCATTTTGAATTTCAAATACCAAATTTGAAACAATTCCCGTGTATAATGTCGCTAAAATCATCAAAATACCGAATATAGGGAGGTACCGTTATATGGGGGCTATATGAAAACGTGGACGTACATGGCCCATTTACAAACTTAACCTGCCTACTGGAAAAATAAACATGTGTGCAAAATTCTAGCCATCTATCTCAATTCATTCGAACTTACATTAATTTTATTCGAAATTATGTTGCCATATTTCACCCTTTGTGATCTTCCTGTTAAATAAAATTTTATCCAATCTAATAATGAGGCAATAAAACCCATGCTATCCAACCCATGCGAATGCCTTACTGAAATCAGTATAAACACAGTCTGTTTGGCATTCATTCTAAATCCTTCATTTACAACAGTAGTAAGTTCCAAAATGTTTGTAACAGTTGAGCGATGCTTTCTAAAACCATGCTGAAAATTTCATACAATAAACGATACTTCAAATGATATTATATCAGTAACTAACTTTTCAAATAGTTTTGGTATGGCATTAAGCTTTGCAATACCTCTGTAATTTGTGACATCAATTCTATTACCTGATTTAAACAAGGGCACAATATAGCATTCCTTCCACAACTCAGGAAAATAACTAGAACCTAACGATTTATTAAACAACATACAGAGAGGCAATGCTAAGTTTTCGGCACAATTTCTCATCAGGGCCGGGAACAGTCGTACTTTTGAGCCTCTTTAAGTTATTTAACACAGTCTGTACATTGAAACTGGGAACATGAATTGATAAAAATTCTGAAACTAAGTAAGGGTATAGGAAATTATCGTTGTGCGATTTCGTGAAATATGTATTTTCAAAAAAGATGCAAATATATTTGAGATTTCAATATCATCCTCTGCAATAATGTGACCAAATTTTAACGTTTTTTGGAAATCCATTATATCGGCGCTTATTGTTTATAAAACCGTAGAAGGATTTGGGATTTGAAAGCATTTCATTCTTCGTTTTATTTATATAATTATTATAAAGCTGCTTATTTAAGACCATATGACAGAATAGTTTTTAAACTCTAAATGTGAACCACTTCTCTTAAACTTTGCGTAGAGTTTATTCTTTTTTTCTTCAATTTAGATAAAAGCGGTGTATTCCACGGAGGACCAACATTCTTAAAAGCTGCGGATTTTGGAACATTTTGTGATATATATAATTCTAAGGTATGATAAAACACGGTTAACATTTCATCTAAAGACCTAAGTGAAAACAACGTAGGCCAATGTAATGAACTCAAATGTAAATTTAGGCGTACATAATTCATCTTTGAGAAGCAATACGTGGATTTAGTTTGGTACGATTTCTTATGGTTTGTGGAAAGAGTGGATAATGGGATTTGGATGTTTAAAGTAGGGTGATGCTTGTCTTAAGGAAGGGTTATGCGATTGCAACTGGAGAGTAAAATATCTGAAGGATTATTGACAAATATAAGGTCAAGGGTTCTTCCAAATATGTTGCTAATTTTATTAATTTGTGAAAGACCACTACTAATTAATGGAGCAATAAATTGTTTTGTATTTTCATTCAATTCAGTTGGTAAATATACTTTATTCTCCTCACTTTCAATCCACTTTAAGTTAGGAAGATTGAAGTCTCCAAGAGTAATCAATGTATCTTCGGATTTTGCATGCTGAAAGGTATAAAGAATAAACGAAACATGCTTAATATATGTATCAATACTTGCGCATGGTGGGACATATAAACAAGTAATGTAGATTGTTAGATCATTAAGGCGAATCTTTACCGCAACTATTTCAATATCCAGCGGTGTAGAGAAGAAAATTTCAACAGCAGGTACTTGAGAAGAAACGGCGAAAAGAACTCCACCGCCTCTACTTTTTAAACTATCGGTACGATCACGTCTAAAAATCTGAGATATGGAACATAAATTTTGTGCGTCGTAGATATGACCTGATAATTCAGAATATAACTGTTTATAAATAAGGAAGATAGTTTAGCGTTTAAACCTCTACGAGATGACGTCAATGTAATGTTAACTATGACGGATTGCACCTAAAGCTTTTTGACACTATGATGCTTGTACGAATCACACAGCAAAACGAAGACCAGGAGAAAAAGAAAAATGGCTATTCCTTTTATTTGTTTTGCAAAAAACAATTCTTGGCACCGAAAAACTGTCAATTTATGCACACAATTCGATAAGGAAACACTGGGAAAGCTTAGTAGTTCAGATTATTTAGTTTATCAACGGCAATTAAGACAAGAAATTTATCGTTTTTTGAGAGCGAGTTATAAACACGTCCGAACATATATATCCATGACTTATTGGGGATTCTTTATCTTTTCTAATGAACAACAAAATTACCTTTCTGTAATTTGATGTGGCAGCAGAGGCCTGTGTGCTTTTTCTTTTGTTTCTTCTAGACAAGTGAACGCAGAGGTTCTGAGCGATCGCTGAGGATCCCATTTCTATTTACAATACATATACAAATACATACAAGTGAACTCAGAGATTCTATGTGATCACAGAGTTTCAACTACAACTACTTCCAATGAGAGCAAAACGGTAACAACCAAAGTCCAGCGGGGATCCGCTCACTCCGGTCTCCGGCAAGGGAGTTGTAGAGGAGATTGGGAAGTTGTGGTGGAACGTATCGAACTTATACATTCCGGCCCCTTGCTAGGACCACAAGTCTATCAATTAATATCGATTTATTATAAGTTAGAAAATTCAGATTCTTAAGTGAGCGATAGTGCGTTGCAGATTTTCAAATTATCGACATATTCGGTTTACTATTTCAGTGCTTAGTGCATGTAATATTTTAAAATTTTAAGCGATATACTTTTTTTAGAAATAGTCGACTTTAATTTTTAGCGCGAGATTGTGTTACATTCGCGGGAGGTACTGAACCGGTGATGATATATCCGAAAATAGAGTTTTGGGTCCGCAAAAAATCCAAAACAGTTTTTGGAGGTTCAGCTTTTGGACTAAAACTCTAGTTTCGACAACTCTAGACGAATTTCTCCGAGAAGACAACTGAAGAGAACAAACTTTTCTTGAAGCAGCAAGTTTAGATTTTTGAATGCCAATGAGAGTCGGAATTCCAAAGCATTTCTAAGCTTATTACTAATTATTGATGCTTTAGAACAAGGGTCTATTATAGCACGAGCAGTATAGCTTTTCCCATTATGAACAATATTGACTAGTGCAGTTCCCAAGAGCACATTTTCCTTCATGGCACATTTTCCCAGATTTCAGCGAATTTGAAGATGCAACACTTTTTGGCAGCAAAGACTTTGCCATGGAGCTAGGAGAGGCAATATTTGGCGACAACTTTTTTGGGAAGAGCCATGTTCTGTGTGGGCGGATTTCTACGGGCATGGTGATTACATTGCAACGTTTGTATTCTTTCAGTGAGGAAAGCATCTAGGCCCGGCCAAGGGCTGCAAACAAATATACACAACAATTGGATCCCACTGATCCGTAGCGACCATTGCAGCAAGACAACTATTTATTCCATTTTGAATAATTTTCAAACCTTGACTAGTTTCTAACTTTAAGGAAGGAATATGAAACAAGTTTTTGATATTACTATTTACTTCGCTTATTGTCGAAAGCTTTCCATGAAAGCAACAACGGGTGGAGACAAACTGCACAGGAATCGAATAATTTTTTTGTTACATGAGACTGTCAATTCTCACAAAGGGTTTAGCATTTGAAACGAGAGTTAGAAACGAAATAATGTACGAAGCGGGAATAACAAAAAAACGTAATATATTTGTATGATCATACGCGACGACGGATGATCAGTACAAGAGAAGATAATTATTTTCACAACAAAACTACTAGGTGTAGGGGAATGCACTTGATTAACACAAAAAGTGTTGATATAAGTCTACTAAATAACTTGTTTCAAGCGAAATGCATATGTACGATCACCGTGACGTAGGATGATCTGTACGACGAATAATGTGTGGACTGTTTTTCTTTTTAGCAACTACACGCGCGTACTTCAATTGAGATTCGACAAAACCCAAACAAATTTAATATGCACTAAAAAGCGCGAGTAGCTTACTTCATATAGAAATCTTAATTTACGTACCTGTCTCTTAGTCAAATCTGTTGGTGATGATGATTTCTTCATTCGCGATAGCAAATGTTGGCTCGATTCCGGCTCGAAAGACCAAATGTTTAGCCCAGGGGAGTGGGCTTAGACAGCGGCAGCGACAACGACGATAACTCCACAGAGTTATTAATATGAGATGTAGTGAGAGGTGAGGGTGATACGCAAAGAAAGAGAATTGGCAAGAAATAAAACACAGAAAAGAATTTGTATAGATTCAATATTTATCCATGGTTTATTGGTGATTCTTTCTCTTTTCTAATGAACAACAAAATTTCCTTTTTGTAATTTGAGGTGGCGGAAGAGCCCTGTGTGCTTTTTCTTTCGTTTCTACAAGACAAGTGAACGCAGAGGTTCTGAGTGATCGCTGAGGATTGCATATCTATCTACAATACATATACAAATACAAACAAGTAAACGCCGAGGTTCTATGTGATCGTAGAGTGGCAAACCGACAACAACCAATGTTGTTTATATACTGAAGCTAATTAAATATAATTTAGAAAAGCAAGCCTTTTTTATGTCACATTTGTTGTAATTTTGTCCAACAACTTATGTATACATTTATTGCAATTTGAACTGTTTTTTAACGTAGAAGGGTCTACAATTTGAATAAACACTCGATGACATCGTTTATCAAAGGCCCTTACGCGTTTTTTCTTACGTTAGCAACATTTTCTTTATTCAAACTAAAGATTTAATTTTTTAACAAAATTCTTATATTGGTATTGGGGTTATACCACAAGATTGAATCTTAAATAGTAGGACAATACAGTTTTATCCCAATTAACATCAAAAGTATACATTTATTTTGCAACCGAATTTGAAATATTTTCAAATTATTGTATTTTTTTATTCAAAACAATACATACACATACACAAAATGTTTATATGTTTTGAAATAATAAGGGTACCAAAAGAAAAAAATTGTATTTAGGGGGTAGCTTTGTTCTACCTTCTGTAATTGTGCCTAGTATAACTATCTCCACTACTTCTACTTCTATTACCACAACGTCCACAACATCATCTTAGCATGTATTTCCACCAACGACGACTTCATCGAATTCGAATGTTCCGCTGCCCTACCACATAATCATAGGAATATATAAATTTGCCAAAGTTTTGTGGGTCGCCTGAAGAGTGGCCAACGTTTGTTGAAACTTTAAACTGCACCACTGCGGAATTTGGTTATTCGGACTTGCATTACATGGAAAAGCGTTTGAAACGGTGGAATCATTATTATCAAACTCCAGAAACGTCTCAGCAATTATGAAAATCATCGCCGAAATATATGGAAGGCCTGATCAGTTAATTAAATCGCAGATTCGAAAGGTAAGGGCCCTTTCTGCTATTGTGGAATTAGATTTTGATGGGCTATTAAACTTCGCAATTAAAGTAATCAATTTGACTACATTCATACAATCGGCTGGTGGTGACTATCACTGAGCAAATCCATTGCTCTTGAGCGTGTTGGTTTTAAAACTGTCTGCATCATAAAGATGTGATGTGAAAAATGTTTTAATATGATAAATATTCCAAGCATAGTAGATTTATCGAACTAGCTGCAAGATTTACGCAAAGTAATCAATATGGCATCTGATTCACTACCAATTACTGCTAATGTTGTTGAGAAGCAGTCCTAGGGATATACTTGTGTAAGTTCCATAGTGGAAAGAAAGTCCTGCAAACGTTGTGAATACAGTGTAAGAATCTGGTAGTTTGTGATAAATTCACAAAATTACCTCTGCGAAAAATGGGAAAAGGTTAAGGCGATGGGAATATGTTTCTCATGTCTAAAAGAAGGTCACCTAACTGTGAAATTTTCTATTAAAAAGAAATGTGACAGAAATTTCTTCATAGATTGTTGCATGCTGATTTTGAAAAAGATGAAAAGGTGGAGAAACCTGTTGAAGGAATTAATAAAACATATAAAGTGCCGGAATTGCAATCGAAAGTTGAACGAAATTGCTTAGTAGATGAAAATGCTGGAAACGGACCTGTTTTATTTCAAATTATTCCAGTTAAGCTATATGGACCAAATGGATACAGGGAAATATATGCCATAATAAAAGGACAAGTGTATCCATGGTTGACAAAGACGTCGTAAAGAATTTGGGTATTACTGGAAAACCTGATGTCCTTGAACTACAGTGGATCAATAGTCAGTTTTGGTCCATAGCAGTGCTGGACGGTTTAACCAAATTTTCAATGAAAAATGTGTATGAAAGGCAATCGCTTTGAATCTGGACTACTTTGGAGAAGTGATGACTTTATTCTCCCTGAATCATATGCTATGGTTTTTAAACGAATTTCGACAGTGGAAAGAAAGATGGAAAAAATGTAACCTTTGCAGAAGATTATTGCTCAAAAATTAAAGAATATGTCAATAAAGGTTAGGCAAGAATTATGTCGGAAGATGTGGCAAAATCTCATTCCAGTAGGACGTTTTATTTGCCTCGGCTACATTTTTCGACGCAACATGTTCTCCAACATTTGCACAATTTGTAAAAAATAAGAATGCAAAAGAATACGCAAATATCTACCCCAGAGCGGTGAAAGCAATTGTGGAAAGGCACTACGTCGACGATTACGTTGGTTATTTTGATTTAGAAAACTAAGCCATCGAAGTAGCTGAAGCAGTTCAGAAAATTCATAGATCCGGTGGATTCGAAATGTATAACTTATTTACTAACTCTGATCGAGTAGCTGAGAGATTGGGCATACATATGGAGGAAGGTTTCGTAAATGTTGATAGAACAACAGAAAGAATGCTTAGAATGCATTGGGTACCCAAATCTGACGATTTTATTTTTCTTCTGAAATTTCATAAAGTTTCCAATAAAGTTATAACAATGATGCGAGCTCCAACCAAATTATTAAGCATTTCAATGTCAGTTTTTGATCCGCATGGTATGGCTGCAAATTTTATGATTTGTTCTAAATTGTTAATGCAAGAGGTATTGAGACGCAAATTAGGATGGGACCAAAAACTTCCAGAAGATATTTACCAGAAATTCACGAATTGGTTGTAAGAGTTACAAAAGGTGGAAACTTTTAAAGTCTCACGATATTATTATAGCAATCAATGGAGAAATTACAGCTTCACATTTTCTGTGATGCCAGTGAACAGGCTTTGTCTGCCATGGCTTACAGGAGAACATAATGTGGATAAAATAACATTTAAATGGCCTTTGTTATAGGAAAAACTTCTTGTGCACCACTTCGTTTTCATTCTGTTCCAAGACTTGAACTACAAACAGCAGTGATGGCCGTTCGTTTGAAGGAAACTATTGCAAAGAATCACGAATTTGGAAAACTTCTGAGGTATTTTTAGAAAATGCAGAAGAAGAACAATGGCGATGGTGTGCAATATCCTGCCGATAAAAGTACGCGTTCAATGTTTCCGATACGTTACGAACCGGAAAGCGTATGGAAGAATGGTCCATCGTTTCTCTATCATGAAGAGTCTGAATGGCATACTCAGAGCGACCCGAAGAACAAGGTTGAAAGTCAAAGGAAGCGTTGAAATTGAAGTTTGTTGTGGGTACCGTTGTGGGTACGTTTGATACTATTGATAGAATGATAAGTCGGTCATTAAAATATTTGAAAATTCCACGAAATATATATACTTAAGAAGTATATCCAACATAAGCATTTAAAAATTTAAATCATAAGAGGAGAATTATATGTTGAAGAGAAAACGGACGATGAAACTACTATTTAGATCACAATGAAAATACAAAAAATCTTACCCCTCTTGGTATAAAATGGATTTTTTATACACCAGCTGATCCTACTTCAGGTGGATCCTGGGAAAGATTAAAACACAATCCGTTAAGAAAACTTTGCGAGAATTGCTAGGAAAAATTAATCCGAAACTTTAAGTGTTCATTTCATTGAAGCCACACGATCTTGAGCCCCTCAACCCAAATCATTTTTATTGGGAATGAGTAATTCTACTCAAGCTCCGGCTAAATTGGAGATAAAATTGATTAACTTAAATTTCAAAATTTAAAAAAACGGTTTTTGTTTACGATGTATATCGGAATATCTGCCAGAGTTAGCACGAAGAGTTAAATGATGTTTGCCGTCGAAATCATTAGAAGTGGGAGATGTTGCAATTATATGTGATGAAAACCTGCCTAGATCCAAATGGAGGCAATGTATTGAAAATGTATTATGGTACGGATAGAGTAGCTCGGTTAGCTGATGTTACAACGAATGACGATTGGGAAGACCAATTTCCAAGCTGGCGAAATTGGATTTCATAGAAAACTAGTGAATCTCCGTGGTCGATTCATTATGTCAAATTTGTTCTATTTGTTCAAATGGTTAACGTAGAAGGGTCCGCAATTTGAATAAACCCTCGCTGATATCGTTTATCAAAGGCCCTTACGTGATCTCCTGCGGTCTCCGCCAAGGGAGTTGTAGAGGAGATGCCAGTGTGCCAATCAGCATCCGTGATTGATGGGAATTGGGAAGTTGTGGTGGAACGTATTTTAAATCATATTCGAAAGTATTAAAGTTTTAAAATCAGTTTGGAAAGTCTATAGGAATACAGTTTTAGTTCTTATGCCTATCAATTTTTGGTAAAGCAAAGACATATATTTATTTAGTTTCTTGGTACAATTTTTGGTAAAGCAAAGACATATATTTATTTAGTTTCTTGGTACAATCGATTCAGAAGTTAACGTTATTGGTTTTACAAAATTAGGTCTTTGTCTTAAACTAATGTAAACTAGTATATCATCTGGCTAAAAAGAATTTTTTAAAATTAAATATACATACATATACAATTTCGAATGAACAGTTATTTTAAATGATGATATATCACGTGATGTGGATAAATTAAATTACAAGATATTATAATCCTTGTCGAGAAAATTTTGAATTTCGGACTTGATATAATTACTAATATTATCTAGTCTAGAAACAAATATACTCCATTTGGGAGCAACTACGATTAATTCGTTACTACTAGTAGAAGGAACATTTTCTGAAGCATATATGACTTTTGTAGGCGGAATCGGTGCATTAATTGGGGTAACTTCCGAAGATTGGACTTTAATCGGAGTATTTACAATAGGACTCGAAATTGTTACGGAATTAACATTAGAGCATGGAATAAGTACGGTGCCGAAGATTTTTATATTTCGGAGAACAATCTACATGCTCACTGTTCATAAAATCTTTTTAAAGTCCATCTTCATGGAAGTTATTTCAATTTTAGACTCCTTGAAAAGACGATAAAAGTCAACTTCTAGAGACCAACAATTGATGCATGCCCAACAAAGCCCATTTTTACGATCTGTTATCACATAGCCAGCAACAGCGAACGAAAATAAACTATTGGAAACGTTTGCAATCGTTTCATTCTGTATTTTTTTGAAGTACGAAACAAAACCAATATTAAGATAACGGGACTTGTTTATTATTTTGTACTGTCTGTGTAGATGAGTGGAGAAAAAAACAGAACTGAAATGTTCTCAGCTGAATGACTCAACATTGGAAACGAAACAGTACAATACTCATTGCAATCGTTTCACAGTATATTAACTCAATAAAAATAATGTACAAACTAATTAAAAGTTAAAATTATTCCTTTTTATTCATTTATTTGACCATCAGACAATGTAAAAAAGTGCAAAGAACAATATTAAGAATAACAACTCTTAATGTACCAGTCATCATTTCGCACAGCAAACGTTTCCCTGCGATTCATTCGCAAACGATAGGGCTCGGCAACTCACAGCCGAAGTATATTAAGGCAATCGTATTGTTTGTGTCTTCGTGAGAGGGGTACGTCAATCGGTTCGTTTGTGTTCGTTCACTGGCCAGCATGCCAATACTCTTTCATTTTGGTTTGTTATGTTAATTTTTAAACACACGTCATTTAAATATGCTTTTCCAGGAATAAAATTATTAAGAGATAATTATTAGAAATTTACTTAAGTACCGAAAAGTATGCTATTAATTTCAAGTATTACAATTGTAAATTGTAAGTGTTGTTATCAAACTGTATGAGGAGTATTAATAATAATGAATACAAAACTGTATAAGACGTAAGTCACGACAAAAGCAAAGCATGATGAAATAATAAACACACAAACTAACCTAAAAATTATTGGAAATAACTCTAGTTTAGTAAAAACTCTTCGATTTTTTCGAAAATTTTTCCAGAGTTAGGTATTTTTACCCTGATTCCGGGTTCCCGACCGAAAATCCGTGTTCAAGACCTGGCCTGGACCCGGATCCAATAACGCGATAGACAATATAGGTATCGTTGGAAAGCTTCTGAAAATACCTATCCAACAAGATATAGTCAAATTATCGATTTTCCAAAAGTTTTCTAAATTTGACACTTTTGGAAAATAGATGGCCTTCGGCCGAGGCTTGAGATTTTCTCCTCTGGGTATGTCCCACACCGGCTAACGCGAACAAAAGTTTTCTAAATTTGACACTTTTTGTAGATAGCCGGCCTTCGGCCGGGGCTTTAGATTTTTTCCTCCAAGCATGTCCTACACCGGCTAACGCGACCCACAGTTTTCTAAATTGAAATTGAGATTTGAGATTTTCTCCTCCACACCGGCTAACGCGAACCAAAATTTTTTAAATTTGACACCATTTGTAAGTAGACGGCCTTCGGCCGGGCCTTTAGGTTTTCTCCTCTAGGTATGTCCACGACAGGTAGCGCCTCAGACTCAGAGTCTGACAACAGCAGCAACAATACTACCGTTCTGCGAATCCCTAATGAGGAGGAGGCGCACGGAACGATAGAAGAAGTGAGCGACAGCCTAGCGAAAATCAAAACTAAGGCTAAAAGGCTGTCTGGGGCCCAGCGGCGAAAGCTCAAGAGGCAACGGAACTGCAAAAACGCAAAGTCGCAGGACGCTCCGAAGGGCACCAAAAATACTTCCCCACTCCGTTGGAAACAGGGAAGAGGATCAGGTCCCCTGAGGAACAGAATACTGCGAAGCCGGTGAAGAAGAAAAAGAGCTTCCCATCTACGGATGCGTCGGGTAAATCAAGGCAAGGAACCCACAAAGGAGACTGTAACAGGAATCCTTTGCCCGAGGGTGACAAGGCCAGCCCCAGCACTGTAAAGGTGAGCCCGACCGTGGAATCGGCTGCCAAACCTGGGGTTTCTGAAAAGAAATCCCTCGTTCATCAGAAGAAAAAACGGGCCGGGGAAACGGATACGAAGCCGCCATCGTATGCAAAAGTCGCCAGGAAACACAACAGGGACGAAATGCAATACCCATTAATCGACACCAACAAAGGTTCAGGCAACCTATCAAAAGACCATATAGAAGAGATAGAGGAAATGGTCAACAACAAAATCCTGGATCACATCTTGGAAGGTGGAGATCCAATCCCTATCATGAGCAGTGGGATTAAGAACAATAAAATGTTCTTTAATCTCGCTGCTCCTGCTAACATCGCCGCCTTAGAGGGGATTATCGAAAAGATAAAACCCCCTTGGGAAAATGGCAGCCTTAAGTTGGTGAGGTGGAGAGAGATCCCTCGCCTAACTAAAACGACGGTGTACGTCAGAGGATACGGCAGCAGACTCGGGACGGGACGCATGCTCGAGATCTTTGGTAACCAAAATAAGACTTTGGACGTGAAGAGATGGGAAGACTTTCACAGGGAGGAGAAGGAGGATGGCACTCTCCTTGTGATAGGGATTGACGATCTCTCCATGGCCAGTCTGACAAAGACCAAGGGCATAGCTTTCTTCATCTCGAACGCGGTCCGTTTCAAAAACAACAAGGTCAGCATCGGAGACGAAGGACCCAAGGGAGACAGCGAGGAGGAGAAAGAAAACCCCCCTAGCAACACAACACAGGGAGCCGGCGATAATATCACCGACTCTCAGGAAGCCCGCCTACTGGAGGACCAATGATTGAGGTCATCCAGATCAACCTTCATCGGAGCGAGACGGCAACAATAGCTCTGATGAGATTAATAAATACAAGTAAGATATATATTGGTTTAATCCAGGAACCCTGGACAGTTCAGAACAAGGTCTCTGGACTAAACCATATTAACTATCAACTGTTTTATGCTAACACAGGGTCTAGACCGAGAACTTGTATAATATGTCAAAAAAATTTATGCTTTCTTTTCTCCCCAGAGTTGTCATCATCGGACGCAACGGTACTGAGGCAGGGGAATGGCAACATATACCTGGCGTCGGTATACCTACCATTCGACGTGCCGACATTACCACCCACGTCGGAACTGCAGCGGCTGGTGAGCAAAACAAAACAAACAGGTAACGAAGTACTAGTAGGTAGCGATGCTAACTCACATCACATTGCGTGGGGTAGTACTAACACTAACAAAAGGGGCCAGTCCCTACTATGTTATCTAAATACTAATGACCTAACAATTCTTAACATTGGGAATAAAGCAACCTTTGCAAACAAAATTAGGAAGGAGGTTTTAGACATCACTTTTTGTTCAGAGAATCTTATAAACGAGATCCAGAATTGGAGAGTCTCGGAAGAGCACTCTTTCTCGGATCACAGGTATATAAGATTTGAACTAACACGGCCGCCGCCGAACCCAATACGTTTCCGGAACAAATCTAAGACTGATTGGATGAAGTATGGGAGACTAGTTAGACAAAGGCTAGGGCAGAGTAACAATGAATGCCTAAGCATATATGACATAGACAGAGATGTTAATAGCTTAACTGAGACCCTAGTAAAGTCTTTCGAAGAATGCTGTCCACTATGAAAAACCCTGGATGACAGGGGATATTCGTAACAAAGGAAAGGAGGTCCGTAGGTACAGCTACCATAATAAATTTAAAGAATACAACAAAGTAGTCAGAACAGCTAAACGTAATTCCTGGAAGTTTTTCTGTGAACTGGTTGAAAGCGTGAATGCTGTTCCAAAAATAAAAAAGTTTCTTTCAAAAACCCATACACAAGCCGAGACAATGGTGGATGATATGGGTAACAAGATGGAAATAATAGAAGAAACCCTAGGGCTACCGATGAAAACACACTTCCCACCGAGCGCCACGACAAACGTGGTTACATCGGAAGATAGAAGGAATGTGACGGAGGAAGCACCAAAAATTGACGAATCGATGGTAAAAGAAGCCATAAAAATTTCAAACCATTTAAGGCAGCGGGACCAGATATGGTCTTCCCGGCTCTGCTCCAAAAGGAAGTGGACGTTATTTCGTCCAACTTAGCCGGAATTTTCAACGCGTGCCTAAAGTTTGCGTACACTCCAAAAGCCTGGCAGGAATCCAGGGTAGTTTTTATACCCAAACCTGGGAAGGCAAGCTACGCAATACCCAAGTCGTATCGACCGATAAGTCTAACATCATTTTTACTCAAAACCATGGAACGCATAATCGATACCATGATCAATAGCAGGACTTCAAACGATATGCTTAAATATAAACAACACGCATACGTTAAAGGGCGTTCAGTGGAAACCGCTCTACATGAGGTTGTACACCACATCGAGAGCACCTTCGATAAAAAGATGTACACATTAGCAGTATGCATTGACATCGAAGGCGCTTTCAACAACGTCAGCACGGATACTCTAATCCAATCCTAATGCCATGTTTACGTTAGAACTTTTTGCAGGTTTAACCTACTTCAAGAGGATTTATTTGAAGTATAAGTAATGGATATGACAATTTTAATCCAAATACAGTGGGTTAACCCATTTATATGTAAACGTACTATTAGATAGCTTTCAGGTCAACAGGACCCTAAGGGACTGGATAAACCATATGCTAAGGAACAGATGGATAAGTTGTGGGCTACATGACGTCATCAAAAGGGACAAAGTTGGCCAAAGAACTCCACAGGGAGGTATATTATCACCCCTCCTATGGGTTTCAATCCTAACATGATACACTGGCTATACAAAAGCGTGATTAGAGCTGTTCTAACTTACGCGTCAATAGTCTGGTGGACAGCCATGGATAAAACGTGTAATATTAAAATACTACAGAAAGTCCAACGAATGTGCTGCCAACTAGGGCACTAGAGACATTACTAGTTCTTCACCAAATAGACATTCAGATTCGGTATGAAGCAACCGTCGCGGACTTAAGGCTTAGGGCAATGGACAAGTGGTTAATCAAAGGCCACGCTACATACCATCAAAGAATCTTACAGGTAACAACGGGAGAATCAATAGAAAATTTTGTATCGAACCGGATATCTGAATCTATTGTAGCTGCCTCTTGTGAAACATTAATCCCAAACAGAGACTCGTGGATCGATGGATTCCCATCACAGATGCCGACTGGTAACTGTTGTTACACAGATGGTTCAGTGTTGGGGGAGAGAGTAGGACTGGGACTTTTTATCGAAGAAACAAATACCAAGATCTCTTTCCGCCTGACCGATCACAATACGATTACAGAGTGTCTGAATTGGTTAAATGCTAACATGAGACCGGCTATCGTAAACGTCCTAACGGATAGTAAGATAGTCATTAACACTATAACATCTAAAACAGTAACTTCAAGAACTGTATTGGAATGTATAAACTCAATCAACAACTACTCTCAACACGGCTTAGTTCGCATTATATGGGTACCAGGCCATAACGGAGTTAGAGGTAACGAGATAGCAAACTCTCTCGCTAGAACAGGCAGGGAATTAGCAGCAGTAAACTCAGACAATCCACTGCCGCTAAAAGCGTCACGTCTAATGTTCAAGACATGGGCAAAAAACGCCCATACATCCTTATGGAACGAAGAGGGCGTAGGGAAAACCACCAAAATCCTGTGGGGTGACCCAAATGAGATAAAAACGAAGAATCTTTTATTGCTAGGCAAGAAGGAGATCAGTGAGGTGACAGGCATCCTTACGGGGCACCTGGGCCTACAAGCTCATCTATACAAGATAGGTTGCACAGATTACAGCATATGCAGGGCGTGCAGAGAAGACGACGAAACTTTGGAACATTTTCTTTGTATATGCCCAGCGTTTGCTAATATCAGAGCCCAATTTTTAGGGAGCGACACTATACCAGACCTTAGTCGGATCATGGTAAATGATATAAAACAGATAAAGAATTTCATAAAGGCAACATAATTTCTATTATAACAGACTGTTTAACTGCACGTCTTCCTCGGTAAAACCCCTCTGACTAGAGCGAACAACAGGCCTATACTGGCTTAAGTGCATGCCCAAAAGGGCTTGAGGCGAAATTGTTTTTTCCCCCTCTTTTTCAACCTAACCTACCCTATGTCCCACACCGGCTAATGGAAGCAAAGTTTTCTAAATGTGGCGCTTTTGCAATCCAACGACGGCTACGCGAAATAAACCATTTTTACTAAAAATCTTAATTTTAATGAACAGGTTAGAATCGGGTTATGCAGATGGAACGACCCATATCTCTGGAAGGTATGTCTCACTGAAGGTATTAGCACAAATTTTAGCATTTTGGAAAGGTGAGAGTGTCAGCTATAAATTGGCATCAATTTTGTTGACCCCCATAATGGGCCCTTTTTTGACATTTTGGGGGTTTTATAAAAAATCCGGGTGACTATAACTTCCGAACCGTTAACTCTTACCCCTTGTGTTCCACTTGTTGGATAGGTAATCCAACGATTTCCAACGATACCTATAATGCCTATATTGGGATCAGGGTGAAAATACCTACCACTGGAAAAATTTTTGAAAAAATTGAAGAGTTCTTACTAAACTAGACTTAAGCCAATTATTGTTGCTAATTTCCTTAAATATCACGTTTTGTCACTGTTTTTTACAATGCACCTGTAGGGTGACTCAAAAATTCACGAAATATCCAACATAATTAACAATTGAATGCTAAATAAAATTTAAGTCGCTATTGGCAATCGTAATAAAACTACTTCTTAACACCACAAGAGTATCAGACTTATTTGGGCTAATATTTAAAATTTGGGGAGCAATATACATGAAACTGGACGAAGATGAACCGATCTCGGTAAAATTTGGAAGAGGTATTTTTGAGCTGTATCCGATATGTGGTGCAATGTTGAAGCATCCACACAGCTGCTGTGACACTGACCTGTCAAACAAATTTTTAATTGAAATTTTTGATTGATTTTTTTTTTTTAATTTTTGAAAATTGTTGAAGTGCATATTATAACAACCTCCGATTGACGTCGTATAGGAAAACATATACACATCTACTTATTTTTGAAGAAACATTAAAATTTGTTGACATATCAATGTTCCTAAGCGTTGATGCATCTACCTGTATTCTTCTACTGTGTCTGGTATCAAATATTATTGTTGTGGAGAACATATTACTACAATCACCTGTAAAATACCTAATATCGGCGGGAACCGTTATATGTGCGCTATAGGAAAACGTGAACCCATATATAAAATGTTCTGCCACCAGAGTTAAAGCCCATTATGAACAATAAATACCAATTTTTGACAAAAAAAAGGTAAAAAGTGTGCCAAAAATAGTCACAATACCGTATATCGGGAGGCACGTTATGAACACGCGTATCTATTCATACAATGACCCTACATCGTAGGTAGAGTCTTTTGCGAATTACAACGAGACAAATCCGCGAAAAAAATGAGGCGAAAATAATCAAAAAAAAAAAAAAAAAAAAAAAAAAAATTGGGAGGTACCGTTATGTTGGGGCTATAGTAGTACTAGGACATATGTATGCAATGTTATGCCAACGGAAACAAAACCCATTATGCACTACGAATACCAATTTTTGAACGAATTAAAATACACCTATACAGTCAGTTAATATATATATATATATATATATATATATATATATATATATATATATAACTGACAAAACTGACAAATATTGTATGGAGACCTACACTTTCGAATAATACCATTCGCCAATAAGTCCTGGATTTCTTTGTTTACAAAATCCGAAAAACCTAAAGGATGCGGGTACAATCTCGAGTACACTGGGTATTCGTTGTCTGTGCGGATCGTCGCAACGACGTTTGTATTGTATGGAAGTGCTTCATTGGGATCTGCAAACACTCCATTAACATTTTTAATTACATTGAAAAATGCTCCTTTCAAATGGTTTGGTACCGAATTGGCTGAAGTTGGAGATGATTTAAGTCCTGTCTAGTTATGAATAAGATAGTTTCCTTTCCGTTGTCATGAGTAATTGTGTTTGATTTTAAATCAATAGAGGCGTGTACCTTATTCAATATGTCAATGCCAATGACGCCGTCAAATGACGTCAGTTCAGGTACAATGAAAAAATCAGCAACTTTACCAAAAATTTCAACTGCCCATTTCTGATTGATATGGGTGACCCCGTGGATTGATTTTACTGAAAAAGAATGCTGAACTAATTTATTTCCTTTTAGTTCAGGTAGTGGTTTGATATAGCTCTTTGACGCTCCTGTGTCGACAAGGAGCTTAGCTTCTCTCCCCCTAATTGACTTTGAAATCCAAGGCAGGAGGATTTGTCCCCAATAAATTAAGCTCATCATTTTCGTTGTCATCCTCGACTTGTTCCGCTTCCAGAATTGGCAGGTCGTTTCGTCATATGTCCTTGCGGCCTGTAAGTATGATACGTAGGATGCTTAAATTGTTTCTGTCTATTTACCGAATTATGTGGATTCTTGTTTCCTACATTTTGTTCTTCACTATAATGTAAAGATAGAAGAAATATTATATTGGTAGTGAGATAAAGGAAATATTGTTTACATTTTTTAGGATTGCCTTAAGATTGGTCATAGTCATATTAGTGTCGGCATCAAATGGACGTTTAATGGAATACTCTAACGCGAGATACATTCCAGTAACCGACGGGGATCTCGTAATTTGGGAAAACTTTGGACACATAAAACATGTTACTAACCTAACTTTATACGAATAACTAGGAGACCAAACAGCTAATGCTACAAACTACATTCCCCAAACTCATAAAAACCAAATAAGTAGACTGATCCAGACGGTAAATATTCACCGCATATAAGCGAGAAGCTTGAATGCATTAGGAACAGTCTTGAAATACATCACTGGGACACCTGATCATGATGACTTCGACAAACTGTCCAACACAGTTGACCAACTAATCAACTCACAGGAGAGACAGTTTACTACTACAGTAAACAAAATTTTAAAGGCAGAAAAACAAAGGCACGTTGATACAGGAAATCTTTATGATGTCTTCCTACAATTAAATAACTTAGTAAACTCTATCACATTCGCAAAAATTGTAGTTTTGAATCCTATCCTTTTAGATAGCAATGAAATCAATTTCACAATAAAAAAAACCAGCAATTCACAAACCTCTCCGTAGCTGATATTATAGCTAAAATTAAGATTTTACAATACAATAATGTAATATATTTCCTGATAAGATATCCTATCCCTAAGTCTAAATGTAAGAAAATTATTATACTACCTCGCTGCATGTAACAATTACACCTCAGCAGTAAGAAACTGCAGCGATACTATGCCAACATTTTGTCTGTCATCATCACTCACATCATGCGCTCTGGAACTAATGACACGTAACACCGCTAACTGCAGCACAACATTCAACAACCTCCCACCGATTACAGCGATATGCGAAGGTTTGGTGGTCATCAATGACCAACTGGCGGTTGTAGAAGAAAGCAACGAACTCCCTGTTACGGTCAATGGTACTTATCTAGTTATCTTCAATGATTTCGTTAGAATCAATAATACGATGTACTACAACGAGAATTCAACGACCAGATATTCCATGGGCTTCTATGATTAACCTAACGCAACCTACCGATATACTAAGCACGTCCTATCTCCATCATTTCAATAATCAAAATCTCCAACATATCCAACACTGTGGTCTATCAAGATCATATCGCAAGTTTATCGACCATTGGAATTCTATTTCTTATAGGACTGATTGCTTACTTACTCCGACGCAGGGCCTCCACGAAGAAAAAAATTCTTATAACTAAATCTGTGGAGGTCGCAATAAAAAATGCTAGCATTGGGACCGTGGATGGCCCTAACGTAGAAGGGGAGGAGTTATCGCGAAGAAATACACTTATTTCATCATTCCCACAGTTTTGGCTTTTGTCGGGTAACTGAACGCTATACGCGTGTGCTACTCAGCACATTTAACTTTCCCACAAGTTCTTGACACCTGAGTAGCCAAATATATTGTTGCTGCAACATTAGTTAAGCGGTAATAGAGCAATGTCGGCAAAGTGGAGCATAGCGTAGGAGCTGAGATTAAGGAATGAAAATATATAGTGCAATTAGTGGACATTAACTCATCGTAGTAATAACACACAAAATTAATTAATAATTAAATAAAAAAATGTATTAAAAATACAAATAAAAATTGTAATTGCGCCCAACGTAGGACATAACAACGATTATCCTTGGGCAGCATTGAGAATATACTGGAGGTCTGAACGACAACATAAGGAACACTACTTGACACCAAGGAACGATTGTCCTTGGGCAACGTTGAGAATACACCGGAAGTCTGAGTGACAACATAAGGAATTGACAGAAAAATTACCGCGATTCAGGGCCAATTTAACTTGGGAAAACCGAAAGTCCAAAAATTCGCGAAGGGTACGATCAACCCACTTGTGCCGTGTGAAATTACTCTAGATGCGATAAAATGTCTTCCGGAATTTTCCGGACAACAAGGGTCCTATGTGTCTTGGCGTGAGGCTGCGCACAACGCTTATGAATTATTTAAGAGGTATGATGGCAGTGAACGCCACTATCAAGCAGTGACCATACTAAGAAATAAAGTGCGGGGTGCAGCCGACACAGTGCTGTTATTGCAATCATTGCACGACTGGACTTTACCTATGCGGACAAACGTCCCTATGCGGACAAACACCCATCTCTAATCAAGAACACAATGTAGGAAACAAGAATCCACATAATTCGGTAAATAGACAGAAACAGGTTGGCCACTCGCAGCAGTTCGCGAGTTATCCCTCATCTCCCAATTTAAGCATCCTACGTATCATACTTACAGGCCGCAAGGACATAAACGAAACGACCTGCCAATTCTGGAAGCGGAACAAGTCGAGGATGACAACGAAAATGATGAGCTTAATTATTGGGGTTTCGTCTAGACTTTCGAATAATACCATTCGACAATAAGTCCTGGATTTCTTTGTTTACAAAATCCGAAAAACCTAAAGGATGCGGGTACAATCTCGAGTACACTGGGTCTTCGTTGTCTGTGCGGATCGTCGCAACGACGTTTGTATTGTATGGAAGTGCTTCAATGGGATCTGCAAACATATGTCCTTGCGGCCTGTAAGTATGATACGTAGGATGCTTAAATTGGGAGATGAGGGATAACCCGTGAACTGCTGCGAGTGGCCAACCTGTTTCTGTCTATTTACCGAATAATGTGGATTCTTGTTTCCTACATTGTGTTCTTGATTAGAGATGGGTGTTTGTCCGCATAGGGACGTTTGTCCGCATAGGTAAAGTCCAGTCGTGCAATGATTGCAATAACCTTTAGCACTGTGTCGGCTGCACCCCGCACTTTATTTCTTAGTATGGTCACTGCTTGATAGTGGCGTTCACTGCCATCATACCTCTTAAATAATTCATAAGCGTTGTGCGCAGCCTCACGCCAAGACACATAGGACCCTTGCTGTCCGGAAAATTCCGGAAGACATTTTATCGCATCTAGAGTAATTTCACACGGCACAAGTGGGTTGATCGTACCCTTCGCGAATTTTTGGACTTTCGGTTTTCCCAAGTTAAATTGGCCCTGAATCGCGGTAATTTTTCTGTCAAATTCTACTCTTTGAGCAGATAATCCTTTGCTCACCTCCGCTTTTATGAACTCACTAAATTTTTTCGCATTCATTTTTTGTTCTATATGTTCTAAATTTAGCTTTTCAAACAAGGTTTCTAACTCACTCATCTACTTTCTTTCTACTTTTTTTATTTATTTTTTTTCGCTAGCACCTTAACATTTTTTGTGTTGAATTAGTTAACTTATAATGAATTTCCAGGTAGTCCAAGTAGTGCTATTTCCAGTGATTTTTTTATGTCAAGTGTTTTTTCAACGCTGCCCAAGGAAAATCAAGGAAAATCTGGTGACAGATAGTATTCCTTATGTTGTCACTCAGACTTCCGGTGTATTCTCAATGTTGCCCAAGGACAATCGTTCCTTGGTGTCAAGTAGTGTTCCTTATGTTGTCGTTCAGACCTCCAGTATATTCTCAATGCTGCCCAAGGATAATCGTTCCTTGGTGTCAAGTAGTGTTGTCTTCTTTTTGTTATGTCCTACGTTGGGCGCAATTACAATTTTTATTTGTATTTTTAATACATTTTTTATTTAATTATTAATTAATTTTGTGTGTTATTACTACGATGAGTTGATGTCCACTAATTGCACTATATATTTTCATTCCTTAATCTAAGCTCCTACGCTATGCTCCACTTTGCCGACATTGCTCTATTACCGCTTAACTGATGTTGCTGCACTATATTTGGCTACTCAGGTGTCAAGAACTTGTGGGAAAGTTAAACGTGCTGAGTAGCACACGCGTATAGCGTTCAGTTACCCGACAAAAGCCAAAACTGTGGGAATGATGAAATAAGTGTATTTCTTCACGATAACTCCTCACCTTCTAGGTTAGGGCCGTCCACGGTCCAAATGCTAGCGTATTTTATTGCGACCTCCACAGATTTAGTTATAAGAATTTTTTTCTTTGTGGAGGCCCTGCGTCGGAGTAAGTAAGCAATCAGTCCTATAAGTAATAGAATTCCAATGGTCGATAAACTTGCGATATGATCTTGACAGACCACAGTGTTGGATATGTTGGAGATTTTGATTATTGAAATGATGGAGATAGGACGTGCTTAGTATATCGGAAGGTTGCGTTAGGTTAATCATAGAAGCCCATGGAATATCTGGTCGTTGAATTCTCGTTGTAGTACATCGTATTATTGATTCTAACGAAATCATTGAAGATAACTAGATAAGTACCATTGACCGTAACAGGGAGTTCGTTGTTTTCTTCTTCAACCGCCAGTTGGTCATTGATGACCACCAAACCGTCGCATATCGCTGTAATCGGTGGGAGGTTGTTGAATGTTGTGCTGCAGTTAGCGGTGTTACGTGTCATTAGTTCCAGAGCGCATGATGTGAGTGATGATGACAGACAAAATGTTGGCATAGTATCGCTGCAGTTTCTTACTGCTGAGGTGTAATTGTTACATGCAGCGAGGTAGTATAATAATTTTCTTACATTTAGACTTAGGGATAGGATATCTTATCAGGAAATATATTACATTATTGTATTGTAAAATCTTAATTTTAGCTATAATATCAGCTACGGAGAGGTTTGTGAATTGCTGGTTTTTTTATTGTAAAATTGATTTCATTGCTATCTAAAAGGATAGGATTCAAAACTACAATTTTTGCGAATGTGATAGAGTTTACTAAGTTATTTAATTCTAGGAAGACATCATAAAGATTTCCTGTATCAACGTGCCTTTGTTTTTCTGCCTTTAAAATTTTGTTTACTGTAGTAGTAAACTGTCTCTCCTGTGAGTTGATTAGTTGGTCAACTGTGTTGGACAGTTTGTCGAAGTCATCATGATCAGGTGTCCCAGTGATGTATTTCAAGAATGTTCCTAATGCATTCAAGCTTCTCGCTTATATGCGGTGAATATTTACCGTCTGGATCAGTCTACTTATTTGGTTTACGTCCGCATCCAGCAATTTTCTCATATGAGTTTGGGGAATGTAGTTTGTAGCATTAGCTGTTTGGTCTCCTAGTTATTCGTATAAAGTTAGGTTAGTAACATGTTTTATGTGTCCAAAGTTTTCCCAAATTACGATATCCCCGCCGGTTACTGGAATGTATCTCGCGTTAGAGTAGTCCATTAAACGTCCATTTGATGTCGACACTAATATGACTATGACCAATCTTAAGGCAATCCTAAAAAATGTAAACAATATTTCCTTTAACTCACTACCAATATAATATTTCTTCTTTCTTTACATTATAGTGAAAGGGATTGTCCTTATGGACCCTTCTCCCTCTTATCAGAACTGTTGTCCCAAATCTTTTTGGACTTCTTCTTCACTATAAAGGGGAGTTAGTTTTTTCCCTAATCTCCTATTATTCTTGACGAGAACTTTTTTCCCCTACGGAAAACTCCCTGTCACGTCGTTTCTTATTGTGAGTTACTAACTCTTTATCCTGGATGGATTTTAAACGTGACACTATCTTTTCATCATTCTTTGTTGAATGGAAGATGCTTATTGGTTTCATTCCAGTCACCGTATGTATTGATTTATTATACTCAATGGTGTCTAAAAGTACTATATCTTCGATATCGTCCAGATTCTTGTCAATTTTAAGGCATCGCGCTATTTCCATCAGTGTGTTGTGGAAGCGCTCCACTTGCCCATTTGATGTGCTGTGTAGGGGTGGGGCATTCACGATATCTATGTCAAGGTGATTTTTTAACATAACCTTAATGGTGTGCGAGTTAAGTGACTTTGCTTTGTCACAATAACTGGTTTTTGTACCATGGAACATGTTGAGCAGCTGTAGTAAACTTGGCTTAACATCCACTATAGTCCTGGATTTTAGTGACTTTACTATCGCAAATTTTGAAAATTTGTCGATGCAAGTCAGAAAGTACTTTGACCCAGTCAATGTGAAGGACTTCCCCGCACAATGTTGGTATGGGTGTCTGGGCAATACCTTGCCTTTTTGGATGACGATCATACTTTGCCTGGGAACATACTCGGCAGTTTGCCACCAACTGCTTCGCTTTCTTTTCCATTTTTGGAAAAAATAGTCTTATAGAATATGCTTTACATTTTCCTGAGCTGCTCGGTGTGCAAACATAATCGAGTTCAGCTGATGTTCATTCGGGTTGGATATATCTATAACTAACTTCTCCGTGTGTCTGAACATAACATTGGGAAAGAGTTCAACCAATTTTTGTTGGAATTGTGCCAGAGTGGGCAAGTCGCACCGCAGTGCGTTTACCACATCCGTTTTTAAAGACTCTTGTAGGTGTTTTATCAGATCATCGTTTGTTCGGAATGTAATGAGGTGCCTTGCTTTTTTCCAAAGATAAAAAAGTTCGTATCTGAGGCTCTACACCTTCTTCCACGATTATCTGTTTACGAAAACAATTTACCGGTTTGTCGGTTCTTTCAATTGTGTTAGTTGATGACATTTCGCTATGAATTGTACCAAACTTGCACTATCCAAGGCATTTATATTTTGCGTAGATAACGCATCGGCGACCACATTTTTCTTTCCAGGTTTGTAGATCAGCCTTGCATTGCATTCGTCAATAAGTGATTTCCATCTTTTGATTTTGGAGTTCGGATTTCTGTCCGAAACGGCAAATGTTAGTGGTTGTTGATCTGTGAATACATTCTGATCGACCACATTTTCCTTTCCAGGTTTGTAGATCAGCCTTGCGTTGCATTCGTTTGATTTTGGAGTTTGGATTTCTGTCCGAAACGGCAAATGTTAGTGGTTGTTGATCTGTGAATACATTCAGATCTGATACTCAGTAGAGATAATTTCTAAACGTTTTTAGTGCCCAGACGATGGCCAACAACTCCCGCTCATTAGTAGCGTAATGTTCTTCGCTTTCGGTTAAAGTGCGGGAGATCATAGTGATAGGTCTGCCTCCACGTGACGTTAAATCAAATGTTTTCCGAAAATCTGGATATGTTAACGTTACATCTTCGGACGTTAGGATTTCTTTTATTGTGTTGAATGCCTCTCAAATCGATTTTCCCGACTGCGATGCAGAAACTCGACCATATTCTCCTCTCTGTATGTTCGAGAGTGGCTTTGCAATCTTGGCAAAGTCTTTTATAAAACAGCGGTAATAGCACGCCAATCCTAAGAATGATCTTAATAGCCTTAGAGTGGTAGGCTCGGGAAAATTTTGAATTGTATTTACATTTTCTGGACTTGTTCTAATTCTCCCTTGAGTAACTAGAAATCCTAAATATTGAACTTCAGTTTGGAAGAATTTTGATTTTTCAGCCGAAACCCTCATATTGGCTTCGAATAGACTTCTCAGTACTAATTCCACATCTTGTAAGTGTTGTTGCTCGTTTTTCGAGAATATGATTACATCGTCCACGTAGACGAAACACCTCGTCCCGATGTATTCTCTTAACACGTCATCTATAGCCCTCTGAAAAATGCTTGGAGCATTCTTCAGACCGAAGGGCAGTCTACAAAACTCGTATTTTCCGTTTTTTTTTTGTAAAACTCATTTTTCCCTATCTGGTTCTGATAGTTGTATCTGGTGAAACCCCGATTTCAAGTCAAGTGTGGTAAAAAATTACTTCCACCAAGATTGGACAAGGTTTCCGTGATTTCTGGAATTTATCACTGATAGTTTTCTCATTAAGTATTCGGAAATCTATCACCAAACGTTTTTTCTCTTGTCCAGTTTCGTCAAGACCCTTTTTCTTTACTACCCATATTGGATTATTGTATGGAGACCTAGACTTTCGAATAATACCATTCGCCAATAAGTCCTGGATTTCTTTGTTTACAAAATCCGAAAACCCTAAAGGATACTGGTACAATCTCGAGTACACTGGGTCTTCGTTGTCTGTGCGGATCGTCGCAACGACGTTTGTATTGTATGGAAGTGCTTCATTGGGATCTGATTGATTTTACTGAAAAAGAATGCTGAATTTAATTCCTTTTAGTTCAGGTAGTGGTTTGATATAGCTCTTTGGCGCTCCTGTGTCGACAAGGAGCTTGAGTTTGAAATCCAAGGCAGGAGGATTTGTCCCCTTAAATTAGGAGATGAGGGATAACCCGTGAACTGCTGCGAGTGGCCAACCTGTTTCTGTCTATTTACCGAATAATGTGGATTCTTGTTTCCTACATTGTGTTCTTGGTTAGAGAAAGATTGGGCAGAGCTTGCTACACTGTTTTCGTATGACATAATTGTCTTGTTTGCTAATAACGTTAGTTTCTTTTCTACTTCGTCATAGAACTCTAAACATGACATTCAACCCTGTCAAAGAGTGGACAGTTCCTGTTCTATTAAATAGACGGGACGTTTGTCCGCATATGTAAAGTCCAGTCGTTCAATGATTGCAATAAAATTTAGCACTGTGTTAACTGATGAGAGTGCCGCATCGGCTGCACCTGGCACTTTATTTCTTAGTATGGTCACTGCTTGATAGTGGCGTTCACTGCCATCATATCTCTGCGCGCAGCCTCACGCCAAGACACACGGGACCCTTGTTTTCCGGTAAATTCCGGAAGAGATTTTGTTTAGTTTTGTAGAAACTGTACTTGTTGTAAAAATAGTTTGTGTGTTGAATGTTCTTCTTTAAATACTATTCTTATTATGTAAATTAGTTAAATAAAGAAAACACTTAAGATGCATGTGTTTTCCATATGCTAGGTTTATGGTCGGTAATAAATAATGTAATAAATGTCACGGGCATAAATAGAAGATAAGAAAGAGTCGATCACAAATGAGGTAAGTTTCGTTTTCTCCCGCAACGTATTGCGTGCGTTAATGCGCAGCGTGCATTAGTAAATACAATGCATTTGTTAATGTATTAGATGTAAGCTTTAGTGTTAGGAATATGCTGGAACACAAAATTTCGCGGCGTTTTCTCTTTCTTTCGTTAGTTACACCGCTTTGTGATGAGGTTAGGAGTTGACCTCATCATTTGGTGACCACGACTTGATAGTATCGCGTGTAGTTAGTGAAGTTATTCGATAGGCTATATTTTCAGTGTCCGAGAAAATATTAGTTTTTGCGAAATAAATAACGTGATAGGCGCGTATTTTCGTAGTAGTGAAGTGTGTTAGGCTTATTTGTTGCAGCGACGCATAAGGTGCACTGTTGAAGCAAAGATAGTGTTAGATCTTTTAGTTGTGTAAAAGGAGACATGATAGGTAGCAGTGAAAGATTCTGTCGATCTATCTCTCTAATACTAACGCAATAGACGTGTAGTAAAAAGTGATTAGTTTATTCGTTTATTTTTTGAGTGCACATATATTTCGTCGATATGAATTTTGTAGACTTCATTCAACATCAAAGGATGTTGGGCGAGTATATTGTGTCACTTTATTTAGAAATGGAAAAAAATTGCTCTGTGTGGTGTAACTGAGGAAGCTAGGGAAAAATCTACCGAATTAGGTAGTTCCTTTGCAGAAGCAAGAAAGGAATATTTAGATAACGAGAGGGAACTCCGTCGTATGAAAAAATTTACATACTCGGATTGCATAGACGCCTTGGGAGTGTGTTATGCGACTAAAGATATCGAGAGAGTTCTAAACGGCATAGGTGTTTTTGTGCCCATAGAAATACCACGTTTAGATATCGATTATTTAGCTGAGGTGAACAGCTCAAGTTCATCGGAACAGTGTGGGAAAAATGCCTTACTGTTTCATCCACAACCGCCAGACATTGGGATAACGGTTAAACTTATCGATGCTTTATTTGATTTTTGGGAAGAGATTAGAAGAGGTAATTTCTCAAGAATAGAAAACATCGATAGAAAATTTCAAACATTATCGTCACAATATGTGCGGTATTTGGATGTTGTTGGAAAACAGGATGACTACACAAGTCATTACCATTTCCTTAGAATTTGTTACCGCATAGTGAGAAGTGGGAACATTTCAAGAATAGCACCTAAAAAGGTGAACATGAAGAAGCATGTTGATAATGTTAAAGGTAGTTTAGGGACTCATCAAAAGGAAGTTGAGGACTTAGAAGCTATCGAAAGAAAAAATGAAAACGTTAGCCTTGATGTTCCGCGAGTCGAAGGAAAAATAACGAGAAAAATTAGAATTGAAGACGGGCTGCCAACAAGGAATTTACAGGAACACAAGAATCCTGTATTTTCTCCTCCCGAAGAAGAAGAAAGTGAAACCCCGGCCAAGCATTCTATTAGCGATGGACATAAAGACAAGATTGATAATTTCCGTCTGGAACGCCCGGGATGGTTCAGAAGTCGTGGAGAACATAACAACATAAGTATAAGGAAACGACGAATCCATGCAGAAGATGTGTCATTGAATTATGGCAAGGATTTCAAAATATCCCAGGTATCTGGTCATCGCTGGCGGAGAGATCCAGACTTTAAGTGGTTGGTGGATGTCATGGGTGCAATTACCTACTTTCAAGTAGCATACTTCGGAGATTATTATTACGTTAGAAATTAATTATGAAATAAGATATAACTTTAGCACAACTTTATCCAATTCTTAATATGAAGAAAATTATGTATATTTTATATAATTTTTAAAAAATTAGAATCGATCGATCTAAGTTTGTTAAAAGATTAGGATCTTTTAAGGCCGGGAGTATGTTTAGTTTTGCAGCAACAGTACTTGTTGTAAAAATAGTTTGTGTGTTGAATGTTCTTCTTTAAATACTATTCTTATTATGTAAATTAGTTAAATAAAGAAAACACTTAACATGCATGTGTTTTCCATATGCTAGGTTTATGGTCGGTAATAAATAATGTAGTAAATGTCACGGGCATAAATAGAAGATAAGAAAGAGTCGATCACAAATTAGGTACGTTTCGTTTTCTCCCGCAACGTATTGTGTGCGTTAATGCACAGCGTGCATTAGTAAACAAAATGCATGTGTTAATGTATTAGATGTTAGCTTTAGTGTTAAGAATATGTTGTAAATAAATTGAGTTCATTTCGCTGCGTTTTCTTTTTCTTTCGTGAGTTACACCGCTTTGTGATGAGGTTAGGAGTCGACCTCACCAGATTTTATAGCATCTAGAGTAATTTCACACGGCACAAGTGGGTTGATCGTACCCTTCGCGAATTTTTGGGCCTTCGGTTTTGCCAAGTCAAAATGGCCCTGAATCGCGGTAATTTTTCTGTCAAATTCTACTCTTTGAGCAGCTAATGCTTTGCTCACTTCCGCTTTTATCAACTCACTCACTTGTTCCGCATTCATTTTTATACCCTCCACCATACTATGGAGGGTATATTAACATTGTCATTCCGTTTGTAACTCCTCGAAATACTCATATCAGACCCAACAAAGTATATATATTCTTGATCAGCGTAAAATTCTAAGTCGATTTAGCGATGTCCGTCTGTCTGTCTGTCTGTTGTAATCACGCTATCTTTCGAATGAATTGAGATAGATGGCTAAAATTTTGCCATTCACGCATTATTCACGGGAATTGTTTCAAATTTGATATTTGAAGTTCAAAATGGATACTACACCCTAAGACAGAAAATTGTCTGTGCAGGTTCACGTCTTCATATAGCCCCCATATAACGGCACCTCCCTATATTCGGTATTTTGATGATTTTAACGACATTATTCACCGGAATTGTTTTAAAATTTGTATTTGAAGTTCGTTATGGGAACTACAGTCTGTGACAGAAAATTGTCTGTGCGGGTCCAGGTCTTCGGATAGCCCCCATATAACGGTACCTCCCTATATTCGGTATTTTGATGATTTTAGCTACATTATTCACCGTTTATTTCAAGTTTCGAATTTGAATATGGTAATGGCTTATGACAAACAATGCCTATGTATGTCCACGTCGTATAGACCCCAAAATAACGGCTATGTTCGGTATTTTTAAAATTTTAACAGAATTTTTTAAGGATTTTATTTTTTGAAAATTTCCAAATTCGTTGCAAATGGTGGAGGGTATTAAAAGTTCGGCCCGGCCGAACTTACTGCTTTTTAACTTGTTTGTTCTATATTTTCTAAATTTAGCTTTTTAAACAGGGTTTCTAACTACTCATCTACTTTCAATCACTAATTTACTTTGTTGTATTTTTTATTAATTTTTTTCACTAGCACTTCACTTAGGAGGCAGGAGGATTTGTCCCCTTAAATTGGGAGATGAGGGATAACCCGTGAACAGCTGCGAGTGGCCAACCTGTTTCTGTCTATTTACCGAATAATGTGGATTCTTGTTTCCTACATTGTGTTCTTGGTTAGAGAAAGATTGGGCAGAGCTTGCTACACTGTTTTCGTATGACATAATTGTCTTGTTTGCTAATAACGTTAGTTTCTTTTCTACTTCGTCATAGAACTCTAAACATGACATTCAACCCTGTCAAAGAGTGGACAGTTCCTGTTCTATTAAATAGATGGGACGTTTGTCCGCATATGTAAAGTCCAGTCGTTCAATGATTGCAATAAAATTTAGCACTGTGTTAACTGATGAGAGTGCCGCATCGGCTGCACCCCGCACTTTATTTCTTAGTATGGTCACTGCTTGATAGTGGCGTTCACTGCCATCATATCTCTGCGCGCAGCCTCACGCCAAGACACACGGGACCCTTGTTTTCCGGAAAATTCCGGAAGAGATTTTGTTTAGTTTTGTAGAAACTGTACTTGTTGTAAAAATAGTTTGTGTGTTGAATGTTCTTCTTTAAATACTATTCTTATTATGTAAATTAGTTAAATAAAGAAAACACTTAAGATGCATGTGTTTTCCATATGCTAGGTTTATGGTCGGTAATAAATAATGTAATAAATGTCACGGGCATAAATAGAAGATAAGAAAGAGTCGATCACAAATGAGGTAAGTTTCGTTTTCTCCCGCAACGTATTGCGTGCGTTAATGCGCAGCGTGCATTAGTAAATAAAATGCATTTGTTAATGTATTAGATGTAAGCTTTAGTGTTAGGAATATGCTGGAACACAAAATTTCGCGGCGTTTTCTCTTTCTTTCGTTAGTTACACCGCTTTGTGATGAGGTTAGGAGTTGACCTCATCATTTGGTGACCACGACTTGATAGTATCGCGTGTAGTTAGTGAAGTTATTCGATAGGCTATATTTTCAGTGTCCGAGAAAATATTAGTTTTTGCGAAATAAATAACGTGATAGGCGCGCATTTTCGTAGTAGTGAAGTGTTTTAGGCATATTTGTTGCAGCGACGTATAAGGTGCACTGTTGAAGCAAAGATAGTGTTAGATCTTTTAGTTGTGTAAAAGGAGACATGATAGGTAGCAGTGAAAGATTCTGTCGATCTATCTCTCTAATACTAACGCAATAGACGTGTAGTAAAAAGTGATTAGTTTATTCGTTTATTTCTTGAGTGCACATATATTTCGTCGATATGAATTTTGTAGACTTCATTCAACATCAAAGGATGTTGGGCGAGTATATTGTGTCACTTTATTTAGAAATGGAAAAAAATTGCTCTGTGTGGTGTAACTGAGGAAGCTAGGGAAAAATCTACCGAATTAGGTAGTTCCTTTGCAGAAGCAAGAAAGGAATATTTAGATAACGAGAGGGAACTCCGTCGTATGAAAAAATTTACATACTCGGATTGCATAGACGCCTTGGGAGTGTGTTATGCGACTAAAGATATCGAGAGAGTTCTAAACGGCATAGGTGTTTTTGTGCCCATAGAAATACCACGTTTAGATATCGATTATTTAGCTGAGGTGAACAGCTCAAGTTCATCGGAACAGTGTGGGAAAAATGCCTTACTGTTTCATCCACAACCGCCAGACATTGGGATAACGGTTAAACTTATCGATGCTTTATTTGATTTTTGGGAAGAGATTAGAAGAGGTAATTTCTCAAGAATAGAAAACATCGATAGAAAATTTCAAACATTATCGTCACAATATGTGCGGTATTTGGATGTTGTTGGAAAACAGGATGACTACACAAGTCATTACCATTTCCTTAGAATTTGTTACCGCATAGTGAGAAGTGGGAACATTTCAAGAATAGCACCTAAAAAGGTGAACATGAAGAAGCATGTTGATAATGTTAAAGGTAGTTTAGGGACTCATCAAAAGGAAGTTGAGGACTTAGAAGCTATCGAAAGAAAAAATGAAAACGTTAGCCTTGATGTTCCGCGAGTCGAAGGAAAAATAACGAGAAAAATTAGAATTGAAGACGGGCTGCCAACAAGGAATTTACAGGAACACAAGAATCCTGTATTTTCTCCTCCCGAAGAAGAAGAAAGTGAAACCCCGGCCAAGCATTCTATTAGCGATGGACATAAAGACAAGATTGATAATTTCCGTCTGGAACGCCCGGGATGGTTCAGAAGTCGTGGAGAACATAACAACATAAGTATAAGGAAACGACGAATCCATGCAGAAGATGTGTCATTGAATTATGGCAAGGATTTCAAAATATCCCAGGTATCTGGTCATCGCTGGCGGAGAGATCCAGACTTTAAGTGGTTGGTGGATGTCATGGGTGCAATTACCTACTTTCAAGTAGCATACTTCGGAGATTATTATTACGTTAGAAATTAATTATGAAATAAGATATAACTTTAGCACAACTTTATCCAATTCTTAATATGAAGAAAATTATGTATATTTTATATAATTTTTAAAAAATTAGAATCGATCGATCTAAGTTTGTTAAAAGATTAGGATCTTTTAAGGCCGGGAGTATGTTTAGTTTTGCAGCAACAGTACTTGTTGTAAAAATAGTTTGTGTGTTGAATGTTCTTCTTTAAATACTATTCTTATTATGTAAATTAGTTAAATAAAGAAAACACTTAACATGCATGTGTTTTCCATATGCTAGGTTTATGGTCGGTAATAAATAATGTAGTAAATGTCACGGGCATAAATAGAAGATAAGAAAGAGTCGATCACAAATTAGGTACGTTTCGTTTTCTCCCGCAACGTATTGTGTGCGTTAATGCACAGCGTGCATTAGTAAACAAAATGCATGTGTTAATGTATTAGATGTTAGCTTTAGTGTTAAGAATATGTTGTAAATAAATTGAGTTCATTTCGCTGCGTTTTCTTTTTCTTTCGTGAGTTACACCGCTTTGTGATGAGGTTAGGAGTCGACCTCACCAGATTTTATAGCATCTAGAGTAATTTCACACGGCACAAGTGGGTTGATCGTACCCTTCGCGAATTTTTGGGCCTTCGGTTTTGCCAAGTCAAAATGGCCCTGAATCGCGGTAATTTTTCTGTCAAATTCTACTCTTTGAGCAGCTAATGCTTTGCTCACTTCCGCTTTTATCAACTCACTCACTTGTTCCGCATTCATTTTTATACCCTCCACCATACTATGGAGGGTATATTAACATTGTCATTCCGTTTGTAACTCCTCGAAATACTCATATCAGACCCAACAAAGTATATATATTCTTGATCAGCGTAAAATTCTAAGTCGATTTAGCGATGTCCGTCTGTCTGTCTGTCTGTTGTAATCACGCTATCTTTCGAATGAATTGAGATAGATGGCTAAAATTTTGCCATTCACGCATTATTCACGGGAATTGTTTCAAATTTGATATTTGAAGTTCAAAATGGATGCTACACCCTAAGACAGAAAATTGTCTGTGCAGGTTCACGTCTTCATATAGCCCCCATATAACGGCACCTCCCTATATTCGGTATTTTGATGATTTTAACGACATTATTCACCGGAATTGTTTTAAAATTTGTATTTGAAGTTCGTTATGGGAACTACAGTCTGTGACAGAAAATTGTCTGTGCGGGTCCAGGTCTTCGGATAGCCCCCATATAACGGTACCTCCCTATATTCGGTATTTTGATGATTTTAGCTACATTATTCACCGTTTATTTCAAGTTTCGAATTTGAATATGGTAATGGCTTATGACAAACAATGCCTATGTATGTCCACGTCGTATAGACCCCAAAATAACGGCTATGTTCGGTATTTTTAAAATTTTAACAGAATTTTTTAAGGATTTTATTTTTTGAAAATTTCCAAATTCGTTGCAAATGGTGGAGGGTATTAAAAGTTCGGCCCGGCCGAACTTACTGCTTTTTAACTTGTTTGTTCTATATTTTCTAAATTTAGCTTTTTAAACAGGGTTTCTAACTACTCATCTACTTTCAATCACTAATTTACTTTGTTGTATTTTTTATTAATTTTTTTCACTAGCACTTCACTTAGGAGGCAGGAGGATTTGTCCCCTTAAATTGGGAGATGAGGGATAACCCGTGAACTGCTGCGAGTGGCCAACCTGTTTCTGTCTATTTACCGAATAATGTGGATTCTTGTTTCCTACATTGTGTTCTTGGTTAGAGAAAGATTGGGCAGAGCTTGCTACACTGTTTTCGTATGACATAATTGTCTTGTTTGCTAATAACGTTAGTTTCTTTTCTACTTCGTCATAGAACTCTAAACATGACATTCAACCCTGTCAAAGAGTGGACAGTTCCTGTTCTATTAAATAGATGGGACGTTTGTCCGCATATGTAAAGTCCAGTCGTTCAATGATTGCAATAAAATTTAGCACTGTGTTAACTGATGAGAGTGCCGCATCGGCTGCACCTGGCACTTTATTTCTTAGTATGGTCACTGCTTGATAGTGGCGTTCACTGCCATCATATCTCTGCGCGCAGCCTCACGCCAAGACACACGGGACCCTTGTTTTCCGGTAAATTCCGGAAGAGATTTTGTTTAGTTTTGTAGAAACTGTACTTGTTGTAAAAATAGTTTGTGTGTTGAATGTTCTTCTTTAAATACTATTCTTATTATGTAAATTAGTTAAATAAAGAAAACACTTAAGATGCATGTGTTTTCCATATGCTAGGTTTATGGTCGGTAATAAATAATGTAATAAATGTCACGGGCATAAATAGAAGATAAGAAAGAGTCGATCACAAATGAGGTAAGTTTCGTTTTCTCCCGCAACGTATTGCGTGCGTTAATGCGCAGCGTGCATTAGTAAATAAAATGCATTTGTTAATGTATTAGATGTAAGCTTTAGTGTTAGGAATATGCTGGAACACAAAATTTCGCGGCGTTTTCTCTTTCTTTCGTTAGTTACACCGCTTTGTGATGAGGTTAGGAGTTGACCTCATCATTTGGTGACCACGACTTGATAGTATCGCGTGTAGTTAGTGAAGTTATTCGATAGGCTATATTTTCAGTGTCCGAGAAAATATTAGTTTTTGCGAAATAAATAACGTGATAGGCGCGCATTTTCGTAGTAGTGAAGTGTTTTAGGCATATTTGTTGCAGCGACGTATAAGGTGCACTGTTGAAGCAAAGATAGTGTTAGATCTTTTAGTTGTGTAAAAGGAGACATGATAGGTAGCAGTGAAAGATTCTGTCGATCTATCTCTCTAATACTAACGCAATAGACGTGTAGTAAAAAGTGATTAGTTTATTCGTTTATTTCTTGAGTGCACATATATTTCGTCGATATGAATTTTGTAGACTTCATTCAACATCAAAGGATGTTGGGCGAGTATATTGTGTCACTTTATTTAGAAATGGAAAAAAATTGCTCTGTGTGGTGTAACTGAGGAAGCTAGGGAAAAATCTACCGAATTAGGTAGTTCCTTTGCAGAAGCAAGAAAGGAATATTTAGATAACGAGAGGGAACTCCGTCGTATGAAAAAATTTACATACTCGGATTGCATAGACGCCTTGGGAGTGTGTTATGCGACTAAAGATATCGAGAGAGTTCTAAACGGCATAGGTGTTTTTGTGCCCATAGAAATACCACGTTTAGATATCGATTATTTAGCTGAGGTGAACAGCTCAAGTTCATCGGAACAGTGTGGGAAAAATGCCTTACTGTTTCATCCACAACCGCCAGACATTGGGATAACGGTTAAACTTATCGATGCTTTATTTGATTTTTGGGAAGAGATTAGAAGAGGTAATTTCTCAAGAATAGAAAACATCGATAGAAAATTTCAAACATTATCGTCACAATATGTGCGGTATTTGGATGTTGTTGGAAAACAGGATGACTACACAAGTCATTACCATTTCCTTAGAATTTGTTACCGCATAGTGAGAAGTGGGAACATTTCAAGAATAGCACCTAAAAAGGTGAACATGAAGAAGCATGTTGATAATGTTAAAGGTAGTTTAGGGACTCATCAAAAGGAAGTTGAGGACTTAGAAGCTATCGAAAGAAAAAATGAAAACGTTAGCCTTGATGTTCCGCGAGTCGAAGGAAAAATAACGAGAAAAATTAGAATTGAAGACGGGCTGCCAACAAGGAATTTACAGGAACACAAGAATCCTGTATTTTCTCCTCCCGAAGAAGAAGAAAGTGAAACCCCGGCCAAGCATTCTATTAGCGATGGACATAAAGACAAGATTGATAATTTCCGTCTGGAACGCCCGGGATGGTTCAGAAGTCGTGGAGAACATAACAACATAAGTATAAGGAAACGACGAATCCATGCAGAAGATGTGTCATTGAATTATGGCAAGGATTTCAAAATATCCCAGGTATCTGGTCATCGCTGGCGGAGAGATCCAGACTTTAAGTGGTTGGTGGATGTCATGGGTGCAATTACCTACTTTCAAGTAGCATACTTCGGAGATTATTATTACGTTAGAAATTAATTATGAAATAAGATATAACTTTAGCACAACTTTATCCAATTCTTAATATGAAGAAAATTATGTATATTTTATATAATTTTTAAAAAATTAGAATCGATCGATCTAAGTTTGTTAAAAGATTAGGATCTTTTAAGGCCGGGAGTATGTTTAGTTTTGCAGCAACAGTACTTGTTGTAAAAATAGTTTGTGTGTTGAATGTTCTTCTTTAAATACTATTCTTATTATGTAAATTAGTTAAATAAAGAAAACACTTAACATGCATGTGTTTTCCATATGCTAGGTTTATGGTCGGTAATAAATAATGTAGTAAATGTCACGGGCATAAATAGAAGATAAGAAAGAGTCGATCACAAATTAGGTACGTTTCGTTTTCTCCCGCAACGTATTGTGTGCGTTAATGCACAGCGTGCATTAGTAAACAAAATGCATGTGTTAATGTATTAGATGTTAGCTTTAGTGTTAAGAATATGTTGTAAATAAATTGAGTTCATTTCGCTGCGTTTTCTTTTTCTTTCGTGAGTTACACCGCTTTGTGATGAGGTTAGGAGTCGACCTCACCAGATTTTATAGCATCTAGAGTAATTTCACACGGCACAAGTGGGTTGATCGTACCCTTCGCGAATTTTTGGGCCTTCGGTTTTGCCAAGTCAAAATGGCCCTGAATCGCGGTAATTTTTCTGTCAAATTCTACTCTTTGAGCAGCTAATGCTTTGCTCACTTCCGCTTTTATCAACTCACTCACTTGTTCCGCATTCATTTTTATACCCTCCACCATACTATGGAGGGTATATTAACTTTGTCATTCCGTTTGTAACTCCTCGAAATACTCATATCAGACCCAACAAAGTATATATATTCTTGATCAGCGTAAAATTCTAAGTCGATTTAGCGATGTCCGTCTGTCTGTCTGTCTGTTGTAATCACGCTATCTTTCGAATGAATTGAGATAGATGGCTAAAATTTTGCCATTCACGCATTATTCACGGGAATTGTTTCAAATTTGATATTTGAAGTTCAAAATGGATACTACACCCTAAGACAGAAAATTGTCTGTGCAGGTTCACGTCTTCATATAGCCCCCATATAACGGTACCTCCCTATATTCGGTATTTTGATGATTTTAACGACATTATTCACCGGAATTGTTTTAAAATTTGTATTTGAAGTTCGTTATGGGAACTACAGTCTGTGACAGAAAATTGTCTGTGCGGGTCCAGGTCTTCGGATAGCCCCCATATAACGGTACCTCCCTATATTCGGTATTTTGATGATTTTAGCTACATTATTCACCCTTTATTTCAAGTTTCGAATTTGAATATGGTAATGGCTTATGACAAACAATGCCTATGTATGTCCACGTCGTATAGACCCCAAAATAACGGCTATATTCGGTATTTTTAAAATTTTAACAGAATTTTTTAAGGATTTTATTTTTTGAAAATTTCCAAATTCGTTGCAAATGGTGGAGGGTATTAAAAGTTCGGCCCGGCCGAACTTACTGCTTTTTAACTTGTTTGTTCTATATTTTCTAAATTTAGCTTTTTAAACAGGGTTTCTAACTACTCATCTACTTTCAATCACTAATTTACTTTGTTGTATTTTTTATTAATTTTTTTCACTAGCATTTCACTCACCTTAACATTTTTATGTATTGAATTAGTTAACTTATAATGAATGTCCAGGTAGTCCAAGTAGTGCTATTTCCAGTGATTTTCTTATGTCCAGTGTTTTTTCAACGCTGCCCAAGGAAAATCGTTCCTTGGTGACAGATAGTATTCCTTATGTTGTCACTCAGACTTCCGGTGTATTCTCAACGCTGCCCAAAGACAAACTACTTGACACCAAGGAACGATTATCCTTGGGCAGCGTTGAAAAAACACTGGACATAAGAAAATCACTGGAAATAGCACTACTTGGACTACCTGGAAATTCATTATAAGTTATACAGCTAAAATCTAATACATTAACACATGCATTTTGTTTACTAATGCACGCTGTGCATTAACGCACACAATACGTTGCGGGAGAAAACGAAACGTACCTAATTTGTGATCGACTCTTTCTTATCTTCTATTTATGCCCGTGACATTTATTACATTATTTATTACCGACCATAAACCTAGCATATGGAAAACACATACATGTTAAGTGTTTTCTTTATTTAACTAATTTACATAATAAGAATAGTATTTAAAGAAGAACATTTAACACACAAACTATTTTTACAACAAGTACTGTTGCTGCAAAACTAAACATACTCCCGGCCTTAAAAGATCGTAATCTTTTAACAAACTTAGATCGATCGATTCTAATTTTTTAAAAATTATATTGGATAAAGTTGTGCTAAAGTTATATCTTATTTCATAATTAATTTCTAACGTAATAATAATCTCCGAAGTATGCTACTTGAAAGTAGGTAATTGCACCCATGACATCCACCAACCACTTAAAGTCTGGATCTCTCCGCCAGCGATGACCAGATACCTGGGATATTTTGAAATCCTTGCCATAATTCAATGACACATCTTCTGCATGGATTCGTCGTTTCCTTATACTTATGTTGTTATGTTCTCCACGACTTCTGAACCATCCCGGGCGTTCCAGACGGAAATTATCAATCTTGTCTTTATGTCCATCGCTAATAGAATGCTTGGCCGGGGTTTCACTTTCTTCTTCTTCGGGAGGAGCAAATACAGGATTCTTGTGTTCCTGTAAATTCCTTGTTGGCAGCCCGTCTTCAATTCTAATTTTTCTCGTTATTTTTCCTTCAACTCGCGGAACATCAAGGCTAACGTTTTCATTTTTTCTTTCGATAGCTTCTAAGTCCTCAACTTCCTTTTGATGAGTCCCTAAACTACCTTTAACATTATCAACATGCTTCTTCATGTTCACCTTTTTAGGTGCTATTCTTGAAATGTTCCCACTTCTCACTATGCGGTAACATATTCTAAGGAAATGGTAATGACTTGTGTAGTCATCCTGTTTTCCAACAACATCCAAATACCGCACGTATTGTGACGATAATGTTTGAAATTTTCTATCGATGTTTTCTATTTTTGAGAAATTACCTCTTCTAATCTCTTCCCAAAAATCAAATAAAGCTTCGATAAGTTTAACCGTTATCCCAATGTCTGGCGGTTGTGGATGGAACAGTAAGGCATTTTTCCCACACTGCTCCGGTGAACTTGAGCTGTTCACCTCAGCTAAATAATCGATATCTAAACGTGGTATTTCTATGGGCACAAAAACACCTATGCCGTTTAGAACTCTCTCGATATCTTTAGTCTCATAACACACTCCCAAGGCGTCTATGCAATCCGAGTATGTAAATTTTTTCATACGACGGAGTTCCCTCTCGTTATCTAAATATTCCTTTCTTGCTTCTGCAAAGGAACTACCTAATTCGGTAGATTTTTCGCTAGCTTCCGCAGTTACACCACACAGAGCAATTTTTTTCCATTTCTAAATAAAGTGACACAATATACTCGCCCAACATCCTTTGATGTTGAATGAAGTCTACAAAATTCATATTGACGAAATATATGTGCACTCAAAAAATAAACGAATAAACTAATCACTTTTTACTACACGTCTATTGCGTTAGTATTAGAGAGATAGATCGACAGAATCTTTCACTGCTACCTATCATGTCTCCTTTTACACAACTAAAAGATCTAACACTATCTTTGCTTCAACAGTGCACCTTATGCGTCGCTGCAACAAATAAGCCTAACACACTTCACTACTACGAAAATGCGCGCCTATCACGTTATTTATTTCGCAAAAACTAATATTTTCTCGGACACTGAAAATATAGCCTATCGAATAACTTCACTAACTACACGCGATACTATCAAGTCGTGGTCACCAAATGATGAGGTCAACTCCTAACCTCATCACAAAGCGGTGTAACTAACGAAAGAAAGAGAAAACGCCGCGAAATTTTGTGTTCCAGCATATTCCTAACACTAAAGCTTACATCTAATACATTAACAAATGCATTTTATTTACTAATGCACGCTGCGCATTAACGCACGCAACACGTTGCGGGAGAAAACGAAACTTACCTCATTTGTGATCGACTCTTTCTTATCTTCTATTTATGCCCGTGACATTTATTACATTATTTATTACCGACCATAAACCTAGCATATGGAAAACACATGCATCTTAAGTGTTTTCTTTATTTAACTAATTTACATAATAAGAATAGTATTTAAAGAAGAACATTCAACACACAAACTATTTTTACAACAAGTACAGTTTCTACAAAACTAAACAAATTCTCTTCCGGAATTTACCGGAAAACAAGGGTCCCGTGTGTCTTGGCGTGAGGCTGCGCGCAGAGATATGATGGCAGTGAACGCCACTATCAAGCAGTGACCATACTAAGAAATAAAGTGCGGGGTGCAGCCGATGCGGCACTCTCATCAGCTAACACAGTGCTAAATTTTATTGCAATCATTGAACGACTGGACTTTACATATGCGGACAAACGTCCCATCTATTTAATAGAACAGGAACTGTCCACTCTTTGACAGGGTTGAATGTCATGTTTAGAGTTCTATGACGAAGTAGAAAAGAAACTAACGTTATTAGCAAACAAGACAATTATGTTATACGAAAACAGTGTAGCAAGCTCTGCCCAATCTTTCTCTAACCAAGAACACAATGTAGGAAACAAGAATCCACATTATTCGGTAAATAGACAGAAACAGGTTGGCCACTCGCAGCAGTTCACGGGTTATCCCTCATCTCCTAATTTAAGGGGACAAATCCTCCTGCCTTGGATTTCAAACTCAAGCTCCTTGTCGACACAGGAGCGCCAAAGAGCTATATCAAACCACTACCTGAACTAAAAGGAATTAAATTCAGCATTCTTTTTCAGTAAAATCAATCAGATCCCAATGAAGCACTTCCATACAATACAAACGTCGTTGCGACGATCCGCACAGACAACGAAGACCCAGTGTACTCGAGATTGTACCAGTATCCTTTAAGTTTTTCGGATTTTGTAAACAAAGAAATCCAGGACTTATTGGCGAATGGTATTATTCGAAAGTCTAGGTCTCCATACAATAATCCAATATGGGTAGTAAAGAAAAAGGGTCTTGACGAAACTGGACAAGAGACAAAACGTTTGGTGATAGATTTCCGAATACTTAATGAGAAAACTATCAGTGATAAATTCCAGAAATCACGGAAACCTTGTCCAATCTTGGTGGAAGTAATTTTTTACCACACTTGACTTGAAATCGGGGTTTCACCAGATACAACTATCAGAACCAGATAGGGAAAAATGCGTTTTACATAAAAAACGGAAAATACGAGTTTTGTAGACTGCCCTTCGGTCTGAAGAATGCTCCAAGCATTTTTCAGAGGGCTATAGATGACGTGTTAAGAGAATACATCGGGACGAGGTGTTTCGTCTACGTGGACGATGTAATCATATTCTCGAAAAACGAGCAACAATACTTACAAGATGTGGAATTAGTACTGAGAAGTCTATTCGAAGCCAATATGAGGGTTTCGGCTGAAAAATCAAAATTCTTCCAAACTGAAGTTCAATATTTAGGATTTCTAGTTACTCAAGGGAGAATTAGAACAAGTCCAGAAAATGTAAATACAATTCAAAATTTTCCCGAGCCTACCACTCTAAGGCTATTAAGATCATTCTTAGGATTGGCGTGCTATTACCGCTGTTTTATAAAAGACTTTGCCAAGATTGCAAAGCCACTCTCGAACATACAGAGAGGAGAATATGGCCGAGTTTCTACATCGCAGTCGAAAAAATTGATTTGAGAGGCATTCAACACAATAAAAGAAATCCTAACGTCCGAAGATGTAACGTTAACATATCCAGATTTTCGGAAAACATTTGATTTAACGGAGGATGCATCGTCACGTGGAGGCAGACCTATCACTATGATCTCCCGCACTTTAACCGAAAGCGAAGAACATTACGCTACTAATGAGCGGGAGTTGTTGGCCATCGTCTGGGCACTAAAAACGTTTAGAAATTATCTCTACTGAGTATCAGATCTGAATGTATTCACAGATCAACAACCACTAACATTTGCCGTTTCGGACAGAAATCCAAACTCCAAAATCAAAAGATGGAAAGCACTTATTGACGAATGCAACGCAAGGCTGATCTACAAACCTGGAAAGGAAAATGTGGTCGATCAGAATGTATTCACAGATCAACAACCACTAGCATTTGCCGTTTCGGACAGAAATCCGAGCTCCAAAATCAAAAGATGGAAAGCACTTATTGACGAATGCAATGCAAGGCTGATCTACAAACCTGGAAAGAAAAATGTGGTCGCCGATGCAAGTTTGGTACAATTCATAGCGAAATGTCATCAACTAACACAATTGAAAGAACCGACAAACCGGTAAATTGTTTTCGTAAACAGATAATCGTGGAAGAAGGTGTAGAGCCTCAAATACGAACTTTTTTTATCTTTGGAAAAAAGCAAGGCACCTCATTACATTCCGAACAAACGACGATCTTATAAAACACCTACAAGAGTCTTTAAAAACGGATGTAGTAAACGCACTGCGGTGCGACTTGCCCACTCTGGCACAATTCCAACAATAATTGGTTGAACTCTTTCCCAATGTTATGTTCAGACACACGGAGAAGTTAGTTATAGATATATCCAACCCGAATGAACATCAGCTGAACATAATCGAGCACACCGAGCAGCTCAGGAAAATGTAAAGCATATTCTAGAAGACTATTTTTTCCAAAAATGGAAAAGAAAGCGAAGCAGTTGGTGGCAAACTGCCACAAACTGTTCCCAGGCAAAGTATGATCGTCATCCAAAAAGGCAAGGTATTGCCAACATTTTGCGGGGAAGTCCTTCACATTGACTGGGTCAAGGTATTTTCTGACTTGCATCGACAAATTTTCAAAATTTGCGATAGTAAAGTCACTAAAATCCAGGACTATAGTGGATGTTATGCCAAGTTTACTACAGCTGCTCAACATGTACCATGGTACAAAAACCAGTTATTGTGACAACGAAAAGTCACTTAACTCGCACACCATTAAGGCTATGTTAAAAAATCACTTTGACATAGATATCGTGAATGCCCCACCCCTACACAGCACATCAAATGGGTAGGTGGAGCGCTTCCACAACACACTGATGGAAATAACGCGATGCCTTAAAATTGACAAGAATCTGGACGATATCGAAGATATAGTACTTTTAGACACCATTGAGTATAATAAATCAATACATACGGTGACTGGAATGAAACCCATAAGCATTTTCCATTCAACAAAGGATGATGAAAAGATAGTGTCACTTTTAAAATCCACCCAGGATAAAGAGTTAGTAACTCACGATAAGAAACGACGTGACAGGGAGTTTTCCGTAGGGGAAAAAAGCCCTCTTCAAGAATAATAGGAGATTAGGGAACAAACTAACTCCCCTTTATAGTGAAGAAGAAGTCCAACAAGATCTAGGGACAACAGTTCTGATAAGAGGGAGAAGGGTCCATAAGGACAATCCCTTTCACTATAATGTAAAGATAGAAGAAATATTATATTGGTAGTGAGTTAAGGGAAATATTGTTTACATTTTTTAGGATTGCCTTAAGATTGGTCATAGTCATATTAGTGTCGGCATCAAATGGACGTTTAATGGACTACTCTAATGCGAGATACATTGCGGTAACCGGCGGGGATCTCGTAATTTGGGAAAACTTTCGACACATAAAACATGTTACTAACCTAACATTATACGAATAACTAGGAGACGAAACAGCTAATGCTACAAACTACTTTCCCCAAACTCATATGAGAAAATAGCTGGATGCGGACGTAAACCAAATAAGTAGACTTATCCAGACGGTAAACATTCACCGCAGACAAGCGAGAAGCTTGAATGCATTAGGAACCGTCTTGAAATACATCACTGGGACACCTGATCATGATGACTTCGACAAACTGTCCAACACAGTTGACCAACTAATCAACTCACAGGAGAGACAGTTTACTACTACAGTAAACAAAATTTTAAAGGCAGAAAAACAAAGGCACCTTGATACAGGAAATCTTTATGATGTCTTCCTAGCCTAATACTAACTCAATAGACGTGTAGTAAAAAGTGATTAGTTTATTCGTTTATTTTTTGAGTGCACATATATTTCGTCAATATGAATTTTGTAGACTTCATTCAACATCAAAGGATGTTGGGCGAGTATATTGTGTCACTTTATTTAGAAATGGAAAAAATTGCTCTGTGTGGTGTAACTGAGGAAGCTAGGGAAAAATCTACCGAATTAGGTAGTTCCTTTGCAGAAGCAAGAAAGGAATATTTAGATAACGAGAGGGAACTCCGTCGTATGAAAAAATTTACATACTCGGATTGCATAGACGCCTTGGGAGTGTGTTATGCGACTAAAGATATCGAGAGAGTTCTAAACGGCATAGGTGTTTTTGTGCCCATAGAAATACCACGTTTAGATATCGATTATTTAGCTGAGGTGAACAGCTCAAGTTCAGTGTGAGAAAAATGCCTTACTGTTCCATCCACAACCGCCAGACATTGGGATAACGGTTAAACTTATCGAAGGTTTATTTGATTTTTGGGAAGAGATTAGAAGAGGTAATTTCTTAAGAATAGAAAACATCGATAGAAAATTTCAAACATTATCGTCACAATACGTGCGGTATTTGGATGGAGTTGGAAAACAGGATGACTACACAAGTCATTACCATTTCCTTAGAATTTGTTACCGCATAGTGAGAAGTGGGAACATTTCAAGAATAGCACCTAAAAAGGTGAACATGAAGAAGCATGTTGATAATGTTAAAGGTAGTTTAGGGACTCATCAAAAGGAAGTTGAGGACTTAGAAGCTATCGAAAGAAAAAATGAAAACGTTAGCCTTGATGTTCCGCGAGTCGAAGGAAAAATAACGAGAAAAATTAAAATTGAAGACGGGCTGCCAACAAGGAATTTACAGGAACACAAGAATCCTGTGAACCGGGAAAAATATAATGCAAGTAGTGGACAACAACTCATCGTAGTAATAACACACAAAAATAATTAATTATTAAATAAAAATAAATGTACTAAAAAATACAAATGAAAATTCATAATTAAAATAAATGTATTAAAAAACACAAATAAAAAATCATAATTGGCGCCCAACATGGGGCATAAGTCGAAGTGACCAATACCGAAAGAGGACAACACTACTTGACACCAATGAACGATTATCCTTCGATTATTGGATTATTGTATGTATACCTAGACTTTCGAATAATACCATTCGACAATAAGTCCTGGATTTCTTTGTTTACAAAATCCGAAAAACCTAAAGGATGCCGGTACAATCTCGAGTACACTGGGTCTTCGTTGTTAATTGTGTTTGATTTTAAATCAATAGAGGCTTGTACCTTATTCAATATGTCAATGCCAATGACGCCGTCAAATGACGTCAGTTCAGGTAAAATGAAAAAATCAGCAACTATACCCAAAATTTTAACTGCACCTTTCTGATTGATATGGGTAACCCCGTGGATTGATTTTACTGAAAAAGAATGCTGAATTTAATTCCTTTTAGTTCAGGTAGTGGTTTGATATAGCTCTTTGGCGCTCCTGTGTTGACAAGGAGCTTGAGTTTGAAATCCAAGGCAGGACGATTTGTCCCCAACAAATTCCTAATCATTTTCGTTGTCATCCTCGACTTGTTCCGCTTCTTCTTTGTATGTTAGGTCAGCAGGTAAATCTGGTAGATTATGATCATCATTAAGATGATTTACACGTTGTATTTTTGGTCCGGTGTATCGTCCAGAATTGGCAGGTCGTTTCGTCATATGTCCTTGCGGCCTGTAAGTATGATACATAGGATGCTTAAATTGGGAGATGAGGGATAACCCGTGAACTGCTGCGAGTGGCTAACCTGTTTCTGTCTATTTACCGAATAATGTGGATTCTTGTTTCCTACATTGTGTTCTTGGTTAGAGAAAGATTGGGCAGAGTTTGCTACACTGTTTTCGTATGACACAATTGTCTTGTTTGCTAATAACGTTAGTTTCTTTTCTACTTCGTCATAGAACTCTAAACATGACATTCAACCCTGTCAAAGAGTGGACAGTTCCTGTTCTATTAAATAGATGGGACGCTTGTCCGCATATGTAAAATCCAGTCGTGCAATGATTGCAATAAAATTTAGCACTGTGTTAAATGATGAGAGTACCGCATCGGCTGCACCCCGCACTTTATTTTTTAGTATGGTCACTGCTTGATAGTGGCGTTCACTGCCATCATATCTCTGCGCGCAGCCTCACGCCAAGACACATAGGACCCTTGTTGTCGCGAAAATTCCGGAAGAGATTTTGTTTAATTTTGTAGAAACTGTATTGTTGTAAAAATAGTTTGTGTTTTGAATGTTCTTCTTTAAATAATATACTTATTATTTAAATTAGTTAAATAAATAAAACACTTAAGATGCATGTGTTTTCCATATGCTAGGTTTATGGTCGGTAATAAATAATTTAATAAATGTCATGGGCATAAATAGAATATAAGAAAGAGTCGATCACAAATTAGGTACGTTTCGTTTTCTCCCGCAACGTATTGTGTGCGTTAATGCGCAGCGTGCATTAGTAAATAAAATGCATGTGTTAATGTATTAGATGTAAGTTTTAGTGTTAAGAATATGTTGTAAATAAATTGAGTTCCCTTCCAGCCACGGAACGAGAAACATCATTTCGCGGCGTTTTCTTTTTCTTTCGTGAGTTACACCGCTTTGTGATGAGGTTAGGGGTCGACCTCATCAGATTTTATCGATTTTCCTTGGGCAGCGTTGAAAAAACACTGGACATAAGAAAATCACTGGAAATAGCACTACTTGGACTACCTGGAAATTCATTATAAGTTAACTAATTCAATACATAAAAATGTTAAGGTGAGTGAAGTGCTAGTGAAAAAAAAATAATAAAAAATACAACAAAGTAAATTAGTGATTGAAAGTAGATGAGTAGTTAGAAACCCTGTTTAAAAAGCTAAATTTAGAAAATAGAACAAAAAATGAATGCGGAACAAGTGAGTGAGTTGATAAAAGCGGAGGTGAGCAAAGCATTAGCTGCTCAAAGAGTAGAATTTGACAGAAAAATTACCGCGATTCAGGGCCATTTTGACTTGGCAAAACCGAAGGCCCAAAAATTCGCGAAGGGTACGATCAACCCACTTGTGCCGTGTGAAATTACTCTAGATGCGATAAAATCTGGTGAGGTCGACTCCTAACCTCATCACAAAGCGGTGTAACTCACGAAAGAAAAAGAAAACGCCGCGAAATGATGTTTCTCGTTCCGTGGCTGGAAGGGAACTCAATTTTTTACAACATATTCTTAACACTAAAGCTAACATCTAATACATTAACACATGCATTTTGTTTACTAATGCACGCTGTGCATTAACGCACACAATACGTTGCGGGAGAAAGCGAAACGTACCTAATTTGTGATCGACTCTTTCTTATCTTCTATTTATGCCCGTGACATTTATTACATTATTTATTACCGACCATAAACTTAGCATATGGAAAACACATACATGTTAAGTGTTTTCTTTATTTAACTAATTTACATAATAAGAATAGTATTTAAAGAAGAACATTCAACACACAAACTATTTTTACAACAAGTACTGTTGCTGCAAAACTAAACATACTCCCGGCTTTAAAAGATCCTAATCTTTTAACAAACTTAGATCGATCGATTCTAATTTTTTAAAAATTATATAAAATATACATAATTTTCTTCATATTAAGAATTGGATAAAGTTGTGCTAAAGTTATATCTTATTTCATAATTAATTTCTAACGTAATAATAATCTCCGAAGTATGCTACTTGAAACTAGGTAATTGCACCCATGACATCCACCAACCACATAAAGTCTGGATCTCTCCGCCAGCGATGACCAGATACCTGGGATATTTTTAAATCCTTGCCATAATTCAATGACACATCTTCTGCATGGATACGTCGTTTCTTATACTCATGTTGTTATGTTCTCCACGACTTCTGAACCATCCCGGGCGTTCCAGACGGAAATTATCAATCTTGTCTTTATGTCCATCGCTAATAGAATGCTTGGCCGGGGTTTCACTTTCTTCTTCTTCGGGAGGAGAAAATACAGGATTCTTGTGTTCCTGTAAATTCCTTGTTGGCAGCCCGTCTTCAATTCTAATTTTTCTCGTTATTTTTCCTTCGACTCGCGGAACATCAAGGCTAACGTTTTCATTTTTTCTTTCGATAGCTTCTAAGTCCTCAACTTCCTTTTGATGAGTCCCTAAACTACCTTTAACATTATCAACATGCTTCTTCATGTTCACCTTTTTAGGTGCTATTCTTCAAATGTTCCCACTTCTCACTATGCGGTAACAAATTCTAAGGAAATGGTAATGACTTGTGTAGTCATCCTGTTTTCCAACTACATCCAAATATCGCACGTATTGTGACGATAATGTTTGAAATTTTCTATCGATGTTTTCTATTCTTGAGAAATTACCTCTTCTAATCTCTTCCCAAAAATCAAATAAAGCATCGATAAGTTTAACCGTTATCCCAATGTCTGGCGGTTGTGGATGGAATAGTAAGGCATTTTTCCCACACTGTTCCGATGAACTTGAGCTGTTCACCTCAGCTAAATAATCGATATCTAAACGTGGTATTTATATGGGCACAAAAACACCTATGCCGTTTAGAACTCTCTCGATATCTTTAGTCGCATAACACACTCCCAAGGCGTCTATGCAATCCGAGTATGTAAATTTTTTCATACGACGGAGTTCCCTCTCGTTATCTAAATATTCCTTTCTTGCTTCTGCAAAGGAACTACCTAATTCGGTAGATTTTTCCCTAACTTCCTCAGTTACACCACACAGAGCATTTTTTTTCCATTTCTAAATAAAGTGACACAATATACTCGCCCAACATCCTTTGATGTTGAATGAAGTCTACAAAATTCATATTGACGAAATATATGTGCACTCAAAAAATAAACGAATAAACTAATCACTTTTTACTACACGTCTATTGCGCTAGTATTAGAGAGATAGATCGACAGAATCTTTCACTACTACCTATCATGTCTCCTTTTACACAACTAAAAGATCTAACACTATCTTTGCTTCAACAGTGCACCTTATGCGTCGCTGCAACAAATAAGCCTAACACACTTCACTACTACGAAAATGCGCGCCTATCACGTTATTTATTTCGCAAAAACTAATATTTTCTCGGACACTGAAAATATAGCCTATCGAATAACTTCACTAACTACACGCGATACTATCAAGTCGTGGTCACCAAATGATGAGGTCAACTCCTAACCTCATCACAAAGCGGTGTAACTAACGAAAGAAAGAGAAAACGCCGCGAAATTTTGTGTTCCAGCATATTCCTAACACTAAAGCTTACATCTAATACATTAACAAATGCATTTTATTTACTAATGCACGCTGCGCATTAACGCACGCAATACGTTGCGGGAGAAAACGAAACTTACCTCATTTGTGATCGACTCTTTCTTATCTTCTATTTATGCCCGTGACATTTATTACATTATTTATTACCGACCATAAACCTAGCATATGGAAAACACATGCATCTTAAGTGTTTTCTTTATTTAACTAATTTACATAATAAGAATAGTATTTAAAGAAGAACATTCAACACACAAACTATTTTTACAACAAGTACAGTTTCTACAAAACTAAACAAAATCTCTTCCGGAATTTACCGGAAAACAAGGGTCCCGTGTGTCTTGGCGTGAGGCTGCGCGCAGAGATATGATGGCAGTGAACGCCACTATCAAGCAGTGACCATACTAAGAAATAAAGTGCGGGGTGCAGCCGATGCGGCACTCTCATCACTTAACACAGCGCTAAATTTTATTGCAATCATTGAACGACTGGACTTTACATATGCGGACAAACGTCCCATCTATTTAATAGAACAGGAACTGTCCACTCTTTGACAGGGTTGAATGTCATGTTTATGTCTATGACGAAGTAGAAAAGAAACTAACGTTATTAGCAAACAAGACAATTATGTCATACGAAAACAGTGTAGCAAGCTCTGCCCAATCTTACTCTAACCAAGAACACAATGTAGGAAACAAGAATCCACATTATTCGGTAAATAGACAGAAACAGGTTGGCCACTCGCAGCAGTTCACGGGTTATCCCTCATCTCCGAATTTAAGGGGACAAATCCTCCTGCCTTGGATTTCAAACTCAAGCTCCTTGTCGACACAGGAGTGCCAAAGAGCTATATCAAACCACTACCTGAACTAAAAGGAATTAAATTCAGCATTCTTTTTCAGTAAAATCAATCAGATCCCAATGAAGCACTTCCATACAATACAAACGTCGTTGCGACGATCCGCACAGACAACGAAGACCCAGTGTACTCGAGATTGTACCAGTATCCTTTAGGTTTTTCGGATTTTGTAAACAAAGAAATCCAGGACTTATTGGCGAATGGTATTATTCGAAAGTCTAGGTCTCCATACAATAATCCAATATGGGTAGTAAAGAAAAAGGGTCTTGACGAAACTGGACAAGAGAAAAAACGTTTGGTGATAGATTTCCGAATACTTAATGAGAAAACTATCAGTGATAAATTCCAGAAATCACGGAAACCTTGTCCAATCTTGGTGGAAGTAATTTTTTACCACACTTGACTTGAAATCGGGGTTTCACCAGATACAACTATCAGAACCAGATAGGGAAAAATGAGTTTTACAAAAAAAACGGAAAATACGAGTTTTGTAGACTGCCCTTCGGTCTGAAGAATGCTCCAAGCATTTTTCAGAGGGCTATAGATGACGTGTTAAGAGAATACATCGGGACGAGGTGTTTCGTCTACGTGGACGATGTAATCATATTCTCGAAAAACGAGCAACAATACTTACAAGATGTGGAATTAGTACTGAGAAGTCTATTCGAAGCCAATATGAGGGTTTCGGCTGAAAAATCAAAATTCTTCCAAACTGAAGTTCAATATTTAGGATTTCTAGTTACTCAAGGGAGAATTAGAACAAGTCCAGAAAATGTAAATACAATTCAAAATTTTCCCGAGCCTACCACTCTAAGGCTATTAAGATCATTCTTAGGATTGGCGTGCTATTACCGCTGTTTTATAAAAGACTTTGCCAAGATTGCAAAGCCACTCTCGAACATACAGAGAGGAGAATATGGCCGAGTTTCTACATCGCAGTCGAAAAAATTGATTTGAGAGGCATTCAACACAATAAAAGAAATCCTAACGTCCGAAGATGTAACGTTAACATATCCAGATTTTCGGAAAACATTTGATTTAACGGAGGATGCATCGTCACGTGGAGGCAGACCTATCACTATGATCTCCCGCACTTTAACCGAAAGCGAAGAACATTACGCTACTAATGAGCGGGAGTTGTTGGCCATCGTCTGGGCACTAAAAACGTTTAGAAATTATCTCTACTGAGTATCAGATCTGAATGTATTCACAGATCAACAACCACTAACATTTGCCGTTTCGGACAGAAATCCAAACTCCAAAATCAAAAGATGGAAAGCACTTATTGACGAATGCAACGCAAGGCTGATCTACAAACCTGGAAAGGAAAATGTGGTCGATCAGAATGTATTCACAGATCAACAACCACTAACATTTGCCGTTTCGGACAGAAATCCGAGCTCCAAAATCAAAAGATGGAAAGCACTTATTGACGAATGCAATGCAAGGCTGATCTACAAACCTGGAAAGAAAAATGTGGTCGCCGATGCGTTATCTACGCAAAATATAAATGCCTTGGATAGTGCAAGTTTGGTACAATTCATAGCGAAATGTCATCAACTAACACAATTGAAAGAACCGACAAACCGGTAAATTGTTTTCGTAAACAGATAATCGTGGAAGAAGGCGTAGAGCCTCAAATACGAACTTTTTTTATCTTTGGAAAAAAGCAAGGCACCTCATTACATTCCGAACAAACGACGATCTGATAAAACACCTACAAGAGTCTTTAAAAACGGATGTAGTAAACGCACTGCGGTGCGACTTGCCCACTCTGGCACAATTCCAACAAAAATTGGTTGAACTCTTTCCCAATGTTATGTTCAGACACACGGAGAAGTTAGTTATAGATATATCCAACCCGAATGAACATCAGCTGAACATAATCGAGCACACCGAGCAGCTCAGGAAAATGTAAAGCATATTCTAGAAGACTATTTTTTCCAAAAATGGAAAAGAAAGCGAAGCAGTTGGTGGCAAACTGCCGAGTATGTTCCCAGGCAAAGTATGATCGTCATCCAAAAAGGCAAGGTATTGCCAACATTTTGCGGGGAAGTCCTTCACATTGACTGGGTCAAGGTATTTTCTGACTTGCATCGACAAATTTTCAAAATTTGCGATAGTAAAGTCACTAAAATCCAGGACTATAGTGGATGTTAAGCCAAGTTTACTACAGCTGCTCAACATGTTCCATGGTACAAAAACCAGTTATTGTGACAACGAAAAGTCACTTAACTCGCACACCATTAAGGCTATGTTAAAAAATCACTTTGACATAGATATCGTGAATGCCCCACCCCTACACAGCACATCAAATGGGTAGGTAGGAGCGCTTCCACAACACACTGATGGAAATAACGCGATGCCTTAAAATTGACAAGAATCTGGACGATATCGAAGATATAGTACTTTTAGACACCATTGAGTATAATAAATCAATACATACGGTGACTGGAATGAAACCCATAAGCATCTTCCATTCAACTAAGGATGATGAAAAGATAGTGTCACTTTTAAAATCCACCCAGGATAAAGAGTTAGTAACTCACGATAAGAAACGACGTGACAGGGAGTTTTCCGTAGGGGAAAAAAGCCCTCTTCAAGAATAATAGGAGATTAGGGAACAAACTAACTCCCCTTTATAGTGAAGAAGAAGTCCAACAAGATCTAGGGACAACAGTTCTGATAAGAGGGAGAAGGGTCCATAAGGACAATCCCTTTTACTATAATGTAAAGATAGAAGAAATATTATATTGGTAGTGAGTTAAGGGAAATATTGTTTACATTTTTTAGGATTGCCTTAAGATTGGTCATAGTCATATTAGTGTCGGCATCAAATGGACGTTTAATGGACTACTCTAATGCGAGATACATTGCGGTAACCGGCGGGGATCTCGTAATTTGGGAAAACATTGGACACATAAAACATGTTACTAACCTAACATTATACGAATAACTAGGAGACGAAACAGCTAATGCTACAAACTACTTTCCCCAAACTCATATGAGAAAATAGCTGGATGCGGACGTAAACAAATAAGTAGACTTATCCAGACGGTAAACATTCACCGCAAACAAGCGAGAAGCTTGAATGCATTAGGAACAGTCTTGAAATACATCACTGGGACACCTGATCATGATGACTTCGACAAACTGTCCAACACAGTTGACCAACTAATCAACTCACAGGAGAGACAGTTTACTACTACAGTAAACAAAATTTTAAAGGCAGAAAAACAAAGGCACCTTGATACAGGAAATCTTTTTGATGTCTTCCTAGCAAAAACAGGGCGATAATAGCAGGATTAAATAACTTAGTAAACTCTATCACATTCGCAAAAATTGTAGTTTTGAATCCTATCCTTTTAGATAGCAATGAAATCAAATAAAAATAAAAAAACAGCAATTCACAAACCTCTCCGTAGCTGATATTATAGCTAAAATTAAGATTTTACAATACAATAATGTAATATATTTCCTGATAAGATATCCTATCCCTAAGTCTAAATGTAAGAAAATTATTATACTACCTCGCTGCATGTAACAATTACACCTCAGCAGTAAGAAACTGCAGCGATACGATGCCAACATTTTGTCTGTCATCATCACTCACATCATGCGCTCTGGAACTAATGACACGTAACACCGCTAACTGCAGCACAACATTCAACAACCTCCCACCAATTACAGCGATATGCGAAGGTTCGGTGGTCATCAATGACCAACTGGCGGTTGTAGAAGAAAACAACGAACTCACTGTTACGGTCAATGGTACTTATCTAGTTACCTTCAATGATTTCGTTAGAATCAATAATACGATGTACTACAACGAGAATTCAACGACCAGACATTCCAGGGGCTTCTATGATTAACCTAACGCAACATACCGATATACTAAGCACGTCCTATCTCCATCATGTCAATAAGCCAAATCTCCAACATATCCAACACTTACAACATGTGGTCTATCAAGATCATATCGCAAGTTTATCGACTGTTGGAATTCTATTACTTATAGGACTGATTGCTTACTTACTCCGACGCAGTGCCTCCACAAAGAAAAAAAATCTTATAACTAAATCTGTGGAGGTCGCAATAAAAAACGCCAGCGTTGGGACCGTGGACGGCCCTAACCTAGAAGGGGAGGAGTTATCGTGAGGAAATACACTTATTTCATCATTCCCACAGGACTGATTGCTTACTTACTCCGACGCAGTGCCTCCACAAAGAAAAAAAATCTTATAACTAAATCTGTGGAGGTCGCAATAAAAAACGCTAGCGTTGGGACCGTGGACGGCCCTAACCTAGAAGGGGAGGAGTTATCGTGAAGAAATACACTTATTTCATCATTCCCACAGCTTTGGCTTTTGTCAGGTAACTGAACTGTCAGGTAACTGACAAAAGCCAAAACTGTGGGAATAATGAAATAAGTGTATTTCTTCACGATAACTCCTCCCCTTCTAGATTAGGGCCGCCCACAGTCCCAACGCTAGCATTTTCTATTGCGACCTCCGCAGATTTAGTTCTAAGAATTTGTTTCTTTGTGGAGGCCCTGCGTCGGAGTAAGTAAGCAATCAGTCCTATAAGTAATAGAATTCCAATAGTGGATAAACTTGCGATATGATCTTGAAAGACCACATGTTATAGGGTTGGATATGTTGGAGATTTTGCTTATTGATATGGTGGAGATAGAACGTGCTTAGTATATCGGTATGTTGCGTTAGGTTAATCATAGTAGCCCATGGAATATCTGGTCGTTGAATTCTCGTTGTAGTACATCGTATTATTGATTCTAACGAAATCATTGAAGATAACTAGATAAGTACCATTGACCGTAACAGGGAGTTCGTTGTTTTCTTCTACAACCGCCAGTTGGTCATTGATGACTACCAAACCTTCGCATAACGCTGTAATTGGTGGGATGTTGTTGAATGTTGTCCTGCAGTTAGCGGTGTTACGTGTCATTAGTTCCAGAGGGCATGATGTGAGTGATGATGACAGACAAAATGTTGGCATAGTATCGCTGCAGTTTCTTACTGCTGAGGTGTAATTGTTACATGCAGCGAGGTAATATAATAATTTTCTTACATTTAGACTTAGGGATAGGATATCTTATCAGGAAATATATTACATTATTGTATTGTAAAATTTTAATTATTTTAGCTATAATATCAGCTACGGAGAGGTTTGTGAATTGCTGTTTTTTTATTGTGAAATTGATTTCATTGCTATCTAAAAGGATAGGATTCAAAACTACAATTTTTGCGAATGTGATAGAGTTTACTAAGTTATTTAATTCTGCTATTATCGCCCTGTTTTTGGCTAGGAGGACATTATAAAGATTTCCTGTATGAACTTGCCTTTGTTTTTCTGCCTTTAAAATTTGGTTTACTGTAGTAGTAAACTGTCTCTCCTGTGAGTTGATTAGTTGGTCAACTGTGTTGGACAGTTTGTCGAAGTCATCATGATCAGGTGTCCCAGTGATGTATTTCAAGACTGTTCCTAATGCATTCAAGCTTCTCGCTTATCTGCGGTGAATATTTACCATCTGGATCAGTCTACTTATTTGGTTTACGTCCGCATCCAGCTATTTTCTCATATGAGTTTGGGGAAAGTTGTTTGTAGCATTAGCTGTTTGGTCTCCTAGTTATTCGTATAAAGTTAGGTTAATAACATGTTTTATGTGTCCAAAGTTTTCCCAAATTACGAGATCCCCGCCGGTTACCGGAATGTATCTCGCATTAGAGTAGTCCATTAAACGTCCATTTGATGCCGAAACTAATATGACTATGACCAATCTTAAGGCAATCCTAAAAAATGTGAACAATATTTCCCTTAACTCACTACCAATATAATATTTCTTCTATCTTTACATTATAGTAAAAGGGATTGTCCTTATGGACCCTTATCCCTCTTATCAGAACTGTTGTCCCTAGATCTTGTTGGACTTCTTCTTCACTATAAAGGGGAGTTAGTTTTTTCCCTAATCTCCTATTATTCTTGATGATAACTTTTTTCCCCTAGGGAAAACTCCCTGTCACGTCGGTTCTTATTGTGAGTTACTAACTCTTTATCCTGGGTGGATTTTAAACGTAACACTATCTGTTCATCATTCTTTGTTGAATGGAAGATGCTTATTGGTTTACTTCCAGTCACCGTATGTATTGATTTATTATACTCAATGGTGGCTAAAAGTACTATATCTTCGATATCGTCCAGATTCTTGTCAATTTTAAGGCATCGCGTTATTTCCATCAGTGTGTTGTGGAAGCGCTCCTACCTACCCATTTGATGTGCTGTGTAGGGGTGGGGCATTCACGATATCTATGTCAAAGTGATTTTTTAACATAGCCTTAATGGTGTGCGAGTTAAGTGACTTTGTTTTGTCACAATAACTGGTTTTTTTTACCATATATATATAGAAACAGTTTGTGGCAAACTGCCGAGTATGTTCCCAGGCAAAGTATGATCGTCATCCAAAAAGGCAAAGTATTGCCCAGACACCCATACCAACATTTTGCGGGGAAGTCCTTCACATTGACTGGGTCAAAGTCGCTAAAATCCAAGACTATAGTGGATGTTAAGCCACGGTTACTACAGTTGCTCAACATGTTCCATGGTACCATATTCGTTCCGTCGAACTTTTTATTCTCCACATCTAGAAAGTATGTCATGTAAAATGATGCCTAGAAACGCCGAAATTCCAGTATTCGCTGTATGCGTCACTGTTCTTATTAGGATATTCCAACCCAAATTTCAAAAAATAACATCTGTAAAAAAGTTGGCTACAATCATCAAAATACCGAATATCATTATATACGTAGTAGAACCCATTACGGAATCCAAATGCTTAATTTTCAATAACTTCGTTAGAAAATAGGAGGAAAACGTTATAGGTAATGTTCTGTCACATGAGGTAGAACCCAATACAAACTTTAAATACCAAATTTTAAAATGGATGCACAGAAAATAAAACTTTGTGCAAATTACTAGCTTTTTACCTCATGCCGTATGGACTCTAGCGTGATTATAACGGACGGGCGACATATAATTTTACGCTGATATACTATACTTACTATACCCTCCATATTATGTATGTGGAGGGTGACTATTTGCGCCAAAGCGGGGAAAGATGCAAAGCTCAAACCAATAAATAAATAAAAACACAATAGGGGGTTATAGTGTTAAGAATAATGGCAAAGGCCGTATTTATTAATAATAATAATAAATAATAATGGGTAAGACAGATTACCTGGTTTGCACAATAGCGGGGAGCGCGACTTCGTATCGAGAGATAGAAGAGACGAGTGTGAAACCAATGACCAAAACATGAAGGAAGGTGGAGGCTTTGGCGCCATTCGCCACTCGATGAAATCTGTTTACATTTATGTTGACAGATCTAAACGAGGTTAATCATTTACAAATTAATTATGCGTTAACCCATTGTTAACGTTACAAAACAATAATTACCAATCTAAATTAAACATGCCGCCCACCTTGCAACATATTGAGATGTTGTAACTAAAATACAATAATAATAAATACATTTTTTCTACTTTTTTTCAATCTGCCAAAGGAAGACCTAACAATGAGTCACGAATGCGCTCTGGGATTACCGCTGTAGACGTAAGCGCATTGTCCAAATTGGTTACCACAGCCACAATTGAAATGGACTGACTCCGGTCATAGATCGAACTAACGGTCAGCCGACATATTTGGATTCTAGAAGAAGGGAGTCGAAGATTGTGCACCAAAGAGGAACATATCTGACTCTGCCTACTATACGGGTCCAAAACCGCCTTCACAATAGTGGGTCGATCGGACGACATAATTTTGACTATCAAAGTCGGGGATAGGCAGATACCTGTTTGGAGGGACAACAAGCTGACCAATCCTATCTGCGAGGGGGAGCGTTATCAGACGGACGACTATACGGACTGTTACGTGGCCGATATCTATACCCGGTCCACGGACGACGCTGACGATTATTAGTGGCTTTAACCACGGTCTTCGTATCTTCATGAAGGAGGGTGTGGTGTTCTTTATTGCATACGGCACGTTTTCTTTTGCTTCGGCAGTCCCTAGCTTGGTGGGATTTAGATAAACACCGTATGCAGTCATTGTATCTTAGGACAATGCAACGTCGCATGTCAACATTCACAACCCGGAAGTCACTACATCTATCCAGCGGGTGCATGCGATCACAAAGTCGACATTTATGTGAGGCCTCAGATGAAACCTTATGGGTTTCGGACCTTCAATTTTTTTCCGACTCCTCCGAATGAGGTGTGGCAACCGGAGCCGCAGATAGACCCGAAGATCCGGACTCGGTTTGTAATGTAACATTTTGGGGGGGATAAATCAAGGACCGGAGTCGCAGATGAATCCGTTGATGTGGATTCGGACTCGGTTTGCATCGATTCAGCATAGGCGAGGGCCGCAGATGAATCCGCTTTATCGGATTCGGACCCACGTTCTGATATTTTTACAGATGCGATCGGCTCAACAAGGGCTGCTTCCACTGCAGCTGAATACATTCCAGTTTGGGGATCGGTGGGGCGAGGTTCATTGAAGTCAACACAACATTCAAAAGTTCGTCTTCTGAATAGATTTTCACCGACATACTATATAATGAGAAGAGAACAATATTATTCGTTTGCGGCAGTGTTTGTCGCTAAAAATGACCAACTTTGTAATGGGCCGTCTTACAACACCGTTTTCCGTTCGAACGTTCGCGACTCTAACATGACCGTCGGTGCCCCGAAAAACATTTTCTATACGTCCTAATTTCCACGACGTTGGAGGAAGCTGATCATGAAGAAAAACGACTAGATCGTCAATCGCCATTTCTCTTTGGGGAAATTTCCACTTACATCTCATATGCAACTGCTTGAGATATTCATCTTTCCACCTGGTCTGATAAAGACGAGGAGGCGGAGTCAGCGCTTTTTTGGAGGAAATCTTTAAAATTTCCTTGAAGTTCACGCGATGCTCCAACAAAATTTGTTCCATTATCCGAAAAATGGAATGGAATGGGGACAACCACATCGAGCAATAAATCTATGTAACGCAGCCAAAAAATTAGCAGTCGACAAATCGGACACTGCTTCCAAATGAATTGCCTTTGTAGAGAAACATACAAAGACACATACATAGCCCTTTGTTATTTTACAAGACCGAATTAGATACGATTTTACATCAAACGGACCTGCGAAATCCACGCCAGTGTTTGTAAAAGGTCGATTAAGAGTTGTTCTCTCGGGGGGAAGGGCAGCCATAAATAGACTGCAAGCACGTTTCTTCAACAGAAGGCACACGTTGCAGCGACGAACAACCAGCCGAACCAAACTTTTCATATGCGGAATCCAATATTCCAATCTCAAAGTTCGAATCATTAACTGGATATCACCATGAACAGATGGTGGGTATATTCTACCAACCGTAGAGCAAAGGCACTCCTATAGGGGACAATTATAGGATTACGTTCCGAAGGTGCAAGTGTGGGCGAATTTACCAGTCTACCATTCATTCGCATGACACCATTGTCATCTATGAAAGGATTGAGAGGAGCCAACAAACTCTTACTATCTAACGCCTTCTTGTCTAACAGATTTTTATAATCGCTGACGATATATATTTTTTGAGCCGTAATTGCACAATAATTACGTGCGTCAATAATATCTGCCGAGGAAATGCGTCCGGTGGGATAGTAGTAATGGTTTCTATACCGGGGATGCGTTTGACGAATAAATCGAAACGCGTATACAATGAAGTGAAGAGCTCTACGCAAACAAGAAAAATCTTCCAAAATCTCTTTAAATGTCGACGGAAAGAAAGCAAAGTGAAATTTAACGGGGCGCTTTGACATTTCAGTACTAAACGGAGCCAGATCACGAATAGACCATTCCGATTTAGTTTTACCTGGCCAACTAGGGCCGTTCAACCACATGGGGGAGGCGGACAATTCTATCGGAGACAAGCCTCGACTTCCTAAATCAGCGGGGTTATCTTCTGAATTAACATGGTACCAATTGTAATTGCCAACATTTTCTTGTATTCGACGCACCCTATTGGCTACAAAGGTCGAGGGGGTTCTCTTCAACAAGGCAAGATTAATAGTTGAACCTGTCCAACAATAAATTTGAATTAAGTCCAGATCTATTTCCCGCACAATAGGTCTGATGCTAAAACTGCTCCACAAAGTTCCAAGCGAGGAAGCGAAATTGATTTCAAAGGGGCGACTTTAGTTTTGCACGATAGCAAATTAACGAAGATTTTTCCATCGGGGGACTCGACACGTATATATACTACCCCCGCGTATGCCTTTTCCGAGGCATCGGAAAAGACATGAAGCTCAGCAGAAAATCCTGGAACATATTGAACCCATCTAGGTATCCTAGTCGAGTTAACATACGGATATGTTTCGACAATACTTCTCCATTCAGCCTCAGTAGCTGCCAGAAGTGGATCATCCCAACCAATGTTGTCCAGCCAAATCTTCTGCATGATCATTTTCGCCCTAACAATCACATGGCCCAACCAACCGACAGTGTCAAACAATTTCGCGATTGCCGAAAGAACTTCCCTTTTATTGAAGTGTTTATTGACAATAGGACTCACTTCGAAGAAGAAAAAATCTAAACGCGCATTCCACCTAATACCCAGGGGTTTAGAACTACTAGCCTCTACAAACGATAAAAGCTGAGCATATACCAAATGCTCAGGGGGGAAGCGATCCAAAATAGCTCTATTATTCGCTGTCCATTTTCGCAGCTCGAACTTTGCCGACGATGTGCCCTAGTCAACTGGTCCCTAACTGCCAATGCAGTCTCGATGTCGTGAGCTCCTGCCAAAAACGTCATCAACGTACATACATTTTCGCAATATATGCGCCGCGAGGGGAAACTCTGACTCAGTATCATCTAATATGGTGCACAATTTTCACCGAACGTCACTGTCTGTAGTTCATAGTCTAGGACCTGTTTTGTTGTTGAATTCCTCTGAAGAGGCGAATTCTTTGAATCTACACGAACTTGCCTATACATTTGAGTAATGTCTGAGTTAAACACGAATTTGAAGATACGCCAACGGAGGATCAAAAGAACTAAATCTTGTTGTAACGTTGGACCGACGTGCAATATGTCGTTAAGACTCTGCCCATTCGAAGTTTTATTTGAGGCATTAAACACTACTCTAAGTTTGGTGATCTCTTTTGCTAGGTTTATTACGGAGTGATGTGGTAGATAACAAGAAAGGACATCCATTGAAGTATTTACGGGTACCGGCCTCATGTGGTCAAGTTCTAAATATTCCGATAATACCTGGTAGTAAACAAGTTGTAATTCAGGCTATTTCAATAAAGAATTCTCATTCCAATAATATTGTTTGAGGACTTTCGCACGAGACTCTCCCAAATACCCGATAGCGCTAATCTCAGATTTAAGTGGCAGCGTAACGATACACCTACCCTCTGAGTCCCTACGAGTAGTCCGGACGTAATTCTCCTCACAAAAACGGTCCGATGGGGATAATATTTTGCGTTTAGGATGCTCTTCGATTTCCCAGAATCTCAAAAGGGTCTGCTGGATTTTGTCTTCCTCTGCTACCTCAACAGTAGTGGCAAATGTTCGAACTTGTGTGGCTGAGATAGGACCCGTAACAAGCCAACCAAATACAGTATTTTGAGCAAGCAATGCTCCAGACAAAATGGGACGACAACCGTCTAATAATATTTTTGGATAAAGATCAGCACCTAACAGCAGATCGACAGGACGAGATTCAAAAAGATTAACATCTGCCAAGCGAAGATCGGGAATTTGTAACCTTAAGTCGGAATTAACCACAGTGGGAAGATTTCCAGAAATGGCACGCAAAACTAAAACGTTGGTCTCCAATTTCAGAGAAGGGTTGAAAGGACTGCTAATTTGTATATGACAAGCTTTATTAGCAGTGGCCGAGAGTGAACAACTAACTACTGAAATTACCTCATTCGTAGAACGCGCAGGGAGCTTCAAACGAGTTTGGAAATTAAATGAAAGAGGACTCGGAAGCAGGATCTATTAACCCTGGCAGAAAGTGAAACACCTAGATAAACAATATTCACCATTGCGGTACCTAAGACTACAGCCTTGTTCTGCGCGGCGTAAAATACTTGTCGGGGCAAGCAACCGGCGGATGTGCATGGCGCGCAGTTTTCCGAATTAGGGGCGACGGTCGAAGGCGTAGCACTCGGATTTTGGGGGGCATTGCTAGTAACGGTGGAAGTTCGAGTTGAATTACTCGAGGTAATATCATCCCGATGCAACAACGTATGGTGGGACTTGTTACACTTCGAATACCGACGTTTGCTATCACAATTCTTAACTTCATGATCGTTCCTAAGACAGTTGATACAAAGATGATGACGTTTCATTACTTTGTATCGATCAGTGGGTTTGAAACTCTTAAAGCGGTGACTGTCATACATGTCGCTGATTTTGACAAATTAAACAATTAGAACCTTTCTGATGCGCTTGAACTTTACTATTATTTGACCGCTTAGACTGATCTTTATCACGCATATCTTGGAGGCACATGAGCGTACGTATGCGCTCAGTGAGGAAGGCATCCAAATCCTTCCAGGACGAAAGAGAAGATTTATTCTTAACACAACAATTTTTGGCAATCTCTGGAGACACAAAAATACTATACTGGAGACACTAACAAATCCCTAAAGGTTGGCCATGAATGGAAATCACCTTCAAATATGTCCGCATCGCACGGCGGTAGGGCAAGGTTATGGACACAATCCAAATGAGAAACTTCCTCTGTAGTCCTAAAACTGGCACTATTATTTCTCACAATAGAGGAAAGCGGAGTTTGTATCTGCGAATGATTTTCGCGGGAAGCATGAGTCGAAGTACTCAAATGGTTGCCCGTAGCTTGCGAGTTTTGTATGGGCGATTTAGCTGAAGTCTCGCCCGGTGTTTCTATCAACGAAGCAACCGAACCACATTAATAGAGGAAGTACGATATTTTTTGAATTGCCCTAGCTGCCTATTAATTGCGGACTGGCAGTCGACATAGATTTGAAATGACGAATTGTATTTCTGATCAACCGCATCGATAACTTCTTTCGTCGTCTCTACTGACGACATCATATAGTCACAGCACTTTTCAATTTGTCCTGTGCTTGCGTCCAAAGTTTTTCTAATGCACTAAGATGAGACTGTAGCGCATGAATATCGAGCTGGCTATCACGCATCGTATTGAAACGAGCATTAAACTGGATGACCGCATCCGAAGTTCTAGTGAACATATCAATTGGGGTGAATGACATTGTGAATAAATTTCCCGAAATCTGTACTACAAAAAGCAAGAAGGGAACGACTAAAGCACGATTTGCTTAGATAATCTATACAAAATCCACGAATTACTGATTCTTCTTCGCACAATATACGAAGAAAACACAAAAGTTTATACAAAAACTCCAAAAGTTTCAAAAAATCAACCGAGTTTTTCAATAGTTCAAGAAAAATACCGAAAAGCTTCCGAAAATCTAACAAAACCGCACTATAAGGCCAAAGAAATCGAAAATTTTCGAGAAATAAATGCGTTGAACCTCTCACACAATAGTGAAATATCAAAAAACCGGTCTATAATCACCAAAATTGTAATCTCCGATGAGATATTTAGCAACCAAATGCAAAGATACGACGAAAAATATGTGAAAATATTCAAATAAATAATAAAAATTTCAAATATATATTCAAAGAAATATCAATAAATAATAAAAGATTTGTTAAATTTTGTAATTTTCCAAAACAAAACTTATTTTCGGGCACAAAGAATTCAATTTTACCGAAAATGTTGAGATTTTATTATTTTTATTTCCACAGTTAACCTACTATTTAAGCAATCGAACTACCAAATGTAGCGTATTCTCCAAAAATAAATTTTTAAAAAATAAAAATTTTATTCAAAATCTCCAAATGTAATTAAAATTTTGAAATTCCACACGAAAAATATCAATTTTAACACTTTTTATTTAAAAAAGTCGTATTGACCGATCGTAGGGTGTAAGCGATATTAATTTTTCCAAAAACGTCGTTTTCTTACACCCAATTATCATTCAATAATAATAATCAAAAATAAAATTTGAATTTTTTAATACTTTATTTTGGTTAATAATACCAATCGTATGTACGAATATGTGTGTCAAGCGGCTGACCGACTAAGCAACGATATTAATTGTATGATTTCTATGGCTGTACCAATTACAACAAAAAGTATTTTTTTTTTTTGGTTGGTGATTTGTGAAAAATATTTTAAATATTAAAAATGCAATTTTGCAAAAAATTTAACAATTTTAAAATTTCAATTATACTTTTGGGGGGTTTTAGTTTTAAGAATAATGACAAAGGCCGTATTTATTAATAATAATAATAAATAATAATGGGTAAGACAGATTACCTGGTTGGCACAATAGCGGGGAAGCGCGACTTCGTATCGAGAGATAGAAGAGACGAGTGTAAAACCAACGATCAAAACATGAAGGGACAAAGGGACAAACAATGCATTGGACTCATATATTACCGCCAGTCTTTTATATCGAGGTCACAGGGCAGTGCAACAGCGCTATTAGCAATGGGTGTTTCAACCAGTAATTGCAATTCTGCCTAATCTAAGATGGTTCGTTGCCACCTTCTACGACCAGATCAATTTACAAAAGAAGCCTCGTCTTTTCAATCTCTCCGCCAGACATTATTTCGTTATGCCCGATAGCAATGGAATGCTATATATCTTTGATATATATATGTCGTCGAAGGAATATATGGAAATTATTCATCTTCGATTAAAACTTATTTCGTAACTGGACAATTGCTTGTTCCGTTCGAATATCTACGACTTTAAAGTGACCATTGCCTACAGGATAAACCTGAACAATGCGAACTAGTTTCCAAGAGGCAACCACAGCAACCAATAAAACAATAAAATGCTGTCATTAACGTCCGATAACAACCCGAACATGGTTTTTCGGACAATATTTATTTCATTTCATTTATTTACTTTACAAAGAAATATAAATAAGCCCACAGGGTCCATAACTTATATTATCTATCTACAATACCCTAACATAATACAAATTCAATGATTAATTTAAACTTAACAAATAACATATTAAACCTAATAATTTATCTTAAAAACTCACGAGGAACTCGAAACCTACACCTCGATTTACCATCACCAACTAAACAATAATCTAGTAGAGCAGTGATAAAGTATAGCAGAAACGAGCTTAAAATAAGAGAGAACTATTTTAATACTCACTAAACAGAGTATAAATAGTAACTTACATTATAACACCCTACAAACAAAATTAAGAAGATAATATAGTGGTTCCCCAGCCCAACAAAAAGAAAACCCCATAATAAACCGACACAAGCACTACAAAAACATAGTCTACATATTTAGGCGAAGGTACTCAATTACTTTAAACCTAAACAGATAATTGGTATAGGCAAAAGTACGTAAGGCCAAAGGAAGCTGATTCCATAATCTCACCGCCCTAACCACAAAGGATCTCTCACCAATGGAGGACGAAAACCTTGGACACAACAATTGAGGATTTCGAGATGATATACAAAACACAAAGTTGTCACGAACACATAACACTGTAATGAAATTGAAGAATACGAAGATCAACGTAGCTGCTAAATGGCAATCCCAGGAGATCATTAACAAAAGAAGAAACATGATCACCGCGACGCAAGCCATACACGTAACGAACAATCGATTTAACTGTCCTACGAATACGTTGCATTTGAGAAGAAGTAGTGCCGAAGACTACCTCCAGACGATAATTTACCTGCGATAACAGCAGGGATACAACCACTCTCTTTCTAACATGAAAAGGCCAAGACGCTACTGAAACCTTATGCGACAAAGCAAGGTATTAATGTGTCTCTTAAAGTCCAACTTCCGATCAATTATAATACCAAGACATTTCATTTCATCAACAAATTCCACTAACACAGAACCCACAGAAATATTAAGGGAACAACCATTACCATGATCATTGAACAACATAGATTTAGTATACAATATAATCTTATGACTTTCGCTGTTGGACAGTGTTGGGGTTTTTGTTCAGCGGCCACTGCGACGCATTATACCATCTTGGTCCAAACGAGTGTTTAGAGTAAGTGGGAGCTGTTCGAAGATAAGGAGGCCTGCTCTAATAAACACTTGTCCTGCCTTTTGAGCGAGAATTGCTAAACATAGTTTAACTGCTTTTAACTCGAAAGCATCCAAAGTAGCAGGTTCGCCCAACGATTGTAAAATCGAAATACATGGGGAAATAAGTAGATAGGCTATGGGGATGTTGACATTTCACCACGGTATATTTTGATGTGAATGTTAAAATGAGAAACTCACCGCGGTAAATTTTGATGGGGATGCTGCACGAAAAAATTCACTACGATAAAATTTGGTGGGCATGTTTTAATATGAACTACTAGATGGGACTGTTTCTTAATTTGGCGTAGATACACTCCAAAACTACTGTAATTCATATTACAACAGTTTGAAGTGTGTATATGGGATGGTGAAATAACAAGTCTTACTATTATCGAATGGGGCTGGTGAGATCCACCATGTGAAAGGTTAATATAGCATAGACACATCTCAAAATGGGTAATACGATTAGTATCATAGACAAAAACAAGGTGTTTGTTTTATTTGACGGTGAGTTGTATATATACTAACCACCAGATAATGTTGTAGCACCAAAAATGCTGCTGTAGGCCCTCAAAGTAAAGTCTTCTGGTTTGAACAGGCACTTTGATGCATTTATCAATCTTTGGTTATTCGTCACTAGATGGTGGTATAGTGATATGTAAAGGGGTCCAAGTATTGTTTGAACTGGCACATTGATTAATTTATTTATATCGATCGTTTGATTTTTGGATTTTTGTGAAATGAATATGAAAATTTAAAACTTCTAGCCCTCAAATAATACAATAATACTGTGAAAGTTGCGTTAATTTTCGTATATATAGAAGTCAATTTTAAGTAAAACTCACAGTACGAAATTGAAATTGAATGTGATATTATGGCGAACAGATGTAATAAGCTTGTTCAATACTTTCAGTTATAAAAAATAATATATTTGAAGATAACAAAGAATACAACATTTTTGAACCTTTCAGAACAAATACAACATATGGAGAAAGAATTGTGCTGAAAGTTAATGACGTTATTCTCAGATTGCCAACAAGATTCCTCGAACTATCAAATGAATACGTAAAAAGAAATAGCTGGCGGAAGTTATTTAGTGAAAAGAACTATGTTAAAAGACGGTAGCGGATCTTTACAAATTAGAATTAAAATATTTGGATCAACCATATTTAACATAAAATAAAAGTAAATATACATTTTGTTTTATATTAAAAAATTGCAACGTCTTTTCATTCAAATGTTTAAGAGAGATATTCAGTTTGTTGGCTAAGCTTTAGAAAGAAAGATGTCTCTTAATAAGAAAGACGAACCTTTGCTCGTTGGCCCCTAGCTTATCCAGATCCCAAGTCAATGGCTGCAATAGGACTTTATTATGCTGTAGTAAGAGATATAACCAGATGTTATTTCAAAGCATTTAAGGAGGTCATACCATTGCCCATTGCTGGAAAGGCATGTTACAACTTCCTGAAATTGCTGCAGATATTTGGGTTTGTGGAAAAGAAAAACTTTATTAATTTTATCATGAAATATGTAGTCAAGATCTTTCCAGTTTTGTTCAATGAATACAAATATCTTAAATGCGATATTTACAGCATACTTAAATCTATAGTATAATGTATGGGGCAGTTTTTTAAATAATTTTGACAAGCTCTAAGTTTCATACTATTTTTTAAAATGTAATGATAGTTGTTTAATGGTTTAGGAAATCTCTCGACACCATTATAAGTTATATCTCCATCTGCCCAATCTAAGCCATTCAAATGTGCATTTATTCTGCATGCAAGTAAGTTCTTTTATATCAAAAGGTGAACGGAACAAAAAATAATCTAGAACAACCAAAGCACCACACATAAATGATAGTTCCTTCACGAAAATGTTCCATGACAATATGGAAAATCAACCATTGAAATATCCAATCTGTTGATTTCACACATCTTCTTAGGAAAGTTGAATTAGACTGGAGTGCTTAGCATCGATGTTGGATAAAATCTCATCTATAATTGTATGTAGTAGCTTGTCCCAAATAACGTAAAACTTCTGCCGGAGGTTGAAGATTATCAAAACTGCCGCAACAGTAGATAATTTTATAACATTTAAATTTATGATACCGCATTCTATTTTATTATAAGACTTTTGGGTAGCTACTTTATTAGTTTCTTGGAGTTTCATTTTTATCAACATAAATTCCATAACCCTTTTTATATGGTTTGAGACAGACAGAACATATGAAATAAAGCTAAATTCATGAATGCTGGAAAGAAAAGTATGGATTTCTAACAATTTCCAAGGATGATAAAATTCACTCGGGAATATATATAGAGGGCTTTCATATATTTATTTTAACCTTATATTATTTAACATATTTTCATATGTTAATATATATTAGTACACCTACAGCCATAGAAGAGGAAATTTTGAAACGGCTTGTACAGTCCAGAAATGTTTTGAAAAGGAAATTTCAAAGCTTTAAAATGAGGGAAGACGCAAAAACTACAGAATTGAAAAATTCTTTCAAACCGATAACGAATATAGTAAACAAACTCGATACATACAAAACTTAATGAACGAATAAAGGTAAAAATACAAATATAAGAAAATAATAAAAAATTTAAAAGATCAAATAAATAAATTCAAATATATACACTGAGACGATCCCATTGAATTAAAAGAACGATTAAAATTTTTGTTGGTATCACAGCAAGCTGGAAACAATAATCATACTAATGAAATTGTTTCTATTATGGAAGAAATGCCAGAAGGAAATGTAATATATTAAATAACTCCAAGGAAGTTTGTACATCATTACAATAATAAAAAAAAAAACAATCAATTGCAGTGAAAGAAAATGTTTCGAGAATATAGGGAGTCAATATTGACAAAGACACAACCTTAAGGTGCAAAATAAGAAGATTAAGAATGTTGCACCTACGTACGGATATCAAGCTCATGCAAGAAATATTAAAAAAATGTCATTCAAGAAAGTACCTACCTTAAAGAAGAAATATTACTACTGAAACGTTCACAAAATAAAATATTTAAAGTCTTAACTCAACCTCCATTAAATTCGATTGCTCTTATATATCACTCCAAAATTGAATAATGGAAAAGCGGAATTTGGTAAATGAACTTCACCATCAAGCACGAAGAAATTTTGAAGCAAATTCGCTATGAACTGGGGATAACAAAAGAAATTAAACATTAAATTAAGATTATGAGCAATGCAGGAGAAAAACTTATAGTGATGTATCAGCAGGCTACTTCAATTTTTGTGTACCCTTGAATCGTCTACTGTGGTTCGCAGAGGACTTCGATAAAGTAATTTGTAACAGCAAGCATGACTCTTTAGCGCAGTGTCAACGATAAAAATGTGTTTTATCCAACTGTGGATGAGGAGGAAATTAATCTTACAATTACAAATGTTGTGTGGAAAGTATAACAATTATATTATATTCAATTATCAGGCAAGGCAATATAGTTGAAATGTTAAATTGTCTGCCAATTATGAAAGACCTCGATATGTTGCTTTGATGTTTGAAAAAGACAACAAGCTGCAACATTGTGAACTTCAAAACATCAAAGTTCACTCGTCTCTAAAACATATGGATATGATGATTTAAATCTAAAGTTTGAAAAAAATCGCTACGTAGTGCTAAATGATATGTATACAAAGTTTTAACAATCATATTAAATGAAGTAGCCACAACCACTTCTTGCATATGCTAGTTTTAAAGAAAAGCTCATTGCCGTTATTTTCATTAACAATCAGAATGAAGCTGTTAGGAATGGACCAATCGATTTAAAAATCCAATTCGAATCCAATACACCAATTCCACAAAACAATTCTGCGTACTGTTTAATTATCCATGATCGTCTGGTACGTCCGGGAATTGTACGAAAAGTAGTATAAAGTATAATTTGTTTTAAACTCCCCGTTGTAGACCCCAAAAAGATTTCAATAAAGCACGGCTTACTTAGATATTATTATTATTTTATATTTTATTTTCAAATAAGAATTTAAAGATTAGACATTATGTGTTGTGAGTATATATTTATATATTTGTAGTGAGTAAAGAATAATATGTTGAAATTATTATTGTTAGTTTACGTAGATTACTTCTTTACTGAATCTTATATCATAAATCAATTTATATTTTAATTATCGTCCTTTGATACAGATTCATTTGAACTATATACGTTTGATTCCTGAAGATTATTAAATCCATTGTGGCCCCAAGCATAAGTATGAATATCATCATGGCTTAGAGATACATGGCTTAGAGATTCTTTAATTTTGGTAGTTTTGTCTGTATATATTGTTTTTTGATTTAAACGAAAACATGGTGCCCTAAAAACTTTTTGTTATAAAGACATTCTCTATATTTATCCATAATATATTGTTTTTGGGGCCGAATTTTTAACATCTTAGATTTCTTTACTTGTTCACTATCAACTACATTGAAATCGTGCATTTGGGGCGAATGCCTACAATTTCAATCATTCTTTTTCTCTTATTCTCATTTGGCATGATAACCAAGTTTTTTCTAATTAAGAAGAGGAAGTTCATATTTATTTATTTTTTGAATATCCTGGGGTGTCGTATCTTGCCAAAATGTAATTTAAAGTTAATTCGAAATACAAATTATGTCCGTTAAATATTAACATACAGTTTAAAATGAAATCTTCGCCAAATTTGACTTTTAGAAAATCATACACTTTGATAAAGCTATTATGCAGAACCCTAAATACAATAGTCTGTCATATTTTACATTTACATTCCTTATCTGAATAGCAAACATATTTTTGGAAAATATTAAAAGGCTGTGAAAATTTGGCATCAAGAAACTTTATTTTTTTTCTGCCAAAAAAGGCAAATCTTTATGTTTGTCTTGAAGGTGTCTATTTGAACGTGTACAATAAAACCAGTAGGAGCGTTGTAGGCAAGGGTCAAGTTCGTTAATTCCCACACATAAGCTTTTGAAATTTTCAAATACATCTGCTAATAGCAATACATCCGTCTTTTGCATAGTTTGACAAAAATAAGTGACACCAAACATTTGTTGCATGCCTATAGTCATCTAACGAACATTCACTATCTGTCAATTTATTATAAAATTGGTTTCCAGTCATGAGTTCAAATGCTTCTTCATCAGAAAAAATGAAATCTGTCAGCAATAACAGAGTCTCGAGATAAATTCCTTACAAATTTATGATTTATAAATCTAAAACTATCTAAGAAACGAAAATCTAATCTATTTAGTTTCTTCTTTTTTGACTTGGCTATCCTCTTCGTCCTGCAATTCCTCATTATCATCGTCATCACTAGAATCTTCTTGTACAACAACTGCACAGTTTAAAAAGATAAGACATTGAAATATGCCTTTCTTTATCTTGGCGAATGACTCTTTTTCACCACCAAATTGAACTAATTCTTTAAATTCTTTACGAAGAAAAGTTGAGGAAAAATAACGGACGAAATTTAGGAATATGGTATTGCAGATTGCAATACTTATGTGCCGCACTCGATATTGTCCCGTTAAGTGACAATGATCTTTCGCCCTATCAGTACCTAAAATATAACCATATATAATTGGTATCTCTAATGAAAGCTGTTTCTTCTTCGGGTGTTGAAATATTTATAGATTCGTTTTGGTGAGATAACTACTTAACAAAAATTTACAACCTTGAATTAGTTCTTTTAGAAAAGTTGTTGCTGTAGGGACAGCTATATATGAAGAACTTATGTAAACAATCATTAACACTACATTTAATAAAATAGCTAAATGCGCCTGGATTTTGCCTAATTATTTTTTCCGTTTTACTCCCCCCATTCTTCTTATCTTTTGGTACATCCTCTTGTATGTTCTCAGAGTCAGAATTAATAAACAAATGCACTTTTGTCCTTTTCTTATGATTAACGAATTTCAACACAGCACCCTTCTTATTTGGTAGGGTACACTGCCTTATTTATTTTATTTTCGCAGTGAAAATATTGTAAGCATCCATTACAAAAATAAGCTTTCTCCTTGAAAATACCAATTGGTGGGTACTTTCCTGGATTTTTATGCTGCTGTTTGTGGACAGAAAAATATTCCTTGGAATTAGAAATATTTTTCTCTCGGTTTTGGATAGACAAAATGGAAAATAGAAATAAAGCAATTGGATGGCTTTTATGTTGGGGAAAAGAACAATTATGGTTCTTTATGTATTCAAATTTGATGGAAATTCGAACATCGATAACTAATAACAACAGTTGTGATTGTACGTTGGTGAAGTTTATCAAGGAAAATTCAAAAGCAACAGAGAGGACACAAACGGATATTTTGAGTAGTTGAGCGACACAAACACAAGCAAAGCTTATGGATCAACTCGAAACTTAAAACACATATTTAGGGTTGCCAAATCGTAGAAATTTAGTATTAACATCACCTGCCTGTCTGTCTGATCCGTGTATGTCAATCTGATCCGTGTATGTCCAGATCTGTTTACAATAGCAATGGAAATGAAATGCACTTAGTATTAGGAGATAATCATTGAAGTTGATGACCAGAGGCATATGTAGTAGTTTTCTGTCGTCAGACCTGATAGACTTACGTACTCTCCTTTGCTTCGGACGTACCAGCTGAAAAGCAAAGTTTGTGCTTTGTGGGGAAAGAAAGTCAATAGTGCATTCTAAAGAATGTAGGGATTTATAAACTCAAGTTCAGGCAATAATTTTAAAATTAATAAATTATTACTTTTTAAGAACATAGCCCATAGATGGCCCACCCAAAAACGGTACTTTGGGCAGTTTGTACAACATTTCAGGCATACACCCCCTTCGTAATCATGTTCGGAAAGATATCGACGCCAATCACTTTATCAATTACAGAAGATTGATTAAACTTTGAATCCGCAAAAACAGATGGGGGAATCCAGATTTTCTCACGGTGTACCGATGTTCTTCGCTACGTACGTGTGATCGTATATTATTCACAATTTTATTACAATCGTCGCAAACCTTTTTCACCTTCACAGCTGATTAATATTGATTTTGTTGTTTTAGTTTTTCTTGAAAAATCATGAATAACACGATTTGTTTTTCATTAAATACTCATCTCCATGACAGTTCTCTAAGTGTAATTCTAAATCGCTAACACTTTTGCATAAGACTTCACAAAACATACAATGCTTGTTCATATGTTTCACAAATTCTCTCTTATTCTTAACTTGAAATTCCGGATTTATATGATTGATGCAGAATTTGTCATAAAAATCTGCAACAACGCTTCCCCACAAATTCTCATATTCATTTCACAAAAATCCAATTGTTAGATAACGTAAACAATGGTGTTACTTCTTCAAAACCCTTCAATATTCAATAATTCAGGGTTTGCACTGAAACTGTTTCAGTTTCAAATATTTCAAATTGCTACATAATTGGTCTGTTCAAGAACTGCAAGAATTTAAAAGTCTGGAAGTACGCCAAGCTTGCCAAAAGCTTAAAACAAAGAACGCACCATTACCAGTTAGAATATCAAACGAGGTAGTCGCACTTCTTGGAAACATGTGGCCTGAACTTCTCTTAGATGTTTTCAACAAATATCTCGATTCGGATATTTTTCCAAGAGCATGGAAAAAGCAACAACTTGTGCTACTCCGAAAAAGCAATAAACCATTGGACAACCTGTCGTCCTACAGACCACTCTGCATGCTCGAAACTTGTGGAAAACTTTTAGAAAAATTATTACTGAATAGGCTAGAAGCAGAAATCAACAGAAGAGGAGGATTCTCTGGCCTGCAGTTTGGCTTTGTTAAAGGAAAGTCTACTGTAGATGCTATAAACGAAGTGGTACAAACGTCAAAAGAATCCATGGATCAAAAACGCTTCTGCGCAGTTATCACCCTGGGTATAAAAAATGCATTCAACTCGACTGACATCCGTCTTACGACAAATGCTTAGAAAACACCAAATTCCTCATTATCTAGTGAAAATGATCGACAGTTATCTAGAAGATAGATTTCTGCTGTTTGATACCATATTAGTGGTCCAAAGCTATAAAATCTCATCAGGCGTACCTCCAGGGCCTATTCTTGGGCCATTTCTCTGGAACCTGATGTACGACGATCTACTAAATATGAATCTACAGAAAGGTACAAAGCTTATTGTATACGCAGACGATGTGGCACTATTGGTCGATCAACCCACAACACCTCTAATATAAATAGTTGCGAATGACTGCCTCTCACGAATCTCCAAAAGATTATCACTCGCTGCTCACAAAAAAGAGACAATTATAATAACCAGGAGACGTGCATTCGTCGATCCGAAGATAATGGTGGACGGACATGAGGTAACCATAAGCAAAAGTTTGAAATATCTAGGAGTATTTTTTGACTCCAAATTGTCTTTTGAAACCCAAAAAAACCCAAGTTAAAAGAATTGCAGAAAAGGCATTATCAACAGCAAGCAAACTCATACGCCTATAGCGCAAATTGAAAGGTCTAGGACAACTGGTCTGAAAATTTATAATAACAGTTGCTTATGCACAAATGTTGTACGCAGCTCCTATTATTAGTGATGCCATTGCGAATAGTAAAAAGGTGTCTAATATGATTGATAAAGTACACCGTGTATGTCTACTACAAGTTACACCCGCATACCGAACAGTGTCCACCGCAGCACTGTCGGTATTATCTGGCATACCACCGACAAATGCAATCCAGCAATTTGAGGAGATGAAATATATTTACGACCGTCGGAAATGCCTGCCATGCATTCATAGTAGTCAAGAGCTGCAGCAAATAAAGATGGAAGCTACACGCATATTAAGCCAAAAATGGCAAGAGAGCTGGGAAAACTGTTCAAAGGGAAGACATACATTCGAGTTAATCCCATTTATAGAAACATGGACGAAACGAAATCACGGAGAACTTAATTTCTTCCTGTCCCAAATATTTAGCGGACATGGAAATTTTGCCACATACTTACTGTAAAATAAGAATAGAGCCCAATCTCCCTCTTCGATTGTCAACTCTATTCTTTATTCGGGAATGAGAAAAGAAAGAACAATCTTATTTTTTGGATGTAGTTTCAATTCTGATTTCATTTAAAAAATATGTTTCTTAAGTGCTACTGAAACTATTCTAACTTAACCAAATCGCAGCCACACAATTATTCATATCTATTCTAATATTGAATGGAGAACATTGCAGGGCTGCTTAACATTTCATTCAAGTGGTCTTGTGCATCTACTGAGCGCATCGATATATGTGCGTGTGAGTCATAGCCTTTATTATCTCACACATTATCGTATGCGTCAGCGCTCTGGACTCTAGCGTGATTACAACAGACGGGCGACTTATAATTTTACGCTGATCAAGAATATGTATACTTTGTTGGGTCTTAAATAATTATTTCGATTAATTACAAACGGAATGACAAACTTACAATACCCTTCATATTATGTATGTGGAGGGTGACAAAACCATTAAATAAAAGAGATTTTAATATTGATTTTGGATATGTTTTCAAAATGTATGGGTCAAAAAATGGAATTCCACAAAACAATGCTTTACCTTGCAAACGTGTGCAATCAACGAGAGGTTTTAAAAAAATGAGTTTTGCCAACAGCAAAATTGCGATCATCAATAAAGACCACAGCACAGGAAAGCTCCTCTCTGTACCCGGACATTACGATTATGGCTTATAAGATATGCAGTACGAAATAAGAAAAGTCTCTCTCTTACAATCCGAACTAGGCGAATATGGCTACTAGAAAATTTTCTGAGAAGATTTTCCCATTGCGCGAGAGCGTTCAACTAATGATGGTAGTTTGAATGTTGGGGAAGGGACAAACAATGCATTGGACTCATATATTACCGCCAGTCTTTTATATCGAGGTCACAGGGCAGTGCAACAGCGCTATTAGCAAAAGTTGTTTCAACCAGTAATTGCAATTCTGCCTAATCTAAGATGGTTCGTTGCCACCTTCTACGACCAGATCAATTTACAAAAGAAGCCTCGTCTTTTCAATCTCTCCGCCAGACATTATTTCGTTATGCCCGATAGCAATGAAATGCTATATATCAAAGATGTCGTCGAAGGAATATATGGAAATTATTCATCTTCGATTAAAACTTATTTCGTAACCGGACAATTGCTTGTTTCGTTCGATTATCTACAACTTTAAAGTGACCATTGTTTACAGGATGAACCTAAACAATGCGAACTAGTTTCCAAGAGGTAACCGCAGCAACAATAAAAAGCTGTCATTAACGTCTGATAACAACCCGAACATGATTTTTTGGACAATATTTATTTCATTTTATTTATTTATTTTAAAAAGAAATATAAATAAGCCCACAGGGTCCATAACTTATATTATCTATCTACAATACCCTAACATAATACAAATTCAATGATTAATTCAAACTTAACAAATAACATATTAATCCTAATAATTTATCTTAAAAACTCACGAGGAACTCGAACCCTACACCTCGATTCACCATCACCAACTAAACAATAATCTAGTAGAGCAGTGATAAAGTATAGCAGAAACGAGCTAAAAATAAGAGAGAACTTTTTAATACTCACTAAACAGAGAATAAATAGTAACTTACATTATAACACCCTACAAATGAAATTAAGAAGATAATATAGTGGTTCCCCAGCACAACAAAAAGAAAAACCCCATAATAAACCGACACAAGCACTACAAAAACATAGTCTACATATTTAGGCGAAGGTACTCAATTACTTTACAAAGGAAGCTGATTCCATAATCTCACCGCCCTAACCACAAAGGATCTCTCACCAATGGAGGACGAAAACCTTGGACACAACAATTGAGGATTTCGAGATGATATACAAAACACAAAGTTGTCACGAACACATAACACTGTAATGAAATTGAAGAATACGAAGATCAACGTAGCTGCTAAATGGCAATCCCATGAGATCATTAACAAAAGAAGAAACATGATCATGAGCGGGAGCGTTCTCTGAACAAAAATTCTTTTACCAAGGTATCTTTGGGCCAGAATGAACTACCAACAATAATGTTAAATAATTTGGGGGGAACAGTTATTTTGAATGACGAAATATCACGCTGTTGAGAGGAACGAAATTTAAAGATGTTTAAATCTTGATCAGTTACACCGTTTAGATTTGATTTTATATAGCTGCGAATGTTGTCAGTGGAAGTATCAGGGTGAAGTCTAGATACAAATACTGTTTTACGCCGTGTTAAAACGATAAGAGTGTTAGAAGTAGAGGGATCAACGCCATTTACAACCGCGGAAGAGTTTGTAGGAGTTATAGTTGGAGACTGCACGACTACTGCAGGTGGTTTAGCTTTTTGGACTTTCGAAGAGTTAATGCTTGCAGTCGAAGTGGAAGCATTAGAAGTTGGGTCTATGCCTTTGCCATTATCGATTGATGTATTATTATTAGGAGGGGGAATTGGCGATATTGGAGAATTTGCATTTGAGAAGAAGTAGTGCCAAAGACTACCTCCAGACAATAATTTACCTGCGACAACAGCAAGGATACAACCACTCTCTTCCTAACATGAAAAGGCCAAGACGCGTTAAGACAATACAGCCTCTGCAACTGAAACCTTATGCGACAAAGCAAGGTATTGATGTGTCTCTTAAAGTCCAACTTCCGATCAATTATAATACCAAGACATTTCATTTCATCAACAAATTCCACTAACACAGAACCCACAGAAATATTAAGAGAACCACCATTACCATGATCATTGAACAACATAGCTTTAGTATACAATATAATTTTATGACTTTCGCTGTTGGACAGTGTTGGGGTTTTTGTTCAGCGGCCACTGCGACGCATTATACCATCTTGGTCCAAACGAGTGTTTAGAGTAAGTGGGAGCTGTTCGAAGATAAGGAGGCCTGCTCTAATAAACACTTGTCCTGCCTTTTGAGCGAGAATTGCTAAACATAGTTTAACTGCTTTCAACTCGAAAGCATCAAAAGTAGCAGGTTCGCCCGACGATTGTGAAATCGAAATACATGGGGAAATAAGTAGATAGGCTATGGGGATGTTGACATTTCACCACGGTATATTTTGATGTGGATGTTAAAATGAGAAACTCACCGCGGTAAATTTTGATGGGGATGCTGCACGAAAAAATTCACTACGATAAAATTTGGTGCGCATGTTTTAATATGAACTACTAGATGGGACTGTTTCTTAATTTGGCGTAGATACACTCCAAAACTACTGTAATTCATATTACAGCAGTTTGAAGTGTGTATATGGGATGGTGAAATAACAAGTCTTACTATTATCGAATGGGGCTGGTGAGATCCACCATGTGAAAGGTTAATATAGCATAGACACATCTCAAAATGGGTAATACGATTACGTATCATAGACAAAAACAAGGTGTTTGTTTTATTTGACGGTGAGTTGTATATATACTTACCATCAGATAATGTTGTAGCATTGTAGCACTAAAATGCTGCTGTAGGCCGTCAAAATAAAGTCTTCTGGTTTGAACAGGCACTTTGATGCATTTAGCAAGCTTTGGTTATTCGTCACTAGATGGTGGTATAGTGATATGTAAAGGGGTCCAAGGATTGTTTGAACTGGCACATTGATTCATTTATTTATATCGATCGTTTGATTTTTGGATTTTTGTGAAATGAATATGAAAATTTAAAACTTCTAGCCCTCAAATAATACAATAATTTTGTGAACGTTGCGTTAATTTTCGTATATATAGAAGTCAATTTTAAGTAAAACTCACAGTACGAAATTGAAATTGAATGTGATATTATGGCGAACAGATGTAATAAGCTTGATCAATTCTTTCAGTTATAAAAAATAATATATTTGAAAATAACAAAGAATACAACATTTTTGAAGCTTTCAGAACAAATACAACAAATGGAGAAAGAATTGTGCTGAAAGTTAATGACGTTATTCTCAGATTGCCAACAAGATTCCTCGAACTATCAAATGAATACGTGAAAGAAATAGCTGGCGGAAGTTATTTAGTGACAAGAACTATGTTAAAAGATGGTTGCGGATCTTTACAAATTAGAATTAAAATATTTGGATCAAACATATTTAACATAAAATAAAAGTAAATATACATTTTGTTTTATATTAAAAAATTGCAACGTCTTTTCATTCAAATGTTTACACAGAGAAAGATGTCTCTTAATAAGAAAGACGAACCTTTGCTCGTTGGCCCCTGGCTTATCCAGATCCCAAGTCAATGGCTGCAATAGGACTTTATTATGCTGTAGTAAGAGATATAATCAGATGTTATTTCAAAGCATTTAAGGAGGTCATACCATTGTCCATTGTTGGGAAGGCATGTTACAACTAATGTCCTTATTAACTCAAAAAATTGGGATTTTATTCTTCCTGAAATTGCTGCAGATATTTGGGTTTGTGGAAAAGAAAAACTTTATTAATTTTATCATGAAATATGTAGTCAAGTTCTTTCCAGTTTTTTTTTTTCAATGAATACAAATATCTTAAATGCGATATTTACAGCGTACTTAAATCTATAGTCCAAATGTATGGGACAGTTTTTTAAATAATTTTGACAAGCTCTAAGTTTCATACTATTTTTTAAAATGTAATGATAGTTGTTTAATGGTTTAGGAAATCTCTCGACACCATTATAACTTATTTCTCCATCTGCCCAATCTAAGCCATTCAAATGTGCATTTATTCTGCATGCAAGTAAGTTCTTTTATATCAAAAGGTGAACGGAACAAAAAATAATCTAGAACAACCAAAGCACCACACATAAATGATAGTTCCTTCACGAAAATGTTCCATGACAATATGGAAAATCAACCATTAAAATATCCAATCTGTTGATTTCACACATCTTCTTAGGAAAGTTGAATTAGACTGGAGTGCTTAGCATCGATGTTGGATAAAATCTCATCTATAATTGTATGTAGTAGCTTGTCCCAAATAACGTAAAACTTCTGCCGGAGGTTGAAGATTATCAAAACTGCCGTAACAGTAGATAATTTTATAACATCCAAATTAATGATACCGCATTCTATTTTGTTAGAAGACTTTTGGGTAGCTACTTTATTAGTTTCTTGGAGTTTCATTTTTATCAACATAAATTCCATAACCCTTTTTATATGGTTTGAGACAGGCAGAACATATGAAATAAAGCTAAATTCATGAATGCTGGAAAGAAAAGTATGGATTTCTAACAATTTCCAAGGATGATAAAATTCACTCGGGAATATATCTAGAAGGCTTTCATATATTTATTTTACCCTGATATTATTTAACATATTTTCATATGTTAATATATATTAGTACACCTACAACCATAGAAGAGGAAATTTTGAAACGGCTTGTACAGTCCAGAGCTTTACAGTCAAAGCTTTAAAATGAGGGAAGACGCAAAAACTACAGAATTGAAAAATTCTTTCAAACCGATAACGAATATAATAAACAAACTACTAAAGCTTTCAACGAAGGTGCATCCAAAATTATGCCCATACAGAACTCGATACATACTAAACTTAATGAACGAATAAAGGTAAAAATACAAATATAAGAAAATAATAAAAAATTTAAAAGATCAAATAAATAAATTCAAATATATACACTGAGACGATCCCATTGAATTAAAAGAACGATTAAAATTTTTGTTGGTATCACAGCAAGCTGGAAACAATAATCATACTAATGAAATTGTTTCTATTATCGAAGAAATGCCAGAAGGAAATGTAATATATTAAATAAAACTCCAAGGAAGTTTATACATCATTACAATAATAAAAAAAACAATCAATAGCAGTGAAAGAAAATGTTTCGAGCATATAGGGAGTCAATATTGACAAAGACACAACCTTAAGGTGCAAAATAAGAAGATTAAGAATGTTGCACCTACATACGGAAATCAAGCTCATGCAAGAAATATTAAAAAAATGTCATTCAAGAATGTACCTACCTAAAAGAGGAAATATTACAACTGAAACGTTCACAAAATAAAATATTTAAAGTCTTAACTCAACCTCCATTAAATTCGATTGCTCTTATATATCACTCCAAAATTGAATAATGGAAAAGCGGAATTTGGTAAATGAACTTCACCATCAAGCACGAAGAAATTTTGAAGCAAATTCGCTATGAACTGGGGATAACAAAAGAAATTAAACATTAAATTAAGATTATGAGCAATGCAGGAGAAAAACTTATAGTGATGTATCAGCAGGCTACTTCAATTTTTGTGTACCCTTGAATCGTCTACTGTGGTTCGCAGAGGACTTCGATAAAGTAATTTGTAACAGCAAGCATGACTCTTTAGCGCAGTGTCAACGATAAAAATGTGTTTTATCCAACTGTGGATGAGGAGGAAATTAATCTTACAATTACAAATGTTGTGCGGAAAGTATAACAATTATATTATATTCAATTATCAGGCAAGGCAATATAATTGAAGTGTTAAATTGTCTGCCAATTATGAAAGACCTCGATATGTTGCTTTGATGTTTGAAAAAGACAACAAGCTGCAACATTGTGAACTTCAAAACATCAAAGTTCACTCGTCTCTAATACCTATCCATATGATGATATAAATCTAAAGTTTGAAAAAATCGCTACGTAGTGCTAAATGATATGTATACAAAGTTTTAACAATCATATTACATGAAGTAGCCACAACCACTTCTTCCATATGCTAGTTTTAAAGACAAGCTCATTGCCGTTATTTTCATTAACGATCAGAATGAAGCTGTTAGGAATGGACCAATCGATTTAAAAATCCAATTTGAATCCAATACACCAATTCCACAAAACAATTCTGCTGCAAATACTGTTTAATTATCCATGATCGTCTGGTACGTCCGGGAATCGTACGAAAAGTAGTATAATGTATAATTTGTTTTAAACTCCCCGTTGTAGACCCCAAAAAGATTTCAATAAAGCACGGCTTACTTAGATATTATTATTTTATATTTTATTTTCAAATAAGAATTTAAAGATTAGACATTATGTGTTGCGAGTAAATATTTATATATTTGTAGTGAGTAAAGAATAATATGTTGAAATTATTATTGTTAGTTTACGTAGATTACTTCTATACTGAATCTTAAATCATAAATCAATTTATATTTTAATTATCGTCCTTTGATACAGATTCATTTGAACTATATACGTTTGATTCCTGAAGATTATTAAATCCATTGTGGCCCCAAGCATAAGTATGAATATCATAATAATAAACACTTGTCCTGCCTTTTGAGCGAGAATTGCTAAACATAGTTTAACTGCTTTTAACTCGAAAGCATCCAAAGTAGCAGGTTCGCCCGACGATTGTGAAATCGAAATACATGGGGAAATAAGTAGATAGGCTATGGGGATGTTGACATTTCACCACGGTATATTTTGATGTGGATGTTAAAATGAGAAACTCACCGCGGTAAATTTTGATGGGGATGCTGCACGAAAAAATTCACTACTTTATTAATTTTATCATGAAATATGTAGTCAAGTTCTTTCCAGTTTTTTTTTTTTTTTTTCAATGAATACAAATATCTTAAATGCGATATTTACAGCGTACTTAAATCTATAGTCCAAATGTATGGGACAGTTTTTTAAATAATTTTGACAAGCTCTAAGTTTCATACTATTTTTTAAAATGTAATGATAGTTGTTTAATGGTTTAGGAAATCTCTCGACACCATTATAACTTATTTCTCCATCTGCCCAATCTAAGCCATTCAAATGTGCATTTATTCTGCATGCAAGTAAGTTCTTTTATATCAAAAGGTGAACGGAACAAAAAATAATCTAGAACAACCAAAGCACCACACATAAATGATAGTTCCTTCACGAAAATGTTCCATGACAATATGGAAAATCAACCATTAAAATATCCAATCTGTTGATTTCACACATCTTCTTAGGAAAGTTGAATTAGACTGGAGTGCTTAGCATCGATGTTGGATAAAATCTCATCTATAATTGTATGTAGTAGCTTGTCCCAAATAACGTAAAACTACTGCCGGAGGTTGAATATTATCAAAACTGCCGTAACAGTAGATAATTTTATAACATCCAAATTAATGATACCGCATTCTATTTTGTTAGAAGACTTTTGGGTAGCTACTTTATTAGTTTCTTGGAGTTTCATTTTTATCAACATAAATTCCATAACCCTTTTTATATGGTTTGAGACAGGCAGAACATATGAAATAAAGCTAAATTCATGAATGCTGGAAAGAAAAGTATGGATTTCTAACAATTTCCAAGGATGATAAAATTCACTCGGGAATATATCTAGAAGGCTTTCATATATTTATTTTACCCTGATATTATTTAACATATTTTCATATGTTAATATATATTAGTACACCTACAACCATAGAAGAGGAAATTTTGAAACGGCTTGTACTGTCCAGAAATGTTTTGAAAAGGAAATTTCAAAGCTTTAAAATGAGGGAAGACGCAAAAACTACAGAATTGAAAAATTCTTTCAAACCGATAACGAATATAATAAACAAACTACTAAAGCTTTCAACGAAGGTGCATCCAAAATTATGCCCATACAGAACTCGATACATACTAAACTTAATGAACGAATAAAGGTAAAAATACAAATATAAGAAAATAATAAAAAATTTAAAAGATCAAATAAATAAATTCAAATATATACACTGAGACGATCCCATTGAATTAAAAGAACGATTAAAATTTTTGTTGGTATCACAGCAAGCTGGAAACAATAATCATACTAATGAAATTGTTTCTATTATCGAAGAAATGCCAGAAGGAAATGTAATATATTAAATAAAACTCCAAGGAAGTTTGTACATCATTACAATAATAAAAAAACAATCAATAGCAGTGAAAGAAAATGTTTCGAGCATATAGGGAGTCAATATTGACAAAGACACAACCTTAAGGTGCAAAATAAGAAGATTAAGAATGTTGCACCTACATACGGAAATCAAGCTCATGCAAGAAATATTAAAAAAAAAATGTCATTCAAGAATGTACCTACCTAAAAGAGGAAATATTACAACTGAAACGTTCACAAAATAAAATATTTAAAGTCTTAACTCAACCTCCATTAAATTCGATTGCTCTTATATATCACTCCAAAATTGAATAATGGAAAAGCGGAATTTGGTAAATGAACTTCACCATCAAGCACGAAGAAATTTTGAAGCAAATTCGCTATGAACTGGGGATAACAAAAGAAATTAAACATTAAATTAAGATTATGAGCAATGCAGGAGAAAAACTTATAGTGATGTCTCAGCAGGCTACTTCAATTTTTGTGTACCCTTGAATCGTCTACTGTGGTTCGCAGAGGACTTCGATAAAGAAGAAATGTAATATATTAAATAAAACTCCAAGGAAGTTTGTACATCATTACAATAATAAAAAAAACAATCAATAGCAGTAAAAGCAAATGTTTCGAGCATATAGGGAGTCAATATTGACAAAGACACAACCTTAAGGTGCAAAATAAGAAGATTAAGAATGTTGCACCTACATACGGAAATCAAGCTCATGCAAGAAATATTAAAAAAAAAATGTCATTCAAGAATGTACCTACCTAAAAGAGGAAATATTACAACTGAAACGTTCACAAAATAAAATATTTAAAGTCTTAACTCAACCTCCATTAAATTCAATTGCTCTTATATATCACTCCAAAATTGAATAATGGAAAAGCGGAATTTGGTAAATGAACTTCACCATCAAGCACGAAGAAATTTTGAAGCAAATTCGCTATGAACTGGGGATAACAAAAGAAATTAAACATTAAATTAAGATTATGAGCAATGCAGGAGAAAAACTTATAGTGATGTATCAGCAGGCTACTTCAATTTTTGTGTACCCTTGAATCGTCTACTGTGGTTCGCAGAGGACTTCGATAAAGTAATTTGTAACAGCAAGCATGACTCTTTAGCGCAGTGTCAACGATAAAAATGTGTTTTATCCAACTGTGGATGAGGAGGAAATTAATCTTACAATTACAAATGTTGTGCGGAAAGTATAACAATTATATTATATTCAATTATCAGGCAAGGCAATATAATTGAAGTGTTAAATTGTCTGCCAATTATGAAAGACCTCGATATGTTGCTTTGATGTTTGAAAAAGACAACAAGCTGCAACATTGTGAACTTCAAAACATCAAAGTTCACTCGTCTCTAATACCTATCCATATGATGATATAAATCTAAAGTTTGAAAAAATCGCTACGTAGTGCTAAATGATATGTATACAAAGTTTTAACAATCATATTACATGAAGTAGCCACAACCACTTCTTCCATATGCTAGTTTTAAAGACAAGCTCATTGCCGTTATTTTCATTAACGATCAGAATGAAGCTGTTAGGAATGGACCAATCGATTTAAAAATCCAATTTGAATCCAATACACCAATTCCACAAAACAATTCTGCTGCAAATACTGTTTAATTATCCATGATCGTCTGGTACGTCCGGGAATCGTACGAAAAGTAGTATAATGTATAATTTGTTTTAAACTCCCCGTTGTAGACCCCAAAAAGATTTCAATAAAGCACGGCTTACTTAGATATTATTATTTTATATTTTATTTTCAAATAAGAATTTAAAGATTAGACATTATGTGTTGCGAGTAAATATTTATATATTTGTAGTGAGTATAGAATAATATGTTGAAATTATTATTGTTAGTTTACGTAGATTACTTCTATACTGAATCTTAAATCATAAATCAATTTATATTTTAATTATCGTCCTTTGATACAGATTCATTTGAACTATATACGTTTGATTCCTGAAGATTATTAAATCTATTGTGGCCCCAAGCATAAGTATGAATATCATAATAATAAACACTTGTCCTGCCTTTTGAGCGAGAATTGCTAAACATAGTTTAACTGCTTTTAACTCGAAAGCATCCAAAGTAGCAGGTTCGCCCGACGATTGTGAAATCGAAATACATGGGGAAATAAGTAGATAGGCTATGGGGATGTTGACATTTCACCACGGTATATTTTGATGTGGATGTTAAAATGAGAAACTCACCGCGGTAAATTTTGATGGGGATGCTGCACGAAAAAATTCACTACGATAAAATTTGGTGGGCATGTTTTAATATGAACTACTAGATGGGACTGTTTCTTAATTTGGCGTAGATACACTCCAAAACTACTGTAATTCATATTACAGCAGTTTGAAGTGTGTATATGGGATGGTGAAATAACAAGTCTTACTATTATCGAATGGGGCTGGTGAGATCCACCATGTGAAAGGTTAATATAGCATAGACACATCTCAAAATGGGTAATACGATTAGTATCATAGAGAAAAACAAGTAAAAAAACATTAAGTTCGGCCGGGCCAAACTTTTAATACCCTCCACCCTAGGGTAAAAGAACATTAGAAGAAATGTGGCAAAAAACATTAAAATGCCGAATATCGGGAGGTACCGTTATATAGGGGCTACACCAACACGTGCACCTATAATTACAATGCTTCGCCACACGAACTAGGACCCATTATGACCCACAAATACCAACTTTTACACAAATCAGTGAAAAAATGTGGCATAAATCATCAAAATGCCGAATATCGGGAGGTACCGTTATATGGGGACTATACCAGAACGTGGACCTATACATGCAATGTTTTGCCACACGCTCAGGGACCCGTTGTGACCTACAAATACCAATTTTCAGACAAATCCGTGAAAAAAATGTGGCATAAATCATCAAAATACCGAATATCGGTAGGTACCGTTATATGGGGGCTATACCAAAACGTGGACCTATACATGCAATGTTTTGTCACACGCTCAGGGACCCGTCATGACCTACAAATACCAATTTTCAGATAAATCCGTGAAAAAATGTGGCATAAATCATCAAAATACCGAATATCGGGAGGTACCGTTATATGGGGACTATACCAGAACGTGGACCGATATATCTCATTTTCAATACCAACCATCCTAGGGACAATACACACACTTGTGCCAAATTTCAAAGGTCTACGTCAAATAATGTGGGCTCTATCGTGATTTCAACAGACAGACAGACAGACGGACAGACAGACGGACAGACAGACAGACAGACGGACATCGCTAAATCGTCTTAGAATTTTATGCTGATTATGAATATATATACTTTATGGGGTCTAAGACGAATATTTAGAGGTGTTACAAACGGAATGACAAAGTTAATATACCCTCCTACCCATGGTGGAGGGTATAACAAGGTGTTTGTTTTATTTGACGGTGAGTTGTATATATACTTACCACCAGATAATGTTGTAGCATTGTAGCACTAAAAATGCTGCTGTAGGCCGTCAAAATAAAGTCTTCTGGTTTGAACAGGCACTTTGATGCATTTAGCAAGCTTTGGTTATTCGTCACTAGATGGTGGTATAGTGATATGTAAAGGGGTCCAAGGATTGTTTGAACTGGCACATTGATTCATTTATTTATATCGATCGGTTGATTTTTGGATTTTTGTGAAATGAATATGAAAATTTAAAACTTTTAGCCCTCAAATAATACAATAATATTGTGAACGTTGCGTTAATTTTCGTATATATAGAAGTCAATTTTAAGTAAAACTCACAGTACGAAATTGAAATTGAATGTGATATTATGGCGAACAGATGTAATAAGCTTGTTCAATTCTTTCAGTTATAAAAAATAATATATTTGAAAATAACAAAGAATACAACATTTTTGAAGCTTTCAGAACAAATACAACAAATGGAGAAAGAATTGTGCTGAAAGTTAATGACGTTATTCTCAGATTGCCAACAAGATTCCTCGAACTATCAAATGAATACGTGAAAGAAATAGCTGGCGGAAGTTATTTAGTGACAAGAACTATGTTAAAAGATGGTAGCGGATGTTAGCAGGATGGTAGCAGATGTTATTTCAAAGCATTTAAGGAGGTCATACCATTGTCCATTGTTGGGAAGGCATGTTACAACTAATGTCCTTATTAACTCAAAAAATTGGGATTTTATTCTTACTGAAATTGCTACAGATATTTGGGTTTGTGGAAAAGAAAAACTTTATTAATTTTATCATGAAATATGTAGTCAAGTTCTTTCCAGTTTTTTTTTTTTTTTTTTTTTTTCAATGAATACAAATATCTTAAATGCGATATTTACAGCGTACCTAAATCTATAGTCCAAATGTATGGGACAGTTTTTTAAATAATTTTGACAAGCTCTAAGTTTCATACTATTTTTTAAAATGTAATGATAGTTGTTTAATGGTTTAGGAAATCTCTCGACACCATTATAACTTATTTCTCCATCTGCCCAATCTAAGCCATTCAAATGTGCATTTATTCTGCATGCAAGTAAGTTCTTTTATATCAAAAGGTGAACGGAACAAAAAATAATCTAGAACAACCAAAGCACCACACATAAATGATAGTTCCTTCACGAAAATGTTCCATGACAATATGGAAAATCAACCATTGAAATATCCAATCTGTTGATTTCACACATCTTCTTAGGAAAGTTGAATTAGACTGGAGTGCTTAGCATCGATGTTGGATAAAATCTCATCTATAATTGTATGTAGTAGCTTGTCCCAAATAACGTAAAACTTCTGCCGGAGGTTGAAGATTATCAAAACTGCCGTAACAGTAGATAATTTTATAACATCCAAATTTATGATACCGCATTCTATTTTGTTAGAAGACTTTTGGGTAGCTACTTTATTAGTTTCTTGGAGTTTCATTTTTATCAACATAAATTTCATAACATATGAAATAAAGCTAAATTCATGAATGCTGGAATGAAAAGTATGGATTTCTAACAATTTCAAAGGATGATAAAATTCACTCGGGAATATATCTAGAAGGCTTTCATATATTTATTTTACCCTGATATTATTTAACATATTTTCATATGTTAATATATATTAGTACACCTACAACCATAGAAGAGGAAATTTTGAAACGGCTTGTACAGTCCAGAAATGTTTTGAAAAGGAAATTTCAAAGCTTTAAAATGAGGGAAGACGCAAAAACTACAGAATTGAAAAATTCTTTCAAACCGATAACGAATATAATAAACAAACTACTAAAGCTTTCAACGAGGGTGCATCCAAAATTATGCCCATACAGAACTCGATAAATACTAAACTTAATGAACGAATAAAGGTAAAAATACAAATATAAGAAAATAATAAAAAATTTAAAAGATCAAATAAATAAATTGAAATATATACACTGAGACGATCCCATTGAATTAAAAGAACGATTAAAATTTTTGTTGGTATCACAGCAAGCTGGAAACAATAATCATACTAATGAAATTGTTTCTATTATCGAAGAAATGCCAGAAGGAAATGTAATATATTAAATAAAACTCCAAGGAAGTTTGTACATCATTACAATAATAAAAAAAACAACAACAGTAAAAGAAAAGATTTCGAGCATATAGGGAGTCAATATTGACAAAGACACAACCTTAAGGTGCAAAATAAGAAGATTAAGAATGTTGCACCTACATACGGAAATCAAGCTCAAGCAAGAAATATTAAAAAAAATGTCATTCAAGAATGTACCTACCTAAAAGAGGAAATATTACAACTGAAACGTTCACAAAATAAAATATATAAAGTCTTAACTCAACCTCCATTAAATTCGATTGCTCTTATATATTACTCCAAAATTGAATAATGGAAAAGCGGAATTTGGTAAATGAACTTCACCATCAAGCACGAAGAAATTTTGAAGCAAATTCGCTATGAACTGGGGATAACAAAAGAAATTAAACATTAAATTACGATTATGAGCAATGCAGGAGAAAAACTTATAGTGATGTATCAGCAGGCTACTTCAATTTTTGTGTACCCTTGAATCGTCTACTGTGGTTCGCAGAGGACTTCGATAAAGTAATTTGTAACAGCAAGTATGACTCTTTAGCGCAGTGTCAACGATAAAAATGTGTTTTATCCAACTGTGGATGAGGAGGAAATTAATCTTACAATTACAAATGTTGTGTGGAAAGTATAACAATTATATTATATTCAATTATCAGGCAAGGCAATATAGTTGAAGTGTTAAATTGTCTGCCAATTATGAAAGACCTCGATATGTTGCTTTGATGTTTGAAAAAGACAACAAGCTGCAACATTGTGAACTTCAAAACATCAAAGTTCACTCGTCTCTAATACCTATCCATATGATGATATAAATCTAAAGTTTGAAAAAATCGCTACGTAGTGCTAAATGATATGTATACAAAGTTTTAACAATCATATTACATGAAGTAGTACAACCACTTCTTCCATATGCTAGTTTTAAAGACAAGCTCATTGCCGTTATTTTCATTAACGATCAGAATGAAGCTGTTAGGAATGGACCAATCGATTTAAAAATCCAATTTGAATCCAATACACCAATTCCACAAAACAATTCTGCTGCAAATACTGTTTAATTATCCATGATCGTCTGGTACGTCCGGGAATCGTACGAAAAGTAGTATAATGTATAATTTGTTTTAAACTCCCCGTTGTAGACCCCAAAAAGATTTCAATAAAGCACGGCTTACTTAGATATTATTATTTTATATTTTATTTTCAAATAAGAATTTAAAGATTAGACATTATGTGTTGCGAGTAAATATTTATATATTTGTAGTGAGTAAAGAATAATATGTTGAAATTATTATTGTTAGTTTACGTTGATTACTTCTATACTGAATCTTAATCATAAATCAATTTATATTTTAATTATCGTCCTTTGATACAGATTCATTTGAACTATATACGTTTGATTCCTGAAGATTATTAAATCTATTGTGGCCCCAAGCATAAGTATGAATATCATCCTCTAAAATACATGGCTTAGAGATTCTTTAATTTTGGTAGTTTTGTCTGTATATATTGTTTTTTTGATTTAAACGAAAACATGGTGCCCTAAAAACTTTTTGTTATAAAGACATTCTCTATATTTATCCATAGTATATTGTTTTTGGGGCCGAATTTTTAACATCTTAGATTTCTTTACTTGTTCACTATCAACTACATTGAAATCGTGCATTTGGGGCGAATGCCTACAATTTCAATCATTCTTTTTCTCTTATTCTCATTTGGCATGATAACCAAGTTTTTTCTAATTAAGAAGAGGAAGTTCATATTTATTTATTTTTTGAAAATCCTGGGGTGTCGTATCTTGCCAAAATGTAATTTAAAGTTAATTCGAAATACAAATTATGTCCGTTAAATGTTAACATACAGTTTAAAATGAAATCTTCGCCAAATTTGACTTTTAGAAAATCATACACTTTGATAAATCTACTATGCAGAACACTAAATACAATAGTCTTTCACATTTTACATTTACATTCCTTATCTGAATAGCAAACATATTTTTGGAAAATATTAAAAGGCTGGGAAAATTCGGCATCAAGAAACTTTTTTTTCTGTCAAAAAGGGCAAATCTTTATGTTTGTCTTGAAGGTGTCAATATCAACGTGTACAATAAAACCAGTAGGAGCGTTGTAGGCAAGGGTCAAGTTCGTTAATTCCCACACATAAGCTTTTGAAATACATCTGCTAATAGCAATACATCCGTCTTTTGCATAGTTTGACAAAAATAAGTGACACCAAACATTTGTTGCATGCCTATAGTCATCTAACGAACATTCACTATCTGTCAATTTATTATAAAATTGGTTTCCAGTCATGAGTTCAAATGCTTCTTCATCAGAAAAAATGAAATCTGTCAGCAATAACAGAGTCTCGAGATAAATTCCTTACAAATTTATGATTTATAAATCTAAAACTATCTAAGAAACGAAAATCTAATCTATTTAGTTTCTTCTTTTTTGACTTGGCTATCCTCTTCGTCCTGCAATTCCTCATTATCATCGTCATCACTAGAATCTTCTTGTACAACAACTGCACAGTTTAAAAAGATAAGACATTGAAATATGCCTTTCTTTATCTTGGCGAATGACTCTTTTTCACCACAAAATTGAACTAGTTCTTTAAATTCTTTACGAAGAAAAGTTGTGGAAAAATAACGGAAGAAATTTAGGAATATGGTATTGCAGATTGCACCATATATAATTGGTATCTCTAATGAAAGCTGTTTCTTCTTCGGGTGTTGAAATATTTATAGATTCGTTTTGGTGAGATAACTACTTAACAAAAATATACAACCTTGAATTAGTTCATTTAGAAAAGTTGTTGCTGTAGGAACAATAATCCTAAAGCAGCACTAAAACAAGTGTATGCAATGGAAGCAATGTAGTTGTTGTGGACAAAAAATCCATCACTACAAAAACAAAACTTTGTTGTGAAAAAGATCTGCCAATAGAACTTGAGTCGAACCTGGAGAGATTCTAGTGTATAATTCGCATATGCTAATTTGCAATAAGTTCGAAATATATACTACTTTCCAGAGAACGGCCCTTCTAAGCCATCATCCACACCAAATATGCCTGATGAGCCGCTTAACCAACGGCGAAACGCGTCGCATAGTGGTGAGTGTGTGATAGTGTCTATCTGGCTTTCCTTTTCACTGCAAATTCCTGATCATTAAGCTCGTCTCGAAAGAGAAAACAAACACGATAATCATTGAAGTTGATGACCAGAGGCATATGTAGTAGTTTTCTGTCGTCAGACCTGATAGACTTACGTACTCTCCTCTGCTTCGGACGTGAAAAGGAAAGTGTGTGCTTTGTGGGGAAATAAATTCAATAGTGCATTCTAAAGAATGTAGGAATTTATAAACTCAAGTTCAGGCAATAATTTTAAAATTAATAAATTATTATTTTTAAGAACATAGCCCATAGATGAGCCACCCAAAAACGGTACTTTGGGCAGTTGGTACAACATTTCAGCCATACACCCCCTCCATAATCACTTTCGGAAAGATATCGACGCCAATCACTTTATCAATTACAGAAGATTGATTAAACTTTGGATCCGCAAAAAACAGATGGGGGAATCCAGATTTTCCCACGGTGTACCGATGTTCTTCGCTACGTACGTGTGATCATATATTATTCACAATTTTATTACAATTGTCGCAAACCTTTTTCCCCTTCACAGCTGATTAATATTGATTTTGTTGTTTTAGTTTTTCTTGAAAAATCATGAATAACACGATTTGTTTTTCATTAAATACTCATCTCCATGACAGTTCTCTAAGTGTAATTCTAAATCGCTAACACTTTTGCATAAAACTTCACAAAACATACAATGCTTGTTCATATGTTTCACAAATTCTCTCTTATTCTTAACAGCTGCAAGACCAATAATTTTTTGAGACATTTTTAAAACTTTTCCAAACATATTGCAAAACGATGCTAATTATTCTGCGAATTTTTGAGTATTGATCTTTATTCCAATCCATTCAAAATACTATTTACCATATTTGGTAAACAAATTGAAATTTCGGAATTATATGATTGATGCAGAATTTGTCATAAAACTCTGCAACAACGCTTCCCCCCAAATTCTCATATTCATTTCACAAAAATCCAATTGTTAGATAACGTAAACAATGGTGTTACTTCTTCAAAACCCTTCAATATTCGATAATTCAGGGTTTGCACTGAAACTGTTTCAGTTCCAAATATTTTAAATTGCTACATAATTGGTCTGTTCCAGAACTGCAAGAATTTAAAAGTCTGGAAGTACGACAAGCTTGCCAAAAGCTTAAAATAAAGAAAGCACCATTACCAGACAGAACACCAAACGAGGTAGTCGCACTTCTTGGAAACATGTGGCCTGAACTCCTCTTAGATGTTTTCAACAAATATCTCGATTCGGATATTTTTCCAAGAGCATGGAAAAAGCAACAACTTGTGCTACTCCGAAAAAGCAATAAACCATTGGACAACCCGTCGTCCTACAGCCAGTGAAAAACTTTTAGAAAAATTATTACTGAATAGGCTAGAAGCAGAAATCAACAGAAGAGGAGGATTCTCTGGCCTGCAGTTTGGCTTTGTTAAAGGAAAGTCTACTGTAGATGCTATAAACGAAGTGGTACAAACGTCAAAAGAATCCATGGATCAAAAACGCTTCTGCGCAGTTATCACCCTGGACATAAAAAATGCATTCAACTCGGCTGACTGGAACGTAATACGACAAACACAAAATTCCAACAAAACACCAAATTCCTCCTTATCTAGTGAAAATGATCGACAGTTATCTAGAAGATAGATTTCTGCTGTTTGATACTATATTAGTGGTCCAAAGCTATAAAATCTCATCAGGCGTACCTCAAGGTTCTATTCTTGGGCCATTTTTCTGGAACCTGATGTACGACGATCTACTAAATATGAATCTACAGAAAGGTACAAAGCTTATTGTATACGCAGACGATGTGGCACTATTGGTCGATCAACCCACAACACCTCTAATATAAATAGTTGCGAATGACTGCCTCTCACGAATCTCCAGGTGACTGACATCAAAAAGATTATCACTCGCTGCTCACAAAAAATGAGACAATTATAATAACTAGAAGACGTGCATGTCCATGCTGCAGACCGTGATCCCTCACGTAGCAAATGATTGCCATTGGCCTTATGTTTAGCTCCGGCTTGTCGTCTTCCATTCTCACTATTCAATTATAAAAAATCACATTAATTGAAGTCGATTTCATGAAAAATGAAGAAATGTGTTTTCAAATAAATTAATAAGTATATTTGACTGCAGTAACTACAGTAACATGTTGACTATACAAAAGCTTGCTAAAAGCCATCTGGACAAAAAGATAAAATGAACATGTTGTTATTGTATTTTCTTTTTCATTACCCACTTTGAGATTTGTTTATGTTATATTCAACTTTCACTGGTTAAATGTCACCAGCCCCATTCGAATGAACATATTACAGCAGTTTTGGAGCGAGTCTAGGCTACACTAAGAAAAAGCGCCATCTATTGATTCATATTTAAACATGTAATTTCAACATCCCCATAAAATTTTACCGTTGTAAATTTCTCGTGTCAACATCCCCATAGCATATCTTTTAAAATACTTTTAAAAAAAATTATTGGCGAGTCCTCATATGTATGTCGGTCGTATCCTTTGGTCAATAGTGAAAACAACGTGGAATTTGAATGAAGTTAACAGCCTAACATTTGCATAACAATTGTTGCAACAACAACGGCAGGATAACTAAGGTTAGCAATGACTGACAGGACTTCCCATTTGAAATATTCAACTTTTTTGGGTACAGCGGCTGCGACAAAAAAATTAGAATGCGCATTCTAATGTTTAAAAATGTGATAGATTCTATAAACGAGAGAACTTGTGCTTCCACGAATTCATTAGTCGAAAAACGGAATGAATTACTTATGATTTGACGTCCACCTCTTCAGCTCAAATTTTTGCAATAGAAAGGGCTTCAATCATTTAATCCCCAGCGAGAACGTCGTCTACTTTCATAAAGAATGAAGAAGATTGAGTATCTCTAATTTATAATTTTGTGTCGGTTCCAAGTATAAGAGCAAATCTGGTCAGACATCTCCTCGCGTAGAACTCAGTCTTTAGTAAGCATGAATAAATCAACCTTATGGATAACAATAGGGATACTAAGAAGATGCTACAACATCCGATCAAGAACGTCCAAATGGAATAGCTCTAACGTCGAATACTGCAGGCTGTGTGAGGATGAGGCCATAATTAAACGATCGAACACATTTTGCTGCAACACTATCCTCAATCAGGGTATCAAGGGAAAAACTACGAGCTATGGGGGAAACAATCAACTCATAATCTCAGTGTGCCTTCAGGCGCGGATCCCTTTTTCAAACATAATTTCGAAAAAAGCTCTACTGGCTCTGGAGCTGAAGTTAAAATACAAAACTTTTCGACGCTTTTCTCCGTCCTTTCTACTTCACTACAAAAAAAAATTCATCCTTCATCTTTCTTAACTTTTACTACATAGGACGATCACAATGGATCTAAAGTGCTCCGAGTGAGGTAGCTACAATTTCAATTGTAATCTCTAACCTAATCTAACGTTGTGTCGGTTTATCAGGATTAATTACAGGATGTTGTAAAACAAGCAAGTGAATTGGACGATATAAGTACATTTTCAAATACAATTTTATCCGAAGACGTACGAAGTTAAGAATCTCCTAACCGACAATATCCTTTCAGAACTTTACTTTATAATTCATTATATTTAAAATGAAGGGTTTACAACAGTTGCGAAATTCGTTACGGTCGTTGTTTGTTGAATCGAATGGAACAAGTGCTTCTGTTTCCTTTACAAACGTGTGCTATAAACGAGAGGCTTTTAAGAAGCGATCATCTAAAACGATCCCAGCATTGAAAAGCTCCTCTCCGTAGCGAAAAAGAGTAGAACCTCTTTCCTACAACGCGAATTAGCGAATATTCCTCCTGGAAGAATAGCAAAGAAGATATTTAACTCTTTATTGTATTGGTCTTGCTTGGCATCCCCTGCTGGTTGTTGGCTGTTGGTAAAAATGCGTCAATTGATTCTTCTTTTTTATACCCTTCACCATAGTATGGTATACCCTCCATACTTAACTTCAACATAACATAACTTTGTCATTCCGTTTGTAACTCCTCGAAAAACTCATGTCAGACCTAACAAAGTATATATATTCTTGATCAGAGAAAAATTCTAAGTCGGTTTAGCGATGTCTGTCTGTTGTAATCACGCAATTTTTCGAACGAATTGAGATAGACGGCTAAAATTTTGCACGCATTTTTATTTTGCCAGTAGGCGGATTAGGTTCGTAAATGGCCATGTAGGTTCACGTTTTCATATAGCCCCCATATAACAGTACCTCCCGATATTCGGTATTATAATGATTTTAGCGACATTATTCAGTGGAATTGTTTCAAATTTGATATTTGAAGTTTATTTTTAAAACAATGCTCAACTCAGACCTAGACTTCACATATCATCATCATTTGTTTTCTTTTAAAATAGAAGTGTGAAGTTAAACTAAACAAAAATATTGTGTAGAAAAGTAAAAGGAAAAGGAAGGTAAAAAAGTACTGCTTTCTTACTTGTTATACTTGCTTACTTGTTACTTGTGGTAAAAAACCCGTTTCAAAATAAATGCATAAGGATTCAATACTTAAACGATTTCCATTTTGAACTTCACATATCATCATCATTTGTTTTCTTTTAAAATAGAAGTGTGAAGTTAAACTAAACCAAAATATTGTGTAGAAAAGTAAAAGGAAAAGGAAGGTAAAAAAGTACTGCTTTCTTACTTGTTATACTTGCTTACTTGTTACTTGTGGTAAAAAACCCGTTTCAAAATAAAAGCATAAGGATTCAATACTTAAACGATTTCCATTTTGAACTGAATCCCAGTAAAAACGAATGGATATATGGAAGAGCGTTACCGTTATATGGAAGTCAAACTAAAATACAATTCAATGTTTTATTCCTGTAGTGCATTATAGGGCCAACGATATGTTTTAGAGGTAAAAAGTCAGAGGAACAAAGTAGACTTTCCAAAGTTAGTTTATATATGCCTGTTAGCGATTAGAACGACATCTGCCAAAGTCGGTAAATATATACATATATATATATATATATATATATATATATATATATATATATATATATATATATATATATATATATATATATATATATATATATATATATATATCTAAGGTTGGTTGACGCATATATTCAAGATTGCACATCGGAAGAATCCTGAATATTTCGATTGATAACTTCGTTACTATTAGCTTCTAACGTCAAAGGAATCAAGCCTTCAGAAGCATATTGTTTAATTAGGAATCGCATTAAATATACCTTTTATAGACCCCTGGTTTGGACCTTAATTATTCGTTAAAATGTCCAGTCCATTAATCCTGCATTACAAGGTACGTATAGTGCAGTGTTGTCAAGTGACCTGGTGTTATTAAATTACCGCGACAACAACAAAGCAATCGGTTTTGTTTAGGTACAAAGGTCGTTTTACAACGTTACCTCTTTCCCTCTTGCTTTGTTTCCCGCCAATCGTTGTTTTCTAATTTGGATGCTTGCATTCGGCAACATCATAATAAAAACAAAAGTTAAAAATGAAATTTTTGCAAAAATCGTTTACCAATATTCTTTTGTTTTGGTTCATGTAAAGCAACAAAACATTAAACATTTCGTTTATTCTATCAAAATCACCTCCAAGCATTGTTTTTGCTAGTTCTTAGTTTGGTGTGCTTTATTACCTGAAACAAAGATCACAATATTATTCTTTTTATTTGGTCGGTCCGCTTTAACTTTGCAAATTGTTGTTGTCACATTTATTCTCCTTTTCTCGTTGTAACAGTCAAATTCATTTTCTGTTTGGTTTGTCGCAAACAACATCAACACTGTTGAACCATCAATCAATATCATTGCTTGTTTTTTTGCTCTCTGATCAGCACTTGTGGTTTGTTAGATCAGTGAACGAACATAACCGAAGGAAGAATATTTGTGTTTATTCCTCTTTCTGTCGTGTAAACGAGAATAGAGTCCAATCTCCCTCTTCGATTGTCAACTCTATTATTTATTCGGATCCTGCTTTGAGGATCAATGTAATAGCGAGAAAAGAAAACCAACGAAATGGTTTGGATGTTGGTTCAATTCTGGATCCGGCTTGAAGGATGAGAAAGTGAGAAAAGAAAGAACAACCTTCAAACTTCTTTGGATTTGGTTCAATTCCTTGTATTTGGCTCGAAGTACCAAATTTAAGTGAAAAATATAGTCCAGTCTCCCTCTTCGATTGTCAACTCTATTCCGTTTTCGGATCGACTGGCGCAATGTAAAGTGAAAAAAGAAACACGACCGCTTCGTTAGGGTGATATTTCAATTCTGATTTTATTTAAAAAATATGTTACTTAAGTACTACACAAACTAATCTAACTTAACCAAATCGCAGCCGCACAATTATTCTTATCTATTGATAATATTGAATGGAGAACATTGCGGGGCTGCTTGACATTTCATTCAAGTGGTCTTGGGCATCTACTGAGCGCATCGATATATGTGCGTGTGGGTTTTAACCTTTATTATTGTGCGTCAGCGCACAAGATCACCGAATTGTTCACATGTGGTATTTTTTGGCGACTGGGAAATATATAATTTTTTAATATTTATTGCTTATTGCTAGATTTTCCAAGCGCCTCAACCACACTCAAAAGTATGTACAACGTATTTTGTACAGTCGTGTCCGTTTAGTTGGAGTAGCTACATTAGGTCGGTCGGCCAAATTTGTTGTAATAGGGTGTAATAGGTGGTCGTAGTAGGTACTTGAGAATTAACTTTTCGAATAGTACGTCGGAGTATTCTCCTTTAAAATTTTCTCCACATTGTAAATAGAACAATGAACATCTTTTCTGAATCGCAGAAAAGAAGTAGTCGCTTCGTAGAATCAATTCCGAATTTGCGTCCCCTTAGATGTCTTCCATGGGGATTTTTCATCTTGGCCATCTTTTCTTTATTTGTTTAGTGCTATTTTTTATACCTTCCACAGTATATTAGTGTATATTAAGTCTGTCATTCCGTTTGTAACACCTCGAAATAAACATTTTATACCCCACAAAGTATATATATTCTTGATCAGCATCAAATTGTATATCGATTTAGCGATGTCCGCCCGTCTGTCCGTCTGTGAAAATCACTATAGCTTCCGAACGAATTGATGAAGATCGATAAAATTTTATTCAAATGTACATTATGTCTGCAGGACTTTTGGTATTGAAAATGGGCCATGTAAGTCCACGTTTTGGTATAGCCCCCATATAACAGTACCTCCCGATATTGGGTATTATGATGATTTCAGCGACAATATTATTATTCAAATTTGGTATTGTTCGTAATGAATGCTACAGCCTATGACAGGAGATTGTATGTGCAGGTCCAAGTCTTCGTATAGCCCCCATATAACGGTACCTCCTTATATTTGGTATTTTCGTGGTTTTAGCGACATTATTCACGGGAATTGTTTAAAATTTGGTATTTTAAGTTCAAAATAGATATTACAGCCTAGCACAGAAAATTTTCTGTGTAGGTCCACGTCTTCGTATAGCCCCCATATAACGGCACCTCCCAATATTCGGTATTTTGATGATTTTACCAACATTATTGACCGGAATTGTTTTAATTTTTGTATTTGAAGTTCATAATGGATACTACAGCCTACGACAGAAAATGTCTGTGCAGGTCCACATCTTCGTATAGCCCCCATATAACGGTACCTCCTGAGAAAATTAATCGGATCCATTTGTCAAGCACCACGATGATTGTATAAATTGTTTAGTAAAGGGACATAAAGTAAAATGCTAGTAAGATTAGTTGTTTGAAATGTGGTTAACGTCATCACAATTTCTTACATCGCGAGTCATTAAAACCGAATAGTTCGATTCCGGTCCTGACTCCTTAGACTTTGTCAAGCGCATCAAAATCGTTGTTGTCAGCTTCAGCCCCAGTTTTTTGTCCCTCTAAATGTTTAACCTCCCCATCGGTTGGAGTCCAAAATCAAAAATCTAACTCTGTTTATTCGAAATCACTACACAAATTGACGTAATTGAGCTTAATTATAATTTAAAAAATCAAATTTATCGAACGGAAATCATGAAAAGTAATTAAAATTTGTAAACAATATTGTAAGATGACCTTCGGGTAAAATCGGTCTCGCGACAGCTGCTGGTATATAAACTGACCTTGGCACAAAACCTTAACTAACACACCCGTGAAATTTTTTCGGGAAATACCTAGCTTGAATGAAGCCCGAATCTGTAACTGCAGGTTCATCTACGGCTTCGAACTATTAAATTTCGAGAATAAAATTGAAGTCCGAATCTGTTACTGCAGATTCATCTGCGTCTTCATATCGCGTAATATCTTTGTAGCAGAGATGGATCCCGAATCTGTTACTGCAGATTCATTTGCGGTTCCATTCCCTACATTTTGTTCGAATAAAAAGCTTACACTGCACTATACAAACCGTACCTACCATGGTAGAAGAAAACAGGTAGTCGCATCGGCACAGCTGCTGGGACAATGAACTGTCAAACCGATTTTGAAAATTGAAAATTGCCTCGTATAAAAACATTTAAAATCCACTTATTTTTCATAAAACATTTTAAAAATTTTGACATATCAATGTTCTCAAGCGTTGATGCATCTACCTATATTCTTCTACCATGGTACCTACTATTGAAGCTAATTTAGATTAAGTTTAATTGTGTCGTTTGCATAGAAGTTTATATTGTTGCCATAAAACGAAACTAAGAATAAATAGTTACATTTATATTATTGCATATACACTACGGTACACTGCTCGACGCATTCGGTGTAACCCGGCGGAGCCCCTCTGAACTAAACACATATTGAAATCACCAAGAATTAGTATACAGCCTGAATCATTAATCTTTTAATGAATAAGTTTATATAAGAACAAGTTATAAAAAAAATTATATCAATTAAATTAGTGGTGTAGTTGGCATCAACTGCTATGATGACGGCATCACATGTTTACCCAAGTCTCAGAGAACACTAATACATTGTAATGAATTTATAGGCAAATATGCAAAATTGTCCGATCTCTCCACAAATTCTTTATAAAATGCCCAGGCTAAAATTCTTTTAAAATTAATTGAGAAAAAATATTTTTGTAGTGTTAAAAAAAAATTTTGTTCTGATCATGGTAGAATGAAATAAAGGTAACCTCATTTCAAATTAGGATTACAAGCTCTGCATTTTCTATAATTTACCTTTAAATTAATTGAGAAAAAATATTTTTGTAGTCCTTGATATATCTGTAATGTAGCGAAGTTCTCAAACCGGGATGATAAAGAGGAAAATTCTTTTTTCTCCGGTTGCAAATCCTTTATAAAATTTAAAAAAAAATATTTTTTAACCAACATGATTTGAAATAAAGCAAGCGAAAGCGTAAGCATTTTGGGTGTAATTTTGCGTTCCACAATATATTTTCTTTCGCACGTATGCGAACACAAATGTCAAAATCAGTCACTTGTGTGTTTGCTGTCGTCTAATTATAATTCAGGAGAATTGTTTCAGCATAAATATTGCTATTATTGAAAGTGGAAATAAAAAGGTGAGCAAAAATAATAAATGCAATTATAATATGTCAAGAACAAATATAATTCTTTCCTCAATTCCTCTACGATAAAATCATCTACTATATAGCTGCCATGGTAGAAGAATACAGGTAGATGCATCAACGCTTGGGAACATTGTTATGTCAAAAAAATTTAAATGTATTTTCGAATATAAGTAGATTTTCATATGTTTTCTATACATCACCCGGGGCTTATTATGATTTGCGTTTTTCAACAAATTTTACAAATTTAAATAATTTTTCATTCAACATTTTCAATTCCAAAATTGGTTTGACAGTTCATTGTCCCAGCAGCTGTGTCGATGCATATACCTATATTCTTCTACCATGATAGCTACGGACACTAGTTGAGAAGCTTCTCCACATCATTCCGAAATTAAACCAAAAATCGCCAAAATTATAGAAAAAGCAGTAAAAATGCAACCATGCGTCAGTTGGCTCTGTCTGAGTTGACAGTTCAGTTGCAAAAAAAAAAAAAAAAAAAAACAAATTAAAAAAAAACAAACAAAATAACATTCCGAGTTTGCCAGTGATTGCGTTGAATTTATTTGCATGTTAAAAAAAATTTTTGTTCTGATCATGGTAGAATGAAATAAAGGTAACCTCATTTCAAATTAGGATTACCAGCTCTGCATTTTCTGTAATTTACCTTGTCAAATTTTAATACATAAAAGACACTTCCCATCTCTGATTTTATGAGTATACAATGGAATTATTAATATAGATTTTGACAATGATATGTTGTCAAATGTATAAATTTGAAAAAAAATTTAAACATGATTGCATTTTTTTTGGAATTTAGTGGGACGAAACGTGTTCTTTTGATATCGTGGAACAGGCTGTTATATTTTTCCTTATTTTTGTTTTAATTTTTAACATGAATAATTTGTGGGTTCGTCGTATTTCGTATTTCATCAAATGCATGTCAAAACATTTTAGATTTTACATATTTTCAAATTTAGAACTCCTATTTTATCATTTCCTTGAAACTATATAGACGACATCTGCTGATCCAATTTCTTTCGATGATAAGCCTCTAAATATTCAATTGTCTACGCGTAGGGTACACAAATATTTAACTTCTCTGCTAAGGTAAAATGCTTTGTAAGTTTCTATAAAAATGTAAACATTTTTTTATTCAATTCTAATTTCAATACCCAAAAAGAAATTTTTCAATTGTAAATATTAAAATTGTTCAACTTGGGAATTTCGTATGCTCGACGTATTTCGGTAATGAAAAAATATTCAAATTTCTTAAAATCGTTGAAAACTGCATATCGTTACAACCTCCGATTGGTGTTGTAAAAGAAAACTTATACAAATCTACTTATTAAAGAAACAAGTTTAAAAGCAGTAAGTTCGGTCGGGCCAAACTTTGAATACCCTCCACCATTTGGAACGAATTTGGAAATTTAAAAAAAACTGAAATCCTTAAAAAATTCTGTTAAATTTTAAAATCACCGAATATTGCCGTTATATTGGGGTCTCTACGACGTGAACCTACATAGGCATTGTTTGTCATTAGCCATTACCATATTCAAATTCGAAACTTGAAATAAAGGGTGAATAATGTAGCTAAAATCATCAAAATATCGTATATAGGGAGGTGCCGTTAAATTGGAGCTGTGCGAAGACCTGGACCAGCATAGACAATCTTCTGTCACAGGCTGTCGCATCCATTACGAACTTCAAATACCACATCTCAAACAATTTCGGTGGGTATTGTACCTAAACTTTTCAAAATACCGAATATAGGGAGGTACTGATATATGGGGCCTATACGAAGACCTGGACCTGCATAGACATTTTTCTGTCACAGACTGTAGTTCCCATCACGATTTCTAAATAAGTAATTTGAAACAATTCCGGAGAATAATGGCGCTAAAATCTTCAAAATACCGAATTTTGGGAGGTAATGTTATATGGGGGTCATACGAAGACGTGGACCTGCGCAGACAATTTTCTGTCATAGGCTCTAGCATCCATTACGAATCTCAAATACCAAATTTGAAACAGTTCCGGTGAATAATGTCGCTAATATCATGAAAATACCGAATATAGGGAGGTACCATTATATGGGGGCTATACGAAGACGTGGACCTGCCCAGATAATTTTCTGTCATAGGCTGTAGTATCCATTTCGAATTTCAAATACGAAAGTTGAAACAATTCAGGTGAATAATGTCGCTAAAATCATCAAAATACCGAATATCGGGAGGTACCGTTATATGGAGGCTATATGAAAACGTGGACCTACATAGCCCATTTACGAACTTAACCTGCCTACTGGAAAAATAAACACTTGTGCAAAATTTTAGCCTTCTATCTCAATTCGTTCGAAATATAGCGTGATTACAACAGACAGACAGACGGACAGACAGACAAACGGACATGGCTAAATCGACTTAGAATTTTACGCTGATCAAGAATATATATATACTTTGTTGGGTCTGACATGAGTATTTCGAGGAGTTACAAACGGAATGACAAAGTTAATATACCCTCCATAGTATGGTGGAGGGTATAAAAAAAACATTTTGACATATCATGGTACATATATTCTTGATCAGAGTAAAATTCTAAGTCGGTTTAGCGATTTCCGTCGGTCTGTTGTAATCACGAACGAATTGAGATAGACGGCTAAAATTTTGCACGCATGTTTATTTTGTCAGTAGGCAGATTAAGTTCTTAAATGGCCATGTACGTTCACGTTTTCATATAGCCCCCATATAACAGTACCTCCCGATATTCGGTATTTTGATGATTTTAGCGACATTATTCAGCGGAATTGTTTCAAATTTGGTATTTGAAGTTCGAAATGATTACTATGGCCTATGACAGAAAATTGTCTGTCCAGGTCTTCGTATAGGCCCCATATATCAGTACCTCCCTATATTAAGTATTTCGACGATTTTTGGTACAATACTCACCAAAATTGTTTGAGATGTCGTATTTGAAGTTCGTTATGGATGCTACAGCCTGTGACAGAAAATTGTATATGCAGGTCCACGTATTCGTATAGCTCCGATATAATGGTTCCTCCCTATATACGGTATTTTGATGATTATTATATAATAATATATTATTCACCGTATATTTCAAGTTTCGAGTTTGAATATGGTAATGGCTTATGACATAGACCCCGTATATACCCCAATATAGCGGCTATATTCCATATTTTTAAGATTTTTATAGAATTTTTAACGGATTTTATTTTTTAAAAAATTTCAAATTCGTTCCAAATTGTGGAGGGTATTCAAAGTTCGGCCCGGCTGAACTTACAGCTTTTTATTTGTTTACTTGAAAAGCAATCCTTAACTCAGACCTAGACTCCACATATCATCATCATTTGTTTTCTTTTAAAATTAACAGGCACAAAAATTAAAAAAAAGTGTGTAGCTAAACTAAACAAAAATATTGTGTAGAAAAGTAAAATGAAGGTATAAAAGTACAGCTTTCTTACTTGTTATATGTGGTAAAAAAAACCCTTTCAAAATAAAAGCATAAGGATTCAATATTTAAACGATTTCCATTTTAAATTGAATCCCAGTAAAAACGGATGGATATATGGGAGAGCGTTACCGTTATATGGAGGTCAGACTAAAATATAATTCAACCTTTTATTCCTATAGTGCACCATAGGGCTATCGATATATTTTTGAGGCAAAAAGTCGCAGGAGCAAAGTAGACTTTCCAAAGTTAGTTTATATATGCTTGTTTGCGATTAGAACGACATCTGCCAAATTTGGTAAACATATAGATATATCCTTTTTGACATTTAAGACCATCAAAGTCGTAATATGCACTCTATAACAATGCTTTTCTGTACAAGAAATTAGATACAGCTTTCAAATACTTTTGACAAAATTTATTCGGTTCAAATTTAGATGTAGCTCCCATATATATTTCCCTCATGTGGTAATCAATTCGGATTAGGATATGGCAAAGACATAAAACTATAAAGATTGGACAAAATGCATATGGGCTTTAATGGAAACATCAGGTAATAGATGGCAGGTGACATAACAGAAATGCATTGGAAATTTTAGAAAAATATGTTATTCCGATATCGCCAAAAATTGGCGTAAATACGAGGAAAAAAATGTCAGGTATGATAGACATGGTCTCAAAAATCTATTCCAGAGCATTTCCTTGTAGGGTAAGTATACCAGTAGTCGGCACTTTTAGGATTTATGCGTTTTTAATCACTCACCATTCTGAGTGAAACATTTCAATTATTACAAAGTTAATTTATTTAGATTCGAAATTTTGTATAGTTTTTGCAATAATAAATAAAGTTTCAATAACTTTTTATTAAATTTCATAAATTTGTAGTTTTTTTTCAACAATGCTTTTTTGCCAGTATTCGGCACCACTTGCCGATTGTCGGTATGGCATGTTCCAACAGTCGGCATACCAATTTTTTTTGTAAGAATAATTAATAATAATAATAAATTAATTCATTAAAATATAATATTTTTGCTTAGGTAAACTGATTCGACGTCTTTATTGTACTTTTCTTAAGAATATGAATTGTTGAGGACCTTCACAGACAAAAATTTAATTTTTATTAGAATAAATCATCTTTTCTTTGCGAAATTGTGCACAAAGATAGCTGGCAATATATTTGAAGTAAACAAAATACATTTAGTTATAATAGTTTCATTTATTTGAGCTTAAAAATAAAAAGTGCCGACTACTGGGACATGCCGAACTTAGGCACACTTACCCTACATTGAATCGATATAATCAACAACAACCCTTAAAAAGTGTCAGCTCTGTTAAATTATAACATAATGCTATGTCACGATATCGTGACATAACATATTTTTCCACTACCAACGCCATCTATTGAAGAAAAGTAACAATGTAATGTCCCATCTTATTATATTATATGTCTTTATATTACTTTCATCCGAATTCAATGTCATTCTTAATATTGATTTGCTTCACATAAATTCGCATCATAAGGATAAATAAGGTTGGTTGACGCATATATTCAAGATTGCACATCGGATGAATCCTGAATATTTCGATTGATAACTTCATTACTATTCACTTCTAACGTCAAAGGAATCAAGCATATTGTTTAATTAAGAATCACATTAAATATAGCTTTAAATATAGCTTTAGACCCCTGGTTTGGTCCTTAAGGGTCTGTCAGATAGAATACGTTGTGTCCGTTGCGGCAACGTATTGGACTGACGTGACGTACATAAAGTATAGACTCGCCACAACAAATCCGTCGTTGTACATAAGAAAACAGCTGATTTGCATTGGTGGTAAAATTCAGTTTGAAAACAGACAACATTTTCTGTTATTTGAAAATGGAAACCTCACAATTAATGAACATTATATCATTAATCTTAATGCTGTTCGAGGCCGGCGAATGCTTAAAAAAATTGTACGGGCGTAGAAGATATTGGGTGCGACCACTATTGCGGAATCGCGACACGCATGGATTTTTCGCCACCACATTTTGCTTCCCAGACGAATTCCAGAAAACCATAAGGATGGAGAAGAACACATTCGATCTCCTCCTGACTTTCGTAAAAGAGAGGTTAAGGAAGCACTCCAATAGGCCATCAATTTCACCGGAATGTCGACTTTTTATGACCCTTGCGTAAGTTCTTATACATATTGGTAACATTTAATCGTATGTGTCCGAATAACATTCTTGAATACTTCCATAAAATTTAAGATATTTAGCTCATGGCGGAAGTAAGCAGATATTTTCTGCTGCCTTTAAAATGGGAGTGTCAACTATGAAAGGAATAGTATCAGAAACCTGCGAAGTGCTTTGGGAAATACTTGGCCCAATATATTTATCAGTCCCAAAGGAAAATGAGTGGAAGCGAATCGCCATTGATTTTTACACAATGTGGGATTTACCCAATTGTGTTGGCGCCATTGATGGCAAGCACATCAATTTAACTTGCCCATCGAACTCTGGCTCCCAGTTTTACAATTATAAAGGGAACTACTCCATTGTCCTTCTGGCAGCTTGTGATGCTAATTACACATTTACTTCCGTGGATATTGGTGCGTTTGGTTCCCAAAGTGACGGTGGAGTTATGTGGAACTCAAGATTCGGTCAACAGTTGTATAAGGGCCAATTGGATCTACCAAAAGAAGAAGTACTACCCGGTACAGATAAAAGTTTCCCACACTATTTCGTTGCAGATGCCGCGTTCCCATTAAAACCATTTTTAATTAGACCTTATCCAGGTTTGCATGAGCAATTTATATTTTCCTCTTCGATTTTATGTAACAAAAATTTTTTAAGGAAGTAACTTGCCGCCTGAAAAGGAAATATTTAATAAACGTTTGTCACGGGCCCGTAGGGTAATAGAAAATGCTTTTGGTATTTTGGCGAGCCGATGGAGGATTTTGTTGTCATCCCTACAAATGAGCCCAGCATCCGCAGAGAAAGTTATTAAAGCCACGGTACTTCTTCACAATTTCCTCAAAATGCATGATGGCAGTTATTGTCCGCCAGAATATGTCGACCGAGACGACGGCACTGTATTGATAAATGGTCTGTGGCGCAAAGAAGTGCCTGTCCCTTTGCAGAGAGCCAGGAGAACAGCTTCAAATAATGCAGCAAAATGCGCATTCAAATTAAGGGATGAACTCATGAGCTATGTCGTTTCACATCCAATTCGGCAATTTTCCCGGCAGTAACTTCATATTTGTTTAATAATACTGATGAAAGCATGTATCAAACATTTAATATTTCTTTTCATATTTTATTATACTAAAAAATAAATCATTTCATTATACTAAAAACTAAAAATAATTTATTTTATTAAATAAGAAAGCAAGAAGAAAGAACATTGTTTAAAATTCATTCATTGTTTAAAATTTGAGACAATGTTGAGCAATTTGATTTTAATTCTATCTTGCTCGTCCTCTGAGTGCTTCAGCAAATACTCGTCTAGTACTCTTAAAAAATCAGCATTACGAGACACTGGTGGGGGACTTTGACTCTGTGCTGCATGTTTTTTTATCCAGTCAGACACAGAGTCACAAAGGTGATCAAACCTGTCTTCTTGTCTCTTTCTTTTATCGCAACGTTTTTCCACTTGTGGTGTGGATTGCTCAAAAGAACGTGGCAGCTCGCTGCAAAAGAAATCTACATTTTTGTTTCGTCTTCCCCCGACAACGGCGAACTTCCAAATATGTCGCCACTCTCAAACTGCGTACTTAAAAATGAATCCTCACTCGACCATTGCATATTTGAAGAAGTTCTGGGATATAAAAACGATTAGGAATCTCCCAAAATATATATCACAGAGCTCTGTAATTACCTACGAGGAGCGACGTGTCGTTGCAAAAAAGACATCGCATCCATATACCGCCATCCACTACCTTCTTTTGCACCACTTCCCGACGGAAGCTTACTTCCGTTAACCTCCTTTACATATCTGTCCCGAAGGGACCTCCAGCGACTTTGGCATTGTTCGACTGCAATATAATATAAAATACCTCCTGTCAATATCAACCTTAAATATACAATTTATGAAAATAACTCACCAGTAGCGTTTGTGGAAGCTGCCACAGCTCTCCAAGCTTTTTCCTTAGCAATTTTGTTGCGATATAGCACTGTTTTTTTTTGTCAAAAAGACAAGGGTGAATCTGCACCGCTTCTATTAATAAAAATTCCATTTCAAAAACCTAACATAAAATATTTAATAATAACAGCTGATTTCTCTGCCGGACTTGCCGCATGTCAAAAGTTGAGAGTAGACCAACTTTTATCCGTTACGGCAACTTACACGTTGTGAATGTGACATTCTTCATTAAAATATAAGCAACCAAATCGGCTGTCAGTCTAATACATTGCCGCAACGGACACAACGTATTCTATCTGACAGACCCTTTAATTATTCGTTAAAATGTACGCACTACGTTTTATTGCAACCTTAGTTGTCACTTGTTTTGCCACCTCCTTTAGACATCAAGTAGTGTTTCGCTGTCATAGACAGACAACACTCGCAATATTGTTTGCATAGAAAGTCATATTGTTGCCAAAGGTAATATTGTTACCATCGAACCATTCTAAGAATTTTTGGCAGCTGGGAAATATGTAATTTTTGAATATTTATTGCTTTTTGCTAGATTTTCCCAGCGCCTCAACCGCACTCAAAAGTATGTACAACGCATGGTACAATGATTTCAAAGTAAGGCAGAACTACCATATGATTAAAATTTTTTTATTTTTCTAGCTTAATATGTCAACTTCATTTGCTTATGTGTGTGTCTTCTTTTCAATAATAAAAAATTGTTCAGAAAATATTCAAATTCGGGTGATTTCAAAATGCTTATTGCAACGAATGCATCGATAAAATCTACAGTTTTTTTCGCGAAATAAACCTTAAGAGATATATAGAACATGATATTGAAAAGAAATTTTGACCATTCATTCAGTTTTCGCGGTTTTAAAATATTTATTCAAAATCAATGCAACAAGTTGTTTGCTTTTCTATTGTTTTGATAGTAATTCTGACATTACAAGCCAAACAGGTAGACCTCTATACTTGCAATTTTTTAAAAGTTGACCTACCTTCTCTTCATTGTACCATGGTACAACGTATTTTGTACAGTCGTGTCCGTTTAGCCAAATTTGTTGTAATAGGCTTAATAGGAGGTCGTAATCGGTACTTGAGAATTAACTTTTCGAATAGTACGTTGGAGTATTCTATTTGACTCCTTTAAAATTTTCTCCACATTGTTAATAGAACAATGAACATCTTTTCTGAATCGCAGAAAAAAGTAGTCGCTTCGTTCACAGTTTCTCGCTGTCCCCCATAGATATAGATGTCTTCCATGGGGATTTTTTATCTTGGCCATCTTTTCGTTATTTGTTTAGTGTTATTTTTTATACCTTCCACCATAGTATGGAGGGTATATTAAGTCTTTCATTCCGTTTGTAACACCGTTTGTAACACGAAATAAACATTTTATACTCCACAAAGTATATATTCTTGATCAGCATCAAATTCTATGTCGATTTACCGATATCCGTACGTCTGTCCGTCTGTGAAAATCACTCTAGCTTCCGAACGAATTGAAGACGATCGCTAAAATTTTATTCAAATGTATATTATGTCTGCAGGACTTTTGGTATTGAAAATAAGCCATGTAAGTCCACGTTTTGGTATAGCCCCCATATAACGGTACCTCCTTTGTCGTGAGAAAATTAATCGGATCCATTTGTCAAGCGCCACGATGATTGTATATATTGTTTAGTAAAGGGACATAAAGTAGTAAAATGCTAGTAAGATTAGTTGTTTGAAATGTGGTTAACGTCATCACAATTTCTTACATCGCGAGTCATTAAAAACGAATAGTTCGATTCCGGTCCTGACTCCTTAGGCTTTGTCAAGCGCATCAAAATCGTTGTTGTCAACTTCAGCCCCAGTTTTTTGTCCCTCTAAATGTTTAACCTCCCCATCGGTTGGAGTCCAAAATCAAAAATCTAACTTTGTTTATTCGAAATCACTACACAAAATGACGTAATTGAGCTTAATTATAATTTAAAAATCAAACTTATCAAACGGAAATCATAAAAAGTAATTCAAATTTGTAAACAATATTGTAAGATGACCTTCGCGTAAAATCGGTCTCGCGAAGTCCGAATCTATTACTGCAGATTCATCTGCGGCTTCATATCGCGTAATATCTTTGTAGCAGAGATGGATCCCGAATCTGTTACTGCAGATTCATTTGCGGTTCCATTCCCTACATTTTGTTCGAATAAAAAGCTTACACTGCACTATACAAACCGTACCTACCATGGTAGAAGAAAACAGGTAGTCGCATCGGCACAGCTGCTGGGACAATGAACTGTCAAACCGATTTTGAAAATTGAAAATTGCCTCGTATAAAAACATTTAAAATCCACTTATTTTTCATAAAACATTTTAAAAATTTTGACATATCAATGTTCTCAAGCGTTGATGCCTCTACCTATATTCTCCTACCATGGTACCTACTATTGAAGCTAATTTAGATTAAGTTTAATTGTGTCGTTTGCATAGAAGTTTATATTGTTGCCATAAAAGGAAACCAAAAATAAATAGTTACATTTATATTATTGCATATACACTACGGTACACTGCTCGACGCATTCGGTGTAACCCGGCGGAGCCCCTCTGAACTAAACACATATTGAAATCACCAAGAATTAGTATACAGCCTGAATCATTAATTTTTTAATGAATAAGTTTATATAAGAACAAGTTATAAACAATTTTAGATCAATTAAATTAGTGGTGTAGTTGGCATCAACTGCTATGAGGACGGCACCACATTTTTACCCAAGTCTCAGAGAACACTAATACATTGTAATGAATTTATAGGCAAATATGCAAAATTGTCCGATCTCTCCACAAATTCTTTATAAAATGCCCAGGATAAAATTCTTTTAAAATTAATTGAGAAAAAATATTTTTGTAGTCCTTGATATAAATGTATTAATGTAGCGAAGTTCTCAAACCGGGTTGCAAATCCTTTATAAAATTTAAAAAAAATATTTTTTAACCAACATGATTTGAAATAAAGCAAGCGAAAGCGTAAGCATTTTGGGTGTAATTTTGCGTCCACAATATATTTTCTTTCGCACGTATGCGAACACAAATGTCAAAATCAGTCACTTGTGTGTTTGCTGTCGTCTAATTATAATTCAGGAGAATTGTTTCAGCATAAATATTGCTATTATTGAAAGTGGAAATAAAAAGGTGAGCAAAAATAATAAATGCAATTATAATATGTCAAGAACAAATATAATTCTTTCCTCAATTCCTCTACGATAAAATCATATACTATATAGCTGCCATGGTAGAAGAATACAGGTAGATGCATCAACGCTTGGGAACATTGTTATGTCAAAAAAATTTAAATGTGATTTCAAATATAAGTAGATTTTCATATGTTTTCTATACTTCACCCGGAGCTTATTATGATTTGCGTTTTTCAACAAATTTTACAAATTTAAATAATTTTTCATTCAACATTTTCAATTCCAAAATTGGTTTGACAGTTCATTGTCCCAGCAGCTGCGTCGATGCATATACCTATATTCTTCTACCATGATAGCTACGGACACTAGTTGAGAAGCTTCTCCACATCATCCCGAAATTAAACCAAAAATCGCCAAAATTATAGATTTAAACGCAAAAAACCAGTAAAAATGCAACCATGCGTCAGTTGGCTCTGTCTGAGTTGACAGTTCAGTTGCAAAAAAACAAATTAAAAAAAAAACAAACAAAATAACATTCCGAGTTTGCCAGTGATTGCTTTGAATTTATTTGTATGTTAAAGGATTTTTTTTGTTCTGATCATGGTAGAATGAAATAAAGTTAAACTCATTTCAAATAAGGATTACCAGCTCTGCATTTTCTGTAATTTACCTTGTCAAATTTTAATACATAAAATACACTTCCCATCTCTGATTTTATGAGTATACAATGGAATTATTAATATAGATTTTGACAATGATATGTTGTCAAATGTATAAATTTGAAAAAAAATTAAACATGATTGCATTTTGGAATTTAGTGGGACGAAACGTGTTCTTTTGATATCGTGGAACAGGCTGTTATATTTTTCCTTATTTTTGTTTTAATTTTTAACATGAATAATTTGTGCGTTCGTCGTATTTCGTATTTCATCAAATGCATGTCAAAACATTTTAGATTTTACATATTTTCAAATTTAGAACTCCTATTTTATCATTTCCTTGAAACTATATAGACGACATCTGCTGATCCAATTTCTTTCGATGATAAGTCGGTTTAGCGATTTCCATTTGTCTGTTGTAATTAACGCTATTTTTCGAACGAATTGAGGTAGACGGCTAAAATTTTGCACGCATGTTTATTTTGCCAGTAGGCAGATTAAGTTCTTAAATGGCCATGTAGGTTTACGTTTTCATATAGCACCCATATAACAGTACCTCCCGATATTCGGTATTTTGATTATTTTGGCGACATTATTCAGCGGAATTGTTTCAAATTTGGTATTTGAAGTTCGAAATGATTAATATAGCCTATGACAGAAAATTGACTGTCCAGGTCTTCGTATAGGCCCCATATATCAGTACCTCCCTATATTAAGTATTTCGACGATTTTTGGTACAATACTCACCAAAATTGTTTGAGATGTCGTATTTGAAGATCGTAATGGATGCTACAGCCTGTGACAGAAAGTTGTATATGCAGGTCCACGTATTCGTATAGCTCCGATATAATGGTACCTCCCTATATACGGTATTTGATGATTATTATATAATAATATATTATTCACCGTATATTTCAAGTTTCGAGTTTGAATATGGTAATGGCTTATGACATAGACACCGTATATACCCCAATATAGCGGCTATATTCCATATTTTACAGAATTTTAACGGATTTTATTTTTTAAAAAATTTCAAATTCGTTCCAAATGGCGGAGGGTATTCAAAGTTCGGCCCGGCTGAACTTACAGCTTTTTTACTTGTTTACTTGAAAAGCAATCCTCAACTCAGACCTAGGCTCCACATATCATCATCATTTGTTTTCTTTTAAAATTAACAGGCACAAAAATTAAAAAAAAAGTGTGTAGCTAAACTAAACAAAAATATTGTGTAGAAAAGTAAAAGGAAGGTACAAAAGTACAGCTTTCTTACTTGTTATATGTGGTAAAAAACCCTTTCAAAATAAAAGCATAAGGATTCAATATTTAAACGATTTCCATTTTAAATTGAATCCCAGTAAAAACGGATGGATAAATGCGAGAGCGTTGCCGTGGAGGTCAAACTAAAATATAATTCAACGTTTTATTCCTATAGTGCACTATAGGGCTATCGATATGTTTTTGAGGCAAAAAGTCGCAGGAGCAAAGTAGACTTTCCAAAGTTAGTTTATATATGCTGTTTGCGATTAGAACTACATCTGCCAAATTCGGTAAAGATATAGATATATCCTTTTTGACATTTAAGACCACCAAAGTCGTAATATGTACTCTATAACAATGCTTTTCTGTACAAGAAATTAGATACAGCTTTCAAATACTTTTGACAAAATTTATTCGGTTCAAATTTAGATGTAGCTCCCATATATATTTCCCTCATGTGGTAATCAATTCGGATTAGAATATGGCAAAGACATAAAAGTATAAAGATTGGACAAAATGCATATGGGCTTTAATGGAAACATCAGGTAATAGATGGCAGGCGACATTACAGAAATGCATTGGAAATTTTAGAAAAATATGTTATTCCGATATCGCCAAAAATTGGCGTAAATATGAGGAAAAAAATGTCAGGTATGATAGACATGGTCTCAAAAATTTATTCCAGAGCATTTCCTTGTAGGGTAAGTGTACCAGTAGTCGGCACTTTTAGGATTTACGCGTTTTTAATCGCTCACCATTCTGAGTGGAACATTTCAATTATTACAAAGTTAATTTATTTAGATTCGAAATTTTGTATAGTTTTTGCAATAATAAATAAAGTTTAAATAACTTTTTATTAAATTTCATAAATATGTAGTTTGTAGAAATCGGTTCAAATTTAGATGTAGCTCCCATATATATTTCCCTCATGTGGTAATCAATTCGGATTAGGATATGGCAAAGACATAAAACTATAAAGATTGGACAAAATGCATATGGGCTTTAATGGAAACATCAGGTAATAGATGGCAGGCGACATTACAGAAATGCATTGGAAATTTTAGAAAAATATGTTATTCCGATATCGCCAAAAATTGGCGTAAATATGAGGAAAAAAATGTCAGGTATGATAGACATGGTCTCAAAAATGTATTCCAGAGCATTTCCTTGTAGGGTAATTGTACCAGTAGTCGGCACTTTTAGGATTTACGCGTTTTTAATCGCTCACCATTCTGAGTGGAACATTTCAATTATTACAAAGTTAATTTATTTAGATTCGAAATTTTGTATAGATTTTGCAATAATAAATAAAGTTTAAATAACTTTTTATTAAATTTCATAAATATGTAGTTTTTTTTAAACAATGATTTTTTGCCAGTAGTCGAATTATTCTAAGAATAAATAGTTGCATTTATATTAAGAAAAACCTTTGTGTTTTTATTTATCTTATTTTTATTTACATGTACCCTACGTTCCACTTCTCGACGCATTCGGCCTATTTCTTCCATTGGCGGCTAAATATTTGGTCCAATCGAAACGGATATTCCAGCCCTCTTGAACCAAAATATACAGTCCATTAATCCTGCATTACAAGGTACGTATAGTGCAGTGTTGTCAAGTGATCTGATGTTATTAAATTACCGCGACAACAACAAAACAATCGGTTTTGTTTAGGTACAAAGGTCGTTTTACAACGTCACCACTTTCCCACTTCTTTTGTTTCCCGCCAATCGTTGGTTTCTAATTTGGATGCTTGCATTCGGCAACATCATAATAAAAACAAAACTCCAAAATCGTTTGCTAATATCCTTTTTGTTTTGGTTCATGTAAAACAACAAAACATTAAACATTTCGTTTCGTTTATTCCATCAAAATCACCTCCAAGCATTGTTTTTGCTAGTTCTTAGTTTGGTGTGCTTTATTACCTGAAACAAAGATCGCAATATTATTCTTTTTATTTGGTCTGTCCGCTTTAATTTTGCAAATGTTGTTGTCACATTTATTCTCCTTTTCTCGTTGTAACAGTCAAATTCATTTTCTGTTTGGTTTGTCGCAAACAACATCAACACTGTTTAACCATCAATCAATATCATTGCTTGTTTTTTTGCTCTCTGATCAGCACTTGTGGTTTGTTAGATCAGTGAACGAACATAACCGAAGGAAGAATATTTTTGTTTATTCCTCTTTCTGTCGTGTTGACGAGAATAGAGTCCAATCTCCCTCTTCGATTGTCAACTCTATTATTTATTCGGATCCTGCTTTTAGGATCAATGTAATAGCGAGAAAAGAAAACCAACCGAATGGTTTGGCTGTTGGTATGGCATGAAGGATCAATGTAGAAAGTGAGAAAAGAAAGAACAACCTTCAAACTTCTTTGGATGTAGTTTTAAGTGAAAAATAGAGTCCAATCTCCCTCTTCGATTATCAACTCTATTCCATTTCGGCTCGACTGGAGCGATGTAAAGTGAAAAAAGGAACAGGACCGCTTTGTTAGGGTGCTATTTCAATTATGATTTTATTTAAAAAATATGTTGCTTAAGCACTACAAAAACTAATCTTACTTAACCTAATCGCAGCCGCACAATTATTCTTATCTATTGATAATATTGAATGGAGAACATTGCAGGGCTGCTTGACATTTCATTCAAGTGGTCTTGGGCATCCACTGAGCGCATCGATATCTGTGCGTGTGGGTTTTAACCTTTATTATCTGACACATTATCGTATGCGTCAGCGCACAAGATCACCGAATTGTTCACATGTGGTATTTTTTGGCGACTGGGAAATATATAATTTTTGAATATTTATTGCTTGTTGCTAGATTATCCCAGCGCCTCAACCGCACTCAAAAGTATGTACAACGCATGGTACAATGGTTTCAAGGTAAGGCAGAACTACCATATGATTTAAATTTTTTATTTTTCTGGCTTAATATGTCAACTTCATTTGCTTATGTGTGTGTCTTCTTTCAATAATAAAAAATTGTTCAGAAAATATTCAAATTCGGGTGATTTCAAAATGCTTATTGCAACGAATGCATCGATAAAATCTACAGTTTTTGTCGCGAAATAAACCATAAGAGATATATAGAACATGATATTGAAAAGAAATTTTGACCATTCATTCAGTTTTCGCGGTTTTAAAATATTTATTCAAAATCAATGCAACAAGTTGTTTGCTTTTCTATTGTTTTGATAGTAATTCTGACATTACAAGCCAAACAGGTAGACCTCTATACTTGCAATTTTTTCAAAGTTGACCTACCTTCTCTTCATTGTACCATGGTACAACGTATTTTGTACAGTCGTGTCCGTTTAGTTTGAGTAGCTACATTAGGTCGGTCGGCCAAATTTGTTGTAATAGGCTGTAATAGGAGGTCGTAATCGGTACTTGAGAATTAACTTTTCGAATAGTACGTTGGAGTATTCTATTTGACTCCTTTAAAATTTTCTCCACATTGTTAATAGAACAATGAACATCTTTTCTGAATCGCAGAAAAAAGTAGTCGCTTCGTAGAATCAATTCCGAATTTGCCTCCCCCTTGTGATATGGTTCACAGTTTCTCGCTGTCCCCCATAGATATAGATGTCTTCCATGGGGATTTTTTATCTTGGCCATCTTTTCGTTATTTGTTTAGTGTTATTTTTTATACCTTCCACCATAGTATGGAGGGTATATTAAGTCTTTCATTCCGTTTGTAACACCGTTTGTAACACGAAATAAACATTTTATACTCCACAAAGTATATATTCTTGATCAGCATCAAATTCTATGTCGATTTACCGATGTCCGTACGTCTGTCCGTCTGTGAAAATCACTCTAGCTTCCGAACGAATTGAAGAAGATCGCTAAAATTTTATTCAAATGTATATTATGTCTGCAGGACTTTTGGTATTGAAAATGGGCCATGTAAGTCCAAGTTTTGTTATAGCCCCCATATAACGGTACCTCCTTTGTCGTGAGAAAATTAATCGGATCCATTTGTCAAGCGCCACGATGATTGTATATATTGTTTAGTAAAGGGACATAAAGTAGTAAAATGCTAGTAAGATTAGTTGTTTGAAATGTGGTTAACGTCTTCACAATTTCTTTCATCGCGAGTCATTAAAACCGAATAGTTCGATTCCGGTCCTGACTCCTTAGGCTTTGTCAAGCGCATCAAAATCGTTGTTGTCAACTTCAGCCCCAGTTTTTTTGTCCCTCTAAATGTTTAACCTCCCCATCGGTTGGAGTCCAAAATCAAAAATCTAAGTTTGTTTGTTCTAAATCACTACACACAATGTCGTAATTGAGCTTAATTATAATTTAAAAAATCAAATTTATCAAACGGAAATCATAAAAAGTAATTCAAATTTGTAAACAATATTGTAAGACGACCTTCGCGTAAAATCGGTCTCGCGACAACTGCTGGTATATAAACTGACCTTGGCACAAAGCCTCAACTAACACACCCGTCGAAATTGTTTCGGGAAATACCTAGCTTGATTGAAGTCCGAATTTGTAACTGCAGGTTCATCTACGGCTTCGAACTATTAAGTTTCGAGAATAAAATTGAAGTCCGAATCTGTTACTGCAGATTCATCTGCAGCTTCATATCGCGTAATATCGTTGTAGCAGAGATGGATCCCGAATTTGTTACTGCATATTCATTTGCGGTACCATTCCCTACATTTTGTTCGAATAATGAAAGAAGTGTTTTTCGAGCTTGAGGTCTTTGTTGTTGTATTTGTTTTAATATTCCAATATTTCGAAATTCAATGAATTTCATCTTCACTAACCGTACCTACAATGGTAGCAGAAAATAGGTAGTCGCATCGACACATCTGCTGGGACAATGAACTGTTCCCAAGCGTTGATGCATCTACCTAAATAGTTAAATTTATATTATTGCAAATGCACTACGGTACACTGCTCGACGCATTCGGTGTAACACGGCGGAGCCCCTCTGAACTAAACACATATTGAAATCACCAAGAATTAGTATACAGCCTGAATCATTAATTTTTTAATGAATAAGTTTATATAAGAACAAGTTATAAACAATTTTAGATCAATTAAATTAGTGGTGTAGTTGGCATCAACTGCTATGAGGACGGCACCACCTTTTTACCCAAGTCTCGGAGAACACTAACACATTGTAATGAAAACCAATGCTCTCAGTATATAAACGGGTTAGTTAAGCTCCTTTTCTGGCAAATGAATCTGATTTTAGAGGCAAATATGCAAAATTGTCCGATCTCTCCAAAAATTCTTTAATAAATGCCCAAGCTAAAATTCTTTTAAAATTAATTGAGAAAAAATATTTTTGTAGTCCTTGATATCTGTAATAATGTAGAGAAGTTTTCAAACCGGGATGATAAAGAGGAAAATTCTTTTTTCATTCATTTTTTCTCCGGTTGCAAATCCTTTATAAAATTTAAAAAATATATATTTTTTAACCAAAATGATTTGAAATAATACTATTATACAAAGCAAGCGAAAACGTAAGCAGTTCAGTGTAATTTTGCGTTCCACAATATATTTTCTTTCGCACGTATGCGAACACAAATGTCAAAACCAGTCACTTGTGTGTCTTCTAATTATAATTCAGAAGAATTGTTTCAGCATAAATATTGCTATTATTGAAAGTGGAAATAAAAAGGTGAGCAAAAATAATAAATGCAATTATAATATGTCAAGAACAAATATAATTAATTCCTCAATTCCTGCACGATAAAATCATCTACTATATACCTGCCATGGTAGAAGAACACAGGTAGATGCATCAACGCTTGGGAACATTGTTATGTCAAAAAAATTTAAATGTATTTTCAAATATAAGTAGATTTTCACATGTTTTCTTATACATCACCCGGAGGTTATTATGATTTGCGTTTTCAACAAATTTTACAAATTTAAATAATATTTCATTCAACATTTTCAATTCCAAAATTGGTTTGACAGTTTATTGTCCCAGCAGCTGTGTCGATGCATATACCTATATTCTTCTACCATGATAGCTACGGACACTAGTTGAGAAGCTTCTCCACATCATCCCGAAATTAAACAAAAAATCGCCAAAATTATAGAAAAAGCAGTAAAAATGCAACCATGCGTCAGTTGGCTCTGTCTGAATTGACAGTTCAGTTGTAAAAAAACAAATTAAAAAAAAAAACAAACAAAATAACATTCCGAGTTTGCCAGTGATTGCGTTGAATTTATTTGTATGTTAAAAAAAATTTTTTGTTCTGATCATGGTAGAATGAAATAAAGGTAACCTCATTTCAAATTAGGATTTCCAGCTCTGCATTTTCTGTAATTTACATAAAAGACACTTCCCACCTCTGATTTAATGAGTATACAATGGAATTATTAATATAGATTTTGACAATGATATGTTGTCAAATGTATAAATTTGAAAAAATTATAGGCATGATTGAATTTTTTTGGATTTTAGTGGGACGAAAATCAGCTGTTTGTCGTGTAAAAATGTGCGAACGTGTTCTTTTGATATCGTGGAACACGCTGTTATATTTTTCCTTCTATTTGTTTTAATTTTTAAATGCTTTGTACGTTTCTATAAAAATGTAAACATTTTTTTATTCAATTCTAATTTCAATACAAAAAAGGAAAATTTTCAATTGTAAATATTAAAATTGTTCAACTTGGGAATTTCGTATGCTAGACGTATTTCGGTAATGAAAATATAATCAAATTTGCACATCGTTACAACCTCCGATTGGTGTCGTAAAAGAAAACTTATACAAATCTACTTATTAAAAGAAACATTTTGACATATCATGGTAGAAGAATATTGGTAGATGTGACAACGCTTGGACACATGGTAGAAGAATATAATATAAATGCATGGTACAATAAAAAGGTAAAGTAGAGCTAACAGTTAATTAAAATTTTTTTCTAAGTGTGCCCGACTTCTGCCAATTTTGTGTATGTATTTATTTATTTTTTTTTTTTGAAAAAAAAAAAACAGAATATTTTCAAAATCTATGATTGGAAGACGCTTAAATTGCGAGACGCGGATTAAAGCTATTCGCTATTTCAATGCGACTACTTGTATTTTTCTACCATGATTGGACAATGACATGTCAAAAAATTTAAAATGTTTTGTCAAAAATAAGTATATCTTTATATGTTTTCTTATACGGCGTCAAATGGAGGTTATTTTAATATGCCTTTTTAAACCATTTTTAGAAATTCAAATATTTTTTCATTCAAGATTTTCAATTCGAAAATCGGTTTGACAGTTCATTGTCCCAGCAGCTGTGTCGATGCGACTACCTGTATTCTTCTACCATGTGACATATCAATGCTACCAAGCGTTGATGCATCTACCTGTATTCTTCTCTTATTCTACCAAGGAAGTACTTTTATACGTTTTATTACGCAGCGTAATGAAATCATCAGTGTGAATGGAAAATTTGTGTCTGTGACCTTATAAACAATATTTGCAAAAACAGAATTTATTTTAATAATTAAAATACATTTTTTAACAATTTCCGTGTTTGTACGATACAGACAAAATACTATATTTGGGCTCGTCATGGAGAAAGTAATGTATCCATTTCGTATTATCTGTCCGTGAAATTATTTATTTATTTAGAGACAACTTAACTTTATACAAAAATTGTATATACGTTTGTCTAAAGTTATTAACTGGACTCATATTTGTGTTAATGAAACATATAGCTTGGTTTGTTGTACATTTGTTCATCATTGTATGATGTTTATTAATTGTGTTTAATAAAGTTAGAAAAACAACTTTTTAGTCATTAAACAACGACCCATGACACATATACAGTTGTGTTTACATCGTAAACAGGTGTGTACAAAACGTATAAGTCTGACGGTCTACTGCCTAGAAAATATACATGCTTACAAATATAAGTGTAATAAGTGAATTGTGTATAAAGTGCCACTAATTTTATAGTAGTCATGTATATAAGTTTTTGGAACCGTCCATAGCCCTATGGGGTGTATAAATTGAAAATGAAATATCAATTAGCAAAATGGGAAGAACTCTTGTTTAGTAAAAACTATCGGATATTTATTAGGAACAACTCTAGTTTAGTAAAAACTCTTCGATTTTTTCCAAAAATTTTCCAGTGGTAGGTATTTTTACCCTGATCCCGGGAAACTATTTTTTTCTTGGGGGACAGACCTGGGACCCTAGATTTTTGACCCGAAAGTCCGGGTTCAAGACCCCGACTCGACCCGGATCCAATTACCCGATATAGACAATATAGATATATCTTATGAAAATACCTATCCAACAAGTGGTCACATGATGGGGTAAGATGTTACGGTTCGGAAGTTATAGTCAAATTATCGATTTTTGGACCCGGATTTTTTATAAAACCCCCAAAAAGTCAAAAAAGGGCCCATTATGGGGGCCAACAAAATTATTTCCAAATTATAGCTGACACTCTTACCTTTCCAAAATGCTACAACTTGTGCTAATACCTTTTTCGGGTCCAGAGATATGAGTCTTTCCATCCGCATAACCCGATTCTAATCAGTTCATTAAAATGATGTTTTCAATAAAAAAGAGGGTTTATTTCGCGTAGCAGTCGTCGGAATAACAAAAGTTTTCTAAATTTGGCACTTTTCGTAAATAGCCGGCCTTCGGCCGGGGCTTGAGATTTTCTCCTGTGGGTTTGTCCCACACCCGCTAACGCGAACCAAAGTTTTCTAAATTGGATACCTTTTGTAAGTAGCCGGCCTTCGGCCGGGGCTTTAGGTTTTCTCCTCTGGGTATGTCCCACACCGGCTAACGCGAAACAAAGTTTTCTAAATTGGATACCTTTTGTAAGTAGCCGGCCTTCGGCCGGGGCTTGAGATTTTCTACTCTGGGTATGTCCCACACCGGCTAACGCTAACCAAAGTTTTCTAAATTGGATACCTTTTGTAAGTAGCCGGCCTTCGGGCGGGGCTTGAGATTTTCTCTTCTGGGTATGTCCTACACCGGCTAACGCGAACCAAAGTTTTCCAAATTTAACACTTTTTGTAAATTGCCGGCCTTCGGCCGGGGCTTGAGATTTTCTACTCTGGGTATGTCCCACACCGGCTAACGCAAAACAAAGTTTTCTAAATTGGATACCTTTTGTAAGTAGTCGGCCTTCGGCCGGGGTTTGAGATTTTCTCCTCTGGGTATGTCCTACACCGGCTAACGCGAACCAAAGTTTTCTAAATTTGACACTTTGCAAATAACCGGCCTTCGTCCGGGGCTTGAGATTTTCTCCTCTGGGTATGTCCCACACCGGCTAACGCGAACCAAAGTTTTCTAAATTAGATACCTTTTGTAAGTAGCCGGCCTTCGGCTGGGGTTTGAGATTTTCTCCTCTGGGTATGTCCTACACCGGCTAACGCGAACCAAACTTTTCTAAATTTGACACATTTTGTAAATAGCCGGCCTTCGCCCGGGGCTTGGAATTTTCTCCTCTGAGTATGTCTAACACCGGCTAACGGAAACCGAAGATTTCTGAATTTGATGCTTACGCGAAATATACTTTTTTTTTATTGAAAACATAGTTGTAATGAACTGGTTAGAATCGGGTTATGCGGATGGAAAGACCCATATGGACTCAGTAAAGATATTAGCACAAATTGTATCATTTTGGATAGGTAAGAGTGTCAGCTATAATTTGGCATCAATTTTGTTGTCCCCCATAATGCACCCTTTTTTTACTTTTTGGGGGTTTAATAAAAAATTCGGGTCCAAAAAATTTGACTATAAATTCCGACATCTTGTTGTATAGGCACTTTCATAAGCTTTCCAACGATATCTATAATGTCTATATCGGGTAATTGGATCCGGGTCTAGTCGGAGTCTTGAACCCGGACTTTGGGGTCAAAAATCTGGGGTTCCAGGTCCGTCCCCAAAGAAAAAAAAGTTTCCCGGGATCAGGGTAAAAATACCTACCACTGGGGGTCAACAAATTATGGGGGTCAACAAATTATCCAAATTATAGGTGACACTCTTACCTTTCCAAAATGCTACGATTTGTGCTTATACCTTTTTCGGGTCCAGAGATATGGATCTTTCCTTCCGCATAACCCGATTCTAACCAGTTCCAAAAAATCGATTTGACTATAAGTTCCGAACCGTAACATCTTACCCCTTCATGTAACCACTTGTTGGATATGTATTTTCATAAGCTTTCCAACGATATCTATATGATCTATATCGGGTAATTGGATCCGGGTCTAGTCTTGAACCCGGAATTTCGGATCAAAAATCTGGGGTCTCAGGTCCGTCCCCCAAGAAAAAAATAGTTTCCCGGGATCAGGGTAAAAATACCTACCACTGGGAAAAATTGAAGAGTTTTTACTAAACTAGAGTTAAGCCAAATATTCAAAACATAACGTTAATGAAATTCTTAGAATCGGGTTGTGCGGTTGGAAATATCCATATCTGTGGAAAGGAAATAGGTATTAGCACAAATCCGGGTTCTATCTGAACCGATTTATACAATATGGGCATCGTTTTAAAGCTTTTATAAATACCTATTCCAATGTGAAACATATCATGGATTATTTTAACATGTTCGGTATTAATACAAGAAATTTTTATTTTTGGATCGGAAATCTTAAAAAAACTCCCAAAAAGTCGAAGATGGACCCATTATTGAATAATAATATTTATGTACCACATTATAGTCTACACTTTAATCTTCCCAAATGGTGCCATACGAGACGATATATTTTGTAGTTCCGAAGATATTAGCTTTAACAATTTCTGTTATTGGAACAATTTTGAGCAAACCAAATTTTGTAATGGATTTAAGGCTTTAGTCGTACACCGGAGGCCGGCTGCTTCCAAAAGAAACAAAGTTGAGAAATATTACGGATCGAGTAGCCGCTGTTGGACATACGCAAATTGAGTTTAGGGACTATGCTCGGCTAATTTTGAATTTGGGTATTTTTAACCTGATTAAGGAAAAGTCATTTTTTCGTGGGGGAAATACCCGGTTATTTGACCCGAAAGTTCCGGTTCTGATACAGTTCTACAAAATGGTATCATTTGAAAGCTTATGGAATTACCTATCCAACAAGTTGTCATATGATAGGGTTATTGGAACCGGTTCCGGGGAATGCATGAAAATTGGTAATTTTATACCATTACTTTTTGAAAACCCCCTAAAAAGGAGCACTACAGATCTACATACTACACTATAGCCTATATTCTTGTCCTTCCAAAATGGTATCATATGTGCTGATCTCTCTTATAGTTCCAAAGATATTTGTGATGCAAAACATGAAATATTTAAGCTTTTTTACGTAGCAGGCCTTCGGTCGGGGCTTGAGATTATCTCCCCTCGGGTATGTCCAACACCGGCTACACGATCCATAGTTTTTCCTAACATTCTGGGGTATGTCTAACACCGGCTACGCGATCTATAGGTTTTCTAAACATTATAATCTTCCAGAGATCTTCCAGATTTCCATCCGCATAACCCGATTCTAACCAGTTCATTAAAATGATGTTTTCAATAAAAAAAGGGTTTATTTCGCGTAGCAGTCGGCGGAATAACAAAAGTTTTCTAAATTTGGCACTTTTCGTAAATAGCCGGCCTTCGGCCGGGGCTTGAGATTTTCTCCTATGGGTGTGTCCCACACCGGCTAACGCGAACCAAAGTTTTCTAAATTGGATACCTTTTGTAAGTAGCCGGCCTTCGGGCGGGGCTTGAGATTTTCTCTTCTGGGTATGTCCTACACCGGCTAACGCGAACCAAAGTTTTCTACATTGGATACCTTTTGTAAGTAGCCGGCCTTCGGCCGGGGTTTGAGATTTTCTCCTCTGGGTATGTCCTACACCGGCTAACGCGAACCAAAGTTTTCTAAATTTGACACTTTTTGCAAACAGCGGGCCTTCGGCCGGGGCTTGAGATTTTCTCCTCTGGGTATGTCCCACACCGGCTAACGCGAACCAATGTTTTCTAAATTGGATACCTTTTGTAAGTAGCCGGCCTTCGGCCGGGGCTTGAGATTTTCTCCTCTGGGTATGTCCCACACCGGCTAACGCTAACCAAAGTTTTCTAAATTGGATACCTTTTGTAAGTAGCCGGCCTTCGGCCGGGGCTTTAGATTTTCTCCTCTGGGTATGTCCCACACCGGCTAACGCGAAACAAAGTTTTCTAAATTGGATACCTTTTGTAAGTAGCAGGCCTTCGGCCGGGGCTTGAGATTTTCTACTCTGGGTATGTCCCACACCGGATAACGCTAACCAAAGTTTTCTAAATTGGATACCTTTTGTAAGTAGCCGGCCTTCGGCCGGGGCTTGAGATTTTCTCTTCTGGGTATGTCCTACACCGGCTAACGCGAACCAAAGTTTTCTAAATTTGACACTTTTTGTAAATTGCCGGCCTTCGGCCGGGGTTTGAGATTTTCTACTCTGAGTATGTCCCACACCGGCTAACGCGAAACAAAGTTTTCTAAATTGGATACCTTTTGTAAGTAGTCGGCCTTCGGCCGGGGTTTGAGATTTTCTCCTCTGGGTATGTCCTACACCGGCTAACGCGAACCAAAGTTTTCTAAATTTGACACTTTTTGCAAATAACCGGCCTTCGGCCGGGGCTTGGAATTTTCTCCTCTGGGTATGTCCCACACCGGCTAACGCGAACCAAAGTTTTCTAAATTAGATACCTTTTGTAAGTAGCCGGCCTTCGGCCGGGGTTTGAGATTTTCTCCTGTTGGTATGTCCCATACCGGCTAACGCGAACCAAAGTTTTCTAAATTGGATACCTTTTGTAAGTAGCCGGCCTTCGGCCGGGGCTTTAGATTTTCTCCTCTGGGTATGTCCCACACCGGCTAACGCGAAACAAAGTTTTCTAAATTGGATACCTTTTGTAAGTAACCGGCCTTCGGCCGGGGCTTGAGATTTTCTACTCTGGGTATGTCCCACACCGGCTAACGCTAACCAAAGTTTTCTAAATTGGAAACCTTTTGTAAGTAGCCGGCCTTCGGGCGGGGCTTGAGATTTTCTCTTCTGGGTATGTCCTACACCGGCTAACGCGAACCAAAGTTTTCTAAATTTAATACTTTTTGTAAATTGCCGGCCTTCGGGCGGGGCTTGAGATTTTCTACTCTGGGTATGTCCCACACCGGCTAACGCGAAACAAAGTTTTCTAAATTGGATACCTTTTGTAAGTAGCCGGCCTTCGGCCGGGGCTTTAGATTTTCTCCTCTGGGTATGTCCCACACCGGCTAACGCGAAACAAAGTTTTCTAAATTGGATACCTTTTGTAAGTAGCCGGCCTTCGGCCGGGGCTTGAGATTTTCTACTCTGGGTATGTCCCACACCGGATAACGCGAACCAAACTTTTCTAAATTGGATACCTTTTGTAAGTAGCCGGCCTTCCGCCGGGGTTTGAGATTTTCTCCTCTGGGTATGTCCTACACCGGCTAACGCGAACCAAACTTTTCTAAATTTGACACATCTTTCCTTCCGCATAACCCGATTCTAACCAGTTCCAAAAAATCGATTTGACTATAAGTTCCGAACCGTAACATCTTACCCCTTCATGTAACCACTTGTTGGATATGTATTTTCATAAGCTTTCCAACGATATCTATATGATCTATATCGGGTAATTGGATCCGGGTGTAGTCTTGAACCCGGAATTTCGGGTCAAAAATCTGGGGTCTCAGGTCCGTCCCCCAAGAAAAAAATAGTTTCCCGGGATCAGGGTAAAAATACCTACCACTGGAAAAAATTGAAGAGTTTTTACTAAACTAGAGTTAAGCCAAATATTCAAAACATAACGTTAATGAAATTCTTAGAATCGGGTTGTGCGGGTGGAAATATCCATATCTGTGGAAAGGAAATAGGTATTAGCACAAATCCGGGTTCTATCTGAACCGATTTATACAATATGGGCATCGTTTTAAAGCTTTTATAAATACCTATTCCAATGTGAAACATATCATGGATTATTTTAACATGTTCGGTATTAATACAAGAAATTTTTATTTTTGGATCGGAAATCTTAAAAAAACTCCCAAAAAGTCGAAGATGGACCCATTATTGAATAATAATATTTATGTACCACATTATAGTCTACACTTTAATCTTCCCAAATGGTGCCATACGAGACGATATATTTTGTAGTTCCGAAGATATTAGCTTTAACAATTTCTGTTATTGGAACAATTTTGAGCAAACCAAATTTTGTAATGGATTTAAGGCTTTAGTCGTACACCGGAGGCCGGCTGCTTCCAAAAGAAACAAAGTTGAGAAATATTACGGATCGAGTAGCCGCTGTTGGACATACGCAAATTGAGTTTAGGGACTATGCTCGGCTAATTTTGAATTTGGGTATTTTTAACCTGATTAAGGAAAAGTCATTTTTTCGTGGGGGAAATACCCGGTTATTTGACCCGAAAGTTCCGGTTCTGATACAGTTCTACAAAATGGTATCATTTGAAAGCTTATGGAATTACCTATCCAACAAGTTGTCATATGATAGGGTTATTGGAACCGGTTCCGGGGAATGCATGAAAATTGGTAATTTTATACCATTACTTTTTGAAAACCCCCTAAAAAGGAGCACTACAGATCTACATACTACACTATAGCCTATATTCTTGTCCTTCCAAAATGGTATCATATGTGCTGATCTCTCTTATAGTTCCAAAGATATTTGTGATGCAAAACATGAAATATTTAAGCTTTTTTACGTAGCAGGCCTTCGGTCGGGGCTTGAGATTATCTCCCCTCGGGTATGTCCAACACCGGCTACACGATCCATAGTTTTTCCTAACATTCTGGGGTATGTCTAACACCGGCTACGCGATCTATAGGTTTTCTAAACATTATAATCTTCCAGAGATCTTCCAGATTTCCATCCGCATAACCCGATTCTAACCAGTTCATTAAAATGATGTTTTCAATAAAAAAAGGGTTTATTTCGCGTAGCAGTCGGCGGAATAACAAAAGTTTTCTAAATTTGGCACTTTTCGTAAATAGCCGGCCTTCGGCCGGGGCTTGAGATTTTCTCCTATGGGTGTGTCCCACACCGGCTAACGCGAACCAAAGTTTTCTAAATTGGATACCTTTTGTAAGTAGCCGGCCTTCGGGCGGGGCTTGAGATTTTCTCTTCTGGGTATGTCCTACACCGGCTAACGCGAACCAAAGTTTTCTACATTGGATACCTTTTGTAAGTAGCCGGCCTTCGGCCGGGGTTTGAGATTTTCTCCTCTGGGTATGTCCTACACCGGCTAACGCGAACCAAAGTTTTCTAAATTTGACACTTTTTGCAAACAGCGGGCCTTCGGCCGGGGCTTGAGATTTTCTCCTCTGGGTATGTCCCACACCGGCTAACGCGAACCAATGTTTTCTAAATTGGATACCTTTTGTAAGTAGCCGGCCTTCGGCCGGGGCTTGAGATTTTCTCCTCTGGGTATGTCCCACACCGGCTAACGCTAACCAAAGTTTTCTAAATTGGATACCTTTTGTAAGTAGCCGGCCTTCGGCCGGGGCTTTAGATTTTCTCCTCTGGGTATGTCCCACACCGGCTAACGCGAAACAAAGTTTTCTAAATTGGATACCTTTTGTAAGTAGCAGGCCTTCGGCCGGGGCTTGAGATTTTCTACTCTGGGTATGTCCCACACCGGATAACGCTAACCAAAGTTTTCTAAATTGGATACCTTTTGTAAGTAGCCGGCCTTCGGCCGGGGCTTGAGATTTTCTCTTCTGGGTATGTCCTACACCGGCTAACGCGAACCAAAGTTTTCTAAATTTGACACTTTTTGTAAATTGCCGGCCTTCGGCCGGGGTTTGAGATTTTCTACTCTGAGTATGTCCCACACCGGCTAACGCGAAACAAAGTTTTCTAAATTGGATACCTTTTGTAAGTAGTCGGCCTTCGGCCGGGGTTTGAGATTTTCTCCTCTGGGTATGTCCTACACCGGCTAACGCGAACCAAAGTTTTCTAAATTTGACACTTTTTGCAAATAAACGGCCTTCGGCCGGGGCTTGGAATTTTCTCCTCTGGGTATGTCCCACACCGGCTAACGCGAACCAAAGTTTTCTAAATTAGATACCTTTTGTAAGTAGCCGGCCTTCGGCCGGGGTTTGAGATTTTCTCCTGTTGGTATGTCCCATACCGGCTAACGCGAACCAAAGTTTTCTAAATTGGATACCTTTTGTAAGTAGCCGGCCTTCGGCCGGGGCTTTAGATTTTCTCCTCTGGGTATGTCCCACACCGGCTAACGCGAAACAAAGTTTTCTAAATTGGATACCTTTTGTAAGTAACCGGCCTTCGGCCGGGGCTTGAGATTTTCTACTCTGGGTATGTCCCACACCGGCTAACGCTAACCAAAGTTTTCTAAATTGGAAACCTTTTGTAAGTAGCCGGCCTTCGGGCGGGGCTTGAGATTTTCTCTTCTGGGTATGTCCTACACCGGCTAACGCGAACCAAAGTTTTCTAAATTTAATACTTTTTGTAAATTGCCGGCCTTCGGGCGGGGCTTGAGATTTTCTACTCTGGGTATGTCCCACACCGGCTAACGCGAAACAAAGTTTTCTAAATTGGATACCTTTTGTAAGTAGCCGGCCTTCGGCCGGGGCTTTAGATTTTCTCCTCTGGGTATGTCCCACACCGGCTAACGCGAAACAAAGTTTTCTAAATTGGATACCTTTTGTAAGTAGCCGGCCTTCGGCCGGGGCTTGAGATTTTCTACTCTGGGTATGTCCCACACCGGATAACGCGAACCAAACTTTTCTAAATTGGATACCTTTTGTAAGTAGCCGGCCTTCCGCCGGGGTTTGAGATTTTCTCCTCTGGGTATGTCCTACACCGGCTAACGCGAACCAAACTTTTCTAAATTTGACACATCTTTCCTTCCGCATAACCCGATTCTAACCAGTTCCAAAAAATCGATTTGACTATAAGTTCCGAACCGTAACATCTTACCCCTTCATGTAACCACTTGTTGGATATGTATTTTCATAAGCTTTCCAACGATATCTATATGATCTATATCGGGTAATTGGATCCGGGTGTAGTCTTGAACCCGGAATTTCGGGTCAAAAATCTGGGGTCTCAGGTCCGTCCCCCAAGAAAAAAATAGTTTCCCGGGATCAGGGTAAAAATACCTACCACTGGAAAAAATTGAAGAGTTTTTACTAAACTAGAGTTAAGCCAAATATTCAAAACATAACGTTAATGAAATTCTTAGAATCGGGTTGTGCGGGTGGAAATATCCATATCTGTGGAAAGGAAATAGGTATTAGCACAAATCCGGGTTCTATCTGAACCGATTTATACAATATGGGCATCGTTTTAAAGCTTTTATAAATACCTATTCCAATGTGAAACATATCATGGATTATTTTAACATGTTCGGTATTAATACAAGAAATTTTTATTTTTGGATCGGAAATCTTAAAAAAACTCCCAAAAAGTCGAAGATGGACCCATTATTGAATAATAATATTTATGTACCACATTATAGTCTACACTTTAATCTTCCCAAATGGTGCCATACGAGACGATATATTTTGTAGTTCCGAAGATATTAGCTTTAACAATTTCTGTTATTGGAACAATTTTGAGCAAACCAAATTTTGTAATGGATTTAAGGCTTTAGTCGTACACCGGAGGCCGGCTGCTTCCAAAAGAAACAAAGTTGAGAAATATTACGGATCGAGTAGCCGCTGTTGGACATACGCAAATTGAGTTTAGGGACTATGCTCGGCTAATTTTGAATTTGGGTATTTTTAACCTGATTAAGGAAAAGTCATTTTTTCGTGGGGGAAATACCCGGTTATTTGACCCGAAAGTTCCGGTTCTGATACAGTTCTACAAAATGGTATCATTTGAAAGCTTATGGAATTACCTATCCAACAAGTTGTCATATGATAGGGTTATTGGAACCGGTTCCGGGGAATGCATGAAAATTGGTAATTTTATACCATTACTTTTTGAAAACCCCCTAAAAAGGAGCACTACATATGTGCTGATCTCTCTTATAGTTCCAAAGATATTTGTGATGCAAAACATGAAATATTTAAGCTTTTTTACGTAGCAGGCCTTCGGTCGGGGCTTGAGATTATCTCCCCTCGGGTATGTCCAACACCGGCTACACGATCCATAGTTTTTCCTAACATTCTGGGGTATGTCTAACACCGGCTACGCGATCTATAGGTTTTCTAAACATTATAATCTTCCAGAGATCTTCCAGATTTCCATCCGCATAACCCGATTCTAACCAGTTCATTAAAATGATGTTTTCAATAAAAAAAGGGTTTATTTCGCGTAGCAGTCGGCGGAATAACAAAAGTTTTCTAAATTTGGCACTTTTCGTAAATAGCCGGCCTTCGGCCGGGGCTTGAGATTTTCTCCTATGGGTGTGTCCCACACCGGCTAACGCGAACCAAAGTTTTCTAAATTGGATACCTTTTGTAAGTAGCCGGCCTTCGGGCGGTGCTTGAGATTTTCTCTTCTGGGTATGTCCTACACCGGCTAACGCGAACCAAAGTTTTCTAAATTGGATACCTTTTGTAAGTAGCCGGCCTTCGGCCGGGGTTTGAGATTTTCTCCTCTGGGTATGTCCTACACCGGCTAACGCGAACCAAAGTTTTCTAAATTTGACACTTTTTGCAAACAGCGGGCCTTCGGCCGGGGCTTGAGATTTTCTCCTCTGGGTATGTCCCACACCGGCTAACGCGAACCAATGTTTTCTAAATTGGATACCTTTTGTAAGTAGCCGGCCTTCGGCCGGGGCTTGAGATTTTCTCCTCTGGGTATGTCCCACACCGGCTAACGCTAACCAAAGTTTTCTAAATTGGATACCTTTTGTAAGTAGCCGGCCTTCGGCCGGGGCTTTAGATTTTCTCCTCTGGGTATGTCCCACACCGGCTAACGCGAAACAAAGTTTTCTAAATTGGATACCTTTTGTAAGTAGCAGGCCTTCGGCCGGGGCTTGAGATTTTCTACTCTGGGTATGTCCCACACCGGATAACGCTAACCAAAGTTTTCTAAATTGGATACCTTTTGTAAGTAGCCGGCCTTCGGCCGGGGCTTGAGATTTTCTCTTCTGGGTATGTCCTACACCGGCTAACGCGAACCAAAGTTTTCTAAATTTGACACTTTTTGTAAATTGCCGGCCTTCGGCCGGGGTTTGAGATTTTCTACTCTGAGTATGTCCCACACAGGCTAACGCGAAACAAAGTTTTCTAAATTGGATACCTTTTGTAAGTAGTCGGCCTTCGGCCGGGGTTTGAGATTTTCTCCTCTGGGTATGTCCTACACCGGCTAACGCGAACCAAAGTTTTCTAAATTTGACACTTTTTGCAAATAACCGGCCTTCGGCCGGGGCTTGGAATTTTCTCCTCTGGGTATGTCCCACACCGACTAACGCGAACCAAAGTTTTCTAAATTAGATACCTTTTGTAAGTAGCCGGCCTTCGGCCGGGGTTTGAGATTTTCTCCTGTGGGTATGTCCCATACCGGCTAACGCGAACCAAAGTTTTCTAAATTGGATACCTTTTGTAAGTAGCCGGCCTTCGGCCGGGGCTTTAGATTTTCTCCTCTGGGTATGTCCCACACCGGCTAACGCGAAACAAAGTTTTCTAAATTGGATACCTTTTGTAAGTAGCCGGCCTTCGGCCGGGGCTTGAGATTTTCTACTCTGGGTATGTCCCACACCGGCTAACGCTAACCAAAGTTTTCTAAATTGGAAACCTTTTGTAAGTAGCCGGCCTTCGGGCGGGGCTTGAGATTTTCTCTTCTGGGTATGTCCTACACCGGCTAACGCGAACCAAAGTTTTCTAAATTTAATACTTTTTGTAAATTGCCGGCCTTCGGGCGGGGCTTGAGATTTTCTACTCTGGGTATGTCCCACACCGGCTAACGCGAAACAAAGTTTTCTAAATTGGATACCTTTTGTAAGTAGCCGGCCTTCGGCCGGGGCTTTAGATTTTCTCCTCTGGGTATGTCCCACACCGGCTAACGCGAAACAAAGTTTTCTAAATTGGATACCTTTTGTAAGTAGCCGGCCTTCGGCCGGGGCTTGAGATTTTCTACTCTGGGTATGTCCCACACCGGATAACGCGAACCAAACTTTTCTAAATTGGATACCTTTTGTAAGTAGCCGGCCTTCCGCCGGGGTTTGAGATTTTCTCCTCTGGGTATGTCCTACACCGGCTAACGCGAACCAAACTTTTCTAAATTTGACACATCTTTCCTTCCGCATAACCCGATTCTAACCAGTTCCAAAAAATCGATTTGACTATAAGTTCCGAACCGTAACATCTTACCCCTTCATGTAACCACTTGTTGGATATGTATTTTCATAAGCTTTCCAACGATATCTATATGATCTATATCGGGTAATTGGATCCGGGTCTAGTCTTGAACCCGGAATTTCGGGTCAAAAATCTGGGGTCTCAGGTCCGTCCCCCAAGAAAAAAATAGTTTCCCGGGATCAGGGTAAAAATACCTACCACTGGAAAAAATTGAAGAGTTTTTACTAAACTAGAGTTAAGCCAAATATTCAAAACATAACGTTAATGAAATTCTTAGAATCGGGTTGTGCGGGTGGAAATATCCATATCTGTGGAAAGGAAATAGGTATTAGCACAAATCCGGGTTCTATCTGAACCGATTTATACAATATGGGCATCGTTTTAAAGCTTTTATAAATACCTATTCCAATGTGAAACATATCATGGATTATTTTAACATGTTCGGTATTAATACAAGAAATTTTTATTTTTGGATCGGAAATCTTAAAAAAACTCCCAAAAAGTCGAAGATGGACCCATTATTGAATAATAATATTTATGTACCACATTATAGTCTACACTTTAATCTTCCCAAATGGTGCCATACGAGACGATATATTTTGTAGTTCCGAAGATATTAGCTTTAACAATTTCTGTTATTGGAACAATTTTGAGCAAACCAAATTTTGTAATGGATTTAAGGCTTTAGTCGTACACCGGAGGCCGGCTGCTTCCAAAAGAAACAAAGTTGAGAAATATTACGGATCGAGTAGCCGCTGTTGGACATACACAAATTGAGTTTAGGGACTATGCTCGGCTAATTTTGAATTTGGGTATTTTTAACCTGATTAAGGAAAAGTCATTTTTTCGTGGGGGAAATACCCGGTTATTTGACCCGAAAGTTCCGGTTCTGATACAGTTCTACAAAATGGTATCATTTGAAAGCTTATGGAATTACCTATACAACAAGTTGTCATATGATAGGGTTATTGGAACCGGTTCCGGGGAATGCATGAAAATTGGTAATTTTATACCATTACTTTTTGAAAACCCCCTAAAAAGGAGCACTACAGATCTACATACTACACTATAGCCTATATTCTTGTCCTTCCAAAATGGTATCATATGTGCTGATCTCTCTTATAGTTCCAAAGATATTTGTGATGCAAAACATGAAATATTTAAGCTTTTTTACGTAGCAGGCCTTCGGTCGGGGCTTGAGATTATCTCCCCTCGGGTATGTCCAACACCGGCTACACGATCCATAGTTTTTCCTAACATTCTGGGGTATGTCTAACACCGGCTACGCGATCTATAGGTTTTCTAAACATTATAATCTTCCAGAGATCTTCCAGATTTCCATCCGCATAACCCGATTCTAACCAGTTCATTAAAATGATGTTTTCAATAAAAAAAAAGGGTTTATTTCGCGTAGCAGTCGGAGGAATAACAAAAGTTTTCTAAATTTGGCACTTTTCGTAAATAGCCGGCCTTCGGCCGGGGCTTGAGATTTTCTCCTATGGGTGTGTCCCACACCGGCTAACGCGAACCAAAGTTTTCTAAATTGGATACCTTTTGTAAGTAGCCGGCCTTCGGGCGGGGCTTGAGATTTTCTCTTCTGGGTATGTCCTACACCGGCTAACGCGAACCAAAGTTTTCTAAATTGGATACCTTTTGTAAGTAGCCGGCCTTCGGCCGGGGTTTGAGATTTTCTCCTCTGGGTATGTCCTACACCGGCTAACGCGAACCAAAGTTTTCTAAATTTGACACTTTTTGCAAATAGCGGGCCTTCGGCCGGGGCTTGAGATTTTCTCCTCTGGGTATGTCCCACACCGGCTAACGCGAACCAATGTTTTCTAAATTGGATACCTTTTGTAAGTAGCCGGCCTTCGGCCGGGGCTTGAGATTTTCTCCTCTGGGTATGTCCCACACCGGCTAACGCTAACCAAAGTTTTCTAAATTGGATACCTTTTGTAAGTAGCCGGCCTTCGGCCGGGGCTTTAGATTTTCTCCTCTGGGTATGTCCCACACCGGCTAACGCGAAACAAAGTTTTCTAAATTGGATACCTTTTGTAAGTAGCAGGCCTTCGGCCGGGGCTTGAGATTTTCTACTCTGGGTATGTCCCACACCGGATAACGCTAACCAAAGTTTTCTAAATTGGATACCTTTTGTAAGTAGCCGGCCTTCGGCCGGGGCTTGAGATTTTCTCTTCTGGGTATGTCCTACACCGGCTAACGCGAACCAAAGTTTTCTAAATTTGACACTTTTTGTAAATTGCCGGCCTTCGGCCGGGGTTTGAGATTTTCTACTCTGAGTATGTCCCACACCGGCTAACGCGAAACAAAGTTTTCTAAATTGGATACCTTTTGTAAGTAGTCGGCCTTCGGCCGGGGTTTGAGATTTTCTCCTCTAGGTATGTCCTACACCGGCTAACGCGAACCAAAGTTTTCTAAATTTGACACTTTTTGCAAATAACCGGCCTTCGGCCGGGGCTTGGAATTTTCTCCTCTGGGTATGTCCCACACCGGCTAACGCGAACCAAAGTTTTCTAAATTAGATACCTTTTGTAAGTAGCCGGCCTTCGGCCGGGGTTTGAGATTTTCTCCTGTGGGTATGTCCCATACCGGCTAACGCGAACCAAAGTTTTCTAAATTGGATACCTTTTGTAAGTAGCCGGCCTTCGGCCGGGGCTTTAGATTTTCTCCTCTGGGTATGTCCCACACCGGCTAACGCGAAACAATGTTTTCTAAATTGGATACCTTTTGTAAGTAGCCGGCCTTCGGCCGGGGCTTGAGATTTTCTACTCTGGGTATGTCCCACACCGGCTAACGCTAACCAAAGTTTTCTACATTGGAAACCTTTTGTAAGTAGCCGGCCTTCGGGCGGGGCTTGAGATTTTCTCTTCTGGGTATGTCCTACACCGGCTAACGCGAACCAAAGTTTTCTAAATTTAACACTTTTTGTAAATTGCCGGCCTTCGGGCGGGGCTTGAGATTTTCTACTCTGGGTATGTCCCACATCGGCTAACGCGAAACAAAGTTTTCTAAATTGGATACCTTTTGTAAGTAGTCGGCCTTCGGCCGGGGTTTGAGATTTTCTCCTGTGGGTATGTCCCACACCGGCTAACGCGAACCAAAGTTTTCTAAATTGGATACCTTTTGTAAGTAGCCGGCCTTCGGCCGGGGCTTTAGATTTTCTCCTCTGGGTATGACCCACACCGGCTAACGCGAAACAAAGTTTTCTAAATTGGATACCTTTTGTAAGTAGCCGGCCTTCGGCCGGGGCTTGAGATTTTCTACTCTGGGTATGTCCCACACCGGATAACGCGAACCAAACTTTTCTAAATTGGATACCTTTTGTAAGTAGCCGGCCTTCCGCCGGGGTTTGAGATTTTCTCCTCTGGGTATGTCCTACACCGGCTAACGCGAACCAAACTTTTCTAAATTTGACACATTTTGTAAATAGCCGGCCTTCGGCCGGGGCTTGGAATTTTGTCCTCTGAGTATGTCTAACACCGGCTAACGGAAACCAAAGATTTCTGAATTTGATGCTTACGCGAAATGTACTTTTTTTTATTGAAAACATAGTTGTAATGAACTGGTTAGAATCGGGTTATGCGGATGGAAAGACCCATATGGACTCAGTAAAGATATTAGCACAAATTGTATCACTTTGGATAGGTAAGAGTGTCAGCTATAATTTGGCATCAATTTTGTTGTCCCCCATAATGGGGGTTTAATAAAAAATTCGGGTCCAAAAAATTTGACTATAAATTCCGACATCTTGTTGTATAGGTACTTTCATAAGCTTTCCAACGATATTTATAATGTCTATATCGGTTAATTGGATCCGGGTCTAGTCGGAGTCTTGAACCCGGACTTTGGGGTAAAAAATCTTGGGTTCCAGGTCCGTCCCCCAAGAAAAAAAAGTTTCCCGGGATCAGGGTAAAAATACCTACCACTGGGGGTCAACAAATTATGGGGGTCAACAAATTATGGGGGTCAACAAATTATCCAAATTATAGGTGACACTCTAACCTTTCCAAAATGCTACGATTTGAGCTTATACCTTTTTCGGGTCCAGAGATATGGATCTTTCCTTCCGCATAACCCGATTCTAACCAGTTCCAAAAAATCGATTTGACTATAAGTTCCGAACCGTAACATCTTACCCCTTCATGTAACCACTTGTTGGATATGTAACCACTTGTTGGATATGTATAAGCTTTCCAACGATATCTATATGATCTATATCGGGTAATTGGTTCCGGTCTAGTCTTGAACCCGGAATTTCGGGTCAAAAATCTGGGGTCTCAGGTCCGTCCCCCAAGAAAAAAATAGTTTCCCGGGATCAGGGTAAAAATACCTACCACTGGAAAAAAATTGAAGAGTTTTTACTAAACTAGAGTTAAGCCAAATATTCAAAACATAACGTTAATGAAATTCTTAGAATCGGGTTGTGCGGGTGGAAATATCCATATCTGTGGAAAGGAAATAGGTATTAGCACAAATCCGGGTTCTATCTGAACCGATTTATACAATATGGGCATCGTTTTAAAGCTTTTATAAATACCTATTCCAATGTGAAACATATCATGGATTATTTTAACATGTTCGGTATTAATACAAGAAATTTTTATTTTTTATCGGAAATCTTAAAAAAACTCCCAAAAAGTCGAAGATGGACCCATTATTGAATAATAATATTTATGTACCACATTATAGTCTACACTTTAATCTTCCCAAATGGTGCCATACGAGACGATATATTTTGTAGTTCCGAAGATATTAGCTTTAACAATTTCTGTTATTGGAACAATTTTGAGCAAACCAAATTTTGTAATGGATTTAAGGCTTTAGTCGTACACCGGAGGCCGGCTGCTTCCAAAAGAAACAAAGTTGAGAAATATTACGGATCGAGTAGCCGCTGTTGGACATACGCAAATTGAGTTTAGGGACTATGCTCGGCTAATTTTGAATTTGAGTATTTTTAACCTGATTAAGGAAAAGTCATTTTTTCGTGGGGGAAATACCCGGTTATTTGACCCGAAAGTTCCGGTTTTACAAAACCGGTTCTGATACAGTTCTACAAAACGGTATCATTTGAAAGCTTATGGAATTACCTATCCAACAAGTTGTCATATGATAGGGTTATTGGAACCGGTTCCGGGGAATGCATGAAAATTGGTAATTTTATACCAGTACTTTTTGAAAACCCCCTAAAAAGGAGCACTACAGATCTACATACTACACTATAGCCTATATTCTTGTCCTTCCAAAATGGTATCATATGTGCTGATCTCTCTTATAGTTCCAAAGATATTTGTGATGCAAATCATGAAATATTTAAGCTTTTTTACGTAGCAGGCCTTCGTTCGGGGCTTGAGATTATCTCCCCTCGGGTATGTCCAACACCGGCTACACGATCCATAGTTTTTCCTAACATTCTGGGGTATGTCTAACACCGGCTACGCGATCTATAGGTTTTCTAAACATTATAATCTTTGTAAGTAGCCGTCTTTCGGCCGGACTTGAGATTTTAGCTTAAGTTTACAAAAGGTATAGTTGAGAAAAACTGTGGATATGCATGGCTAGTGATGGGCATATACCATAGGATACAATTTCAAGCCTCTTCAAAAAATTTCAATATCATGATTTTTATGACAAATACAATACATATCGACACAAATGGCAACTTTTTAGAAAGGCAAGAATGTAGATTATTTTTTGGTGCGTTAAACTTATTACTTTATGAAGGCCCAATTTTCGATTTTTTTGGGCTTTTCAAAAACTTGGGGTACAAAAATTCTAACTTGCTTGTTTACATTCGAACCGGCTAAAATATGTGTGCCTGATTTTTGGATAGGTATTATTATAAATAAATCAAAATGATCCTTGCATAGCCCCTAGACCTAACTTACTCCATAATAGAGGTAGCCCCGTTGAGACAGCTGCTAAACTGTCAAACCAATTTTGAATGAACAGTTATTCAAACTCTTTAAAATTGATAAAGAATACATCTCTTCTACCATGCTTAAACATAATCAAATTTAAAAAAATAAATAAACTCAGAATAGAAAATTACTATCCCGGCGAAGGCCGGCTATATAAAAAATATAAAATTAAGAGAACTTTGGTTTGATGTACTATAGGAATCGGGTTGTCTGGGCTCAAAGATTAATATCTCTAGATCCTAAAAAAATAGTAACACATTTTGTAAAAATCAGGTCCGAAAATTCTATAGTTTAGATGATTAGGTTAGAGGCTGTGCGGTTGCTTATAGCAACCGCTTTACTCGGAGACCATTGTGTTCATCCTAATTTAAAGGAAGAATAAAAATAGAGAAAAAATATTATTAATATTAGTATAAAAACGAGGAATATCTACAAAGAGGTTATCGTGTCGTCTTTAGCTATTTTAGTCAGTTTCGGAGATTTTAATTCGCGAAGACTTTCAGTTGTATAATTATAAAAACGATTTTAAACGTGTTAGACTTTTAATCTTAGTCATTTGTTTAATTTACGAAAAATGATTTTTATTATCCCCTAGTAAATAAAATAGTAATACTGAAATAAACACATAAAATAAAAATACCCAACATACCAAATTGATTTGAGAATAATATTTTAACAACTTACAAACATAAGCCTTAAGTTTAAGAAAATCTTGAGAATGTATTGAGAAATGCTTATTTAACAATTATAGAATAATCGAAACGGAACCCTTATTTTTAAGCTTATTCTTGTATTTTGCAGAATAAGCTTACGAAAGTAATATTATATTAAGCTTGCTAGTGCAATTGTAGAATAAGCTTACAAAACTAATATTTTCGTAAGCTTGCTAGTGCAATTGTAGAAGAAGCTTACAAAACTAATATTTTCGTATACTTATGTATTTATAAAAAAGCGTACATATTTTTCAAAACTATTTACTCCATTTTTATTAATTCAGTTGTGTTTTAAATTAAGATAATTTCTTCGACTAATTTTAGTGAAAGTTATAATATAATTGTGTTTTTTTAATTTAGATTTATTTTTTTTTTTTTTGTTTTTGTAATCGTTTCGCAGCTTTATACAATTTTTAGCGAATTGAAAGAAATGAGCGTGTCTTTAATGAATGTGTCCCCCGTGTAGCCCAATGATAAAGTTGCATCTATGAAATATAGAAATAGATAAAAGATAGAAGAGATATACTTCGTATTGCTTTTGTTGTACTTAAATTGCGAACACTTCTCTTTGTCTCCGTTCCTTTCCAGCAGAGTCGTTCTCCCAATTCATCTGTTATTATTTTTTTCCAGCAATTCTTTACGAAATTTGGTGCCTTGGCAACAAGTTTCGGTTCGCTTTCCTGAAATTAAGGAAAACGTAGTGATATTATTATTTTTGTTTTAATTGGTATTTTTGAACTAAATAATTTCCTGAAAAAATTTAGATTGAAACCTACAAAAGAAATAAATGAAATTGGAAGACCGTCAATATTAAAATTTAATTCAATAGCGTCGCGATTGTATTTAGCGTTTGAAAAAAAAATCGGTCAAGCAGTCCTCCAGTCCATAGTGCACATATACAACTCCTGCAATTAGCACAACTGACCCATCTCTAGGGGTTTTTTAATGATGTAGCATCTTTTGGTAGGCTTGGTATCATCCTCCTCATAATTGTTAAAAGTTTATTCAATGCAGAGTTCGAAATTAAATGTTTCACACTCCACTTAGCCAACTCATCTTGAATATTAAGTTTTTCAATTAGAAATAATTGGAGCTCCGTCGCTTTCATGTTCACTCTCACTTTCATTTTCACATTGCACAGGAACTGGATCGCTATTTATTACACTAGTTTCCAAACGTTCTTTTGATACAATTTTTTTGTGTTGATTATCACTAAAAAGAAGTTCAACCATTCTCTTTTGCTTCTCTTCTAACACTTTTTTTATATTTATAAGGCATTTTTAAAATATTACCAATTAATTTTTACAAAACACAGCGAAAAACTTTTTTACATTAAAAGTAATCAATAAATGTAAAACAAATTGTTTTCACCAAATAAATTTATCTACAAATGCAATGCTTTGCCTACTCACTATGAAATGGCTGTGTGTTCAAAAAATTTTCAGACAGACTTGCGAAACCTTTGTACGAATAAGCATTTCTAAAGTATTGTTAAAAATTTGTTGTGAAATTTCTTTTTAATAATATTGTGTTGTAGTTTTATTTTTATTTGGTATGTTGGGTACATTATTTAAATTGTCAATGTGTAAGAATTATGATTTTAAACATTTGTTTGCTTTAATGATTTACAAAAATATTTTTTTTACTGCAAAAAAGAATTTGTTTAGAAAATCGTCAAAATCGTTCCGAATATGCATTGACCTATGTAAGTATTTCATTGTAGAAAATTTGAGAAAAAAATTAATCATCGGAAAACACAATTTTAAAGGACAAAATATGTTTTGGCCTATATCTCAGGATCAAAAAAGGATACACGTATATGTTTTATTTCAGTATTAGTATATTATTTACTAGGGGATAACAAATATCGTTTTTCGTAAATCAAACAAATGAATAAGATTAAAAGATTAACACGCACATATACAAAAACGTTTTTACACTGTTATACAACTGAAAGTCTTCACAAATTAAAATCGTTTTTATCTTCACGCACAAGAAGACAAGTCATTCAGAATTTGCTTAACCACGACCTTCTGTAGGATGGACGCAAACCAGCGTTGATGATCACTTCCAGAATCTGTACTATTACCGCCGATGCATGCTGTAGCATGGCGGGTATAATACCATTCGGTCCTGGTGATTTGATTTTTTGGGAATGCTTACAATCCTGGGATTCAGGCTCACGTCCTCAGCCGCACGATGTTAATTAAGTCGATCTGACTGCCAATCGCTTGTCACCTCTGTTCAATTCGGAAAGTAAGTGCTAGCTAACAGAGTCTCTAGACCAGAGTCAGTCCACGTGTTATCGCTCCGCCTTATGCTTCCAATGGATTTAGGGTCCTTTAAAAGGATTGCGGAAGCTGGAAGCTTCATTGACATTCTATGGACTCAGTAAAGTAGACCCAAGATTTCCGTTTAGCCTCCTTGATCTCACTATTGTACTTATTGAAGGCCGACATATAAGACTCCCAGTGCCTACTAAGTTTAGTCTTGTTGGTTCTGTTTAATAAGCGTCTACTTACTTTCCTAAGACCACCTAGGTGTTTTGAGAGGGAATGTACGCGGACATGCTTTCTCATAGCACTCAATCAAGACTTTTGTTTAACGAGTCGTCTAGACTCGAGGTCAATGTAGTGTGCTCTGCGAATTTATTCCAACGAGCCTTCCTTGGATTCCTATGAGATTTGGAATGTAATCCTCCGATGGTCCGAGAACGAACATTCGGAGGATACTTTCCAGTTCAATATGAGTTATTCATCCATATTCGTTAGGTGAGATCAATGTACTCCTCCCTATCCTTATTCCGGTATGTAACCTAATTTCCACTATTAAATATTTTGAGTTTATGTCTAAGAATAAAATCAAAAATGTACTCACCTCTGGAATTGCTATACCGACGTGGCGTCTCCTCCGCTGAAATCATTAAGGAAGATTAAGTTCAAACTCTTTAGTGACGATACAAGGCTTTGTCATATGTACTGCGACTGGCGATTAACCGAATCGGTAAGAATTAAATTACCCCATAATGTGGCAACTTGTTGGATAGGTATTTTGATTAGTTTTCAAACCTTAAGGGCTTGGTCTGTATTTCTACAAAAAATACTTTCTCGAAATCAGGATACCTACCTTTGGAAAAATGTCAAAAAAGCTAAATATTATTACTAAGTTAGAGTTGTTCCAAGAAGTCACCCAATATTCACAGCTGATCTCAACACACTTTTGTATTTTGAATGTATAAATCAAACCAGAGTGTGCGTGTGAATAGCTGAAAAACGTTGTCACTTACGTTAGGGTCGACCAGACGCCTTTAGCCTACCACATATATTAATATATATTATAAATAAATAATAAATACTGAACAATTTAATATAAAAAATTACTTCTGAATTGTTTTACAATACTTGATGTAATCTTATATTATTATACCATGAGGTCCAGTATGTGCTTTAGCTCAAATAAACGGGTTTTTCTGATACGACTAAAATAAAACCAAGATGCACTTCAATTGCACATGCATATTGTAGAGAATTGACGTGCCCTACAGTTTTGTTTTAGTCAAGTCTATGCATATGTTTATAATTCCCACGACCGTATCTATTATTTATTATTATTTGGTTTTTAGTACATTTATCTTAAACATCGCAATGTGTGTTTAACATAAAATCCTTTAACTTAAAAAGTTTTTTACCTATTTTTTTTAAACTCCTCTCTTCAACTAATAGACTATCTTCGTTTGAATTTGTTATTTTTAGGATTTTCCATTTTCTATTTTATTTTGTCAAAAACACGAAACAAATACAAGTCGCAGTTACCACAATTTTACGTCGTGATCATATTTTCTACATAATACAAAAAACTTCACAAATGGTTATATTGACACTTAGAATTCCGGTGATTGCAAATTAGTTGTTTGGTTTACATTTTTGCACCTATAACTCTAACACTAGCATCACATACAATAACAAATTTCTCTCTGGTTGTTGAATAGTTTCTGTTGCATATTTGCCTCAACCCTCTAATAATTCTATCATGGTTAATCAGGACCTTTGTACGTTTGAAGTTATAAAGTGGCCATGTAGATGGTGATGTTTTGCAATTTTCGGTCTTGTCCCTGGAAGGCATCCGCCTTAGTTTAGGTTAAAGGACGCGTGGTTGCCGCTCCACTCCGAGATCTGCTGGTCCATTGCGTTATTAATACGAAAGTTATTAATACGAAATAGAGTTATAAGGATAATCCACGGCTAGAAATTTTTCCGTGTCGTCTTTAGCCACTTAAGTCTTCTTTCTAATTGAAGAATTGCTGTAGGGTTAGTGTTAGAGAACCATGACAAATCATGTGACAGTTTTCCCCCCACCAATCTGTGTCACGTTAATGAGTGCTGGACAATGGCAGTGCGAATATTCGATCGTCTCAATTTCTTCCTCGTCTCGACAGATTGTACAGTAATCAATACCATCGCTGTTCCATTTCGAGGTCATTGCCCACACCTTGCAGTGACCTGTGATGATGCTCACCACAAGTTTTAAATCAGGTTTCGACAAGTACAGTAGCGACTTTTTTTCTTCTCAGAGAGTATGGGGCAGATTCTCTTGGAGATACTGCATCACCTTTCATCCAGCCATATTTGTTGAATTCTCTCAGAGTAATGTCTATGAATTACCTGGAAGATGTGGCACAGTGGTTGTTTGACCGAATTCTCAACTTCAAGGATAACTGATTCGGACCCTAGCCTAGCCAATTCGTCTGCAATCTGGTCGCCTGAGATATTGTAATGACCAGGAACCCAACAGAGCAGGACAACCCAGTGTTTTCCAAGGATTTCCTGCATTCAAAACAGCCCTAGAGTTAATGGTGGTGGAGTTTAAAGCTTTCAGTGACGCTTGGCTGTCGACATGTATAGTCATCGGACCGTTAACCTCGTTGTTTCTCGTGACCAATAGGTGTATGGCTTCGAAAGCACCTTATTTTATTAGGGATGCAGGCTATAGAGTTTTTGCAAGAATAGAGTGCAATCAAGCCTCGCTTTGCTCATTCCTCAGTGTTCCTCTTTCAACTTTGTTGGCGGTGGAGGATGGTGCCGAGGTATTTGGCTTCAGAGGAGAGGTTTAGCGTATCCCCATCGGTGGTTTTTCCTTTTTTTTACGTTTCCTCGTAAAGGGGACAAGCTCTGCTACGCAAAATCGTCTATTGTCATAACTTTTAAAGCAAACAAAAAAGAATAACGGACCAAAGCCTATATAATGTTGGACAAGAAGACACCTTGTAACAACATTTTGACAATAAACTCATTAGTTGTTCACTATTGTGATTTGACTTTATTTAAATTTCAAACTGCAGACTCAGAGATTGACTTACTATCCGGCCATTTATAAGCCTTGTAGACAACCTTTCTATGTAGATGTTGATGAGTTTGGAAATAAACTGAGACACTTTTCTACATGTGTGGGTGAAATCTGTTCTTCTTTTTGATTTGGTCTTTTTGATGTGAAGTATTTTAAGCCTAAGTTTTTGTTTGATTTCATTTCATTTCATTTCATTTCATTTCATTTATTTACCTTACAAAGAAATATAAATAAGCCCACAGGGCCCATAACTTATATTATCTATCTACAATACCCTAACATAATACAAATTGAATGATTAATTCAAACTTAACAAATAACATATTAAACCTAATAATTTATCTTAATAATTCACGAGAAGCTCGAACCCTACACCTCGATTCACCATCACCAACTAAACAATAGTCTAGTAGAGCAGTGAAAAAGTGTAGCAGAAACGAGCTAAAAATAAGAGATAACTATTTTATTACTCACAAAACAGAGTATAAATAGTAACTCACATTATACCCTACAAATAAAATTAAGAAGATAATATAGTGGCTCCCCAGCCCAAACAAAAAGAAAAGCAAAAAGAAAGACCCATAATAAACCGACGCAACCACTACAAAAACATAGCCTACATATTTAGGCGAAGGTATTCAATTACTTTAACCCTAAACAGATAATTGGTATGGGCAAAAGTACGTAAGGCCAAAGGAAGCTGATTCCACAATCTCACCGCCCTAACCACAAATGATCTCTCACCAATGGAGGACGAAAACCTTGGACACAACAATTGAGGATTTCGAGATGATCTACAAAACAAAAAGTTGTCACGAAGAGGACAGTCAAAATTGCACATAACACTGTAATGAAATTGAAGAATACGAAGATCAACGTAGCTGCTAAATGGCAATCCCAGGAGATCATTAACAAAACAAGAAACATGATCACCACGACGCAAGCCATACACATAACGAACAATCGAATTTACCGCCCTACGGATACGTTGCATTTGAGAAGAAGTAGTACCGGAGACTACCTCTAGACAATAATTTACCTGCGATAGCAGCAAGGATACAACCACTCTCTTCCTAACATGACAAGGCAAATAAGCATTAAGACAATACAGCCTCCGCAGCTGAAACCTTATACGACAAAGCAAGGAATCAATGTGTCTCTTAAAGTCCAACTTCCGATCAATTATAACACCAAGACATTTCATTTCATCAACAAATTTCACTAACACAGAACCCACAGTAATATTAAGAGAACCACCATTACCATGATCATTGAACAGCATAGCTTTAGTTTTATTCCAATTAATCATAAGGCCATTTAGCGAAATCCACGACGAAAGAGACAAAACAATAGAATTAACCAACCCTTCCAACCCAGCAATATCAGCCTCTCTGAAGAAAACATGAATATCATCTGCATACAAAAACAGACAACACCTGTCATCAACAACTGAGTGCACAATGTCATTAATGAACATAATAAATAACAACGGTCCCAGTACAGAACCTTGCGGGACTCCACATTGGACACTACAAACTTCAGACGAAACACCCAAATGAACAACAAACTGAGACCTACCTTCCAAATATGAAGCCATTAAACGACACGCAGAAGATGAAAAACCAAACTTAAACCTCAGCTTGTCAAGTAAAAGGGAATGGTTTATCGAATCAAAAGCCTTTGACAAGTCAAGGCCCAATAATAACCCAACATCAGATGAATTAAATACATCTCTGATCATGTCAGTAAGATATAATAAGTGCGTGGTCGTACTACATCGCCGCCGAAAACCAAACTGAGAACTACTCAATAGCCTACGATCATCAAGGAAGTCAACAATCGCTTCTTTAATAATATGCTCAACGATTTTTGACATAGCAGGTAGAATGCTAATGGGACGCAGATTCGGCAAATCAAATGATTCACCAGTTTTCGGCACAGGAACAATTCGTGCAACCTTCCACGCCCGAGGAAAAGTAGATGTCATAAAAATCGAGTTAACAAAATGCAGGAAATGACAGGAAATGTATGGAAATATAAGTTTAAAAAACTTTACTGGCACGCCATCAACCCCCACAGCTCCCGACTTAACTTTATTTAATGACCTTACAACATCAGAATAAAATATGCAATAAAACCGAAAAACATCATCTCCCACATGACCCTCACTATAAAGAGACTGACCACGCTCACCCACAAAACCAGGATTCCCACTGGAAAAATAATGATTAGCAGCATTGACATCAATTGGTGGAGCTTCATTATCACTACCCAAAACACCAAACGACTTTAGAGATTTCCACAGCTGATTATTATTCATACGACCAAAGAGATCATTATAGTACTTACGCCTCTCATTCCTCATCACAGCCTTACAACGATTCCTATACATACAATATATTATTCTATTACCCTCCATAGGTCGCTTGCGCCACTCAAAGTACGCAAGATCTCTAAACATCCGTGCCGATTTTACCACATCAGATTCCAACCATGCATCATTCCTGGGGTTGACCTTACGAACAGAAACAGGAACGAAAGACAATAGCGCGTTAAACAACAAATCAAATAGTGAAAGTTGACAATTCACATCAGAAGTGGAATATAAGGGGTTGAAGTCAAAATCGGATATGAAATTTAAAATGCCCAACCAATCCGCTCGGCCAAAGTTACGATACTCAATAAATCTCTCCTCTGAAAATACAGGCAGGTTAAGCGAACCAAAAACAAAGGCATGGTGCGATATACCAGGACATCGACCCTGAGATGAGAAACCCAAGGACAAATTATCACTAGTAAGGCAAAAATCAATTAACGAGGTAGAGTTATGGGCCAAATCATAATGGGTAGGTTTCATGTTATGCACAATAGTTAGCCCCAATGATCTGCATAATCCTCTCATCGAAACAGAGTTCGAAGACACAAATAAATTACAGTTAAAATCGCCAAGGACAATGATATTAGAGAAGCGATCAAACAAACTCTCATGTACATCACAGAAAGACTGAACATCGCCATGGGGAAGATATACTACCGCCACAAGCAAAACCAATGCCCCAATATTCAACTCAACACACACCGACTCACAAACACCAAAATTATTTGAGCGAAAAACTACCTTATAAGGAATGCCACTACCAATATAGAGACATACCCCACCACCAACACGACCAACACGATCACTCCGCACCAGCTTATATCCTGGAACAACCAACGATTTCGATGAGACTGCAGAATTAAGCCAAGATTCAGTGACACCAAAAATGCTGATACCACTACCAACCAGCAAGGATCGAAGCTCATCAATTTTATTATTGAATCTCGATGGGCGAATACTTTGGCAGTTCAAGTGGCCATACGTTAGTTTACCAGACAAACCCTCAAATAAGGGTTTAAAAAAGTGAGCGTCATTAATTATGGGTCCCAGATTATCATCAAGTGACATCAAACCAAATAAAGGGGCTGGGGAGCAAAATTATGTAAATTCGATTTCGCATCTTAAACTAAAAATTGAAAAATATAAATATATAAATAAAAAAAATAAATAATAAATAATAATATGAAAGATTATTTAGAACAAATAAGCAATAATTTGCATCAAGAAAACAATTAAATTGCCAATGAGATCAAAACAAAATTAATATTTACATTACATGACTACACTCCCAGCAGCATATCACCAACCAACGGAGCACCACCCGGTTGCAGAGGACAACTACGAGCAAATTCAAGAAGCTCTTGTCGCTCAAAAATTGTTTTACTTCCATCAGCAAGTATTACCTCAACTTGAGGTTCATCACTATTTAACAACCTGAATTTCTTAATCTTCTTCTTCTTGAGCAGGCCTCTGCAGGCAAAAACAAGACTAGATGCCGATTTAACAAGATGATCATTTAAGTAGATACGGGACTCCAATAGACAATTCTCCATAACTTCTTTTAGGGTTACCTTCCCTCTTTTAACAAATCGGCGGATAAGGGAATCTCTTGTCTGAATAGAATTAAACTTCACCAAAACCGCTCTACGTTCAGATATGTAACAGCACTGCTGCATGTCGCCATGAGATAGTTGCAACCCACACAAATTAGCAACTTTAACAACAAAGCTCCTGAGGTCTTTAATATTTTCCGGCAAACCTCTTATAATGATATCAGCTCTGTTAAGCCTTCGCTGGAGCACATTGTTAAAAGACTCAAGCTCAGAAATCCTATCAGCAAGTTTCTTTTCTGCTAACAAAGCCGTACTTTTAACTTCAGAGACTGTCATCTTCAACTCAACTACAGCCTTTTTAAGCTCAACCACATCACGCTTTACCTCAGATATTTGTGCATTATAAAGATCAAACAGAGCATCAGTTTTGGTACGGAATTCAGACAGACATCTAGCCATATACGTGTCCATTTGTTGTTTCATAGACAAAATCAAGTTATCCTGCAGCTCTCGCAGAGCATCTGAATTCCCAACAAAATCACACGCAGCCACACCAACTGTCTCATCACCACCATTCAAAGAAGCATCAGCTGTGGCACCAACCCTAGATGCATCAACTGCAGTGTTCGCTTTTGTTCCACGATCAACCACACCAGCGTCACCACTACCACCAGCAGCCCGAACACAGCACACACAAGTGTATCTGAGTTGCTTATTTATTTTAGCCTCAGCCTCAGAAATGCCAACGCAATCCAAATGGAAAAAATTTGCACAGCCTTTGCAACCAATTTTATATTTGGATTTGGCAATATGATCCTTACAAACATTACAGGTCAATAGCGACGGCATTTTCAGGATTACCTTGGCAGATGCAAATGAATAAAAAAAAAAGAGCGCCAAACGAAAATGCACAGCAACAGGTTAAAAAGGTGAGAAGAAAAACCAACTCCACCAAAAGCCACAGCTCCAGACCTTCAAACACCAATATCCAAAAGAAATAGTCCAGTCAATTTGTAAAAATCTCCAATTTTAAATATTTAATTATTTTCTTGACAGAGCTCAAATTTAATGCTTGTTCATTGCAGGGATCTATAGTTCGATCTCCATTTATGTTCAAGTCAGATTAAAAAAAAAAAAATTTTTTTAAATAAATTAATTGAATTATTTAAAATTAGTGGAATATATGTATTTTTTAATTTGTCTTCTTTCTGCGTAACGAATGATTATTTCTGCCGTTTTTACAAATTTTTATAGTGTTTGTTGGTCTAAGTCAGTTGAGATTTGCGGTGGTTTTTTATAGTGTTATTTAGTCTCAGTCTGTAGCGCTTTATGGTAGTTTTTAAAAAACTTATCTGTAGCGATTTTTATGTCGGAAGAGTTGGCATCCCTGATTTCAACCACCAACGCACGATCGTTGATGTGTGCTCGCGCGCGTTTGTAATGTGTGTGCGAAGGTTCGTAACACCCAAGATGCTATGACCATGTCGCATGATGATCCTTACAATATTTTGGAAGAAGAATTCAATAACTTGACTAGTAACCGATAAAAAATAAATGCAATATTCGCCAAAAACTGGATAATTCAGCATATGGACAAAGAATGCCTTTCGCAACGAATTTACTTGATTACTGGTAAAGTCTAAAATAGTTTTAGCAGTTCCATCAAGTTAAGTGTCCGTAGAAAGATAATTTAATGCACGATTGTAGGCAAACAGCGCACAAGATTAAGCAGTTCCAAAATTAAAAATTTAATAATTGTTACGTTGAAACCTAAAATGTAAAGGTCAACATGTTTTTGATTTATTTAATTTATTATATATTTGAATTGTAAATATATTTTAATAAAATTTTCATCGACATGTGATGTATCTACACAGGTTCTTACTTTTTTTCTTACTACGTGGTGTATTTTATAGGACTAGAGCGATAGCAAAAAAGGGTAATAATAATTATTGTCCCTTCGAACAAGCAATAAAATCAGTTTTGTAAACAGAATCATAAAACGTTCTACATGCTCAAAAAAAAAAAAAAAAAAAAAAAAAAAACATAAACATGCGGCAAATGCATGTGCAGTGTAAAATAATGTTTTTTTTTAATCGATCGCGAACGATTAAAAATACGATCTTCTCGCATGGGCTCATTTTACGTTCTCAAAAAACGAACGATCGCGAAAGATCGAATCGACGACGCTTGAAGCGAACTTTTATATTTCGTGAGTTTTTCGTTCATTGCTTATACTGGTGAGAGATTGTAAATGCTTGTGCGCTCTTTGCAACTTTATCGCTCGTGATAAATTAAAAAACAATCGAATTGTCGCCGTAAATAGTTGTGAGAAAGAACGTATTTAAATCGTTCTCCTCGCCCTAGTTTTTATTAACTTTATCATGTTCTGTGATCATTTTCAAGTGTATAGAAAGGATGGACTAAATATAGTGAGGTTATGTCCTAATAGCTGTACATAATAGTGCGCTTATCTCAGATTTCGGGATTTCATTAATAAAATTGCGTCATTTCTATCTAATACCTCTGTGTTAATTGCTATAGTCCATTTTAATGTTCCCAAGATTACTGGGGATAACAGCATTGATTTTGCGATATCTTTTAGTACCTGTATGGCCCATTTTCAATACCAAAAGTCCTGCAGGCAACATACATTTTTTTATTGTTTAATTTATTGAATCTTTCATATATTTAATGAAAATATCAATAAGGTTTCATATCTTATATACTAATATTTTATATAGGGAGGTTGTCAATACAATCACCCCATATTTTTCATGCTTTAATTATTAATTATTGTTAATTTTTTTATGATAAAGATGTGTGTTTTTTGTGGGCTTGTGGATACAGTTATATCCGTGAATTAATTGAGTAGGTAGTTAAGATCAGTTTAGATACAATTATATCTAAGTGAATCGCGGACTACAGAAATAGTCTTACGGATATAATGTTGCTTTGTTTAGATACAGTTATATCTAATCATCCCGCGGACTACAGTAATAGTCTTATCGATTTCTTCGCAGAAGCAGCTTCCAATTTAGCATACTAATACCTGTAGAAGTATAACAGTGGGCGACGTTCAATTGGCCAGACAAGAGCTGAAAATAATGAGAGAGTAAGACAAAAAATGAACTATATGATAGAAAGAGTGTCACGTCTGCGCAGTCTATCGTGACCTCCGAATAGCAGGAGTTGGCGGGCCCAGCTATTTGGGTGCTCAGATAGTTTGTTTAAGTACTTTCGGCAAAGCTTATTTATTTCTTCTTTAACAGTAAGTATATTTAGGTCCTTGTGGATGTTTGCGTTCCTTATGTACCATGGTGCACCTGTATTAGATCGAAGAATATTCGATTGTCTTCTTTGTAGACAATACAGCCCCAGAGCTGTATGCCATAAGTCCAAATTGGCTTTATTACAGTCTTATATAATAGGACTTTGTATTCTAATTTAATAGAAGAACGTATACCAATTAACCACTCAAGATTTGCCTTTTTTGGTTTAATTTGCGTGATTTTTGCATCGATGTGTTGCTTCCATGTAAGTCTTCGGTCCAGGTGCATTCCGAGATATTTTACGGTATCTTTCTGTGGAACTTGAGTATTAAAGATTTTTATCGTGGGGCAAAGTTCACGTCTTAGAGCAAAAGTAACGTGTATGCACTTGCTTGCATTTACCGACATTCTTCATTTTGTCAGCCAATTTTCGAGAAGATATACATGGTATTGTAGTTTTTCCGACGCAATCAGAGGATCCTTGTGTATGCTAATGAAAGCAGTATCATCAGCAAACGTTGAGGTTAGAGTTTCATTGGTTGTGGACATATCGGCAGTAAATAACACGTACAGAATTGGTCCTAAGATACTACCCTGTGGGACGCCAGCCAATATTTTTCTCGAATTTGAAAGTACGAATTTCAAAAAAGTTTATGAGTGTTTTTAGGTAGAGTTTCACAAATTTTGTATAGAATTCCAAGAAGCCAGACCCTGTCAAACGCTTGGGAAATGTCTATAAATAACGCCAAGCAGTATTCCTTCCTTTCGAATGTCATTCTAATGTTTGACATTCACTTGCTCAATAGTACTGTGGTTCTTACAGAGGCCGAATTGGTGGTCGGGGATAATATTGCTACTTGTAATATGGGGAGTTAACTTCCTTAGTAATGTTGTATCGAACAGCTTTGAGAGTATAGATAGAAGACTGATGGGTCTATACGATTTTACCTGCGTTGGATCTTTTCCAGGTTTCGGAATCATTACTATTTCAGATTCTTTCCATACAGACGGGAAGTACCCTACTCGAAGAATGCTGTTAAATATAAATAACAATAGTTTAACGACCGGTGTTGGTAATTTTTTGAGCATGTTTGGAGTAATTCTATCTTTACCCGGGGATTTTTTTTAGTTTCATCGAGGCTATAGAACTTTCGATTTCTTTTAGAGAATTAAAGGTTGAACAACTATCGATGGTCCGGATTTGGGGTAAATACAGATTCAAGGTGTTTGGCAAATGCGTTTACTTTTTCTGCTGTAGTTCTTGCCCAAGTCCCATTTTCTAGGCGAATTGGAGATTCGTGGGCGATAGGTCTATTCAAGTTTTTTTTTTTTGGCTTTCCATAAGCTGTAGTCAGTTCTCTCTGTGGGATCCAGGTTATTTAGGAATATTTTTAGGTTTCGCTCTTTATTTAATCTGAGTGCTTGTTGTAAGAGTTTTTCAGATTCTTTTAGTTTTTCCCGAAACCTAGGTGAGCGGTGCTTCTGCCATTCTCTTCTGGCCTTTCTTTTATCAGACACGAGTTTTCGAATCGTCGATGGATTGTAGGAATTATTTTCTAGTTTAGAAAATTTAGTGGGAGTGGCAACATTGACAGCGGTGTTGACTACCGAAGTAAATATTTTAACTGCATTGTCAATTTCTTCTCCGGACTTTAGAGAAGTGTTAGAATTCACATGTGTACTGACATATTCTTTGTACTTCATCCAGTTTGTATATTTATTTGGTAGATAATATTTATATTTGTTTGGTAGATAATTGCAGATATAGCTGTATTCGTTGAAGATAGAGCAACTGTTGTAGCTTGTAGGTGGTCAAACTTATATTCTGGCATGGGGTAATGCTGAATTTTATTAGAAATTATCACCGCAGTGCCGCCGCAAGCTCTCCCACTAGGATGTTTAGTGTCGTATGTACTGTAACCGTTTATTCTAAAACAGTTTCTAGAAGTGAAATGAGTTTCAGATACCAGTAAAGTATGTTGAGTGAGTGAATAAAGTTTTCGACCTCGTGTTTATGTTGGCTTCAGCCGTTTGCGTTCCAAAAACAGACTCGAATTTTATCTATTTGTGTTTTAAAACTATTTGCATAATCATAGATTGATTTCTCACAATTTCTTGCATCATGCTTTGCATACCTGTCATAAAAGAATTCATGGTGACGATTAGTTTTTCGATAGATGGTTCTATATTTGAATTTTTTTAGTTGGGTGAGTCATTTCTCAAAGTATCAGAATATAAGTATTGCGTATTCTGTGAGGGGAGATTGTAATTAGGAGCGGTGGTTTCATTCCTCTTCCTCTACCGCACCCGGTAGCTTGCAGGCTTTTTTGTGGTTAAGATAGATTTTGTTAAGTGGATATATGCAGGACATCCTCTGTAGTTTGCAGTATGATTTCCACCGCAATTGCTGCACTTTTTGACGCTTGGGTCAGTTTTGGATGTGGACATTCCGATGATTTGTGAAGGTCACCACAAGTAACACAAACCGATAGCAATTTGCAATACGTTTTGGTATGCCCATACTCTTGGCAGTTTGTACATTGAGGTTGGCCTTTTCTTTTTTGAGGTTCTTCAATTTTCACACCGCGATTACAAAGAAGCCTAAGGCTATAAATTGGATGAAATTGTCCCTTTTTCTTTAGTTGCGAAGATTCGTATGTTAGTTCTACTTTAAACTAAAGGCCTGCACAAGACGAATTGAATGAATTATGCTTTTTTCGACACACTGACTTTGTCTACTCAATCATGCGCTATGTATTTGATAGGCAATGACAACCAACAACATCCCCCATTTTAATTCATGTGTGCCATTGTCTATGGTTCGATCGTGGCATGGCTGACTCGAATATTTGCATGGTGTTCTCCATAAATGCAGGGTGTCAACGATGACATCGAACCTTGTCATCGTCAAATTGTGTGTCATTTGTGTACGTGTGCTTAAATTGAGAGAGTGTGTGTGTTACTTTCGACGGTGAGATGTGTTTTTGTGTGTGCTGTAATTTTGAAGTAACAAACACCGCGTAAATATAAAATGGAGTTCAATAACAAAATGTGCATAGACATCAACAAATGAATAGAAAAAATGAAATATATACTGAACAATCCCAATTTATTGGTGATTATTATAAAATATTGATCATAAAAAAGAGGTAAATATTGTTTGCCTATTTTCTATCTACATATAGTGTTCTTTTAAAATTAAAGTTTGTGGGCAGAGATTTGACTCTCATTCAATAACAGAATATGCACAAAATTGAACAATGGAAGTATAAGTGTTGTTACGTGAATTACAGTGGCACTCATTATCATTTACACCTCAATACCGGAGGCAAACATTTATGAAATTATAATTAAAATAAGAAAATTTTTCAGGGGATTATTGTTTTTTAATAAGGATTAACATTTTAGATTGTTTCGTCAATAACTACGAAATGTGAACATTTTGTGTGGACCAATTAGAAATACCTTTAATATTTTAGTAATCGCCAAGAAATTCTTTATTACGAAAAATGTATTTTTTCACATATCGGAAAAGCAGGTAGCGATTGCGCTTTGCCTTCATCACGTGTGTGTCTTTTTAGTTGGCAATTGTTTCATAATTGTTGTTGTTTTTTGATAGAACATTTTTGTATGACACACTATTCAACATTCCCTTTTCTTGGTCGTTACATGTTATGACGATAGGTTTGAGTGTGACCGACATGACGAGACATCGAGCATTTGGTTGGATGTCACGTACTATTATGCGTTTGATCAAACAGGGCACAACATGACGAGCGTTTTCTCTCCATGGCATAAATAGAGAAAATTGTCACATTTGCTGCCCTTTACTTTAAACATAGGTTGCGGAACTTTGTCTTTATTGAAAATGTTGATGATAGATTTTGTTTCGAATCCTTCTGCTGCGAGAGCATCTTTTTGTCCTCTATGGTTGTAGAACTATGAAGCCCTTTAATCACGACTACTAGTCCTTTTGAGCACTTGATCTGATAGGTGTAATAATTCTTCTTCTCAGAATCCAGAGCACGAACTAGGTTCTTATAATGCGACTCAGTATAATGGCTCGATTATCCATTGCCACCAAACTTGGGTTGCGTTATCAGTTGTGAGCGCGACTGAAATAAAATGTTGTATTATAGAAGGCAACCCAATTGAGTTGTCGATAAACGTGTTAACGATCAGTGTATTTTCCATCTTGTGAACTCTAAACTTCAAAAATGTCAATAAAGTCGAAATAACAAAACACAATTTGAACAATAAAAGAATTTTAAAATGATAAGTTCAGTGGAATTATTTTTTGATGAAGAAGAAAATGTTCAGTACTTTGCATCTATTCGACGAAGCTTGAGAGATAATTCCACCTCAACATTTGACACTATTTCTATCCCATCTTCATCCCATGTCTCCATTATTCCGTAAACCTGCAGGATCTGTTACTAAACTTATTTGTAGTAGATCTACTGCGGTTTGCTCCAACGGCGATAGACGCACTTCTTGTGATGGACCACACCCTGCGGCGATAAGATTTCTTTTATTTTGCGACATTTTCTTCTTAAGCTTGGCTTTAAAATGGATCCATACTCTATGTCATTCTTCTGGTGTCCTTGTTGGTGGACCATGACTGTTTAGGTTGTCGGAAATTTTCTTCCACGCTTCATCTGCAGTGGCTTTGGTTTCACCAAAGACACGGATTCCTCGAGCTAAGTTTGGATTAGCACCCATTTTTACTATAAGTATTTCGAACTGATGGTTTTGTTGTTACTTTCACCATATTTAATCTAAAATGATATGCAAAATGATTTAGTGAAGCTAAAAAATGAATAATTGTTAAGAAAATGTGTATTTACCTCTCAATTTTACTTTTTCTTCTTTGAAAACGTTCACTGCAACTGCAAATAGATGGTTGCTCAAATATGGCCGCTGTAGCAACTGAAATTCGCAACTTCAGTTAAAAGTTGCTATACGTAATGCAATTTTCGCAACTGGCAACGCCACTCAACGATAGTTGTTATCAATAATCGGGCCATAAGTTTGTATTATGGCAACATACATTTGAGTAAAATTTTATCAACCTACTTCATTTCGTTCGGAAGCTAGAGTAATTTCCACAAACGGACATCGCTAAATCGATATAGAATTTTATGCTCATCAAGAGTATATATACTTTGTGGGGTCTAAAATGTATATTTCGAGGTGTTACAAACGGAATGACAAACTTAACATCCCCTTCATACTACGGTGGAGGGTATAAAACTACAATTACAGAGACGCATGACAAATGAAAGTTTGGAAAATCCAAAAATGTGGTTTAAAAGTTCTATTCCATACACCTTTCTAAAATTTTTCATATTGTCTTAGCGGTTTGAATCAGTTAGCATTGGTTACTATGTTGTTATGATATAACCATGGTTGAAAAATATAGGTAGACGCATCGACACAGCCGCTTGGACAATGAACTGTCAAACCAATTTTGGAATTGAAAATGTTGAATGAAAAATTATTTAAATTTGTAAAAATTGTTGAAATACGCGAATTATAATAACCTCCGAATGACGTCGTATAAGAAAACATTTAAAAATCAACTTATATTTGAAAAAACATTTAATTTTTTTTGACATATCAATGCTCCCAAGCGTTGATGCATGGATATAACAACAGATGTATTTTCATAGGGTTACCATTTTTTGACTCTTTTTTGTCCTATCTTTATAATTCCTTGTCTTTGCTACTGAATTTTATGAATTTTGGAATTAATATTCGACAGGTGTTTGTATCAAACAAATAAATATGTTCAAGACTTCTATGATCAAATTAATAAAGCTTTTTCCATCTAGTAAAAAAGCTCTTGCTTTTTTTTTTTTGTTAAAGAAAAGGTTTTTAAGAAGTTAAATTATGTGCTGACTTATTCAAAATATTTCCTAATGAATGAAGCCTAATTTTAAACGCAATCTGAAAGGTTTCTTTAACATTCTTATTTCCAAAAAAAAGCAAAAAAAGACCATAGCTTTGTGAAGTTTTGCAGTAGTGATCTGATGGTTTGTAAATTTCAAATATGTTTGCTACCTTTTTTCAATTATTTTATTCTCAAAGTAGTCCTGATATTTAATACAATTATAGCACCAACAATTTGAGAAATCCCTTTGTATAACAGTGCGTGATGATGAAATTTTAGATAGTTTAATTCCGATAATAATTTCGTTAACTATAAATTTATTGCAAAAGTAAGTACAATACCAAAGCTTTTTGGACTCTTGTGTCCTGTAGATTAACTCATTTTACAACGACATTGATTTCTAAATTCCTACGTGGATTTTTGAAAGGTAAATCAACAAGTTCTACGCTCATGAGGGCTTTAGTAGAAAACAACTGGTTGACATTATCAACACTGGCTTCAGCTTCACATAAACTCTTCCTTCACAAGCTTGGGATGGCATCACTAGTTGCCCACGTCGGCTATAATTTGGTATTCCATTACAGCATCAACAGTTTATTTTTTCCAACCCTTCTCTCTTCTTCAACTAGTATATTAAATTGATTTGAATTTGTTATTGTTATTTTATTTTGTAAAAAACACAAAACGAATACAACTCGCATCTAATACAAACTTACGTCGGAGTCATGCTATCTTACAAAATACGAAAAAACTCACAAATGGTAACTTAGAATACCGATTCGCAACAAACGCCGTCGATAAATAGAATAAAGGTGATTGTAAATTAATTGTTTTGTTTACATTTTTGGACACATAATTTTAACATTACCATCACTTACAACAACAAATTTCTATGTGGTTGTTGTTGAATTGTATTTGTTGCATTTTCGCTTCTATCTTGCAATATTTCTATTATGGTTAATCGGGAACTGTGTACGTTTGAATTTATAAAGTAATTATTATATCGTTATAGTATATAGTATAGAAACCTCAGAAGGTCTTCCAGAACGGCCTGGTATTGTTAATCTTCGTTACATTTGTACAGAGCAGGAGCAGAGGAGGTGTTCAACTATTTTCTTTTCTTCTTCGTTTCCCCAGCGACAGTATTTATTGTGTAGAGTATGTAGAAGCTTTGCATGGTTACCAATTACCAATAACCGCTTAACACTGCGGTGAAGAAAAAGTGACACCACATTTGTTAATATTCTCGTATATTTCATGTTTTCTAAATTTGAAAATGAAAAGAGCCTCATGAATATTATACTTTGATTTCCATTTAAGAGATTTGGTAAACGATTGCGCTACGAATCCTCAGAAAGAATAATGATACCCTGACACATTTTCTTAAAAAAAACTGGGTTTGGGTTTTATACCATTCAGCATACTAGGAGGGCATATTAATTTTATTATTCCCTTTGTATATCTCCTCGAAATACTCATGTCAGATCCAACAACATGCATATTCTTGATCAGCGTAAAATTTCAAGATGATTTAGCGATGTCCGTTGGTGTGTACAACAGACACACCAACGGACATCGCTAAATCATCTTGAAATTTTACGCTGATCAAGAATATGCATGTTGTTGGATCTGACATGAGGGAAATATGAAAATGTGGACCGAGGTGGCCCATTACAAACTTTACCTGTCTACTGGCAAAATACACATGTGTGCAAAATTTTACCCTTCTATCTCAATTCGTTCCAAAGATAGCATGATTACAACAGAATCATGCTATCTTTGGAACGAATTGAGATAGAAGGGTAAAATTTTGCACACATGTGTATTTTGCCAGTAGACAGGTAAAGTTTGTAATGGGCCACCTCGGTCCACATTTTCATATTTCCCCCATGTAACGAACCTCTCGATATTTGGTATTTTTATGATTTTAGCGACAATATTAAACGGAATTGTTTCAAATTTTGTACTTGAAGTTCGTAATGGGTATTACAAACTATGATAACCAAATAATCTAAGCAGGTCCACGTTTCTTATAGCCCCCATATAACGGTACCTCCAAATATTCGTCATTTTGATGATTTTTGAAGGAATACTACACATTTTGCGAACAGGCAGAGGTATAAATTAAAATGAATACAACTATAGTTTCCTTTTCTCCTTCAAACGAATTGAATTTTAAATTTCTTTTTAATATTTTCATTTTAAAATTTGCCTACTGTTTTATGACCAGAAATTTATGAATATGCCAAAAAATTGGATTTTCTGGACATTTTGGTTACTAAGAATTTATACTTTTTCTATGACATGAGAGTTGGGTCTCTGCCTATAATTAGAAGAATAATATGAATTTGTACTTCATTTTATTTTTAATATGTGTTTATTGTCTTACAATTACATCATACACAGAAACTCTCTACACTCAATTTAAGCACAAGTGCACAAATGACAAAACCCCGTCGACGACATGGTTCGCTGTCATCGTTGACATACGTTTTTTTTTTTTTTGGAGAACACCATGCAAATTGTCGAGTCGACCATTCAATGATCCAACCGTTTAAAGTGACACACATGAATCAAACTGGGTAATTGTTGAGTGCTAATGTCGATCAAATACTTAGCACAAGATTGTGTAGACAAAGTCAATGTGTTTGAAAAAAAAAAAAAAACAGTTAACACAATACGTCTTGTACATTCAGAAGAATAATATGAGAGTTTTGAAATTAAACCATTTATGTGATTTATTTTTGCATTTTCAATAATCCAAATTCCAAAAATTCGCAATTTTGAAATTAATATAATTTCTTCACCCTTATTCTACTTGTCAGCACCAATACCACCGTTACTTTTGGGATGACATATCTTGTTGTCCGCGTCGACACTACTTTGGAATTCCGTAACAGCGTCGACTGTTAATTTGTGCAACCCGAACTACAAATGATCGTGCATCAATACTCCTAGGTATAATCAATTGTGTGTTTCTGGTTGAATGTGAAAAGATTCTAGTTGAAGATACAGGCTCAGCATCTTTAACTACCTTATAAAATCCTTGGTAGGATTCGATAAGAGATAAAATTGTGTAATTAGCAACTCAGAAAATACTTAACATAATTTGAAACATGAATTCTTATAGGAAACTTATAGATAAAGCGTGCAACTGCATTTACAATTCTCCGCAATAAAGAGAGTTGGAAACCAGTGCAACCTGACACAATCTCAATACCATATAGTAAGTTTTTTAACACATAAAGGCATATTCAAATTTGGTGCGTTAAAATACTGGATAAAATGTCAATATGATTACTAAACGATAGTTCTCTATCAAGAGTAACACCCCGAACCTTATGGTGTTCGACAAAGCCAATAATATTATTGCCTAAAACAATGTTTAAATCAATAATATCATTATAATATTATTGCCTAAAACAATGTTTAAATCAGATGATGCATTTCTTCGCATGCCAAACATTAGAGCTTTGGACTTTGATGAGTTAACTGTTAGATGATATACTGTTGCCCAATTCGAAAATTGACGGAGGCACGTGTTGATAGTATTTTCCAACAAAAATAAATTATCTCGACCAGTAAATACTAAAAATATATCATCCGCAAACTGGAATGCAAAAAGATTTATAGCCTGTTCTTTCAATTGCAAGGAAATGGCAGACAAATAGATTTTTTTCGTTGGTAAGTAAACAAAAAGAGCTATTTTCTATAGACAAATTTTGGTTCATCTAACTCCAAAACGGAATGCCAAAGTAGACAATCAAAAATATAAATCGTTCATTAACAAAATTTATACAAAGTGAAATATTGTGTTTGAAAATGGTTATTTCACACAAAAGGTATGGCCGATTTCATCCGCTGTGCTATGTCGATCCCAGGAGGTGCGCTTCTTCGCTGTTCTAAATCCTAACCCCACGTAAAATTAGGCCTGAGAGACTGCAAAATCAGAAAAATATTTTATTGGTCCATTTCAAGCCCTAAAGGTTTTTATTCTGACCCTAACCTTGACTTAACGCAAAATTTCGTGAAGTTTACGTCATAATTGTGACCTGTAGCGTGAACCTGTAAAAATGGACAGACAGACACACATAGCTAAATCGACCCAGCTCGCCTAGATACGTAGATACATATGTAAAATCGTGAGTCTAGAACCAACATTTCGAGGTTTGTGGCATCACCTAGGTTGATATTTCCGCCATCCCCATTTACACTTGTATTTAAAATGGAAAATCCAATACTGGCGGCCGGACATAATCCCTATGGTCATAAACTCATTGCAATTATGGGGAGTATGTCCGTTTTCTGTGGGGACTGCTTACAAAGATATTAAACGTAGTAAACTTTCTTTCGCGTTAGCCGCCCATTCCATACGGGGGTTCGGTCATAACCCCTAGAAAATTGCCAAAGCGTTTGGATGTGCGAAAAAATTGAGATTTTCTCCTCTGGGTATGTCCTGCAACTAAATTTCATAATTTTTGCAAGTAGCAGGCCTTTGGCTGTGCCTTGAGGTTTTCTCCTCTGTGTATGTTCCGCACTGGCAACCGCGAAACAAAGATTTCTAAAATTAACAATTTTTTAGTAGTCCATACAGCAAACGGTCATATTCCCCATGGGGATTGGAAGCGGCATAATCCGCACATTATTATGGAGGTTATGACCAAAACCAAATTGGACATAAACCCCATAATTGCAATGGGGACGCAATCATTAAAAAAAAAATAAACAAATGTAGTTCACTAAATGTAGAACAAAGTCAGAAATACACGGAAACGCCAATTTAAGAAAGTATTTTGGAATTTCATCAACACCAACCGACTTGCATTTGATTCTGCTCAAGACTTCGTAACCCTCAATTTCAGAAACAGAGCTAAAGACAGAAAGAAATCGATGTCATTATCTGGGTCGGAATTATTTTGAGCAAAAAATGCTAATTACATTAGGATCGCTTTCTACACATCCTTAGCTTTTCCATATTCCAGCAGAATTTGCATTATCAAAGAGTTTAGATAAGTATTTCCTTTTCGCCCTGCGCGTTACGGTTCTAGCCATATTCCGATATCTGCAGTAAGTGGACCAATTTTCTTGACATCTATTATATTGGAAGGTGGAAAAAGCTAAGTCTCTAGCCGATCTAGCAAAAGCTACATTATTCATTGCTTCAATCCAGCGGTCTGAATTAATATTAATTTTCTTTCGCAGAACCGGAACGCGTGAAAAAAGATCTGCAAGTAGATTTGTTATAAATGTACACTTCAAGTTTACATCTACTGACCTATAAAAAGCATAGCTATCAAACTCGCGTAAAAGAGTAAACAATCGATCCCAATCAATTGTATTATAATTGCGAAAAAACTATAAATTCTGACGGAGAATAAACATTGGAAACCATGCGTGCCTAAATCAAAATGTGATGGCTTTGAGTTATGATTTATCGCGGGTTTGATTTAGAAACATCAAACAAATTAACGTTGAAATCACCTAAAACGACTATATTTGAATATTTAGAAAACATGTCTCTATGACTGATTTCAAAATCGAGTAAACTACCTGTAGACAAGTAAATAACGCCAAAAAAGATCTTAACATGTCCAAATACGAATTCAATAAATAATAAGACAAGTTTCCGGTACGATATAATGTACTATCTACAAACACGCCTTAACTCCTCAAGCTTCAACAGAGCCTTTATAATTCGGCAATACAAATGAGCAAGTTTGAAATGCTGGTCATTAGAGCAGAGGGCAGACTTAATATAAGAGTTATTGGTAAAATCCGGACCAAGGTTGTCGTTAAGAGATGTCATAAATTAGCAAATAAGTTAAGCAGGGAACCAAAAAAAATTTATGATAAAATAATTTTAAAATATAAATACCTACTTTTTTTGTTTTTGCAAAATGGTCAGGCTTTATCCCTTTTATTGTTGTTTTTATAAAAACAACGTTTGTTTATTAGTCGAGAACGATGGTAATGTTTACCAGGGGGTAAGGCAGGGAATACTTAGGTTTCGGAAAGAGCCACCAATCCTCATCAGTTCCCTTGTTTCTTGTCTCTGATATTCTCCCCAGAAGTTATTTTAAAAATAACTTCAATGACAAAAAACATTTTTACCCAAGTGACGAGATCGTAAGCTCAATAGAAGAGGAACCAAAGAATTAAATAAAACTAAAATTCTTTTGGAAAGTATTCTAAATCTTACAACCGCAATTATAAACATTTACATCTTTCTCCACTTGTTATGCTTTCGTTCAACCTGAACGAAGTAGCATAACCATGTAAGATGGTTTTGTCTGTTACAATAAAAAGCCCTTCGTCGACCGTGCCTTGAACAGTATTGGCCTGTTTGTTCGGGATACCGTAGTATTTTGTTGTTGCAAAATGGTCAGGCTTTGTCCCCTTTATTGTTGTTTTTATAAAAACAACGTTTGTTTATTAGTGGAGAACGATGGTAATATTTACCGGGGGTAAGGCAGGGAATACCTAGATTTCGGAAGGAGCCACCAATCCTCATCAGTTCCCTTGTTTCTTGTCTGGGATACTCTCCCCAGAATTTTTTTAAAAAATAACTTCTGTGACAAAAAAAACATTTTTTACCCAAGTGACGAGATCGTAAGCTCAATAGAAGAGAAACCAAAGAATTAAATAAAACTAAAATTCTTTAATTGTTGTTTTTATAAAAACAACGTTTGTTTATTAGTGTAGAACAATGGTAATGTTTATCAGGGGGTAAGGCAGGGAATACTTAGGTTTCGGAAAGAGCCACCAATCCTCATCAGTTTCCTTGTTTCTTGTCGGGGATATTCTCCCCAGAAGTTATTTTAAAAATAACTTCTATGCAAAAAGCATTTATTACCCAAGTGACGAGATCGTAAGCTCAGTAGAAGAGAAACCAAAGAATTAAATAAAACTAAAATTCTTTTATTGTTGTTTTTATAAAAACAACGTTTGTTTATTAGTGGAGAACGATGGTAATGTTTATCAGGGGGTAAGGCAGGGAATACTTAGGTTTCGGAAAGAGCCACCAATCCTCATCAGTTCCCTTGTTTCTTGTCTGGGATATTCTCCCCAGAAGTTATTTTAAAAAAAAACTTCTATGACAAAAAACATTTTTTGCCCAAGTGACAAGATCGTAAGCTCAATAGAAGAGGAACCAAAGAATTAAATAAAACTAAAATTCTTTTGAAGTCTTCTAAATCTTACAACCGCAATTATAAACATTTACATCTTTCTCCACTTGTTATGCTTTCGTTCAACCTGAACGAAGTAGCATAACCATGTATGTTGGTTTTGTCTGTTACATCAAAAACCCCTTCGTCGACCGTGCCTTGCAACATATATATATATATAGATATATACCGCATTTAAAAAAATCATTTTTATTTTCCGATATATGTGTCACACAGTTACACAGCTGAATATGTGTCTGGTCAAACGTTTTTTTCGCGCATTAAAATTCGCTATGAGAGAACTGCTCTGCCAGAAAGTATGGGGAAGAAAAACTAGTACATGTTAGCCAATCGAAATTATTATGAAAGGTTCTTCGACAACCCATAAACCTGTGATTGAGAGTGAATTTGCAAGGAAATTTATAATACTGAGTGTTTACAACTTTTTACTAAAAAATTGAGTGAACTTTGGATGTCATTAACAATTTATTGAATAAGCGAGTTCAGATGCATAAAACTATGTTGGATTAGTTTTAATTTAAAGGCATATCATATACTGGGATTGGGGTAACATTGTACATACAATTTTTTATTATTCAAAACAATACATTACTTAAACTTTATATATCTTCTTCTTCTATATATATAACAAGTTAAAAAGCAGTAAGTTTGGCCGGGCCGAACTTTTAATACCCTCCACCATTTGCAACGAATTTGGAAATTTTCAAAAAATAAAATCCTTAAAAAATTCTGTTAAATTTTTAAAAATACCGAATATAGCCGTTATATTGGGGTCTATACGACGTGGACATACATATGCATTGTTTATCATAAGCCATTGCCATATTCAAATTCGAAACTGGACCCGCACCGACAATACCAAATTTTAAACAATTTCGGTTAATAATGTCGCTAAAATCATCAAAATACCGATGGGTGTGAAGATAAATTGGAAAGTTAAATTGTTAAATGATGTTAACAGAACACCGTCACTTAACAGAGCTCTGTTAAGGACTTAACAGAGCTTTGTTAAAGACTTAGTAAAAAGAAAATTTTGAAAAATATAATTATTTGTTAATTATTATATTAAAATTTATTACTTCGGTAATAAAAATTACTTGAATACAAATTAAATAAATACTATGCAGCACCAACTATGGAACAAACCGTTTCAGACACCCGAATTGGGTCATATCTTTATTATGATGTAAAAAAACGGAATGGACCACTGTGCAAAGCCTATAAAACCTGCGCGGATCAAACTAGGCTTAGATGAAAGGTCTCTCCGAGCACTTTCAGCCCATATATAGGTTATAGTCCAAAACCGTTTCAGAGACCCAAATTGGACCCATCTTTAATAATAATAAGGTCCTAACAGATTGAACCACTGTGCAAAGCCTATAAAACCTGCGCGGATCAAACTAGGCTTAAATGAAAGGTCTCTCCGAGCACTTTCAGCCCATATATAGGTTATAGTCCAAACCGTTTCGGAGACCCAAATTGGACCCATCCTTAATAATAATAAGGTCCTAACAGATTGAACCACTGTGCAAAGCCTATAAAACCTGCGCGGATCAAACTAGGCTTAAATGAAAGGTCTCTCCGAGCACTTTCAGCCCATATATAGGTTATAGTCCAAAACCGTTTCAGAGACCCAAATTGGACCCATCCAGATAATAAGAAGGTCCTAACAGATTGAACCACTGTGCAAAGCCTATAAAACCTGCGCGGATCAAACTAGGCTTAGATGAAAGGTCTCTCCGAGCACTTTCAGCCCATATATAGGTTATAGTCCAAAACCGTTTCAGAGATCCAAATTGGACCCATCCAGATAATAAGAAGGTCCTAACAGATTGAACCACTGTGCAAAGCCTATAAAACCTGCGCGGATCAAACTAGGTTTAAATGAAAGGTCTCTCCGAGCACTTTCAGCCCATATATAGGTTATAGTCCAAAACCGTTTCAGAGACCCAAATTGGACCCATCCTTAATAATAATAAGGTCCTAACAGATTGAACCACTGTGCAAAGCCTATAAAACCTGCGCGGATCAAACTAGGCTTAAACGAAAGGTCTCTCCGAGCACTTTCAGCCCATATATAGGTTATAGTCCAAAACCGTTTCGGAGACCCAAATTGGACCCATCCTTAATAATAATAAGGTCCTAACAGATTGAACCACTGTGCAAAGCCTATAAAACCTGCGCGGATCAAACTAGGCTTAAATGAAAGGTCTCTCCGAGCACTTTCAGCCCATATATAGGTTATAGTCCAATATTTTTCTTCGACATTTCCTCTTTTATGTTTTATCGCTAAAGTTCTTATTTTATTTTTAATTTCTTTAAACGTTCTACGTCTAAAAAAGTAATAAAACAAAATTCCCGTACCGGCATTCGAACCTACGACCCAACAGATTTCTGCGGAGCCACTCAACCGACTCGGCCCCTGCACCAGTGTGCAGGCGTTGGCTTAAAGTTATTAACAGTGCCGAACAATATGAGATCATTTTTACTGTTGTCAACGTTGATAATCAAAATAAAATTGGTAACGGACATTTTATTGATTAAAGAACCTCTCATGCAGAGGGTTGCATATTAGCGTAGGTAGTAGGTAGATTATTTTTACTATACTTATTTATACTAATAAATGTACGTTAATTTTTTTATTTGTATATATTCAAAAATTTTTATTTATATTTATTTTTTCCATTATAGTTATATATTTTTATTTTCATAATTCCGTATTTATATTTATTATTATATATATCTTTATTCCAAAAAATATTTTATTTATTATATTTTATTATAAATATGTTAAAATGTTGTATTAAAACTAATTCCTTTTTATACTTATTTATATTGTTGTTAAATAGAAACATTTTTTTATTTTGAAATACCCACATCACGATATTTCACACATTCACATCAGTTCATATTTTTTATTCAATTGCATTTATGTGAAGTAACCTATCTGAAATGCAAAATTCCAAAGAATGTGAACCGTTACATTTCGCACGTACCATTGATGTTGTTTGTCTTAATGTACGTTTTTTTTCTGACGAATAACTCTTGTTTATGTTTTCACAAAAAATACTACACAACTTAAGTTCACCATCGTCGTGATCTTGTGGTAGCTTAAGTGGTAAAGCTGTTTTGTTTCATGCCTTGCGTCGCGAGTTCGAATCCCGCGGAAGGCGTGTTTTTCTATTTTTAAAAAATATGTTTTTTTTAAAGAATTTTTTACAGAATAAATGTAATTTATGTAAGTATCTGTTATTAAAGTTTATATGTTGGAGCCATAAGTAACTGATTTTAAATTCAAAATTTCAGGAAGACTTAAAATATTTATATATATATAATAAACAACCACCAAATTATACAAGCAGCAATCGAACACCAAGAGTGGACAAATAATTTTTAAAAATTGTAAACATATTTAAGGCAATCATTAAGTCTAATATTCTGTAAGGCCATATTATACATTTATACATATCTATTATAAATTGGCTTACAGCTATATTGATCATTTTACAATTTGTAGGTGTTCTATATTATATTAATGTAATTTTTGATGTAGAAAAACATTTTTGGGGTAAAAAGTATAAAACTTTCTTTCAACAGGATTTGAACCCAGACCGAATGTTCCGTACGCCAGCGGGCTAACTGCTGAGCCACTCGACATACATCGCAGGTTGCGACTATGACAAAAACGAATAATGAAAATCTCACTGAGTATTGATGTGCAAAACTGTCCAAAAATTGCGTTTGGCGCCACTTGTTAAATGCGTATTCTCTTCTCTCTCTTTTCGTCAGCGACTTCTTCATTTCATTGTTTCTAAGTAAATTCTACGACGGCTTTTGTACGCCTACTGAGATACAAACACTGTCTCTCTTCTTCCATCTCGCTCTCTCGAGCACACTTTACAATTTGCGATGACAACAATTGCATAATCTCATTTTCCTCCGAAAACAAGAATGTAGTGTTCCGTAACTTATTAATAACACAAAAACATTTGGTATAGAGGAATGAAACACATCGGAATGTGAATAACATAGGGAAAACATTAAAGGGCGCCTAATAGTATAAAAGCAACGTAGGACTGTGCTACCCACACAAATGCCTTTTTCTGATTGATTGTTGTTCTTCGGGTAAAGTGTGCTCGAGAGAGCGAGATGGAAGAAGAGAGACAGTGTTTGTATCTCAGTAGGCGTACAAAAACCGTCGTAGAATTTACTTAGAAACAATGAAATGAAGAAGTCGCTGACGAAAAGAGAGAGATGAGAATACGCATTTAACAAGTGGCGCCAAACGCAATTTTTGGACAGTTTTGCACATCAATACTTAGTGAGATTTTCATTATTCGTTTTTGCCATAGTCGCAACCTGCAATGTATGTCGAGTGGCTCAGCAGTTAGCGCGCTGGCGTACGAAACATTCGGCCTGGGTTCAAATCCTGTTGAAAGAAAGTTTTATACTTTTCACCCCAAAAATGTTTTTCTACATCAAAAATTACATTAATATAATATAGAACACCTACAAATTGTAAAATGATCAATATAGCTGTAAGCCAATTTATAATAGATATGTATAAATGTATAATATGGCCTTACAGAATATTAGACTTAATGATTGCCTTAAATATGTTTACAATTTTTAAAAATTATTTGTCCACTCTTGGTGTTCGATTGCTGCTTGTATAATTTGGTGGTTGTTTATTATATATATAAATATTTGAAGTCTTCCTGAAATTTTGAATTTAAAATCAGTTACTTATGGCTCCAACATATAAACTTTAATAACAGATACTTACATAAATTACATTTATTCTGTAAAAAATTCTTTAAAAAAAACATATTTTTTAAAAATAGAAAAACACGCTTTCCGCGGGATTCGAACTCGCGACGCAAGGCATGAAACAAAACAGCTTTACCACTTAAGCTACCACAAGATCACGACGTTGGTGAACTTAAGTTGTGTAGTATTTTTTGTGAAAACATAAACAAGAGTTATTCGTCAGAAAAAAAAACGTACATTAAGACAAACAACAACAATGGTACGTGCGAAATGTAACGGTTCACATTCTTTGGAATTTTGCATTTCAGATAGGTTACTTCACATAAATGCAATTGAATAAAAAATATGAACTGATGTGAATGTGTGAAATATCGTGATGTGGGTATTTCAAAATAAAAAAATGTTTCTATTTAACAACAATATAAATAAGTATAAAAAGGAATTAGTTTTAATACAACATTTTAACATATTTATAATAAAATATAATAAATAAAATATTTTTTGGAATAAAGATATATAATAATAAATATAAATACGGAATTATGAAAATAAAAATATATAACTATAATGGAAAAAATAAATATAAATAAAAATTTTTGAATATATACAAATAAAAAAATTAACGTACATTTATTAGTATAAATAAGTATAGTAAAAATAATCTACCTACTACCTACGCTAATATGCAACCCACTGCATGAGAGGTTCTTTAATCAATAAAATGTCCGTTACCAATTTTATTTTGATTATCAACGTTGACAACAGCAAAAATGATCTCATACTGTTCGGCACTGTTAATAACTTTAAGCCAACGCCTGCACACTGGTGCAGTGGCCGAGTCGGTTGAGTGGCTCAAAATAAAAAAATGTTTCTATTTAACAACAATATAAATAAGTATAAAAAGGAATTAGTTTTAATACAACATTTTAACATATTTATAATAAAATATAATAAATAAAATATTTTTTGGAATAAAGATATATATAATAATAAATATAAATACGGAATTATGAAAATAAAAATATATAACTATAATGGAAAAAATAAATATAAATAAAAATTTTTGAATATATACAAATAAAAAAATTAACGTACATTTATTAGTATAAATAAGTATAGTAAAAATAATCTACCTACTACCTACGCTAATATGCAACCCACTGCATGAGAGGTTCTTTAATCAATAAAATGTCCGTTACCAATTTTATTTTGATTATCAACGTTGACAACAGCAAAAATGATCTCATACTGTTCGGCACTGTTAATAACTTTAAGCCAACGCCTGCACACTGGTGCAGTGGCCGAGTCGGTTGAGTGGCTCCGCAGAAATCTGTTGGGTCGTAGGTTCGAACGCCGGTACGGGAATTTTGTTTTATTACTTTTTTAGACGTAGAACATTTAAAGAAATTAAAAATAAAATAAGAACTTTAGCGATAAAACATAAAAGAGGAAATGTCGAAGAAAAATATTGGACTATAACCTATATATGGGCTGAAAGTGCTCGGAGAGACCTTTCATTTAAGCCTAGTTTGATCCGCGCACTTTTTATAGGCTTTGCACAGTGGTTCAATCTGTTAGGACCTTATTATTATTAAGGATGGGTCCAATTTGGGTCTCTGAAACGGTTTTGGACTATAACCTATATATGGGCTGAAAGTGCTCGGAGAGACTTTTCATCTAAGCCTAGTTTGATCCGCGCAGGTTTTATAGGCTTTGCACAGTGGTTCAATCTGTTAGGACCTTCTTATTATCTGGATGGGTCCAATTTGGGTCTCTGAAACGGTTTTGGACTATAACCTATATATGGGCTGAAAGTGCTCGGAGAGACCTTTCATTTAAGCCTAGTTTGATCCGTGCAGGTTTTATAGGCTTTGCACAGTGGTCCATTCCGTTTTTTTACATCATAATAAAGATATGACCCAATTCGGGTGTCTGAAACGGTTTGTTTCATAGTTGGTGCTGCATAGTATTTATTTAATTTGTATTCAAGTAATTTTTATTACCAAAGTAATAAATTTTAATATAATAATTAACAAATAATTATATTTTTCAAAATTTTCTTTTTACTAAGTCTTTAACAAAGCTCTCTTAAGTCCTTAAAAGAGCTCTGTTAAGTGACTGTGTTCTGTTAACATCCAATTTAACTTTCCAATTTATCTTCACACCCATAAAATACCGAACATAGCGAGGTGCCGTTATATGGGGCTATACGAAGACGTGGACCTGCACGGGCAATTTTCAGTCTTAGGGTGTAGTATCCATTTGGAACTTCAATTACCAAATTTGAAACAATTCCAGTGAATAATGTCGCTAAAATAATCAAAATACCGAATATCGGGAGGTACCGTTATATGGGGGCTATACGAAGACATAGACTTGCACAGACAGTTTTCTATCTTAGGGTGTAGTATCCATTTGGAACTTCAAATACCAAATTTGAAACAATTCCGGTAAATAACGTCGCTAAAATCATCAAAATACCGAATATAGGGGGGTTACCGTTATATGGAAGCTATATGAAAACGTGGACCTACATGGCCCATTTACGAACTTAACCTGCCTACTGGAAAAATAAACATGTGTGCAAAATTGTAGCCATCTATCTCAATTCATTCGAAAGATAGCGTGATTACAACAGACAGACGGACAGACAGACAGTCAGACAGACAGACGGACATCGCTAAATCGACTTAGAATTTTACGCTGATCAATAATATATATACTTTGTTGGGTCTGACATGAGTATTTCGAGGAGTTACAAACGGAATAACAAAGTTAATATACCCTCCATACCGTTGGTAATGGAATCAGTTGAGAACGGCCGAACCGATTTGCATAATTTTTTGTACAACCGTTCGTCATACCCCGAGTTAGGTTTTAAAGAACAAAATATTGACCACGCCTACTTTTACGCCCACTATTTCGATTTATCTAAAATCCTTATAGTTGCCAAATAATGAAGATATCGGTTTTAAAATTATTACACGACATACCGTAGACTTTCCCTCCAATCCTAAGTATTTATTTGGGGACTGAGGAACTGACCACGCCTACTTTTTAATCTATATGTACGGATATGCATAATTTTTTTTTTAAATATTCGTTGTACACCGATTTAGTTTTTTATTCAAAGAAAAAGTGACCACGACCAATTTTACGCTAATTTTTTGATTTACCTAAAATCCTAATATTTGCCAAAATCATGACGATATCTGTTCCACAGTTAGTATATGACGTAATCTTGACTCTCCCTCCAACCTTAGGTATCTGTTTGGGGTCAGAGGAACTGCCCACACCTACTTCTTTAAATCTGTATGTAAAAAATTTAAAAAAGTATAGTAACACATTAGTTGAGAACGGCTGGGCCGATTTGACTCATATTTACTTTTGGTTATTTGTAATTTGAGAGGAAACGTTTTCATGAAATAAAATGTTGAGAAAAGCCTCTATAGAAAAATTGACTTCTCTATTTTGATATGGAGTTTTGTGTAGAATTGTTTCAAAATGCCTTTTGGAATTTAAAACTCTTATTGAAAAAAAAAAAAAACCGAAAAAATCGAGAAATTTTGCATATTTTCTATACATGCCGTTATATGGTTTTCAATTTTGACTAAAAAATAATTTTTAAAGCATCAACACATTAAAAATCTCGACGTACTTTTAAATTGAGGCTATGCCTAATGGGGAACCAATAGTAGCCAGTTATTTCCGGTATTGATTTCACAATACCGAAAACTTTAAATGTCAAGTTACAGATAATTCGGTAGAAATTGTAACAACATGCAAAAGGACGAATTTTTAGTGGTATTATTATACCTAAACGAAACTGATATCTTCTAACTTCCTAGGAATATTGTAGTTCAAAGATTAACCTAAATATTTCGCCTTTATTGCGATTTCAACGATCGCCCACATACACAGGCGGGTATAGATTAATGACATAGGATTTTACACCGGCAAAAACTAAATTCCTTAAAATCTGGTCTTCTAAAAGTTACGAATTCAAAATTACTTTTGATTTGGAAAATTTACGATGATATAACGAATATAAAGAGGTACTGGGGAATAGAAAATAAATGATAAAGTGGACTTTTGTTGTAATTTTTCGACAAATGATTTATAAACTCGAAAATGCTTTTGAGCCATTCAAAATACCTCTAATCGGCCACATTAGAGCACATTTTGTTGACTAATATTAGGAGATAATATTATATGAAGGCTACGTCTAAATGAGGACAAATATATACCTTTTCTAACATCAATCAGCGTAATAATAATATAAAAGCCTGTGCAAAGTTTGAAAGACGCATATTAAATTTGGTGACTCTAAAGTAATTCAAATGGTGAACGGAAAGGCTCCGAGATATAATATAATCGACAAAGATTTCTACTCTTTACCATACTTTGGAGTCCCTAACTTTTATAAACTTTATTTATGATAGTTAAATTAAAGTCATATTACCAGGATTTCAATTTAGAAATTACTATCGATTCTGAGGGCCAAAACTCCAAAAAATTGACTATATATGGAAATAATCCATCCAATGAGAACTTAAAATGCAAAATTCATTGGGACTGCAATCAGTGAAATACCGAATATGAAGAGCACTGTTATATGCGGACTATACAAAATAGTGGAGTAAGTTGAAAATTTAGAAAGAAAAGGATTCATATCCTCGGAAAATTCTTTCGAAACCTTAAAAGTAACCTTAACTCACATGTAACGTTATACGGTGACTATGAGCTATCGTCAGTAATTACACTGCGGGAAATTACACTTGGAAAATTGTTTGGTTTGTAGATAAAAATCCCAAAAAGTGGTTTCGGGTCAAATGTTTTTAGGGTCCATTTTATATAGCTTAACCAAACACAAAGGGCCTCAAATATTTTGCTGTATACTTCGCAAAAGTTACGATAGAGTTTTAAATTTGATACAGTCCTAGGGGTTTCATGAAAAATCAGTTGTACAAAATATGTATCAGGTCGGTCTAAATTGATGTAGTCCCTCAAATAATGTAGCCCCTTTAAAATTTCTCAAATGTTAGTAATTTGAGATTTTGGGAAGAATAACATATTCTTTCAAATAATTATAAGAATAGGACCATGCTGTGGTATAACCCTTATATGAAGCCGCTGATTTCGGCTATTTCCAGCGTCTTGGTCCCATTTTTCAATTGGTTTTACCCTTATTTGGCATCTTAGCTTCCTAGGCGATAGAAGACCTCTTCGCGGAAATTTTGTTGCTCTTCCTTTATTAATTAATATATTTCTCTGTTTTAGCATTTAATCTAATATGGAGGAATATAAATTTCTTTTTAAAATCGTCTTGGTTGGAAATGCGGGCGTTGGAAAAACATGCCTAGTAAGACGTTTTACGCAAGGTCTTTTCCCCCCTGGTCAAGGTGCTACTATTGGAGTCGATTTTATGATTAAGACTGTTGAAGTCGAAGGCGATAAAATAAAGGTAAGCCCTCGTATTTTCTTATTTTTTGTTATACTTTGCTGTGGTACAGTATAATGGGGTGCCAATGAAATTTAACTGATGATCTGATTTATTGCATATGCACATACCCTAAATAAATGCATGTACCATAGAACTGCAATATTTTCTTTAACGAATTACTCGTTTAAATACTTTACATTACATTACGACGGTGCTGATATAATTTTACCGACGTCCTGATCAATGTTATATGCTCCTTAGGATTATTTTGTTACTTGAAAGAAAAACAATTATATAAATACATTTTTGTTCTCTACGCATTCTCTTTTTGAAACTTTATATTTGAAAAATTCTAAACGTATCTGTTTGAAAATTATTATACGAGACCCTAAGGGTGGCGAAAGCACCGACTACTTTTGGAAATTCGACGCATCACCCCATAAATACGCTGCATTTATTAAAACTGCAGAAGACTGAAAATAATAAAGAATAAAAAAATCTTTCTAGTTTCTTACTCAAAATAATAAAATGATTTCTGAAAATGCCAGAAGTGGGTATTTATCAGGAAAAAGCTGGATTGTTATGCTGCTATTCGTGGACAGAAAAATATTCCTCCAAATTAGAATTATTTTCTTCTCGAATTTGGATTAAAAAATGGAAGAAAAGAAATAAAACAATTGGATGAGTTGTGTGTGCAGGTTGGTTCACAAGTAAAGTTTATTTAGGAACATTTTAAGTAGGTGTGCGACACAAACACAAACAAAGATCATGGATTGACTCTAAACTTAGGATATAAAATTAGCCAGATCGAAGTTCTAACCTTAGTAATTACACACGAGTAACCAAGACTGAGAGGAGGAAGGTGGTAGCTTTAGCGCGAGTTCTTTGAAATCTGACATTGACATAGCATCAAGGTAATTTAATTCGAAAACTAGTATACAAAGATTTAACAGTGCAGATATGTGAGCAGTTTCGAAATTAATTAACCAAAAACCCACAGTTATGGATTCGGACTTCATACCAACACCCACAGTGTTTACGCCAATTTTATTAAAAGAAAAAAAAAAGCAAGAAATAAAAACATGTTAGTTAGTGTTTTTACTGTATTTGATCAGTATGCAACAACATTGCAATTCTATAACAGTTTTATTAGCTATCACCATTTTCGTTGTTATAAAAACAATAGAATAAACTTAGTTGTTATATTCAATATTGGATCTGCCTTGTATTGTGTAAGGCATTTTTTTTTTTTTTTTTTTTGAAAAGCTTATAACTTGGAAGCTTTTCAATGATCATCGACAATTTAAAAACATTTTTAAACTGACACACTGATCAATGATTGGACTAGAATATCTTGAGTGGGTGTGTTAGGACGTTTAGGAGAGAGGGACACCACTCCCACTAAAGGGAGACTTCCCAATGCAACAGCATTTGAGCTAGTCAGCTGGCTGATTGTTTTCGACGGACGAGAAACGGAGCAATTTGCCGGACGGACCTTGTGCTTTTTATTCGGACGTCGCTTGCGAGCAGGACCTAAATCGGACTTTGCTACACCCGTTTTCGGGTCATCATGAAGGGGTGTGTGGTGTCTGTTTTTGCATCCGCGACAACTGCTTTTGATACGACAATCCTTTGCCAAATGAGTGCGTGCCGGACAGCGGGTACATCAACCATAAGCCAGGACTGGCCTTTGACGTTTCTCTATGGGGAGATAGAGAAATGTCTTGCAGGATCAACGCGGATGTTAGAAAGACCAGTAGCTATATCAATTTCTGCGAAAAATTTATCGTAGTCCTAAGTCCATCGGCAAAAGTGAATTTTTTCATGATTCTAGGGAAAAGAATCGGGCTAACGATGTTGAAATTTATTCGGTCAATAAGACCAATTTAGTAGTAAGCAGTCTTACAACGACATTCTCTACACGAACATCAGCAACGCAAGTATGACCATCAGGTGGTCGCAGGATTAATATTTATTGCATAATAGCGTATTTAGATACAAAATTGTGCATGGATTTTCCCACATTATTAGGATTCATAGTTTATTCCGGATTTATTCAACCAGATTTACTATAAAACAAGTAAGCAAAGGCTACAGTCGAGCGGGGCCGACCGTTGAATACCCTACAACACTATAATAAACGATACAGTTTATATAGGCGAGATACTCGAAAGAATTCCACAAGATATTGTGACAAATAATAAAAGAAAACCATCAGGTTTCGTTCTCTAAATTTCGAATAATAGCAACTTAAACTAATTTGCTCATTTCCAATTTATTGGTAGATGTTGCACTTAAATGGTCTTCCTAGATCTGGAACAAATATTTCCCAAAGACCTATTATCTCTCAGAAAGATTAACATTTATTATGGGTCCGTTTCAACCCCCAAATATATGGCGATCATCTCCAAAAAGAATTGGATTTTATTCTGACCCTCATCTTATCTCCATGCAAAATTTCGTAAGGATCGGGCCATAAATGCGATCTGTATATGATATCCTAACTACTTAGTTTTGTTAGCTGTAGAAATATTACCAAATGTTTAATTCAAAAAGAAAATATGCCAAAAATATGACAAAATTAAAAAAATATGAGAAAATTTTACAAAATCAATATTTTCATCTTTAGAGCGATATTTTTATGCGATTATTTAGACGTTTTTTTTCCTGCCAAGAGGTCATTCTGAATTAATGAGAACTGTCGAAATCAGTTCAGCCGTTCTCGACATATAAGAGATTTTTCAAGCATATCTTCTTTGATAAAGATATATATCGCACATATTTTGCCATATATCCGTTTTGTTGGATGACATCATCAATGTAAAGATCAGAAGTAACCTTGTCATGGCTTTGTGATTTCGCCGGGATTTAAAATATTCGCGGTTTAATGAAAAATTTTGAATTTTTTCAACAAAAAAGATATGGTTTATTTTATCCGCTAGATATTATCCGATGACCACCCAAATGGGTAGGCTTCTTGCCAGCCCTAAACTCTAGCTACATGCGAAATTTTTCAGTTTTTGGTCCATTTCAACCTCTAAATATTATGCGATCATCACCAAATAGCTAGATCGACTCAGCTCGGCGAGATAGGAAGATCCATATATACTTTCCTATGTGGGAAATCAATATTTCGTGGTGTTACATGATTTTTGGCCCAATCAAACTTATAATACCCCCAACACATAGTGTTGTAGGGTATAAATATATATTTTTTTTACGGCCGGATGTATTTTAAATCCGATGCGGAATCCACATACCTACGAATTAACAGAGCAATATTAAAGATAAAAATTTACAAAAGATTGTCCTCTAACATGAAGTGAAATAATATGTGACAGGACATTTACATACACATGCATATCAATAGAGAGCGTATGAAAAGTACATCTAGCGAACGTGTCCTACAATTTCTAAGATGCGAATGGATAGTACTTATTACAATCTTTCCCTTGATGGTGTACAGCTAAGCTTTTTTACACAGACACTTTATTTTCCCATAAAATTAAATTTTAGCTAGCTGTGAAATATATATGTATTTTTGTGTTGTACAATTCTTTTATTTCATTATACCCTACTATACTTACTATACTTTGTTTTGGGGGTATTATAAGTTTGATTGGGACAAAAAGTTTGCAACACCTCAAAGTATGGGTCATAACCCCACGATGTTATATATGTATAATCCAATCTCGCCTAGCTGAGTCGATCAAGGTATGTGTATGTGATAGTGTGATCTCTTTATATTTGGCTGGAACACCACTAGTGGCTATCGTTACAGCATTCCAGCATTTAAATGTGAATAAATCTTTTGTTTGTCGTACTATCGCTCGTCAAGGAAGTGGACGGAAGAAAACAGCAACATCATCAGAAATGGTTCGAAAAGTAAAGAAGCGACTTGATCGAAACTCAAAAGAGCTAAATAGTTGTTGTTGTTGTAGCAGTGACAACGTGCTGCGTTGGTTCTCCTTTGATGTCCAGGTTTAAGAATTCTGCTACCTTTATGGGCTGTAGCCAAAGATCCTCTGGACAGAGTTGGGTAGGCTTGGCTTGACAATTAAACAGGTACAGCGTTCTGTATCGCACTCTGGGCAGGCGTTCCGCACATCTTCATCTATTCGTGCCCAATATGAATTGAGACGGCTGCACCACCCTGAACGTAGTTGGGCCAAAACTACCCTGGTTTGCCCAGGCAGCCGACATTCTTCATCTGCAATGGATGGGGGCTGGACTCCGAGGATGGCATTAATACTGTAATTGTTTACTACCTCAGCGACTGCATCAGTATGAATGCTATTCAGACCCGCTTGATAGGCTTCATGATCTAGGGGCTCTCTTATATCGCTGGACCTCTCTCTCTAGATCATGCAGGTCCTTCCTGACACGCCTGGGTGGGGGAGTTCTGTCCACCATATGGTAGTTAGGATGACTCCCTCGATAACACCCAAGCAGGTACTGCAACGAAAGTATATAATTATGCTGACGTAAGGGAAGAACCTTTGTCTCCTCATGTAAATGGTCCACTGGGGTCATGAGGAGGCACCCTATTACAGTTCTCAGGCCGGCATTCTGTCAGATCTGAATACTTTTCCACTGCATTGCTCTTGTATTCGCGGAGCCACATAGCTAACCGCAGACCGACCTATCGCTTTATAAGAGGTCAACAAGGTTTCCTTACATACTTTTCAGTTTATCGCAGATAGCTGTGGCTTGCGCGGAAGACTTGAACATGCTATCGAATGTGACCCCCAGGATTCTAGGGTAGTTAGTAATCGGAATTATGTGCCCCTCGACCTGCACATTCAGTTGTGTTCTGATCTCCGCAGTCCATGTGGTAAATAGTGTGGCCGTTGATTTAGTGGCGGATATTTTCACATTCCTCGCATTGAAGAAGGCGGAAAGCTCCGCAAGATAGCTGTTCACCCTGACACATATGTCATCAACTACAGAATCCAACGCCATGATCGTACAGTCATAACCATATGTTACGATCTCGATTCCGTCTGGAGGGCGCGGAATTCCGGAAAGGTTGAGGAGATATCACCCCAACTTGGGGAACTCCTTGTTTCACTCTACGGGGTTTGGACTTCTTATTCCGGAATTCCACGTACGACTGGCGTCCACACATATAGTTGACTATCCAACGTTTCAAACTCGCCTTTGCTGGCATACTTGCCAGGCTTTAGTAGCGGGACCACCCTGTCCATTTTCCAGGCTTCGGGAACTATGTGGGTGGCTAACTTTGGTTAGATACTCGACTCCCAGCGCATCCAGTTGCTTCAACATTACTATTGATATTCCGTCCGGGCCCAACGCTTTAGATGACTTAGCGTTTCTGATGACATTCGCAACATCACCCATCGTAAACTGTGGAGGTATATCCTCGGCGTTACCCACAGTTTACACAAACGTTTCCAATGTTGCAACACTTCAGATGGTCTAGCCACTTTTACCGCTAATGTTCCTGTACCAACCTGTTGACTTCCACTGTCAGCTCACTGACTTTGGGATCCGTTGGATTGGTACGCCAGAGCTCATCACGCTTATTCGCTAGTTCCGCTGCCTCTGCTGGGAAATTTGGCCTTACTTCGGGTATTCGACCAGCAATTATATAGCGAGCGTCTACAGCTTTAATGATGTTCAAGAAAATCCTTTCTGCTACCCGAACATCAGAATGGTTGGGCAGTTCTCTGAAGCGAAGGTTGGTGAACTCTCTGAACTCAGGCCAGTGGGCTTTCTCATGGCGGCGTTCAGAAGTTATGAAATCGGGTGATCTGCTAATGGAGACGATTATCGGGAGATGGTCTGAGCCAAGAGAAATGACGGGTTGCCAAGTCACGTCATTTATCAGACAATGGTTCAATCTGGCGAACTATGACACTCTCCTATTATTCGGGTGGGGACATCCTGGTTTACAAAAAATCTGGTCTGCCAACGCTGATCGCCTCTGGTCGTTACCTAGGACAGAATGCTACAACTCATTGTGGACATGAAATCCCCTAGTACCAGGACTTATATTAGGCAAGTAACGCGGTTCACAGCTTTTAACCGGCGGGATATACACATTAAGTTTCACACTTGACTGCTACCCCTATACATTCCATGTATGGGTCACTAGAGACTAGCTCAAACGAGATAGTTCTATTGAACAGAATGGTGTAACAGGAACGCTAATCCCACACCTCCCGCTAATCCCCGTTAGGTGCTGCGGTGAAGGTTGCTGTTCTGGAGACTGTGGGGGAGACCCATACTCCGACGACGACTCAGAAGTTGACGACGAGGTCGTGGACTCACTGGGAACTATGTTGGTACAGTCTTGCAAACGGACCAATTCCTAAAATGCACCCATCCTCCGCATCCATTACATCGCACCGAGATAGGATGATAGGCAATCCCACGGCAGAGGGTTCTACGACACCGGATTGACTCGAAACAACCACACTCCAGTTTCGGCCAACGGCTGCCAACCCATTGTGTACGTTTTCGTGTAGAGTTGCTTCGCTTGGCCGAAAGTTGTGAACTGCCGAATTTGGTTTTCTCCGATGGGAAAACATTCGTTGTCTGGCAGTGTGTGATCGTATTTACTTGTCAAAGAGGTCAGCTGAAAATTTGCACCTTCGGTTGGCCACGCCGGCCATGGTGATGGTGTGGGCCGCCATAACAGCCGATGGTCGCTCTCCGCTTGTATTAATCGACATTTGCATCATAATAAATGCCGATTTCTATCTCAAAAATATTCTGGAGGGTGTATTAAAGCCTTGGGCACACAAACATTTTGGCCGCAGACCTTGGACATTCCAACAGGACTCTACACCATCGCACTTAGCTCACGTCACTCAAGAATGGCTACAAAATGAGGCTCCTCGCTTCATTTCCAGCGCACAATGGCCAACAAAATCTCCGAATACCAATCCGTTGGACTATTGTGTCTGGAGTATTTTGGAAAGCAAGGTTGGCAATAAAAAATTCCAAAGTGTCGATCACCTCAAGCAAGCGCTGCGCAACATTCGGGCAGCGTGTGACTGTTTCATGGAGCGTTTGAAGGCCATAATTCGTGCCAAAGGAGACCAATTCGAACAAATCTAAACTTATTCTAAAATTTGATGCTATTTTCATTTAAATAAATTAAAAAAAAAAAAAACGACAAAATACTGCATATCGGGAGGTACAGTTATATGATGCCTATACGAAAACGTGGACAACGACATTGTTAGCAAACAATCAGGGCTGTCACAGAAACCATGTCGGTTTTGCTTATTGACGTTTCTGTAAACCAATGTTGGTTTCATTTGGTGTCATGAAACCAAGTTAGTTTTGTCAATTTCGAATGTAAATAAAACCAATGTTCGAAACAGCTGTTGTTGCTGTATCAGTAAAAGTAAAGTAAATAAAAAAAGGAATAAGGGGCTATAAATAAAGTAAGATGGCATCAGCAGTGGTAGTTTTTGTGTTGTTGGACGAAGAACGCTCAGAAAAGGTGACGAGAAAAGCTCTTCAGATTTCAGCAACCCACTGGAGTTGCCGGAGATAGCGTAAATAAATTTTTTAATTGTGAACTTACTCATAAAGCTGCTTTGCAGATTTATAGTTTATGGTCCTTTAAAAATTCTTTTGAAATTTCTTTCAAAAATCCACGTTTATAGCCCTTTAAATATTCTTTAAAAAATCCAAGTTTATGGTCCTTTAAAAATTCTTTTGAAATTTCTTTCAAAAATCCACGTTTATAGCCCTTTAAATATTCTTTAAAAAATCCAAGTTTATGGTCCTTTAAAAATTCTTTTGAAATTTCTTTCAAAAATCCACGTTTATAGTCCTTTAAAAATTCTTTTGAAATTTCTTTCAAAAATCCACGTTTATAGCTCTTTAAAAATTCTTTAAAAAATCCACGTTTATAGCCCTTTAAATATTCTTTAAAAATTCTTTAAAAAATCCACGTTTATAGCCCTTTAAATATTCTTTAAAAATTCTTTAAAAAATCCACGTTTATAGCCCTTTAAATATTCTTTAAAAATTCTTTAAAAAATCCACGTTTATAGCCCTTTAAATATTCTTTAAAAATTCTTTAAAAAATCCACGTTTATAGCCCTTTAAATATTCTTTAAAAATTCTTTAAAAAATCCACGTTTATAGCCCTTTAAATATTCTTTAAAAATTCTTTAAAAAATCCACGTTTATAGCCCTTTAAATATTCTTTAAAAATTCTTTAAAAAATCCACGTTTATAGCCCTTTAAATATTCTTTAAAAATTCTTTAAAAAATCCACGTTTATAGCCCTTTAAATATTCTTTAAAAATTCTTTAAAAAATCCACGTTTATAGCCCTTTAAATATTCTTTAAAAATTCTTTAAAAAATCCACGTTTATAGCCCTTTAAATATTCTTTAAAAATTCTTTAAAAAATCCACGTTTATAGCCCTTTAAATATTCTTTAAAAATTCTTTAAAAAATCCACGTTTATAGCCCTTTAAATATTCTTTAAAAATTCTTTAAAAAATCCACGTTTATAGCCCTTTAAATATTCTTTAAAAATTCTTTAAAAAATCCACGTTTATAGCCCTTTAAATATTCTTTAAAAATTCTTTAAAAAATCCACGTTTATAGCCCTTTAAATATTCTTTAAAAATTCTTTAAAAAATCCACGTTTATAGCCCTTTAAATATTCTTTAAAAATTCTTTAAAAAATCCACGTTAATAGCCCTTTAAATATTCTTTAAAAATTCTTTAAAAAATCCACGTTTATAGCCCTTTAAATATTCTTTAAAAAATCCACGTTTATAGCCCTTTAAATATTCTTTAAAAATTCTTTAAAAATCCACGTTTATGGTCCTTTAAATATCCTTTTGAAATTTCTTTCAAAAATCCACGTTTATAGCTCTTTAAATATTCTTTAAAAATTCTTTAAAAAATCCACGTTTATGGTCCTTTAAATATCCTTTTGAAATTTCTTTCAAAAATCCACGTTTATAGCCCTTTAAATATTCTTTAAAAATTCTTTAAAAAATCCACGTCTATAGTCCCTTAAAAATTCTTTAAAAAATCCACGTCTATAGTCCCTTAAAAATTCTTTAAAAAATCCACGTCTATAGTCCCTTAAAAATTCTTTAAAAAATCCAGGTTTATAGCCCTTTAAATATTCTTTAAAAATTCTTTAAAAAATCCACGTCTATAGTCCCTTAAAAATTCTTTAAAAAATCCAGGTTTATAGCCCTTTAAATATTCTTTAAAAATTCTTTAAAAAATCCACGTCTATAGTCCCTTAAAAATTCTTTAAAAAATCCAGGTTTATAGCCCTTTAAATATTCTTTAAAAATTCTTTAAAAAATCCACGTCTATAGTCCCTTAAAAATTCTTTAAAAAATCCACGTCTATAGTCCCTTAAAAATTCTTTAAAAAATCCACGTCTATAGTCCCTTAAAAATTCTTTAAAAAATCCACGTCTATAGTCCCTTAAAAATTCTTTAAAAAAATCCACGTTTATAGCCCTTTAAATATTCTTTAAAAAATCCAAGTCTATAGTCCCTTAAAAATTCTTTAAAAAATCCACGTTTATAGCCCATTAAGTATTCTTTAAAAAAACCACATTTTTAGTGCTTTGAATATCCTTTAAAAATTCTTTAAAAAATCCAAATTTTTAGTGCTTTGAATATCCTTTAAAAAATCCACATTTTTAGTGCTTTGAATATCCTTTAAAAATTCTTTAAAAAATCCACGTTTATAGCCCTTTAAATATTCTTTAAAAATTCTTTAAAAAATCCACGTTTATAGCCCTTTAAATATTCTTTAAAAATTCTTTAAAAAATCCACGTTTATAGCCCTTTAAATATTCTTTAAAAATTCTTTAAAAAATCCACGTTAATAGCCCTTTAAATATTCTTTAAAAATTCTTTAAAAAATCCACGTTTATAGCCCTTTAAATATTCTTTCAAAAATCCACGTTTATAGTCCTTTAAATATCCTTTTGAAATTTCTTTCAAAAATCCACGTTTATAGTCCTTTAAATATCCTTTTGAAATTTCTTTCAAAAATCCACGTTTATAGCTCTTTAAATATTCTTTAAAAAATCCACGTTTATGGTCCTTTAAATATCCTTTTGAAATTTCTTTCAAAAATCCACGTTTATAGCCCTTTAAATATTCTTTAAAAATTCTTTAAAAAATCCACGTCTATAGTCCCTTAAAAATTCTTTAAAAAATCCACGTCTATAGTCCCTTAAAAATTCTTTAAAAAAATCCACGTCTATAGTCCCTTAAAAATTCTTTTAAAAAAACACTTTATAGTCCGTTAAAAATTCTTTAAAAAATCCACGTTTATTGTCCTTTTAATGTCCTTTAAAAATCCACATTTTTCGTGCTTTGAATATACTTTAAAAATTGTTTAAACAATCCACAATTTTAGTCCTTTGATTATCCTTTAAAAATTGTTTAAAAAATCCACATTTTTAGTCCTTTGAATATCCTTTAAAAATTGTTTAAAAATCCACATTTTTAGTCCTTTGAATATCCTTTAAAAATTGTTTAAAAAATCCAAAGCAAATGAAAAGTGACAGCTCTAAGCAACTTGGTTTATATCCAATAACAAAACCAATAACATTGGCTTCTATGACAACCAAAACCGATAAAATTCTAATTCGAAAATAAAACCGAAAACATTGATTTTCATGACACCAAATCATTTTTTCTTGTCGTTTTTAAAACCAATAGTGACAAAATTGGTTTCTATGACAGCCCTGAATATGTACTTCCACCCATGGTACAATGAAGAGAAGGTAGGTCAACTTTGAAAAAATTGCAAGTATATAGGTCTACCTGTTTGGCTTGTAATGTCAGAATTACAATCAAACCAATAAAAAAGCAAACAACTTGTTGCATTGATTTTGAATAAATAATTTAAAACCGCGAAAACTGAATTAATGATCAAAATTTCTTTTCAATATCATGTTCTATATATCTTTTATGGTTTATTTCGCGACAAAAACTGTAGATTTTGTCGATGCATTCGTTGCAATAAGCATTTTGAAAACACCAGAATTTGAATATTTTCTGAAAATTTTTTTATTATTGAAAAGAAGACACACACATAAGCAAATGAAGTTGACATATTAAGCCAGATAAATAAAAAAATGTAAATCATATGATAGCTCTGTCCTACCTTGAATTCATTGTACCATGCTTCCACCCATGGTACAATGATATCAAGGTAGGGCTATGATACCATATGATTTCAATTTTTTTTATTTTCTTGGCTTAATATGTCATCTTTATTTGTTTATGTATGTGTTTTCTTTCCAATAACAAAAAAAATTGTTCAGAAAACATTCAAATTCGGATGTTTTCAAAATGTTTATTTCATCGTATGCATCGACAAAATCTAGAGTTTTTGTACCGAAATAATCCTTTAGAGATATATATAACCTGGTTTTGAAAAGAAGTGTTGACCTTTTATTCAGTTTTCGCGGTTTTCAATCATTTATTCAAACTAAATGCAACAAGTTGTTTGATTTTTTTTATTGTTTTGATACTAAATCTGACATTACAAGCCAAACAGGCAGACCTCTATACTTGCATTTTTTTCAAAGTTGGCCTACCTTCTCTTCATTGTACCATGCTTCCACCCATGGTACAATGAAATCACAGTAGAGCAATGTTACCAATCAATTTTATTTATTTTTTTTAAACGGTTTTATTTATCTCACCCGTTTGTTTTATTTATTCTTGGGTCATGTGTATCAAACGAAAGCGCTCAACCAATAGAATACAATGTACCATATAAAATTAAAATCCAAGATGGCGGTCTCTACAAAATTGCGGATAACTTAGGTTTTATACATCCCATCAACATGGGTATTAAATGAAAGGTCTCAACAAGTAGAATACAATTTACTTTGTAAAATTGAAATCTAAATGGTCGCCGCTACCAAATGGCTGATAACAATTGTTTATCAATCCCACCAACATGGGTATCAAATAAAAGGGCTAGAGAGTGCTCTATACAACCTCAATATTAAAGATGGGCGCAGCCACATCTTTATAATAATGATGAAATTTAAATTTAGAAATTGCATCTGTAATATAATGAAATTTAAATTTAGAAATTGCATCTGTAATTTAGGTATCTGATTAATCCAGCCTGAATCCGCCACTCAAGTCAAGATGAGGACTGTGTGGCGTTAGGGTGGCTATAAATGATATGTCGTTAGCGGTACACCGCCCAAATTAAGGTGAAAGGTTAAAACGCGCGAGGAAAAAGCGAAATAAACTATTTGCGAATAATGAGGCAACAATGGGATCACACAGAATTTTTGATTGTCGACGATGGTGTCTTATCAAATGTTATGCATGATGGACGCTCGATTAAGGCAAATTAAGAACTGTGAAAATGAGTTTTTTGCCTCCTATAAAACTATCAGGAACACCTGTTTTCAAACAGCCAGAACATCTCCAACCAGCTACACATCTCTTGCGTTTATTCACGCTGTGTGAATTAACTGAAAATATGCGTCAGCAAGGTGACCAGATTTTTATTGATATTTTAAATGCGTTGAGAGTATTTTAATGGCAAGATTTCGAGTGATGAGTTTGCAAAGCGTTAAGGGTATACCCCACAAATCAACAAGTTAACGACCACAACTCTACTGTATTGAATTTGTACAAAAGTAGTGGTGCTCGCATTTACAAAATAAAAGCGCAGTATCAGCTAGTACACAATGCAAACAATGTGGACATAGCTACCATAATACCAGCTGAAATCAACAAAACTGGCGGAACTGGAAATGTTCATGGGGCAAAAGTCATGGTACGGTCCAATATTGACGTTTTAAAGGGATTATTAAATGGTGCTAGGTCATCCGAGTATTCGGGTTCGGGTACATACCTATCTCTAAAAAAAATAAAAAAACGATACTTTTTACTAAGTTAATAGTTAATTTCCTAAATATATTAAAAAACAATATCTACAATGAAACTTTATTTTAAAATCGATTTATTATAGTAATTTTTCTTTTATTTTTAGCTACAAATTTGGGATACGGCTGGACAAGAACGATTTCGTTCAATTACACAAAGCTACTACAGATCTGCCCACGCTTTGATTTTAGTATACGACATTAGTTGCCAGCCAACATTTGATTGTCTTCCGGATTGGCTACGTGAAATTCATGAATATGCTAATACAAAAGTCTTGAAAATTTTAGTGGGCAACAAAACGGATAGAGACGACAGAGAAATACCTACACAAATAGGCGAAGAGTTTGCCAAACAGCATGATATGTATTTTTTAGAAACATCAGCCAAGGAGGCAGAGAACGTAGAAAGACTATTTTACGAAATTGCAGCAGAGCTGATCGATCAAGCCCGTAGTAAAGACAATTCTTCATCAATGAATAAAAATCTGAGCGATTCCGTTGGTCTATCCCCGCAAGGTTCTAAACCTCCTCAAGTCAGCTGCTGTAGCGGCCTTTCCAACCAATCTTCTAGCCAGACCGGCAACACTTAAGCGCCTATTTGAATTGAATAGTAAATGTAGTAGTTTATTTTATCACAATTAAGGTAATAGGAATGACCGTTACTGACTATATGATATTGAATTTTAGAAATATAAAATTAAAAACATGTCATATAGGTATGTGATGAAAACAGATTCGACAGATATTAATGGTCGTTGATGATAAACATACACTTGTTGGGCAGAATGCTCTTATACAATCATATTTTCGAAAAATTTTCAAATTTCAATAAAAGAATTTGTAAAAATGATATAAAACGATTTTTGACAAAACTTGTCGAATGGTTTCCATCAAATACCTGATAATCGTCTTTCATATATCACTACAACTTAAAAGTTTTTTATATGTAGGTACGATCTCAAACTATGCATATATTTTTCTTAAATAAAAACATGCACAATATTTGTTATGAAGATAAAAGTGTATTTAAAGGTTGCAAAATTTATTATTAAATATTTTACATTGTATTAGGTTGTTAAAATGGGTATGCCTACTGTTTTCGTATGTGCAATATTAGTAATGTTGGGTATCGTTAATATACATATTTATGGAACTTGTATAAGGCAAATGCTAATTGTAACATAACAATTATAATATTTAATAATGAATTTACAAATGGAATTTTTAAGATTATAGTTTAGTTGAATCATTACAAAGGCATGCATTTAAGCCAGCACTGCTCAAAACCCTGTGCTACCATATGAGTCCAAAAAAGAGATTAAGAGAAAACAAAAACCTATTTTTCTTTATGTCCATCCGTTCATTGCAATTGTTATAAAAACTTGGATGTTGTCCAAAATAATAAAGCGAATTATTACAATACATGATAAATCATGTTTTAATACTGGTTTTTTGAATGATTTAAAAATTAAGAGAAATTGGACTGGTGAGCGAGGTCTGATTTTTGAGCAGCTGGCTTAACCCCATTAAAAACGTTATGTAATATAATCATAGAACTTATTTCAAAATCTTACTTTAATAAATTAATAAATAATATCATAATAAGTTTAAGTCTAGCCTTGCGCGATGAATTCGCAAGATTTATTGTTTTTCATTTGTTATTGCTACCTATAACACATTTTACCTGAGGTATGAATAAGATTTTTTATTTTTAAATGCTTTGTTGGCAGTCTTTTATTTTACATTTTCAGTTGAGGTCAAATTGGAGATCAACTTTCGGAGAGACAATTTTAAATATTACCCAACATATTGCACAATCACTTTTTACTCGTTAAGTGTCAGGAGCGAAGGTTGTTCATATGTCACATTGGACGTACTTAAATCTTCTCAGTGTCTACTGTTTATCTTACAATTTACTGCAATAGCCGTTTTCACAGGCATGTCACAGTGACATCAGAAAACAAAAAAGCAAAATTCTTTCGGTTTGAAACCACTTTTGTTTGTGACTTTAAAACACTCTCAAAACATTTTAAGTAATAAATATGTTGTCTTAATGACAAATACACAATTTGTAGCTGTCGCTCATATATATTTTGTTTATTTATTTTTATATTATTATTATTTTCCACACAGCATCATATGGGTGACGGTGTGACGTCATTGACACAGCCATCCATATGATTGCATGTGAGTGTTTCTATGTTTTGATTTACTTATTTGCAGAAGTCCCTTTTTTCCTCTCATTCTATTGCATTGAATTCGTTCAAAACCGGTCTTATGTTGGAACGAAACCGTTAGACATTTTGTAATGCAAATAATTTAAGGGTAGTTTATTTTGTCGCCCTTTTAATAAATTTAGTTCGTGGGGGATAAAGACTGCGGTAAGCTGTGTGGCTCATAATATTTTTGTAAGTTTTAATTTTAAATTTTTATAAGAAATAAACGCGCGAGTTAAGCAATAAACCCATATTAAATAAAATTGTTGGTGTTTCTGTTTTGGTCGTTTGGTTTTGTTGCCAGTGGTTAAATTCGCTATCACTCCGAGGAGAAACTCACGTCGCAGCCAGTGTCAAATTTTATTTCGCATTCTGCATCTGCGTCAAATTTTATTTCGCATTGCGGATCGAACTTTGCTGAAATTTAAAATTAATTGTGAGGCCATTTTGGAAAGATTTTTCTGGAATATTTGTGGTGCTGAAAATTAAAGTGGAGCCATTTTGTGTGAAATTTTCTGAAAAAATTTGTGGTGCTGAAAAATTGAATTGCTGTTTAGGTAACATTTTGAGTGAGAATAGTGGTTCCAGCGGCACCCAGCCTGGTGTCGACACAAATCGGCCCAGTGTCACAACACAATCTTACGTAACCGGTAATCAGCCTACGGTCTTCCGTTATAGTCAGCCACCTCCTCTGCAACGTGATCCGTCGCCCGTTGTCCAACCGACGCTGCCAACTTTTGCCGCCATTGCCAAAAAGGTTATTTGACTTGCCGAGTTTTAGTGGTGTTTCTGAAGACTGGCCAATGTTTTCAACAGCGTTTGAGCATTCGACAGCAGCGTACCAATACAGAAGAAGAAGGCATTAAAGGGTGATGCCAGAGAATGTGTTAAGTCGCTGCTCATACATTCCGATAATGTGAACACCGTGATGGAACAGCTGAAATTCAAATATGGCCGACCTGAATTGTTGATACGAGGGCAGTTGAATCAGGTGAGGGAAATTCCGTCCATTAGTGAAAACGCCGTGGAAAAGTTGGTGCCATTTGCAATAAAAGTACAAAATCTTGCCGCCTTGTTGGAAACAGCAAATGGTCATTAACATTTATCGAAGTGGACATTCTACTAGAAATTGCCGCCGTAGAAAACAATGTCAAATAAATGGTTGCCAAAGAAAACATAACAAATTGTTGCATGACGAGTCAAGAAATTTTGGGGAAAATAATTCAAATGCAAATAATGTTGTTACTCGAAGTGATCCAGATGCAGAACCAGTGTTGAGCTGTGTGTCCAGTATTAGTGAAAAATGAACTTGGTGTTCCGAGTGCTGCCTGTGAAACTTTATGGTCCGAATTGTGTTCTTGAAACTTTTGCCTTGCAGGATGAACTAGGACTTAGTGGTCGTCAAAGCAAGTTGAATTTAAGCTGGTATGGTGGTAAGTCGTCTCAAGAAAGTACAATGGTGGTTGATCTTCATGTGAGTGGTGCTTCAAAGAAGAGGAAGTATGCTTTGAGAAATGTGTATGGTGTTCCAAATTTGAAGTTGCCCACTCAAAACTTTAATATGAAGTCAACTAAACATTATGATGTTCCAGTGCCGCCATACAGCAACGTTACGTCTAAGTTGCTCATCGGACTTGATCACTGCCTTTGGGGTTGCCAGATGAAGTCGTGCTATTGGAAGAAGGTGGACCTTACGCAGCAAATACACACTTAGGATGGGTATTTTTTGGTCAGGTGTGTGGAAGACAGCCTAGATCCCACACATGTTTGCTGACAGCTCGGCCAGAGCAAAATTTATATGATTTGGTGTCATTTTACTTCGAAACGGAAAATTTTGGTGTCAAAGCCCTGCCGACAATAGAGAGTAAGGATGATATTCGTGCTAGACAGTTGCTGAAGGATTCAACGATAAAGGTTGCCGGACGATTTCAATCTAGACTACAATGGCGTGATGAAAATGTGGTCTTGTCGGATAGCTATTCCATGGCCTTTAATCGACTTGTTGGTATTGAGGGGAAAATGAAGAAGAATCCTGAGTTTGGTGCCGACTACAAGCGAATCATTCGAGATTATGTCAACAAAGGGTATGTACGAAAGTTGACATCATCTGAAATGTCTATTTGTAGCCCGAGAACTTGGTATCTGCCACATTTTAGTGTATTGAATCCCTTGAAGCCTGGGAAACTTCGCCTCGTGTTTGATGCTGCCGCTAGAGTCGAAGGAGTTTCTTTAAATTCGAGATTATTGAAAGGTCCTCAACAATACAGACCATTGCCTGCCGTTTTGTTCAATTTTCGAATGAGAAAAGTTGCTGTCTGCGCAGATATCAAAGATATGTTTCACCAAATTGTTGTTGCCGCAGAAGACAGACGTTCTCAAAAATTTCTTTGGCGTGAAAATGAAGGATGTTCTCCAGATGTATTTGAGATGAATGTGATGACTTTTGGAACCGCTTGTTCGCCATGTATTGCCCAATATGTAAAAGAACCAATGCCCTAGAATTTCGTGAGCGTTACCCCAGAGCAGTGAAGGCCATTATCGAGCCATAGAAATATCAATGCAAGTGCGAGAAATACACAAGTCAGCTGGTTTCGAGTTACGCAATTTCACATCGAACTCAAAAGAGGTCGTCGTGGCTCTGGAGGGTAATTTAGGAAGGAATGTCAACTTGTGTGCTGATTTAGCCGATGTTCAGTTTTGCACGGAAAAGATTCTAGGCGTGTATTGGCATCCTGGTGACGACGCATTTAAGTTCGAGCTGAAGTTCCATCGTGTGAAACCCGACATCATCAGTGGAGAAAGGTGCCCAACAAAAAGAGAATTGTTGAGTGTTGTCATGTCGGTATACGATCCCCTGGGGTTGTTAAGTCACTTCATGGTAACTGCTAAGTTGTTGCTAAGAAGTGTCTAGAGATATGATATTCGTTGGGATGAAGATATCCCCAATGGTCTGTATGACATATGGAATAATTGGCGTGATGAGTTGAATAATGTTGCCAAAGTGAGTGTTCCTAGACACTACTTTAAAAGTAGTTTGCCTGAAAAAGTCGAGTTGCATGTTTTCGTCGATGCCAGCGAAGACGCATTTAGTGCCGTGTCGTATTGGAGGTCGATAAAGTCAGATAGTGAAATTGAAGTCACCTTTATAACCTCAAAGACCAAATGTGCCCCGCTCAAATCAATGACTATACCGAGACTTGAACTACAAGCTGCCGATTGGAAATGGTTGCCTACAAATTTGAATGTTGCCGATGAAACAACAAGAGCAAACAGAAATATAGACTTCTCTTTAATTCCCGATGGTACCAAGGTTCACAATTTTTGCATCAGCCGGAGGAAGATTGGCCCGAAATGATATCAACCTCCAATGATGAAACGTCTGAGGAAGAGCTTCGTTCAAAATTTGTGTTAACGGTCAGTACAAATGTTGTTATTGATTTTAATCGTTTTTATTCTATTCTTAGGATAAAACGTACGATGGGTTATGTCCTGAGATTCATCGAACGATATTTGAAGAAGAAAATTGGTGTGGGTGAAAATTGTCTAACAGTCGCCGAATTGAAGGATGCCGAAACTGTTCTTTGCCGCCTATCTCAACGTGAAAGTTTCGCCTTCGAACTGTGACGCTGGCTGCAACGTGAGTTTCTCCTGGGAGGGATAGCGAATTTAACCACTGGCAACAAACCCAAACGACCAAAATAGAAACAACAACAATTTAATTTAATATGGGTTTATTGCTTAACTCGCGCGTTTATTTCTAATAAAAATATAAAATTAAAACTTACAAAAATATTATGAGCCACATAACTTACCGCAGTCTTTAAATTTATTAAAAGGGCGACAAAATAAACTACCATTAAATTATTTGCATTACAAAATTTCTAACGGTTTCGTTCCAACATAAAACCTGTTTTGAACGAACTCAATGCAAAGAATGTGAGGAAAAAAGGGACTGCGGCAAATAAGTAAATCAAAACATAGAAACACTCACATGCAATCATATGGATGGCTGTGTCAATGACGTCACACCGTCACCCATATGATGCTGTGTGGAAACTAATATAAAAGCGACAAAAATAAATAAACAAAATATATATGATCGGCAGCGACATCCCCGCCCCCGTGAATCGACCCGATTCACTATTCAATATCTAGGACGGCAAGTTTAGAGACGGGGCGTTTCAGGATTCCAATGGTCGTAGCGACTTCAGCTCGTCGGACGACACCATCCTTGCCAGCGTACACCTCTTGAACTCGACCTCTTCTCCATTCACGACGGGAGACATCAGGGTCACAAATTAATACCAAGTCACCTGGGGCTACGGGCTTTGTGTACTGGCACCATTTGGCTCTTCTAGTAAGTGTGAGCAAATATTCGGCAATCCACCTTTTCCAAAAGTGGTCACGAAGCTGTCGTGAGATACGCCACTGTTTCTTCAGCACAGCTGGCTTGGCAACAATTGTTCTGGCTGGCGTTTCCGGCATATTAGGATGGCCCAACAAGAAATGATTCGGCGTTAATGGTTCTTCTTCATCGGACCTAACAGGCAGATGGGTTAAACGGCGTGAATTGACAATATTTTCAGCTTCAATCAGGAAACTGTGCAACGTATGCTCTCTTGGGGCGACTTCCTTTAGCGTTACACGTAATACCCTTTTGACGGATTGAACCATCCGCTCCCAAATGCCTCCTTCTAATGGATTATGTAGGCAATTGACCTGCCAATCAATGCCATTTGTAGACAATTAATTTTTCACTCGGAACACATCGAAAACTTCTTCAAATCTCTTGGCTTTTTGGTCTGCTCCAACAAAATTCTTGCCATTGTCACTCCGTATTCTAATGGGCGTTCCTCTTTGATTAATAAAATTGTGTATAGCTAAAATGCAGGCATCGGTTGACAGATCAAAGGCAATCTCCAAATGTATGGCTTTTATCGTCATCGTTTTTTCGTTCGTTTTTCATGACGCCGGCCAATAGTTATGGTAATTGAGCCAAAATAATCTAACCCGGTATAGGCAAATGGACGGACATTTGGAGTTTATCTGTCACTCGGAAGGGAACCCATAAATGGCTGCACTGGAGAGGCACGGCGTAGCTTGCAGACATTACATTTGGAGATACAACTTTTCAATAGTTTTCGAAGTCGAGGAATCCAATATCGTCTTCTTATGGCGGCAATAGTGGCCTCAAAGTTCTGGTGGTTCATCAGTTTATGTTCATGAACAACAATAAGTTTGGCTAGGCGATGCTTTGTCGAAAGTATTATGGGTCGTCTGGCTTCAATAGGCAAACAACCGGCGGCATCAATACGTCCATATACTCGCATCACGGTAGTCTCATCAATATAATGCGACAAAGTGTACAATTCATTGTTTTTCGGGAATCACAAGACTTTAAAGTATCCAGTTTGTCGCTGCCGATCATATATATTTTGTTCATTTATTTTTGTCGCTTTTATATTAGTTTCCACACAGCATCATATGGGTGACGGTGTGACGTCATTGACACAGCCATCCATATGATTGCATGTGAGTGTTACTATGTTTTGATTTACTTATTTGTCGCAGGCCCTTTTTTCCTCTCATTCTATTGCATTGAGTTCGTTTAAAACAGGTTTTATGTTGGAACGAAACCGTTAGAAATTTTGTAATGCAAATAATTTAATGGTAGTTTATTTTTTCGCCCTTTTAATAAATTTAGTTCGTGAGGGATAAAGACTGCGGTAAGTTGTGTGGCTCATAATATTTTTGTAAGTTTTAATTTTATATTTTTATTAAAAATAAACGCGCGAGTTAAGCAATAAACCCATATTAAATTAAATTGTTGGTGTTTCTGTTTTGGTCGTTTGGGTTTGTTGACAGTGGTTAAATTCGCTATCCCTCCCAAGAGAAACTCACGTCGCAGCCAGCGTCGAATTTTTTTCGCATTGCGGAGCGAACTTTGCTGAAATTTAAAGTTAATTGTGAGGCCATTTTGGAGAGTTTTTTTCTGGAATTTTTGTGGTGCTGAAAATTAAAGTGGAGCCATTTTGTGTGAAATTTTCTGAACAAGTTTGTGGTGTGGTAAAAAAATTAATTGCTGCCATTTTTAAATTGCTGTTTGCCGCCATTGAATATGTGTAAATTTGTGTGTGACATTTTGCTGCCATTTTTAGAATTTGCGAGTCCTGTTGTTCAATTGTTGTATGCTGGAAATATGATGCCAAGATCGCCACCAAATACAACAAAAACAAGTGCAAGTGGTCCTAAAGGTGTTCCAGTCAGTGCCTCCACGTCAGCCGGAGCGACAAATGCCGCCAACAGCCGCCATATTATAATAACTTTTTGATGCCGCCATTGCCAAAAAAGTTATATGACTTGCCGAGTTTTAGTGGTGTTCCTGAAGACTGGCCAATGTTTTCAACAGCGTTTGAGCATTCGACGGCAGCGTACCAATACAAAGCAAGATAAACGAATTTCAGGAATTATGTGGTAAATTATCCTTACAGTTTAACATGGAAAAGATTAATACTGTCCACTTTAGCAGGAAACCTCAACAACTTGGTATCATTATTAACAACATCTGATTAAGTCAAACAGATACAATTAAATATCTTGGCGTAAATATCACCTCTAGTGGTTCCGCTAAAGTACATATGAATCCAGCTGCAAATTCTTAAAAATTCTGAGTGGTTGCAAATTTGGTATTAGTCCATCTAGAGCGTTACATTTCTACAAAGCATTTGTCAGATCCAAAATTGAATATGGCGCATCATCCTTATTAAATTTAGCAAAGGAATCCGAAAATAAACTCAAAACATGCATTCAAGAAAGTCTCAGAAAAGCCCTTGGACTTATAAGATCAACTTCCACTCCCAACTACAGGTTCCAACTTGCTACTGCCAAGGAGCTTGCTAAATGCGTTGCATTAAGCCTTCCTGGCGCTGAAATCATAAGAAGCAATGCATGTATATACCAGCTATGCCAAGGTATGGACAAAATTTGAAAGTATTTTATCATATATTGCCGGTACTAAAGTCTAGAGTCCTAACTCTACGATAATCAATGTTGATACTTGATTTTTCAAGGGAACCAATTTTAAAAAAGCGGAGGCCAATCATGAAATAATTACCGCAATTGCCACTGAAAAAATTAATAATCTCAGGAATGCTGGTTACGAGATCTTCTCCACTGGTGGCTATGTCAACAACAATACTATTGGGGCTGCCATTAATCAAATATCGAATACACTCAGGAACAAATGGAGCAGTGAATATCATGAAATAGCTCAAAACGGTAATTCTCACTTTTACAAAATTTTCCCTTCTCTATCCAGAACACCTTGGTTAATTGTAAATTTAATTCTTTCTCTCAAAAACAGATAAATCGTGTACTTAGCGGCCATTGTTTTTGCAATAATACACTAGCCAAAATGAATGTTGTTACATCCAATTTATGGAATGGGTGCGGGGTTGATGAAAATGCTTCCCACATTATTTTTGAATGCAGTAAGTATAATACCAAACGGAGATGTTTCCTAACACTATGCGATTTCTTCACCGTTGAAGATTTCGTAAATTCACAAAGCTCAGAGCGTCTGAACATAGTAGCTAAATTCCTCAAAGAAGCTGAAATCGACATATAAATATTGCCAGCACTGAACAAATCGATTAAATTGTAGCATTGCTACACATGGATACATGGCACTAAACCTTATATCCCTATAGAAAGTGGTCCAACCAAAATAATACATAAAAAAAATTACAGCGGTCGAAATGTTTGTCTATACGAAACAGAACTCGATGACGAATGCAGTGATTTGGCCCCTGTTGTGCGCTCTTCTGTTATGTCGTGGCCGGCCTCGTGGTGATATTAAAAGCCAGTTCAGACACTGCAATTTTTCGGACCTCCGCTTGAAATTTCGTACTATGATCGGGCAAGCGGAAATAAAATAAAAGTCCCAGTCCTCATCTCCCCCTAGAACTGAGACGTCTGTATAACAACAGTTTCCAGTCGGCATTTGTGATCCACATTCGTCGATCCACGAGTCTCTGCGGGTATTAATATTTCACAAGAGGCAGCTAAAATTTTTTCAGGTATCCGGTCCGATACAAGGTTTTCCATTGATTCTCCTGTTGTTACCTGTAATTTTTTGACGGTATTTTTATTATTTATCCTCTCATTAGTTGCCCTCAGCCTTATGGCCCGACGCCGATTCATACAGAATATATTGGGTGAACATATAACATTTGCTAATTATTTTAAATAAAAAGAAATAATTGACGCTGGCTGCGACGTGAGTTTCTCCTGGGAGGGATAGCGAATTTAACCACTGGCAACAAACCCAAACGACCAAAACAGAAACACCAACAATTTAATTTAATATGGGTTTATTGCTTAACTCGCGCGTTTATTTCTAATAAAAATATAAAATTAAAACTTACAAAAATATCAATCATCATTGGAGATTGATATCATTTCGGGCCAATCTTCCTCCGACTGATGCAAAAATTGTGGACCTTGGTGCCATCGGGAATTAAAAGAGAAGTCTATATTTCTTTTTCCTCTTGTTGTTTCATCAGCAACATTCAAATTTGTAGGCAACCATTTCCAATCGGTAGGACGTGTGGAATCTAAAATCTCTGTGATTCTATGGGCGACAAACGGCTTATATCTTCGGTTGTCAGAATTTATCCAATTGATGAAAGTTGAAGAATCACTCCAGCAAATTCGACGTGAAACCTTGACCGAATGTTCCTTTTCGATGGTGCACAGCAAACGAGTACCCAATACGGCAGCTTGTAGTTCAAGTTTCGGTATAGTCATTGATTTCAGCGGGGCACATTTGGTCTTTGAGGTTATAAAGGAGACTTCAATTTCACCATCTGACTTTATCGACCTCCAATACGAAACAGCACCAAATGCGTCTTCGCTGGCATCGACGAAAACATGCAACTCGACTTTTTCAGGCAAACCACTTTCAAAGTAGTGTCTAGGAACACCCCCTTTGGCAACATTATTCAACTCATCACGCCAATTATTCCATATGTCGTACAGACCATTGGGGATATCTTCATCCCAACGAATATCATATCTCCAGACTTATCTTAGCAACAACTTAGCGGTTACCATGACTTAACAACCCCTGGGGATCGTATACCGACATGACAACACTCAACAATTCTCTTTTTGTCGGGCATCTTTCTCCACTGATGATGTCTGGTTTCACACGATGGAACTTCAGCTCGAACTTAAATGCGTCGTCACCAGGATGCCAATACACGCCTAGAATCTTTTCCGTGCAAAACTGAACATCGGCTAAATCATCACAGAAGTTGACATTCCTTCCTAAATTACCCTCCAGAGCCACGACGACCTCTTTTGAGTTCGATGTGAAATTGCGTAACTCGAAACCAGCTGACTTGTGTATTTCTCGCACTTGCATTGATATTTCTATGGCTCGATAATGGCCTTCACTGCTCTGGGGTAACGCTCACGAAATTCTAGGGCATTGGTTCTTTTACATATTGGGCAATACATGGCGAACAAGCGGTTCCAAAAGTCATCACATTCATCTCAAATACATCTGGAGAACATCCTTTATTTTCACGCCAAAGAAATTTTTGAGAACGTCTGTCTTCTGCGGCAACAACAATTTGGTGAAACATATCTTTGATATCTGCGCAGACAGCAACTTTTCTCATTCGAAAATTGAACAAAACGGCAGGCAATGGTCTGTATTGTTGAGGACCTTTCAATAATCTCGAATTTAAAGAAACTCCTTCGACTCTAGCGGCAGCATCAAACACGAGGCGAAGTTTCCCAGGCTTCAAGGGATTCAATACACTAAAATGTGGCAGATACCAAGTTCTCGGGCTACAAATAGACATTTCAGATGATGTCAACTTTCGTACATACCCTTTGTTGACATAATCTCGAATGATTCGCTTGTAGTCGGCACCAAACTCAGGATTCTTCTTCATTTTCCTTCAATACCAACAAGTCGATTAAAGGCCATGGAATAGCTATCCGACAAGACCACATTTTCATCACGCCATTGTAGTCTAGATTGAAATCGTCCGGTAACCTTTATCGTTGAATCCTTCAGCAACTGTCTAGCACGAATATCATCCTTACTCTCTATTGTCGGCAGGGCTTTGACACCAAAATTTTCCGTTTCGAAGTAAAATGACACCAAATCATATAAATTTTGCTCTGGCCGAGCTGTCAGCAAACATGTGTGGGATCTAGGCTGTCTTCCACACACCTGGCCAAAAAATACCCATCCTAAGGGTGTATTTGCTGCGTAAGGTCCACCTTCTTCCAATAGCACGACTTCATCTGGCAACCCCAAAGGCAGTGATCAAGTCCGATGAGCAACTTAGGCGTAACGTTGCTGTATGGCGGCACTGGAACATCATAATGTTTAGTTGACTTCATATTAAAGCTTTGAGTGGGCAACTTCAAATTTGGAACACCATACACATTTTTCAAAGCATACTTCCTCTTCTTTGAAGCACCACTCACATGAAGATCAACCACCATTGCACTTTCTTGAGACGACTTACCACCATACCAGCTTAAATTCAACTTGCTTTGACGACCACTAAGTCCTAGTTGTCTCACCAACGAACTGTCTATCATGGTCACCGACGAACCTTCATCCAGCAAGGCAAAAGTTTCAAGAACACAATTCGGACCATAAAGTTTCACAGGCAGCACTCGGAACACCAAGTTCATTTTTCACTAATACTGGACACACAACTCAACACTGATTCAGCATCTGGATCACTTCGAGTAACAACATTATTTGCATTTGAATTATTTTCCCCAAAATTTCTTGACTCGTCATGCAACAATTTGTTATGTTTTCTTTGGCAACCATTTATTTGACATTGTTTTCTACGGCAGCAATTTCTAGTAGAATGTCCACTACCAAGGCGAGAAAAACATAACCTTAACTTTTTCACTTCCTTCCATCTATTCGACTGAGATGCAGGCAGAAAAGTTGGCAGCGGCGGTTGGGCGACGGAGCACGTTGCAGAGGAGGTGGCTGACTATAACGGAAGGCTGTAGGCTGATCACCGGTTACGTAAGATTGTGTTGTGACACTGGGGCGATTTGTGTCGACACCAGGCTGGGTACCGCTGGAACCACTATTCTCACTCTAAATGTTACCTGTAACCATTTGTGCTGAACTTGGTGTTGATGTAGCTTCCAGTGCGCGCAGAGAGTTCCCCAATTGTTGCTGCAACACTTGTTGTTTTTGTGGCGGCAAGTGCAAATTGTGTTGCAGAAGTTCCAGCAGTGGTAGGCACATTTGTCCCTCCGGCTGACGTGGAGGCACTGACTGGAACACCTTTAGGACCACTTGCACTTGTTTTTGTTGTATTTGGCGGCGATCTTGGCATCATATTTCCAGCATACAACAATTGAACAACAGGACTCGCAAATTCTAAAAATGGCAGCAAAATGTCACACACAAATTTACACCAGGTTCAATGGCGGCAAACAGCAATTTATAAAATGGCCGCAATTACATCTTTTAGCTCCACAAACTTGTTCAGAAAATTTCACACAAAATGGCTTCACTTTAATTTTCAGCACCACAAAAATTCCAGAAGAAAACTCTCCAAAATGGCCTCACAATTAACTTTACATTTCAGAAAAGTTCGCTCCGCAATGCGAAATAGAATTTGATTGCGAAATAAATTTCGACGCTGTCTGCGACGTGAGTTTCTCCTGGGAGATTTAGCGAATTTGACCACTGGCAACAAAACCAAACGACCAAAACTTACACAAATATTATGAGCCACACAACTTACCGCAGTCTTTATCCCTCACGAACTAAATTTATTAAAAGGGCGACAAAATAAACGACCATTAAATTATTTGCATTACAAAATTTCTAACGGTTTCGTTCCAACATAAAACCAGTTTTGAACGAACTCAATGCAATAGAATGAGAGGAAAAAAGGGACTGCGGCAAATAAGTAAATAAAAACATAGAAACACTCACATGCAATCATATGGAGGCTGTGTCAATGACGTCACACCGTCACTCATATGATGCTGTGTGGAAACTAATATAAAAGCGACAAAAATAAATGAACAAAATAATTTATTTCGTGAGGGATAAAGACTGCGGTAAGTTGTGTGGCTCATAATATTTTTGTAAGTTTTAATTTAATTTTTTTATTAGAAATAAACGCGCGAGTTAAGCAATAAACCCATATTAAATTAAATTGTTGGTGTTTCTGTTTTGGTCGTTTGGGTTTGTTGCCAGTGGTTAAATTCGCTATCCCTCCCAGGAGAAACTCACGTCGCAGCCAGCGTCACAATTATTTCTTTTTATTTAAAATAATTAGCAAATTTTATATGTTCACCCAATATATACTGTATGAATCGGCGTCGGGCCATAAGGCTGAGGGCAACTAATGAGAGGATAAATAATAAAAATACCGTCAAAAAAATTACAGGTAACAACAGGAGAATCAATGGAAAACCTTGTATCGGACCGGATACCTGAAAAAATTTTAGCTGCCTCTTGTGAAATATTAATACCCGCAGAGACTCGTGGATCGACGGATGTAGATCACAAATGCCGACTGGAAACTGTTGTTATACAGACGTCTCAGTTCTAGGAGGAGATGAGGACTGGGACTTTTATTTTATTTCCGCTTGCCCGATCATAGTACGATCCTTCAAGCGGAGGTCCGAAAAATTGCAGTGTCTGAACTGGCTTTTAATGTCACCACGAGGCCGGCCACGACATAACAGAAGAGCGCACAACAGGGGCCAAATCACTGCATTCGTCATCGAGTTCTGTTTCGTATAGAGAAACATTTCGACCGCTGTAATTTTTTTATGTATTATTTTGGTTGGGCCACTTTCTATAGAGATAGAAGGTTTAGTGCCATGTATCCATGTGTAGCAATGCTACAATTTAATCGATTTGTTCAGTGCTGGCAATATTTATATGTCGATTTCAGCTTCTTTGAGGAATTTAGCTACTATGTTCAGACGCTCTGAGCTTTGTGAATTTACGAAATCTTCAACGGTAAAGAAATCGCATAGTGTTAGGAAACATCTCCGTTTGGTATTATACTTACTGCATTCAAAAATAATGTGGGAAGCAGTTTCATCAACCCCGCACCCATTCCATAAATTGGATGTAACAACATTCATTTTGGCTAGTGTATTATTGCAAAAACAATGGCCGCTAAGTACACGATTTATCTGTTTTTGAGAGAAAGAATTAAATTTACAATTAACCAAGGTGTTCTGGATAGAGAAGGGAAAATTTTGTAAAAGTGAGAATTACCGTTTTGAGCTATTTCATGATATTCACTGCTCCATTTTTTCCTGAGTGTATTGTTGTTGACATAGCCATCAGTGGAGAAGATCTCGTAACCAGCATTCCTGAGATTATTAATTTTTTCAGTGGCAATTGCGGTAATTATTTCATGATTGGCCTCCGCTTTTTTAAAATTGGTTCCCTTGAAAAATCAAGTATCAACATTAATTATCGTAGAGTTAGGACTCTAGACTTTAGTACCGGCAATATATGATAAAATACTTTCAAATTTTGTCCATACCTTGGCATAGCTGGTATATACTTGTATTGCTTCTTATGATTTCAGCGCCAGGAAGGCTAAATGCAACGCATTTAGCAAGCTCCTTGGCAGTAGCAAGTTGGAACCTGTAGTTGGGAGGAAGTTCGCATGATAAATTATAGATAATGGCAGTGGGAGTTGATCTTATAAGTCCAAGGGCTTTTCTGAGACTTTCTTGAATGCATGTTTTGAGTTTATTTTCGGATTCCTTTGCTAAATTTAATAAGGATGATGCGCCATATTCAATTTTGGATCTGACAAATGCTTTGTAGAAATGTAACGCTCTAGATGGACTAATACCAAATTTGCAACCACTCAGAATTTTTAAGAATTTGCAGCTGGATTCATATGTACTTTAGCGGAACCACTAGAGGTGATAGTTACGCCAAGATATTTAATTGTATCTGTTTGACTTAATCAGATGTTGTTAATAATGATACCAAGTTGTTGAGGTTTCCTGCTAAAGTGGACAGTATTAATATTTTCCATGTTAAACTGTAAGGATAATTTACCACATAATTCCTGAAATTCGTTTATCTTGCTTTGTATTGGTACGCTGCCGTCGAATGCTCAAACGCTGTTGAAAACATTGGCCAGTCTTCAGGAACACCACTAAAACTCGGCAAGTCATATAACTTTTTTGGCAATGGCGGCATCAAAAAGTTATTATAATATGGCGGCTGTTGGCGGCATTTGTCGCTCCGGCTGACGTGGAGGCACTGACTGGAACACCTTTAGGACCACTAGTACATGTTTTTGTTGTATTTGGTGTCGATCTCGGTATCAAATTTCCAGCATACAACAATCGAACAGGACTCGCAAATTCTAAAAATGGCAGCAAAATGTCACACACAAATTTACACATATTCAATGGCGGCAAACAGCAATTTAAAAATGGCAGCAATTAAATTTTTTAGCACCACAAACTTGTTCAGAAAATTTCACACAAAATGGCTCCACTTTAATTTTCAGCACCACAAAAATTCCAGAAAAAAACTCTCCGCAATGCGAAAAAAATTCGACGCTGGCTGCGACGTGAGTTTCTCTTGGGAGGGATAGCGAATTTAACCACTGTCAACAAACCCAAACGACCAAAACAGAAACACCAACAATTCAATTTAATATGGGTTTATTGCTTAACTCGCGCGTTTATTTCTAATAAAAATATAAAATTAAAACTTACAAAAATACTATGAGCCACATAACTTACCGCAGTCTTTATCCCTCACGAACTAAATTTATTAAAAGGGCGACAAAATAAACTACCATTAAATTATTTGCATTACAAAATTTCTAACGGTTTCGTTCCAACATAAAACCTGTTTTGAACGAACTCAATGCAAAGAATGTGAGGAAAAAAGGGACTGCGGCAAATAAGTAAATCAAAACATAGAAACACTCACATGCAATCATATGGATGGCTGTGTCAATGACGTCACACCGTCACCCATATGATGCTGTGTGGAAACTAATATAAAAGCGACAGAAATAAATAAACAAAATATATATGATCGGCAGCGACATCCCCGCCCCCGTGAATCGACCCGATTCACTATTCAATATCTAGGACGGCAAGTTTAGAGACGGGGCGTTTCAGGATTCCAATGGTCGTAGCGACTTCAGCTCGTCGGACGACACCATCCTTGCCAGCGTACACCTCTTGAACTCGACCTCTTCTCCATTCACGACGGGAGACATCAGGATCACAAATTAATACCAAGTCACCTGGGGCTACGGGCTTTGTGTACTGGCACCATTTGGCTCTTCTAGTAAGTGTGAGCAAATATTCGGCAATCCACCTTTTCCAAAAGTGGTCACGAAGCTGTCGTGAGATACGCCACTGTTTCTTCAGCACAGCTGGCTTGGCAACAATTGTTCTGACTGGCGTTTCCGGCATATTAGGATGGCCCAACAAGAAATGATTCGGCGTTAATGGTTCTTCTTCATCGGACCTCATCGGAACCCATAAATGGCTGCACTGGAGAGGCACGGCGTAGCTTGCAGACATTACATTTGGAGATACAACTTTTCAATAGTTTTCGAAGTCGAGGAATCCAATATCGTCTTCTTATGGCGGCAATAGTGGCCTCAAAGTTCTGGTGGTTCATCAGTTTATGTTCATGAACAACAATAAGTTTGGCTAGGCGATGCTTTGTCGAAAGTATTATGGGTCGTCTGGCTTCAATAGGCAAACAACCGGCGGCATCAATACGTCCATATACTCGCATCACGGTAGTCTCATCAATATAATGCGACAAAGTGTACAATTCATTGTTTTTCGGGATGGAATCACAAGACTTTAAAGTATCCAGTTTGTCGCTGCCGATCATATATATTTTGTTCATTTATTTTTGTCGCTTTTATATTAGTTTCCACACAGCATCATATGGGCGACGGTGTGACGTCATTGACACAGCCATCCATATGATTGCATGTGAGTGTTTCTATGTTTTGATTTACTTATTTGCCGCAGTCCTTTTTTCCTCACATTCTATTGCATTGAGTTCGTTCAAAACAGGTTTTATGTTGGAACGAATCCGTTAGAAATTTTGTAATGTAAATAATTTAATGGTAGTTTATTTTGTCGCCCTTTTAATAAACATAGTTCGGGAGGGATAAAGACTGCGGTAAGTTGTGTGGCTCATAATATTTTTGTAAGTTTTAATTTTATATTTTTATTAGAAATAAACGCGCGAGTTAAGCAATAAACCCATATTAAATTAAATTGTTGGTGTTTCTGTTTTGGTCGTTTGGTTTTGTTGCCAGTGGTCAAATTCGCTAAATCTCCCAGGAGAAACTCACGTCGCAGACAGCGTCGAAATTTATTTCGCAATCAAATTCTATTTCGCATTGCGGAGCGAACTTTTCTGAAATGTAAAGTTAATTGTGAGGCCATTTTGGAGAGTTTTCTTCTGGAATTTTTGTGGTGCTGAAAATTAAAGTGGAGCCATTTTGTGTGAAATTTTCTGAACAAGTTTGTGGAGCTAAAAGTTGTAATTGCGGCCATTTTATAAATTGCTGTTTGCCGCCATTGAACCTGGTGTAAATTTGTGTGTGACATTTTGCTGCCATTTTTAGAATTTGCGAGTCCTGTTGTTCAATTGTTGTATGCTGGAAATATGATGCCAAGATCGCCACCAAATACAACAAAAACAAGTGCAAGTGGTCCTAAAGGTGTTCCAGTCAGTGCCTCCACGTCAGCCGGAGGGACAAATGTGCCTACCACTGCTGGAACTTCTGCAACACAATTTACACTTGCCGCCACAAAAACAACAAGTGTTGCAGCAACAATTGGGGAACTCTCTGCGCGCACTGGAAGCTGCATCAACACCAAGTTCAGCACAAATGGTTACAGGTAACATTTAGAGTGAGAATAGTGGTTCCAGCGGTGCCCAGCCTGGTGTCGACACAAATCGCCCCAGTGTCACAACACAATCTTACGTAACCGGTGATCAGCCTACAGCCTTCCGTTATAGTCAGCCACCTCCTCTGCAACGTGCTCCGTCGCCCAACCGCCGCTGCCAACTTTTCTGCCTGCATCTCAGTCGAATAGATGGAAGGAAGTGAAAAAGTTAAGGTTATGTTTTTCTTGCCTTGGTAGTGGACATTCTACCAGAAATTGCTGCCGTAGAAAACAATGTCAAATAAATGGTTGCCAAAGAAAACATAACAAATTGTTGCATGACGAGTCAAGAAATTTTGGGGAAAATAATTCAAATGCAAATAATGTTGTTACTCGAAGTGATCCAGATGCTGAATCAGTGTTGAGTTGTGTGTCCAGTATTAGTGAAAAATGAACTTGGTGTTCCGAGTGCTGCCTGTGAAACTTTATGGTCCGAATTGTGTTCTTGAAACTTTTGCCTTGCTGGATGAAGGTTCGTCGGTGACCATGATAGACAGTTCGTTGGTGAGACAACTAGGACTTAGTGGTCGTCAAAGCAAGTTGAATTTAAGCTGGTATGGTGGTAAGTCGTCTCAAGAAAGTGCAATGGTGGTTGATCTTCATGTGAGTGGTGCTTCAAAGAAGAGGAAGTATGCTTTGAAAAATGTGTATGGTGTTCCAAATTTGAAGTTGCCCACTCAAAGCTTTAATATGAAGTCAACTAAACATTATGATGTTCCAGTGCCGCCATACAGCAACGTTACGCCTAAGTTGCTCATCGGACTTGATCACTGCCTTTTGGGGTTGCCAGATGAAGTCGTGCTATTGGAAGAAGGTGGACCTTACGCAGCAAATACACCCTTAGGATGGGTATTTTTTGGTCAGGTGAGTGGAAGACAGCCTAGATCCCACACATGTTTGCTGACAGCTCGGCCAGAGCAAAATTTATATGATTTGGTGTCATTTTACTTCGAAACGGAAAATTTTGGTGTCAAAGCCCTGCCGACAATAGAGAGTAAGGATGATATTCGTGCTAGAGAGTTGCTCAAGGATTCAACGATAAAGGTTGCCGGACGATTTCAATCTAGACTACAATGGCGTGATGAAAATGTGGTCTTGTCGGATAGCTATTCCATGGCCTTTAATCGACTTGTTGGTATTGAGCTGTCAACAAAGGGTATGTACGAAAGTTGACATCATCTGAAATGTCTATTTGTAGCCCGAGAACTTAGTATCTGCCACATTTTAGTGTATTGAATCCCTTGAAGCCTGGGAAACTTCGCCTCGTGTTTGATGCTGCCGCTAGAGTCGAAGGAGTTTCTTTAAATTCGAGATTATTGAAAGGTCCTCAACAATACAGACCATTGCCTGCCGTTTTGTTCAATTTTCGAATGAGAAAAGTTGCTGTCTGCGCAGATATCAAAGAGATGTTTCACCAAATTGTTGTTGCCGCAGAAGACAGACGTTCTCAAAAATTTCTTTGGCGTGAAAATGAAGGATGTTCTCCAGATGTATTTGAGATAGTGTGACGTCATTGACACAGCCATCTATATGATTGCATGTGAGTGTTTCTATGTTTTGATTTACTTATTTGCCGCAGTCCCTTTTTTCCTCACATTCTATTGCATTGAGTTGGTTCAAAACAGGTTTTATGTTGGAACGAAACCGTTAGAAATTTTGTAGTGCAAATAATTTAATGGTAGTTTATTTTGTCGCCCTTTTAATAAATTTAGTTCGTGAGGGATAAAGACTGCTTTAAGTCGTGTGGCTCATAACATTTTTGTAAGTTTTAATTTTATATTTTTATTAGAAATAAACGCGCGAGTTAAGCAATAAACCCGTATTAAATTAAATTGTTGGTGTTTCTGTTTGGTCGTTTGGGTTTGTTGCCAGTGGTTAAATTCGCTATTCCTCCCAGGAGAAACTCACGTCGCAGCCAGCGTCACAGTTCGAAGGCGAAACTTTCACGTTGAGATAGGCGGCAAAGAACAGTTTCGGCATCCTTCAATTCGGCGACTGTTAGACAATTTTCACCCTCACCAATTTTCTTCTTCAAATATCGTTCGATGAATCTCAGGACATAACCCATCGTACGTTTTATCCTGAGAAAAGAAGAAAAACGATTAAAATCAATAACAACATTTGTACTGACCGTTAACACAAATTTTGAACGAAGCTCTTCCTCAGGCGTTTCATCATTGGAGATTGATATCATTTCGGGCCAATCTTCCTCCGGCTGATGCAAAAATTGTGGACCTTGGTACCATCGGGAATTAAAAGAGAAGTCTATATTTCTGTTTGCTCTTGTTGTTTCATCGGCAACATTCAAATTTGTAGGCAACCATTTCCAATCGGTAGGACGTGTGGAATCTAAAATCTCTGTGATTCTATGGGCGACAAACGGCTTATATCTTCGGTTGTCAGAATTTATCCAATTGATGACAGTTGAAGAATCACTCCAGCAAATTCGACGTGAAACCTTGACCGAATGTTCCTTTTCGATGGTGCACAGCAAACGAGTACCCAATACGGCAGCATGTAGTTCAAGTCTCGGTATAGTCATTGATTTCAGCGGGGCACATTTGGTCTTTGAGGTTATAAAGGTGACTTCAATTTCACTATCTGACTTTATTGACCTCCAATACGAAACGGCACTAAATGCGTCTCCGCTGGCATCGACGAAAACATGCAACTCGACTTTTTCAGGCAAACTACTTTTAAAGTAGTGTCTAGGAACACTCACTTTGGCAACATTATTCAACTCATCACGCCAATTATTCCATATGTCGTACAGACCATTAGGGATATCTTCATTCCAACGAATATCATATCTCCAGACATCTCTTAGCAACAACTTAGCAGTTACCATGAAGTGACTTAACAACCCCAGGGGATTGTATACCGACATGACAACACTCAACAATTCTCTTTTTGTCGGGCATCTTTCTCCACTGATGATGTCTGGTTTCACACGATGGAACTTCAGCTCGAACTTAAATGCGTCGTCACCAGGATGCCAATACACGCCTAGAATCTTTTCCGTGCAAAACTGAACATCGGCTAAATCATCACAGAAGTTGACATTCCTTCCTAAATTACCCTCCAGAGCCACGACGACCTCTTTTGAGTTCGATGTGAAATTGCGTAACTCGAAACCAGCTGACTTGTGTATTTCTCGCACATGCATTGATATTTCTATGGCTCGAGCTGAAGTTTCGAAGCTGTCAACAAAATCATCTACATAATGGTTGTCGATAATGGCCTTCACTGCTCTGGGGTAACGCTCACGAAATTCTAGGGCATTGGTCTCTTTTACATATTGAGCAATATATGGCGAACAAGCGGCTCCAAAAGTCATCACAGTCATCTCAAATACATCTGGAGAACATCCTTCATTTTCACGCCAAAGAAATCTTTGAGAACATCTGTCTTCTGCGCAGACAGCAACTTTTCTCATTCGAAAATTGAACAAAACGGCAGGCAATGGTTTGTATTGTTGAGAACTTTTCAATAATCTCGAATTTAAAGAAACTCCTTCGACTCTAGCGGCAGCATCAAACACGAGGCGAAGTTTCCCAGGCTTCAAGGGATTCAATACACTAAAATGTAGCAGATACCAAGTTCTCGGGCTACAAATAGACATTTCAGATGATGTCAACTTTCGTACATACCCTTTGTTGACAGCTCAATACCAACAAGTCGATTAAAGGCCATGGAATAGCTATCCGACAAGACCACATTTTCATCACGCCATTGTAGTCTAGATTGAAATCGTCCGGCAACCTTTATCGTTGAATCCTTGAGCAACTGTCTAGCACGAATATCATCCTTACTCTCTATTGTCGGCAGGGCTTTGACACCAAAATTTTCCGTTTCGAAGTAAAATGACACCAAATCATATAAATTTTGCTCTGGCCGAGCTGTCAGCAAACATGTGTGGGATCTAGGCTGTCTTCCACACACCTGACCAAAAAATACCCATCCTAAGTGTGTATTTGCTGCGTAAGGTCCACCTTCTTCCAATAGCACGACTTCATCTGGCAACCCCAAAAGGCTGTGATCAAGTCCGATGAGCAACTTAGGCGTAATGTTGCTGTATGGCGGCACTGGAACATCATAATGTGTAGTTGACTTCATATTAAAGCTTTGAGTGGGCAACTTCAAATTTGGAACACCATACACATTTCTCAAAGCATACTTCCTCTTCTTTGAAGCACCACTCACATGAAGATCAACCACCATTGCTTTGACGACCACTAAGTCCTAGTTGTCTCACCAACGAACTGTCTATCATGGTCACCGACGAACCTTCATCCAGCAAGGCAAAAGTTTCAAGAACACAATTCGGACCATAAAGTTTCACAGGCAGCACTCGGAACACCAAGTTCATTTTTCACTAATACTGGACACACAACTCAACACTGGTTCAGCATCTGGATCACTTCGAGTAACAACATTATTTGCATTTGAATTATTTTCCCCAAAATTTCTTGACTCACCATGCAACAATTTATGTTTTCTTTGGCAACCATTTATTTGACATTGTTTTCTACGGCAGCAATTTCTAGTAGAATGTCCACTACCAAGGCAAGAAAAACATAACCTTAACTTTTTCACTTCCTTCCATCTATTCGCACTGACATGGAATGGAATTTCTTACAGTCAAACCATTTGTGTTGTCCTCGGCATAATCGGCACTCTTCTTCTTTATCTTGTTCATCAGATGCGTACAGAACCACTTTTTTCTTTGTTTCACCTGTTGAGCGAGTTGTTGTTAGCTGAACACTCCGAACTAAATTTGCTACACCTTTCAACCAATTATTAAAATCCAAAACTGTGGGCCACGACTCTAAGTTCAATGAGTTCTAAGCCCATTCCAACCTCTTACTCATGGGCAACTTTTGAATTAACTCATCCATTAGTGTGGAGTTCGATAAATGTTGATGACCATTTGCTGTTTCCAACAAGGCGGCAAGATTTTGTACTTTTATTGCAAAAGGCACCAACTTTTCCATGGCGTTTTCACTAATGGACGGAATTTCCCTCACCTGATTCAACTGCCCTCGTATCAACAATTCAGGTCGGCCATATTTGAATTTCAGCTGTTCCATCACGGTGTTCACATTATCGGAATGTATGAGCTGCGACTTTACACATTCTCTGGCATCACCCTTTAATGTCTTCTGCAATCGCAAACAGTTTTCAAAATTATTGTATTGGTACGCTGTCGTCGAATGCTCAAACGCTGTTGAAAACATTGGCCAGTCTTCAGGAACACCACTAAAACTCGGCAAGTCATATAACTTTTTATTATAATTTGGCGGCTGTTGGACGGCATTAAACGGCTGGACGACTGAGATGCAGGCAGAAAAGTTGGCAGCGTAGGTTGGGCAACGGGCGACGGAGCACGTTGCAGAGGAGGTGGCTGACTATAACGGAAGGCTGTAGGCTGATGAGCGGTTACGTAAGATTGTGTTGTGACACTGGGGCGATTTGTGTCGACACCAGGCTGGGTTCCGCTGGAAGTTCCCCGCGCTGAGAGTTCCCCAATTGTTGCTGCAACACTTGTTGTTTTTTGTTGTTTTTGAGGCGGCAAGTGTAAATTGTGTTGCAGAAGTTCCAGCAGTGGTAGGCACATTTGTCCCTCAGGCTGACGTGGAGGCACTAACTGGAACACCTTTAGGACCACTAGCACTTGTTTTTGTTGTATTTGGTGGCGATCTCGGCATCATATTTCCAGCATACAACAATTGAACAACAGGACTCGCAAATTCTAAAAATGGCAGCAAAATGTCACACACAAATTTACACCAGGTTCAATGGCGGCAAACAGCAATTTAAAAATGGCAGCAATTAAATTTTTTAGCAGCACAAACTTGTTCAGAAAATTTCACACAAAATGGCTCCACTTTAATTTTCAGCACCACAAAAATTCCAGAAAAAAACTCTCCAAAATGGCCTCACAATTAACTTTACATTTCAGCAAAGTTCGCTCCGCAATGTGTATCCAGTTTGTCGCTGCTGAACATATATATTTTGTTTATTTATTTTTGTCGCTTTTATATTAGTTTCCACACAGCATCATATGGGTGACGGTGTGACGTCATTGACACAGCCATCCATATGATTGCATGTGAGTGTTACTATGTTTTGATTTACTTATTTGTCGCAGGCCCTTTTTTCCTCTCATTCTATTGCATTGAGTTCGTTTAAAACAGGTTTTATGTTGGAACGAAACCGTTAGAAATTTTGTAATGCAAATAATTTAATGGTAGTTTATTTTTTCGCCCTTTTAATAAATTTAGTTCGTGAGGGATAAAGACTGCGGTAAGTTGTGTGGCTCATAATATTTTTGTAAGTTTTAATTTTATATTTTTATTAAAAATAAACGCGCGAGTTAAGCAATAAACCCATATTAAATTAAATTGTTGGTGTTTCTGTTTTGGTCGTTTGGGTTTGTTGCCAGTGGTTAAATTCGCTATCCCTCCTAGGAGAAACTCACGTCACAGCCAGCGTCACAATTATTTCTTTTTATTTAAAATAATTAGCAAATTTTATATGTTCACCCAATATATACTGTATGAATCGGCGTCGGGCCATAAGGCTGAGGGCAACTAATGAGAGGATAAATAATAAAAATACCGTCAAAAAAATTACAGGTAACAACAGGAGAATCAATGGAAAACCTTGTATCGCACCGGATACCTGAAAAAATTTTAGCTGCCTCTTGTGAAATATTAATACCCGCAGAGACTCGTGGATCGACGGATGTGGATCTCAAATGCCGACTGGAAACTGTTGTTATACAGACGTCTCAGTTCTAGGGGGGAGATGAGGACTGGGACTTTTATTTTATTTCCGCTTGCCCGATCATAGTACGATCCTTCAAGCGGAGGTCCGAAAAATTGCAGTGTCTGAACTGGCTTTTAATGTCACCACGAGGCCGGCCACGACTTACAGAAGAGCGCACAACAGGGGCCAAATCACTGCATTCGTCATCGAGTTCTGTTTCGTATAGGGAAACATTTCGACCGCTGTAATTTTTTTATGTATTATTTTGGTTGGCCCACTTTCTATAGGGATAGAAGGTTTAGTACCATGTATCCATGTGTAGCAATGCTACAATTTAATCGATTTGTTCAGTGCTGGCAATATTTATATGTCGATTTCAGCTTCTTTGAGGAATTTAGCTACTATGTTCAGACGCTCTGAGCTTTGTGAATTTACGAAATCTTCAACGGTGAAGAAATCGCATAGTGCTAGGAAACATCTCCGTTTGGTATTATACTTACTGCATTCAAAAACAATGTGGGAAGCAGTTTCATCAACCCCGCAATCATTCCATAAATTGAATGCAACAACATTCATTTTGGCTAGTGTATTATTGCAAAAACAATGGCCGCTAAGTACACGATTTATCTGTTTTTGAGAGAAAGAATTAAATTTACAATTAACCAAGGTGTTCTGGATAGAGAAGGGAAAATTTTGTAAAAGTGAGAATTACCTATTTCATGATATTCACTGCTCCATTTGTTCCTGAGTGTATTCGATATTTGATTAATGGCAACCCCAATAGTATTGTTGTTGACTTAGCCATCAGTGGAGAAGATCTCGTAACCAGCATTCCTGAGATTATTAATTTTTTCAGTGGCAATTGCGGTTATTATTTCATGATTGGCCTCCTCTTTTTTAAAATTGGTTCCCTTGAAAAAGCAAGTGTCAACATTGATTATCGTAGTGTTAGGACTTTTGTCCATACCTTGGCATATCTGGTATTTATGCTTGTATTGATTCTTATGATTTCAGCGCCAGGAAGGTTAAATGCAACGCATTTAGCAAGTTCCTTGGCAGTAGCAAGTTGGAACCTGTAGCTGGGAGGAAGGTCACATGATAAATTATAGATAATGGCAGTGGGAGTTGATCTTATAAGTCCAAGGGCTTTTCTGAGACTTTCTTGAATGCATGTTTTGAGTTTATTTTCGGATTCCTTTGCAAAATTTGATAAGGACGATGCGCCATATTCAATTTTGGATCTGACAAAGGCTTGTAGAAATGTAACGCTCTAGATGGACTAATACCAAATTTGCAACCACTCAGAATTTTTAAGAATTTGCAGCTGATTTTGATGGCAGATGTTGATTCATTCATATGTACTTTAGCGGAACCACTAGAGGTGATAGTTACGCCAAGATATTTAATTGTATTTGTTTGACTTAATCAGATGTTGTTAATAATGATACCAAGTTATTGAGGTTTCCTGCTAAAGTGGACAGTATTAATCTTTTCCATATTAAACTGTAAGGATAATTTACCACATAATTCCTGAAATTCGTTTATCTTGCTTTGCAGCATAGGTATGGCATTGTTGATGGTTTTCTCATGTCAAACGATGAAAAAATCATCAGCAAACTAAAAAAAATTGCAGTTATCGTCAATTATTTGGTGTAGCGAAGCAGTGTAGATGTTGAAAAGTATGGGGCTCAAACCGCTGCCTTGAGGAATTCCATTACAAACTGATATGGATTTGTTACCCAGTAATAATGTTCTCTGTGACATGCCATCATAGATCCATTTTATGATGTGAGTGTTAAGTCCAGATTTAAAAAGAGCCAGTTTACCAATATCAGTGTTGTCAAAAGCTTTCCCGATGTCAATGCATGCACCAACAACAGTATTTTTGTTTTGCTTGTGAATTTCAATTGTGATAACTAGGTCGTTAATACAGTTTGTGGTGGATTTACCCAATGAGAAGGCATAAGAACTTTTTGGAACTATTTTCTTGATCTCTATGTTCCATATTAAACTGTAAGGATAATTTACCACATAATTCCTGAAATTCGTTTATCTTGCTTTGCAGCATAGGTATGGCATTGTTGATGGTTTTCTCATGTCAAACGATGAAAAAATCATCAGCAAACTAAAAAAAATTGCAGTTATCGTCAATTATTTGGTGTAGCGAAGCAGTGTAGATGTTGAAAAGTATGGGGCTCAAACCGCTGCCTTGAGGAATTCCATTACAAACTGATATGGATTTGTTACCCAGTAATAATGTTCTCTGTGACATGCCATCATAGATCCATTTTATGATGTGAGTGTTAAGTCCAGATTTAAAAAGAGCCAGTTTACCAATATCAGTGTTGTCAAAAGCTTTCCCGATGTCAATGCATGCACCAACAACAGTATTTTTGTTTTGCTTGTGAATTTCAATTGTGATAACTAGGTCGTTAATACAGTTTGTGGTGGATTTACCCAATGAGAAGGCATAAGAACTTTTTGGAACTATTTTCTTGATCTCTATGTATTCTAATATTAAAGGTTTGAGCGCGGCTTCAAATATTTTTTGGGGGGCACACATAAGACCAACGGAGGTTGGTTTTGAACAGATACGTGAAGAGCTAGTTATGTGTTCTAAGAATTTTTCATTCTGTTCGTCACTCCAAATATTATTAGGTGACTTTATTCTTTGATATTTTTTAACATTATTCATTTTAGACCATACCTCTTTAATGGGGACATTCCCAGATATGTCGCTTTGTAACTTTTTAAAGTTTTTCTTTTTTAATTTGGCAATGAGATTGTAAAATTTCCTTTCAGTTCTCGCTAAATTACAGGCATCAGTAAATGAATTGGTTCTTTGATAGATTTCTCTGAGTGTAGTTCTTTCATTATAGAGATTATTTACTTGGGAGTTCCACCATGGTTTGGGTACATATTTATTATTTGAGTCCACCACAATTGTATTCCGAGATATGGCTTGGTTTATCTTGATATTGGTTTGTTGGAAGTTGTCCTCAACAATAATACTTCTGATATCGTTGAAGAGGTTCTCTTTGTGTTGTATTTTGCCATTTTTGATGGCTGTTTTGTTACAGGTTTCGATGATGATAGGTAGGTGGTTACTATTGGTGATTTTACTATGTCTGACTGACCAAGAAAAGTTGAAAAAAGTACTGTTGGAAAAAGCGATGTCAATGGCCGAATGAGTGTTATTTAAAACAAAAGTGGGTTCACCAGTGTTGAGACATTAGAAGTTGTTGATATCAGCAAGTCTGGCAAGTACATCACCTAAAGGATCAGTGTGGGTATTTTCCCAAGAGATGGATTTTGCGTTGAAATCACCAACAAGTAAGGTAGGATGTTTAAGACAATTGATTTTCGGAAAAACATCAGTAATTATGTCTATATAATTAGATCTATTTGAGTTAGGAGGTATGTAAACAACAACAATATTGAAGGGATTTTTGATATTCATAATAGAGATGCCAATTACCTCATGTTCATTGTCAAAATTAATGAGTGAATATTTAAAACTGCGCTTAATATAGATGCCTACACCACCGTAACCATCATCTCTTTTTTTCCATAGAAATTATAGTTGCAAAGATTGGTACTTGTTTCATCTCTGACCCAGGTTTCAATTAGAAGAGCAATGCCAATTTTTTCGTTTTCAAGAAAGAGTTCTAAGATGTTTTTATTTTCGATTTTGTTTATGCTTTGTATATTGTACTGTAGCATTTTGAGTGCCATGATGGTTTATTTGGAATTGGTGGAGATAATCTCCTGGATGATGCTGGTATTTTCTTTAGGGTTCCTGTTAGGATTAACCAAGAGGAAATCAAAATTAAGTATTTCGTTTAAAATTTTTTCTTTGATATTCTTGAGTGTTGTTGTTTGTGCTTCGTTTAACTTACCGATTTTTTCGGAGGTTAGTTCATTGATGTTATTTAGCACCGTGTCTTAATCGTAAAAGAAATTATGGTTGTTAGGGCTGTTAACCAATGATTGCAAGGTCTTACCTGTGGAGATGTTACCTGTAATATTTGGGTTGGATTCAAAAAGGCTAGTAGTTGGGGCGTCGTCGCATTTCGCTAAACTCCCCTGTTGTTCGTCATCTTCCAGTTTTTTCTTCTTATTGACGTCCACTCTGTTCCCACTTCGACTACTGTTGCGGTTAATTTTCGGTTTATCTTTTTTGGTGGTTTGCCTACGCGGCGACAATGGAGGTGGAGGGATGACCACGTCCTCCTCCATGATGAAGTTTTGTGGTTTTCACTTTTAGCTTTTGTGCTAATCTGCGTGTCAGTTTCTGTATACTGACGCCACAGAGATCCCGTTACATGAACAGTACAGCTACGTCTATGCTTGAATGTTTTACGAATCTAAACACGTGTTTGGCGGAAATTGTTATCAGAAAAATTGAGAAAAATTGAAAGTTTTTTAGATAAAAGTTTATTTATTTTGAATTTGAAACACTTTAAATTAATTTCTGCACATATTTTTGTGTATTCGGCACGAAAGTAAAAAGTTAATTTTGTACAAGTACAGCTTGTACTTGATTTTGCATTTAATGCATAATAAAAATTGTAGCGTCACTTTGATAAAATTCACAAAACAAAGTTTTTCTTTTAAATCGTAAGCTTTAATAGAATTTTTAATGTTTTTCACGTGAAAACATGAATTTTTTAATTATTTTTCTTTAATTACGTTTTAAAAAAATTACACAAACGATAGCGTCACTTTTTTCACTTAATTCACAATCCGAACACTTGCGAGAGCAACCGTATGCGATGGCGTTGTCCACGATAATGACTGTAATTTTTTAGATCACCGCATTCGATCGCAATTTATTTTGCCTACTACTTTTTTACTTTGCTGTAAACATGTGGTAATAATGAAAAATTAAAGGGTTGCAAATGCGACATATTTCTCTGTTTATGCAATGGACAGAAAACGCTCGTCATGTTATGCCCTGTTTGATCAAACGCATAACAGTACGTGACATCCAGCCAAATGCTCGATGTCTCGTCATGTCGGTCAGACTCAAACCCATCGTTATAACACGCATTGACCAATAAATGAGGATGTTGAATAGTGTGTCATACAAATGTGTTCTTTCAAAAACTAGCAACAATAATTATTTATTTGATTTATAAAATTGATTTGATTATTGAAGAATACTATCAATTTTTGCTCTGTTCCAGAACTGCAAGCTTGTACCAGATATTATCGACAAAATTGCAAAACTAGTAGATTCTTACAGGTTCTGGAACAGAGTATTTATCGAACGTATACCTCAGTTATATAAGAAGCTAATTCATAAATTTAATTTAAAATTTATCTTATGTTTTATGATAAGAATTTTATGAAGATGCCAAAAATAAAATTTCAGCATATTTTCGTACTTAAAAGTTGAAACCTTTTTCTTCAGTGAGTGTCAGACCCCGTCCAAAATTGCAAACATACGCATTTTATATTTCTAAATGTGTTTATTACTTCACAATAACAACGCACACACAAATTCTCCCCTACAGTCGGAGTAACACACACACACACGCAAACTCAATTTGAGCACACGTACACAAATGACACACCATTATGTCGAAGACATGGTTCGCTGTCATCGTCGACATACTGCTTTTTTTGAGAACACCATGCAACTGGTCGAGTCGATCAAGCCACAATCGAACCTTTGACAGTGCCAGACATGAGTCAAAATGAATGTTGTTGTTGGGGGTCAATGTTGAGCAAATACTTAACACATGATTGAATAGACAAAGTCAGTGTGTTAAAAAAAGCATAATTAATACAATTCGTCTTGTGCTAGTCTTTAATAAGAATTTCAAAATAAGTTTTTGCGATCAAAATATGTTATTTCTGAAAATTTTAAATAAATGGGATGTGTTGAAATAAATGGGGACAAATGTGTTATGAATGCAAGTGTTTTTTTGTTTTCCTCGTCTTCGGACTCAGAGCATGAGTATTAATAAGGAAAAATATTCGTGACAAATTTAGTCCTTTAACATTGTCTGAAGAGGTGTAAGTGATTCTATTTAAAATAGAATAAAACTTATACTTTCACCAAGTCCTTGTTTCTTTTTGCTTTTATATCCGCATAAAAATAACTACATACTTTGTTTTCGATAGCATACAACTTCGTGTACAACTTCGAGTAAAAACAATTCGATAACGACTGCGGTGATCGGCGTAAACTACATTACAATGCTGAAGTACTCGATTTCGTCTGCGGTGATTTGCCTCAGGCCTATACTGGCTTAAGTGTATGCCCACAAGGACATGTGGCGATCGTTTTAGCCCTTCTTTTCAAACTAACCTACTTTAAGAAAAGACTTGTAAATTTGTTTCAATTGGGTACTTAACAAAGAAAAACTTATCGTATTAATAAAAATTATTATAGCCTCGTCATTATAGTTTTACTTTCATGGCTTTATTTGACTAGTGGGACTTGTCTGCTTGAACTTCTTTGGATTGCCGTTAAAAAGCGTTTCTCAATTTTGTAGTTTTGCCTTGTTAGGGCGAATATCGTATGTTTATGATTTATACGTTTCCATGTTCTAAAGCTGATATAATATCTGAATATAAAAAAATATTTATTTTAAAACCCCAGACCCCACAAAATAAGAATCACGACTTTCACCACAACTGTTTTCTGTTGTCTCCCGAATATTTTTATACCCTTCACCATAGTATGGAAGGTATATTAAATATGTTATTCCGTTTGTAACACATCGAAATATACGTTTTAGACCCCACAAAGTATATATATTCTTGATCAGCATAAAATTCTATGTCGATTTTGTCCATCCGTCCGTCTGTGGAAATCACTACAGCTTCCGAACGAAATGAAGTAGGTTGATAAAATTTTACTCAAATGTATATTATCTCTGCCATACTTTTGGCATTGAAAATGGGCCATGTATGTCCACGTTTTGGTATAGCACCCATATAATGGTACCCCCCTATTTTCTGTCTTTTGCAAATCTGTTTACTTCTTTCAGCTACTATCTAAATTGCACACTTCACAACAATTAAAAGAATAAAGAAAAAAAGAAGAAGCAGAGTTTATCAGCTGCAATTGTTTATACTTCTTCTATTAGAGAAACCATTATAAACCTGTGTCATTCAACAATTTTTTCAACAAAATATGGAACAACTAAAGAAGGATAATTTTGAAATAATTTTTACAGATGGTTCGGTTTTAAAACATTGCGCTAGTTAGCTTTTGTCCGTAAAAGTTCAGGAATTGTTTTCTCATCAAAAATATATATCATCCATGTCTGTTGAGCTAGTAGAAGTAATATAAGCGCTGTAATACGCTATAAATAATAATCTTAATAAAGTGGCAATTCTCCTCGATAATTTGAGTGGGATTCAAGCTATTGAGTGTGATTCGAAAGGAAACTATATAATTTATCAAATAAAGATTACCTCTTTAAAACTCAATGGTGGCATCGAAGTACATCTTATATCCGGGTATACCAATATACATTTGAATGAATTTCTGGATCAATCAGCAAAACGCGCTAAAGAAATAGGTACTTAAATTGAAACACTTATGCGGATGAAATTGGAGACTAATTTTATTTCATTCTTAAAAATTCTAAAAATAACAAGCCCATTTCCCGTCCCGATACAGAATTTGAAAATAATTATCCTATACTTTTTGTTGTAGCGATGTTGCAAAAAGGACTGGGCCACGTTTCCTAAATAAATGAAATAAAGAAAATAAAATATTTTTTTAATGCAGTAAAATGTGACAAGATAAATTACAAAAAATGCAGAGATGGGAATGCTTATTTGAAATGACTTTACATTCTTAATTTTACCATGGCTACTGTAAACGTTGGGTACAATTTCCAAGTGTTGTTATGGAAAGAAAGAATCATTCCCAACATATTGTAAAAGTCTTCATGCTTCTAATTATAATTTGTTTTGGTTTAAGAAACTTTATTTTCTAATATATAACTGCATGGAAAGGTTGTCACAATATCGGAAGTTAAGTATCTTTGAAAATTTCAACAGAATCTTTTGGTAAATCATATGTATATATTTTTTCTTTCGGTTGTATTAATGAATGCAAAAGGCAATCTGCTTGGAAGAGTATTGGGTGGAATAAGCAATTTTGTTCTGTATGGTTGTGTCATTGTATCCATAAACTAGGTTATAACAGTTATATGCAAGAAGAAATTGGCAGCACTAAAAGTTAATAAAAATTAGAGTCAGTATATATCATGGTTAAATTAAGAAGGTAAAGTCATTTCAAATAAGAATACCCACGTTTGCATTTTCTGTAATTTACCTTGTCAACTTTCATTGCATAAAAACTGGGTTTCCATCTCTGATTTGAGTATTTACAATGGATTTATAAATATACATTTTGACAATAAGATGTTGTCAATTGAATAATTTTGAAAAAATTGCAAACATATGTTTGCATGACTTTACTGGGTTTCCATCTCTGATTTGAGTATTTACAATGGATTTATAAATATACATTTTGACAATAAGATGTTGTCAATTGAATAATTTTGAAAAAATTGCAAACATATGTTTGCATGAGTTTACCTTCTTGATTCTACCATGGTATATATAAAAAATAAGAAAACCTATGAATTGCCATTTTTGGTAAAGAATATAGTCGTAGGCCCTGTAATAAAATTAGTAATTCTCAAATTGATCAGTACATTGTCCTCTACCAAAATGTGTCGATGTTGCAATAGGAAGTGTTTGATATGTTGTGTTTTAGTTGTTTTATTGAATGCCTTTTGAAATGAATACATGGTGTTACCTGATTATCGGTATATAAATGTGGAGGCACGAATATAAAATTATGTATTGTATTTCCTTTTTCTATTTCAGACGGAACCACATTATTATTTGCTATGCATATATTAATAATTTAATATTGTTAAAGGGTCTTCAATAATGGGTAATGTAAATCTAATTCCTCTTCTATGCGTACGTGAACTTCGGTTGTGTCATCAATAATGTCATTGGTAATTTTTTCTCGCTCTCAAATCAAAACAAATGATTTTGTTGTTGGTTTTGTAAAATAAAATCGACATCATAGACTAATGAATGCATAGACAATTGAAAGTTAGTTTTGTCTTTTTATGCAGGTAGCTCTTAGGTCGCTTTTGCATAGTCAACATGCTGATTGACGCAGTCGACCTACTCAACTATAAAATACATATTTTTCTATGGCATCACGTCATTTTCATTTATACTTTATTATGGAACAATGTTTAACTGATAAATATACTGCAATTCATACATTTTTTTGCGTTGATAAGCGGTTCGTTCGTCATTAGTCTATGTCGACATAACAAAGGTAAACAAAAAGCCAACAGAAATAAAACAAGTTAAAAAGCAGTAAGTTCGAGCAGGCCGAACTTTGAATACCCTCCACCATTTGGAACGAATTTGGAAATTTTCAAAAAATAAAATCCTTAAAAAATTTTGTTAAAATTTTAAAAATACCGAATATATCCGTTTTATTGGAGTCTATACGACGTGGACCTATGTATGCAATGTTTGCCATTAGCCATTGCCAAATTCAAATTCGAAACTTGAAATAATAATGTAGCTAAAATCATAAAATCAATACGATATGTATATAGGGAGGTACCGTTATATCGGAGCTGTGCGAAGACCTGTCTCAAACAATTTCCGTGGGTATTGTACACAAACTCGTCAAAATACCGAATATAGGTACTGATGTATATATTTATATATATACACAATTCTTTTTTTGAGTTTTCCTTTAGTTTTTTCTCTTTGGTCCAGTTTATTATTTGTAATACCACATTGTTTGGTATACAGAATATATATATATATATATATATATATATATATATATATATATATATATATATATACATATACATACATATATATATATATATATATATATATATATATATATATATATATATATATATATATATATACCAAACAATGTGGTATTACAAATAATAAACTGGACCAAAGAGAAAAAACTAAAGGAAAACTCAAAAAAAGAATTTTGTACAAAAATGTAATTATCTTAAAATAGGTGAAATATGTATTGTGAAATGATGTGCTGTTTAATCGATTAATCAATAATTAATATTGTAGGGGCAGGCACAGGAAACAATTGTCATAAGACAAGCGGAAATAAAATAAAAGTCCCAGTCCTCATTTGTTTCCAGTCGGCATTTGTGATCCACATCCGTCGATCCACGAGTCTCTGCGGGAATTAATATTTCACAAGAGGCAGCTACAATTTTTTCAGGTATCCGGTCCGATACAAGGTTTTCCATTGATTCTCCTGTTGTTACCTGTAATTTTTTTGACGGTATTTTTATTATTTATCCTCTCATTAGTTGTCCTCAGCCTTATGCCCGACGGCCTATTCATACCGTATCTATTGTATAAAATTGTCTCTAAAGCCCTAGTTGGTGTTGTTCTCATTGTTCCGCAGATAGTTATTACATTTTTATCTATAGCTGTCCACCAGACTACTGTTGCATATGTTAGAACACGTCAGTGTGTCATCCTTGGATTGAAACCGCATTTTGACATTGTGACACAGTCAATAGTAAGTCAGTAGTTATTCAAAATTGAAGTTTCCTACAGTTCTAGTTCGTTGGTGGCTGTTAAGTAAAACCGCTACGTAGAAGGAACTTCGGACGCAAAATTATAAAGACATGCTACCGGTGTGAATTTAATCATTCCTCGACATTTTTTATATAGCTGTTTATATATGCTTTGACTCTGGTTAAAAAACCTTGGTCCGCATTTGTTGTTGTTGTAGCAGCTCATACAGCTGTTTTCATTTTCTGACTCCATTCAATCTAGTTCTGCCTACACTCCCACTGCGGCCGGTTCTATGCACCGGATTGACTCAGAGGAACAATCCTTCGACCAGGGGCCGCCAACCCAGAATATACATAAATGTCCGCATTTGTCAGTGCGGCGGATGCATACTCCAATTTCCATCTAATAAAGCTTTTAAAAAGTCGAAGTGGTTTCTCTGGAACTATGCCCTTTGTTTCGATTTTCTACAAAGACCTAAAATGGTAAAGACTAGACAAAATGCATTTTGAACAAATTTTTTGTGTACAATACATAAAGTAATAGCTCATGACAGAGTTATGTTACTATAAAAACCATAATTACCGAAAGGAATGGCAAATAAAATTATGAAAAATCCAAAAATCTGCTTTCAAAATTCTATTCCATAGATGTTTCCGAAAATTTGCATTTTGCCTTAGCGGTTTAAATCAGTTAACATTGGTAACTATGTTGTTATGATATCATAACAACAGAGGTATTTTCACAGGGTTGCCATATTTTGACTCTGTCTTGTCCTATCTTTATACTTCTATGGCCCGTTCTTATATCTTCCCTTTATAGTCCACTTTTGTTATTCCTTACTTTAGGAAAAGTGAAGGATAAAGTTCACATTATCGGATTATCATTATTACATCTTTCCTTTAAAGTATATGCATTTCTTACAGAGATATGGCAAGCTTTATGTAAAAGTAACTGGTAGTCACAGCATTTTTTTCACAATGACATTTTAGGTTAAAAATAATAAACAAAACGAATTTGTAATTAATTTCGTGAAATAAATTTATAATTCAGTTCTTCAATATAAAATAAATGATTTGCGTTATCCATTTCTTTATTTAAATATATATATTTTGCTGCTATTGTCATATTATCAATTTAAAATATGGCAACATGAATTCAGTAAACCTTACATTAAAACATAAAGGGAAGATGGTCTGGCCTTTTGCTTATCGGACAGTTTTTATTTAAACGAGACTTGTAATAACGAAAAACGATTTATGTGTTCGGAAACATCACTTTTTTATCTATCGGAAAGATGTAATAACCGGCCTATGTCTTTGATTTCTACTCCGTTAGACTTATTTGAGGCAATTTAAAAACTCAAATCTTTTTTATATTTCTATTATTTTGGTGTTAATTCTATCACAAATAACATCTATTTCGCAAACTCTTCTATAAGAATAAGTAGTTATAGTCTTATTGGCATTAAAATTTAAACGTATGCCTTTACATCTATTGGAAACTCCCTCATTTTAGATAACATTATATTAAAATCTTGTATCGTTGTTATTATCAAGCATGTCAAAAATCGTATCGAAATGGTTTGAATTTCGTAATTCATAATCCTTCGTTTTTGTTTTAGCTTCTTCAGATTTCGAACGATTTGGTGAACTTTGAATTCTGTGTAAATATGGCAACATTATATATTGAATATGGTAACATTTGGGGAATGAATGAGGAATCAAAAGAAAACGCATGATTAGAAGTGTTTAAAGAGTTTTTTGTGCAAAAATAAAAATTGTAATTGATTGCTCAATTTCACTGATCACATATTTGTGGAAAGGGCCACCAACAGTTGTTGGATTTTCCATTTTATTGTGGCACAATTTTTTTAACGTATACAGTCCAGTCTGACCCAGTTTTTTTCCACCATCGGGTGGTCCCGAGGAATTTTGTTTTTCGGTAAGCTGTGACCAACTTAATTGATTAAACAGCACATCATTTCACAATACATATTTCACCTATTTTCTTTTTCTTTTTTTGAGTTTTCCTATAGTTTTTTCTCTTTGGTTCAGTTTATTATTTGTAATACCACATTGTTTGGTATATATATATATATATATATATATATATATATATATATATATATATATATATATATATATATATATATATATATATATATATATATGTATATATATATATATAGCCATATATATATATATATATATATATATATATATATATATATATATATATATATATATATATATATATATATATATATATTCTGATATACCAAACAATGTGCCTGCCCCTACAATATTAATTATTGATTAATTGATTAAACAGCACATCATTTCACAATACATATTTCACCTATTTTAAGATAATTACATTTTTGTACAAAATTCTTTTTTTGAGTTTTCCTATAGATTTTTCTCGTTGGTCCAGTTTATTATTTGTAATACCACATTGTTTGGTATATATATATATATATATATATATATAGTTTTTTCTCTTTGGTCCACTTTATTATTTGTAATACCACATTGTTTGGTATATATATATATATATATATATATATATATATATATATATATATATATATATATACATATAATGTGGTATTAAAAATAAAAAACTGGACCAAAGAGAAAAAACTAAAGGAAAACTCAAAAAAAGAATTTTGTACAAAAATGTAATTATCTTAAAATAGGTGAAATATGTATTGTGAAATGATGTGCTGTTTAATCAATTAATCAATAATTAATATTGTAGGGACAGGCAGATTGTTTGGTCCAGTTTATTATTACAAATAATAAACTGGACCAAAGAGAAAAAACTAAAGGAAAACTCAAAAAAAGAATTTTGTACAAAAATGTAATTATCTTAAAATAGGTGAAATATGTATTGTGAAATGATGTGCTGTTTAATCAATTAATCAATAATTAATATTGTAGGGGCAGGCACAGGAATTCGGCACTGCAAACAATTGTCATAGATTTTACGGAGAGCCCCCAGCATCTAGAGAGGGGCTATATCAAAGGTAATCGAGTGGTTGCCGAAACAAGTTGGTCACAGCTTACCGAAAAACAAAATTACTCGGGACCACCCGATGGTGGAAAAAAGACTGGGTCAGACTGGACTGTATACGTTAAAAAAATTGTGCCACTATAAAGTGGAAAATCCACAAACTGTTGGTGGCCCTTTCCACAAATATGTGATCAGTGAAATTGAGCAATCAATTACAATTTTTATTTTTGCACAAAAAACTCTTTAAACACTTCTAATCATGCGTTTTCTTTTGATTCCTCATTCATTCCCCAAATGTTACCATATTCAATATATAATGTTGCCATATTTACACAGAATTCAAAGTTCACCAAATCGTTCGAAATCTGAAGAAGCTAAAACAAAAACGAAGGATTATGAATTACGAAATTCAAACCATTTCGATACGATTTTTGACATGCTTGATAATAACAACGATACAAGATTTTAATATAATGTTATCTAAAATGAGGGAGTTTCCAATAGATGTAAAGGCATACGTTTAAATTTTAATGCCAATAAGACTATAACTACTTATTCTTATAGAAGAGTTTGCGAAATAGATGTTATTTGTGATAGAATTAACACCAAAATAATAGAAATATAAAAAAGATTTGAGTTTTTAAATTGCCTCAAATAAGTCTAACGGAGTAGAAAACAAAGACATAGGCCGGTTATTACATCTTTCCGATAGATAAAAAAGTGATGTTTCCGAACACATAAATCGTTTTTCGTTATTACAAGTCTCGTTTAAATAAAAACTGTCCGATAAGCAAAAGGCCAGACAATCTTCCTTTTATGTTTTAATGTAAAGTTTACTGAATTCATGTTGCCATATTTTAAATTGATAATATGACAATAGCAGCAAAATATATATATTTAAATAAAGAAATGGATAACGCAAATCATTTATTTTATATTGAAGAACTGAATTATAAATTTATTTCACGAAATTAATTACAAATTCGTTTTGTTTATTATTTTTAAACTAAAATCCGATAATGTGAACTTTATCCTTCACTTTTCCTAAAGTAAGGAATAACAAAAGTGGACTATAAAGAGAAGATATAAGAACGGGCCATAGAAGTATAAAGATAGGACAATACAGAGTCAAAATATGGCAACCCTGTAAAATATACCTCTGTTGTTATGATATCATAACAACATAGTTACCAATGTTAACTGATTTAAACCGCTAAGGCAAAATGCAAATTTTCGGAAACGTCTATGGAATAGAATTTTGAAAGCAGATTTTTGGATTTTTCATAATTTTATTTGCCATTCCTTTCGGTAATTATGGTTTTTATAGTAACATAACTCTGTCATGAGCTGTTACTCTATGTATTGTACACAAAAAATTTGTTCAAAATGAATTTTGGCTAGTCTTTACCATTTTAGGTCTTTGTAGAAAATCGAAACAAATTTGTCAACAGAGAAACCACTTCGACTTTTTAAAAGCTTTTTAGATGGAAATCGGAGTATGCATCCGCCGCAATGACAAATGCGGACATGTATGTATATTCTGGGTTGGCGGCCCCTGGTCAAAGGATTGTTCCTCTGAGTCAATCCGGTGCATAGAACCGGCCGCAGTGGGAGTGTAGGCAGAACTAGATTGAATGGAGTCAGAAAATGAAAACAGCTGTATGAGCTGCTACAACAACAACAAATGCGGACCAAGGTTTTTTAACCAGAGTCAAAGCATATATAAACAGCTATATAAAAAATGTCGAGGAATGATTAAATTCACACCGGTAGCATGTCTTTATAATTTTGCGTCCGAAGTTCCTTCTACGTAGCGGTTTTACTTAACAGCCACCAACGAACTAGAACTGTAGGAAACTTCAATTTTGAATAACTACTGACTTACTATTGACTGTGTCACAATGTCAAAATGCGGTTTCAATCCAAGGATGACACACTGACGTGTTCTAACATATGCAACAGTAGTCTGGTGGACAGCTATAGATAAAAATGTAATAACTATCTGCGGTACAATGAGAACAACGCCAACTAGGGCTATAGAGACAATTTTATATGTTCACCCAATAGATACGATATGAATAGGTCGTCGGGCATAAGGCTGAGGGCAACGAATGAGAGGATAAATAATAAAAATACCGTCAAAATTTACAGGTAGCAACAGGAGAATCAATTGTATCGGACCGGATACCTGAAAAAATTGTAGCTGCCTCTTGTGAAATATTAATTCCCGCAGAGACTCGTGGATCGACGGATGTGGATCACAAATGCCGACTGGAAACAAATGAGGACTGGGACTTTTATTTTATTTCCGCTTGTCCGATCATAGTACGATCCTTCAAGCGGAGGTCCGAGAAATTGCAGTGTCTGAACTGGCTTTTAATGTCACCACGAGGCCGGCCACGACATAACAGAAGAGCGCACAACAGGGGCCAAATCACTACATTCGTCATCAAGTTCTGTTTCGATCGCTGTAAACATTTCGATCACTGTAATTTTTAGATCACCGCATTCGATCGCAATTTATTTTGCCTACTACTTTTTTACATTGCTGTAAACATAGAGTGATAAGAAATTGGAAGCGAATAAGAATTAAAGGGCTGCAAATGCGACATATTTCTCTGTTTATGCAATGGACAGAAAACGCTCGTCATGTTATGCCCTGTTTGATCAAACGCATAACAGTACGTGACATCCAACCAAATGCTCGATGTCTCGTCATGTCGGTCAGACTCAAACCCATCGTCATAACACGCATTGACCAATAAATGAGGATGTTGAACAGTATGTCATACAAATGTGTTCTTTCAAAAAATAGCAGCAACATGCTACTATTATCAATAAACCAACGCTACCTGCTTTTAAGATTGCGCTACGAATTCTTAGTAATAATTAATAACGTTTTGACAATTCCTTAATAAAAAAATCCATTTGATTTATAATTTTGATTTGATTTATAAAATTGATTTGGTTATTGAAGAATACTATAAATTGTTGCTCTGTTCCAGAACTGCAAGCATGTACCAGATATTATCGACAAAATTGCAAAACAACTAGATTCTTACAAGTTCTGGAACAGAGTATTTATCGAACGTATACCTCAGTTATATAAGAAGTTAATTAATAAATTTAATTTAAAATGTATCTGATGTTTTATGATCAGAAGTTTATGAAGATGCCAAAAATAAAATTTCAGCATATTTGCGTACTTAAAAGTTGAAACCTTTTTCTTCAGTGAGTGTCAGATCCCGTCCAAAATTACAAACATACGCATTTTATATTTCTAAATGTGTTTATTACTTCACAATAACAACGCACACACAAATTCTCCTCTACCATCGGAGTAACACACACACACACGCAGGCTCAATTTGAGCACACGTACACAAATGACACACCATTATGTCGAAGACATGGTTCGCTGTCATCGTCGACATACTGCTTTTTTTGAGAACACCATGCAACTGGTCGAGTCGATCAAGCCACAATCGAACCTTTGACAGTGCCAGACATGAGTCAAAATGGGTGTTGTTGTTGGGGGTCAATGTTGAGCAAATACTTAACAAATGATTGAATAGACAAAGTCAGTGTGCCAAAAAAAGCATAATTCATACAATTCGTCTTAATTAATAAAAATTTTAAAATAAGTTTTTGCGATCAAAATATGTTATTTCTGAAAAATTTATACGGCTTCTCTGTGTTTAAATACATGTGGAGAAATGTGTTATGAATGCAAATGTTTATTTGTTTTCCTCGTATTCGGACTCAGAGCATGAGTCCAAAGTGACATTAATAAGGAATAATATTCGTGACAAATTTAGTCCTTTAGCGTTGTCTGAAGAGGTGTAAGTGATTCTATTTAAAATAGAATAAAACTTATACTTTCACCAAGTCCTTGTTTCTTTTTGCTTCTTTATCCGCATACAAATCACTACATACTTTGTTTTCGATAGCATACTACCCATCGTGTACAACTTCGAGTAAAAACAATTCGATAACGACTGCGGTGATCGGCGTAAACTACATTACAATGCTGAAGTACTCGATTTCGACTGCGGTGATTTGGCTCAGGCCTATACTGGCTTAAGTGTATGCCCACAAGGACATGTGGCGATCGTTTTAGCCCTTCTTTTCAAACTAACCTACTTTAAGAAAAGACTTGTAAATTTGTTTCAATTGGGTATTTAACAAAGAAAAACTTATCGTATTAATAAAAATTATTTAATAAAATGAGCCTCGTCATTATAGTTTTACTTTCATGGCTTTATTTGACTAGTGGGACTTGTCTGCTTGAACTTTTTTTTGGATTGCCGTTAAAAAGCGTTTCTCAATTTTGTAGTTTTGCCTTGTTAGGGCAAATATCGTATGTATATGATTTATATGTTTCAATGTTTTAAAGCTGATACAATATCTGGATATAAAAAATATTTATTTTAAAATTAGGAAAAACTTCTTAATTTGCTTACGTATCTCTAAGCCTTCCTCGTGTTGTACTGTTATCAGCTTCTCCAAACATTTTTGAGAAAATACTTTTCAATACACAGTTTTTTATATTTTTCCCGCAAAGGAAATTTTAGTTTCGAAAAACCTTAAAGACCTAAAATCATTTGCAGACCTCACAAAATAAGAATCACGACTTTCATCACAACTGTTTTCTGTTGTCTCCCGAATATTTTTATACCCTTCACCATAGTATGGAAGGTATATTAAATTTGTTATTCCGTTTGTAACACATCGAAATATACGTTTTAGACCCCACAAAGTATATATATTCTTGATCAGCATAAAATTCTATGTCGATTTTTACATCCATCCGTCTGTGGAAATCACTCCAGCTTCCGAACGCAATGAAGTAGTTTGATAAAATTTTACTCAAATGTATATTATCTCTGTCATACTTTTGGCATTGGCATTGAAAATGGGCCATGTAGGTCCACGTTTTGGTATAGCACCCATATAATGGTACCCCCCTATTTTCTGTATTTTGCAAATTCGTTTACTTCTTTCAACTGCTATCTAAATTGTACACTTCACAACAATTAAAAGAATAAAGAAAAAAGAAGAAGCAGAGTTTATCAGCTGCAATTTTTTATACTTCTTCTTATTTTGAGAAAAATAAAACTTGTGCTTGACAATATCTCATAATTTGTAGACTTCTATTAGAGAAACCATTATAAACCTGTGTCATTCAACAATTTTTTCAACAAAATATGGAAAAACTAAAGAAGGGTAATTTTGAAATAATTTTTACAGATGGTTCGGTTTTAAAACATTGCGCTAGTTAGCTTTTGTCCGTAAAAGTTCAGGAATTGTTTTCTCATCAAAAATATATATCATCCATGTCGGTTGAATTCTCTTCGATAATTTGATTGGGATTCAAGCTATTGAGTGTGATTCGAAAGGAAACCTCTTTAAAACTCAATGGTGGCATCGAAGTACATCTTATATCCGGGTATACCAATATACATTTGAATGAAGTTCTGGATCAATCAGCAAAACGCGCTAAAGAAATAGGTACTTAAATTGAAACACTTATGCGGATGAAATTGGAGACTAATTTTATTTCATTCTTAAAAATTCTAAAAATAACAAGCCCATTTCCAGTCCCGATACTGAATTTGAAAATAATTATCCTATACTTTTTGTTGTAGCGATGTTGCAAAAAGGACTGGGCCACGTTTCCTAAATAAATGAAATAAAGAAAATAAAATATTTTTTTTGATGCAGTAAAATGTGACAAGATAAATTACAGCAAATGCAGAGATGGGAATGCTTATTTGAAATGACTTTACATTCTTAATTTTACCATGGCTACTGCAAACGTTGGGTACAATTTCCAAGTGTTGTTATGGAAAGAAAGAATTATTCCCAACATATTGTAAAAGTATTCATGCTTCTAATAATGAAATATGTTTCTCATTTATAACCAGAATTCAATAAAAAAAAACGCTCTTGAAAAAGTTGGAAACAAGCCAACGAAACGTTGAGCAGAATATGAAATTAATTCGTTCATTTTCATTTAATTAACTTGACCATAAAAGCCCAATAAACACATATAGAATTTGTTTTGGTTTAAGAAACTTTATTTTCTAATATATAACTGCATGGAAAGGTTGTCACAATATCGGAAGTTAAGTGTCTTTGAAAATTTCAACAGAATCTATTGCTAAATCATATGCATATATTTTTTCTTTCGTTTGTATTAATGAATACAAAAGGCAATCTGCTTGGAAGAGTATTATGTGGAATAAGCAATTTTGTTCTGTATGGTTGTGTCATTGTATCCATAAACTAGGTTATAACAGCTATATACAAGAAGAAATTGGCAGCACTAAAATTTAATAAAAATAAGAGTCAATATACATCATGGTTAAATTAAGAAGGTAATTTCAAATAAGAATACCCAACAAAAAGCAAACAGAAATAAAACTAGTTAAAAAGCAGTAAGTTCAGCCGGGCCGAACTTTGAATACCCTCCACCATTTGGAACGAATTTGGAAATTTTCAAAAAATAAAATCCTTAAAATTTTTAAAAATACCGAATATAGCCGTTATATTGGGGTCTATACGACGTGGACCTACATATGCATTGTTTGCCATTAGCCATTGCCAAATTCAAATTCGAAACTTGAAATAAACGGTGAATAATGTAGCTAAAATCATCAAAATATCGTATATAGGGGATACCGTTATATCGGAGCTGTGCGAAGACCTGGACCAGCATAGGCAATTTTCTGTCACAGGCTATAACATCCATTACTAACGTCAAATACGATATCTCAAACAATTTCGGTGGGTATTGTACCTAAACTCGTCAAAATACCGAATATGGGGAGGTACTGACAAAACAAATGATTTTGTTGTTGGTTTTGTATAATAAAATCGACATCATAGACTAATGAATGCATAAACAATTGAAAGTTAGTTTTGTCTTTTTATGCAGGTAGCTCTCAGGTCGCTTTTGCATAGTCAACATGCTGATTGACGCAGTCGACCTACTCAACTATAAAATACATATTTTTCTATGCCATCACGTCATTTTCACTTATATTTTGTTATGGAACAATGTTTAACTGATAAATATACTGCAATTCTAAATTAAAAAAAAAAAAAATAAATAAATAAATTTTTTCGTTGATAAGCGGTGAGAGCATATGTTCGTCAATAGTTTCATTAGTCTATGTCGACATAACAAAGATAAACAAAAAGCCAACAGAAATAAAACAAGTTAAAAAGCAGTAAGTTCGGCCGGGCCGAACTTTGAATACCCTCCACCATTTGGAACGAATTTGGAAATTTTCAAAAAAATAAAATCCTTAAAAAATTCTGTTAAAATTTTAAAAATACCGAATTACCGTTTTATTGGGGTCTATACGACGTGGACCCACATAGGCATTGTTTGCCATTAGCCATTGCCAAATTCAAATTCGAAGCTTGAAATAAACGGTGAATAATGTAGCTAAAATCATCAAAATATCGTATATAGGGAGGTACCGTTATATCGGAGCTGTGAGAAGACCTGGACCAGCATAGACAATTTTCTGTCACAGGCTATAACATCCATTACTAACGTCAAATGCGATATCTCAAATAATTTCATATATATATATATATATATATATATATATATATATATATATATATATATATATATATATATATATATATATATATATATATATATATATATATATATATATATATATATATATATATATATATATATATACACATATATATATTATCTTATCTTAAAATAGGTGAAGTTTGTATTGTGAAATGATGTGCTGTTTAATCAATAATTAATATTGTAGGGGCAGGCACAGGAATTCGGCACTGGAAACCATTGTCATAGATTTTATGGAGAGCCGCCAGCATTTACAGAGGGGCTTTATCAAAGGTAATCGAGTGGTTGCCGAAACAAGTTGGTCACAACTTACCGAAAAACAAAATTCCTCGGAACCACCCGATGGTGGAAAAAGACAGGGTCAGACTGCACAGTATACGTTAAAAAATTGTGTCACAATAAAATGGAAAATCCAAAAACTGTTGGTGGCCCTTTCCACAAATGTGTGATCAGTGAAATTGAGCAATCAATTGCAATTTTTCTCTTTGCACAAAAAACTCTTTTAAACACTTCTTATCATGCGTTTTCTTTTGATTTCTCATTCATTCCCCTAATGTTACCATATTCAATATATAATGTTGCCATATTTACACTGAATTCAAAGTTCACCAAATCGTTCGAAATCTGACGAAGCTGAAAAAAACGAAGGATTATGAATTACGAAATTCAAACCATTTCGATACGGTTTTTGACATGCCTGATAATAAGAAAGAAAGAAGGTAAAGTCATTTCAAATAAGAATATCCATGTTTGCATTTTCTTTAATTTACCTTGTCAAATTTCACTGCATAAAAACTGGGTTTCCATCTCTGATTTGAGCATTTACAATGGATTTATAAATATACATTTTGACAATAAGATGTTGTCAATTGAATAATTTTTTTCATGAGTACCTCCCGATATTCGGTATTTTGATGATTCTAGCGACATTATTTACGGGAATTGTTTTAAATTTGGTATTTGAAGTTCAAAATGGATAGTACACCCTAAGACAGAAAATTGTCTGTGCAGGTCCACGTCTTCATATAGCCCCCATATAACGGTACCTCACTATATTCGTTATTTTGATGATTTTAGCGACACCATTCACCGGAATTGTTTCAAAATTGGTATTTGAAGTTCGTTATGGGAACTACAGTCTGTGACAGAAATTTTTCTGTTCAGGTCCAGGTCTTCGTATAGGCCCCATATATCAGTACCTCCCTATATTCGGTATTTTGACGATTTTAGCTACAATACCCACCGAAATTGTTTGAGATGTGGTATTTGAAGTTCGTAATGGATACTATAGCCTGTGACAAATTGTCTATGCTGGTTCAGGTCTTCGCACAGCTCCAATTTAACGGCACCTCCTTATATGCGATATTTTGATGATTTTACCTACATTATTCACCGTTTATTTCAAGTTTCGAATTTGAATATGGTCATGGCTTATGACAAACAATGCCTATGTATGTCCACGTCGTATAGACCCCAATATAACGGCTATATTCGGTATTTTTAAAATTTTAACAGAATTTTTTAAGGATTTTATTTTTTTGAAAATTTTCAAATTCTTTCCAAATGGTGGAGTTCAAAGTTCGGCCCGGCCGAACTTACTGCTTTTTAACTTGTTTTGTATTCAACGGTTTAAAACGCGGGGCCACCAATTAATGTGCGAGGTTTATGTATTTTTAATTGAAACAAAGGCACATTTATATAAAAAATTAACAAAATTTATATTTGGTTTTTGAAAGAAATACAAGAACTCAAAAAATTATAATTTCAAAAAAGAAGTATTATCTTGGCAATTTAAAATTCAAAGAAGAAATGGTGTAAGTTTACAAGTACAAACATTGCAAAGTGTGCACCTACAGGTATTCAAAGTTCGGCCCGACCGAACTTACTGCTTTTTAACTAGTTATATTTCTGTTGGCTTTTTCTTTACCTTTGTTATGTCGACATAGACTAATGAAAATATAGACGAACATATGTTCTCACCGCTTATCAACGAAAAAATGTATGAATTGCAGTATATTTATTAGTTAAACATTGTTCCATAATAAAGTATAAGTGAAAATGACGTGATGGCATAGAAAAATATGTATTTTATAGTTGAGTAGGTCGACTGCGTCAATCAGCATGTTGACTATGCAAAAGCGACCTGAGAGCTACCTGCATAAAAAGACAAAAATAACTTTCAATTGTCTATGCATTCATTAGTCCATGATGTCGATTTTATTTAACAAAACCAGCAACAAAATCATTTGTTTTGATTTGAGAGCGAGAAAATATTACCAATGACATTATTGATGACACAACCAAAGTTCACGTACACATAGAAGAGGAATGGATTTACATTATCCATTATTGAAGACCCTTTTACAATATTAAGTTATTAATATATGCATAGCAAATGATAATGTGGTTACGTCTGAAATAGAAGAAGCAAATACAATACATAGCTTTATATTCGTGCCACTACATTTATATACCGATAATCAGGTAACACCATGCATTCATTTCAAAAGGCATTCAATATATATATATATATATATATATATATATATATATATATATATATATATATATATATATATATATATATATATATATATATATATATATATATATATATTTCCGTTCCAGACGGAAATTATCAATCTTCTCTTTATGTCCATCGTCAATACAATCCTTGGCCCGGATTTCACTTTCTTCTTTGTCAGGAGCAGCAAATACAAGATTTTTGTGTTCCCCCAAATTCCTTTTTGGCAGCCCTTCTTCAATTTTAATTTTTCTCGTTATTTTTCCTTCGACTCGCGGAACATCAAGGCGAACGCTTTCATTTTTACTTTCGATAGCTTCTAAATCCTCAACTACCTTTTGATGAGTCCCTAAACTACCTTTAACATTATCAACATGCTTCTTCATGTTCACCTTTTTAGGTGCTATTCTTGAAATGTTCCCACTTCTCACTATGCGGTAACAAATTCTAAGAAAATGGTAATGACTTGTGTAGTCATCCTGTTTTCCAACTACATCCAAATACCGCACGTATTGTGACGATAATGTTTGAAATTTTCTATCGATGTTTTCTAATAACATCTTCTAATCTCCTCCCAAAAATCAAATAAAGCATCGATAAGTTTAACCGTTATCCCAATGTCTGGCGGCTGTGAATGGAACAGTAAGGCATTTTTCCCACACTGTTCCGATGAACTTAAGCTGTTCACCTCAGCTAAATAATCGATATCTAAACGTGGTATTTCTATGGGCACAAAAACACCTATGCCGTTTAGAGCTCTCTCGATATTTTTAATCGCATAGCACACTCCCAAGGCGTCTATGTAATTCGAGTATGTAAATTTTTTCATACGACGGAGTTCCCTCTCGTTATCTAAATATTCCTTTCTTGCTTCTGTAAAGGAACTACCTAATTTGGTACATTTTTCCCTAGCTTCCTCAGTTACACCACACAGAGCAATTTTTTCCATTTCTAAATAAAGTGACACAATATACTCGCCCAACATCCTTTGATGTTGAATGAAGTCTACAAAATTCATATTGACGAAATATATGTGCACTCAAAAAATAAACGAATAAACTAATCACTTTTTTCTACACGTCTATTGCGTTAGTATATGGAGAGATAGATCGACAGAATCTTTCACTGCTACCTATCATGTCTCCTTTTACACAACTAAAAGATCTAACACTATCTTTGCTTCAACAGTGCACCTTTTACGTCGCTACAACAAATAAGCCTAACACACTTCACTACTACGAAATGCGCGCCTATCTCGTCATTTATTTCGCATAAACTAATATTTTCTCGGACACTGAAAATATAGCCTATCGAATAACTTCACTAACTACACGCGATACTATCACGTCGGGGTCACCAAATGATGAGGTCGACTCCTAACCTCATCACAAAGCGATGTAACTGACGAAAGAAAAAGAAACGCCGCGAGATGATCTTTCTCGTTCCGTGGCTGGAAGGGAACTCAATTTATTTACAACAAATTCTTAACACTAAAGCTTACATCTAATACATTAACACATGCATTTTATTTACTAATGCACGCTGTGCATTAACGCACACAATACGTTGCGGGAGAAAACGAAACGTACCTAATTTGTGATCGACTCTTTCTTTTCTTCTATTTATGGCCGTGACATTTATTACATTATTTATTACCGACCATAAACCTAGCATATGGAAAACACATGCATCTTAAGTGTTTTCTTTATTTAACTAATTTACATAATGAGAATAGAATTTAAAGAAGAACATTCAACACACAAACTATTTTTACAACATGTACAGTTTCTACAAAACTAAACATATATATATATATATATATATATATATATATATATATATATATATATATATATATATATATATATATATATATATATATATATATATATATATATTCTCATATACCAAACAATGTGGTATTACGGATTTTACGGAGAGCCCCCAGCATCTAGAGAGGGGCTATATCAAAGGTAATCGAGTGGTTGCCGAAACAAGAAGCAAATACAATACATAGCTTTATATTCGTGCCTCTACATTTATATACCGATAATCAGGTAACACCATGCATTCATTTCAAAAGGCATTCAATATTCAACATTCAAAAAAATATAAAATACCTAAACTAAAACACAACATATCAAACACTTCCTATTGCAGCATCGACACATTTTGGTAGAGGACAATGTACTGATCAATTTGAGAATTACTAATTTTTTTACAGTGCCTACGACTATATTCTTTGCCAAAAATGGCAATTCATAGGTTTTCTTATTTTTTATATATACCAGGTAGAATCAAGAAGGTAAACTCATGCAAACATATGTTTGCAATTTTTTTCAAAATTTTTCAATTGACAACATCTTATTGTCAAAAGGTATATTTATAAATCCATTGTAAATGCTCAAATCAGAGATGGAAACCCAGTTTTCATGCAGTGAAATTTGACAAGGTAAATTAAAGAAAATGCAAACATGGATATTCTTATTTGAAATGACTTTACCTTCTTTCTTTCTTATTATCAGGCATGTCAAAAACCGTATCGAAATGGTTTGAATTTCGTAATTCATAATCCTTCGTTTTTTTCAGCTTCGTCAGAATTCGAACGATTTGGTGAACTTTGAATTCAGTGTAAATATGGAAACATTATATATTGAATATGGTAACATTAGGGGAATGAATGAGAAATCAAAAGAAAACGCATGATAAGAAGTGTTTAAAAGAGTTTTTTGTGCAAAAAGAAAAATTGCAATTGATTGCTCAATTTCACTGATCACACATTTGTGGAAAGGGCCACCAACAGTTTTTGGATTTTCCATTTTATTGTGACACAATTTTTTTAACGAAAACTGTCCAGTCTGACCTTGTCTTTTTCCACCATCGGGTGGTTCCGAGGAATTTTGTTTTTCGGTAAGCTGTGACCAACTTGTTTCGGCAACCACTCGATTACCTTTGATATAGCCCCTCTGTAAATGCTAGCGGCTCTCCATAAAATCTATGACAATGATTTCCAGTGCCTGTGCCTGCCCCTACAATATTAATTATTGATTAATTGATTAAACAGCACATCATTTCACAATACATATTTCACCTATTTTATGATAATTACATTTTTGTACAAAATTCTTTTTTTGAGTTTTCCTTTAGTTTTTTCTCTTTGGTCCAGTTTATTATTTGTAATACCACATTGTTTGGTATATATATATATATATATATATATATATATATATATATATATATATATATATATATATATATATATAATTTGAATTGTAACGTAAATTTCTACTACGCAGTTTATTTGAATAACTTCACAACAACAACTACTGTATAGATTTTTCTACATCCTTCCATTTCCTCTTTCATTTTCTATTTTGTTGCTGACGTACAATGTCAGCTGACGTTAAACGTCATCATTGATGATCGCTTAATTCCTCTTTCTTTGTTACCCCCTCGCCTGTGTATGTGTTGTTGTTATTGTTCACTCAATGTAAGTTTGTATGTGTTCGTTGCATTGGTAGATTGTTCGTAATCTAGGCGTTACCAGATCGTCTAGAAACTTCTGTAGCGACAGGCGAGGCTCATATAAATAGGGGAAATGGAAAGGCAGTTAGTCAGTTGTGAATCAGATCGCGAATTGAAACCGTCGAGTAAAGTAAAGTGCAAAGTAAAGTTGTGTGAATAAAATCATTGTAGTAATCGTAATCCGAAAGAACCCGCGTTTTATTTGGTACGAGCTGTATTGGGAAATAAAACAACGTGTACACGGGATTAAGTAAAATCCAAGAACGTAACAATTGGTGTCGGAAGTGAGATTACGATAATACTACGATGAAGTTTAAGGATCTACGAGTGGAAGACTTGAAGAAGGAACTTAATAAATTGGAATTGTCTTCTACTGGCAACAAGGCTGAACTACAAAAACGTCTGTTGGATGAGTTCGAGCGCCGTGGTATGAACATCGATACATATGAGTTTGACAGTAAGGATGAAGTGGATTTATCGGAAATGGGCGACTCCAACGGTGGGGAAGTCTCGTCAGTAGCTGCCAGGGGTGACGATTTCAGAGAAATGCTAGCCAAAATGTTTGAGGAAAATTTCAGAAGGTTCGAAGAAAATTCGAGAATAACGAACGAGAAACTCGAGTACATTACAGAAGTTATTGGAAGGAGAGTGGAAACCGTGGAGGTCCAAATTAAAGAGTTGGATAAGAAAGTGCAGTCGGTTGACGAGAAATTTCTGTCCCACGACCATAGGGTTACAAATCTGGAGAAGAAAATTTCGGAACTGGAAATCAAAGGTGGTCCGGTGCGAGTTCCTGATAACACACTAAAAATCAAACCTCCTGTATTCGACGGCTCTACGTCATTCAATGTTTTCAAGTTACAGTTCGAGACAGTGGCTTCTAGAAATTCGTGGAACGACAGCGACAAAGCGGTTGCACTACTTCTGGCATTGAAGGGCAGTGCTGCTGATGTTATACAGAGTATTCCTGTCGCTTCTAGAAACAACTATGAAGATGTTATTGCTGCACTGGAACGTAAGTACGGTGGCGAACATAAACGAAACATCTACCTTATGGAATTAAGGGGAAGAGTACAGAGGGCAAACGAGACGTTACAAGACTTTGCAGCTGAGGTGGAACGTTTGGTGCTAATGACGTATCCAGGAGAGGATCACCCATTGCTGGACCGTATGAAAATCGAAACCTTTGTGAATGGCATACGTGACCCTGAGATTAAGTATGCAACATATGCGTCACCAAAAGCATCATTTTCCGAAACTGTGTCGTTTACCCTTGCCCAAGAGACGGCAAGAATAGTTGTTAAGCCCCAGACCCACAAGATTCGCCAACTGGAGACCGAAGGTTGCGAACCCAAATCTCTCGTTAACTCGATCGAAGACGCCATGAGGCGGGTAATAGAAGAGACAAAGTTAGTTGGGATGACTAAGCCCAGGGTTAGATGCTACAACTGCGATAAAGCAGGTCATATTGCGCGCGAATGCAGAGCTAAGCGCAAACGATCCAGGTCATCGTCACCACCTCCAACGAAAGATGGTAGAAGAATGGCCCAACAGTCCACCAATGAGTCAACAGTTAAACTAAATCGAGCCAGTCCAGCGGGGCATGAACTGGCTCCCATCGACGATGGCCCCACAATCTCCATAGCAATAGTACAACAGGAAAGTCACAACCTAACAACAACTGGGTACATCAATGGTGATAAGCGAGTTCTGACGTTAGATACTGGCGCATCAAAGTCCATCGTAAGATCAGATCTGGTAAAGGGAAAAATAACGCAACTTAATGGAGTCAGACTGCGCACAGCAACGGGGGAGCCCGCGGCAGTACACGGCAAGATTACCCTGAGACTAACTATTGCCGATATCGTAGACGAAGTGATAATAGGCGCAGATTTTATGATTGCCTTTGGTATCAATCTGGATATGAAAGAACGTGTGATGACCTGGTCTAACGTCGAAATTCCGTTAAACGTGGGCTACGATGAAAGTACACCCATTAGACGTCTGACCACGGACCATCCAGAGATAATACCGCCCTGTGCCGAAGCAATAATATGGGTACCAATGAATGGAGATTGTGGAGCCGAGAAGTTGTGGGTGGTGGAACCAGCAGAAAACAGAAACAGTAACATCCTAATAGCGAATGCCCTGGTGAAAAGCAACAAGGACGGATTAATTCCTGTTAGAGTTTTGAACCTGTCAAACAAGCAAGAGCAAATTTGCCAATTTTCCGATGTTGGACAATGCACACCAGCTGAAGCTGTAGTTAATTTGGAAACTAGCACCGAAAAGCCAGCTGCCATGGAGAAGAAGCACCTCGACGGCTACATAAAAGAGTGGACACACCAATTATCACCTTCCGAGAGGAACAAGGCTAAGCAGCTATTATGGAAATATGCCTCTACCTTTGCGTTGACAAAAGAGCACCAAGGAAGAACATCAGTGGTGAAGCATGAAATCAATACAGCAGACGCGAGACCCATTAAACAGCCTCCAAGAAGTGTTCCCCTGGCAAAAAGAGACGAGGTTCAGAAGCTGATAAGTGAAATGGAAAAGAGTGGTGTAATAGAACCATCGTCAAGTCCATGGTGCTCCCCAGTGGTCTTGGTCAAGAAGAAAGACTGAAGCACCCGATTTTGTGTGGACTACAGAAAGTTGAATGATGTCACCAAGAAAGACAGCTATCCGCTCCCAAGAATCGACGACACATTGGACACATTAGCCGTGACGTCATGGTTCTCCACCCTCGACCTGCAGAGTGGGTACTGGCAAGTAGAGATTGCCGAGAAAGATAAGGAGAAAACAGCGTTTGGCGTAAATGGGGGTCTCTGGCAGTTCAATGTCATGCCATTCGGACTCTGCAACGCCCCGGCTACATTTGAAAGGCTGATGGAGCGTGTGTTAAAAGGGCTGCAGTGGAAGTCGTGCCTCATATACCTGGATGACATCATAGTCATGGGACGCAACTTCGACGAACACATCAAGAACTTAAAGGATGTTCTACAGCAGCTTTCGTCTTCAGGCCTCAAGCTGAACCCAAAGAAGTGCAGTCTCTTCCAACGAGAGGTGAAGTTCCTGGGGCACCACGTGACGCCGGAGGGCATATCGACGGATAAGGAGAAAATTCAAGCCGTCAGAGATTGGCCGCAGCCCCGAAATCTCCATGAGCTGCGAAACTTTCTGGGTCTCTGCACATACTACCGTCGATTTGTCCAAAATTTTGCCAACATCGCCGCCTGTCTACACCGTTTGACGCAAAAAGGCCAGAGGTTTCAGTGGGGCAACGACCAGGAGGAGGCAGTCAGAAAGCTCAAAGACATGCTATGCAGAGCCCCCATTTTGGCATACCCTATACCTGGCGGCAAGTTTGTCCTGGACACAGACGCAAGTGCGTGCGGCATCGGTGGCGTCCTTTCCCAGGAAATCGACGGACAGGAAAAAGTCATTGGGTACTACAGCCGGACATTGTCGAAACCTGAGAGGAATTACTGTGTGACGAGGAGAGAGCTGCTTGCTGTCCTTGAGTGCGTTAAACACTTCCACAAATACCTATATGGCCAGCATTTCCTGCTGAGGACCGACCACGCTGCTCTCCAATGGTTGCTGCAGTTTAAGAATCCGGAAGGTCAACTAGCCCGTTGGATCGAGAGGCTCCAGAGTCATGACTTCAGAATCGAGCACAGAAAAGGCGGAAAACACGGTAATGCTGATGCCCTGTCTCGTCGGCCATGCAAAGTAGAATGCAAGCACTGCTCAAAGGCTGAGAATAAAGAGAATATCGTTGATGTCCGACTATTGCAATTTGAGTCGGGTGAAGATTGGTCGACGGAACAACGAAGAGATCCCATTCTGGGCAAAGTAATTTCGGCCATAGAAACGGGCAAACGACCTAGTCGCAAAGAAATTACCTCCGAAAGCCCTCTTTTAAAATCCTATTGGGCCCAGTGGGACAGTCTACTTATAATAGATGGTTGCCTATATCGCAAATGGGAAAGTGAGGACGGTAAATCTCACCGGAACTTGATCGTCGTCCCAGACTCCAAAATAAGAGATGTCTTGTCGGAGTTTCACGATGGGCCAAGTGGAGGACATCTTGGCATAGCAAAAACCGCTGAAAAGGTAAAGCAGAGATTCTACTGGGTCGGCTGTCAAAAATCCATTGCCGACTGGATCGCCAATTGTGAAAGGTGCATAAGAGCTAAAGGTCCAACACGGAAGAGTCGAGGCTACATGCAGCAGTATAATTCAGGAGCCCCTTTTGAAAGAATCGCAATGGATGTAGCTGGACCGTTCCCAACAAGCGACTCTGGGAACCGGTATGTCTTAGTGGTCATGGATTACTTCAGTAAATGGCCAGAGGTTTATGCTATCCCAAATCAAGAAGCCAGGACAATTGTGGATGTGTTCAGCAGAAATTGGATTTGTCGCTATGGTGTTCCATCTGAGGTTCATTCCGATCAAGGGAGGAATTTTGAATCAGCGATCTTCAAGGAAATGTGTGACTCCTACGGAATCAAGAAAACCAGAACGACGCCCCTACATCCACAATCAGATGGCATGGTGGAAAGATTCAATCGCACCCTGGAAGAACATCTACGGAAAGTGGTGGACAGTGGCAAACGAGACTGGGATGAGCATATTCCCAATATATATATATATATATATATATATATATATATATATATATATATATATATATATATATATATATATATATATATATGTATGTATATATACCAAACAATGTGGTATTACAAATAATAAACTGGACCAAAGAGAAAAAACTAAAGGAAAACTCAAAAAAAGAATTTTGTACAAAAATGTAATTATCATAAAATAGGTGAAATATGTATTGCGAAATCCAGTTTATTATTTGTAATACCACATTGTTTGGTATATATATATATATATATATATATATATATATATATATATATATATACCAAACACATATATCTCAATATATACATATATATATATATATATATATATATATATATATATATATATATATATATATATATATATATATATATATATATATTCTGATATACCAATCAATGTGGTATTACAAATAATAAACTGGACCAAAGAGAAAAAACTAAAGGAAAACTCAAAAAAAAGAATTTTGTACAAAAATGTAATTATCATAAAATAGGTGAAATATGTATTGTGAAATGATGTGCTGTTTAATCAATTAATCAATAATTAATATTGTAGGGGCAGGCACAGGAATTCGGCACTGGAAACCATTGTCATAGATTTTACGGAGAGCCCCCAGCATCTAGAGAGGGGCTATATCAAAGGTAATCGAGTGGTTGCCGAAACAAGTTGGTCACAGCTTACCGAAAAACAAAATTCCTCGGAACCACCCGATGGTGGAAAAAGACAGGGTCAGACTGGACAGTATACGTTAAAAAAATTGTGTCACAATAAAATGGAAAATCCAAAAACTGTTGGTGGCCCTTTCCACAAATATGTGATCAGTGAAATTGAGCAATCAATTGCAATTTTTCTCTTTGCACAAAAAACTCTTTTAAACACTTCTTATCATGCGTTTTCTTTTGATTTCTCATTCATTCCCCTAATGTTACCATATTCAATATATAATGTTGCCATATTTACACTGAATTCAAAGTTCACCAAATCGTTCGAAATCTGACGAAGCTGAAAAAAACGAAGGATTATGAATTACGAAATTCAAACCATTTCGATACGGTTTTTGACATGCCTGATAATAAGAAAGAAAGAAGGTAAAGTCATTTCAAATAAGAATATCCATGTTTGCATTTTCTTTAATTTACCTTGTCAAATTTCACTGCATAAAAACTGGGTTTCCATCTCTGATTTGAGCATTTACAATGGATTTATAAATATACATTTTGACAATAAGATGTTGTCAATTGAAAAATTTTGAAAAAAATTGCAAACATATGTTTGCATGAGTTTATCTTTGTTTACGCAAGAAATATTAAATTAATTTATTTGCATTGTTTGGAAATGCCCCTCTTTTTTGTCGTTCTAATTTCATTGTGTTTGATTTTGCATACTCGTTAGAAAACTGCCTACTCCTTATTGTTACACCATTGAACTGTCAACTAGCAGTTTTCTAACGAGTATTGGTTTGCGCCGACGCCACCTTTCGGCATTATTAATCTTCGTATCGATCGTAGCACAGGTAATCTGTTTGTTAATTTTCCCTTTCTTATCTATTATTTTTATTTATCAATAAAGCGACTGCTTTCTTTGAATTTTGAAACTAAAACTATTTGTGTTTTTTGTTTCTTTTTTTTTCCTTTATTTATCGGAGCGCAATTTCGGCGCATTTACATTTTGGTCCATTCAAACCGGACGCGAGCCTTTGGAGAAATTTTCTAATTGGATTTCGTTTCTTATTTACACAGCCTTCATCATCATCGTTAACATCATAATCATCCTCATCAACACTATCCCCATCATCATCTATAAACATAAACAAAACATCAGGTAGGTGCAGTGTTTTTATTTATTTGTGAGCTCGCGTTTCTAAAAAAAAAAATAATAATAATAATAATCAAAATAAACAAACAAGAAGTGTCCAAAGTCCAACATTTGTCGTTTTACAACAACAAACGGTCGCTTTACAACGCACCGCGCATTCCTTTTGTTTCGTCACATCGTTTTTTTTCGGTTCAAAGAAATTATTATTGAACAGTGAAAACAAGTGAAAATAGATATTTGCTGCAAAAATAATCTGTAGAAAAAGTGGTTAAAATTTGTTAAAAAAGTGCATTTTTTTCTTTTTGTAAACAGTGGTAAAATTATTAATAAAATTTAAATAACTATTGGTGCATAATTTGGATAATTTTATTAATGAAAAATCTATTTAATTTACAATATTAAAACATTAATTATTCATTGTCGATTACCACTGTGTAAAAGTGCATAACAATAAGAAAAAACCACCACCAAATTGCTAATTATCATTGCTTGTAATATTCCTTTTGTTTCGCTGTTCAATAATACATAATTATATTCATATACATACGCGTGTGACATATTTACGTTGAGCGGTCAATCGTCTCGTCATCACACAGCATACACACACGCGCCTCACATACATATTTTCGAAATTGATCTTTTTATTTTTTCTTTTTTTCTTTTGTTTGCGTGTACCCTACACTAATCGGGTTGGTCAATAGTGACTGGTCAACACGTTGGGAACAAAGGAAAATATTTTTTGATTATTGTATTGTGGCGTGTGTATAATCACATTTTAAGGTAATTTTGGACATTTTAATTTATCGTGTACCCTACAGTCCGCATATATAGAATTTTTATTCGGTTTGTAAAAATTATTATTTTTATTGTATTTGGACATAAAAATAGTAATTTTTTTGCCGTTTTTAATAAAAATAGTTGCAAAAATAATTATTTCTATATATTTTATCGAATATTTTTGCAATTATTACCTTGTTTTATTAATATTATTTTAAATATTTGGTGATTTTTTGGCTTTTTTTACATATTTTTGTGGATTTCGTCGCTTTTTTATAAAGGGAAAATAAATATTTTGTGCAAAATTTTGAAACTTTTCGCTAATTTGGTTGTCCTTTTCGCTTTTCGGATTGATTTTTCGGATTTTTTGGAATTTTTTGCTGGGTTTTTGGAATTATTTATTTGGCTTTTTAGATTTTCTTGTCGAATTTTCGAACTTTTTTGAATTTTTCGTTGTCGGGCCTAATTATTTGGTTAACTTATTCGATTTTCTAATCGAATTTTTGGATTTTTTGGAATATTTTGTTGGATAAGTTTATTTAATTGGTTGATTTTTCTGATTTTTTAATCGAATTTCAGATTTTTTTTGTAAAGGAATTTATATTATTGCAAGCCTTACAAGGATTTATCGTTTCGTTCATTGGAATATTCACTTTTTTCCAATTTTTGGGTTCATCAAAAGAATTTTTTGGATATTTTCTTCGGTTTATTTGTCGTTTCGTGTGAATTTATATTATTCGCAGCATCATGGCTCTAAATCCTCTCAAGAATTTCACTAGAGTTTCCGATAATATGGTCAAGTTTTGTACTAAAATTAAAGACGCGAAAGAAGAAGACTTAAATGTTTTCATTTTAGAAGTAAAAAGTGCCGAGTTAAATAAAAAATGGGTTGACTTAGAAAGTTCCTTTGGAAAATGTCTCGACTATTTATCGACTGCCGAGGATACGACTGCTGAAGACATTGTGGTTGTCGATGGGAAATATGAGGAGTGTGTCGCGCTCATTAATAAATATTTGCATAAATTCCGGCGATCTCGAAAATCATCATTGAGCTCATCTTTTAGTTCAGTGGTTTCTTTAAATCAGGATCCCTCTGATATTCCTAAGGATGACCAGACCCCGTCTGGAATTCCAAAGGAAGTCCAGGGCAGAAACTTAGATTTAAATAAAACGAACTCGTCTACCCACACTGCTCGGAATGTGGGTACGCAGGCTTCTAGCTCCGCAATATCTAATATTGGGAATCCTAGGGATAGCTCGAGTTTTGCTATTGAGCCGCCGAATTTTGATATGGTCCACAATCTGGCGTTGCCTCCATGCGATACTGATGTCTTCGAAGGTGATTTTCTCTTCTGGCCAACGTCAATAGTCAGTTTAAGACATTATTTTCTCTCCCGGTACTTGAAACTGAGACATGTTCGGGCCTCAAACAAATCCAGCGTGGTATTAATGGTTGTTTGTCTGCAATGTCCATTTACGACGTTCGTGCAAAGGCTCCCTAAAATTACACAAACCTTATGGGAGCAGAGTGTTAAAGATAAATCATCTATTTCGTTGTGGAAAGACCTAGATAGCTTTTTGTCGGAACGAATTCAGACACTCATGTGTCTACATGGTATGAGAGGAAATGATCAGCCCACAAAGTCTAATGTTAAAAAACTTCGAAGTCATATGACTAATACCAATTCTTCTCGCTCTCCTAATCCTCCGCAGAATAATTATTGTTTCCTGTGTCCCCAACTTTCCCATTTGCTATCTGAATGTCCTCGTTTCAAAAATAAGTCCCCCTCGGCTAGGTTTTCTATTGTGAAACGTCGTAGGTTATGTGTAAATTGCTTGCGTAAGGGACATGAGGTAAAAAATTGTATTAGTCAGCATCGGTGTTCGAAATGTAAGCGAAGCCATCACACCTTGCTACATCGTAATGATTCTTCCCCGAGAAGGTCAAGCCCACCTGTTTCTTCGGTGAGCCAGATTCCAACCAATCCACCACTTCTCGCGCCAGCCAATTCATCTCGTCCCTCTACATCCTCGGCGGGTGTTTCTCGGCAAGTGTTCCACGCCTCTCAAAATCAATCAGTCCTTTTAGGAACCGCAATGGTAAATATTCTGCATTGTGGTATGTCGTATTCAGCTAGGGCTTTAATAGAAGATAGTACTTCCCCTGCCTCCGAATCTTCTTTTTTAACTGAACGTTTGCAAAATAGGTTGAAACTTCCGGTAGGTTCAACTAATGCTGTTATCTCTGGTGTGAATTGTGCAATTTCGGCCAATTCTCGTAAAATTTGTTCTCTGAAGATTGGAAGCCCTTTGGATCCATCGATCAACTTAGAAACTCGTGCGCTGGTGTTGCCGTCCATTTCTGGAAACCTGCCCTCGGTCACTGTCTCCTCTGATTTTAGAGCCCAAATGCCAAATATTCGTCTGGCAGACCATAACTTGTTTGACTCCCGTCCAGTGGATCTTTTGTTGGGTGCTGATTTTATTTTATTAGAGGGATGTCATTCGATTCTCTGTGGAACGTTGCTTGCCCAAAATTCTGTCTTCGGATGGCTTGTCACTGGACCGATTCCTTCATCGCAAATTCGAATATTTGCCACTATGGTTGACGTCGCGGAAGAGGACTCCTTAAACAAAACTTTGTTGCGCTTTTGGGAGTTAGAAGAAATTCCTAAGCGGAAAATGATGACTCCATCAGATCGTTTCTGTGAGGAAAATTATATCAGGTCGACGCGTAGAGACTCCGAAGGTAGATATGTGGTGACGCTTCCTTTGCGATCTGGGTTCGGTGAAGATTTACATTTGGGAGAATCTCGCCCAAGCGTCCTCAGACAATTTATTCGTAATGAGGCGTCGTTATCTAAAAAACCCGAGGTGAAAGCTATGTATGATAAGGTCTTGATCGAGTATTTGGAACTTGGCCACATGAAGCCAACAGACATTCCAATCTGCCATAATTATCTTTCGTGTTATTTGCCTCACCATCCGGTAATTAATCTCGAAAAACAAACTACAAAATTGCGAGTTGTTTTTAACGCCTCCAATAAAACTTCGACCGGCATTAGTCTGAACGACATGTTACATGTAGGACCTTCTTTGCAACTCGACCTAGTACTTTTATTACTTCGTTGGCGAGTGTATAGGTTCGTGTTCAATTCAGACATTACTCAAATGTATAGGCAAATACGTGTAGACCCCAAACATACACCGCTTCAAAGAATTCTTTATCGGGACTCGCCAACCAAACCCATTCTCGACTATGAATTGCAAACGGTAACTTTTGGCCTTAATTGTGCGCCTTACTTAGCAATCCGGACGCTTCTACAACTCGCTGACGAGACTGAGTCTGAATATCCGCTCGCGGCCAAAATATTGCGATCATCCATGTACGTAGATGACGTTTTGGCCGGAACACATGACCTCGAGACGGCATTTATTACTAGGGACCAGTTGATCGGAGCACTTTCTTCGGCTAAGTTTGAATTGAGGAAGTGGACAGCCAATGACAAGTCAATTTTGGATTGTTTTCCTCCAGAGCATTTGGTTGATGCTCAAGTTTTGTCGTTTGAGGAAGCTAGTGGCTCAAAACCCTTAGGAATTAGATGGAACGCGAGGTTGGATTCGTTTTACTTTGAGGTTTGTCCTATTGAAACTAAATCAAGTTATACAAAGCGGGAAGTACTATCTTCAATCGCCAAACTTTTTGACCCGGTAGGTTGGGTTAGCCCGGTTATTGTGACCGCGAAAATCATAATGCAAAAGGTGTGGCTAGACCAAATTGGTTGGGACGAGCCCCTGTTGCCCGCTACTTATTCGGAGTGGCGCAAATTCGTCGATTGTTACCCTAAGGTAAATTTGATAAAAATACCTCGTTGGCTTCGGTATACCCCTGAGTGTTCGGCTGAATTACACGTCTTTTCGGATGCCTCTGTTAAGGCATACGCGGGGGTAGCATATATGAGAATCGAGTCTCCAGATAAAAATGTGTTCGTGCATTTATTATCTAGTAAGACAAAAGTGGCTCCATTGAAATCTATTTCTCTCCCTCGTCTGGAACTTTGCGGCGCAGTATTAGCCTCTGAACTTTTAAAAATTATCGTCAAAGAGATCGATTTAGAATTTCGTCAAGTTTATTGTTGGACGGATTCCACTATTGTGTTGTCGTGGCTAAGAAAAACTCCTTCCACTTGGACTACATTTGTAGCTAATCGAGTATGTAGAATTCAGGAAAATGTGGGGAATCATAACTGGTATCACGTTAGGTCGGAGGATAATCCAGCAGACCTGGGAAGTCGTGGTTTATCGCCCGCAGATTTAGCTGTGAGCTCTCTTTGGTGGCATGGGCCTCAATGGCTTAGCAAAAAAAAGTCGGATTGGTCTATTCGAGACCTGGCTCCGCTTGGGACTGACATTGAAAAACGGTCTGTTCATTGTCATTTTTCGTTCTTTCCTCCGTCCTTCGAAGATATTCTCGAAAGGTATTCCTCATTTGAAAAGGGACTTCGCACAATGGCGTATGTTTTAAGATTCATTCGCCAGACCCATTCGCGGTATAGGGGTACATTTAATTACCCAAACTCTCGGATTTCTGCCGAAGAATTAAAAGAGGTTCGTACTCGCCTCGTAATTACAACTCAAAAGCTTCATTTTGCTGAAGACTACAAAAAACTAATCAACAAGGAACCCATTTCTAAAAACAGTTCCCTCGTTCCCCTCAATCCCTTTGTTGACGAAATTGGTGTCATGAGAATTAATGGTCGTCTTGTACGTGCGCCCTGCCTTTCATATTCGGAGCGTCATCCCATAATTCTTCCCTATAAAAGTAGGTTCGCGAAACTTTTGGTCGAATACATCTACATAAAATGTGTTCATGGAGACGTTCAGCTTATGCTTCGTACGCTAAGGATGGAATATTGGATTCCTCGAGTAAAAATTTTGATTCGTTCGGTGGTTCATAATTGTAAAGTATGTATCTTGGAGAAGAAACGACATTGTAGCCAAATAATGGCTGCGCTTCCACCTGAAAGAACAATAATTGATAGGGCGTTCACAACAACTGGGGTCGACTTCGCCGGTCCATTTGAGATTAAGTCATTTACTAGCCGTGCGTGTAAGATTACAAAAGGATATGTTTGTGTGTTCGTTTGTTTTTCTACCAAGGCCATACATTTGGAGGCAGTATCCGATTTGTCCACTGCCAATTTCTTGCTGGCTTTTCATCGATTTGTGGCACGTCGAGGTTGTCCTAGCTTGATATATTCGGACAACGGTACGAATTTCGTAGGTGCTTCCCGTGAGTTACGTCGGAATTTCCGAGAATTCATCCGGAATAGTTGCGAATCGGTCTGTAATGTATTTGCAACTCAGGGGCTCAATTGGCATTTCATTCCAGCGGGTGCTCCACATATGGGTGGGCTCTGGGAAGCTGGAGTGAAAAGTTTCAAGCAACACTTTCGAAGACAAGTTCGAAATGTTCGACTTACCTTAGAAGAATTGGCAACCGTTCTAGCCAGAATAGAGGCTTGTTTGAATTCGCGTCCTCTATGTCCGATGTCTGACAGTCCGGATGAACTAGTAGCTTTGACACCAGGTCATTTTTTGATTGGCGCTCCATTACTCGCTCCTTCTGAGCCTGTAGTACCTAACGAACCTTTATCGCTCGTGAATAGGTTTCGAAAAGTACAGGCCCTTGCTCAATTGTTTTGCCTTAGATGGAAAGAGGAATATTTAAAAAGCTTGCACATGCGCTATAAGTGGAAATTTCCCGAACGCGAAATCCAAAAAGACGATCTTGTGGTAATTCGTCATGAACAACTTCCACCGACATCTTGGAAGTTAGGCCGAGTAGAAAATATTTACCCGGGTATTGATGATCATGTTCGAATTGTCGATGTTCGCACAGCAAATGGCGTTGTAAAGCGGCCCATATCTAAACTGGTCGCTTTGACCGACCATTCAATTTCGAATTCCCTTTAAATCCGCAATTTTTTCTTAGAAAATGGATTCCTCTAATATGTACAACATCGATCTCGTGACGGCAATTGATAACCATTTGGAAAGGGCCGACAAAAAACAGAGGACTACTTCGGAGGTAGTGGATGATTTGGTGAAGCCAATCGCTGCAGTGACACTCACTGAATCGGAATCCGTCTCTGCGGATCCGATAGAAATGTCAACGGAATCCGTCACTGCGGATTCAAATAATCTTGCTGCCACTTTATCGAAATCCGTCACTGCGGATTTAAATATAAATAACGCGGAATCCGTAACTGCGGGTTCAAACGAACGGCATTTGAATATTGAATCCGTCTCTGCGGGTTCATCGGGTCAACAACTCTTTCCTAACAGATCGGAATCCATAGCTGTGGATTCAATGGCGACCGCTCGTTTGGTAGAATTGGGGAGTACGACCGTTACTGCGGTCGATTCGGACACCCCACATAAATATAGCTGTCGGGTTTGTCTGCGCAGGCACTCGCTGAGCACCTGCAAACAATTTTTAGAAATGACGCTGGAATCGCGTCTCAATGTTGTGGTTCAGCATCGAGATTGTACGCGTTGCCTTGGCAAATGGCACCAAGCGCGTAATTGCCATAGCACCAAAAGCTGCTACAAATGCGGTGGGGACCATCATGCTTTGCTGCATGATAATAGAAAAGATGTTGGTCGAGGTTCTCAACCCATGTTCCGTCCGCGCCAGCATACAAGGTCTCGTCCGTACCCAAGATCTATGTCTGGTCCGAGTACTAGATCCGATCTTCGTTCGTCAGAGGTTTCACGATCCTTCTGCCATTCATCTGGTAGTTCCTTGGGCATACTGCCTTTACAATCGGTGGCGACCTTATCCCCAAGTCTAGTAGTACGACTTCAATGTGTCGGACCGACTTTTCCAGTCCGAGCGGTGCTGGATACTTGCTCAATACAGAGTCTCATTTGTGCGACAATGGTAGACCAATTGAAACTACCCACTTCCGACCTAGATGGAATTCGGCTTTGCCGAATCACGGTCACGTCCGTTTATGATGTCACTCAAAGCATAAATTTAGTGGCAAGGGTTACAGATCTTCGCCACGTTTACACCCCTCGCGAAGCCGTCAATGAAAGGGTCAAGGAGGCATTCCTTGGATTGCCTTTAGCAGATCCCTCCTTTTTTCGACCAAGTCGGGTTGCGTTAGTGCTGGGCGTGTATTCAAAGGTGGTGACACATCGGGTGCAAACGACGCCTGGATTACCTATAGCACAATACACCATATTTGGTTGGGTATTGTCTGGAGTCTGCTACAATTAGTAGAACCTAGTAAAAATCTGAATTTTTGAAAAACATTAACTTTACCAAAATAAATTTGAATTGCTCACAAAACACTGCACCTCCTTTTTCATTATACAGTACCTACATGTTACAATACATAATATCGACCTGTGTTACAACATTCATAATGTTGCAAGGTGGGCGCCTAATGTTTACGCAAGAAATATTAAATTAATTTATTTGCATTGTTTGGAAATGCCCCTCTTTTTTGTCGTTCTAATTTCATTGTGTTTGATTTTGCATACTCGTTAGAAAACTGCCTACTCCTTATTGTTACACCATTGAACTGTCAACTAGCAGTTTTCTAACGAGTATTGGTTTGCGCCGACGCCACCTTTCGGCATTATTAATCTTCGTATCGATCGTAGCACAGGTAATCTGTTTGTTAATTTTCCCTTTCTTATCTATTATTTTTATTTATCAATAAAGCGACTGCTTTCTTTGAATTTTGAAACTAAAACTATTTGCGTTTTTTGTTTCTTTTTGTTTCCTTTATTTATCGGAGCGCAATTTCGGCGCATTTACAACCTTCTTGATTCTACCTGGTATATATAAAAAATAAGAAAACCTATGAATTGCCATTTTTGGCAAAGAATATAGTCGTAGGCCCTGTAAAAAAATTAGTAATTCTCAAATTGATCAGTACATTGTCCTCTACCAAAATGTGTCGATGCTGCAATAGGAAGTGTTTGATATGTTGTGTTTTAGTGTAGGTATTTTATATTTTTTTGAATGTTGAATATTGAATGCCTTTTGAAATGAATGCATGGTGTTACCTGATTATCGGTATATAAATGTAGAGGCACGAATATAAAGCTATGTATTGTATTTGCTTCTTCTATTTCAGACGTAACCACATTATCATTTGCTATGCATATATTAATAACTTAATATTGTTAAAGGGTCTTCAATAATGGATAATGTAAATCCATTCCTCTTCTATGCGTACGTGAACTTTGGTTGTGTCATCAATAATGTCATTGGTAATATTTTCTCGCTCTCAAATCAAAACAAATGATTTTGTTGTTGGTTTTGTTAAATAAAATCGACATCATGGACTAATGAATGCATAGACAATTGAAAGTTATTTTTGTCTTTTTATGCAGGTAGCTCTCAGGTCGCTTTTGCATAGTCAACATGCTGATTGACGCAGTCGACCTACTCAACTATAAAATAAATATTTTTCTATACCATCACGTCATTTTCAATTATACTTTATTATGGAACAATGTTTAACTGATAAATATACTGCAATTCATACATTTTTTCGTTGATAAGCGGTGAGAACATATGTTCGTCTATATTTTCATTAGTCTATGTCGACATAACAAAGGTAAAGAAAAAGCCAACAGAAATATAACTAGTTAAAAAGCAGTAAGTTCGGTCGGGCCGAACTTTGAATACCTGTAGGTGCACACTTTGCAATGTTTGTACTTGTAAACTTACATCATTTCTTCTTTGAATTTTAAATTGCCAAGATAATACTTCTTTTTTGAAATTATAATTTTTTGAGTTCTTGTATTTCTTTCAAAAACCAAATATAAATTTTGTTAATTTTTTATATAAATGTGCCTTTGTTTCAATTAAAAATACATAAACCTCGCACATTAATTGGTGGCCCCGGGTTTTAAACCGTTGAATACAAAACAAGTTAAAAAGCAGTAAGTTCGGCCGGGCCGAACTTTGAACTCCACCATTTGGAAAGAATTTGAAAATTTTCAAAAAATAAAAACCTTAAAAAATTCTGTTAAAATTTTAAAAATACCGAATATAGCCGTTATATTGGGGTCTATACGACGTGGACATACATAGGCATTGTTTGTCATAAGCCATGACCATATTCAAATTCGAAACTTGAAATAAACGGTGAATAATGTAGCTAAAATCATCAAAATATCGCATATAAGGAGGTGCCGTTAAATTGGAGCTGTGCGAAGACCTGAACCAGCATAGACAATTTGTCACAGGCTGTAGTATCCATTACGAACTTCAAATACCACATCTCAAACAATTTCGGTGGGTATTGTAGCTAAAATCGTCAAAATACCGAATATAGGGAGGTACTGATATATGGGGCCTATACGAAGACCTGGACCTGAACAGAAAAATTTCTGTCACAGACTGTAGTTCCCATAACGAACTTCAAATACCAATTTTGAAACAATTCCGGTGAATGGTGTCGCTAAAATCATCAAAATAACGAATATAGTGAGGTACCGTTATATGGGGGCTATATGAAGACGTGGACCTGCACAGACAATTTTCTGTCTTAGGGTGTACTATCCATTTTGAACTTCAAATACCAAATTTAAAACAATTCCCGTAAATAATGTCGCTAGAATCATCAAAATACCGAATATCGGGAGGTACTCATGAAAACATATGTTTGCAATTTTTTTCAAAATTATTCAATTGTATATGTATATTTATAAATCCATTGTAAATGCTCAAATCAGAGATGGAAACCCAGTTTTTATGCAGTGAAATTTGACAAGGTAAATTAAAGAAAATGCAAACATGGATATTCTTATTTGAAATGACTTTACCTTCTTTCTTTCTTATTATCAGGCATGTCAAAAACCGTATCGAAATGGTTTGAATTTCGTAATTCATAATCCTTCGTTTTTTTCAGCTTCGTCAGATTTCGAACGATTTGGTGAACTTTGAATTCAGTGTAAATATGGCAACATTATATATTGAATATGGTAACATTAGGGGAATGAATGAGAAATCAAAAGAAAACGCATGATAAGAAGTGTTTAAAAGAGTTTTTTGTGCAAAGAGAAAAATTGCAATTGATTGCTCAATTTCACTGATCACACATTTGTGGAAAGGGCCACCAACAGTTTTTGGATTTTCCATTTTATTGTGACACAATTTTTTTAACGTATACTGTGCAGTCTGACCCTGTCTTTTTCCACCATCGGGTGGTTCCGAGGAATTTTGTTTTTCGGTAAGTTGTGACCAACTTGTTTCGGCAACCACTCGATTACCTTTGATATAGCCCCTCTGTAAATGCTAGCGGCTCTCCATAAAATCTATGACAATGGTTTATCTTTGTTATGTCGACATAGACTAATGAAACTATTGACGAACATATGCTCTCACCGCTTATCAACGAAAAAATTTATTTATTTATTTTTTTCTTTTTTAATTTAGAATTGCAGTATATTTATCAGTTAAACATTGTTCCATAACAAAATATAAGTGAAAATGACGTGATGGCATAGAAAAATATGTATTTTATAGTTGAGTAGGTCGACTGCGTCAATCAGCATGTTGACTATGCAAAAGCGACCTGAGAGCTACCTGCATAAAAAGACAAAACTAACTTTCAATTGTTTATGCATTCATTAGTCTATGATGTCGATTTTATTATACAAAACCAACAACAAAATCATTTGTTTTGTCAGTACCTCCCCATATTCGGAATTTTGACGAGTTTAGGTACAATACCCACCGAAATTGTTTGAGATATCGTATTTGACGTTAGTAATGGATGTTATAGCCTGTGACAGAAAATTGCCTATGCTGGTCCAGGTCTTCGCACAGCTCCGATATAACGGTATCCCCTATATACGATATTTTGATGATTTTAGCTACATTATTCACCGTTTATTTCAAGTTTCGAATTTTAATTTGGCAATGGCTAATGGCAAACAATGCATATGTAGGTCCACGTCGTATAGACCCCAATATAACGGCTATATTCGGTATTTTTAAAAATTTTAAGGATTTTATTTTTTGAAAATTTCCAAATTCGTTCCAAATGGTGGAGGGTATTCAAAGTTCGGCCCGGCTGAACTTACTGCTTTTTAACTAGTTTTATTTCTGTTTGCTTTTTGTTGGGTATTCTTATTTGAAATTACCTTCTTAATTTAACCATGATGTATACTGACTCTTATTTTTATTAAATTTTAGTGCTGCCAATTTCTTCTTGTATATAACTGTTATAACCTAGTTTATGGATACAATGACACAACCATACAGAACAAAATTGCTTATTCCACATAATACTCTTCCAAGCAGATTGCCTTTTGTATTCATTAATACAACCGAAAGAAAAAATATATGCGTATGATTTAGCAATAGATTCTGTTGAAATTTTCAAAGACACTTAACTTCCGATATTGTGACAACCTTTCCATGCAGTTATATATTAGAAAATAAAGTTTCTTAAACCAAAACAAATTCTATATGTGTTTATTGGGCTTTTATGGTCAAGTTAATTAAATGAAAATGAACGAATTAATTTCATATTCTGCTCAACGTTTCGTTGGCTTGTTTCCAACTTTTTCAAGAGCGTTTTTTTTATTGAATTCTGGTTATAAATGAGAAACATATTTCATTATTAGAAGCATGAATACTTTTACAATATGTTGGGAATAATTCTTTCTTTCCATAACAACACTTGGAAATTGTACCCAACGTTTGCAGTAGTCATGGTAAAATTAAGAATGTAAAGTCATTTCAAATAAGCATTCCCATCTCTGCATTTGCTGTAATTTATCTTGTCACATTTCACTGCATTAAAAAAATATTTTATTTTCTTTATTTCATTTATTTACGAAAGGTGGCCCAGTCCTTTTTGCAACATCGCTACAACAAAAAGTATAGGATAATTATTTTCAAATTCTGTATCGGGACGGGAAATGGGCTTGTTATTTTTAGAATTTTTAAGAATGAAATAAAATTAGTCTCCAATTTCATCCGCATAAGTGTTTCAATTTAAGTACCTATTTCTTTAGCGCGTTTTGCTGATTGATCCAGAACTTCATTCAAATACATATTGGTATACCCGGATATAAGATGTACTTCGATGCCACCATTGAGTTTTAAAGAGGTTTCCTTTCGAATCACACTCAATAGCTTGAATCCCACTCAAATTATCGAAGAGAATTGCCACTTTATTAAGATTATTATTTATAGCGCATTCCAGCGCTTAAATTACTGCTACTAGCTCAACCGACATGGATGATATATATTTTTGATGAGAAAACAATTCCTGAACTTTTACGGACAAAAGCTAACTAGCGCAATGTTTTAAAACCGAACCATCTGTAAAAAATATTTCAAAATTATCCTTCTTTAGTTTTTCCATATTTTGTTGAAAAAATTGTTGAATCACACAGGTTTATAATGGTTTCTCTAATAGAAGTCTACAAATTATGAGATATTGTCAAGCACAAGTTTTATTTTTCTCAAAATAAGAAGAAGTATAAAAAATTGCAGCTGATAAACTCTGTTTCTTCTTTATTCTTTTAATTGTTGTGAAGTGTACAATTTAGATAGCAGTTGAAAGAAGTAAACGAATTTGCAAAAAATAGGGGGGTACCATTATATGGGTGCTATACCAAAACGTGGACCTACATGGCCCATTTTCAATGTCAATGCCAAAAGTATGGCAGAGATAATATACATTTGAGTAAAATTTTATCAAACTACTTCATTGCGTTCGGAAGCTGGAGTGATTTCCACAGACGGATGGATGTACAAAATCGACATAGAATTTTATGCTGATCAAGAATATATATACTTTGTGGGGTCTAAAACGTATATTTCGATGTGTTACAAACGGAATAACAAATTTAATATACCTTCCATACTATGGTGAAGGGTATAAAAATATTCGGGAGACAACAGAAAACAGTTGTGATGAAAGTCGTGATTCTTATTTTGTGAGGTCTGCAAATGATTTTAGGTCTTTAAGGTTTTTCGAAACTAAAATTTCCTTTGCGGGAAAAATATAAAAAACTGTGTATTGAAAAGTATTTTCTCAAAAATGTTTGGAGAAGCTGATAACAGTACAACACGAGGAAGGCTTAGAGATACGTAAGCAAATTAAGAAGTTTTTCCTAATTTTAAAATAAATATTTTTTATATCCAGATATTGTATCAGCTTTAAAACATTGAAACATATAAATCATATACATACGATATTTGCCCTAACAAGGCAAAACTACAAAATTGAGAAACGCTTTTAAACGGCAATCCAAAAAAAAGTTCAAGCAGACAAGTCTTACTAGTCAAATAAAGCCATGAAAGTAAAACTATAATGACGAGGCTCATTTTATTAAATAATTTTTATTAATACGATAAGTTTTTCTTTGTTAAATACCCAATTGAAACAAATTTACAAGTCTTTTCTTAAAGTAGGTTAGTTTGAAAAGAAGGGCTAAAACGATTGTCACATGTCCTTGTGGGCATACACTTAAGCCAGTATAGGCCTGAGCCAAATCACCGCAGTCGAAATCGAGTACTTCAGCATTGTAATGTAGTTTACGCCGATCACCGCAGTCGTTATCGAATTGTTTTTACTCGAAGTTGTACACAATAGGTTTGTATGCGGATAAAGAAGCAAAAAGAAACCAGGACTTGGTGAAAGTATAAGTTTTATTCTATTTTAAATAGAATCACTTACACCTCTTCAGACAACGCTAAAGGACTAAATTTGTCACGAATATTATTCCATATTAATGTCACTTTGGACACATGCTCTGAGTCCGAATACGAGGAAAACAAATAAACATTTGCATTCATAACACATTTCTCCACATGTATTTAAACACAGAGAAGCCGTATAAATTTTTCAGAAATAACATATTTTGATCGCAAAAACTTATTTTGAAATTTTTATTAATTAAGACGAATTGTATGAATTATGCTTTTTTTGGCACACTGACTTTGTCTATTCAATCATGTGTTAAGTATTTGCTCAACATTGACCCCCAACAACAACACCCATTTTGACTCATGTCTGGCACTGTCAAAGGTTCGATTGTGGCTTGATCGACTCGACCAGTTGCATGGTGTTCTCAAAAAAAGCAGTATGTCGACGATGACAGCGAACCATGTCTTCGACATAATGGTGTGTCATTTGTGTACGTGTGCTCAAATTGAGCCTGCGTGTGTGTGTGTGTTACTCCGATGGTAGAGGAGAATTTGTGTGTGCGTTGTTATTGTGAAGTAATAAACACATTTAGAAATATAAAATGCGTATGTTTGTAATTTTGGACGGGGTCTGACACTCATTGAAGAAAAAGGTTTCAACTTTTAAGTACGAAAATATGCTGAAATTTTATTTTTGGCATCTTCATAAAATTCTGATCATAAAACATCAGATACATTTTAAATTAAATTTATTAATTAACTTCTTATATAACTGAGGTATACGTTCGATAAATACTCTGTTCCAGAACCTGTAAGAATCTAGTAGTTTTGCAATTTTGTCGATAATATCTGGTACATGCTTGCAGTTCTGGAACAGAGCAACAATTTATAGTATTCTTCAATAACCAAATCAATTTTATAAATCAAATCAAAATTATAAATCAAATGGATTTTTTTATTAAGGAAATGTCAAAACGTTATTATTTATTACTAAGAATTCGTAGCGCAATCGTAAAAGCAGGTAGCGTTGGTTTATTGATAATAGTAGCATGTTGCTGCTATTTTTTGAAAGAACACATTTGTATGACACACTGTTCGACATCCTCATTTATTGGTCAATGCGTGTTATGACGATGGGTTTGAGTCTGACCTACATGATGATGCGGGGCCCACCAAATGACTAAGTCCGGCCCTGCACACAAAAAAATTTTTTGCGTGGTAAAGCGTTAGGCTGAGACCTTTTTCTGTCCGTGGCGGTCTCAAGTCCACGCAAAATTTTCTGTATAACTCCCACTTACATAGGGGGAGTGCATTATTAGGAAATGGTGATGTTTCGGGGGCACTACATGTGGGTAACCATAGGATGGTGGTATGGTTAGCCATGCCCAGCGATAATTGTTTTGTTTTGGGTGGTAAAGGTGACCTCGGTCCCTGCCACCGATGTATATCTTTTTGTTTGTTTGTTTTAAAAAAAGATTTGTGAAATGCCTGGGTATGCTCAGCCAGGACTTATGCGTTGATTGCCGGAATTCCACATGTGAAGGGATGAAGCAGTTCTCATCCTTCATCAGTGGATGTAGGTGCGACCCGGAAGGACGGGAAGCGTGTCCCTGAAGAGTTATGAGTGCTTCGGCATTTCTTCACATGTGGGATAGCTGAAAAAGAAGAAAGAAATTATATTAATAAAAGTAAAATAACCAACAAACTAGAACGATACAGCTTGCCGCCTGAAAAATATGAAACTAAAGATCAGCTGTTGTCTGGTTTACGACAATCACGCGGGTGTGACAGCACGAAAAGGATTTGCCAACCGCAAAAATTTAATTGGAAGGAAAATGGTGACACGCTATTACCTACAGGGTAGCCGTGTTCTCTTAAATAATATTTAGGAGAAAATTTCACTCTTAGATTTGGAGTGAAACTGAATTTTTAGAAAGGGACAATTTCATTAGAATTAGAAAAGAATAACTGTTGGATTTAGCACAAAATGTCTGCTAATGGAAAGCTGCGCTTGCTCGCTCCATAAGTCATAAAAGGTAGTGGATCATAGATAGAAAGAAAAGTTAGTAAATTGGTGTTGGACTGAATAACCCTTCAGTTAGTTGAAAGTTAAAGTGTAACTAAAGTTATATGATAAAATTGTGAAAATAAAAAAGATAAAAAAAACTAAATTTCATTTCATTTCATTTATTTACCTTACAAAGAAATATAAATAAGCCCACAGGGCCCATAACTTATATTATCTATCTACAATACCCTAACATAATACAAATTCAATGATTAATTCAAACTTAACAAATAACATATTAAACCTAATAATTTATCTTAATAATTCACGAGAAGCTCGAACCCTACACCTCGATTCACCATCACCAACTAAACAATAGTCTAGTAGAGCAGTGAAAAAGTGTAGCAGAAACGAGCTAAAAATAAGAGATAACTATTTTATTACTCACAGAACAGAGTATAAATAGTAACTCACATTATACCCTACAAATAAAATTAAGAAGATAATATAGTGGCTCCCCAGCCCAAACAAAAAGAAAAGCAAAAAGAAAGACCCATAATAAACCGACGCAACCACTACAAAAACATAGCCTACATATTTAGGCGAAGGTATTCAATTACTTTAACCCTAAACAGATAATTGGTATGGGCAAAAGTACGTAAGGCCAAAGGAAGCTGATTCCACAATCTCACCGCCCTAACCACAAATGATCTCTCACCAATGGAGGACGAAAACCTTGGACACAACAATTGAGGATTTCGAGATGATCTACAAAACACAAAGTTGTCACGAAGAGGCGAGTCAAAATTGCACATAACACTGTAATGAAATTGAAGAATACGAAGATCAACGTAGCTGCTAAATGGCAATCCCAGGAGATCATTAACAAAACAAGAAACATGATCACCACGACGCAAGCCATACACATAACGAACAATCGAATTTACCGCCCTACGGATACGTTGCATTTGAGAAGAAGTAGTACCGGAGACTACCTCTAGACAATAATTTACCTGCGATAGCAGCAAGGATACAACCACTCTCTTCCTAACATGACAAGGCAAATAAGCATTAAGACAATACAGCCTCCGCAGCTGAAACCTTATACGACAAAGCAAGGAATCAATGTGTCTCTTAAAGTCCAACTTCCGATCAATTATAACACCAAGACATTTCATTTCATCAACAAATTTCACTAACACAGAACCCACAGTAATATTAAGAGAACCACCATTACCATGATCATTGAACAGCATAGCTTTAGTTTTATTCCAATTAATCATAAGGCCATTTAGCGAAATCCACGACGAAAGAGACAAAACAATAGAATTAACCAACCCTTCCAACCCAGCAATATCAGCCTCTCTGAAGAAAACATGAATATCATCTGCATACAAAAACAGACAACACCTGTCATCAACAACTGAGTGCACAATGTCATTAATGAACATAATAAATAACAACGGTCCCAGTACAGAACCTTGCGGGACTCCACATTGGACACTACAAACTTCAGACGAAACACCCAAATGAACAACAAACTGAGACCTACCTTCCAAATATGAAGCCATTAAACGACACGCAGAAGATGAAAAACCAAACTTAAACCTCAGCTTGTCAAGTAAAAGGGAATGGTTTATCGAATCAAAAGCCTTTGACAAGTCAAGGCCCAATAATAACCCAACATCAGATGAATTAAATACATCTCTAATCATGTCAGTAAGATATAATAAGTGCGTGGTCGTACTACATCGTCGCCGAAAACCAAACTGAGAACTACTCAATAGCCTACGATCATCAAGGAAGTCAACAATCGCTTCTTTAATAATATGCTCAACGACTTTTGACATAGCAGGTAGAATGCTAATGGGACGCAGATTCGGCAAATCAAATGATTCACCAGTTTTCGGCACAGGAACAATTCGTGCAACCTTCCACGCCCGAAAAAAAGTAGATGTCATAAAAATCGAGTTAACAAAATGCAGGAAATGACAGGAAATGTATGGAAATATAAGTTTAAAAAACTTTACTGGCACGCCATCAACCCCCACAGCTCCCGACTTAACTTTATTTAATGACCTTACAACATCAGAATAAAATATGCAATAAAACCGAAAAACATCATCTCCCACATGACCCTCACTATAAAGAGACTGACCACGCTCACCCACAAAACCAGGATTCCCACTGGAAAAATAATGATTAGCAGCATTGACATCAATTGGTGGAGCTTCATTATCACTACCCAAAACACCAAACGACTTTAGAGATTTCCACAGCTGATTATTATTCATACGACCAAAGAAATCATTATAGTACTTACGCCTCTCATTCCTCATCACAGCCTTACAACGATTCCTATACATACAATATATTATTCTATTACCCTCCATAGGTCGCTTGCGCCACTCAAAGTACGCAAGATCTCTAAACATCCGTGCCGATTTTACCACATCAGATTCCAACCATGCATCATTCCTGGGGTTGACCTTACGAACAGAAACAGGAACGAAAGACAATAGCGCGTTAAACAACAAATCAAATAGTGAAAGTTGACAATTTACATCAGAAGTGGAATATAAGGGGTTGAAGTCAAAATCGGATATGAAATTTAAAATGCCCAACCAATCCGCTCGGCCAAAGTTACGATACTCAATAAATCTCTCCTCTGAAAATACAGGCAGGTTAAGCGAACCAAAAACAAAGGCATGATGTGATATACCAGGACATCGACCCTGAGACGAGAAACCCAAGGACAAATTATCACTAGTAAGGCAAAAATCAATTAACGAGGTAGAGTTATGGGCCAAATCATAATGGGTAGGTTTCATGTTATGCACAATAGTTAGCCCCAATGATCTGCATAATCCTCTCATCGAAACAGAGTTCGAAGACACAAATAAATTAGAGTTAAAATCGCCAAGAACAATGATATTAGAGAAGCGATCAAACAAACTCTCATGTACATCACAGAAAGACTGAACATCGCCATGGGGAAGATATACTACCGCCACAAGCAAAACCAATGCCCCAATATTCAACTCAACACACATCGACTCACAAACACCAAAATTATTTGAACGAAAAACTACCTTATAAGGAATGCCACTACCAATATAGAGACATACCCCACCACCAACACGACCAACACGATCACTCCGCACCAGCTTATATCCTGGAACAACCAACGATTTCGATGAGACTGCAGAATTAAGCCAAGATTCAGTGACACCAAAAAAGCTGATACCACTACCAACCAGCAAGGATCGAAGCTCATCAATTTTATTATTGAATCTCGATGTGCGAATACTTTGGCAGTTCAAGTGGCCATACGTTAGTTTACCAGACAAACCCTCAAGGGTTTAAAAAAGTGAGCGTCATTAATTATGGGTCCCAGATTATCATCAAGTGACATCAAACCAAATAAAGGGGCTGGGGAGCAAAATTATGTAAAATCGATTTCGCATCTTATACAAAAAATTGAAAAATATAAATATATAAATAAAAAAAATAAATAAATAATAAATAATAATATGAAAGATTATTTAGAACAAATAAGCAATAATTTGCATCAAGAAAACAATTAAATTGCCAATGAGATCAAAACAAAATTAATATTTACATTACATGACTACACTCCCAGCAGCATATCACCAACCAACGGAGCACCACCCAGTTGCAGAGGACAACTACGAGCAAATTCAAGAAGCTCTTGTCGCTCAAAAATTGTTTTACTTCCATCAGCAAGTATTACCTCAACTTGAGGTTCATCACTATTTAACAACCTGAATTTCTTAATCTTCTTCTTCTTGAGCAGGCCTCTGCAGGCAAAGACAAGACTAGATGCCGATTTAACAAGATGATCATTTAAGTAGATACGGGACTCCAATAGACAATTCTCCATAACTTCTTTTAGGGTTACCTTCCCTCTTTTAACAAATCGGCGGATAAGGGAATCTCTTGTCTGAATAGAATTAAACTTCACCAAAACCGCTCTACGTTCAGATATGTAACAGCACTGCTGCATGTCGCCATGAGATAGTTGCAACCCACACAAATTAGCAACTTTAACAACAAAGCTCCTGAGGTCTTTAATATTTTCCGGCAAACCTCTTATAATGATATCAGCTCTGTTAAGCCTTCGCTGGAGCACATTGTTAAAAGACTCAAGCTCAGAAATCCTATCAGCAAGTTTCTTTTCTGCTAACAAAGCCGTACTTTTAACTTCAGAGACTGTCATCTTCAACTCAACTACAGCCTTTTTAAGCTCAACCACATCACGCTTTACTTCAGATATTTGTGCATTATAAAGATCAAACAGAGCATCAGTTTTGGTACGGAATTCAGACAGACATCTAGCCATATACGTGTCCATTTGTTGTTTCATAGACAAAATCAAGTTATCCTGCAGCTCTCGCAGAGCATCTGAATTCCCAACAAAATCACACGCAGCCACACCAACTGTCCCATCACCACCATTCAAAGAAGCATCAGCTGTGGCACCAACCCTAGATGCATCAACTGCAGTGTTCGCTTTTGTTCCGCGATCAACCACACCAGCGTCACCACTACCACCAGCAGCCCGAACACAGCACACACAAGTGTATCTGAGTTGCTTATTTATTTTAGCCTCAGCCTCAGAAATGCCAACGCAATCCAAATGGAAAAAATTTGCACAGCCTTTGCAACCAATTTTATATTTGGATTTGGCAATATGATCCTTACAAACATTACAGGTCAATAGCGACGGCATTTTCAGGATTACCTTGGCAGATGCAAATGAATAAAAAAAAGAGCGCCAAACGAAAATGCACAGCAACAGGTTAAAAAGGTGAGAAGAAAAACCAACTCCACCAAAAGCCACAGCTCCAGACCTTCAAACACCAATATCCAAAAGAAATAGTCCAGTCAATTTGTAAAAATCTCCAATTTTAAATATTTAATTATTTTCTTGACAGAGCTCAAATTTAATGCTTGTTCATTGCAGGGATCTATAGTTCGTTGAAATAGAAGGTAGTAAAATGTTTACAAAAAAAGTTTGGTGAAATTAGTTAGTAAAAGTTGATTTATTAATAATTTAGGGAAAAGTATGTAATAATAAAAAGGAGACAGCCGAAAATAAAAGGTACTGAAGGAAATTGCAACAATTGAAACAACGAAATTATTAAACTCAAAAATTTATAAGACATGCTAGCCGAATCAAACCGACCAAAAAGGCGGACAACAGCGGCATCTAGGAGGAAGGACATCAACCACATTCATCCCATACTTGTCACTATTTTAAAAAGGTAGGAAATAAGTTTTCCCAACTTTTAATTAAGAAAAAAAAACTGACAGACCGCCATCTATGGGTCAGTGCCTTTTGTGGCTCTCTGGTCTCCACTCATTCCAAGTTCAACACCAACACATTAACTTACCCGAGACACAAAGTCAATGAAAACAGGCGAATTCGCCGCATTTGCGATCGTCAAAATATTCTGAAGACGACAAAATATATGTATAAACTCTAGAGCTCAAGAATAGTACCGAGATTCCTTGAATAACGCTGTGATTGCTTTGGAGTGTTAATGACAGAATAAGAAACAATATAAGCGAATTCCAAGGCTAAACCAAAGCACCACATCACCTGAGACCACATAAAAATTCAAACTGATTTTCACCGTCTTTTTTTTAATTTATTTTGCATGATTTTTTTCATATATTAATTTTGTGTGATTTTACTATATTTTGCATGATTTTATTATTTATTATTTTTGCATGATTTTTCTATTTATTAATATTTATATTTGACATTTTATTTATCCTTTTATTTATAAGTATATATTTATTGATATTTTTTTATGATTGCATGATTTTTCCACAGCAATTTCAAGCTAGTTATATTTAATTCGCCCTTAACAGACTTCAGAGAAAGAGCTCTTTTTACGAGGACATTAGGGTGGGTAAGGTTATTTAAGAAAATTTATTTTTTTTTACGTATGGTCTAAATTCTGCGTTTTGCTTTGCAAGTGAACTTCAATGACTAATATCTGTGGTTGAATTCAATCATCAAAAAGTAATAATAAATTGTCAGTTGGTCAAACGACCGAAAGTACGTTTACGTTAAAAATAATCCTAACGGAAAGGAAAGGAATTTAAAACAAATTTTTTTAATTTTGTGTTTTTTTATTCTAAATTTTGGTATTTTTTTTGTATAACACTTTAAACTAAATTTTATAAAGACATTTGGCTGTAGTATTAAGGATTCTTGTTAGTATTAGGTATTTTCTTTTAAATAAATATGATGTGACTAATATAGATAAAAAGATGTGTTAAACAAAAAAATATGGAGGATTAGAAGGATGAGGTAAGTGATGGATGTGGGAGGTTTATAGGGGTCACTAGGAGTATAATAGGAATTCAGTGATCATGGTAGGGTGGGCGAACTTAAAGCCATCGCACAGTGGTCGAGGTCGTTTGGGAACAGCGGCCAAAAATACTTTTAGTACAGATATCAATATGATTCTTTGGTTATGGTACCTTGTTGGGATAAAAATTGAAAATGTGACAAAATGGATATGGTCGATGCATGTTTTGGCATGGTCCCCTTACAACGTACCTCCCGAATAAGGGTTATTTGCCCAATTTTTGTCACATTTCTACACTAGATTGGTCTGTTATTTGACATTTTACGTTCTAAAGAGCTAAAAAATAGTCTTACTGAAAATTATTTGGAACGGCCCGCCTTCAGGTAGAGTCCCCCTGTAAAGGTACCTCCAAAAATAGAAGTATTATTTATACAAATCAAAATTCCAAATTTGATTATGTTTTTGTAAACAAAATAGACAATTTTTTTTTTGTAAACAGAATAAACAATTCAATATAAAATTAAATGAAAGTTACTAATGGATATTTATAAATTTTAGTGTTATTCAAGTAAATCAAATGCAGATTTTAATAATATAGATTTTTTATTGATTGGTAACGTTCGCTGTCCCGTTATAAAAGGGTCAGAGCTCAGAAGAAGACGATTAATAATTTTTTCGGGTATGATTTTGTCGAAACTTTTTTATATCATTGTTTCTAGACTCCACGGCCACCTCTTATAATTCTCCAATCGATACAATGACAAATTTATATGTATTAAACTTTTATTAGCTGTGGGTGAAAGATAGCGCCATGGATATCTATTTGTTAACTCTTTAGCCGTTTCCAGTGCAAAGGCCTTAAATTTTTGGACATTAATATTATACCCAGAAGACAATGCAGGCAACATTATATGTATCCTTATCAATCCCAAACAACAAAAACATATTCTATGTCACTAGCACCATAGAACTGACAAAATTGGAGCGAAGTCACTTTAGTATATTGGGCATAACATACAAATCTGACAAAATCTGAAAGTTAAATTAGCACTTCTTGAATCTTAGGACCATTACTAATGGCGTGAAAAAAATCACATTGGAGGATTCAGGGGGGAAAACAATTAAAACTTTAACTGAAATCCAATTTTATTTTCAAAATTAATCTTAAAGGCAACTCAAAACACTCACATCGTCTATATTATACACAACTACTAAACACACAAATTACTGCACTAAAAATAAGTCAATACCTTGCTTTTCAGTAATTATGCCAAGAATTGTCATTTTAAAATGTATTTAATTTTGTAATACAGATCTATTTTTACTCTTTTTTTTACTGATCCCACTGAAAAAAGCAACTAACTACATTTTCTCTTATTTGATGCTATTTTCGAAGTGTCCCGTTAGAATGAAGCCAAGATTATTATGTTTTCTAAAAAGCTTAACCTCTTAAGAGTTCATGTGTACACATTTGACAATAAATATCTGATTTTAATTTTTTGAATTTTGGCCAATGGCAGCGACCACTGTGCATTGGTTGAGGTTTCACTGGTGTTGTTGTACCTTTTTTTAACTTCCGTTTGATGAGTTTCCTTTTTTTTACGTTGCGTGCCAGAGGCTGATGGTATCCGGGTTGGGACTACGCCCGAGAGAAAAAGACTGGGTTGGCCGGAGTCTGAATGGGAAACATCCCCAAGCCGCCTCATGGCGCAAGTAACAGTATGGCGCCCAAAATTAAATGATTTATCTAGTAGTGTATGACATCTAAACACTAGACAATAGACCTGTAGAATAAAACAATAGACCCACATGTCCAACTTAGGCTAAGGATCAAGGATTGGTTAACTCAATAGCCACTCTAGACCAAGAGCCAGAATGTAGTATGAGTAGCCAATCCAACGATGCATTAGGTTAAGGAAGGTCATGAAAAGTACGACTCTTCATATGATTTGTCCTACAGTGTGATAGGTTTAAACGAAGTAGTAGCAAACCGTATGAAGATTTTTAATATAGATGCATCAGCTGAGTACTTATTTTAGTGATCCAATTCTACAAACAGATATCCGCTCTAGAACTTATCTAGGGTTGACGTATCAATTACTGTGGAATTGAGGGATACTGCCGTGGGTAGGCCATATCCAGTCACAAAATTGGTAGTTGTAGTATCCGCGTATAAGTAGTTAATAAATCCCTGTTATGCATCATTGGAACCATTTTGAGGGCTTAAGGAAAACCGCAAACATCCTGCCTCGACTTTTAATCCTCCTAGAAAGATAAATAGAAAATAAATAAGTAAATTTACAATCAATTTCCTAGACATTATAGTAATACTTAAATTATAATATAAATCGATAGCGTGAAACTTGTTAAATAGTCTGAAAAGAAAATCTGCTGGTGTTTGAGTGGTATGAGTGTTGAAACTCGTGCAAGAGCAAAGAATCGAAAAAGGGATAGGCCTACAACTTTTGATTCGAATCGGTCGATCATAATCGAAAATAAGAAGAAAAGAGACAACGATATTGACCCCGACATGGCAGAAGCTAATCCCAGTGGAGATAGTCAAATCCGGGACCTTTCCCAAACCATAAATGTGAGTTCACCGGTGTCTAATTCCATAGGGCCCGTTTTCCTTCAAGGTGGATCGGGAGATTCGCGTCAAATTCAGGAGGCATCAGGATTTTCATTCCGGGATAATGTCTTAGGCCAGCGTCTAATAGAAAATAAAATACAAAACATTCAGAATGAAATGAGTGAAATAATAGAAATTAATAGAACTAACAAAGACCATGAAAGAATCCAGCAAAGGGACCAGAGAAACAAATGAGTCTGGAATCAGTACTAATCTCGAGGGAAATCGACAGCCAGAGTCCGTTAGGGATACGAATATCCTTCCACCCATGATTGCCTCTAATTTAGGGATGCTTCAAGTTCCGAATCAGAATAACTCCACTGTATTTCATGTGAATGGGACCAATCCTAATGTGACTCAGCCAACAACAGTACAGCCAATAGTAAATATGCCTTCCCAGAATGAAACGCCTATCGCCAAAGGCCCTGTAACTAACACGCCCACTTTAGGAACGTTTGACCCTAGGTACGGATTTAGGATAAAAAAATTAGGATTGCAATTTGATGGTAGTTCCTCGGGATTGGGGGTTGAAGAATTTGTTTATCGTTTGGAATATTTTCAACTGCACTATAATATACCATGGTCTGAGATAATCCGGGATTTTCCATTGCTTCTCACAGGTAGAGCGGATTCTTGGTATTGGCTTTTTCAGAAGACCAATAGATTTCATGACTGGGAGGGATTGAAGTATAGTCTACTGAGCCAATATCAATCCTCAAAATCAAATTTTGAAATAATAACTGAACTAGCACAACGGAAGCAACAACACAATGAGTCAATTGACACCTATTTTCATGTCATGGGTCAGATTCGTGCAAAGCTTGTACAACCAATATCCGAATATGATATGATTAAAATCATGAAAAAGAACGTAAGAGAAAACATCGGGCGGATAGTATATCCAATACAGGTCAATTCCGTAGAGCAGCTCCGCATAGAGTGTAATGAAGGGGAAAAGAATTTTCTCAGACGTGAGAGCCGCTCATTCATGCCACCACCACGTCCAGTGAGACAGGTCAGCGAGATAGGGGTTGATGAGACGAACGGTGAATATAATGTTTTGGAAAATGTGTCAGAAACAGAGGACGTATCGGCCATCCGCTTTGAGAGGCAACATAACCCGAATCTAACATGCTGGAACTGCAAAAAGTCAGGTCATACTTTCCGGGAATGTGAAGATACTGTCCGTTCCCTATTTTGTTACAAATGCGGCAACCCTGGTACTACGACTCCGAAATGTCGTTTATGCCAATCGGGAAACCGAAACAGGGGCGTGGAGAGTCAAGGGGGGCCACGTCCGACCGAAAACCCCTAATTGCCAAACAAGTGCTTCAGAAAGATCATCAAAACCTTTATTACTAGAAGAGCATAACCGTTTTCGATCATAGAATATATGCAGAGGTCGAAATCAACGGTGTAAAAAAGCAGGGTCTATTGGATACTGGGGCTTCAGTCAGCATCATGGGAAAAGGCTGTCGTGAGTTCCTCGACCAAGTGGGGGCCAGATTAAAACCAATGTTTTCCACGGTTAAAACTGCCGCGGGAAAACCACATAGGATATTAGGCAAGATCACACTTGATGTCACATACAAGGATAGAACCCAGAGCTTAGATTTATATTTATGCCCTGATTTGGAGCAGGAATTGTATTTGGGAATCGACTTCTGGCGACTGTATGATCTAGTACCTGACGGAATAGAAATTAATGAGCTAAATATAGAGAACATACCAAAAGAGATACTCGAAGACGAAACATATAAATTGAATCCCCATAGGCTATCCACCGAACAACAACAACAACAACTCGACGAGGTCATCAAGAATTTTGCGACGTTTGAAGAAAATGGTCTCGGTAAAACACACCTGGAGAAACATACGATCCAATTGATAAAGGGGGCACAACCCGTCAAGGATCGTCATTATCCGTTATCTCCCGCCGTCCAGGCAATTGTGTATGAAGAGATAGATAAGATGCTGCGATTGAATATTATCGAAGAGAGCAACAGCCCGTTGAGCAATCGCACCACTGTGGTTAGAAAGCCAGGAAAGAATAGGTTTTGCCTGGACGCAAGAAAATTAAATAAGTTGACTGTGTAAGATGCGTACCCGCTACAAAACATAGATGGTATATTGAGTAGAATCGACGAAACTTATTTTATAAGCAGCGTTGATTTAAAATTCGCCTTCTGGCAGATAGAGCTCGACGAGGATAGCAAAGCTTGCACTGCGTTTACAGTGCCCGGAAGGCCATTATACCAATTCCGAGTTATGCCATTCGGCCTCTGTAACGCAGCGCAACGCTTATGCAGGCTAATGGATAAGGTTATTCCTCAACAACTTAAAGAACATGTTTTCATTTATCTGGATGATCTGTTGGTAATCTCCAGTAACTTCAACGAACACTTGCGTCTTCTCAATGAAGTGGCGATATGCCTAAAGAGGGCAAACCTCACTATAGGGATGAAAAAATCGCAATTTTGCTTCAAAGAAATTAAGTATTTAGGGTTCATCGTAGGGCAAGGCCAATTAAAAACAGACCCGGATAAGGTAAAGGCGATTAGAAACATGAAGGTACCGCGCAATCCCCGAGAAGTCAGAAGCTTTATGGGAACAGCGGGCTGGTACCGTCGATTCATTAAAGACTTCGCGACGCTATCCGCTCCCTTGACAGACACCCTAAAAAGGTCCAAAAGATTTGAAATCAGCGAAGCGGCTGTAAAATCGTTTGAAAATTTAAAAAAGGCCCTGACATCCGCTCCCGTGCTGCGCCACCCCGATTTTTCACGACATTTTTATATTCAGTGCGATGAATCGGAGTATGGTATAGGGGCTGTTCTGTACCAATTGGATGATGATCAAGGAGAGCACCCCATTGCGTTTTACTCCAAGAAGTTGAATTCTTGTCAGCGAAATTATACGGTCACGGAGAAAGAATGTCTAGCGGCAGTAATGGCCATAAAAAGATTCCGACCCTATGTCGAAATGATGCCGTTTACGGTCATTACTGATCACGCGTCGCTAAAATGGTTAATGTCGTTGAAAGACTTAAGTGGGCGCTTGGCTCGCTGGTCCCTTCTATTGCAATCTTATGATTTTGACATTAAGCACCGAAAGGGATCAGAAAATGTGGTAGCCGATATGTTGTCCCGAGCTCCCCATATCGATGAGTTAAACTTGAGGGAATATTTCGATTCTGATACGGACGAATTCAAAAGTGATGAGTATAGGGACCTAATAAAAACCATTACTGCCAATGCAAAAAAATTGCCTGATCTCAAGGTAGAAAATGAAATAGTTTTTAAAAAACATTTCTGTAACCAGGAAGTGGATGGTGAGATGGGTTGGAAAATATGGCTTCCAAATGGGATCACACAAAAGGTGATAGAAAAAAATCATGACACAACGACTTCATGTCACGGAGGGGTACACAAGACTATTGAAAGAATCAAAAGATTCTTTTATTGGCCAAATATGACCACACAAGTAAGGCAATATATTCGGGATTGTCAAAAATGCCAGGAATCAAAGTCTTGTAACCGAAATTTAACGCCCCAGATTGGAAGAGAAGTTGTAACGGAAAGACCGTTTCAAAAGTTATACATCGACTTTTTAGGAAAATATCCTAGGTCCAAAATGGGAAATGCGTATATATTTATAGTAGTGGATCATTTCTCAAAATTTACCTTTCTAAAGGCAATGAAAGACGCCACCACGGCCAACGTAATTAGGTTCCTTGTGGATGAAGTGTTCCATAAATTCGGAGTTCCTGAAGTCATCCACAGTGGTAATGGGGCCCAATTTACATCAAAAACCTTCCAAGAACTAATCGAAACCTACAAGATTACGCACATGAAAACCGCGTTCTATTCCCCACAGTCAAACGCGTCCGAACGCGTAAATCAATCAGTTATAACAGCGATTAGGACTTATTTAGAAGAGGATCAACGTGATTGGGATTTGTACTTGTCGGAAATAGAATGTGCGCTCCGCAATTCGGTGCATTCTGCAACTGGAACCACACCATTCTTTGCCCTTTTCGGATTCCACATGTATTCGAAAGGAACCGATTATGAGCTTGCCCGAAAACTCATGTCGATGACGGATCATGAGGTTAAAGAGTTGCACAGGCCCGAGAAACTAGAGCTTCTGCGCAACAAAATAAAAGCAAATTTACACAAAGCCTATTTAACCAGTTCAGAGAGGTATAACAAGAGGGCAAGAGTGGTAAAATTTAGACCAGGGCAAGAAGTGTATCGCCGAAACATCGTTCAGTCCGACTTCTCCAAGAATATAAACGCTAAATTTTGCAAAAAGTTTATTAGATGTCGAATTGTGAGACCCTTAGGCGAGAACATGTATGAACTAGAGAATTTGAGAGGTATTCCCATCGGCGTATATCATGTAAAGGATATAAAATCGTAAATGCAATATAAAGAACGGCCTGTGATACCATTAGGATTAAGCATTCATGTTTGTGATGTCCTAATAGTATTTAAACCTTAAAGTTGTAGTGCAATATAACGATTTCCTAACTGTGATATACGATGTACCTGGATCTCTAATGTATGTGATTGTCCGATTTTCTTTTACACTCTATAATATATACACCCTCTATTAATTCTATTCTTTACCCAAGCTAATTATTAAGGAGGGATTTCAAAATAAGCACTTACGATTTGAGATACCGCATTAGATCCATCCTTGCCAGAAGCCTTAAGTACGTGTCACCCATACACCTGAAACGATACACAATTTTCCAAAAATAACTGAACTACGTCGAAAAAGGGCTTATTTATACTTCCCTAAAGCTGGCCCGGCTTGATGTCAGGGTGTGAGAGTTCCCCACGTTGGCTGCCGGAACTACCAAGGTCAAGGCCCACGCACACCACCACTGTCATCATTCTTTGGCAGTGTTGGAGTTTTGTTGCGGGGCCCACCAAATGACTAAGTCCGGCCCTGCACACAAAAAAAATTTTTGCGTGGAAAAGCGTTAGGCTGAGACCTTTTTCTGTCCGTGGCGGTCTCAAGTCCACGCAAAATTTTCTGTATAACTCCCACTTACATAGGGGGAGTGCATTATTAGGAAATGGTGATGTTTCGGGGGCACTACATGTGGGTAACCATAGGATGGTGGTATGGTTAGCCATGCCCAGCGATAATTGTTTTGTTTTGGGTGGTAAAGGTGACCTCGGTCCCTGCCACCGATGTATATCTTTTTGTTTGTTTGTTTTAAAAAAAGATTTGTGAAATGCCTGGGTATGCTCGGCCAGGACTTATGCGTTGATTGCCGGAATTCCACATGTGAAGGGATGCAGCAGTTCTCATCCTTCATCAGTGGATGTAGGTGCGACCCGGAAGGACGGGAAGCGTGCCCCTGAAGAGTTATGAGTGCTTCGGCATTTCTTCACATGTGGGATAGCTGAAAAAGAAGAAAGAAATTATATTAATAAAAGTAAAATAACCAACAAACTAGAACGATACAACTTGCCGCCTGAAAAATATGAAACTAAAGATCAGCTGTTGTCTGGTTTACGACAATCACGCGGGTGTGACAGCACGAAAAGGATTTGCCAACCGCGAAAAATTAATTGGAAGGAAAATAGTGACACGCTATTACCTACAGGGTAGCCGTGTTCTCTTAAACAATATTTAGGAGAAAATTTCACTCTTAGATTTGGAGTGAAACTGAATTTTTAGAAAGGGACAATTTCATTAGAATTAGAAAAGAATAACTGTTGGATTTAGCACAAAATGTCTGCTAATGGAAAGCTGCGCTTGCGCGCTCCATAAGTTATAAAAGGTAGTGGATCATAGATAGAAAGAAAAGTTAGTAAATTGGTGTTGGACTGAATAACCATTCAGTTAGTTGAAAGTTAAAGTGTAACTAAAGTTATATGATAAAATTGTGAAAATAAAAAAGATAAAAAAAAAACTAAATAGAAGGTAGTAAAGTGTTTACAAAAAAAGTTTGGTGAAATTAGTTAGTAAAAGTTGATTTATTAATAATTTAGGGAAAAGTGGAGTTTGGCGGCATATTATTACTAATAAATGGTTTATGTAATAATAAAAAGGAGACAGCCGAAAATAAAAGGTACTGAAGGAAATTGCAACAATTGAAACAACGAAATTATTAAACTCAAAATTTATAAGACAGGCTAGCCGAATTAAACCGACCAGAAAGGCGGACAACAGCGGCATCTAGGAGGAAGGACATCAACCACATTCATCCCATACTTGTCACTATTTTAAAAAGGTAGGAAATAAGTTTTCCCAACTTTTAATTAAGAAAAAAAAAACTGACCGACCGCCATCTATGGGTCAGTGCCTGTTGTCGCTCTCTGGTCTCCACTCATTCCAAGTTCAACACCAACACATTAACTTACCCGAGACACAAAGTCAATGAAACAGGCGAATTCGCCGCATTTGCGATCGTCAAAATATTCTGAAGACGACAAAATATATGTATAAACTCTAGAGCTCAAGAATAGTACCGAGATTCCTTGAATAACGCTGTGATTGCTTTGAAGTGTTAATGACCGAATAAGAAACAATATAAGTCGAATTCCAAGGCTAAACCAAAGCACCACATCACTTGAGACCACATCAAAATTCAATTCAATTCAAATTTTGCATGATTTTTTTCATATATTAATTTTGTGTGATTTTACTATATTTTGCATGATTTTATTATTTACTATTTTTGCATGATTTTTCTATTTATTAATATTTATATTTGACATTTTATTTATCCTTTTATTTATAAGGATATATTTATTGATATTTTTTTTATGATTGCATGATTTTTCCACAGCAATTTCAAGCTAGTTATATTTAATTCGCCCTTAACAGACTTCAGAAAAAGAGCTCTTTTTACGAGGACATCTGCGTTTTGCTTTGCAAGTGAACTTCAATGACTAATATCTGTGGATGAATTCAATCATCAAAAAGTAATAATAAATTGTCAGTTGGTCAAACGATCGAAAGTACGTTTACGTTAAAAATAATCCTAACGGAAAGGAAAGGAATTTAAAACAAATTTTTTAATTTTGTGTTTTTTTTTATTATTCTAAATTTTTGTATTTTTTTTGTATAACACTTTAAACAAAATTTTATAAAGACATTTGGCTGTAGTATTAAGGATTCTTGTTAGTATTAGGTATTTTCTTTTAAATAAATATGATGTGACTAATATAGATAAAAAGATGTGTTAAACAAAAAATATGGAGGATTAGAAGGATGAGGTAAGTGATGGATGTGGGCGGTTTATAGGGGTCACCAGGAGTATAATAGGAATTCAGTGATCATGGTAGGGTGGGCGAACTTAAGGCCATCGGTTGAGGTTTCACTGGTGTTGTTGTACCTTTTTTTAACTTCCGTTTGATGAGTTTCCTTTTTTTACGTTGCGTGCCAGAGGCTGATGGTATCCGGGTTGGGACTACGCCCGAGAGAAAAAGACTGGGTTGGCCGGAGTCTGAATGGGAAACATCCCCAAGCCGCCTCATGGCGCACGTAACAATGACGAGACATCGAGCATTTGGTTGGATGTCACGTACTGTTATGCGTTTGATCAAACAGGGCATAACATGACGAGCGTTTTCTGTCCATTGCATATACAGAGAAATATATATATATAATTCGCTTCCAATTTCTTATTACCATATGTTTACAGCAATGTAAAAAAGTAGTAGGCAAAATAAATTGCGATCGAATGCGGTGATCTAAAAAATTACAGCGATCGAAATGTTTACAGCGATCGAAACAGAACTCGATGACGAATGTAGTGATTTGGCCCCTGTTGTGCGCTCTACTGTTATGTCGTGGCCGGCCTCGTGGTGACATTAAAAGCCAGTTCAGACACTGCAATTTCTCGGACCTCCGCTTGAAGGATCGTACTATGATCGAACAAGCGGAAATAAAATAAAAGTCCCAGTCCTCATTTGTTTCCAGTCGGCATTTGTGATCCACATCCGTCGATCCACGAGTCTCTGCGGGAATTAATATTTTACAAGAGACAGCTACAATTTTTTCAGGTATCCGGTCCGATACAATTGATTCTCCTGTTGCTACCTGTAAATTTTGACGGTATTTTTATTATTTATCCTCTCATTCGTTGCCCTCAGCTTTATGCCCGACGACCTATTCATATCGTATCTATTGGGTGAACATATAAAATTGTCTCTATAGCCCTAGTTGGTGTTGTTCTCATTGTACCGCAGATAGTTATTACATTTTTATCAATAGCTGTCCACCAGACTCCTGTTGCATATGTTAGAACACGTCAGTGTGTCATCCTTGGATTGAAACCGCATTTTGACATTGTGACACAGTCAATAGTAAGTCAGTAGTTATTCAAAATTGAAGTTTCCTACAGTTCTAGTTCGTTGGTGGCTGTTAAGTAAAACCGCTACGTAGAAGGAACTTCGGAAGCAAAATTATAAAGACATGCTACCGGTGTGAATTTAATCATTCCTCGACATTTTCTTATATAGCTGTTTATATATGCTTTGACTCTGTTTAAAAAACCTTGGTCCGCATTTGTTGTTGTTGTAGCAGCTCATACAGCTGTTTTCATTTTCTGACTCCATTCAATTTAGTTCTGCCTACACTCCCACTGCGGCCGGTTCTATGCACCGGATTGACTCAGAGGAACAATCCTTTGACCAGGGGCCGCCAACCCAGAATATACATACATGTCCGCATTTGTCAGTGCGGCGGATGCATACTCCAATTTCCATCTAATAAAGCTTTTAAAAAGTCGAAGTGGTTTCTCTGTTGACAAATTTGTTTCGATTTTCTACAAAGACCTAAAATGGTAAAGACTAGCCAAAATGCATTTTGAGCAAATTTTTTGTGTATAATACATAGAGTAACAGCTCATGACAGAGTTATGTTACTATAAAAACCATAATTACCGAAAGGAATGGCAAATAAAATTATGAAAAATCCAAAAATCTGCTTTCAAAATTCTATTCCATAGACGTTTCCGAAAATTTGCATTTTGCCTTAGCGGTTTAAATCAGTTAATATTGGTAACTATGTTTTTTTTTTTTTTTTTTTTTTTTGTTTCGAACGTTCCTACGCCTCACATTCCCACCCCTGCCGACCGAGGGGTCGACCTCCCTTTACGGAGGGATCGCGTACACATCATGATCCGCATCATAATGGGAATTCAGTTGGAAATTGAAAACCAGCTACAGAATCTAATTCATCAGCTAGTTTGTCAAATAATAAAACATGTATGTTAATTGTTTAAAAATAAAATTATTCTAGATTTAATAACTTCTAAACTCATACAAAAATCTACATTACAATACACAGAATTAAAGTCAATACACATTTTATTAAGAGGTTCGCCCATTGAATAATTCGTGCGGTGAAAATCAGTATATAATAATTGGTAGTATCTACTAGATCTAAAAGGAACATTAATTCTAATAGATGAGATTAGGAAATCTGAAGGTATATAACCATTTAATATTTTTAGTACAAACATGGAGTTCAACATAATACGTCTGCTTTTAAGTGTAGGCAATCTAATTAATTTTAGCCTGCTAGCATAAGAAGGCAAAACAAAATCACTATTCCAATGTAAAGCTCGTAAAGCAAATAGCAGAAATTGTTTTTGCACGGATTCTATTTTATCTGAATATATTGCATATTGAGGATCCCATACAACAGAACCATATTCCAATATAGGTCTAACAAGAGACGTAAATAATTGTTTTGTTATATATGGATCAGAAAATTCTTTGGCCCACCGTTTAACAAAACCTAAAACACCATTTGCTTTATTTACCATTGTTATTACATGGCTATTAAAATTTAATTTTGGATCCATCAAGAGGCCTAGATCGACAAATGAATCTACAGTTGATAATGAATGACCGTCAATATTATATTGTAATATCAGAGAAGAAGATCTGGAGAAGCACATATGCTTACATTTGCTTAAATTTAACTCCATACAATTTAACTTGCACCATTTAAAAAGGCTATCTAAATCGTTTTGAAGTAAACTGGCTCGTTTATCACAATTATGGGAAATGAATAATTTAACATCATCTGCGTACATTAACAATTTCGAGTAATTTATGGAATTAGGTAAATCGTTGATAAATAAAAGAAAGAGGACCGGTCCAAGGTGACTTCCTTGCGGAACAACCGATGGAACGCTCATCGTTTTGGATAGATACCCTTCAAACAAAACTAGTTGTGATCTATCTTTTAAGTAAGATGATATCCATTTGACTAAGTTTGTGTTGAAACCCATATAATTTAATTTATATATTAGGAGTTCATGGTTAACCCTATCAAAAGCTTTACTAAAATCAGTATAAATTGTATCAGTTTGTTTACGCTGAACAAATCCTTTTATTACTGTTGACGTAAATTGTATAAGATTTGTTGTAGTTGAAAGACCACTACGAAAACCATGCTGATATGGACTCAATATAGATTGAATTTTCTGTGAAATTACTGCAGTAATTAATTTTTCAAACAATTTTGGTATGGCACTTAATTTTGCAATTCCTCTATAATTTGACACATTAGTAAGACTACCAGACTTATGTAAAAGTATAATATAAGATTTTTTCCAGAAAGTAGGAAAGTGACCAAATTTAAGTGAATAATTTAACAATATAGTTAACGGAAGTGCTAATGTTTCTGAACTATATTTAAGAATTATATTAGGTATGCCATCCGGTCCTGGACATTTAATCGATTTTAAACTACGCAGACTATTGTACACATCCTGACGTTGTAGAAAAGGCATACAAATTTGATCAGCCTGTGACAACTTATAAGGATACGAATCTTTAATTTGGCAAGATGTACTGGAATAGGTTGTTGCAAAAAAATCTGCGAAACATTCAGCAATATCTGTGCCTGTGACAAATTCTTTATTGTTATATTTCAATACTGAGGGCTTTGAGGAAACTTTTCGTTTTAGATTAACAAAATCATAAAAAGATTAAGGATTGGATTTAAAATTATTTTTAATCTTGTCTAGGTAAAGATTATACAATCTACGAGACTCTAAAGTATATTTAGATCTAGCAACAGAGTAATTAGTGTAGTCTATTGTTAAGCCTGATTTTTTATATTTACGAAAAAGCTTATTTTTAGAGTTTTTTAAACTTGATAACTCAGAGGTTATCCATGGATATTTATTTGAATTTTTAACTCTAGTGGTTGGAACACATTCCAGTTTAAATCTATTTAAAATATCATAAAATTTATCAATTACATATTCTAAATCTTTATGGCTGTTACACAGGCACACAGAAGCCCAATTTACGGAGGAAATGAGGGTATTAAATTTTCGAAAATTAGTTTTTTTGTAATTAAGGACAGTTTTAAATGAGTCGGACTGACTTTCTTCAATTACATAACTGTGAGTCATGGAGATATATAAAGTTGGATGGTATATATCTTCAGGAGTGCATATTGTGGCAAAAAAATCTGCGAAACATTCAGCAATATCTGTGCCTGTGACAAATTCTTTATTGTTATATTTCAATACTGAGGGCTTTGAGGAAACTTTTCGTTTTAGATTAACAAAATCATAAAAAGATTAAGGATTGGATTTAAAATTATTTTTAATCTTGTCTAGGTAAAGATTATACAATCTACGAGACTCTAAAGTATATTTAGATCTAGCAACAGAGTAATTAGTGTAGTCTATTGTTAAGCCTGATTTTTTATATTTACGAAAAAGCTTATTTGTAGAGTTTTTTAAACTTGATAACTCAGAGGTTATCCATGGATATTTATTTGAATTTTTAACTCTAGTGGTTGGAACACATTCCAGTTTAAATCTATTTAAAATATCATAAAATTTATCAATTACATATTCTAAATCTTTATGGCTGTTACACAGGCACACAGAAGCCCAATTTACGGAGGAAATGAGGGTATTAAATTTTCGAAAATTAGTTTTTTTGTAATTAAGGACAGTTTTAAATGAGTCGGACTGACTTTCTTCAATTACATAACAGTGAGTCATGGAGATATATAAAGTTGGATGGTATATATCTTCAGGAGTGCATATTGGAGGAATTCTGAATATATCAAAATGCTGTGTTATATTTACAAACGCCAAATCAAGAATTTTGCCGAGGGAATTTTTCACACTGTTTATTTGATAAAGATTTAAGTCACACAAACTATTTATAACATCAAATGTATACATTCATTTCATTTCGGATGGCAAAGGAATCAAAGCTTCAGAATCTGGCATTGGAAGCCACCTAATGGAGGGCATATTAAAATCACCAAGGATCAGAATGCGATCGGAATCTTTCATTTTTTCAGTGATTAAATTTATTGCTGATAAATGCTGATTATAAATGTCAAGTGAAGATGAAGGGGGAATATAAGAGCAAGTTACAAACAATTTAGATATGCCCAATTCAATGGATACACCAACAAATTCTATATCAAGAAAATCATTTAGATCAATTAAATTAGTGGTATATTTGGTATCAACTGCAATAATTACGCCACCAACTTTTTTAATGATATCATAACAACAGAGGTATTTTCACAGGGTTGCCATATTTTGACTCTGTCTTGTCCTATCTTTATACTTCTATGGCCCGTTCTTATATCTTCCCTTTATAGTCCACTTTTGTTATTCCTTACTTTAGGAAAAGTGAAAGATAAAGTTCACATTATCGGATTTTAGGTTAAAAATAATAAACAAAACGAATTTGTAATTAATTTCGTGAAATAAATTTATAATTCAGTTCTTCAATATAAAATAAATGATTTGCGTTATCCATTTCTTTATTTAAATATATATATTTTGCTGCTATTATCATATTATCAATATAAAATATGGAAACATGAATTCAGTAAACTTTACATTAAAACATAAAGGGAAGATGGTCTGGCCTTTTGCTTATCGGACAGTTTTTATTTAAATGAGACTTGTAATAACGAAAAACGATTTATGTGTCCGAAAACATCACTTTTTTATCTATCGGAAAGAAGTAATAACCTGCCTATGTCTTTGTTTTCTACTCCGTTAGACTTATTTGAGGCAATTTAAAAACTCAAATCTTTTATATATTTCTATTATTTTGTTGTTAATTCTATCACAAATAACATCTATTTTGCAAACTCTTCTATAAGAATAAGTAGTTATAGTCTTATTGGCATTAAAATTTAAACGTATGTCTTTACATCTATCGGAAACTCCCTCATTTTAGATAAAATTATATTAAAATCTTGTATCGTTGTTATTATCAGGCATGTCAAAAATCGTATCGAAATGGTTTGAATTTCGTAATTCATAATCCTTCGTTTTTATTTTAGCTTCTTCAGATTTCGTACGATTTGGTGAACTTTGAATTCAGTGTAAATATGGCAACATTATATATTGAATATGGTAACATTAGGGGAATAAATGGGGAATAAAAAGAAAACGCATGATTAGAAGTGTTTAAAGAGTTTTTAGTGCAAAAAGAAAAATTGCAATTGATTGCTCAATTTCACTGATCACATATTTGTTGGTGGCCAACAGCTTTTGGATTTTCCATTTTATTGTGACACAATTTTTTTTAACGTATACTGTCCAGTCTGACCGTGTCTTTTTCCACCATCGGGTGGTCTCGAGGAATTTTGTTTTTCGGTAAGCTGTGACCAACTTGTTTCGGCAACCACTCGATTACCTCTCTAGATGCTGGCGGCTCTCCATAAAATCTATTACAATGGTTTCCAGTGCCGAATTCCTGTGCCTGTCCCTACAATATTAATTATTGATTAATTGATTAAACAGCACATCATTTCAAAATACATATTTCACCTTTTTTAAGATAATTACATTTTTTTACATATATATATATATATATATATATATATATATATATATATATATATATATATATATATATATATATATATATGTTCTCAAAAAAAGCAGCTGATCATAAAACATTAGATACATTTTAAATTAAATTTATTAATGAACTTCTTATATAACTGAGGTATACGTTCGATAAATACCCTGTTCCAGAACATGTAAGAATCTAGTAGTTTTTGCAATTTATAGTATTCTTCAATAACCAAATCAATTTTATAAATCAAATCAAAATTATAAATCAAATGGATTTTTTAATTAAGGAAATGTCAAAACGTTATTATTTATTACTAAGAATTCGTAGCGCAATCGTAAAAGCAGGTAGCGTTGGTTTATTGATAATAGTAGCATGTTGCTGCTATTTTTTGAAGGAACACATTTGTATGACACACTGTTCGACATCCTCATTTATTGGTCAATGCGTGTTATGACGATGGGTTTGAGTCTGACCGACATGACGAGACATCGAGCATTTGGTTGGATGTCACGTACTGTTATGCGTTTGATCAAACAGGGCATAACATGACGAGCGTTTCCTGTCCATTGCATATACAGAGAAATATATATATATAATTCGCTTCCAATTTCTTATTACCATATGTTTACAGCAATGTAAAAAAGTAGTAGGCAAAATAAATTGCGATCGAATGCGGTGATCTAAAAAATTACAGCGATCGAAATGTTTACAGCGATCGAAACAGAACTCGATGACGAATGTAGTGATTTGGCCCCTGTTGTGCGCTCTACTGTTATGTCGTGGCCGGCCTCGTGGTGACATTAAAATCCAGTTCAGACACTGCAATTTCTCGGACCTCCGCTTGAAGGATCGTACTATGATCGGACAAGCGGAAATAAAATAAAAGTCCCAGTCCTCATTTGTTTCCAGTCGGCATTTGTGATCCACATCCGTCGATCCACGAGTCTCTGCGGGAATTAATATTTCACAAGAGGCAGCTACAATTTTTTCAGGTATCCGGTCCGATACAATTGATTCTCCTGTTGCTACCTGTAAATTTTGACGGTATTTTTATTATTTATCCTCTCATTCGTTGCCCTCAGCCTTATGCCCGACGACCTATTCATATCGTATCTATTGGGTGAACATATAAAATTGTCTCTATAGCCCTAGTTGGTGTTGTTCTCATTGTACCGCAGATAGTTATTACATTTTTATCAATAGCTGTCCACCAGACTACTGTTGCATATGTTAGAACACGTCAGTGTGTCATCCTTGGATTGAAACCGCATTTTGACATTGTGACACAGTCAATAGTAAGTCAGTAGATATTCAAAATTGAAGTTTCCTACAGTTCTAGTTCGTTGGTGGCTGTTAAGTAAAACCGCTACGTAGAATGAACTTCAGACGCAAAATTATAAAGACATGCTACCGGTGTGAATTTAATCATTCCTCGACATTTTCTTATATAGCTGTTTATATTTCGCATTTGTTGTTGTTGTAGCAGCTCATACAGCTGTTTTCATTTTCTGACTCCATTCAATTTAGTTCTGCCTACACTCTCACTGCGGCCGGTTCTATGCACCGGATTGACTCAGAGGAACAATCCTTTGACCAGGGGCCGCCAACCCAGAATATACATACATGTCCGCATTTGTCAGTGCGGCGGATGCATACTCCAATTTCCATCTAATAAAGCTTTTAAAAAGTCGAAGTGGTTTCTCTGTTGTGTAATGGACCACTTGTATTGGTATATAACGAAAATGAAACCAACTGATTTTATTGGGAAAGAGGAGTGGGCGGGAGCCATGCAAGGGCTAGCTAACAGTCGGGGTTGGGGTGGATCTTACTCTCTCAATTCCCATTTACATTTTGTTTGGTCCACACTAGAAATAAATTTATTTTAGACTCCCTGATCTTAAAGATGGAATATGAACTATGAATTGACCCTAATCAAATGCTGACAAAGAATACCCCATGTTGGTCAATAATGCTGAAATTATACGAATCTCAATCAAAATACATATTTGGATCTCCTGATGGTGTGGAGTCCTGTGTCCGCAGCCCTCCCAACCAATGATTTTAACGAGGCACATTATCTTAGTTAAAATCCCTAAAGTAGTTATTTAAGTCACTTTACGATTACACCTTGTAAGAAAATTTTAATCAGTTTATTCACTCATTTTTGTAAACTTCAAAAACAAAAATTATTAGCAAACATAAAAATTATTATATAAGAGCTTCAAATTAGCACAAAAAAACTTAATTCAAGATACAAAATTACTCTGTATGCCTATCGTAGGGCTATCGTTAAATCTATTCTTTAACATAATTATGATGATGATAATGTAAGACACTTTATAAGAAAGAACAGAAAGAACAACAAAAACAATTCTTCCGAATCTGTTATAGGAATTGAATGCAGTAAGTAATAAAAGCAAGCGACATATCAAATGTAATGATGATGAGGTTGTTGTTTTTTTTTTTTATTTTGTTCTTTCTTTGGCGATGTAACAAGCAATGCAAAAGATCAATGTTATTTTGTTTTGATTAATTTACTCACCAAACAAAAACACCGCTGGTAGAGGCCTCTTCCATTATGGTAGTTGGTAGTTCTTTGTTGTTGCTATGCTGCGATGAAGATCAATTTTTACTTTTGCGTTGCTTACATACCGAAGTTCAATCTAACAACGTGATTATCATCTCCATGTAATTAATGATATATGGGTAACTCCATACGTATTTTTTTAACTTAATTGTAGGTATTATTTTTTTAAATATTAGGTTATTGTAGGAAGTGATGATGAAACAGAACTGACAGGCGTATTTAATTCAGGCTGGGTTGAAAGTTGCGTTGAAACTTTCAGAATTTTATGGCAACGGTAGAAAATAAATTGTAAAATTGTCAGCTTCTTAAGACGTAATTGACTGAATAAGCAGACTCCAATATGAAATTGTGGAAATACAATATCCACTGACCCGACTTGACGTAATTGGAAGTTTTTGTACCAAATTTCGGGAAGATTTACAAAACCACAATTTTCAAGCAGTTTGTCTTGGCAGTTTTAGATATAACGTCAGGTAGCCAAACAGACTGCTATTTAATTCTGTATTTGGAAATCTAACTTGTCCTGGATTTGTAGAATAGCGTTTAAGTGGTGGCTCCTCAGAGCCCCCAACACGGTATAAAAAGGTTTTATAACCTTTAAAATAATGGATAGCGGTATTGTTTCCCGTGATATAGAGAATGGTTATCCTCTGGCAGAGGTAACACAAAAAATCACGTGGGCCGCGTGGCGAATATGGGGTACCTTTTCTCTCGATATTTTGTGTTTTTTTTAGGGTGAGGAACTGTGAAGAAAACTTCAGCAATTGAACGAATCAATTTTACAAAATATTAAAAAACTTAACAGGTTGAAAACGTTTAATTGTCACAATATGTTTTATAGTTCTTTGCTGGTTGGTGGATCGATAGAAAAGAATGATGAAGACGATTAGCTGGTCTAAGTAAACCTCATGCAAGGGCAAGTTGAAACAAGAGAGAGAATGCAGTGTAGTGTTTAATAATCACTGCCTTATTGATTGACGTACGTTGTTTAACATGATATAATGTTAAGTACTGTACAGTAAGTGTACGTTAATTTTGAAACTCATATTACAGTTGACAAATTTGTTTCGATTTTCTACAAAGACCTAAAATGGTAAAGACTAGCCAAAATGCATTTTGAGCAAATTTTTTGTGTACAATACATAGAGTAACAGCTCATGACAGAGTTATGTTACTATAAAAACCATACTTACCGAAAGGAATGGCAAATAAAATTATGAAAAATCCAAAAATCTGCTTTCAAAATTCTATTCCATAGACGTTTCCGAAAATTTGCATTTTGCCTTAGCGGTTTAAATCAGTTAATATTGGTAACTATGTTGTTATGATATCATAACAACAGAGGTATTTTCACAGGGTTGCCATATTTTGACTCTGTTCTTATATCTTCCCTTTATAGTCCACTTTTGTTATTCCTTACTTTAGGAAAAGTGAAGGATAAAGTTCACATTATCGGATTTTAGGTTAAAAATAATAAACAAAACGAATTTGTAATTAATTTCGTGAAATAAATTCATAATTCAGTTCTTCAATATAAAATAAATGATTTGCGTTATCCATTTCTTTATTTAAATATATATATATTTTGCTGCTATTACCATATTATCAATATAAAATATGGAAACATGAATTCAGTAAACTTTACATTAAAACATAAAGGGAAGATGGTCTGGCCTTTTGCTTATCGGACAGTTTTTATTTAAATGAGACTTGTAATAACGAAAAACGATTTATGTGTCCGAAAACATCACTTTTTTATCTATCGGAAAGAAGTATTAACCGGCCTATGTCTTTGTTTTCTACTCCGTTAGACTTATTTGAGGCAATTTAAAAACTCAAATCTTTTATATATTTCTATTATTTTGTTGTTAATTCTATCACAAATAACATCTATTTTGCAAACTCTTCTATAAGAATAAGTAGTTATAGTCTTATTGGTATTAAAATTTAAACGTATGTCTTTACATCTATCGGAAACTCCCTCATTTTAGATAAAATTATATTAAAATCTTGTATCGTTTTTATTATCAGTATCGAAATGGTTTGAATTTCGTAATTCATAATCCTTCGTTTTTATTTTAGCTTTTTCAGATTTCGTACGATTTGGTGAACTTTGAATTCAGTGTAAATATGGCAACATTATATGTTGAATATGGTAACATTAGGGGAATGAATGAGGAATCAAAAGAAAACGCATGATTAGAAGTGTTTAAAGAGTTTTTAGTGCAAAAAGAAAAATTGCAATTGATTGCTCAATTTCACTGATCACATATTTGTTGGTGGCCAACAGCTTTTGGATTTTCCATTTTATTGTGACACAATTTTTTTAACGTATACTGTCCAGTCTGACCGTGTCTTTTTCCACCATCGGGTGGTCCCGAGGAATTTTGTTTTTCGGTAAGCTCTGACCAACTTGTTTCGGCAACCACTCGATTACCTCTCTAGATGCTGGCGGCTCTCCATAAAACCTATTACAATGGTTTCCAGTGCCGAATTCCTGTGCCTGCCCCTACAATATTAATTATTGAGTACAGTACCTCCCTATATTCGTTATTTTGACGAGTTTGTGTACAATACCCACTGAAATTATTTGAGATATCGTATTTGACGTTAGTAATGGATGCTATAGCCTGTGACAGAAAATTGTCTATGCTGGTCCAGATCTTCTCACAGCTCCGATATAACGGTACCTCCCTATATACGATATTTTCATGATTTTAGCTACATTATTCACCGTTTATTTCAAGTTTCGAATTTGAATTTGGCAATGGCTAATGGCAAACAATGCCTATGTAGGTTCACGTCGTATAGACCCCAATATAACGGCTATATACGGTATTTTTTAAATTTTTAAGGATTTTATTTTTTGAAAATTTCTAAATTCGTTCCAAATGGTGGAGGGTATGTGCGAGGTTTATGTATTTTTAATTGAAACAAAGACACATTTACATAAAAAATTAACAAAACTTATATATTTTTTTTTTGAAAGAAATACAAGAACTCAAAAAATTATAATTTAAAAAAAAGTATTTTCTTGGCTATTTAAAATTCAAAGAAGAAGTGATGTAAGTTTACAAGTACAAACATTGTAAAGTGTGCACCTACATTACCCCCTTCCTAGTGAAAACTATACAGATTTCTCTTTCGATTTGATAGGAGTGATTTCTTGATTTATATCAATTTCTGAATGTTCAATTTCTATAAATGCTTGTTTAAGTCGATCAATTATGATGTTATCTGTCTTGCTTCCGATTTGAAGAGTAAAATATTTTGGAAATCTCTTGATCACTCTGTAAGGTCCATAAAACTTTTGTTCAAGAGGTTTAAGTACACGATCATTCCTTATCCACACATGGGAACATACATTCAATTCCTTGTTGATAAATATATTTGAACTGCTCTTATTTGAAGTTGTTGCTGGTTTAATTCTGGACATTAATGTTTGAAGATGTAATAGAAAATCATCTGAATCTAGAACGACATTACTTTCGGTGAACATTTGACCAGGAACATGAAGTGTTTCGCCATATACCATTTCGACTGGAGAACAATTAATAGTATCTTTTAATTAATAGTATCTTAGTATCTATCAATTAATAGTATCTTAGCCCAAGCAATACTTAAGGCAAAGACCTTGTCCATTGAGTTTTGTTGTGGCATATCAATGCGGATTTAAGAGTTCTGTGAAAACGTTCAACTAATACATTCGAATTGGATGATAAGACGTCCAATGTTTTAATCGAGTTCCCAATAACTTTAATAGATTCCGAAAAGTATTCGATGTGAACTGGCCCTCTGTCCGTGTGAACAATATCGGGAGAACCAAAACGAGATACCCAGCCATTTAAGAAACTTTGGGACACAGTTTCAGCTGTAATATTCGGCATTGGTATTGCTTCCATCCATCGGGTTAATCGATCAAGAATATAGCGATGATCATCTGATAGTGGAAATGGGCCAACTATATCTAAGTGCACCTCTGCAAAACGTCGCGATGATAATGAATATGTCCCGATTGGACTTTTTGTATGGCGAGTTATTTTTGATCGTTGACAATCCTGACAAGATTTTGTCCATTGTGCACAATCTCTTTTCATAAAAGGCCAGCAATAACGTTCAGTGACAAGTTTTACGGAAGATCTTGAACCAGGATGAGATAAATTGTGTAAACCGTAAAATACTGATTTTCGCAATTGAACTGGAACATATGGTATTGGATTATTAGCTTGAGAGACATCACAAAATATCTTCATATTTGAGGCAGGAATTGTAATGAGTTGTAAATTCATTGATGTTTCGGATTTCAACAAATCTTGAAGTTCTTGATCGCTTTGTTGAAGTTTTGAAAATTCCTCAAATAATGATAATGATTCTCCACGGGAGAATGTATCTGCCACGATGTTTTCATTACCCTTAATGTACCTTAAATCCGTTGAAAATTGGCCAATAAAATTTAATTGTCGAAATTGACGAGGACTTGCTTTTTCTGGCTTTTGAGAAAAAGCGTAAATTAGTGGCTTGTGATCAGTATGGATTGAAAACGAACGGCCTTCTAGGTAGTCCCGAAAATACTTAACAGCTTCATAAATCGCTAATAGTTCTCGATCGTAAGTACTATAGCGTTGCTGACCATTATCTTCTTTGTAAAGAAAGATAATGGTTGTAACTCACCATCGATTCTCTGTTCCAAAACAGCTCCTAAAGCTAAATCTGATGCATCTAAATGGATAATTCAGCATCACTAACGGGATGAAATAACAACACTGCATTTGATAAGCTTGACTTACATTGCGGAAATGATTTTTCCGCTTCCTTAGTCTAAATAACAGGTCGTTTATCATTTTTCACCACATTTTTGAGAAGTTGTTTTAGTGGGGCTTGTTCTGTCGCTGTATTAGGTAAAAACCGTCTATAAAAGTTTTCCATTCCGAGAAAGTGTCGTAAGTCCTTTATAGTCGAAGGCTTAGGGATACTTTCAATTTCATCAACTTTGCTTCGAATGGGTTGCATTCCAGTTGATGATATTCGGAAACCAAGGAAATCAATTTCACTATTACCGAAAGAACATTTACCTTGATTGACGACAATGCCATATTTTTGAAACCCCTCAAAACCAATCTTTAGATGCTCCAAATGTTCAGCAGGCGATTTTGAAAATATAAGGACATCGTCAATATAGACAAATACAAAAGGTAAACCACGTAGTATCCATTAAACGTTGGAAACTTTGGGCGGCATTTCGCAATCCAAACGGCATTTTGACAAATTCGTATAAACCAAATGAAGTAGTGATAGCAATTTTTGGTACGTCGTCAGGAAATACAGGAATTTGATAGAATGCGCGTGCCAAATCCAACTTTGAAAATATGCAGCTACCGGCTATGTTAATGTTGGCATCAGTTATAAAATGTATTTGATAACGATCAGGTACCGTAATTTTATTTAAAAATCGGTAATCTCCAACACATCTCCACTCACCATTTTTCTTGGGAACCATATGAAGAGGGTTCGGCCAATTACTACTTGATGATCTAATAATTCCATGTTCGATCATATACTCAAAATCTTTTTTGGCAATTTGAAAACAATTTTGATCTAAGCGCCGTGGTTTTGCATACACGGGTGGTCTAGTCGTTTCAATATGATGATATATTCCATGTCCCGGGAAATTTCATTAACAATTTATTGTACACAGAGTCATATTTCACCAATGTTGTTATGCCTAGTGACGGATATTTAGAAATTTTCGCTGAAACTTGCAGATCAGTTTTACCATCAATCAATGCTTTACGCTTAAGATCAGGAAGAAGATGAAGATGTTTTAAAAAATCAGAACCAATAATGGGTTTTGTAACATGTGCTATAATAAAGTTCCAAGAAAAATTTCTCCGTAATCCAAAATCTATATGCATAATTTTCTGACCGAAAGTACGAATTGAAGAACCATTAGCAGCAAAAATTTTAATACCACAGTCTGACGTTTTTGAAGTCTTGAAACTCGGAGGAATTACAGACACATCGGCTCCGGTGTCAATTAAAAAATCTCTATTGGAAAGCTTATCTTTAACAAAAAGGCGACACGAGATACCACTGTCATCTGGAATTGTCGCAACTTCCGAGTGGTCCTCTAGTTTTTTGAGAAAGAGCATGGGGACACACACTTTGTTGCCTTTTCAGCGAACCGATTATGGTACCAACACCAGTCTCTGCGTCCTGATTTACTTCTGCTACGTGATTTGCTGTTATTACCTGTCTCTGAACGAGTTTTAGAGCGGTTTCTAGAAAAGTTGTTGAACTTCTTTTCTAAAGCTTCAATTTGACGGGATATTTTGGTCAGATCAATACTGCCAGCTGCAGCAGTTACTTCATAAAGTTGTGGCGAACGTAGGCTCATGATCTTATCTGCTTGCAGAGCTAACGAAGACAAATGCTTTACTTGAATTATTGTTAAAATAGACCGAACATCTTCTGGAAGTTGTTCCAAAAATAGCGTCTTTAGAACAGCATCATTTAATTGACCAGAAGCAAGATTTTTCATAACTTAAAGCAAATGCGATGGTTTTTGATCTCCTAATTCTTGACTTTTCAGCAGTCTGCGGAGTTTTGATTCCTGAGATTCGGAAAAAGTTTCCATAAGGCGATTTTAACGGCAACAAATCTACCATCAGCAGGAGGGGATTCCAAAATATCACAAATATGAGGAAGAAAATTTGAATCGATATTTGCTATAACGTATTGGAATTTGGTCTCATCGCGAGTGATACCAGAAATTGCAAAAATAGCTTCAACCTGCATAAACCATTATTTTGGATTTTCTTTCCAGAATGGAGGCAGCTTGTGGACACTAGAAGCAGCAACATTACGGGCTTGAGGGCTTTCATTCCGACCATCTGCTAATTGATCCGAATTGTCCGCGGAATTGGGCATTGTTACATTAGTTTTGTATTTGTTTTTATACCCTCCACCATACTATGGAGGATATATTAACTTTGTCATTCCGTTTGTAACTCCTCGAAATACTCATGTCAGACCCAACAAAGTATATATATTCTTGATCAGCGTAAAATTCTAAGTCGATTTAGCGATGTTCGTCTGTCTGTCTGTCCGTCTGTTTGTTGTAATCACGCTATCTTTCGAATGAATTGAGATAGATGGCTAAACTGTTTATTTTTCCAGTAGGCAGTATTTTGATGATTTTAGCGACATTATTCACGGGAATTGTTTCAAATTTGGTATTTGAAGTTCAAAATGGATACTACACCATAAGACGGAAAATTGTCTGTGCAGGTTCACGTCTTTGTATAGCCCCCATATAACGGTACCTCCCGATATTCGGTATTTTGATGATTCTAGCGACATTATTTACGGGAATTGTTTTAAATTTGGTATTTGAAGTTCAAAATGGATACTACACCCTAAGACAGAAAATTGTCTGTGCAGGTCCACGTCTTCATATAGCCCTCATATAACGGCACTGTTAAGTATTTTCGGGACTACCTAGTAGGCCGTTCGTTTTCAATCTATACTGATCACAAGCCACTAATTTACGCTTTTTCTCAAAAGCCAGAAAAAGCAAGTCCTCGTCAACTTCGACAATTAAATTTTATTGGCCAATTTTCAACGGATTTAAGGTACATTAAGGGTAATGAAAACATCGTGGCAGATACATTCTCCCGTGGAGAATCATTATCATTATTGGATTTTGAGGAATTTTCAAAACTTCAACAAAGCGATCAAGAACTTCAAGATTTGTTGAAATCCGAAACATCAATGAATTTACAACTCATTACAATTCCTGCCTCAAATACGAAGATATTTTGTGATGTCTCTCAAGCTAATAATCCAATACCATATGTTCCAGTTCAATTGCGAAAATCAGTATTTTACGGTTTACACAATTTATCTCATCCTGGTTCAAGATCTTCCGTAAAACTTGTCACTGAACGTTATTGCTGGCCTTTTATGAAAAGAGATTGTGCACAATGGACAAAATCTTGTCAGGATTGTCAACGATCAAAAATAACTCGCCATACAAAAAGTCCAATCGGGACATATTCATTATCATCGCGACGTTTTGCAGAGGTGTACTTAGATATAGTTACCTGCATTGATCGATTAACCCGATGAATGGAAGCAATACCAATGCCGAATATTACAGCTGAAACTGTGTCCCAAAGTTTCTTAAATGGCTGGGTATCTCGTTTTGGTTCTCCCGATATTGTTCACACGGACAGAGGGCGCCAGTTCACATCGAATACTTTTCGGAATCTATTAAAGTTATTGGGAACTCGATTAAAACATTGGACGTCTTATCATCCAATTCGAATGGATTAGTTGAACGTCTTCACAGAACTCTTAAATCCGCATTGATATGCCACACATTGCTTGGGCTAAAAACTTCGGTAAAAGATACTATTAATTGTTCTCCAGTCGAAATGTTCACCGAAAGTAATGTCGTTCTAGATTCAGATGATTTTCTATTACATCTTCAAACATTAATTTCCAGAATTAAACCAGCAACAACTTCAAATAAGAGCAGTTCAAATATATTTATCAACAAGGAATTGAATGTATGTTCCCATGTGTGGATAAGGAATGATCGTGTACTTAAACCTCTTGAACAAAAGTTTCATGGACCTTACAGAGTGATCAAGAGATTTCCAAAATAATCTTGAGAAATGGTTGTTTATCGGCCTTTTTATTTCCAAAATATTTTACTCTTCAAATCAAGCATTAAACAAGCATTTATAGAAATTGAACATTCAGAAATTGATTTAAGTCAAGAAATCACTCCTATCAAATCGAAAGAGAAATCTGTATCGTTTTCACTAGGAAGGGGGTAATGTAGGTGCACACTTTACAATGTTTGTACTTGTAAACTTACATCACTTCTTCTTTGAATTTTAAATAGTCAAGAAAATACTTTTTTTAAATTATAATTTTTTGAGTTCTTGTATTTCTTTCAAAAAAAATATAAGTTTTGTTAATTTTTTATGTAAATGTGTCTTTGTTTCAATTAAAAATACATAAACCTCGCACATACCCTCCACCATTTGGAACGAATTTGGAAATTTTCAAAAAATAAAATCCTTAAAAATTTTAAAAATACCGAATATAGCCGTTATATTGGGGTCTATATGACGTGGACCTACATAGGCATTGTTTGCCATTAGCCATTGCCAAATTCAAATTCGAAACTTGAAATAAACGGTGAATAATGTAGCTAAAATTATAAAAATATCGTATATAGGGGATACCGTTATATCGGAGCTGTGCGAAGACCTGGACCAGCATAGACAATTTTCTGTCACAGGGTATAACATCCATTACTCACGTCAAATACGATATCTCAAACAATTTCGGTGGTTATTGTACCTAAACTCGTCAAAATAACGAATATAGGGAGGTACTGACAAAACAAATGATTTTGTTGTTGGTTTTGTAAAATAAAATCGACATCATAGACTAACGAATACATAGACAATTGAATGTTAGTTTTGTCTTTTTATGCAGGTAGCTCTCAGGTCGCTTTTGCATAGTCAACATGCTTATTGACGCAGTCGACCTACTCAACTATAAAATACATATTTTTCTATGCCATCACGTCATTTTCACTTATACTTTATTATGGAACAATGTTTAACTGATAAATATACTGCAATTCATAAATGTTTTCGTTGATAAGCGGTTAGAACATATGTTCGTCTATATTTTCATTAGTCTATGCCGACATAACAAAGGTAAACAAAAAGCCAACAGAAATAAAACAAGTTAAAAAGCAGTAAGTTCGGCCGGGCCGAACTTTGAATACCCTCCACCATTTGGAACGAATTTGGAATCCAAAAGCTGTTGGACACCAACAAATATGTGATCAGTGAAATTGAGCAATCAATTGCAATTTTTCTTTTTGCACTAAAAACTCTTTAAACACTTCTAATCATGCGTTTTCTTTTGATTCCTCATTCATTCCCCAAATGTTACCATATTCAATATATAATGTTGCCATATTTACACTGAATTCAAAGTTCACCAAATCGTACGAAATCTGAAGAAGCTAAAATAAAAACGAAGGATTATGAATTACGAAATTCAAACCATTTCGATACTGATAATAAAAACCATACAAGATTTTAATATAATTTTATCTAAAATGAGGGAGTTTCCGATAGATGTAAAGACATACGTTTAAATTTTAATACCAATAAGACTATAACTACTTATTCTTATAGAAGAGTTTGCAAAATAGATGTTATTTGTGATAGAATTAACAACAAAATAATAGAAATATATAAAAGATTTGAGTTTTTAAATTGCCTCAAATAAGTCTAACGGAGTAGAAAACAAAGACATAGGCCGGTTAATACATCTTTCCGATAGATAAAAAAGTTATGTTTTCGGACACATAAATCGTTTTTCGTTATTACAAGTCTCATTTAAGTAAAAACTGTCCGATAAGCAAAAGGCCAGACCATCTTCCCTTTATGTTTTAATGTAAAGTTTACTGAATTCATGTTTCCCTATTTTATATTGATAATATGATAACAGCAGCAAAATATATATATTTAAATAAAGAAATGGATAACGCAAATCATTTATTTTATATTGAAGAACTGAATTATAAATTTATTTCACGAAATTAATTACAAATTCGTTTTGTTTATTATTTTTAACCTAAAATCCGATAATGTGAACTTTATCCTTCACTTTTCCTAAAGTAAGGAATAACAAAACTGGACTATAAAGAGAAGATATAAGAACGGGCCATAGAAGTATAAAGATAGGACAATACAGAGTCAAAATATGGCAACCCTGTAAAATATACCTCTGTTGTTATGATATCATAACAACATAGTTACCAATGTTAACTGATTTAAACCGCTAAGGCAAAATGCAAATTTTCGGAAACGTCTATGGAATAGAATTTTGAAAGCAGATTTTTGGATTTTTCATAATTTTATTTGCCATTCCTTTCGGTAATTATGGTTTTTATAGTAACATAACTCTGTCATGAGCTGTTACTCTATGTATTGTACACAAAAAATTTGCTCAAAATGCATTTTGGCTAGTCTTTACCATTTTAGGTCTTTGTAGAAAATCGAAACAAATTTGTCAACAGAGAAACCACTTCGACTTTTTAAAAGCTTTATTAGATGGATATTGGAGTATGCATCCGCCGCACTGACAAATGCGGACATGTATGTATATTCTGGGTTGGCGGCCCCTGGTCAAAGGATTGTTCCTCTGAGTCAATCCGGTGCATAGAACCGGCCGCAGTGGGAGTGTAGGCAGAACTAAATTGAATGGAGTCAGAAAATGAAAACAGCTGTATGAGCTGCTACAACAACAACAAATGCGGGCCAAGGTTTTTTAAACAGAGTCAAAGCATATATAAACAGCTATATAAGAAAATGTCGAGGAATGATTAAATTCACACCGGTAGCATGTCTTTATAATTTTGCGTCCGAAGTTCCTTCTACGTAGCGGTTTTACTTAACAGCCACCAACGAACTAGAACTGTAGGAAACTTCAATTTTGAATAACTACTGACTTACTATTGACTGTGTCACAATGTCAAAATGCGGTTTCAATCCAAGGATGATACACTGACGTGTTCTAACATATGCAACAGTAGTCTGGTGGACAGCTATAGATAAAAATGTAATAACTATCTGCGGTACAATGAGAACAACACCAACTAGGGCTATAGAGACAATTTTATATGTTCACCCAATAGATACGATATGAATAGGTCGTCGGGCATAAGGCAGAGGGCAACGAATGGGAGGATAAATAATAAAAATACCGTCAAAATTTACAGGCAGCAACAAGAGAATCAATTGTATCGGACCGGATACCTGAAAAAATTGTAGCTGCCTCTTGTGAAATATTAATTCCCGCAGAGACTCGTGGATCGACGGATGTGGATCACAAATGCCGACTGGAAACAAATGAGGACTGGGACCTTTATTTTATTTCCGCTTGTTCGATCATAGTACGATCCTTCAAGCGGAGGTCCGAGAAATTGCAGTGTCTGAACTGGCTTTTAATGTCACCACGAGGCCGGCCACGACATAACAGTAGAGCGCACAACAGGGGCCAAATCACTACATTCGTCATCGAGTTCTGTTTCGATCGCTGTAAACATTTCGATCGCTGTAATTTTTTAGATCACCGCATTCGATCGCAATTTATTTTGCCTACTACTTTTTTACATTGCTGTAAACATATGGTAATAAGAAATTGGAAGCGAATTATATATATATTTCTCTGTATATGCAATGGGCAGAAAACGCTCGTCATGTTATGCCCTGTTTGATCAAACGCATAACAGTACGTGACATCCAACCAAATGCTCGATGTCTCGTCATGTCGGTCAGACTCAAACCCACCGTCATAACACGCATTGACCAATAAATGAGGATGTTGAACAGTGTGTCATACAAATGTGTTCCTTCAAAAAATAACAGCAACATGCTACTATTATCAATAAACCAACGCTACCTGCTTTTACGATTGCGCTACGAATTCTTAGTAATAAATAATAACGTTTTGACATTTCCTTAATAAAAAATCCATTTGATTTATAACTTTGATTTGATTTATAAAATTGATTTGGTTATTGAAGAATAGTATAAATTGTTGCTCTGTTCCAGAACTGCAAGCATGTACCAGATATTATCGACAAAATTGCAAAACTACTAGATTCTTACAAGTTCTGGAACAGAGTATTTATCGAACGTATACCTCAGTTATATAAGAAGTTAATTAATAAATTTAATTTAAAATGTATCTAATGTTTTATGATCAGAATTTTATGAAGATGCCAAAAATAAAATTTCAGCATATTTTCGTACTTAAAAGTTGAAACCTTTTTCTTCAATGAGTGTCAGACCCCGTCCAAAATTACAAACATACGCATTTTATATTTCTAAATGTGTTTATTACTTCACAATAACAACGCACACACAAATTCTCCTCTACCGTCGGAGTAACACACACACACACGCAAACACAATTTGAGCACACGTACACAAATGACACACCATTATGTCGAAGACATGGTTCGCTGTCATCGTCGACATACTGCTTTTTTTGAGAACACCATGCAACTGGTCGAGTCGATCAAGCCACAATCGAACCTTTGACAGTGCCAGACATGAGTCAAAATGGGTGTTGTTGTTGGGGGTCAATGTTGAGCAAATACTTAACAATGTCAATGTTGAGCAAATACTTAACACATGATTGAATAGACAAAGTCAGTGTGCCAAAAAAGCATAATTCATACAATTCGTCTTAATTAATAAAAATTTCAAAATAAGTTTTTGCGATCAAAATATTTTATTTCTGAAAAATTTATACGGCTTCTCTGTGTTTAAATACATGTGGAGAAATGTGTTATGAATGCAAATGTTTATTTGTTTTCCTCGTATTCGGACTCAGAGCATGAGTCCAAAGTGACATTAATAAGGAATAATATTCGTGACAAATTTAGTCCTTTAGCGTTGTCTGAAGAGGTGTAAATGATTCTATTTAAAATAGAATAAAACTTATACTTTCACCAAGTCCTTGTTTCTTTTTGCTTTTTTATCCGCATACAAATCACTACATACTTTGTTTTCGATAGCATACTACCTATCGTGTACAACTTCGAGTAAAAACAATTCGATAACGACTGCGGTGATCGGCGTAAACTACATTACAATGCTGAAGTACTCGATTTCGACTGCGGTGATTTGGCTCAGGCCTATACTGGCTTAAGTGTATGCCCACAAGGACATATGGCGATCGTTTTAGCCCTTCTTTTCAAACTAACCTACTTTAAGAAAAGACTTGTAAATTTGTTTCAATTGAGTATTTAACAAAGAAAAACTTATCGTATTAATAAAAATTATTTAATAAAATGAGCCTCGTCATTATAGTTTTACTTTCATGGCTTTATTTGACTAGTGGGACTTGTCTGCTTGAACTTTTTTTGGATTGCCGTTAAAAAGCGTTTCTCAATTTTGTAGTTTTGCCTTGTTAGGGCAAATATCGTATGTTTATGATTTATATGTTTCAATGTTTTAAAGCTGATACAATATCTGGATATAAAAAATATTTATTTTAAAATTAGGAAACACTTCTTAATTTGCTTACGTATCTCTAAGCCTTCCTCGTGATGTACTGTTATCAGCTTCTCCAAACATTTTTGAGAAAATACTTTTCAATACACAGTTTTTTTGATTTTTCCCGCAAAGGAAATTTTAGTTTCGAAAAACCTTAAAGACCTAAAATCATTTGCAGACCTCACAAAATAAGAATCACGACTTTCACCACAACTGTTTTCTGTTGTCTCCCGAATATTTTTATACCCTTCACCATAGTATGGAAGGTATATTAAATTTGTTATTCCGTTTGTAACACATCGAAATATACGTTTTAGACCCCACAAAGTATATACATTCTTGATCAGCATAAAATTCTATGTCGATTTTGTACATCCATCCGTCTGTGGAAATCACTCCAGCTTCCGAACGAAATGAAGTAGGTTGATAAAATTTTATTCAAATGTATATTACGTTTTGGTACAGCACCCATATAATGGTACCCCCCTATTTTCTGTATTTTGCAAATTCGTTTACTTCTTTCAACTGCTATCTAAATTGTACACTTCACAACAATTAAAAGAATAAAGAAAAAGAAGAAGCAGAGTTTATCAGCTGCAATTTTTTATACTTCTTCTTATTTTGAGAAAAATAAAACTTGTGCTTGACAATATCTCATAATTTGTAGACTTCTATTAGAGAAACCATTATAAACCTGTGTCATTCAACAATTTTTTCAACAAAATATGGAAAAACTAAAGATGGATAATTTTGAAATAATTTTTACAGATGGTTCGGTTTTAAAACATTGCGCTAGTTAGCTTTTGTCCGTAAAAGTTCAGGAATTGTTTTCTCATCAAAAATATATATCATCCATGTCGGTTGAGCAGTAATGTAAGCGCTGGAATACGCTATAAATAATAATCTTAATAAAGTGGCAATTCTCTTCGATAATTTGAGTGGGATTCAAGCTATTGAGTGTGATTCGAATGGAAACTATATAATTTATCAAATAAAGATTACCTCTTCAAAACTCAATGGTGGCATCGAAGTACATCTTATATCCGGGTATACCAATATACATTTGAATGAAGTTCTGGATCAATCAGCAAAACGCGCTAAAGAAATAGGTACTTAAATTGAAACACTTATGCGGATGAAATTGGAGACTAATTTTATTTCATTCTTAAAAATTCTAAAAATAACAAGCCCATTTCCCATCCCGATACTGAATTTAAAAATAATTATCCTATACTTTTCGTTGTAGCGATGTTGCAATAAGGACTGGGCCACGTTTCCTAAATAAATGAAATAAAGAAAATAAAATATTTTTTTTAATGCAGTGAAATGTGACAAGATAAATTACAGCAAATGCAGAGATGGGAATGCTTATTTGAAATGACTTTACATTCTTAACTTTACCATGGCTACTGCACACGTTGGGTACAATTTCCAAATGTTGTTATGGAAAGAAAGAATTATTCCCAACATATTGTAAAAGTCTTCATGCTTCTAATAATGAAATATGTTTCTCATTTATAACCAGAATTCAATATAAAAAACGCTCTTGAAAAAGTTGGAAACAAGCCAACGAAACGTTGAGCAGAATATGAAATAAATTCGTTTATTTTCATTTAATTAACTTGACCATAAAAGCCCAATAAACACATATAGAATTTGTTTTGGTTTAAGAAACTTTATTTTCTAATATATAACTGCATGGAAAGGTTGTCACAATATCGGAAGTTAAGTGTCTTTGAAAATTTCAACAGAATCTTTTGCTAAATCATATGCATATATTTTTTCTTTCGGTTGTATTAATGAATACAAAAGGCAATCTGCTTGGAAGAGTATTATGTGGAATAAGCAATTTTGTTCTGTATGGTTGTGTCATTGTATCCATAAACTAGGTTATAACAGTTATATACAAGAAGAAATTGGCAGCACTAAAATTTAATAAAAATAAGAGTCAGTATACATCATGGTTAAATTAAGAAGGTAATTTCAAATAAGAATACCCATGTTTGCATTTTCTGTAATATACCTTGTCAAATTTCACTGCATAAAAACTGGGTTTCCATCTCTGATTTGAGTATTTACAATGGACTTATAAATATACATTTTGACAATAAGATGTTGTCAAATGAATAATTTCGAAAAAAATTGCAAACATATGTTTGCATGAGTTTTCCTTCTTGATTCTACCTGGTATATAAAAAAATAAGAAAACCTATGAATTGCCATTTTTGGCAAAGAATATAGTCGTAGGCCCTGTAAAAAATTAGTAATTCTCAAATTGATCAGTACATTGTCCTCTACCAAAATGTGTCGATGCTGCAATAGGAAGTGTTTGATATGTTGTGTTTTAGTTTAGGTATTTTGTATTTTTTTGAATGTTGAATATTGAATGCCTTTTGAAATGAATGCATGGTGTTACCTGATTATCGGTATATAAATGTAGAGGCACGAATATAAAGCTATGTATTGTATTTCCTTTTTATATTTCAGACGGAGCCACATTATTATTTGCTATGCATATATTAATAACTTAATATTGTTAAAGGGTCTTCAATAATGGATAATGTAAATCTAATTCCTCTTCTATGCGTACGTGAAGTTTGATTGTGTCATCAATAATGTCACTGGTAATTTTTTCTCGCTCTCAAATCAAAACAAATGATTTTGTTGTTGGTTTTGTAAAATAAAATCGACATCATAGACTAATGAATGCATAGACAATTGAAAGTAATTTTTGTCTTTTTATGCAGGTAGCTCTCAGGTCGCTTTTGCATAGTCAACATGCTGATTGACGCAGTCGACCTACTCAACTATAAAATACATATTTTTCTATGCCATCACGTCATTTTCACATATACTTTATTATGAAACAATGTTTAACTGATAAATATACCGCAATTCATACATTTTTTCGTTGATTAGCGGTGAGAACATATGTTCGTCTATATTTTCATTAGTCTATGTCGACATAACAAAGGTAAAGAAAAAGCCAACAGAAATAAAACTAGTTGAAAAGCCGTAAGTTCGGCCGGGCCGAACTTTGAATACCCTCCACCATTTGGAACGAATTTGGAAATTTTCAAAAAATAAAATCCTTAAAAATTTAAAAAATACCGAATATAGCCGTTTTATTGGGGTCTATACGACGTGGACCTACATAGGCATTGTTTGTCATAAGCCATTACCATATTCAAATTCAAAACTTGAAATAAACGGGGGATAATGAACTAAAATCATCAAAATATCGTATATAGGGGATACCGTTATATCGGAGCTGTGCGAAGACCTGGACCAGCATAGACAATTTTCTGTCACAGGCTATAACATCCATTACTAACGTCAAATACGATATCTCAAACAATTTCGGTGGGTATTGTACATAAACTCGTCAAAATACCGAATATAGGGAGGTACTGATATAAGGGGCCTATACGAAGACCTGGGCCTGCATAGGCAATTTTCTCTCACAGACTGCAGTTCCCATTACGAACTCTAAATACATAATTTGAAACAATTCCGGTGAATAGTGACGCTAAAATCATCAAAATTCCGAATTTTGGGAGGTACCGTTATATGGGAGCTATACGAAGACGTGGACCTGCACCGGCAATTTTCTGTCATAGTCTATAGTATCCATTATGAATCTCAAATACCAAATTTGAAACAATTCCGGTGAAAAATGTCGCTAAATTCATCAAAATACCGAATACAGGGAGGTACCGTTATATGGGGGCTATACGAAGACGTGGACCTGCACCGACAAATATCTGTCTTATACTGTAGTATTCATAACGAACTTCAAATACAAAATTTAAAACAGCTCCGGTGAATAATGTCGCTAAAATCATCACAACACCGAACATCGGGAGGTACCGTTATATGGGGGCTAAACGAAGACGTGGACCTGTCCAGATAATTTTCTGTCATAGGCTGTAGTATCCATTTCGAACGTCAAATGCCAAAGTTGAAACAATTCCGGTGAATAATGTCGCTAAAATCATCAAAATACCGAATATCGGGAGGTGCCTTTATATGGGGGCTATATGACATGGCCCATTTACGAACTTAACCCGCCTACTGGAAAAATAAACACGTGTGCAAAATTTTAGCCTTCTATCTTAATTCGTTCGAAAGATAGCGTATAGCCCCCTATAACGATTTTTATTTTAGCGTTATTTTTCGACGGATTTTCTATTTGATATTTTTTTAATGTTTAATGTTCCTTCTATGTGGTGGAGGGCATTAAAAGTTCGGTCCAGCCGAACTTACCTGCTTTTTTAATTGCCTTTATTTGATTCAATTTATTATTAGAAAGCCCAGATTATTTAGTTTTCACAAATGAATATTTTTCGGAAGAAAAAATTGGGTTTCAAGAAAAGAAATTGATGTGACAAGAGACAAATGAGCCTCCTAGTTAAGACAGCAAAGAATCAACATTCAATAAGAAAATAAGTTTTGTGTCAATAAATACACCTAAAAATCTCATATACAAGGTTAGGTTAAAGGACGCGCGCTTACCATATGGCATCCGCTCCACACGGAGACCTATAGGTCCATTGTGTACATCCTAGAAGAATGTTAAGAAAAGAGGAAGAAGTGGTTGGTAGAAGAGGTGAAGATAAGAGGTAGATTTATAGAGTGTGATCTACGGCTGAGGAGTTTGCCGTGTCGTCTTTGGCCACTTCAATCTTCTGGCTAATTGAAGGATTACTATAGGGTCAGTGCTAGAAAAAGAAGACAGATCATGTGACACCAGTTCTCCCACTAGTCTGTGTCTCACCTTGGTTTAACCGAGTTGTCTACTTCAATTGTAGTTGATTCGGATCTTAGTCTGGCCAATTCGTCTGCAGTCTCGTTACCTGGGATGTTATAATGGCCAGGAACCCAACAGAGCTTGATGAACAACCCAGTGTTTTCCAAGGCTTTCCTGCAGTTTAAAACAGCCCTAGACTTGATAGTAAAGGAATTTAAGGCCTTCAGTGCCGCTTGACTATCGACATATATAGTCACCGGACCGCTCACCTCAGTGTTCCTCGTGACCAGCAGGTCTGTGGCCTTTTTGACCGCAAAGATTTCCGAATGAAATACGCTACAGTTGATTCCAAGCTTGTAGGATTCACGAACATTAAGGGTATCGCAGAAGACACCAGCTCCCGTACCACATTCCATCTTTGAACCGACGGTATAAACAGCTATGCCGCGGAAAGGTGGGTTGTTATGGGCCCAGGCGTCTCTGTCAGGTAAGTGTATGTCAGGTGGGTTATAACAGTTATATACAAGAAGAAATTGGCAGCACTAAAATTTAATAAAAATAAGAGTCAGTATACATCATGGTTAAATTAAGAAGGTAATTTCAAATAAGAATACCCATGTTTGCATTTTCTGTAATATACCTTGTCAAACTGCATAAAAACTGGGTTTCCATCTCTGATTTGAGTATTTACAATGGACTTATAAATATACATTTTGACAATAAGATGTTGTCAAATGAATAATTTCGAAAAAAATTGCAAACATATGTTTGCATGAGTTTTCCTTCTTGATTCTACCTGGTATATAAAAAAATAAGAAAACCTATGAATTGCCATTTTTGGCAAAGAATATAGTCGTAGGCCCTGTAAAAAATTAGTAATTCTCAAATTGATCAGTACATTGTCCTATACCAAAATGTGTCGATGCTGCAATAGGAAGTGTTTGATATGTTGTGTTTTAGTTTAGGTATTTTGTATTTTTTTGAATGTTGAATATTGAATGCCTTTTGAAATGAATGCATGGTGTTACCTGATTATCGGTATATAAATGTAGAGGCACGAATATAAAGCTATGTATTGTATTTCCTTTTTATATTTCAGACGGAGCCACATTATTATTTGCTATGCATATATTAATAACTTAATATTGTTAAAGGGTCTTCAATAATGGATAATGTAAATCTAATTCCTCTTCTATGCGTACGTGAAGTTTGGTTGTGTCATCAATAATAATACCACTGGTAATTTTTTCTCGCTCTCAAATCAAAACAAATGATTTTGTTGTTGGTTTCGTAAAATAAAATCGACATCATAGACATATTTTCACATTTTCACATATACTTTATTATGAAACAATGTTTAACTGATAAATATACCGCAATTCATACATTTTTTCGTTGATTAGCGGTGAGAACATATGTTCGTCTATATTTTCATTAGTCTATGTCGACATAACAAAGGTAAAGAAAAAGCCAACAGAAATAAAACTAGTTGAAAAGCCGTAAGTTCGGCCGGGCCGAACTTTGAATACCCTCCACCATTTGGAACGAATTTGGAAATTTTCAAAAAATAAAATCCTTAAAAATTTAAAAAATACCGAATATAGCCGTTATATTGGGGTCTATACGACGTGGACCTACATAGGCATTGTTTGTCATAAGCCATTACCATATTCAAATTCAAAACTTGAAATAAACGGGGGATAATGAACTAAAATCATCAAAATATCGTATATAGGGGATACCGTTATATCGGAGCTGTGCGAAGACCTGGACCAGCATAGACAATTTTCTGTCACAGGCTATAACATCCATTACTAACGTCAAATACGATATCTCAAACAATTTCGGTGGGTATTGTACATAAACTCGTCAAAATACCGAATATAGGGAGGTACTGATATAAGGGGCCTATACGAAGACCTGTGCCTGCATAGGCAATTTTCTCTCACAGACTGCAGTTCCCATTACGAACTCTAAATACATAATTTGAAACAATTCCGGTGAATAGTGACGCTAAAATCATCAAAATTCCGAATTTTGGGAGGTACCGTTATATGGGAGCTATACGAAGACGTGGACCTGCACCGGCAATTTTCTGTCATAGTCTATAGTATCCATTATGAATCTCAAATACCAAATTTGAAACAATTCCGGTGAAAAATGTCGCTAAATTCATCAAAATACCGAATACAGGGAGGTACCGTTATATGGGGGCTATACGAAGACGTGGACCTGCACCGACAAATATCTGTCTTATACTGTAGTATTCATAACGAACTTCAAATACAAAATTTAAAACAGCTCCGGTGAATAATGTCGCTAAAATCATCACAACACCGAACATCGGGAGGTACCGTTATATGGGGGCTATACGAAGACGTGGACCTGTCCAGATAATTTTCTGTCATAGGCTGTAGTATCCATTTCGAACGTCAAATGCCAAAGTTGAAACAATTCCGGTGAATAATGTCGCTAAAATCATCAAAATACCGAATATCGGGAGGTGCCTTTATATGGGGGCTATATGACATGGCCCATTTACGAACTTAACCCGCCTACTGGAAAAATAAACACGTGTGCAAAATTTTAGCCTTCTATCTTAATTCGTTCGAAAGATAGCGTATAGCCCCGTATAACGATTTTTATTTTAGCGTTATTTTTCGACGGATTTTCTATTTGATATTTTTTTAATGTTTAATGTTCCTTCTATGTGGTGGAGGGCATTAAAAGTTCGGTCCAGCCGAACTTACCTGCTTTTTTAATTGCCTTTATTTGATTCAATTTATTATTAGAAAGCCCAGATTATTTAGTTTTCACAAATGAATATTTTTCGGAAGAAAAAATTGGGTTTCAAGAAAAGAAATTGATGTGACAAGAGACAAATGAGCCTCCTAGTTAAGACAGCAAAGAATCAACATTCAATAAGAAAATAAGTTTTGTGTCAATAAATACACCTAAAAATCTCATATACAAGGTTAGGTTAAAGGACGCGCGCTTACCATATGGCATCCGCTCCACACGGAGACCTATAGGTCCATTGTGTACATCCTAGAAGAATGTTAAGAAAAGAGGAAGAAGTGGTTGGTAGAAGAGGTGAAGATAAGAGGTAGATTTATAGAGTGTGATCTACGGCTGAGGAGTTTGCCGTGTCGTCTTTGGCCACTTCAATCTTCTGGCTAATTGAAGGATTACTATAGGGTCAGTGCTAGAAAAAGAAGACAGATCATGTGACACCAGTTCTCCCACTAGTCTGTGTCTCACCTTGGTTTAACCGAGTTGTCTACTTCAATTGTAGTTGATTCGGATCTTAGTCTGGCCAATTCGTCTGCAGTCTCGTTACCTGGGATGTTATAATGGCCAGGAACCCAACAGAGCTTGATGAACAACCCAGTGTTTTCCAAGGCTTTCCTGCAGTTTAAAACAGCCCTAGACTTGATAGTAAAGGAATTTAAGGCCTTCAGTGCCGCTTGACTATCGACATATATAGTCACCGGACCGCTCACCTCAGTGTTCCTCGTGACCAGCAGGTCTGTGGCCTTTTTGACCGCAAAGATTTCCGAATGAAATACGCTACAGTTGATTCCAAGCTTGTAGGATTCACGAACATTAAGGGTATCGCAGAAGACACCAGCTCCCGTACCACATTCCATCTTTGAACCGACGGTATAAACAGCTATGCCGCGGAAAGGTGGGTTGTTATGGGCCCAGGCGTCTCTGTCAGGTAAGTGTATGTCAGGTGGGTAGAAGCTCAAGAGTGGTGAAATATAGTCACTTGCATTGGCTATCTCTCTCACATTCCTTACACGTCTTAGAATCGCAGAATGTCCAAAGGGTTGACTGCGCCATTCGTTTAGTTCTCTGAGTCGAAGAGCACTCCTGAATTTCTGTTTCTTCACATGTATACTCAGCGGATTTAAGCCCATTAGAGTATCCAGTGCTGCTTGAGACGTGCTCTTGAAGGCACCCGTTATTAGTAGGGATGCGGCTTTTTGATCTTTGTTAATGTGTCGTGAGTAGGTTGACTTCTTCAAAGAATACCACCATACCAAAGATCCATAGGATAGAATGGGGCGAACGATTGACTCATACATCCATTTAATGTTGTGTGGTTTGAGGCCCCAGCTTTTACCTATGGAGTTCTTACAGGAACAGAGTGCGATCAAGCCTCTCTTAGTCGTTCCTCAGTGTTCCTCTTTCAACTTAATTGGCGGTCAGGGATAGTGCCAAGGTATTTGGCTTCTGGTGAGAGGTTTAAAGTGACTCCATCTAGTCTCGGTGGTGTAAATGAAGGATATTTACGTTTTTTAGTGAAAAGGACGAGCTCTGTGTTTCCTTTAAGGATACCAGATCACAGCCTTGCCAGAGGTCACGAAATCCAGATACTGCCTGGTGTTTCAGCACATGACTTTCACGCCTCTGTATAGGGTTGCGCTGCCAAACTGCATTCTTCTTGGGTCACCCTTTCCCGTAAATACAACTCCCTCAGTCGATCTTTGAATAGCAGTCATCGACTGTCGCTGATTTTACCTTCCGGTTCAGCGTTGTCGATGAATGCTACACGAAGATTGTCCGGGTAGATGGTCTGAGAGTACTTCCTCTTCCGTCCTGTTTGGCCTGCCGTTTGTGACTTGACCTCCCCCTTGTGGACCTTATCAGGCTAAGAGCTTGAAGGGGCTGGTAGGGGCGGTTTGGTCACGACCGACTTGCTGACGGACGGAGCGGAAGATGTAGGTGTAGGCCGAGAAGCCGGGGCCGTAGATGCCTTCTTGGCCTCAGGGTGTGGTTCCTCTGTAGACCGACCCCCCTTCAACGCTGAGCGAAACGGGCTGCGGTTTCTTGGCTTTCCTGTTCCTGTGCTTTTTGGCAGGTGGGTTTGACCCAGCAGGGTCAGCACTAACCGTGACCGCGTGAACAACAACCGAAATGGTCTTGCTATCGGTGGTGGATTTACTGACCTCCGCAGGGCCCTCAACAGAGGGTTGAACCAAAGGTGGGTTGACCTTACTGTTGATAGCAGATGGTAGGAGAGTTAGAAGAACTTGATAAGGAGAACAGCTTGGTAAATGCGGGTAGTACAAAATTAACCATGAAGGAGGCAACACAGATGCAAGGCATAGGAACACAACGAGGACTGTTGGAGAAGATTCCAACGTAGTGTTCGCTACTGTTTACGAATGCGTAAACTTTTGATCTCCACTGTCAGTTGGGGTTAACGGCCACTGCGGTAAAATTGTAAATATATGTTGCACCCATACAAATGCGCAGTCACCGGTAACTTCCAACTGACTGGAAGTAAATAAGCAACAAATTGATTTGCAATTTTGGTTGCTAAGCTGATGCAAATTAGGCATCGACACAGTTCGTCTTAAAATCGCGCCCGCGAAAGTTCAAAAGTGCTCCCCAGTGACAAGTGAAAATTAAAGACAATACAAAGTGAACATTTAAATTAACAAACATAATTATAGAACATTGTCATACAACACACAACAACCATCATCAAAAAAAATATATATATATTTAATCAATAAATATCCAACACGAAGAACGTTAAACAAAAATTATTACACAATTTACAAAAAATACATGAATTTCCACACACAACATCATATACAACACTTACACGAATTTAGAAAGAAAATACACTAAAAATTACACTCATTATTAAACTTAAACAACATATAAACATTTGAAATTGCCACATAAAAACAAACCACTGAAACCACTGAAAACTTTTATTTTTATATGCCAATAAAGATTGTGCTCAAATTGAATTTTAAATGTGAAATAAATGTCTTGTTAATTAAAAAAGGCAGACCACAGGTAAAGTAAAAAACATTTGATCCTTCAACGCCGGATAAAAGTGAAGTTTTTTAAATAACTAAAAACGAAAAACAAGGCGGTTTACATACATACATCAGTGCATGACAAACACAAAAAGTTCATCGAACATATAAAAAAAAGAAGTAAAAACATAAAGCATAAGAACCGTGAAGTACAAGATCAAAGGAAAGAAAATAGAAAATAGAAAAAAAGGAGCTGCTTAGTGGAAAAAAAAATTGAACAAATAAATACAAAGCGGAACAAAAGAGAATAATGAACCAAAGGGTTCATTAACAGTGTAACAAAAAAATGTTTTCATTACAAAATAAAAAGAACAAAATAGATTATAAAAAAAAAAGAGTTGAACAGTGATAAAAAGTTGAACAGTGGTAAAAAATTCGACAGTGGTACAAAAAAAAAGAATAGTGGTGCAAAGTGGAAAAAATTACGAAAACAGGAAAAAACTGGAAAATTCGTGTCTTTGCTAAAAGTGACCCTGCAAAACGAATTGTCGTTTCACAGTGGTGCAAAAACGGACCCTGCACAGTGGAAAACAGTGCGAAAAATGCAAAATATATTTAAAATAAAAAATATATAAAAAATATATTTTTTTCACAGAAGAAACACATATACGTACAAACAGTGAACAGTGCAAAGTGGTATAAAACTACAACATACAAAAATACCTACAAAACATAAAAAGGACATTTTTACAAAAAGGAAACCCAGCATATTCGAGGAGATAAAACCAGAAAAGCCCAGAAAAGACCCAGAAATTCGTCAAAGTGAGTACTTGTGGAAAGTTTTTGAATTTTTAAAGACACAGAAAGCATTTTTGTTCTGGCAGATCATTAATATTTGTTCGGAGCCATATATGCAAATTTCTTTGACACCTTTTTGGAATCTGCTGCTTGCCCCATTGACATTTTTTGCGCAATTTTTGGGAATATTAACCTAAAAATTGGAAAAAAATTATATCGGTGATCTTTTGGACGGACGGACATTAATACAAAAAACTCATACAAAATAAGTTGCCGTTACAAAAAAAAGTGGATTTTTTTGGAAAGTTGGCGTCATTACGAATATATAAACGCCATTTTTTTGTGGAAATTAGCTGAACGTGGAGTTCAGGCATTTAACTTCGCCATATTTGCACATACATGCAATTTTTGGAAATTTGCCGTCATCACAAATATATAAACGCCATTTTTTGTGGAAATTAGCTGAACGTGGAGTTCAGTCATTTAACTTCGCCATATTTGTACATACAGTTTTCTATATGGAAATTTTTTGGAAAGTTGGCGTCACTACGAATACATAAACTTTATATCTCAAATTATACATATACATATTTGAAAAACATAACGCCGCAAAATACATAGCGTCATATTTAAAAGCAAATACAAAAGCGAATTAAATAACAAAATGGAAGTCTGATGGACAGACAAAATCAACATTTTTGAAACATTTTTTTTTATCAGCGTCTGGGGGACAGACGGAATTTAATTATCCATATTATCTTCATATCTTTTTTAATTAATATAATTAATTTTTATAATTTTTCAGTTTTTTTTTCTTGCTTGATCTAAAATATTCTAAATTTTTTGCAATCATTTTGGGAATTATGCAACTTTTTTAATTCTTTTTGATGAAAAAGGCTGTTTTTTGACCCAGAAATTTTTCATTTTTTGGAATATTTTCGGATTTTATTACATTTTAAAAACTTTTTGGAAACAATATCCGGGGTTCTGACCCAAAAATCTTTTTGTCCACCGAAATTGTTTTTTCGTCGTTGAATAATATCGTAGCGCACTTAGAATATTTTTCGCTTTAGAGAAATATTCAGACCCTACTTTAAAGAAACTTACTTTTGGAGAAAAGTTTAAATTAAACAAGCTATAAACGCTTCCTAAAAAAGGAGATCATAAGAGATTGTATGCAATTTTGGAATTTGCATTTTTCGAAATTTTACGACAACCCAGCAAACATTTTCTACTTTGGCATACATCTCACTTGGTGGATAGACGGAGCTGTCCAATAACTACTCTTCAAGTTTCTGACTATTTTTTTTAATACAATTTCACTGTATTATTAATTTTTTAAATCGTGGGTACATGTGTTCATCGATTGAAGAATTTATAGATTTTTTTTTTAATTTTTTGTTCTTTAATTCGTTTTTCTTGAAGCGGAATCTCTTTTTCTTTTGTAATCGGATAAAACTTCTTTCAGTTGACATTTCGCTCATCCAACTATATTCGAATACGTAAGGACGAATTTTGGAAAAACATTTCTCCAGATTTTGGATTGACAAACTTATAACCGTCGAAGCGTTCACAAAAAGTTAAATTTGTTCAGATTTTCTCGGTAGGCTTTGGAAATATTGACCCAATAGGTAATTCGTAGCAAATTTAAAAGGAAGATACTTTCTCGCTTTTGAACCACAAAAAGTTGAAGAAAAGTTGAATTCCTAAACAGAGTAACTCCTTCTCGTTGGGCTTCTTTTGGATTTTGGACAATAAACCAAATTTTTTGAAAGGTTTCTCGCACAACTTAGAAGATGGACAAATCACTAAGCGACAAATTCGCTAACAGCGTCAACGACTTGTTGGATTTTATTTCGATTTTTTCAATTACCAACCCAGAGGATACTGTGGACACTTTGGAAACTACACGTTTAGAATTGAATTCAAATTGGAGTCAAGTAAGGAGAGCTTATATCGATTGCAGAGAGCATGAAGCAAAGGAAGGAGAAAAGGTTATTGATAAAAACAAGTTAAGGAAAAATTACATGGAGGCGATGGACGCATATAAAAAGGCTTTAAGTGCCGTCAACATTCAATTACAGAATGTTCGAGAAAAACAGATGTTGGAAAAAACAAAACGAGAGTCATTAACGACACAGCAGGGAAAGGATAGGGATTTTGCCTCCGTATCTCGCTTACCACCATGCGATACGGACACTTTTAAAGGAGGATATCGAGAATGGCCCACATTTAGACACTTATTCACGGCAATTTATATAAAAGGAACAAAGCTAAGCAACGTAGAAAAACTATTTCACTTGAAACAAAAAACCACTGGGGAAGCAAAGGAAATTATTAGTCACGTGCCATTGACTAATGATGGATTTGAACTTGCATGGAAAAATCTTACTGATAGGTATGAAAACAAACGGATGCAAGTAAATGAGGAGATAAAAACACTTTTTAATCTACCTGGAGTTTCTGCCGATTCAAGACATTCGATACAAAAATTACAACGAACTGTCAACAGCTGTATACAGACCTTGGAATTGCTAGAAGTCGATGTCAAAGGATGGGATCCTCTTCTAATATACCTTTGCTCTTCAAATTTACCAAGAAATTTTCTAGAGGAATTCGAGAAATCATTAAGCAACTGTAAAATACTCCCAGAATGGGAACAATTCAACACATTTTTAACGAACAAATTCAAAACAATGGAATCCGTTGGAAATATAAAGCCTACGACTTCGAAATTTTCTCAGCAGAAACAACCTATTTACAACAATCCTAGATTATCGAATACATTTCAAACAAATGTCACAAAGAGTACGAATAATTTGGGAAGAAGGACAAATTTTAATCAGCAACAACCACAGAACAGTACAAACAATAATACACAAAATGCCCAGATGTGCCAGGTGTGCAAGGCTAATCACTTTGTCAGAGATTGCACGGAGTTTTTAAGAAAAAATGTAAATGATAGAATTCATATTGTGAAAACATCTCATTTATGCTATAACTGCTTGTCAGCGCACCATGGTGTAAAGGATTGTAAAAGTAGATTTGGATGTCGAACTTGCACAATGAGACATCATACTTTGTTACATAAGGGAACGGAAACCCAATCTACAAATACATACCTAGCTCGAGTGGAAACACAACCTAGAAAGAGCGCCGCCGCTCAAACAACACAAATACAGTCCACACCCAACCTTGAACCAGCTACAGTTACAACTTTGACCCTTCAAGATAAGCAAATTAGTCAGCAACAATCTGGAGGTACCCTACTCTTTACAGCCATGGTGCAGATAGAAACCAGAGGACAACTTTACGATGCCAGAGCGCTCATAGACTCTGGATCACAATCAACATTTATTTCGGAACAACTTAAAAATCTTCTGAAGTTACCAACACGGAACATCTTAGTTCATGTTACTGGATTAAGTCAATTTGTTGCAGAGACATCAACGAAATCTTGTCTGTTTACCTTACGATCCAAGTTCGACCCTAGCTTTAAACTGGAAGTTTGGGCTCCAGTTTTAAAGAACTTACCATCACATCTACCACCACAAAATTTAGACAGATCACAACTTAGAGATTTAACATCATTGGAACTTGCTGATCCGAAATTCTACATTAGTCAACCAATTGATTTACTCATCGGTATGGACATAGGACCTTTGATATTTACGCTTGGAGTTCCAATGAAAACTTATGGATCAATTTTAACTCAAAGTACAAAATTTGGATGGATCGTCGGAGGACCCATACCTGGAAATGCTATCCAACGAAAACAAATTGCATTGCTAAACACAACATCTATTGAGAAAATACACGTTTTTGGGAGGTGGAAGAGACCCCTAAAAAAGTTTTACGGTCAGAAGAAGACCAATATTGCGAAACGAATTTCATTGATACAACAATACGGGACAAGGATGGAAGATATGTTGTGACTCTCCCATTTAAAAAGTGCGAGGAATTGGGGATTTCTAGGAATATTGCTTTAGCTCAATTCTATCGAATGGAGAGGAAACTTATGAAAACACAAGATATCAAGGAACAGTACGACAATAAAATAAACCCAAATGAAATAAACGATATGCCCAATTATTGTCTGCCACATCACGCAGTTATAAAACCAGATCGTATTACAACAAAGTTAAGAGTCGTATTCAACGCTTCATGCCCTTCATCGAATAAAACAAGTCTAAACGACATACTATTTCCTGGACCCATATTACAACAGGACTTAGTACTACAAATTTTGAAATGAAGATTTTTCAAATACGCATTTAACGCCGACATTACAAAGATGTATCGGCAAATACTTTTAGACACAAGTCAAACAAAATATCAAAGGATTTTATTTAGGAAATCACCAGCAGAACCTGTAGAGGATTACGAATTACTAACAGTGACCTTTGGAGTAAACTGCGCGCCGTTTTTAGCATTGAGAACGCTCATTAAGTTAGCAGAAGATGTTAAAGATTCGCACCCTAGAGCAGCGGATATAATATTGAATAATTTATACGTTGATGATGTACTGACTGGGGGCCATACATTGGAGGAATCAATCATGGCCAGAAAGGAATTAGTAGCTGCTTTGGACTCAGCTGGATTTACTCTAATGAAATGGGCCTCAAATGAACACAATGTAATCAAAGATATTCCGAAAGAAAATTTACTGCCACTGAATTGGTTAGATATTTCCGAGGATGCTTCCACAAAAACATTGGGGATTCGATGGAATATATCCGGAGATTTTTTCTCTTTTACGCCACCACAAATGGAAAATCAAGATAGATATACTAAGAGAGAAGTCCTATCAACAATAGCCAAATTGTTTGACCCTTGTGGATGGCTAGCGCCAGTGGTGGTTGTAGCAAAACTGATAATGCAGCAAATCTGGCTGGACAAAATTGATTGGGATGAAACATTGAAGCCTTTGACCCAAATAAACTGGAATAATTTCGTGAAAAATAGCCAAAATATAAAAAAAACTTGAAGTACCAAGATGGATTCAATACACCTCAGACAGTACGGTGGAAATTCATGGCTGAAATACTGACAAAAGCGCACGTACATTCTTGTTAGCTGCAAAAACTCGTGTAGCTCCGATCAAAAAACTCTCTATTCCTAGACTCGAATTATGTGGCGCAGTTCTGTTGTCCAAGCTGGCAGTATCGATAATGAATAATCTACAAATTTCTCACTATTCGACCCAATTTTGGACAGATTCCACGATTGTGTTGGCTTGGTAAAAAAAGGCACCTTGTCATTGGAGCACATTTGTGGGAAACCGAGTTTCGGAGATTTCTGAGGGCGTGGGTCAAGAGAAATGGAGGCACATTGACTCTGAAAACAATCCAGCTGATATAGCCAGCCGAGGATGTTCACCTCTCGAATTACATAATCTACAACTCTGACAAAAAACTTAGGATGACGTCAAACGAGCTTACAGCTGCCGAAATTCAAGATGGAAAACGAGCAAGCATAATACAGACTCAAAGGTTCTTCTACATAAACGAATATGAAGCATTGAAGAAAAAGACTCGAATTTCATCAACAAGTTCACTTTTGACCTTAAACCCATTTTTAGATTCGAAAGGCATCGTGAGAGCCAATGGAAGATTGGTACAATCTACTGCCTTAACATACAATGAACGTCATCCTATAATTTTGCCACATGGAGCAATCTTTAGCCAGTTGTTGGTGGACTTTGTTCATAAACTCACTTTGCATGGCGGAAATCAGTTGATGACTCGAATAATAAGGTCCGAATTCTGGATATTTGGATTAAAGTCGCTGGTCAAGAAAACTCTTCGTCACTGTAAAATATGCATTATACATAAAAAAAGGACGCAGGAACAAATAATGGCATCACTTCCACCCGAACGAACTTTTCTGTCCAGACCCTTCACAAATACTGGTGTCGATTTTGCGGGACCCTTCAACATCAAAAGTTACTCTGGAAGAGCTTGTTTTATCACAAAAGGTTATGTGTGTCTTTTTATATGCTTTGCGACCAAGGCAATACATTTAGAGCCAACAAGCGACCTTTCAACTCACGCATTTCTTGCCGCGTTTTCAAGATTCGTTAGCCGTCGAGGGTGTCCGTCTTGTATTTATTCCGACAATGGAACCAATTTCGTTGGTGCTGTCGATTTAATAAAAAGAGATAGAATTGCGCTTATCAAAAGCCTCCAAACACATACGATTGACAGCAATTTTTACCAAAATCTTAGTTGGAAATTCATCCCACCTGGTGCGCCGCACATGGGTGGCTTGTGGGAAGCAGGAGTTAAGTCATTTAAACTTCATTTAAAGAAAAGTCTACCAAAAATGAACTTCACGTTTTAGGAATTCACAACAATTTTAGCCCGAATAGAAGCTTGTCTCAATTCGCGACCATTAAGTCCATCTAGCGACGACCCTAATGATTTGTCACCCTTGACTCCCGGTCATTTTCTTATAGGGACATCAATACTTGCTCCAGCGGAGCCCGATGTTTCAGACACAGACATAAATTTAGTAAATAGGTGGAAACGACTCAGAGTGATTTCTCAATATTTTTGTAACAGATGGAAGTTAGAATATTTGCATGAACTCCATCGAAGAACCAAATGGAAATACCAAAAAGACAACGTTAAAGAGGGAGATTTAGTAGTGGTAAAGGATGACCGACTCGCTCCAAACGAGTGGAAGTTGGGTCGCGTTCAAAAATCTTATCAGGGCACGGATCAAAATACTCGGGTAGTGGATATACGGACTTCTGGTGGCAATATAAGCAGACCCATTACCAAAATTGTCAAACTATTCTCCGACTGACTAGCCGGATATTTCCTCCTAAAAGAACCTAGTACTCGCTTCTTGTTTTTTACAGATATGGCTGCTTATCTACCAAATCAGGACTGGCGTCTGGAAGACCGGAGCCGCAGCCCCAGTAACTCAGCCCGGAGCCCCAACCGCCCAACCCCACAACCCAATCGAACAGCCCGCAGTCCTAACCAGCCACCGAGAAGCAGACGTGAGGCAAGGCCCAACCGACGCCTTTTAAACGAGAGACCCAGCAACTGGCAGTACTCCTGTGGACTATGCCAACAGGACCACAGCCTTTACTCGTGCCCGGTGTTCCGGCGACAGACCCCGTTTCAGAGGTATGAGACAGTGGAAAGACGTGGGTATTGTCGGAACTGTCTGGCAAGGAGCCATCTTGCCCCCGATTGCCCCAGTCTGGATGGCTGCAGGCGTTGCGACAGCAGGCACCATACGACCCTGCACGGGGCATCGCAGCTGGATGAGGTGCCTCTGAATATGGATGCTATAAACGCACCAGCCTTTGCATGGGATTTGGTGTTGGTGCCCACCGTAATGATGAGGTGAATGGCCGAAGGGATGGAAGGTTTCGTAATGGTGCGGGCACTGATGAGCCAGTCGGCAACTATGACCACCATTTCATATGCGGCATATAGGCGGTTTGGCCTGCAGCACCGCATATATAATGGGCAACGCATAACACATTCACTATACGACCCAGAAGAATTAGCAGCAGCTGGTCCCTGCAAGTAAATGCGGTGGTGAGCGACAAACTCCCCAGGCGACTTTATTCGGAGGCTCTGTTGGAAGACCCCACCCGGGGCTTCACTAATTACGCCATCGCCGACCCAGATCCTAGGGGGAACACGCCTATCGATGTGGAATTAGGGGTGGACACATACAATGCGATTCGCAAAAGTGGGTGTGTGGCGGTTGGATTAGGGGATGTACGGGCTTTCAACACACAACTGGGATATGTGTTCGCTGGACCGATCCGGAACATGCCTGCTGCCGAAAATTGTATGGAGCAAGCGGAATTGAAGATTTACACTTGTCACTCGGGGGTCCAGAAATGTTTACGAATGCGTAAACTTTTGATCTCCACTGTCAGTTGGGGTTAACGGCCACTGCGGCAAAATTGTAAATATATGTTGCACCCATACAAATGCGCAGTCACCGGTAACTTCCAACTGACTGGAAGTAAATAAGCAACAAATTGATTTGCAATTTTGGTTGCTAAGCTGATGCAAATTAGGCATCGACACAGTTCGTCTTAAAATCGCGCCCGCGAAAGTTCAAAAGTGCTCCCCAGTGACAAGTGAAAATTAAAGACAATACAAAGTGAACATTTAAATTAACAAACATAATTATAGAACATTGTCATACAACACACAACAACCATCATCAAAAAAAAAAAAAAAATATATATATTTAATCAACAAATATCCAACACGAAGAACGTTAAACAAAAATTATTACACAATTTACAAAAAATACATGAATTTCCACACACAACATCATATACAACACTTACACGAATTTAGAAAGAAAATACACTAAAAATTGCACTCATTATTAAACTTAAACAACATATAAACATTTGAAATTGCCACATAAAAACAAACCACTGAAACCATTGAAAACTTTTATTTTTATATGCCAATAAAGATTGTGCTCAAATTGAATTTTAAATGTGAAATAAATGTCTTGTTAATTAAAAAAGGCAGACCACAGGTAAAGTAAAAAACAGCTACATTTTTAAACTCAAATAAATCTGTACTACGGAAGATGTGATTGAAAAAGTCATTTGCACAAATTAATGTTTCTAGGAAGGAAATTAAAATCAAGGCAATTTAAGGCAATTCAAAGTCTTCCAGCGTAGTCAAGCAGAATTATCCCACCTATTTTTGAGAAAAAACTTATGGAAAAGCTGGAAAAAATAAAGCTTAATTACAAAAACGCTTCAGATATATTTTCGTTCTACTACCCCATACATCGATATTCAATTATATTATGACTGCTGTCTTATACAAATGAACAGACAAAAAATAAAAGAATTTTCGAAAATTGGCAAATATAAAGACGAAGATAAGATTTATCACCTCCTTTAAATAAAATTGTAAAAAGTACATTATTACTGAATTTCAACTTTAGTAAACTACATTAAAAACTGGCCCAGTCCCCGGCGCAACAACGTAAAGTATATTTTAATTTAAAATTTAATATTTGCTTTACTGAATTAAAGTATGAAGAAATAATTTCATACCAACAAGAACGTTAGGAGACCAATTTGAGTGAATACAATAATATGGCCTTAGAGGCAGAAAAGCAGGAGGTTGAAAGCTTATGGGGATAATGGACAGCTTCGTACAAAATGCATTTCTGACACAGACTGTCAGAAAATGGACAAAATTAGAGTTAAAACACATATCGGAAACTCACAAATGCGATGTCTCGCTCTCGTACCATCTTTTTCAACAGAAAAATCGGGAAAGCGAGGAAGATATTAATATTAATGATGAAGGTTTAGATAATATGAAACACCAATATTAAAATAAGAGAACTCTTATATATAATCAATTACGTACAATGCCCCAATGTTCTCAAGAGTAAGCAAGCGGCCTAAAAAGTTACTGAAGCATATAAACAATGTTTCTCTATGTTAAAATTGGAGCAGATAGACACTCGGTCTAATTTTTGTATCCCAATGGTCTTCGATGTTGCCAAAAATTACATTATTCATGTGGGAACAGTTAAATTAAGAAATGCCTTCGTGGAACGAACTTTATATATTTTTAACAGAAAGAGTTGAAGCATTCGAGAGTGTTTCTGGCATAAAACCAATCATCTGCAGAATTTCCACAATTTTGTCTGATTAAAAATCGAATTTCCATCGAAAAACGCTATTACTGTCTACATAATTGCCTGGGCGAGTTAAAACAAGTTAAAAAGCAGTAAGTTCGGCCGGGCCGAACTTTGAATACCCTCCACCATTTGGAACGAATTTGGAAATTTTCAAAAAATAAAATCCGTTAAAAATTCTTTTAAAATCTTAAAAATACCGAATAATGCCGTTACATTGGGGTCTCTACGACGTGAACCTACATATGCTCTGTTTGTCATAAGCCATTACCATATTCAAATTCAAAACTTGAAATAAACCGGGAATAATGAACTAAAAGCACCAAAATACCGTATATAGAGAGGTACCGTTATATCGGAGCTATACGAAGACCTGGACCTGCATAGATAATTTTCTGTCACAGGCTGTAGCATCCATTACGAACTCCAAACACGACATCTCAAACAATTTCGGTGGGTTTTGCACCTAAAATCGTCAAACTACCGAATATAGGGAGTTACTGATATACGGGGCCTATACGAAGACCTGGACCTGCATGCGCAGTTTTCTGTCACAGACTGTAGTTCCCATTAAGAACTTCAAATACCAAATTTGAAGTAATATTAATAATCAATAAAAATTCCTCTTTAACTATATATTAGTTATAATTAGTTGATTTAATTTCAAACCTACTAAAAATAAAAATGTTTTGTTATTTTCCTTCTAAAAATCTAAAAGTTTAATTTGATTTGCAAAAGGTTTCGTTTCGGTTGCAAAAGCTTTTATTTCCGCTGCAAAAGGTTTCATTTCCACTGCAAAAGGTTTCATTTTCACTGCAAAAGGTTTCATTTCCACTGCAAAAGATTTCAATTCCACTGCAAAAAGTTTCATTTGAATTGCAAAAGGTTTGATTTAATCTGAAAATGCTATATTACTTAATAAATATGTTTCTATGTATATATTTCTATGTCTGGTATTTGACTTCTTACTAAGACTGCAAAGCTTTGTTTTGCGAAGGATATACTTACGCTTCCCACAAAGCCAACAGTAGGGGGCAAGGAGTCTAGTGCAGATTATCCTGAATCTATGCAAGGCTGCGGGTGCAAACCCTCGCGGCGACAAACATCGCCATGGTCCAGGAGCCCTATCCTTTTAACCAAAGTGTTCCCAGGCTAATCAAACGGGGACAAGGAAGAAGGTATCTAAAAAGTGCTCTCTACGTCAGAGTCGACATATGATCCACGAGGTCTGCAAGCTATGAGAAATCTAATTGAATTACTTACCATGGGAAGAGGTCCCAGCTGGTTCGCTAGACTAAGGACAGAGCCAGTGGAGCTAAACAGTACTGATTGGTATGCCTGTAACGCAAACTTTAAGAAGTATAAAGCGAGTAAAAGAAGGCTATAGATAATTTTTTAGATAAATATTAAATATTTAAACTCTGAAATTGTTCGTAAAAACTTTGTAGAGAAAGGTACCAGTGATCTTACCTAATCACACGTTGCCCAAATACTATAGACCGATTAACCTTTCTTCATTTCTAATGAAGAAGACCTTAGAAAGATTGCCGAATCAGAACTTCAGTGGAGACTGCCCCACACGAAGTTCTCAGATACATTCAGAAGAATATGAAAAACTCCAATTTTACATTGGCAACTTCGCTCGATGAAAGGGGGAATTCAAAAATGAGAAGCTCGAGTCGATCCATTCCTGATTGAATGGATTGGTATGATGCTAGAAAGCAGTATAATCAATTGAAGCTTAGGAGAGAGAAAATATGTGTTGCAGTTTATCCTAAACTTCCAGTTCAATTTAACCCAGCGAAAAGTGAGCTGAGATTATGGAAAGCGTTTTGATCATGCATGAATCCTGGACATACCAATAGATCGAGGTTGCTCCAAGTCGATTGATGAGACTGTCTTACCACCACTAAGGCTCTCATCAAAGAAGCTCGTAGAAGATGAATCTAAGAGCCAGTCGCAAGCTGTCCACTTTTGTTATTCCTTACTTTAGGAAAAGTGAAGGATAAAGTGCACATTTTCGGGTTCTCATTATTACATTTTCCGAGGTATGGCAATTACTTGTAAATGTAACTGGCAATTACTTGTAAATGTAACTGTAAACGATTTTATTTAGCTCACCCCGTTTGTTTTATTTATCCTTGGGTCAAATTTAGTAATTCAAATTTCACCCTCTTCCTGTCAAGCGATTAATCTGAAATTTGTATACACTTTGGATTTTGGTGACAATACAATTATGTTTATTCATTATCATTATAAATCCAAGATGACAGCCGCTACAAAATGGCAGATAACGTAGGTTTTATCAATCCCATAATATGGGTATCAAATGAAAGTGCTCAACAAGTAGAATACAATGTACTATATAAAATTAAAATCCAATATGGCGGTCCCAACACAATGGCGGATAACTAAGGTTTTATCCATCCCATCAACAACTAGAATACAATTTACTATGCAAAATTTAAATCTAAGATGGCCGCTGCTACCAAATCGCTGATAACATTTTTTATAAAACACATTAATATGGGTATCAAATAAAAGGGATTGACAGTGCACTATACAACATCAATATTTAACATGGGCGCAGCCACTAAATGGCGTAATATAAGATTTAAATTGAGAAATTGCATCTGTAATTTAGGTATCTGATTAATCCAGCCATCCATGTCAAGATTTTGTATCGTGTTCAGAACTGTGTGGCACTAGGGTGTCTAAAAATGAATCGTCGTTAGCGGTACACCAACCAAGTTAAGTTGAAAGGTTAAAACGCGCCGAGAACTGTATGACATTAGGATGGATAAAAATGATATGTCGTTAGCGTTTTCCCTTCAAGACTCAGGCGCATCTTGTTGTACATAGCCTTGCCCCTTTATTGGACCTCTGGGGGTCAACCGTTTAAAAGTCCATTGCTCGTGGGAAAAAATGGTAAAAAAAATACAAAATAATAAAAAATATACAAATAATACAGAATAAAAAATACGAAATAAAACAGAAACTGCAACACAACGTAAACGAAGGCTTCAAAAAGCGAAAGAAAAGCCATACAGTTTCCAGCTAAGTACAATTACGGGACGGCTGAAAGAAGAATTTTGCCTTTAATACTATCATGGGGTTCTACAATACATAAAATGCAGGGCAGCACTAAGGTCACGCAGTGGTATACTTAGGTGCGAAATTGTTTGAAGATGGTCAAACCAACGTGGCTCTTAGTAGAGTAAGATCTATGCAGGGAGTACGTATGTACACACTGATGTATGTAGACGATGACCATGTAAGTATACACTAGATCCCAGAAGGAATAGCGACTAAACAGCAACTAAAAGCTATTTTAAAATAAGCGGGATTCCATCTACGAAAATTGACAAAAAAAAAACTTTTTCACAATATCACCCGAAACCATCTTCTCAATGGAGAGTTCCTAGGTCTACATGATAAATGCGTGGAAAACGCATGTAATCAGATGAAACGCAGGTATTGACACATTTAATTTCAATACAGAAAAAATAGCCAACCACAAAAAGAGAAGTCCTCTTGGTAATAGACCGACTATTTGACCCTTCGTCCTCATAATTGGCCTATGCATCTGTTCTATATTCCAGAATAAAAATAGAAAACTATCGAAAGTAAAATTGAAAAAAAATCTCTGTCCCAGTTAGAGCTATGTGGAACCCGTCCATTGACTGAGTTAGTACATGTTTTCCTTCCTCAACTGCGTATACAAAACCATACCTTGGACAACATTTGTGGGAAATAGGGTTCCAAATGTTCAAGAAAAGGTTACGTGTATTCTGCTCGTGAACGCCCTATTAGGCTATCGCAAATGAAGTGTTTTACTGAGATATAAAAAAAGGCTTTTCTTGGACAAAGACGGCATTATTCGAGTAAACGGCCGTTTAGGTTCCATGCTTTCATTGCCTTACAGTGAAAGATACTCATTAACGAATGTGTGTCTCACGCATTCACGAATGTTTCACTCTTTCGTTTGGAATGTAAGGAGCAGTTCGGCAAATCAAGTCCAACTGAAGCTCTACATGTAAACAAACCTGTCATTGCAAAATTCAATACAGTCCAAACTGAAGCGTGCCTTTACGAAAAAGAAACCTACTTTCGAGGCATTGAAGTGCTATCACTTTATCGGGTCGATATTAGTGCCAAGACTAAGTATTTAATTTTTTTTTAAAAAATATTATACATTAAATGCGAATATATCTAATTTTAATTATTTTATTGCGTTACAATTATTGATCCTCTCTGTAAAAAACTAGTACTCATTCGTTTGGTACTATTTATCACAGAATCAGCGTTGCCAGTATGGAGGAATTTTCCCCAAAAAGGGGATATTTATTTCAAATTGGGGACGAAAAATTCAAGTTAAGGATTCATTGGGATCTTTTTAAAAAATTGCGGAATTTGTGAGGATTTTTTTTGCAATAAAAATTCTAACCACCTTACTTATTATACCCTCCACCATACTATGGAGGGTATATTAACTTTGTCATTCCGTTTGTAACTCCTCGAAATACTCAAGTCAGACCCAACAAAGTATATATATATATATATATATATATATATATATATATATATATATATATATATATATATATATATATATATATATATATATATTCTTGAAATGGATACTACAGCTTCGTATAGCCCCCATATAACGGTATCTCCCTATATTCGGTATTTTGATGATTTTAGTGCCATTATTCACCGGAAGTGTTTCAAATTACGTATTTAGAGTTCGTAATAGGAACTACAGTCTGTGACAGAAAAATGTCTATGCAGGTCCAGACCTTCGTATAGGTCCCATATATCAGTACCTCCCTATATTCGGTATTTTGACGATTTTAGGTACAATACCCACTGAAATTGTTTGAGATATCGTATTTGACGTTAGTAATGGATGCTATAGCCTGTGACAGAAAATTGTCTATGCTGGTACAGGTCTTCGGACAGCTCCGATATAATGGTACCTCCCTATATACGATATTTTAATGATTTTAGCCACATTATTCACCGTTTATTTCAAGTTTCGAATTTGAATATGGTAATGGCTAATGGCCAACAATGCCTATGTAGGTCCACGTCGTATAGACCCCAATATAACGGCAATATTCGGTATTTTTAAAATTTAACAGAATTTTTTAAGGATTATATTTTTTAAAAATTTCCAAATTCGTTCCAAATGGTGGAGGGTATTCAAAGTTCGGCCCGGCCGAACTTACTGCTTTTTAACTTGTTTTGATATTTACATTTATGTTGCACATGCGTAACCCATCAATAAAATACATTCCCCACGAATCAGACAAAGTTGTTATAATTTACACCAGATATAAGAAATGGATTTGCTATCTAGTTATCTCATTCCATACTCTGCGTTTACCTATAACACATACACATATTTGGAAAAAAATTGCATTTAAAGTGCTAAAAGTTGCATGATTGTTTTACATAGAAGGTGCCAATCAGCAATGTATGTGTAGAACGAGTGTTTTCAGTTATGAACTCAGTGAAAACCAAACTTAGAAATAAAACGCAGTATGATTTGTGGGAAGCTCTTTTAAGAATAAATACTCAATTTTCAATTAATTTCATTTGCAGCAAATTTTGACCATATTAAAGAAATGGTTAAAGCTTTTTAACTATAAGAATTTATATAAACCAAATGAGACTGAAAATGATGACGATTTGGAATTTGAAGTTTTTGACGTGGTTGCATTGCAACTTTGAAAACTCTAGTCTATGAAATTAAAATGTTCTATTTATTTGTTATTTTCTATTTTTTTTTTTTTGTTATTTTACTTGTATAATATGCAAGATAAACTACGGATAAAAACGGTTTTAGACCATAGGTCTCTTTGGACCACGATAACTCTCGAACTTAGATCGAGTTCGGAGATGGGCAAAATCGGTCCGCTCCATCAAGCACCTCCCCCACAAAGGGTCAAAATTTTGACTAATTACAACTCTTATAAATTGTGATATGAGGATCCGATTGTCTTCAAATTTCACACATCCCAATAATTTTATGAACCTAAAGTCTGATGTTAAAATGGAATACATCGGTCCATTCCATCATGTACGTCCCCCACAAAAAGTCGATAATTCCAAAAAAAAATTTTTTCTGCACGGAAACAGAATCAATAATCCGATTTGGCTCCAACGTGCAAATCCTATTATTTGCCGCAGTTCTCGGTGAGGTGCAAAAATGGATAATATCGGTCCACTCCATCAAGTGCTTCCCCCAAAATTTCACTCATCCCAATATTTTTATAAATTCAACTCCTTCTGGTACCTCCCCCATAAAAGATCGAAATTATGAATACACATAAGGTTCTTAAAAAGCGAAATTAACATCCGATTCCATTCCAGGTTTGGTACATCAGAATATTTCCATCAAAACAAGATCTGTTATGAAGATATACATATAAAATATATACCTTCCCCTTCTGGTACAATTTTCAATACTTTTATCTGGCATACCTTGGGATTCTTTACAACTTGCTATATCTGAATATCTCTCTCAACCAGAAACCTGAGAGGAATATGGAATTTATAATTTCGCATAAAGTTTTATATGTAGGTATTAGATGAAGTATGAAAATGGAATACTTTGGTCGACTATATCTGGTACATCAAGCACATTTCAACATTCTCTAAAATTTATTATATATTTTTAATAAAGTGAAGGAAGAAGCGAATATAGTCCAAACCCGGTACGTCGCAATATTTATATCATATGTATTCAGGTCCGACATGAAATGGTTAATATTGATCCATTCCTTTTTAACCTACACCATAGAGGGTCGACAACTTGAATAATCATAACAGAAGTCAAAATATATTTAAATAATCAAACCTTGGCTGAGGGTATACATCTGTCGGTAAAACCTACTGATATTTTCTAACTTGTTTCAAATAAATTTACTCTTTTCGTTTTTTGTTAAATGCTTGGGGAATTTTTTTAAGAAAATTGAATCAAATTTGAGGAGATTTGGTGAAAACATTTTGTGATTTTGGAGACGAGAGACAGAAAAATACAGGCAACACTGCACAGAACACTGTTTCATTACTTCTCGACTCAAGTGAGACTTCGTTAACGTACTCATCCTAAAATAACTCTCAAACTCTTACATTTTTTTTATATCCTCTACCATACTATGGAGGGTATATTAACTTTGTCATTCCGTTTGTAACTCCTTGAAATACTCATGTCAGACCCAACAAAGTATATATATTCTTGATCAGCGTAAAATTCTAAATCGATTTAGTCCGTCTGTCCGTCTGTCTGTTGTAATCACGCTATCTTTCAAACGAATTGAGATAGAGGGCTAAAATTTTGCACTCATGTTTACTTTGCCAGTAGGCAGGTTAAGTTGTAAATTGTATATATGTTATTTTGATGAGTTTAGCTACATTATTCACCGTTTATTTCAAGTTTCGAATTTGAATATGGTAATGGCTCATGACAACAATGTCTATGTAGGTCCACATCGTGTAGACCCCAATATAATGGCTATATTCGGTATTTTTAAGATTTTAACAGAATTTTTAAAGAATTTAATTTTTTGAAAATTTCCAAATTCGTTCAAATGGTGGAGGGTATTCAATGTTCGACCCGGCCGAACTTATGGCTTTTTAGCTTGTTTTTTTGATTCAGAAGCAGAATAATATCGTATTCAATTTCATTCTTGCGAACTGTCGAAGAATAAACATGAAATAATTATACATCTTAGGATTTTTTAAGGTTTATAAATTATTTATTATCCAGCTTGAACGTTTATAGTTTTTCATAGGATTCATATTTTTGTTTCACATATTATATTAACATAAATATCATAATTAAAGTTTTCAGAACATATGTCTAACAAAGATTTAATATAAAATATGGGTTGTCCGGGCTTTATTTTTATACCCTCCACCATACATAGTATGGAGGGTATATTAAGTTCGTCACTCATCGAAATAATCATTTAAAACCCAACAAAGTATATATATTCTTGATCAGCGTGAAATTCTAAGACGACATAGCCCTGTCCGTCTGTTGTAATCACGCCACAGTCTAAACGAATTAAGATAGGAAGCTAAAATTGTGAGTACTTTACACCCAGACACAGATTTGTCTTTATAGGTCCACAATATCGTATATTCCCCCATATATCGGCACCTTCCTATATTAGATTTTTTAAAGATTTTACAAGAATTTTTAATGGATTTTATTTTTTGAAACTTTTCTAATTCATTCCAAATTGTGGAGGGTATTCGAAGTTCGGCCGCTTCTGCTTTTTTACTTGTTATATTTACAATACATGTCAGTGAAATGTTTTGAAATTTGAATTGCTTGTAAATAAGTCTTGTTGAAATAATCATTGGGTTTTCCATTAATATGTAAGTCATCTTCGATATTATCACAATCATATCATACCTAATTCAAGTTAACGAAAAGTGGTTGTTAATTTCGTAGACGTCAGAAACAAATCGTTCGTATGCAGATGAACAATCAAACCACTGGTCGTCATGTAGAAGAAATAAGAAAGACACATTGTCGAGTAAATTGTAAGTATTATTAGATTGCCGTATTACTTGCGCTGTAGAAGAAATTTTATATAGTTGGAAATACATTTTGCACCGTTTAAATTAAGAAAGGCCACGAAAAAATATATCTAATTTTCATTCCACAAATCGAACTGAAATAGTTTCCTTCACATGCCTGTATATATTGTCAAATAAAGAAATAGGATGCAGTGAAATATGATCATAGTTCCATAGCTAAGAGAGTATATCACTATAAGAAGGATATCTATTCATATAATTTCAGACAAATTACGAAGTTTATAACCTTCGCACTTTGAAAAGTAATTATTTTGAAAAAATGTGTATGAAGGTGCGTTTACATAAAAATCTTTATCAGGGCTAACACTAACAATAAAACAATCAAAATAAATTTGATTGGTCAATTATTAGCGGTTATCCCGGTAAAGACTTTGTTTGTAAAAGCATGCTATTAATTCCATAATTCAGAAATCGCTACATCTAATTTCTTACAATCACATTGAACAAGTAAAATAAAAAAACATTAAGTTCGGCCGGGCCAAACTTTAAATACCCTCCACCTTAAGGTAAAGGAAACATTAGAACCCATTGTATCCCACAAATACCAATTTTTAGACATATTAGTGGGAAAATGTCGCAAAATCATCAAAATATTGAATATCGGGAGGTACCGCTATATGGGGCTATACAAAAACCTGAACCTATACATACAATATTTCGATAACGATGCTAGAACCCATTAGGACACAAAAATACCCATTTTTAGACAAATCCGCGAAGAAATGTGGCAAAAATCGTCAATAATATTGAATATCTGGAGGTACCGTTATATGGGAGCTATACCAAAAGGTGGACCCATACATACAATGTTTCGCACCACAGCCAGAACCTATTATGACCAACAAATACCAATTTTTAGACAAATCCGTGAAAAATGTGACAAAATCCATAAAAATACTCCATATAGGGAGGTACCATTATATGGGGGCTATACCAAATCGTTGACCTTTACATGCAATGCTTTGCCACCGAAGCTAGAACCAATTATGACCAACAAATACCAATTTTTAGACAAATCCGTGAAAAAAATTGGCACAAATCTTAAAATATCGAATATCGGAAGGTACCGTTATATGGGGACTATACCAAAACGTGGACGGATTATCTCATTTTCAATACCAACCATCTTAGACACAATACAAATTATTCTGCTAAACTTTGACGCTCTACGTCAAATAATGTGGGCTGCATCGTGATTTCAACAGACAGACAGACAGTCGAACATCGTTAAATCGACTTGGAATTTTATGATGATTATGAATATATACACTTTATGGGGTCTACGACGAATATTTAGGGATGTTACAAACTTGATGACAAAGTTAATATACCCTCCTTTCCAAGGTATATACCAATAAATCAAAATACCGACTATTAAGGCACGGGAGGTAGAAACAAACGTGGGCCTATAATGACAATGTTTTATTTCAACTAAAAGCATGGCTAAAATTGACAAAATACTAAATGTCTGGACATATTTTTATGGATGTTGTAGGAAAAGGTGAAAATATTTAAAAGGAAATATGAACTATTACAAACTCTTAATACCCAGTTATAAGCAATTCAGTTAGAGATTGTGGCTGAAATCAACAAGATATTCAATATTGGTAGAAAGCCCATCCTCCATCTTGACTTGCCTGCAGGCAAGTTAGCTAAATCTATAATCTTAGCTTCCTATAGATACTCGTATGAACTAGAGCTTAATCATGTCTAACGGACACAGCTAAATTAGGATTTTATGTCGATCAAAATATATGTATGTATATGAATCACAAACGGAATGAAAACAAGTTTGAAAACAATATAATTCATTCTTGATAGGATTTACCAGTGCATCATAGAGATCCACAACAAGAAGGACACATTCGCGTCTAACCGTAGTATTAGCGGATGATTACTCACAAGCTATTGTACCGAATCGATTTACCTTAACTACGGCTCTATCGACGAGCTAAATCTACTATAGATGTTTGCTAACAAGATCTTCCCCTATCCCATTTAATGAACAGACATAACCCCCATTGGCTACTTGAGACAAATGTATAATGTGTCTAGTCTACGTCATCAGATTTCGATCTACTCCCTAGGGAAAGTACGCTGAGTTGGTGGGAGTCCAAATGGCATGATCCAAACAGGACATAAGCACATGTCACGTATGCGTGCACGCTGTCGTTTTACTTTGCTACTTTCCGAATCCGAGAGAATCTTTAATACGGGTTGTAGTTCTCTTCTACATTTTACTTTTTGGAGAAGATCATTAATTGCCTGTTGACAAGAATTAATATAACTAAATCTAGATTAAATATGCTATCCGGATGAAATATTTTTCTATGTCTGGTATTTTACTTCTTACTAATTTCCCTCATGATGCGGATCATGGTAGTTGACTTCCTAAGAGAGGGACTGTAAAGTTTGTTATACGAAGGATATACTTACGCTTCCCACAAAGGGTGCAAGGAGTCTAGTGCAGATTATCCTTAAACTATGAAAGGCTGCGGTTGCAAACCCTCGCGACAAACAAACCAGGAGCCTTATCCTTCTAACAAAAGTGTTCCCAGGCTAAACGGCAAGAACTATTTAGTTTATTTCACAAACGGAGCTGGTTCGGTAGACTAAGGACCTTCGAAGGTCATATTACAGAGCCAGTGCAGCTAAACAGTACTGATTGGTATGTCTGTAACGCAAACTTTAAGAAGTATAAAAGCGAGTAAAAGAAGGTTAAAGATAAATCTTTAGATAAAAGATTGAATATTTAAACTCTGAAATTGTTCGTAAAAACTTTGAGGAGAAAGGTACCGGTGAGATGTGTTTCTAAAGCCGGGAAACCTAATCAAACGTTGCCCAGATACTATAGACCGATTAACCTTTCTTCATTTCTAATGAAGACCTTTGAAAAATTGCCGAATCAGAACTTCAGTGGAGACAGCCCTACACGAAGTTCTCAGATACATTCAACTTTGCTGGCAACTTTGCTCGATAAAAGGGGGCATTCAAAAATGTGAAGCTCGAGTCGATCCATTCTTGATTGAATGGATTGGTATGATGGTAGAAAGCAGTATAATCAATTGAAGCTTAGGAGAGAGAAAATATGTGTTGCATTTTATCATAAACTTCCAGTTCAATTTAACCCAGCGAAAAGTGAGCTGAGATTATGGAAAGTGTTTTAATCATGAATGAAGCCTGGACATACCAATAGATCGAGGTTGTTCCAAGTCGAATGATGAAACCGTCTTACCACCACTAAGGTGGATCTAAGAGCCAGTCGCAAACTATCCACTTTTGCTATTACCGATTAATCTGAAATTTTGAATTTCGGTGACAATACAATTATGTTTATTCATTATCATTATAAATCCAAAATGGCGGATAACGTAGGTTTTATCAATCCCATAATATGGGTATCAAATGAAATGCTCAACAAGTAGAATACAATGTACTATATAAAATTAAAATCCAATATGGCGGTGCCTACACAATGGCGGATAACTAAGGTTTTATCCATCCCATCAACAACTAGAATACAATTTACTATGCAAAATTTAAATCTGAGATGGCCGCTGCTACCAAATCGCTGATAACATTTTTTATAAAACCCATCAATATGGCTATCAAATAAAAGGGATTGACAGTGCACTATACAACCTCAGTATTTAAGATGGGCGCAGCCACGAAATGGCGTAATATAAGATTTAAATTGAGAAATTGCATCTGTAATTTAGGTATCTGAATAATCCAGACATCCATGTCAAGATTTTGTATAGTGTTCAGGACTGTGTGGCGTTAGGGTGGCTAGAAATGAATCGTCGTTAGCGGTACACCAACCAAGTTAAGTTGAAAGGTTCAAACGCGCCGAGAACTGTATGACTTTAGGATGGATAAAAATGATATGTCGTTAGCGTTTTCCCTTCAAGACTCAGGCGCATCTTGTTGTACATAGCCTTGCCCCTTTATTGGACCTCTGGGGGTCGACCGTTTAAAAGTCCATTACTCGTGGGAACAAAATGGTAAAAAAATTAAAAAATACAAACAGGAATAAAACAGAAACGCAACGTAAACGTCAAATATTGAATATCGGGAGGTACCGCTATATGGGGCTATACAAAAACCTGAACCTATACATACAATATTTCGATAACGAAGCTAGAACCCATTAGGACACAAAAATACCCATTTTTAGACAAATCCGCGAAGAAATGTGGCAAAAATCGTCAAAAATATTGAATATCTGGAGGTACCGTTATATTGGAGCTATACCAAAAGGTGGACCCATACATACAATGTTTCGCACCGCAGCCAGAACCCATTATGACCAACAAATACCAATTTTTAGACAAATCCGTGAAAAAATGTGGCAAAATCCATAAAAATACCGCATATAGGGAGGTACCATTATATGGGGGCTATACCAAATCGTTGACCTTTACATGCAATGTTTTGCCACTGAAGCTAGAACCAATTATGACCAACAAATACCAATTTTTAGACAAATCCGTGAAAAAAATTGGCACAAATCTTAAAATATCGAATATCGGAAGGTACCGTTATATGGGGACTATACCAAAACGTGGACGGATATATCTCATTTTCAATACCAACCATCCTAGACACAATACAAATTATTCTGCTAAACTTTGACGCTCTACGTCAAACAATGTGGGCTGCATCGTGATTTCAACAGACAGACAGACAGACAGACAGTCGAACATCGTTAAATCAACTTGGAATTTTATGATGATTATGAATATATACACTTTATGGGGTCTACGACGAATATTTAGGGATGTTACAAACGGGATGACAAAGTTAATATACCCAAGGTGGAGGGTATAAAAATGTGGCCAATAAATCAAAATACCGACTATTAAGGCACGGGAGGTAGAAGCATGGCTAAAATTGATAAAATACTAAATGTCTGGACATATTTTTATGGATGTTGTAGGAAAAGGTGAAAATATTTACAAGGAAATATGAACTATTACAAACTCTTAATACCCAGTTATAAGCAATTCAGTTAGAGATTGTGGCTGAAATCAACAAGATATTCAATATTGGTAGAAAGCCCATCCTCCATCTTGATTTGCCTGCAGGCAAGTTAGCTAAATCTATAATCTTAGCTTCCTATAGATACTCGTATGAACTAGAGCTTAATCATGTCTAACGGACACAGCTAAATTAGGATTTTATGTCGATCAAAATATATGTATGTATATGAATCACAAACGGAATGAAAACAAGTTTGAAAACAATATAATTCATTCTTGATAGGATTTACCAGTGTATCATAGAGATCCACAACAAGAAGGACACATTCGCGTCTAACCGTAGTATTAGCGGATGATTACTCACAAGCTATTGTACAGAATCGATTTACCTTAACTACGGCTCTATCGACGAGATAAATCTACTATAGATGTTTGCTAACAAGATCTTCCCCTATCCCATTTAATGAACAGACACAACCCCCATTGGCTACTTGAGACAAATGTATAATGTGTCTAGTCTACGTCATCAGATTTCGATCTACTCCCTAGGGAAAGTACGCTGAGTTGGTGGGAGTGCAAATGGCATGATCCAAACAGGACATAAGCACATGTCACGTATGCGTGCAACGCTATCGTTTTACTTTGTTACTTTCCGAATCCGAGAGAATCTTTAATACGGGTTTTAGTTCTCTTCTACATCTTATTTTTTGGAGAAGATCATTAATTGCCTGTTGACAAGAATTAATATAACTAAATCTAGATTAAATATGCTATCCGGATGAAATATTTTTCTATGTCTGGTATTTTACTTCTTACTAATTTCCCTCATGATGCGGATCATGGTAGTTGACTTCCTAAGAGAGGGACTGCAAAGTTTGTTATACGAAGGATATACTTACGCTTCCCACAAAGCCAACAGTAGGGTGCAAGGAGTCTAGTGCAGATTATCCTTAAACTATGAAAGGCTGCGGTTGCAAACCCTCGCGACGACAAACATCGACATCGCCATGGTCCAGGAGCCTTATCCTTCTAACAAAAGTGTTCCCAGGCTAAACGGCAAGAACTATTTAGTTTATTTCACAAACGGAGCTGGTTCGGTAGACTAAGGACCTTCGAAGGTCATATTACAGAGCCAGTGCAGCTAAACAGTACTGATTGGTATGCCTTTAACGCAAACTTTAAGAAGTATAAAAGCGAGTAAAAGAAGGTTAAAGATAAATCTTTAGATAAAAGATTAAATATTTAAACTCTGAAATTGTTCGTAAAAACTTTGAGGAGAAAGGTACCGGTAAGATGTGTTTCTAAAGCCGGGAAACCTAATCAAACGTTGCCCAGATACTATAGACCGATTAACCTTTCTTCATTTCTAATGAAGACCTTTGAAAAATTGCCGAATCAGAACTTCAGTGGAGACTGCCCTACACGAAGTTCTCAGATACATTCAGCAGAATATGAAAAACTCTAATTTTACATTGGCAACTTTGCTCGATAAAAGGGGGCATTCAAAAATGTGAAGCTCGAGTCGATCCATTCTTGATTGAATGGATTGGTATGATGGTAGAAAGCAGTATAATCAATTGAAGCTTAGGAGAGAGAAAATATGTGTTGCATTTTATCATAAACTTCCAGTTCAATTTAACCCAGCAAAAAGTGAGCTGAGATTATGGAAAGTGTTTTAATCATGAATGAAGCCTGGACATACCAATTGATCGAGGTTGTTCCAAGTCGAATGATGAAACCGTCTTACCACCACTAAGGTGGATCTAAGAGCCAGTCGAAAACTATCCACTTTTGCTATTACCGATTAATCTGAAATTTTGAATTTCGGTGACAATACAATTATGTTTATTCATTATCATTATAAATCCAAAATGGCGGATAACGTAGGTTTTATCAATCCCATAATATGGGTATCAAATGAAAGTGCTCAACAAGTAGAATACAATGTACTATATAAAATTAAAATCCAATATGGCGGTCCCTACACAATGGCGGATAACTAAGGTTTTATCCATCCCATCAACAACTAGAATACAATTTACTATGCAAAATTTAAATCTGAGATGGCCGCTGCTACCAAATCGCTGATAACATTTTTTATAAAACCCATCAATATGGGTATCAAATAAAAGGGATTGACAGTGCACTATACAACCTCAGTATTTAAGATGGGCGCAGCCACGAAATGGCGTAATATAAGATTTAAATTGAGAAATTGCATCTGTAATTTAGGTATCTGAATAATCCAGACATCCATGTCAAGATTTTGTATAGTGTTCAGGACTGTGTGGCGTTAGGGTGGCTAGAAATGAATCGTCGTTAGCGGTACACCAACCAAGTTAAGTTGAAAGGTTCAAACGCGCCGAGAACTGTATGACTTTAGGATGGATAAAAATGATATGTCGTTAGCGTTTTCCCTTCAAGACTCAGGCGCATCTTGTTGTACATAGCCTTGCCCCTTTATTGGACCTCTGGGGGTCGACCGTTTAAAAGTCCATTACTCGTGGGAACAAAATGGTAAAAAAATTAAAAAATACAAACAGGAATAAAACAGAAACGCAACGTAAACGTCAAATATTGAATATCGGGAGGTACCGCTATATGGGGCTATACAAAAACCTGAACCTATACATACAATATTTCGATAACGAAGCTAGAACCCATTAGGACACAAAAATACCCATTTTTAGACAAATCCGCGAAGAAATGTGGCAAAAATCGTCAAAAATATTGAATATCTGGAGGTACCGTTATATTGGAGCTATACCAAAAGGTGGACCCATACATACAATGTTTCGCACCGAAGCCAGAACCCATTATGACCAACAAATACCAATTTTTAGACAAATCCGTGAAAAAATGTGACAAAATCCATAAAAATACCGCATATAGGGAGGTACCATTATATGGGGGCTATACCAAATCGTTGACCTTTACATGCAATGTTTTGCCACTGAAGCTAGAACCAATTATGACCAACAAATACCAATTTTTAGACAAATCCGTGAAAAAAATTGGCACAAATCTTAAAATATCGAATATCGGAAGGTACCGTTATATGGGGACTATACCAAAACGTGGACGGATATATCTCATTTTCAATACCAACCATCCTAGACACAATACAAATTATTCTGCTAAACTTTGACGCTCTACGTCAAACAATGTGGGCTGCATCGTGATTTCAACAGACAGACAGACAGACAGACAGTCGAACATCGTTAAATCGACTTGGAATTTTATGATGATTATGAATATATACACTTTATGGGGTCTACGACGAATATTTAGGGATGTTACAAACGGGATGACAAAGTTAATATACCCTCCTTTCCAAGGTATATACCAATAAATCAAAATACCGACTATTAAGGCACGGGAGGTAGAAACAAACGTGGGCCTATAATGACAATGTTTTATTATTTATTAAACTAAAAGCATGGCTAAAATTGATAAAATACTAAATGTCTGGACATATTTTTATGGATGTTGTAGGAAAAGGTGAAAATATTTAAAAGGAAATATGAACTATTACAAACTCTTAATACCCAGTTATAAGCAATTCAGTTAGAGATTGTGGCTGAAATCAACAAGATATTCAATATTGGTAGAAAGCCCATCCTCCATCTTGACTTGCCTGCAGGCAAGTTAGCTAAATCTATAATCTTAGCTTCCTATAGATACTCGTATGAACTAGAGCTTAATCATGTCTAACGGACACAGCTAAATTAGGATTTTATGTCGATCATAATATATGTATGTATATGAATCACAAACGGAATGAAAACAAGTTTGAAAACAATATAATTCATTCTTGATAGGATTTACCAGTGCATCATAGAGATCCACAACAAGAAGGACACATTCGCGTCTAACCGTAGTATTAGCGGATGATTACTCACAAGCTATTGTACAGAATCGATTTACCTTAACTACGGCTCTATCGACGAGCTAAATCTACTATAGATGTTTGCTAACAAGATCTTCCCCTATCCCATTTAATGAACAGACATAACCCCCATTGGCTACTTGAGACAAATGTATAATGTGTCTAGTCTACGTCATCAGATTTCGATCTACTCCCTAGGGAAAGTACGCTGAGTTGGTGGGAGTCCAAATGGCATGATCCAAACAGGACATAAGCACATGTCACGTATGCGTGCAACGCTATCGTTTTACTTTGTTACTTTCCGAATCCGAGAGAATCTTTAATACGGGTTTTAGTTCTCTTCTACATTTTACTTTTTGGAGAAGATTATTAATTGCCTGTTGACAAGAATTAATATAACTAAATCTAGATTAAATATGCTATCCGGATGAAATATTTTTCTATGTCTGGTATTTTACTTCTTACTAATATCCCTCATGATGCGGATCATGGTAGTTGACTTCCTAAGAGAGGGACTGCAAAGTTTGTTATACGAAGGATATACTTACGCTTCCCACAAAGCCAACAGTAGGGTGCAAGGAGTCTAGTGCAGATTATCCTTAAACTATGAAAGGCTGCGGTTGCAAACCCTCGCGACGACAAACATCGACATCGCCATGGTCCAGGAGCCTTATTCTTCTAACAAAAGTGTTCCCAGGCTAAACGGCAAGAACTATTTAGTTTATTTCACAAACGGAGCTGGTTCGGTAGACTAAGGACCTTCGAAGGTCATATTACAGAGCCAGTGCAGCTAAACAGTACTGATTGGTATGCCTGTAACGCAAACTTTAAGAAGTATAAAAGCGAGTAAAAGGAGGTTAAAGATAAATCTTTAGATAAAAGATTAAATATTTAAACTCTGAAATTGTTCGTAAAAACTTTGAGGAGAAAGGTATCGGTGAGATGTGTTTCTAAAGCCGGGAAACCTAATCAAACGTTGCCCAGATACTATAGACCGATTAACCTTTCTTCATTTCTAATGAAGACCTTTGAAAAATTGCCGAATCAGAACTTCAGTGGAGACTGCCCTACACGAAGTTCTCAGATACATTCAGCAGAATATGAAAAACTCTAATTTTACATTGGCAACTTTGCTCGATAAAAGGGGGCATTCAAAAATGTGAAGCTCGAGTCGATCCATTCTTGATTGAATGGATTGGTATGATGGTAGAAAGCAGTATAATCAATTGAAGCTTAGGAGAGAGAAAATATGTGTTGCATTTTATCATAAACTTCCAGTTCAATTTAACCCAGCAAAAAGTGAGCTGAGATTATGGAAAGTGTTTTAATCATGAATGAAGCCTGGACATACCAATAGATCGAGGTTGTTCCAAGTCGAATGATGAAACCGTCTTACCACCACTAAGGTGGATCTAAGAGCCAGTCGCAAACTATCCACTTTTGCTATTACCGATTAATCTGAAATTTTGAATTTCGGTGACAATACAATTATGTTTATTCATTATCATTATAAATCTAAGATGGCGGCCGCTACAAAATGGCGGATAACGTAGGTTTTATCAATCCCATAATATGGGTATCAAATGAAAGTGCTCAACAAGTAGAATACAATGTACTATATAAAATTAAAATCCAATATGGCGGTCCCTACACAATGGCGGATAACTAAGGTTTTATCCATCCCATCAACAACTAGAATACAATTTACTATGCAAAATTTAAATCTGAGATGGCCGCTGCTACCAAATCGCTGATAACATTTTTTATAAAACCCATCAATATGGCTATCAAATAAAAGGGATTGACAGTGCACTATACAACCTCAGTATTTAAGATGGGCGTAATAATAGAAATGGCGTAATATAAGATTTAAATTGAGAAATTGCATCTGTAATTTAGGTATCTGAATAATCCAGACATCCATGTCAAGATTTTGTATCGTGTTCAGGACTGTGTGGCGTTAGGGTGGCTAAAAATGAATCGTCGTTAGTGGTACACCAACCAAGTTAAGTTGAAAGGTTCAAACGCGCCGAGAACTGTATGACTTTAGGATGGATAAAAATGATATGTCGTTAGCGTTTTTCCTTCAAGACTCAGGCGCATCTTGTTGTACATAGCCTTGCCCCTTTATTGGACCTCTAGGGGTCGACCGTTTAAAAGTCCATTACTCGTGGGAACAAAATGGTAAAAAAATTAAAAAATACAAACAGGAATAAAACAGAAACGCAACGTAAACGAAGGCTTCAAAAAGCGAAAGAAATGTGTAACAGGTAAGTCACCACTGTCCGGAAACTATTTGCGAGTAATGAGTCACGCTGTGTGAATTGATATACGTTCCATTATTCCGTATTAATGTATTCTTTCTTGGCCACTTCGATTTTTTTAGGAAGCAAATTTGCGGAGTAACAATGACACCAAGGTAATTGTATTGTTGAACGATTTCAATCTACTGCTACTACTACTAACCACAGTAGATCAATCTGCTTCCTATTAGGAAAACCATTATTTTTGACTTGTTTTTATTTGTTATTAGATTCTATTTTGTACGGTATTCTTCCAAATTCGTCAAATGCGTACATCAATAATCTTATATTCAGATCCTCTTCTATATGCTTTCTTACATTTTAACTGAATTGTAAATGATATCAATTTCATGTAGTTTATAAATTAATAAGCTCTTGATAATATTATGAAATGCACAAAAGATGCATACAATTTCTTCGTCTATGATATTTTAATGATGACAACTGAGGCTGCATTGAATAATTTCTCCTAAAAAAGGTTGATATTCAAGTAGTATTTGTCGATTTTTTACCCATGTTAACTTTTATGTTATGTCATCCAATGATATTTCTATACCCAAATAATGGTCTGTTAGTCAGGCTTTAAAAAGTGCATTCGACTGATATGTCTTTGTTCTGCTTGCTGTAGACGATGCTGAAAGAGTAATTTTAAGTCTTTGTGACAAAGTATTTCTTTTATTATTCGAAGATTTTAGAAATTTGTATTGAGCTTCTTTTGTTACAAGTTTTTATCTGATTCTTTCCATAGCAGTTTGGTAAGAATCTGATTTTTTTTTCGTGTTGATCTTGTGAACTTTGTAGTGTGCAACGGTCTAATTATTAAATTTTACTTCAAATGTAGTATGGCACGAATATTTTTGCCGACCTTATTGCTCGCCTTTGAGGTTGATCTTGTCAAGTTTCACCAATAGGCTTTATCCACCACCAGTTTAATTTTAATGCGTGAATTTCAAATAGTATTATATGGACTAAGGAAATCTACAATCCTTTTATACAGTTCAAGAGCAGTATAGCAGAACGAACTATTCTTCTCACAATGCGGTAAGACATGCTAACAATAAGAAATCTGAACATATTGTCATAGTAAACCCCAAAATAATTTAATCCATATATCTTTGCCGATCCCTTTATAAATCAAACTAGACTAATTATTTGCGCCATATTATAACAAAAGGTTAATTTATTGAATTTATAAGATTTCATGCTGTATAAAAATTTCAAACGAAATTAATTAACCTACCTACATCATAAAGAAAAAAGTAAATCTTAAAGACGCGCAAAAAAATCAAAATAACCAGTACGTATGTTAGTGTGTTGAAACTTTTTATTATCTGTTCCAAAACGGTTGTTAGGTCATTTACCTTGCTCAGACTTTAAGACATCAATTTCAAGTGTTCGATGTTAACTTTCATCTTCCTTTTCATAAAAATTCAACTGATTTTTTTCACGACGCCAAATATAAAAAGTAACTGTATAATAAGGTTATATGAATATGCTAATAGATTTTGTTACAAGATTCAATAATAATTTCTTTGAAAGGATCACTTTATTTTAGGAAGCAGTGCTTCTCAAATTCAAATCTCAGATGTTATGTATTAGCAGTGGCTTCGGTTTTGGTTCAACCACGATTCATATGTTAACATTAGCGTATCCATGGAACGAGTGTAAAAATAGAGGTAACCGGGAATACAATCGAACGAGCACTATTTGATCTTTTAATATTAAAATATCCCTTAAGAAGAGGGAGCTCCCACACTGAAAGGCCTTTCGAGAGGGGGTTGACTGTGTTCAATGAACAACAGACTCCAGGCAATTTACAGAATTTTTTTCACACATCATTCTTATTACATTCTTTTCTAACCTTTTAATTTTTCTTCAGTTGAACGTGCCAATTATTGATGTTGAGGGTTGAGACTTTTTAACATCAACACTTGAATCTCACTAAAGATAATGCCTATTATTACACAACCGTATATTTCTGTTAATTACCCCGCCTTCTGAGAGATTACTTAACAAGTTAAAAAGTATCTGTCGGTTTTGCCGACTGATGTATACCCTCAGCCAATGTACGATTATTAAAAACATTTTAACTTCTGTTATGATTATTCAAAATGTTTAACCCCTTATGCAGTAGGTTCCGAAGGAATAGGGCAATATTGGCCATTTCGCATCGGACCTAAATAAATATGATATAAATATTGCGACGTGCTAGGTTTGGACTATATCGACTACTTCCTTCACTTTACATGACATATATGATAATTTTTTGAAAATGTTAACATTCCATTCCATGCTTCATCTAATACATATTAAAATATTGGTATGGGCAATATTACAAGAAAATCGAACGGTTATATCCAATTTATGGAAAATCATAAATCCCATATTCATCTCAGGTTTCTGGCAAAGAGAGATATATACATATATAGATATAGCAAGTTGTAAAAAATCGCTGACAGATAAAAGTTGGGAAAATTGTTCACAGGTATATGTTATCTGCACAACAGATATTGTATTGTTTGTTATATGTGTGAAATTTGAAGAGTGTTGATTATTTCGCTTTCTTTGATCGTTGTAGTTTTCAAAATCTTAAACCCTATATGGGGCAGGTAGCAAAAGAAATGGTCCGATCTCTACCATCTATATAATAGATCTTGTGTTAATGGAAATATTGGGATGTACCAAGTTTTGAATGGAATAGGATGTCAATTTCGCTTTTTATGAGCTTCATGTATATTAAAAATTTGGAGCCTTTGTGGGGAAGGTACCAGAAGGAGTAGACCGATATATCCCATGTGTGAAATATAAAGAGAGCCTGAAGCTTATTTCGGATTTCATAAACGTTTTGGTTGTTCAAAACTTTGACCTTTTGTTGGGGAGGTACCAGAAGGAATGGTCCGATCACTATCGTTTTTCTAACAGATGCTGTGTACGATGTACCAAGTTTGGACCAAATCGGATACTCCCTTCGAGAGTTATCGTGCACACCAGCCAGACAGACGGACGGACGAACGGAGATCGAATTTGGTCTAAACAGACCTAGGTTCTAAAACCGTTATTTCGACGAGCACGTGTTGACCGTATCAAATAATAAATATACTCTCTAGCCATATGGCTGAGGGTATAAAAAGTGCATAGGGGTACTATTAGGAAATAAATAGAAGAGATAGCAAACAATAATTTTAACATAACCAAGGGAGTTGTATTAACAGGAGAACAGGGGTCCCATAAAATAAACGGTAATAACTACCTTTTGTAAAAGCTGGAAAGAAACAGAAGGAACAGTGATTACCATGTATAGGTTCTTATTTTTAAACAAATTCCATAAAACTTTCAAAGGTCGTTTCCATCAAAGCCAGCCACAGGAATTATGTGAAACATATTCATTAAAATATATTTGGTGAAATGACGCAGGACAGAAACTATGTTTGTACTTTGTGGCGAAGTTGAAAAAAAGTGAATTCAATATCTACATAGTTGTCGTCTTTTGTAACCTCGGGTGAACTTACGTTACCAAAAGCGGTTTACCCACACTAAACCACAATTTGACGAATAACAAGTAAAAAAGCAGTAAGTTCGGCCGGGCCGAACTTTGAATACCCTCCACCATTTTGAACGAATTAGGATATTTTCACAAAAATAAAACTCATTAAAAGTTCTGTTAAAATTTTAAAAATACCGAATATCGGAAGGTGTCGATATATGGGGGAGATACGATATTGTGGACCTATATAGACAAATCTATTTCTGGGGGTAAAGTACTCACAAGGAACTCCTTGTGTGGAATTTCAGATAATTCCATTGAAAATGTGGCTTAAATCATCAAAATACCGAATATAGAGGGTACCGTTATATGGGGGCCATACGATATCATGGACCGATATAGCCCATCTTGGAACTTGACCTGCCCGCAGACAAAGACAGACCTCTGCAAAATTATAGCTTCCTATCTTAATTTATTTTGACTGTAGCGTGATTACAACAGACGGGCGGACGGACAGAGCTAAATCGTCTTAGAATTTTACGCTGATCAAGAATACATATACTTTTTGGATCCAAAATAATTATTTCAATGAGTTACAAACGGAATGACGAACTTAATATACCATCCATACTATGTATTGTGGCGGGTATAAAAACGTCTTTCGTCTATACATATATTTTGTGACCACATTTAATGAAAAACAAGTTAAAAAGCAGTAAATTCGGCCGGGCCGAACTTTAAATACCCTCCGAATTTGGAAATTTTCAAAAAATTAAATCCGCTGAAAATTAGGTTAGAATTTTAAAAATATCGAATAAAGCCGTTACATTGGGGTCTCTCTACATATGCTTTGTTTGCCATAAGCCATTACCATATTCAAATTTAAAACTGAAATAAACGGTGAATAATGAACTAAAAGCATCAAAATATCGTATATAGAGAGGTACCGTTATAACGGAGCTATACGAAGTCCTGGACCTGCATAGACAATTTTCTGTCACAGGCTGTAGCATCCATTACGAACTTCAAATACGACATCTCAAACAATTTCGGTGAGTATTGTACCTAAAATCGTCAAAATACCGAATATAGGGAGGTACTGAACGAAGACCTGGACCTGCATACACAATTTTCTGTCACAGACTGTAGTTCCCATTACGAAATATAAATACGTAATTTAAAACTACTCCGGTGAATAATGTCGCAAAAATCATCAAAATACAGAATATCTGGAGCTACCGTTATTTGGGGGCTATATGAAGACGTGGACCTGCGCAGACAATTTTCTGTCACAGGCTGTAGTATCCATTACGAACTTCAAATAGCAAATTTGAAAAAATTCCGGGACGTTCCGTTATATGGGGGCTGTTTAGGAGGGGAAATTGTGAGGAGGTGAAAGGAGGAAAATAGAAATAAAACACAATAGTAATTAGTTTTAAGTTCATATAAGTTTGGTGGTTTGTTGAGTTCTTCTTTTCTTATACAACAAACAAAATTACCTTTTGTAATTTGGGGTGGCGCAGAGACCTTTGCAATCGCAGAGGATGCAGTGATCGCCGAGGATCATTGTCGATTACTACTACTACATTTACAATTATTTCCAATGAAAGCAGAGTCTCGTATGTATCAAAGTGAGCTAACCAACAACAACCACCGCCCGGTGGCATCTGCGCTCTACGGTCTCCGCCGAGGGAAGTTTGCCGAAGAGATGCCCGTTGTGTCAATCAGCATCCGTGATTGACTGGACTCGGGAAGTTGAACATTGCCGCCCACCTTGATACATTTCAATGTATTAACAAATGCAAGTTGGAATCAGTAATATGGCAACAGTTAAATTTTAGCTATAATAAAATATACAAAGGATCGTAAGTTCAGGTTTAAATGAGCGTTTTAGTATGTTTCAATACAATTCAATTTTAAGCGAGATTTTACAAGTGTTCTGGACTGAATTCAAAAGATAAGATGTAGGTGGTAGTTCCTAAATAAATATACTTTAATAACCTATCGAAAAGAAAACAGTTACGGTTAAAGTTGACGTTTTGAGCGGGTTAGACAACAATTGGGTGAGGTTGGTGAATGTTTAATACTGCCCGGTGAATGCACAAGCATGTTTAGTGGTGATCTTGTAGTACTTTGAGGCAAACGTCAATAATATGGTGAGGGTGAACCGTTCAGAAAAAAAGGGGAATCTTTGAAATTGGGTGTACCTTAGGCTTGTGAAAAGCGGGAAGGAGATTGCGAATAAACATTTTTTGGAGAATATATTTTCAATACACTACATACAGTATTCAAGGGGCCAGTATAGGATGAGAAGATTGTCTAGATACACAAGACGAGAGAGATTTATTACTGGTCTAGGGAGAATAACGTAGGAGAAGAATTACGTGGTGATATTGAATAATATGGTGGACAAGAGCGGGAGGTTCCCGTTAACGAGGAATGGTGATTTGGGGAATAAGGAGGGGGTATTACTGATCCAGATGTTCTAGATGAAGATCCGATATGGGCTTGTAAGCGATGGGGTGACATGGGAGGATCTTGGGGCGCCTTAGTTGACGAAAACGATTTGTGCTTTGGAACTTTTTGTGGGTGAAGCTGTTTAAGGATTATATGGGAGTTAGCTTTCTCACGTGATTGAATAGTGGTCAGGGGTGGACAATGAATTGGACCAGATACAATCCATCCGAAAACCGTATTTTGTGCCAACAATGAACCAAATATGTTCTGTTGTACTCCAGGCAACACAATTTGGGGATACAAATCCGCACCTAATAATATTTCCACAGGACGAGAATCGGAAATTGTTGGATCTGCTAGATGGATATTAGAAAAAGCACTTGAAGGGGTAATATTGACAGGGAAAGAAGGGATATTACCTGAGATCTTCGGGAGAACAAATGCTTCGGTTTTCAATAAAATTGTGGAATCTAACCCAGAGCTAATGTTAATGATGCAATTTTTCCTGGAGGTAACGTTAGAAGAAGCATTTATACCAGATATTCTAGAAGGAGAAATACAGGAGGGTAATTTTAATCTATTTTGGAGGTGCTCACTTATGAAAGTTGCCTCGGACGCAGGGTCAACAAGGGCTTGAACAGGGTAGGATTTGCCTTGGTGAACTAAATTAACAATAGCTGTGCTGAGAAGACATTTAGAATTGTGGGTAGTGCGATACACCTGGCTATTAACTGTTGGCAGATTTGCAGCAGTAGTGGTAGAAGCTTGGTTAACTATGTTAGTACTAGACTGCAGACTAGCGGCTGGGAAAGTAGTATTTGGAGCATTTGGGACGATACTGTTGGGGTATGCAATTCTACTAGGTTTATGTAGAAGGGTGTGGTGCCTTTCATGACAAAAATTGCAATTATGTGTGCTGGAACAATTTCTAACCGAGTGACCTTTAGATAAACAATTTAAACACCACTCTTGTCTTTTTACAAAATCTATTTTTTCATCAATAGTTAACTTTTTAAAACTAGGACAGCAGTAAAGTGCGTGACTTTCACTGGGGCAGTAGAAACAACGATGTATAGAACGTGGTTTTATTATACCAGACGATTTATTCACCAAAGGTGTCCTAACGTTGCGTGAATTTGATCTTGGTTCAGAAGAATCGATGCCTTTGAGATCACGCAGACAGGCAAGCGTCTGTATTCTTTCATTGAGGAAAGAATCGAGCTCGGACCATAACGATAAGGACGACTTATCTTTGAGACTCTGTTCTCAGAGTGTCACAGTAAGTTCTGGCAGACGTTGAATACAAATAAAAACCAGAATAGGATCCCAGTGATCCGTAACAATGTCATAGACTGACATGGCAGACAAACAGCCGTTTGTGCCCCGTTGCAAGGTTTTTAAACCGGCCACTAAATGGCGTAATATAAGATTTAAATTGAGAAATTGCATCTGTAATTTAGGTATCTGATTAATCCAGCCATTAATGTCAAGATTTTGTATCGTGTTCAGGACTGTGTGGCACTAGGGTGTCTAAAAATGAATCGTCATTAGCGGTACACCAACCAAGTTAAGTTGAAAGGTTAAAACGCGCCGAGAACTGTATGACATTAGGATGGATAAAAATGATATGTCGTTAGCGTTTTCCCTTCAAGACTCAGGCGCATCTTGTTGTACATAGCCTTGCCCCTTTATTGGACCTCTGGGGGTCGACCGTTTAAAAGTCCATTACTCGTGGGAAAAAATGGTAAAAAAATACAAAATAATAAAAAATATACAAATAATACAGAATAAAAAATACGAAATAAAACAGAAACTGTAACACAACGTAAACGAAGTCTTCAAAAAAGCGAAAGAAAAGCCATGCAGTTTCCAGTTAAGTACAATTACGGGACGGCTGAAAGAAGAATTTTGCCTTTAATACTATCATGGGGTTCTACAATACATAAAATGCAGGGCAGCACTAAGGTTACGCAGTGGTATACTTAGGTGCGAAACTGTTTGAAGATGGTCAAACCTACGTGGCTCTTAGTAGAGTAAGATCTATGCAGGGAGTACGTATGTACACACTGATGTATGTAGACGATGACCTTGTAAGTATACACTAGATCCCAGAAGGAATAGCGACTAAACAGCAACTAAAAGCCATTTTAAAATCAGCGGGATTCCATCTACGAAAATTGACAAAAAAAGAACGTGCAAATCCTAATATTTGCCGCAGTTCTCGGTGAGGTGCAAAAATGGATAATATCGGTCCACTCCATCAAGTGCTTCCCCCACAATTTCACTCATCCCAATATTTTTATAAATTCAACTCCTTCTGGTACCTCCCCCATAAAAGATCGAAATTATGAATACACATAAGGTTCTTAAAAAGCGAAATTAACATCCGATTCCATTCCAGGTTTGGTACACCAGAATATTTCCATCAAAACAAGATCTGTTATGAAGATATACATATAAAATATATACCTTCCCCTTCTGGTACAATTTTCAATACTTTTATCTAGCATACCTTGGGATTCTTTACAACTTGCTATATCTGAATATCTCTCTCAACCAGAAACCTGAGATGAATATGGAATTTATAATTTCGCATAAATTTTTATATGTAGGTATTAGATGAAGTATGAAAATGGAATACTTTGGTCGACTATATCTGGTACATCAAGCACATTTCAACATTCTCTAAAATATATTATATATTTTTAATAAAGTGAAGGAAGAAGCGAATATAGTCCAAACCCGGTACGTCGCAATATTTATATCATATGTATTCAGGTCCGACATGAAATGGTTAATATTGATCCATTCCTTTTTAACCTACACCATAGAGGGTCGACAACTTGAATAATCCTAACAGAAGTCAAAATATATTTAAATAATCAAACCTTGGCTGAGGGTATACATCTGTCGGTAAAACCTATTGATATTTTCTAACTTGTTTCAAATAAATTTACTCTTTTCGTTTTTTGTTAAATGCTTGGGGAATTTTTTTAAGAAAATTGAATCAAATTTGAGGAGATTTGGTGAAAACATTTTGTGATTTTGGAGACGAGAGACAGAGAAATACAGGCAACACTGCACAGAACACTGCTTCATTACTACTCGACTCAAGTGAGACTTCGTTAACGTACACATCCTAAAATAACTCTCAAACTCTTACATTTTTTTTACATCCTCTACCATACTATGGAGGGTATATTAACTTTGTCATTCCGTTTGTAACTCCTCGAAATACTCATGTCAGACCCAACAAAGTATATATATTCTTGATCAGCGTAAAATTCTAAATCGATTTAGCGTTGTCCGTCTGTCTGTTGTAATCACGCTATCTTTCAAACGAATTGAGATATAGGGCTAAAATTTGCACTCATGTTTACTTTGCCAGTAGGCAGGTTAAGTTGTAAATTGTATATATGTTATTTTGATGAGTTTAGCTACATTATTCACCGTTTATTTCAAGTTTCGAATTTGAATATGGTAATGGCTCATGACAACAATGCCTATGTAGGTCCACATCGTGTAGACCCCAATATAATGGCTATATTCGGTATTTTTAAGATTTTAACAGAATTTTTAACGGATTTAATTTTTTGAAAATTTCCAAATTCGTTCAAATGGTGGAGGGTATTCAAAGTTCGGCCCGGCCGAACTTACGGCTTTTTAGCTTGTTTTTTTGATTCAAAAGCAGAATAATATCGTTTTCAATTTCATTCTTGCGAACTGTCGAAGAATAAACATGAAATAATTATACATCTTAGGATTTTTTAAGGTTTATAAATTATTTATTATCCAGCTTGAACGTTTATAGTTTTTCATAGGATTCATATTTTTGTTTCACATATTATATTAACATAAATATCATAATTAAAGTTTTCAGAACATATGTCTAACATAGATTTAATATAAAATATGAGTTGTCCGGGCTTTATTTTTACCATACATAGTATGGAGGGTATATTAAGTTCGTCACTCATCGAAATAATCATTTAAAACCCAACAAAGTATATATATTCTTGATCAGCGTGAAATTCTAAGACGACATAGCCCTGTCCGTCTGTTGTAATCACGCCACAGTCTAAACGAATTAAGATAGGAAGCTAAAATTGTGAGTACTTTACACCCAGACACAGATTTGTCTTTATAGGTCCACAATATCGTATATCCCCCCATATATCGGCACCTTCCTATATTAGATTTTTTAAAGATTTTACAAGAATTTTTAATGGATTTTATTTTTTGAAACTTTTCTAATTCATTCCAAATTGTGGAGGGTATTCGAAGTTCGGCCGCTTCTGCTTTTTTACTTGTTATATTTACAATACATGTCAGTGAAATGTTTTGAAATTTGAATTGCTTGTAAATAAGTCTTGTTGAAATAATCATTGGGTTTTCCATTAATATGTAAGTCATCTTCGATATTATCACAATCATATCATACCTAACTCAAGTTAACGAAAAGTGGTTGTTAATTTCGTAGACGTCAGAAACAAATCGTTCGTATGCAGATGAACAATCAAACCACTGGTCGTCATGTAGAAGAAATAAGAAAGACACATTGTCGAGTAAATTGTAAGTATTATTAGATTGCCGTATTACTTGCGCTGTAGAAGAAATTTTATATAGTTGGAAATACATTTTGCACCGTTTAAATTAAGAAAGGACACGAAAAAATATATCTAATTTTCATTCCACAAATCGAACTGAAATATTTTCCTTCACATGCCTGTATATATTGGCAAATAAAGAAATAGGATGCAGTGAAATATGATCATAGTTCCATAGCTAAGAGAGTATATCACTATAAGAAGGATATCTATTCATATAATTTCAGACAAATTACGAAGTTTATAACCTTCGCACTTTGAAAAGTAATTATTTTGAAAAAATGTGTATGAAGGTGCGTTTACATAAAAATCTTTATCAGGGCTAACACTAACAATAAAACAATCAAAATAAATTTGATTGGTTAATTATTAGCGGTTATCCCGGTAAAGACTTTGTTTGTAAAAGCATGCTATTAATTCCATAATTAAGAACTCGCTACATCTAATTTCTTACAATCACATTGAACAAATAAAAAAACATTAAGTTCGGCCGGGCCAAACTTTAAATACCCTCCACCTTAAGGTAAAGGAAACATTAGAACCCATTGTATCCCACAAATACCAATTTTTAGACATATTAGTGGGAAAATGTCGCAAAATCATCAAAATAATGAATATCGGGAGGTACCGCTATATGGGGCTATACAAAAACCTGAACCTATACATACAATATTTCGATAACGATGCTAGAACCCATTAGGACACAAAAATACCCATTTTTAGACAAATCCGCGAAGAAATGTGGCAAAAATCGTCAATAATATTGAATATCTGGAGGTACCGTTATATGGGAGCTATACCAAAAGGTGGACCCATACATACAATGTTTCGCACCGCAGCCAGAACCTATTATGACCAACAAATACCAATTTTTAGACAAATCCGTGAAAAAATGTGACAAAATCCATAAAAATACCCCATATAGGGAGGTACCATTATATGGGGGCTATACCAAATCGTTGACCTTTACATGCAATGCTTTGCCACCGAAGCTAGAACCAATTATGACCAACAAATACCAATTTTTAGACAAATCCGTGAAAAAAATTGGCACAAATCTTAAAATATATATATATATGGGGACTATACCAAAACGTGGACGGATTATCTCATTTTCAATACCAACCATCTTAGACACAATACAAATTATTCTGCTAAACTTTGACGCTCTACGTCAAATAATGTGGGCTGCATCGTGATTTCAACAGACAGACAGACAGTCGAACATCGTTAAATCGACTTGGAATTTTATGATGATTATGAATATATACACTTTATGGGGTCTACGACGAATATTTAGGGATGTTACAAACGGGATGACAAAGTTAATATACCCTCCTTTCCAAGGTATATACCAATAAATCAAAATACCGACTATTAAGGCACGGGAGGTAGAAACAAACGTGGGCCTATAATGACAATGTTTTATTTCAACTAAAAGCATGGCTAAAATTGATAAAATACTAAATGTCTGGACATATTTTTATGGATGTTGTAGGAAAAGGTGAAAATATTTAAAAGGAAATATGAACTATTACAAACTCTTAATACCCAGTTATAAGCAATTCAGTTAGAGATTGTGGCTGAAATCAACAAGATATTCAATATTGGTAGAAAGCCCATCCTCCATCTTGACTTGCCTGCAGGCAAGTTAGCTAAATCTATAATCTTAGCTTCCTATAGATACTCGTATGAACTAGAGCTTAATCATGTCTAACGGACACAGCTAAATTAGGATTTTATGTCGATCAAAATATATGTATGTATATGAATCACAAACGGAATGAAAACAAGTTTGAAAACAATATAATTCATTCTTGATAGGATTTACCAGTGCATCATAGAGATCCACAACAAGAAGGACACATTCGCGTCTAACCGTAGTATTAGCGGATGATTACTCACAAGCTATTGTACCGAATCGATTTACCTTAACTACGGCTCTATCGACGAGCTAAATCTACTATAGATGTTTGCTAACAAGATCTTCCCCTATCCCATTTAATGAACAGACATAACCCCCATTGGCTACTTGAGACAAATGTATAATGTGTCTAGTCTACGTCATCAGATTTCGATCTACTCCCTAGGGAAAGTACGCTGAGTTGGTGGGAGTCCAAATGGCATGATCCAAACAGGACATAAGCACATGTCACGTATGCGTGCACGCTGTCGTTTTACTTTGCTACTTTCCGAATCCGAGAGAATCTTTAATACGGGTTGTAGTTCTCTTCTACATTTGACAAGAATTAATATAACTAAATCTAGATTAAATATGCTATCCGGATGAAATATTTTTCTATGTCTGGTATTTTACTTCTTACTAATTTCCCTCATGATGCGGATCATGGTAGTTGACTTCCTAAGAGAGGGACTGTAAAGTTTGTTATACGAAGGATATACTTACGCTTCCCACAAAAGGGTGCAAGGAGTCTAGTGCAGATTATCCTTAAACTATGAAAGGCTGCGGTTGCAAACCCTCGCGACGACAAACATCGACATCGCCATGGTCCAGGAGCCTTATCCTTCTAACAAAAGTGTTCCCAGGCTAAACGGCAAGAACTATTTAGTTTATTTCACAAACGGAGCTGGTTCGGTAGACTAAGGACCTTCGAAGGTCATATTACAGAGCCAGTGCAGCTAAACAGTACTGATTGGTATGTCTGTAACGCAAACTTTAAGAAGTATAAAAGCGAGTAAAAGAAGGTTAAAGATAAATCTTTAGATAAAAGATTGAATATTTAAACTCTGAAATTGTTCGTAAAAACTTTGAGGAGAAAGGTACCGGTGAGATGTGTTTCTAAAGCCGGGAAACCTAATCAAACGTTGCCCAGATACTATAGACCGATTAACCTTTCTTCATTTCTAATGAAGACCTTTGAAAAATTGCCGAATCAGAACTTCAGTGGAGACAGCCCTACACGAAGTTCTCAGATACATTCAACTTTGCTGGCAACTTTGCTCGATAAAAGGGGGCATTCAAAAATGTGAAGCTCGAGTCGATCCATTCTTGATTGAATAGATTGGTATGATGGTAGAAAGCAGTATAATCAATTGAAGCTTAGGAGAGAGAAAATATGTGTTGCATTTTATCATAAACTTCCAGTTCAATTTAACCCAGCGAAAAGTGAGCTGAGATTATGGAAAGTGTTTTAATCATGAATGAAGCCTGGACATACCAATAGATCGAGGTTGTTCCAAGTCGAATGATGAAACCGTCTTACCACCACTAAGGTGGATCTAAGAGCCAGTCGCAAACTATCCACTTTTGCTATTACCGATTAATCTGAAATTTTGAATTTCGGTGACAATACAATTATGTTTATTCATTATCATTATAAATCCAAGATGGCGGCCGCAACAAAATGGCGGATAACGTAGGTTTTATCAATCCCATAATATGGGTATCAAATGAAAGTGCTCAACAAGTAGAATACAATGTACTATATAAAATTAAAATCCAATATGGCGGTCCCTACACAATGGCGGATAACTAAGGTTTTATCCATCCCATCAACAACTAGAATACAATTTACTATGCAAAATTTAAATCTAAGATGGCCGCTGCTACCAAATCGCTGATAACATTTTTTATAAAACCCATCAATATGGCTATCAAATAAAAGGGATTGACAGTGCACTATACAACCTCAGTATTTAAGATGGGCGCAGCCACGAAATGGCGTAATATAAGATTTAAATTGAGAAATTGCATCTGTAATTTAGGTATCTGAATAATCCAGACATCCATGTCAAGATTTTGTATCGTGTTCAGGACTGTGTGGCGTTAGGGTGGCTAAAAATGAACCGTCGTTAGTGGTACACCAACCAAGTTAAGTTGAAAGGTTAAAACGCGCCGAGAACTGTATGACTTTAGGATGGATAAAAATGATATGTCGTTAGCGTTTTTCCTTCAAGACTCAGGCGCATCTTGTTGTACATAGCCTTGCCCCTTTATTGGACCTCTGGGGGTCGACCGTTTAAAAGTCCATTACTCGTGGGAACAAAATGGTAAAAAAATTAAAAAATACAAACAGGAATAAAACAGAAACGCAACGTAAACGAAGGCTTCAAAAAGCGAAAGAAATGTGTAACAGGTAAGTCACCACTGTCCGGAAACTATTTGCGAATAATGAGTCACGCTGTGTGAATTAACTGAAAATATGCGTCAGCAAGGTGACCAGACTTTTATTGGTATTTTGAATGTTTTGAAAGTATTTTAATGGGAAGATATCTTCAAGACACGAGTTATGAGTTTGCAAAGCGTTAATAGTATACCCCACAAATCAACAAGTTAACGACCACAACTATGCTGTATTGAATTTGTACAGAAATAATGGTGCTCGAATTTACAAAATAAAAGCGCAGTATCAGCTAGTACACGCCACATGAAATGCAGACAATGTGGATATAGCTACTATAGTACCAGGTGATATTAACAAAACTGGGGGTTTACCAGCGTAACTGGTAATATTTGAGGGGGCAAAAGTTATGCTACGGTCCAATATTGACGTTTCAAAGGGATTTGTAAATGGCGCTATAGGCTACATCAGCAAAATCGTTTGGCCTCAATTTCGTCGAACACAGAGGTATGCAACAGATATACCTTCCGTCCGAATTGATTTCGCAAGAGACGGAGTATACACCCGAAAGCCATACAGTTTCCAGCTAAGTACAATTATGGGACTGCTGAAAGAAGAATGTTGTCTTTAATACTATCATGGTGTTCTACAATACAAAAAATGCAGGACAGCACTGAGGTCACGCAGTCGTATACTTAGATGCGAAACTGTTTGAAGATGGTCAAGCTTATGTGGCTCTTAGTAGAGTAAGATCTATGCAGGGACTACGTATAGAGGAGTTGTACTGCAATAAACTAACGGGCAAGAAACCTTGCAATATTTTAGCACTAAATGAATTTAATAGAATGCGAAATAAAAACAACAATCTAGAAAATAAAATAGGTATAAAAAACTTTTTAAGTTAAATGGATTTATGTAATATAGCAATGTTTAAGAAAAATGTGCTAAAAACCAAAAAATAATAAAATAGATACAGTCGTGGGAATTATAAACATATGCATACACTAGACTAAAATAAAACCGTGGGACATGTCAATTATCTACAATCGTTGAATAAAATGTTAGTTTTGTAATGTTACACTATAATTAGGCAGTGTGATAAGTAGGGCTAGAATGTAGGAACAAGCTAGCAAGCTTCATTATATGAGTTTTAGGCTTTCATAGTAGTGAGCGAGTAGTACTTTTATCATATGTTTTGTCTATTAAAGACAAACTACGAGCAGTGAAACGATTCCTCCAACGATAAATTAGTTGAAACATCTCCTTTATTTACATGGAGTGTATAACTATTGGAATTTCCATGAGCAAGAAAAAAGTAAGTAATCTCCTCATCGTCTGCGTGTCAACTGTCTAACGACAAATTAAACGATTCTTCTATCGCACATTAAGTATATAATTTGTAGACAATTGACGTGCCCCACGGTTTTATTTTAGTCTAGTCTATGCATATGTTTATAATTCCCACGACATTATTTTAATATTTTTTGGTTTTTAGTATATTTTTCTTAATCATTGCAATGTATGTTTAACATAAAACCGTTTAACTTTTCAAGTTTTTTTTTACCGATTTATATTTTAGTTAAAAAAATAAACAAAACGAATTTATAATTAATTCGGGATACTAATCTTCAATTCACTTTTTCAATACAAAATAAACAATTTGCGTAATCCATTTTTTCTTTGAATGAATTTTGCTGTTGTTGAAATATTATCAGTATAAAATATGGCAACATGAATACCGTAAAGTTTACGTTAAAAGATAAAGGGAAGATGGTCTGACCGTTTGCTTATGAGACAGTTCGTATTTAAATGAAACTTGTAATATCGAAAAACGACTTTCTGTTTGAAAAAGAAACTTTAAATCTTATCTACCTTATCAAAGTGAAGATGTGCTGTATACTACAGAATTGCTCTACAAACTGATTGATATACGTTCCATTATTCCATATTCAATGTATTCTTTCTTGGCCACTTCGATTTTTTTAGGAAGCAAATTTGCGGAGTAACAATGACACCAAGGTAATTGTATTGTTGAACGATTTCAATCTACTGCTACTACTACTAACCACAGTAGATCAATCTGCTTCCTATTAGGAAAACCATTATTTTTGACTTGTTTTTATTTGTTATTAGATTCTATTTTGTACGGTATTCTTCCAAATTCGTCAAATGCGTACATCAATAATCTTATATTCAGATCCTCTTCTATATGCTTTCTTACATTTTAACTGAATTGTAAATGATATCAATTTCATGTAGTTTATAAATTAATAAGCTCTTGATAATATTATGAAATGCACAAAAGATGCATACAATTTCTTCGTCTATGATATTTTAATGATGACAACTGAGGCTGCATTGAATAATTTCTCCTAAAAAAGGTTGATATTCAAGTAGTATTTGTCGATTTTTTACCCATGTTAACTTTTATGTTATGTCATCCAATGATATTTCTATACCCAAATAATGGTCTGTTAGTCAGGCTTTAAAAAGTGCATTCGACTGATATGTCTTTGTTCTGCTTGCTGTAGACGATGCTGAAAGAGTAATTTTAAGTCTTTGTGACAAAGTATTTCTTTTATTATTCGAAGATTTTAGAAATTTGTATTGAGCTTCTTTTGGTACAGGTTTTTATCTGATTCTTTCCATAGCAGTTTGGTAAGAATCTGATTTTATTTTCGTGTTGATCTTGTGAACTTTGTAGTGTGCAACGGTCTAATTATTCAAATTTTACTTCAAATGTCAACCTGGATGAACTTGGAGTATGGCACGAATATTTTTGCCGACCTTATTGCTCGCCTTTGAGGTTGATCTTGTCAAGTTTCACCAATAGGCTTTATCCACCACCAGTTTAATTTTAATGCGTGAATTTCAAATAGTATTATATGGACTAAGGAAATCTACAATCCTTTTATACAGTTCAAGAGCAGTATAGCAGAACGAACTATTTTTCTCACAATGCGGTAAGACATGCTAACAATAAGAAATCTGAACATATTGTCATAGTAAACCCCAAAATAATTTAATCCATATATCTTTGCCGATCCCTTTATAAATCAAACTAGACTATTTATTTGCGCCATATTATAACAAAAGGTTAATTTATTGAATTTATAAGATTTCATGTTGTATAAAAATTTCAAACGAAATTAATTAACCTACCTACATCATAAAGAAAAAAGTAAATCTTAAAGACGCGCAAAAAAATCAAAATAACCAGTACGTATGTTAGTGTGTTGAAACTTTTTATTATCTGTTCCAAAACGGTTGTTAGGTCATTTACTTTGCTCAGACTTTAAGACATCAATTTCAAGTGTTCGATGTTAACTTTCATCTGCCTTTTCATAAAAATTCAACTGATTTTTTTCACGACGCCAAATATAAAAAGTAACTGTATAATAAGGTTATATGAATATGCTAATAGATTTTGTTACAAGATTCAATAATAATTTCTTTGAAAGGATCACTTTATTTTAGGAAGCAGTGCTTCTCAAATTCAAATCTCAGATGTTATGTATTAGCAGTGGCTTCGGTTTTGGTTCAACCACGATTAATATGTTAACATTAGCGTATACATGGAACGAGTATAAAAATAGAGGTAACCGGGAATGCAATCGAACGAGCACTATTTGATCTTTTAATATTAAAATATCCCTTAAGAAGAGGGAGCTCCCACACTGAAAGGCCTTTCGAGAGGGGGTTGACTGTGTTCAATGAACAACAGACTCCAGGCAATTTACAGAATTTTTTTCACACATCATTCTTATTACATTCTTTTCTAACCTTTTAATTTTTCTTCAGTTGAACGTGCCAATTATTGATGTTGAGGGTTGAGACTTCTTAACATCAACACTTGAATCTCACTAAAGATAATGCCTATTATTACACAACCGTATATTTCTGTTAATTACCCCGCCTTCTGAGAGATTACTTAACAAGTTAAAAAGTATCTGTCGGTTTTGTCGACTGATGTATACCCTCAGCCAATGTACGATTATTAAAAACATTTTAACTTCTGTTATGATTATTCAAAATGTTTAACCCCTTATGCAGTAGGTTCCGAAGGAATAGGGCAATATTGGCCATTTCGCATCGGACCTAAATAAATATGATATAAATATTGCGACGTGCTAGGTTTGGACTATATCGACTACTTCCTTCACTTTACATGACATATACGATAATTTTTTGAAAATGTTAACATTCCATTCCATGCTTCATCTAATACATATTAAAATATTGGTATGGGCAATATTACAAGAAAATCGAACGGTTATATCCAATTTATGGAAAATCATAAATCCCATATTCATCTCAGGTTTCTGGCAAAGAGAGATATATACATATATAGATATAGCAAGTTGTAAAAAATCGCTGACAGATAAAAGTTGGGAAAATTGTTCACAGGTATATGTTATCTGCACAACAGATATTGTATTGTTTGTTATATGTGTGAAATTTGAAGAGTGTTGATTATTTCGCTTTCTTTGATCGTTGTAGTTTTCAAAATCTTAAACCCTATATGGGGCAGGTAGCAAAAGAAATGGTCCGATCTCTACCATCTATATAATAGATCTTGTGTTAATGGAAATATTGGGATGTACCAAGTTTTGAATGGAATAGGATGTCAATTTCGCTTTTTATGAGCTTCATGTATATTAAAAATTTGGAGCCTTTGTGGGGAAGGTACCAGAAGGAGTAGACCGATATATCCCATGTGTGAAATATAAAGAGAGCCTGAAGCTTATTTCGGATTTCATAAACGTTTTGGTTGTTCAAAACTTTGACCTTTTGTTGGGGAGGTACCAGAAGGAATGGTCCGATCACTATCCTTTTTCTAACAGATGCTGTGTACGATGTACCAAGTTTGGACCAAATCGGATACTCCCTTCGAGAGTTATCGTGCACACCAGCCAGACAGACGGACGGACGAACGGAGATCGAATTTGGTCTAAACAGACCTAGGTTCTAAAACCGTTATTTCGACGAGCACGTGTTGACCGTATCAAATAATAAATATACTCTCTAGCCATATGGCTGAGGGTATAAAAAGTGCATAGGGGTACTATTAGGAAATAAATAGAAGAGATAGCAAACAATAATTTTAACATAACTAAGGGAGTTGTATTAACAGGAGAACAGGGGTCCCATAAAATAAACGGTAATAACTACCTTTTGTAAAAGCTGGAAAGAAACAGAAGGAACAGTGATTACCATGTATAGGTTCTTATTTTTAAACAAATTCCATAAAACTTTCAAAGGTCGTTTCCATCAAAGCCAGCCACAGGAATTATGTGAAACATATTCATTAAAATATATTTGGTGAAATGACGCAGGACAGAAACTATGTTTGTACTTTGTGGCGAAGTTGAAAAAAAGTGAATTCAATATCTACATAGTTGTCGTCTTTTGTAACCTCGGGTGAACTTACGTTACCAAAAGCGGTTTACCCACACTAAACCACAATTTGACGAATAACAAGTAAAAAAGCAGTAAGTTCGGCCGGGCCGAACTTTGAATACCCTCCACCATTTTGAACGAATTAGGAAATTTTCACAAAAATAAAACTCATTAAAAGTTCTGTTAAAATTTTAAAAATACCGAATATCGGAAGGTGTCGATATATGGGGGAGATACGATATTGTGGACCTATATAGACAAATCTATTTCTGGGGGTAAAGTACTCACAAGGAACTCCTTGTGTGGAATTTCAGATAATTCCATTGAAAATGTGGCTTAAATCATCAAAATACCGAATATAGAGGGTACCGTTATATGGGGGCCATACGATATCATGGACCGATATAGCCCATCTTGGAACTTGACCTGCCCGCAGACAAAGACAGACCTCTGCAAAATTATAGCTTCCTATCTTAATTCATTTTGACTGTAGCGTGATTACAACAGACGAACGGACGGACAGAGCTAAATCGTCTTAGAATTTTACGCTGATCAAGAATACATATACTTTTTGGATCCAAAATAATTATTTCAATGAGTTACAAACGGAATGACGAACTTAATATACCATCCATACTATGTATTGTGGCGGGTATAAAAACGTCTTTCGTCTATACATATATTTTGTGACCACATTTAATGAAAAACAAGTTAAAAAGCAGTAAATTCGGCCGGGCCGAACTTTAAATACCCTCCGAATTTGGAAATTTTCAAAAAATTAAATCCGCTGAAAATTCGGTTAGAATTTTAAAAATATCGAATAAAGCCGTTACATTGGGGTCTCTACGACGTGAACCTACATATGCTTTGTTTGCCATAAGCCATTACCATATTCAAATTTAAAACTGAAATAAACGGTGAATAATGAACTAAAAGCATCAAAATATCGTATATAGAGAGGTACCGTTATAACGGAGCTATACGAAGTCCTGGACCTGCATAGACAATTTTCTGTCACAGGCTGTAGCATCCATTACGAACTTCAAATACGACATCTCAAACAATTTCGGTGAGTATTGTACCTAAAATCGTCAAAATACCGAATATAGGGAGGTACTGAACGAAGACCTGGACCTGCATACACAATTTTCTGTCACAGACTGTAGTTCCCATTACGAAATATAAATACGCAATTTAAAACTACTCCGGTGAATAATGTCGCAAAAATCATCAAAATACAGAATATCTGGAGCTACCGTTATTTGGGGGCTATATGAAGACGTGGACCTGCATACACAATTTTCTGTCACAGACTGTAGTTCCCATTACGAAATATAAATACGTAATTTAAAACTACTCCGGTGAATAATGTCGCAAAAATCATCAAAATACAGAATATCTGGAGCTACCGTTATTTGGGGGCTATATGAAGACGTGGACCTGCGCAGACAATTTTCTGTCACAGGCTGTAGTATCCATTACGAACTTCAAATAGCAAATTTGAAAAAATTCCGGGACGTTCCGTTATATGGGGGCTGTTTAGGAGGGGAAATTGTGAGGAGGTGAAAGGAGGAAAATATAAATAAAACACAATAGTAATTAGTTTTAAGTTCATATAAGTTTGGTGGTTTGTTGAGTTCTTCTTTTCTTATACAACAAACAAAATTACCTTTTGTAATTTGGGGTGGCGCAGAGACCTTTGCAATCGCAGAGGATGCAGTGATCGCCGAGGATCATTGTCGATTACTACTACTACATTTACAATTATTTCCAATGAGAGCAGAGTCTCGTATGTATCAAAGTGAGCTAACCAACAACAACCACCGCCCGGTGGCATCTGCGCTCTACGGTCTCCGCCGAGGGAAGTTTGCCGAAGAGATGCCCGTTGTGTCAATCAGCATCCGTGATTGACTGGACTCGGGAAGTTGAACATTGCCGCCCACCTTGATACATTTCAATGTATTAACAAATGCAAGTTGGAATCAGTAATATGGCAACAGTTAAATTTTAGCTATAATAAAATATACAAAGGATCGTAAGTTCAGGTTTAAATGAGCGTTTTAGTATGTTTCAATACAATTCAATTTTAAGCGAGATTTTACAAGTGTTCTGGACTGAATTCAAAAGATAAGATGTAGGTGGTAGTTCCTAAATAAATATACTTTAATAACCTATCGAAAAGAAAACAGTTACGGTTAAAGTTGACGTTTTGAGCGGGTTAGACAACAATTGGGTGAGGTTGGTGAATGTTTAATACTGCCCGGTGAATGCACAAGCATGTTTAGTGGTGATCTTGTAGTACTTTGAGGCAAACGTCAATAATATGGTGAGGGTGAACCGTTCAGAAAAAAAGGGGAATCTTTGAAATTGGGTGTACCTTAGGCTTGTGAAAAGAGGGGAGAATATATTTTCAATACACTACATACAGTATTCAAGGGGCCAGTATAGGATGAGAAGATTGTCTAGATACACAAGACGAGAGAGATTTATTACTGGTCTAGGGAGAATAACGTAGGAGAAGAATTACGTGGTGATATTGAATAATATGGTGGACAAGAGCGGGAGGTTCCCGTTAACGAGGAATGGTGATTTGGGGAATAAGGAGGGGGTATTACTGTTCCAGATGTTCTAGATGAAGATCCGATATGGGCTTGTAAGCGATGGGGTGACATGGGAGGATCTTGGGGCGCCTTAGTTGACGAAAACGATTTGTGCTTTGGAACTTTTTGTGGGTGAAGCTGTTTAAGGATTATATGGGAGTTAGCTTTCTCACGTGATTGAATAGTGGTCAGGGGTGGACAATAAATTGGACCAGATACAATCCATCCGAAAACCGTATTTTGTGCCAACAATGAACCAAATATGTTCTGTTGTACTCCAGGCAACACAATTTGGGGATACAAATCCGCACCTAATAATATTTCCACAGGACGAGAATCGGAAATTGTTGGATCTTCTAGATGGATATTAGAAAAAGCACTTGAAGGGGTAATATTGACAGGGAAAGAAGGGATATTACCTGAGATCTTCGGGAGAACAAATGCTTCGGTTTTCAATAAAATTGTGGAATCTAACCCAGAGCTAATGTTAATGATGCAATTTTTCCTGGAGGTAACGTTAGAAGAAGCATTTATACCAGATATTCTAGAAGGAGAAATACAGGAGGGTAATTTTGATCTATTTTGGAGGTGCTCACTTATGAAAGTTGCCTCGGACGCAGGGTCAACAAGGGCTTGAACAGGGTAGGATTTGCCTTGGTGAACTAAATTAACAATAGCTGTGCTGAGAAGACATTTAGAATTGTGGGTAGTGTGATACACCTGGCTATTAACTGGTGGCAGATTTGCAGCAGTAGTGGTAGAAGCTTGGTTAACTATGTTAGTACTAGACTGCAGACTAGCGGCTGGGAAAGTAGTATTTGGAGCATTTGGGACGATACTGTTGGGGTATGCAATTCTACTAGGTTTATGTAGAAGGGTGTGGTGCCTTTCATGACAAAAATTGCAATTATGTGTGCTGGAACAATTTCTAACCGAGTGACCTTTAGATAAACAATTTAAACACCACTCTTGTCTTTTTACAAAATCTATTTTTTCATCAATAGTTAACTTTTTAAAACTAGGACAGCAGTAAAGTACGTGACTTTCACTGGGGCAGTAGAAACAAGGATGTATAGAACGTGGTTTTATTATACCAGACGATTTATACACCAAAGGTGTCCTAACGTTGCGTGAATTTGATCTTGGTTCAGAAGAATCGATACCTTTGAGATCACGCAGACAGGCAAGCGTCTGTATTCTTTCATTGAGGAAAGAATCGAGCTCGGACCATAACGATAAGGACGACTTATCTTTGAGACTCTGTTCTCAGAGTGTCACAGTAAGTTCTGGCAGACGTTGAATACAAATAAAAACCAGAATAGGATCCCAGTGATCCGTAACAATGTCATAGACTGACATGGCAGACAAACAGCCGTTTGTGCCCCGTTGCAAGGTTTTTAAACCGGCCACTAAATGGCGTAATATAAGATTTAAATTGAGAAATTGCATCTGTAATTTAGGTATCTGATTAATCCAGCCATTAATGTCAAGATTTTGTATCGTGTTCAGGACTGTGTGGCACTAGGGTGTCTAAAAATGAATCGTCATTAGCGGTACACCAACCAAGTTAAGTTGAAAGGTTAAAACGCGCCGAGAACTGTAAGACATTAGGATGAATAAAAATGATATGTCGTTAGCGTTTTCCCTTCAAGACTCAGGCGCATCTTGTTGTACATAGCCTTGCCCCTTTATTGGACCTCTGGGGGTCGACCGTTTAAAAGTCCATTACTCGTGGGAAAAAATGGTAAAAAAAAAAATACAAAATAATAAAAAATATACAAATAATACAGAATAAAAAATACGAAATAAAACAGAAACTGTAACACAACGTAAACGAAGTCTTCAAAAAAGCGAAAGAAGAATTTTGCCTTTAATACTATCATGGGGTTCTACAATACATAAAATGCAGGGCAGCACTAAGGTTACGCAGTGGTATACTTAGGTGCGAAACTGTTTGAAGATGGTCAAACCTACGTGGCTCTTAGTAGAGTAAGATCTATGCAGGGAGTACGTATGTACACACTGATGTATGTAGACGATGACCTTGTAAGTATACACTAGATCCCAGAAGGAATAGCGACTAAACAGCAACTAAAAGCCATTTTAAAATCAGCGGGATTCCATCTACGAAAATTGACAAAAAAAGAACGTGCAAATCCTAATATTTGCCGCAGTTCTCGGTGAGGTGCAAAAATGGATAATATCGGTCCACTCCATCAAGTGCTTCCCCCACAATTTCACTCATCCCAATATTTTTATAAATTCAACTCCTTCTGGTACCTCCCCCATAAAAGATCGAAATTATGAATACACATAAGGTTCTTAAAAAGCGAAATTAACATCCGATTCCATTCCAGGTTTGGTACACCAGAATATTTCCATCAAAACAAGATCTGTTATGAAGATATACATATAAAATATATACCTTCCCCTTCTGGTACAATTTTCAATACTTTTATCTGGCATACCTTGGGATTCTTTACAACTTGCTATATCTGAATATCTCTCTCAACCAGAAACCTGAGATGAATATGGAATTTATAATTTCGCATAAATTTTTATATGTAGGTATTAGATGAAGTATGAAAATGGAATACTTTGGTCGACTATATCTGGTACATCAAGCACATTTCAACATTCTCTAAAATATATTATATATTTTTAATAAAGTGAAGGAAGAAGCGAATATAGTCCAAACCCGGTACGTCGCAATATTTATATCATATGTATTCAGGTCCGACATGAAATGGTTAATATTGATCCATTCCTTTTTAACCTACACCATAGAGGGTCGACAACTTGAATAATCCTAACAGAAGTCAAAATATATTTAAATAATCAAACCTTGGCTGAGGGTATACATCTGTCGGTAAAACCTACTGATATTTTCTAACTTGTTTCAAATAAATTTACTCTTTTCGTTTTTTGTTAAATGCTTGGGGAATTTTTTTAAGAAAATTGAATCAAATTTGAGGAGATTTGGTGAAAACATTTTGTGATTTTGGAGACGAGAGACAGAGAAATACAGGCAACACTGCACAGAACACTGCTTCATTACTACTCGACTCAAGTGAGACTTCGTTAACGTACTCATCCTAAAATAACTCTCAAACTCTTACATTTTTTTTACATCCTCTACCATACTATGGAGGGTATATTAACTTTGTCATTCCGTTTGTAACTCCTCGAAATACTCATGTCAGACCCAACAAAGTATATATATTCTTGATCAGCGTAAAATTCTAAATCGATTTAGCGTTGTCCGTCTGTCTGTTGTAATCACGCTATCTTTCAAACGAATTGAGATATAGGGCTAAAATTTGCACTCATGTTTACTTTGCCAGTAGGCAGGTTAAGTTGTAAATTTTATATACGTTATTTTGATGAGTTTAGCTACATTATTCACCGTTTATTTCAAGTTTCGAATTTGAATATGGTAATGGCTCATGACAACAATGCCTATGTAGGTCCACATCGTGTAGACCCCAATATAATGGCTATATTCGGTATTTTTAAGATTTTAACAGAATTTTTAACGGATTTAATTTTTTGAAAATTTCCAAATTCGTTCAAATGGTGGAGGGTATTCAAAGTTCGGCCCGGCCGAACTTACGGCTTTTTAGCTTGTTTTTTTGATTCAAAAGCAGAATAATATCATTTTCAATTTCATTCTTGCGAACTGTCGAAGAATAAACATGAAATAATTATACATCTTAGGATTTTTTAAGGTTTATAAATTATTTATTATCCAGCTTGAACGTTTATAGTTTTTCATAGGATTCATATTTTTGTTTCACATATTATATTAACATAAATATCATAATTAAAGTTTTCAGAACATATGTCTAACATAGATTTAATATAAGATATGAGTTGTCCGGGCTTTATTTTTATACCCTCCACCATACATAGTATGGAGGGTATATTAAGTTCGTCACTCATCGAAATAATCATTTAAAACCCAACAAAGTATATATATTCTTGATCAGCGTGAAATTCTAAGACGACATAGCCCTGTCCGTCTGTTGTAATCACGCCACAGTCTAAACGAATTAAGATAGGAAGCTAAAATTGTGAGTACTTTACACCCAGACACAGATTTGTCTTTATAGGTCCACAATATCGTATATTCCCCCATATATCGGCACCTTCCTATATTAGATTTTTTAAAGATTTTACAAGAATTTTTAATGGATTTTATTTTTTGAAACTTTTCTAATTCATTCCAAATTGTGGAGGGTATTCGAAGTTCGGCCGCTTCTGCTTTTTTACTTGTTATATTTACAATACATGTCAGTGAAATGTTTTGAAATTTGAATTGCTTGTAAATAAGTCTTGTTGAAATAATCATTGGGTTTTCCATTAATATGTAAGTCATCTTCGATATTATCACAATCATATCATACCTAACTCAAGTTAACGAAAAGTGGTTGTTAATTTCGTAGACGTCAGAAACAAATCGTTCGTATGCAGATGAACAATCAAACCACTGGTCGTCATGTAGAAGAAATAAGAAAGACACATTGTCGAGTAAATTGTAAGTATTATTAGATTGCCGTATTACTTGCGCTGTAGAAGAAATTTTATATAGTTGGAAATACATTTTGCACCGTTTAAATTAAGAAAGGACACGAAAAAATATATCTAATTTTCATTCCACAAATCGAACTGAAATATTTTCCTTCACATGCCTGTATATATTGGCAAATAAAGAAATAGGATGCAGTGAAATATGATCATAGTTCCATAGCTAAGAGAGTATATCACTATAAGAAGGATATCTATTCATATAATTTCAGACAAATTACGAAGTTTATAACCTTCGCTCTTTGAAAAGTAATTATTTTGAAAAAATGTGTATGAAGGTGCGTTTACATAAAAATCTTTATCAGGGCTAACACTAACAATAAAACAATCAAAATAAATTTGATTGGTCAATTATTAGCGGTTATCCCGGTAAAGACTTTGTTTGTAAAAGCATGCTATTAATTCCATAATTAAGAACTCGCTACATCTAATTTCTTACAATCACATTGAACAAATAAAAAAAAACATTAAGTTCGGCCGGGCCAAACTTTAAATACCCTCCACCTTAAGGTAAAGGAAACATTAGAACCCATTGTATCCCACAAATACCAATTTTTAGACATATTAGTGGGAAAATGTCGCAAAATCATCAAAATATTGAATATCGGGAGGTACCGCTATATGGGGCTATACAAAAACCTGAACCTATACATACAATATTTCGATAACGATGCTAGAACCCATTAGGACACAAAAATACCCATTTTTAGACAAATCCGCGAAGAAATGTGGCAAAAATCTTCAATAATATTGAATATCTGGAGGTACCGTTATATGGGAGCTATACCAAAAGGTGGACCCATACATACAATGTTTCGCACCGCAGCCAGAACCTATTATGACCAACAAATACCAATTTTTAGACAAATCCGTGAAAAAATGTGACAAAATCCATAAAAATACCCCATATAGGGAGGTACCATTATATGGGGGCTATACCAAATCGTTGACCTTTACATGCAATGCTTTGCCACCGAAGCTAGAACCAATTATGACCAACAAATACCAATTTTTAGACAAATCCGTGAAAAAAATTGGCACAAATCTTAAAATATATATATATATGGGGACTATACCAAAACGTGGACGGATTATCTCATTTTCAATACCAACCATCTTAGACACAATACAAATTATTCTGCTAAACTTTGACGCTCTACGTCAAATAATGTGGGCTGCATCGTGATTTCAACAGACAGACAGACAGTCGAACATCGTTAAATCGACTTGGAATTTTATGATGATTATGAATATATACACTTTATGGGGTCTACGACGAATATTTAGGGATGTTACAAACGGGATGACAAAGTTAATATACCCTCCTTTCCAAGGTATATACCAATAAATCAAAATACCGACTATTAAGGCACGGGAGGTAGAAACAAACGTGGGCCTATAATGACAATGTTTTATTTCAACTAAAAGCATGGCTAAAATTGATAAAATACTAAATGTCTGGACATATTTTTATGGATGTTGTAGGAAAAGGTGAAAATATTTAAAAGGAAATATGAACTATTACAAACTCTTAATACCCAGTTATAAGCAATTCAGTTAGAGATTGTGGCTGAAATCAACAAGATATTCAATATTGGTAGAAAGCCCATCCTCCATCTTGACTTGCCTGCAGGCAAGTTAGCTAAATCTATAATCTTAGCTTCCTATAGATACTCGTATGAACTAGAGCTTAATCATGTCTAACGGACACAGCTAAATTAGGATTTTATGTCGATCAAAATATATGTATGTATATGAATCACAAACGGAATGAAAACAAGTTTGAAAACAATATAATTCATTCTTGATAGGATTTACCAGTGCATCATAGAGATCCACAACAAGAAGGACACATTCGCGTCTAACCGTAGTATTAGCGGATGATTACTCACAAGCTATTGTACCGAATCGATTTACCTTAACTACGGCTCTATCGACGAGCTAAATCTACTATAGATGTTTGCTAACAAGATCTTCCCCTATCCCATTTAATGAACAGACATAACCCCCATTGGCTACTTGAGACAAATGTATAATGTGTCTAGTCTACGTCATCAGATTTCGATCTACTCCCTAGGGAAAGTACGCTGAGTTGGTGGGAGTCCAAATGGCATGATCCAAACAGGACATAAGCACATGTCACGTATGCGTGCAACGCTATCGTTTTACTTTGTTACTTTCCGAATCCGAGAGAATCTTTAATACGGGTTTTAGTTCTCTTCTACATCTTATTTTTTGGAGAAGATCATTAATTGCCTGTTGACAAGAATTAATATAACTAAATCTAGATTAAATATGCTATCCGGATGAAATATTTTTCTATGTCTGGTATTTTACTTCTTACTAATTTCCCTCATGATGCGGATCATGGTAGTTGACTTCCTAAGAGAGGGACTGTAAAGTTTGTTATACGAAGGATATACTTACGCTTCCCACAAAGGGTGCAAGGAGTCTAGTGCAGATTATCCTTAAACTATGAAAGGCTGCGGTTGCAAACCCTCGCGACGACAAACATCGACATCGCCATGGTCCAGGAGCCTTATCCTTCTAACAAAAGTGTTCCCAGGCTAAACGGCAAGAACTATTTAGTTTATTTCACAAACGGAGCTGGTTCGGTAGACTAAGGACCTTCGAAGGTCATATTACAGAGCCAGTGCAGCTAAACAGTACTGATTGGTATGTCTGTAACGCAAACTTTAAGAAGTATAAAAGCGAGTAAAAGAAGGTTAAAGATAAATCTTTAGATAAAAGATTGAATATTTAAACTCTGAAATTGTTCGTAAAAACTTTGAGGAGAAAGGTACCGGTGAGATGTGTTTCTAAAGCCGGGAAACCTAATCAAACGTTGCCCAGATACTATAGACCGATTAACCTTTCTTCATTTCTAATGAAGACCTTTGAAAAATTGCCGAATCAGAACTTCAGTGGAGACAGCCCTACACGAAGTTCTCAGATACATTCAACTTTGCTGGCAACTTTGCTCGATAAAAGGGGGCATTCAAAAATGTGAAGCTCGAGTCGATCCATTCTTGATTGAATGGATTGGTATGATGGTAGAAAGCAGTATAATCAATTGAAGCTTAGGAGAGAGAAAATATGTGTTGCATTTTATCATAAACTTCCAGTTCAATTTAACCCAGCGAAAAGTGAGCTGAGATTATGGAAAGTGTTTTAATCATGAATGAAGCCTGGACATACCAATAGATCGAGGTTGTTCCAAGTCGAATGATGAAACCGTCTTACCACCACTAAGGTGGATCTAAGAGCCAGTCGCAAACTATCCACTTTTGCTATTACCGATTAATCTGAAATTTTGAATTTCGGTGACAATACAATTATGTTTATTCATTATCATTATAAATCTAAGATGGCGGCCGCTACAAAATGGCGGATAACGTAGGTTTTATCAATCCCATAATATGGGTATCAAATGAAAGTGCTCAACAAGTAGAATACAATGTACTATATAAAATTAAAATCCAATATGGCGGTCCCTACACAATGGCGGATAACTAAGGTTTTATCCATCCCATCAACAACTAGAATACAATTTACTATGCAAAATTTAAATCTAAGATGGCCGCTGCTACCAAATCGCTGATAACATTTTTTATAAAACCCATCAATATGGCTATCAAATAAAAGGGATTGACAGTGCACTATACAACCTCAGTATTTAAGATGGGCGCAGCCACGAAATGGCGTAATATAAGATTTAAATTGAGAAATTGCATCTGTAATTTAGGTATCTGAATAATCCAGACATCCATGTCAAGATTTTGTATCGTGTTCAGGACTGTGTGGCGTTAGGGTGGCTAAAAATGAACCGTCGTTAGTGGTACACCAACCAAGTTAAGTTGAAAGGTTAAAACGCGCCGAGAACTGTATGACTTTAGGATGGATAAAAATGATATGTCGTTAGCGTTTTTCCTTCAAGACTCAGGCGCATCTTGTTGTACATAGCCTTGCCCCTTTATTGGACCTCTGGGGGTCGACCGTTTAAAAGTCCATTACTCGTGGGAACAAAATGGTAAAAAAATTAAAAAATACAAACAGGAATAAAACAGAAACGCAACGTAAACGAAGGCTTCAAAAAGCGAAAGAAATGTGTAACAGGTAAGTCACCACTGTCCGGAAACTATTTGCGAATAATGAGTCACGCTGTGTGAATTAACTGAAAATATGCGTCAGCAAGGTGACCAGACTTTTATTGGTATTTTGAATGTTTTGAAAGTATTTTAATGGGAAGATATCTTCAAGACACGAGTTATGAGTTTGCAAAGCGTTAATAGTATACCCCACAAATCAACAAGTTAACGACCACAACTATGCTGTATTGAATTTGAACAGAAATAATGGTGCTCGAATTTACAAAATAAAAGCGCAGTATCAGCTAGTACACGCCACATGAAATGCAGACAATGTGGATATAGCTACTATAGTACCAGGTGATATTAACAAAACTGGGGGTTTACCAGCGTAACTGGTAATATTTGAGGGGGCAAAAGTTATGCTACGGTCCAATATTGACGTTTCAAAGGGATTTGTAAATGGCGCTATAGGCTACATCAGCAAAATCGTTTGGCCTCAATTTCGTCGAACACAGAGGTATGCAACAGATATACCTTCCGTCCGAATTGATTTCGCAAGAGACGGAGTAGTCTTATACACCCGAAAGCCATACAGTTTCCAGCTAAGTACAATTATGGGACTGCTGAAAGAAGAATGTTGTCTTTAATATCATGGTGTTCTACAATACAAAAAATGCAGGACAGCACTGAGGTCACGCAGTCGTATACTTAGATGCGAAACTGTTTGAAGATGGTCAAGCTTACGTGGCTCTTAGTAGAGTAAGATCTATGCAGGGACTACGTATAGAGGAGTTGTACTGCAATAAACTAACGGGCAAGAAACCTTGCAATATTTTAGCACTAAATGAATTTAATAGAATGCGAAATAAAAACAACAAACTAGAAAATAAAATAGGTATAAAAAACTTTTTAAGTTAAATGGATTTATGTAATATAGCAATGTTTAAGAAAAATGTGCTAAAAACCAAAAAATAATAAAATAGATACAGTCGTGGGAATTATAAACATATGCATACACTAGACTAAAATAAAACCGTGGGACATGTCAATTATCTACAATCGTTGAATAAAATGTTTGTTTTGTAATGTTACACTATAATTAGGCAGTGTGATAAGTAGGGCTAGAATGTAGGAACAAGCTAGCAAGCTTCATTATATGAGTTTTAGGCTTTCATAGTAGTGAGCGAGTAGTACTTTTATCATATGTTTTGTCTATTAAAGACAAACTACGAGCAGTGAAACGATTCCTCCAACGATAAATTAGTTGAAACATCTCCTTTATTTACATGGAGTGTATAACTATTGGAATTTCCATGAGCAAGAAAAAAGTAAGTAATCTCCTCATCGTCTGCGTGTCAACTGTCTAACGACAAATTAAACGATTCTTCTATCGCACATTAAGTATATAATTTGTAGACAATTGACGTGCCCCACGGTTTTATTTTAGTCTAGTCTATGCATATGTTTATAATTCCCACGACATTATTTTAATATTTTTTGGTTTTTAGTATATTTTTCTTAATCATTGCAATGTATGTTTAACATAAAACCGTTTAACTTTTCAAGTTTTTTTTTACCGATTTATATTTTAGTTAAAAAAATAAACAAAACGAATTTATAATTAATTCGGGATACTAATCTTCAATTCACTTTTTCAATACAAAATAAACAATTTGCGTAATCCATTTTTTCTTTGAATGAATTTTGCTGTTGTTGAAATATTATCAGTATAAAATATGGCAACATGAATACCGTAAAGTTTACGTTAAAAGATAAAGGGAAGATGGTCTGACCGTTTGCTTATGAGACAGTTCGTATTTAAATGAAACTTGTAATATCGAAAAACGACTTTCTGTTTGAAAAAGAAACTTTAAATCTTATCTACCTTATCAAAGTGAAGATGTGCTGTATACTACAGAATTGCTCTACAAACTGATTGATATACGTTCCATTATTCCATATTCAATGTATTCTTTCTTGGCCACTTCGATTTTTTTAGGAAGCAAATTTGCGGAGTAACAATGACACCAAGGTAATTGTATTGTTGAACGATTTCAATCTACTGCTACTACTACTAACCACAGTAGATCAATCTGCTTCCTATTAGGAAAACCATTATTTTTGACTTGTTTTTATTTGTTATTAGATTCTATTTTGTACGGTATTCTTCCAAATTCGTCAAATGCGTACATCAATAATCTTATATTCAGATCCTCTTCTATATGCTTTCTTACATTTTAACTGAATTGTAAATGATATCAATTTCATGTAGTTTATAAATTAATAAGCTCTTGATAATATTATGAAATGCACAAAAGATGCATACAATTTCTTCGTCTATGATATTTTAATGATGACAACTGAGACTGCATTGAATAATTACTCCTAAAAAAGGTTGATATTCAAGTAGTATTTGTCGATTTTTTACCCATGTTAACTTTTATGTTATGTCATCCAATGATATTTCTATACCCAAATAATGGTCTGTTAGTCAGGCTTTAAAAAGTGCATTCGACTGATATGTCTTTGTTCTGCTTGCTGTAGACGATGCTGAAAGAGTAATTTTAAGTCTTTGTGACAAAGTATTTCTTTTATTATTCGAAGATTTTAGAAATTTGTATTGAGCTTCTTTTGGTACAGGTTTTTATCTGATTCTTTCCATAGCAGTTTGGTAAGAATCTGATTTTATTTTCGTGTTGATCTTGTGAACTTTGTAGTGTGCAACGGTCTAATTATTCAAATTTTACTTCAAATGTCAACCTGGATGAACTTGGAGTATGGCACGAATATTTTTGCCGACCTTATTGCTCGCCTTTGAGGTTGATCTTGTCAAGTTTCACCAATAGGCTTTATCCACCACCAGTTTAATTTTAATGCGTGAATTTCAAATAGTATTATATGGACTAAGGAAATCTACAATCCTTTTATACAGTTCAAGAGCAGTATAGCAGAACGAACTATTTTTCTCACAATGCGGTAAGACATGCTAACAATAAGAAATCTGAACATATTGTCATAGTAAACCCCAAAATAATTTAATCCATATATCTTTGCCGATCCCTTTATAAATCAAACTAGACTATTTATTTGCGCCATATTATAACAAAAGGTTAATTTATTGAATTTATAAGATTTCATGTTGTATAAAAATTTCAAACGAAATTAATTAACCTACCTACATCATAAAGAAAAAAGTAAATCTTAAAGACGCGCAAAAAAATCAAAATAACCAGTACGTATGTTAGTGTGTTGAAACTTTTTATTATCTGTTCCAAAACGGTTGTTAGGTCATTTACTTTGCTCAGACTTTAAGACATCAATTTCAAGTGTTCGATGTTAACTTTCATCTGCCTTTTCATAAAAATTCAACTGATTTTTTTCACGACGCCAAATATAAAAAGTAACTGTATAATAAGGTTATATGAATATGCTAATAGATTTTGTTACAAGATTCAATAATAATTTCTTTCAAAGGATCACTTTATTTTAGGAAGCAGTGCTTCTCAAATTCAAATCTCAGATGTTATGTATTAGCAGTGGCTTCGGTTTTGGTTCAACCACGATTCATATGTTAACATTAACGTATACATGGAACGAGTATAAAAATAGAGGTAACCGGGAATGCAATCGAACGAGCACTATTTGATCTTTTAATATTAAAATATCCCTTAAGAAGAGGGAGCTCCCACACTGAAAGGCCTTTCGAGAGGGGGTTGACTGTGTTCAATGAACAACAGACTCCAGGCAATTTACAGAATTTTTTTCACACATCATTCTTATTACATTCTTTTCTAACCTTTTAATTTTTCTTCAGTTGAACGTGCCAATTATTGATGTTGAGGGTTGAGACTTCTTAACATCAACACTTGAATCTCACTAAAGATAATGCCTATTATTACACAACCGTATATTTCTGTTAATTACCCCGCCTTCTGAGAGATTACTTAACAAGTTAAAAAGTATCTGTCGGTTTTGCCGACTGATGTATACCCTCAGCCAATGTACGATTATTAAAAACATTTTAACTTCTGTTATGATTATTCAAAATGTTTAACCCCTTATGCAGTAGGTTCCGAAGGAATAGGGCAATATTGGCCATTTCGCATCGGACCTAAATAAATATGATATAAATATTGCGACGTGCTAGGTTTGGACTATATCGACTACTTCCTTCACTTTACATGACATATATGATAATATTTTGAAAATGTTAACATTCCATTCCATGCTTCATCTAATACATATTAAAATATTGGTATGGGCAATATTACAAGAAAATCGAACGGTTATATCCAATTTATGGAAAATCATAAATCCCATATTCATCTCAGGTTTCTGGCAAAGAGAGATATATACATATATAGATATAGCAAGTTGTAAAAAATCGCTGACAGATAAAAGTTGGGAAAATTGTTCACAGGTATATGTTATCTGCACAACAGATATTGTATTGTTTGTTATATGTGTGAAATTTGAAGAGTGTTGATTATTTCGCTTTCTTTGATCGTTGTAGTTTTCAAAATCTTAAACCCTATATGGGGCAGGTAGCAAAAGAAATGGTCCGATCTCTACCATCTATATAATAGATCTTGTGTTAATGGAAATATTGGGATGTACCAAGTTTTGAATGGAATAGGATGTCAATTTCGCTTTTTATGAGCTTCATGTATATTAAAAATTTGGAGCCTTTGTGGGGAAGGTACCAGAAGGAGTAGACCGATATATCCCATGTGTGAAATATAAAGAGAGCCTGAAGCTTATTTCGGATTTCATAAACGTTTTGGTTGTTCAAAACTTTGACCTTTTGTTGGGGAGGTACCAGAAGGAATGGTCCGATCACTATCGTTTTTCTAACAGATGCTGTGTACGATGTACCAAGTTTGGACCAAATCGGATACTCCCTTCGAGAGTTATCCTGCACACCAGCCAGACAGACGGACGGACGAACGGAGATCGAATTTGGTCTAAACAGACCTAGGTTCTAAAACCGTTATTTCGACGAGTACTTGTTGACCGTATCAAATAATAAATATACTCTCTAGCCATATGGCTGAGGGTATAAAAAGTGCATAGGGGTACAATTAGGAAATAAATAGAAGAGATAGCAAACAATAATTTTAACATAACCAAGGGAGTTGTATTAACAGGAGAACAGGGGTCCCATAAAATAAACGGTAATAACTACCTTTTGAAAAAGCTGGAAAGAAACAGAAGGAACAGTGATTACCATGTATAGGTTCTTATTTTTAAACAAATTCCATAAAACTTTCAAAGGTCGTTTCCATCAAAGCCAGCCACAGGAATTATGTGAAACATATTCATTAAAATATATTTGGTGAAATGACGCAGGACAGAAACTATGTTTGTACTTTGTGGCGAAGTTGAAAAAAAGTGAATTCAATATCTACATAGTTGTCGTCTTTTGTAACCTCGGGTGAACTTACGTTACCAAAAGCGGTTTACCCACACTAAACCACAATTTGACGAATAACAAGTAAAAAAGCAGTAAGTTCGGCCGGGCCGAACTTTGAATACCCTCCACCATTTTGAACGAATTAGGAAATTTTCACAAAAATAAAACTCATTAAAAGTTCTGTTAAAATTTTAAAAATACCGAATATCGGAAGGTGTCGATATATGGGGGATATACAATATTGTGGACCTATATAGACAAATCTATTTCTGGGGGTAAAGTACTCACAAGGAACTCCTTGTGTGGAATTTCAGATAATTCTATTGAAAATGTGGCTTAAATCATCAAAATACCGAATATAGAGGGTACCGTTATATGGGGGCCATACGATATCATAGACCGATATAGCCCATCTTGGAACTTGACCTGCCCGCAGACAAAGACAGACCTCTGCAAAATTATAGCTTCCTATCTTAATTTATTTTGACTGTAGCGTGATTACAACAGACGGGCGGACGGACAGAGCTAAATCGTCTTAGAATTTTACGCTGATCAAGAATACATATACTTTTTGGATCCAAAATAATTATTTCAATGAGTTACAAACGGAAAGACGAACTTAATATACCATCCATACTATGTATGGTGGCGGGTATAAAAACGTCTTTCGTCTATACATATATTTTGTGACCAAATTTAATGAAAAACAAGTTAAAAAGCAGTAAGTTCGGCCGGGCCGAACTTTAAATACCCTCCGAATTTGGAAATTTTCAAAAATGAAATCCGTTAAAAATTCTGTTAAAATTTTAAAAATATCGAATAAAGCCGTTACATTGGGGTCTCTACGACGTGAACCTACATATGCTTTGTTTGCCATAAGCCATTACCATATTCAAATTTAAAACTTGAAATAAACGGTGAATAATGAACTTAAAGCATCAAAATATCCTATATAGAGAGGTACCGTTATAACGGAGCTATACGAAGACCTGGACCTGCATAGACAATTTTCTGTCACAGGCTGTAGCATCCATTACGAACTTCAAATACGACATCTCAAACAATTTCGGTGAGTATTGTACCTAAAATCGTCAAAATACCGAATATAGGGAGGTACTGATATATGGGGCATATACGAAGACCTGGACCTGCATACACAATTTTCTGTCACAGACTGTAGTTCCCATTACGAAATATAAATACGTAATTTAAAAATACTCCGGTGAATAATGTCGCAAAAATCATCAAAATACAGAATATCTGGAGCTACCGTTATTTGGGGGCTATATGAAGACGTGGACCTGCGCAGACAATTTTATGTCACAGGCTGTAGTGTCCATTACGAACTTCAAATAGCAAATTTGAAATAATTCCGGGACGTTCCGTTATATGGGGGCTGTTTAGGCGGGGAAATTGTGAGGAGGTGAAAGGAGGAAAATAGAAATAAAACACAATAGTAATTAGTTTTAAGTTCATATAAGTTTGGTGGTTTATTGAGTTCTTCTTTTCTTATACAATAAACAAAATTACCTTTTGTAATTTGGGGTGGCGCAGAGACCTTTGCAATCGCAGAGGATCGCCGAGGATCATTGTCGATTACTACTACTACATTTACAATTATTTCCAATGAGAGCAGAGTCTCGTATGTATCAAAGTGAGCTAACCAACTACAACCACCGCCCGGTGGCATCTGCGCTCTACGGTCTCCGCCGAGGGAAGTTTGCCGAAGAGATGCCCGTTGTGTCAATCAGCATCCGTGATTGACTGGACTCGGGAAGTTGAAGGCCAACTTAAACATTGCCGCCCACCTTGATACATTTCAATGTATTAACAAATGCAAGTTGGAATCAGTAATATGGCAACAGTTAAATTTTAGCTATAATAAAATATACAAAGGATCGTAAGTTCAGGTTTAAATGAGCGTTTTAGTATGTTTCAATACAATTCAATTTTAAGCGAGATTTTACAAGTGTTCTGGACTGAATTCCAAAGATAAGATGTAGGTGGTAGTTCCTGGATATATATTCTTAAATAACCTATCGAAAAGAAAACAGTTACGGTTAAAGTTGACGTTTTGAGCGGGTTAGACAACAATTGGGTGAGGTTGGTGAATGTTTAATACTGCCCGGTGAATGCACAAGCATGTTTAGTGGTGATCTTGTAGTACTTTGAGGCAAACGTCAATAATATGGTGAGGGTGAACCGTTCAGAAAAAAAGGGGAATCTTTGAAACTGGGTGTACTTTAGGCTTGTGAAAAGCGGGAAATAAGTTGAAGGAGATTGCGAATAAAAATTTTTGGAGAATATATTTTCAATACACTACATACAGTATTCAAGAGGCCAGTGTAGGATGAGAAAATTGTCTAGATAAACAAGACGAGAGAGACTTATTACTGGTCTAGGAAGAATAGCGTAGGAGAAGAATTACGTGGTGATATTGAATAATATGGTGGACAAGAGCGGGAGGTTCCCGTTAACGAGGAATAGTGATTTGGTGAATAAGAAGGGGGTATTATTGATCCAGATTATCTAGATGAAGATCCGATATGGGCTTGTATGCGATGGGGTGACATGAAAGGATCTTGGGGCGCCTTAGTTGACGAAAACGATTTGTGCTTTGCAACCTTTTGTGGGCGAAGCTGTTTAAAGATAGCTAACTCCCAAAAGCTTTCTCACGTGATTGAATAGTGGTCGTAAAGACCTTCAGGGGTGGACAATGAATTGGACCAGATACAATCCATCCGAAAACCGTATTTTGTGCCAACAATGAACCAAATATGTTCTGTTGTACTCCAGGCAACACAATTTGGGGATACAAATCCGCACCTAATAATATTTCCACAGGACGAGAATCGGAAATTGTTGGATCTGCTAGATGGATATTAGAAAAAGCACTTGAAGGGGTAATATTGACAGGGAAAGAAGGGAGATTACCTGAGATCTTCGGGAGAACAAATGCTTCGGTTTTCAATAAAATTGTGGAATCTAACCCAGAGCTAATGTTAATGATGCAATTTTTCCTGGAGGTAGAAGGAGAAATACGGGAGGGTAATTTTAATCTATTTTGGAGGTGCTCACTTATGAAAGTTGCTCGGACGCAGGGTCAACAAGGGCTCGAACAGGGTAGGATTTGCCTTGGTGAACTAAATTAACAATAGCTGTGCTGAGAAGAACTTTAGAATTGTGGGTAGTGTGATACACCTGGCGATTAACTGGTGGCAAATTTGCAGCAGTAGTGGTAGGAGCCTGCTTAACTATGTTAGTACTAGACTGCAGACTAGCGGCTGGGAAAGTAGCATTTGGAGCATTTGGGACGACACTGTTGGGGTATGCAATTCTACTATGTTTATGTAGAAGGGTGTGGTGCCTTTCATGACAAAAATTGCAATTATGTGTGCTGGAACAATTTCTAACCGAGTGACCTTTAGATAATCAATTGAAACACCACTCTTGTCTTTTTACAAAATCTATTTTTTCATCAATAGTTAACTTTTTAAAACTAGGACAGCAGTAAAGTGCGTGACTTTCACTGGGGCAGTAGAAACAAGGATGTATAGAACGTGGTTTTATTATACCAGACGATTTATTCACCAAAGGTGTCCTAACGTTGCGTGAATTTGATCTTGGTTCAGAAGAATCGATGCCTTTGAGATCACGCAGACAGGCAAGCGTCTGTATTCTTTCATTGAGGAAAGAATCGAGCTCGGACCATAACGATAAGGACGACTTATCTTTGAGACTCTGTTCTCAGAGTGTCACAGTAAGTTCTGGCAGACGTTGAATACAAATAAAAACCAGAATAGGATCCCAGTGATCCGTAACAATGTCATAGACTGACATGGCAGACAAACAGCCGTTTGTGCCCCGTTGCAAGGTTTTTAAACCGGAACTCGTTTCGCTTGTTAACGAGGGGAGATCAAACAACTTTTTCAAATAACTATTCACAAGAATGCGTTTGTTATCATAAGTATCGTGCAGAGACTTCCAAGCTAGAGGAAAGCCTTTGTGGGTAAGTGGAAATTTAGAAACGATTTCCTTGCCTCACCTTTAGTATTCTGCACTAAGTGACATAACCTCTCAATGTCACTTAACCGATTATTATTTATGTACATGACCGAAAAAGATCACGAAATATGGGCCACGACAGGAAGTCTCCGTGGAAATCATCTATTTCACACGGCGGTAGATTTAGGCTGTGCATAGTATTGCAATTATTCGGCGGGAGACTCCAATTAGAATTTGACATTTCAGCAGAGAACTGAACATCGGGGTTCACAAAGTTAGACATATTTAAACTAGCATTACTAACATGGTTTGACTCACAATTTTGAATTGGAGTGCTTTGCGGACTGACGTTTATAACGGTAGTTGTGGACGAAGGAGATTTCACCGATTTCAAATTTTGCAACTTCTGATTAATTTCTGTCATCAAAAAGTCAAGACATTGGTCATAAGTGTTCTTGACCTTGCCCCATAAGTCTTGAAGATCCGAACGCCGAACTTCAAGGTTAAAAACTGTATGCCTTTCAGAATCAAGTAGGTGAAATGATGCAATAAGCTTGACTACATTATCAGACGCACGGATAAATTGAGAAAAAGGTGTGACCGACATGTTGCAAAAAGGGGGCAAATATCAATATCTAAATAAAGGCGCAAAGTTTTATATGAAACAAGTTTAAAAAATAAAAATAAAACTTTTATATTTCGGTTATTGTCGGTGTAGCGTGCACAATTTTTGCAATGAATATATTAATTGGAGAGCTTAACAATTTATATACACAGGTGTATCTCCAAAAAACCCAACAGAACTGTTTTTATAAAAAATTTCAAAATTGAGCAATTTTATAAGGGGAATTATCTGTTTAATGTTCTACCAAAATGCCAAAAGTAGGGTTATTTCAAAAGAAAATTCCAAAACCTTGCTAAAAATCAATTATATTTTCAAAATTAAAAAAAAAATTAAGATTTTATTTTTTTCAAAATTCACAATTTTGTCAGGCAGACCCACTGTGCAATGGTGAATTAAGAATACCGCACAAAAGAGAATAAAACACTAGCAGTGTTTGTGGATCGAACGGTGACGGGGGTTGGTAAAGTACCACACTACAAACAGATCACTGACAATGGTGTTTACGAATATCGCACAAAAGGGAATAAAACACAAGCAGTGTTTGTGGATCGAACGGCGACGGGGAGGGGTTGGCTAACACACTACAGATAGATCACTGACAATGGTTGTGAAGGATATCGCAACAAACAGAATAAAACACAAGCAGTGTTTGTTGATGGGACGGTGACGGGGAGGGGATTGACTATCACAATACGAATAGATCACTGACAATTAACCAACAGTGATTGGTGAGAGAGCTAAACAATTGTTGGTGTGATTATGTATTAGTAAACCGACGCTAATAAAGGCGGTTGGAATATTGGGGAATACAACAACTAAGCAAACTTGAGAGTTGGGGAGATGAAGTTGTTGTTCCGTTTATTTGTAAGAAACACCGATTGGAATATTGGTGCAGTCTTGTTGAGAGCAAAACAAAGATGAAATCAGAGAATGTTGTCTCAACAGAGAAAATAGAGTGTGGTGAATATAGCAAAAGAAAAACACAAATTAAAACACTCTTTGTAAAAGCTCGCAATAACAAAACACTGAACTTACGTACCTTATTGTTGATGTTGACGATTTTATGAGGAGAGGTATTGATGCGGTGGTGAGAGATATGAGGGGGATGTGTTGTAGTGTATTACAACCAGCCAAAATTCTTAAGCGACACAAATCCGACTCGATACGACCAAATGTTTAGGCGGGGAAATTGTGAGGAGGTGAAAGGAGGAAAAAAGAAATAAAACACAATAGTAATTAGTTTTAAGTTCATATAAGTTTGGTGGTTTATTGAGTTCTTCTTTTTTTATACAACAAACAAAATTGCCTTGTGTAATTTGGGGTGGCGCAGATACCTTTGTGTTTATGTGTCAACTACTAAACGACAAGTGAACGCAGAGGTTCTTGCAATCGCAGAGGATCGCAGTGATCGCCGAGGATCTACTACTACATTTACAATTATTTCCATTGAGAGCAGAGTCTCGTATGTATCAAAGTGAGCTAACCAACCACAACCACCGCCCGGTGGCATCTGCGCTCTACGGTCTCCGCCGAGGGAAGTTTGCCGAGGAGATGCCCGCTGTGTCAATCAGCATCCGTGATTGACTGGACTCGGGAAGTTGAAGACCAACTTAAACAGGGGCTATATGAAGACGTGGATCTGCACAGACAATTTTCTGTCTTAGGCTGTAGTATTCATTTTGAACTTCAAATACCAAATTTGAAACACTTCCGGTTGTTGTTGTTGTAGCAGTAGTACATGCACGTGTTTGCGTTCTGCTAATCTGGTTCCAGCTCCAGGTTTAGAAATTCGGCTACTTTAATGGGCTGTTGCCAGAGACTTCTGCAGTGAGTTGGGTAGGTTTGGCTGTGTATTTTATAATTGCTAATAGCTGACGTACCGGAACGACTTTCGCCTCCTCATGTAGATGGTCCACTGGTGTCATGAGAAGGCACCCTGCCGCATAGCTGACCACAGATCGACCTATCGCGTTATAAGAGATCAACAAAGAGGTTCAAGGTTCGAGATAGGGGTTCAGCCTTTTACATGTGTCATCGACCACCGGGACCGACGCTATGATCATACAATCATCCGCATACGTTACGATCTCTATCCAGGTTTCGGGCACTATGTGGGTGGCTAGCGACAAATTGAGAACTTTCGTTAAGTCCTCCCGGCGTATCCAGCTGCTTCAACTTTACCATTGAGATTCCGTCCGGGCCCAGCGCTTTGGATGACTTAGCGTTACGGGTGACATTTGCAACATCACCCATCGTAAACTGTGATGGTTCCTCCTCGGCGGGAAGAGATCTGATACGACGTAGTACTCTTCGCTTCGCCCTCGGGGTGCTCGACAAATTGTCGGTTAAAATACTTTGCGCACCTCTTCGGATCAGTCACCGTTACGTCGTTAAAAGTGACTGAGGTCCTATCATCCTTTTTTCCAGGTCCTGTCATCCAAGTTCCAGAGCGACTTAACCGTTACCCACAGCTTACTCATATCGGTTCCAATGTTGCAACACTTCAGAAGATCTAGCCCCTTTTTCCTCTTATGCTCCTGTACCAACCGGTTGACTTCCACTGTCAAATCACTGATTCTAGGATCAGTAGGGTAGGTACGACGGAGATCATCACGCTCGTTTACTAATCCCGCTGCCTCTGCTGGGAAGTTTGGTCTTATCTCGGGTATTCGACCAGCAGGTCTCATCTCGGGTATTCGACCAGCAGGCCAGTGAGCTTTCCCATGGTTAAGGAAAGTGCAGCGTTCACTCGGGCGACCTGCTTTTGGAGACGATTATCGGGAGATGGTCTGAGCGAAGAGAAATGACGGGCTGCCAAGTCCAGTCATCCTCGTTAACCGTGCAGAATGTGGAGCAGTCAATCTGCTCTGCCAGCGCTGATCCCCTCTGGTCATTACCTAGGGCGGAATTCCACAAATCATCATCATGGCTACCAACCATGGGATAAAATCTGGCAAATAACGCGGTTCAAAGCTATTAATCGGCGGGATATACACATAAAGTACCTCTACCTCGGCAGATCCACACTTGACTGCTACCCCCATACATTCCATGTATGGGTCACTAGAGATTAGCAAAAGCGAGATAGGTATGTACTGAACAGAATGGTGTAATCCCCACCTCCACTTCTGGGGCTGGATTCTTGTTCTATGAAAATGTGATATGAAAAATATTTCCTTTATAAAATTTTTCATTTGACATTTTTTCCCTTTATAAATGTTTTCATTTCACATTTTCATAGATCCAGAATTGAGGCCCTGGTACGATCCTTCCTTAGTACGTTGTAACCATAACAACGTTGTAGGCTGCAATTTTCATTCAGCTTGGTTTCCTTTGCCGCTGCGAACTTAATATTCCTCCGACTCATAAATTCCACTATCTCATCTATTTTGACTCGTTGCAATTGAATTGCAAGAATTAGTATTTCATTCCAAATTAGTTATATATATATATTCAATTTTCATTCAACCCTCTCTTACCACAAGTTTGTACTTCTTGAACTCCTTTAGTACATTCTAAAATTGTCATCCTTGTCTAAAACTAATTTGTAATAAAAAGGAATGAAATACTAAAAATTATCGTGTAGAATTTATTTCAAGAAAACAATTTAAAAAGTTATAAAATATATTATTATGAATAAAATCGGAATTTTTCATAAATTGTTTTTAAGAGAAACTTGTGTCAATGATATTGCCCGCACTGTATATTATCATTTAATATGTATATTTCGGTATTAACATATTTTTATACACACATGTAGCTATGGAGGAATATGTATGTAAGAAATGAAAATAAATTATAAAGTTTAGGGAGTAAAGTACTCACAAAGAACTCCTGGTGTGGAATTTTAGACAATTCAATTGAAAAATGTGGCTAAAAACATTAAAATACCGAATGTCGGGGGTACCGTTGTATGGGGGCTATTCGATATCGTGGACCTATATAGATAATTCTATTTCAGGGGATAAAGTGCTCACAAGGAACTCCCTGTGTTGATTTTCAGACCTTTCCATTAGAAAATGTGAGTAAAATCATCAAAATACCGAATATCGGGGGTTACCGTTATATGGGGGCTATACAATATCGTCGACCTTTATAGATAATTCTCCTCCGAGGTACAAAGTACCCACATGGAACTCCTTGTGTGGATTTTCAGACAATTCCGTTGAAAAATGTGGCTAAAATCATCAAAATACCGAATATTGAGGGTACCGTTGTATGGGGGCTATACGATATCGTGGACCGATATAGCCCATCTTCGAGCTTGACCTGCCTGCAGACAAAAGAGATATCTGTGCAAAATTTTAGCTTCCTATCTCAATTCGTTTAGACTATAGCGTGATTACAACAGACGGACGGACGGACAGGGCTAAATCGTCGTAGAATTTTACGCTGATCAAGAATATAGTATACATTTTGTTGGTTCTAAAATGATTATTTCGATGAGTTACAAACGGAATGACAAACTTAATATACCCTCCATACTATGTATGGTGAAGGGTATAACAAGTTAAAAAGCAGTAAGTACTGAACAGAATGGTGTAACAGGAACGCTACTCTCTCACCTCCACTTCTGGTGCGATCCTTCCTTAGTACGTTGTAACAATAACAACGTTGTAGGCTGCAATTTTCATTCAGCTTGGTTTCCTTCACCGCTGCGAACTTAATATTCCTCCGACTCATAAATTCCACTATCTCATCCATTTTGCCTCGGAGTCCGTTGCAATTGAATTGTAAGAATTAGTATTTCATTCCAAATTAGTTTTATATATATATATATATATATATATATATATATATATATAATTTTCATTCAACCCTCTCTTACCACAAGTTTGTACTTCTTGAACTCCTTTAGTACATTCTAAAATTGTCATCCTTGTCTAAAACTAATTTGTAATAAAATGGAATGAAATACTAATAATTATCATGTAGAATTTATTTCAAGAAAACAATTTAAAAAGTTATAAAATACTAGCTGGCCCGGTCCGCGTTGCCGGCCCGTACTTTTTGTCTATTATGCATATTTGTCAAAGCATAATTATTCAAAAATATGAATGTTATAAATGTTCACGTACTGGTCGATTTGTTTTTAATTTTTAGTCAAATGAGCAGTAATTTGGAATTTACTGTACGTTGTGCACCTCATATTGAGGGCTAATTGATTTAAGAATAGCCAAAGTTAATTACTTTTTTAAACCCATTAGCTCCTCAGATTGTGCATTAGAGTCCTCATAAGTCCCCCTAACCATGTCGGTCTGTTTGTCCGGCAAAAGGTGGACTTGAGGGGGTACTATTACATGGAGAAAATTCTAAAATTTGTAGATATGTTGAAATTTTTGTGTAAGATTTTCACCCCCAAATACACATTTTTAGCCGAATCCTTTGAAATATGGTAAAATGCGAAACATCGACCTACATTGAAAACTTTCTTCACCCCTTATAATCCAAGATGACAAATAGAGGCCAAATCGAAAATATAGCAGAACAACATAGCATGTCAAACTGAAAAAATCACGTGATTTAAATAAGTAAAAATAGTTTTATCCACCTCATAATTGAGGTCATACTGATTTTAGATTAGTCAAATATAATTACTATTTTACACCCATTACCGTAATATGGGAACTAATTTTATTTGTCATTTAAATTGTAAATTGGAGACCCCATATAGTCCATATTTTTCATCATAGTATAATTCAATGACGATTCCACAAATATTCGGTCCCGTGCTACTTTCTTATATTTGTAATTTGTTCATGTTTTCACAATTTATTTCATATAGATGTATATCCCAAATCTACGTTCCCAACCAATATTCTCTTGGGGGTTACAAATTCAATAGAATACAAATGTTTCTTTTCTGAAAGTGGTGTGAAAGTGGATTTGGGGATACTCCAATGTAGGGACTTTACATGAATAAATTTCTATGTGGCAATTATCTGAACGATGGTTCCTTACACCAGGGTAGCATAAATACAATTTTTTAGTGGTCAAGACCAATATGGGCCCTACTCCGAAAATTTTATGCGAAGAGGTTCTCTACCCCCTTCGAAACAAAAATGCCAAATAAGGGCCAAAAATAGAAGAAAGTGGCGAAGACTCCAAAAATGGCTTAAATCATACGATTGTTATTTATGATCGATATCATGACCTGCAAAAGCGATTTAAGGTATCTTAAATGTTCAGGAAGAATTTTTGGAAGGATAGAAATCCTTTTTTTCTTAAAAGTCCCATTCGCTCTACTATTTTGCACCCTTTATATTTGGTATTTTACTGATTGTACTCCCAAAAATTTTTGCATTTTGAGCTCTCATTGGACGGATTATTATCACATGAAAGAAGTAGGGTCACGCTTTGAAATAAGCCCCATTAGTCTTTTTCGGTCATTTTTGTTTGATTAAATGTCTGCGCATCTTCCAGCTGAAGCACGATGTAGGCCCATGGTACAATGATGTCAAGGTAGGGCTATGATACCATATGATTTCAATTTTTTTATTTTCTTGGCTTAATATGTCATCTTTATTTGTTTATGTATGTGTTTTCTTTACAATAACAAAAAAAATATTCAGAAAACATTCAAATTCGGGTGTTTTCAAAATGTTTATTTCCACGTATGCATCGACAAAATCTAGAGTTTTTGTAGCGAAATAACCCTTTAGAGTTAGTTAGTTATCGCGGTTTTCAATTATTTATTCAAAATAAATGCAACAAGTTGTTTGATTTTTTATTGTTTTGATACTAATTCTGACATTACAAGCCAAACAGGTAAACCTCTATACTTGCAATTTTTTCAAAGTTGACCTACCTTCTCTTCATTGTACCATGTGTAGGCCCTGGAGTTGAAAGGTAGATGTCAGTTACCATCGTATTTCACACTTATTTCATTTTTTTAGTGAAAAATTTTATATAGTGAAAAATTATTCTTTATTTTGTTCACAAATAATCCACTGAATTCAATACGATATTACAAATTGAAAAAAATTGACAAAAGAAGAATAACAAATTGAAAATATCTTCAACTTGTTCGCTAATTTTTTACAGCAACTGTTTAAAGATCCTTATAAAGTTTGTCAATAGAATGTACTTTTATTTTAAAATTCAATTTCATTGGAATTTTATTTCGATATTTTCCCGTTTTGAGAATTGTTGCAATAAGATCTCTTTTTCGTGATTTTTTAGCGATTTTGAAAAAGTAATTATCTTTTAACTTTGGTGTGACTGCGTTAAATTATTTCGATATTATCTATTCCATTTCGCCAATACATAATTCCATCAATTTCAGTTCTCAAGAAATCAAGTCAATTAAATAAATTGGTATTAATATTCGAATTCAAAACTAAAATATAAAAAAAATCTACAAATGTACTTTAGAAAAAAAAAAAGTCAAAATGGAAAAATCATGCAAAATAAAACATTACTATTGTACATTTCAAAAGTCAAAATGTAAATGTTAACATATCACATTTTTACGCGATTTTTTGGATATTATCCTTTTCGGATAAGAGACAATTCCGAATTTGTATGAATCATTAAAATCAGTTCAGCGGTTCTTAAGGTATAACCGTAGTAACTAACACAACTTTCATTTATATACTATATATATAGATGTATAGATAGATTAAAAAGTATGCGTGGTCAGTTCCTCAGCCCCCAAACAAATACTTAGGGTTGGAGGGAAGGTCAACAGTATCTCGTGTAATAATTTTTAAACCAATATCTTGTTTATTTGGGAAATATAAGGATTTTAGATAAATCGAAATAGTGGGCGTAAAAGGAGGCGTGGTCAATATTTTTTTCTTTAAAAACCTAACTCGGGGTATGACAAACGTTTGTACAAAAAATTATGCAAATCGGTCCAGCCGTTTTTTATATATATAGATAAGATATTATTATGAAAAAAATCGGAATTTTTCATAAATTGTTTTTAAGAGAAACTTGTGTCAATAATATTGCCCGCACTGTATATTATCATTTAATATGTATATTTCGGTATTAACATATTTTTATACACACATGTAGATATGGAGGAATATGTATGAAAATTTTACTGTAAGAAATGAAAATAAATTATAAATTTTAGTGAGTAAAGTACTCACAAAGAACTCCTGGTGTGGAATTTCAGACAATTCAATTGAAAAATGTGGCTAAAATCATCAAAATACCGAATATCGGGGGTACCGTTGTATGGGGGCTATTCGATATCGTGGACCTATATAGATAATTCTTTTTCAGGGGATAAAGTACTCACAAGGAACTCCTTGTGTGGATTTTCAGACAATTCCGTTGAAAAATGTGAGTAAAATCATCAAAATACCGAATATTGGGGGGTACCTTTGTATGGGGGCTATACGATATCGTGGACCGATATAGCCCATCTTCGAGCTTGACCTGCCTGCAGACAAAAGAGATATCTGTGCAAAATTTTAGCTTCCTATCTCAATTCGTTTAGACTATAGCGTGATTACAAAAGACGGACGGACGGACAGGGCTAAATCGTCTTAGAATTTTACGCTGATCAAGAATATATATACTTTGTTGGGTCTAAAATGATTATTTCGATGAGTTACAAACGGAATGACGAACTTAATATACCCTCCATACTATGTATGGTGGAGGGTATAACAAGTTAAAAAGCAGCAGTTGAATACCCTCCACCATTTGGAACGAATTTGGAAATTTTCAAAAATGAAATCCGTTAAAAATTCTGTTAAAATTTTAAAAATATCGAATAAAGCCGTTACATTGGGGTCTCTACGACGTGAACCTACATATGCTTTGTTTGCCATAAGCCATTACCATATTCAAATTTAAAACTTGAAATAAACGGTGAATAATGAACTTAAAGCATCAAAATATCCTATATAGAGAGGTACCGTTATAACGGAGCTATACGAAGACCTGGACCTGCATAGACAATTTTCTGTCACAGGCTGTAGCATCCATTACGAACTTCAAATACGACATCTCAAACAATTTCGGTGAGTATTGTACCTAAAATCGTCAAAATACCGAATATAGGGAGGTACTGAACGAAGACCTGGACCTGCATACACAATTTTCTGTCACAGACTGTAGTTCCCATTACGAACTATAAATACGTAATTTGAAACTACTCCGGTGAATAATGTCGAAAAAATCATCAAAATACAGAATATCCGGAGGTACCGTTATTTGGGGCTATATGAAAACGTGGACCTGCGCAGACAATTTTCTGTCACAGGCTGTAGTATCCATTACGAACTTCAAATACCAAATTTGAAATAATTCCGGGAGGTACCGTTATATGGGGGCTATATGAAGACTTGGACCTGCACAGACAATTTTCTGTGCTAGGCTGTAGTATTCATTTTGAACTTCGGATACCAAATTTGAAACACTTCCGGTTGTTATTGTTGTTGTAGTAGTAGTACATGCATGTGTTTGCGTTTTGCTAATCTGGCTCCAGCTCCAGGTTTAGAAATTCGGCTACTTTAATGGGCTGTAGCCAGAGATCTTCTGGAGTGAGTTGGGTAGGTTTGGCTGTGTATTTTATAATTGCTAATAACCTACGTACGGGAAGGACTTTCGCCTCCTCATGTAGATGGTCCACTGGTGTCATGAGAAGGCACCCTGCCGCATAGCTGACCACAGATCGACCTATCGCGTTATAAGAGATCAACAAAGAGGTTCAAGGTTCGAGATAGTGGTTCAGCCTTTCACATATGTCATCGACCACCGGGCCTGACGCTATGATCGTACAATCATCCGCATACGTTACGATCTCTATCCAGGTTTCGGGCACTATGTGGGTGGCTAGCGACAAATTGAGAACTTTCGTTAAGTACTCGACTCCCGGCGTATCCAGCTGCTTCAACATTACCATTGAGATTCCGTCCGGGCCCAACGCTTTGGATGACTTAGCGTTACGGATGACATTTGCAACATAACCCATCGTAAACTGTGGTGGTTCCTCCTCGGCGGGAAGAGATCCTTTAGCAATCTTGGACTGTTTGACGACCATTTTCTTAAGTTGAAGCCGTGCTTTTTCAAAATTATTATCAATTCCTTTTGTGTCTCCATCGCTATGTTTAAGCTATCAGAACCACCGAGACCATCGTCCATATAAAAGTTCTCTTTTAGCATTTCTGAACCAAGGGGATAGCGATCCAAGTTGTCGTCTGCGATTTTCTGTAGACACTTTGTGGCAAGGTACGGTGCTGCACGAGTTCCATATGTAACAGTATTGAGCTTGTAATAGCTAACTGGGTGCGATGGATCTTCCCTCCAAATGATCAGTTGATATTTCTGATCATCGGGGTGAATTAAGATTTGTCTATACATTTTTTCAATGTCAGTTGTGAAGACAAACTTTGGTAATCGGAACCGTAGCAGGATAGAGAACAGTTCACTTTGCACAGTTAGTCCTGTGTACATTATGTCATTTAACGAATGACCCGATGACGTTTTCGCGGATGCATCAAATACCACCCTTAATTTTGCCGTGGTACTATCTGGTTTAAGCACACAGTGATGCGGAATGAAATATTTAGGGTTCGACACTATATTCACGTCAATTTTCTGCATGTGTCCTAGCATTTCATATTCCTGCATGAACTTGATGTATTGCATGCGGATATCATCCTTCTGAAGAAGCCGACGTTCAAGACTCATGAACCGGTTATACGCCATCGCATGAGATTTTCCCAATGTTGTTGGAGATTCTTGGAAAGGAAGACTAACAATGAATCGACCGTTCTGATCCGTCTGGACATGCTGATTATAATGAGACTCGCACCGGGTTTCCAGCGGAGACATTACCCTTTCTGTTGATGCTCCTTCTTCGAGTTTCCATAACTTCTCAATTGCTTGTGTCAGTGAAGTTTCACTATCGAAAATTGCACATGTTAGCGCTGCTGATGTGACGTTCGTTGATGATTGTTCTATTAAGCCGCCTACAATCCAGCCAAGCGCAGTATTCTGCAGAATAGGTTGATTATTATTCAGTTTTATTGTACCCGGTTGCATTAGGCTGAAGTAAAACTCCTCCCCGAGTAGGATGTCAATTTTTCCTTGAATATTAAAATTTGCATCCGCCAATTTAATGTTCGTTGGAATCTGCCAGTTAGATATGTCCAAATCGTGATTCGGTTGTGCAGGTATAATCGTTGGTAAAACAAATGCTTTCAAATAAGATTAAAATCCAGAATTGTTAGACAACATTTGCATGTTCACACGGTGATAAGCCTTCTTCTGAATTTTTCCAACTCCGTCAATAGACAAAGAGGTCTCTGTTGTTGCAATTGATAACCTTTTAATCAGCCGTTCTGTAACAATATTTTCTTGTGAACCGGAATCAAGCACAACTCTGAACTCGCCTGACATACCATTTGCAGCTTTTATGGTGACTCTCGCAGTGGCAAGAATAACGTTCTTCTGATCTTCTGCTGATGCCGAAGAAATTACAGCAGTATTGACTGGTGTATGATTGCTACTTGTGGTTGACATTTGATTTAAGCCTGTTGATGATGATTGAGATCTCCTTGATAAATGTAACAACGTATTGTGTTTATTATTACATTTCTTGCAAATACCAGATGTGCAGTGTTTCGCTATATGATCAGCCTTAAAACAGTTCACGCACATTTTATGTTGTTGTACCCATTGGAGTCTTTAAGATTCCGACATCGCCAAGAATTGCTTACACTGATAAAGACGATGTTGACCATTTTTGCATAGTTTGCAATTACTGTGATTCGCCATTGATGTTATGGACGAAACAGCTTTGCTTGAACCTTTGTGAGCAGTTGCCACTTTCCCAATCGATTCCATTGACTCAAACTGCAATTCCAAAAATGCAAAGAGTTCTTTCATGGAAGGGACCTCCTTCGGTCTTTTTAACGATTGCATAAATCGTATGTACAACGCATGATCCAACTTATTCGTAATCAATTGGATCAATAGCGCGTCCCACGACGAAGTGTCAATATCCAGGTTGTTCAGGGCCAGCATACATTCCCTCGTCGTATCATGCAAAGCTTTGATAGAAGCGGTTGATGAGGTTCCTGTTGGCTGGTTCAGAATACGTTCTACCAATGTTGAAACAAGAACCCGTTTGTTATTGTACCGTTCTTGGAGCATCATCCATGCAGTTGCGTAGTTGTCCTCTGTCAAGGCTAAGTGGCTTATGAGTTTTCCAGCTTCGCCCGACAAATTTGTTTTTAAGTACCACATCTTTTGGATATTAGGAAGATGCTGCTTGTCCACCATCTCAAGAAAGAGTTCATAGAACTGACGCCACTTCAGACAATCCCCATTGAATTGAGGGAATGTTACCTTTGGTAGTGGAAGTGAGCTGTGTGCTACCAAGTCAGTTCCCAATTGAGGTGTGCTTGTTATATTGCCACCGCATTTCTCTTTCAGTATTGCCAGCCTTATCAAGTTGCTTTGAACCGCATCTTCTAGGCTATCGTAGTTGTCTTGATTCAGCCCGATTCTCGAAGGATCCTCGACCTGTTGCCAAATTTCATCGTACAGGCCTGTAATTTGACTCCACAGCCCTTTAATCGACTCTTCTTTTATCACATAGACTTGTTTTGACTGTCCCGTTTCTATATTTTCCATACTCTGCAGAAGGCGACCGAGGGCTGTCATTCTCGCCTTTACCCTTCGGGCCAGTCCCTCAACTTGAGCCAACGCAGGTTCCTTAACCTGGGCTGATGCTTGGGGTTCTGAATCATTTTCTGGCGATCTTGTCTTTGCGGGTTTATCTGGATTGACCTTGGCAGACTTCAGCTTCTCCAACTCCGCCTTTATATAGTCCACTGTTGCATTGAACTTTTCGCCTATGGCCTGGTGCAGATTCTCCGATATACGCATCATCCTCTGCCAATGATGGATCTTTGCGGATCTGGTTTTCTGCCGATTCAAACGTCTGCCAAAGCTGCTCTAGCTCCTTACGCTTGCCAATGTAGAATTCCTCAGTTCTTCTTTCAAGCGGTGCCTTCCTAATTGTCGCTATGAATTTTTCGAAATTACTGCCCCTTACTTCTTGTTGGACTATAAGGACTTGAAGCGATGCCATTGTTGATATTTAAATTTTTTCCAAAGAAATTTGTGTACAAGATGCGTGTGTATCACGTCTGACAAAACCGGATATATGTTGCCGAGTCCTTTACCACTTGTGGGGCAGAAGGCTGTGTTTAACGACACGTATCACGATCAACCTCTTTTACCACTTGTGGGGTAAAAGAATGTGTGTAAACGAACGCGTATTACGATTCAAATCCTTTACCACTTGTGGGGTAAAAGGAGGTGTGTTAACGAACGCGTATTACGATCAAAATCCTTTACCACTTGTGGGGCAAAAGGATGTGTGTAAACGATCACGTCGGGATCACCAAAAAACGTTAATATAAATCGGACCTAGTGGGCTTCAGTTCAAACACATAAATTTGAACTGACACTTACAGTCCTCAAAATTCTCCTTACAAGCACATAAACTTGAAGGAAAGACGATGATTATTAAATAAATCCAAATTGGTTATGGTCGCTTTACAAAAGACAACTGATTAACTCTTTATTATTTTCATTCTTTTATACAAATAATTTCTTAACATAATTGATTACTTGCATAAAGTAAAACTAGGTCAAATATTATTAATACAAAGTGAATAAATGAAATTTTTAAATATTGAACCTTAATAAACGTGAATAAATGGCTTACATGAAAATGCTGAATTAACAAACTAGAATAAAGCTGTAAATACGTCACAACTAAACTACAACTTAAATAAAAATAGGTATGTAGAAACGTATGTGTTAACACATAGTGTCACCCAGTTTGATAAATGACTGGACTTGGCAGCGCGTCATTTCTCTTCGCTCAGACCATCTCCCGATAATCGTCTCCAAAAGCAGGTCGCCCGAGTGAACGCTGCACTTTCCTTAACCATGGGAAAGCTCACTGGCCAGAGTTCAGAGATTTAACCAACCGCCGCTTCAGAGAACTGACCAACCCTTCTGATGTTCGGATAACAGAAAGGATTTTCCGAAATATCATCAAAGCTACAGTCGCTCGCTATATACCTGCTGGTCGAATACCCGAGATAAGACCAAACTTCCCAGCAGAGGCAGCGGGATCAGTAAACGAGCGTGATGATCTCCGTCGTACCAACCCTACTAATCCTAGAATCAGTGATTTGACAGTGGAAGTCAACCGGTTGGTACAGGAGCATAAGAGGAAAAAGTGGCTAGACCATCTGAAGTGTTGCAACATTGGAACCGATATGAGTAAGCTGTGGGTAATGGTTAAGTCGCTCTGGAACTTGGATGACAGGACCTGGAAAAAAGGATGATAGGACCTCAGTCACTTTTAACGACGTAACGGTGACTGATCTTTTTTCCAGGTCCTGTCATCCAAGTTCCAGAGCGACTTAACCATTACCCACAGCTTACTCATATCGGTTCCAATGTTGCAACACTTCAGATGGTCTAGCCACTTTTTCCTCTTATGCTCCTGTACCAACCGGTTGACTTCCACTGTCAAATCACTGATTCTAGGATTAGTAGGGTTGGTACGACGGAGATCATCACGCTCGTTTACTGATCCCGCTGCCTCTGCAGGGAAGTTTGGTCTTATCTCGGGTATTCGACCAGCAGGTATATAGCGAGCGACTGTAGCTTTGATGATATTTCGGAAAATCCTTTCTGTTATCCGAACATCAGAAGGGTTGGTCAGTTCTCTGAAGCGGCGGTTGGTTAAATCTCTGAACTCTGGCCAGTGAGCTTTCCCATGGTTAAGGAAAGTGCAGCGTTCACTCGGGCGACCTGCTTTTGGAGACGATTATCGGGAGATGGTCTGAGCGAAGAGAAATGACGGGCTGCCAAGTCCAGTCATTTATCAAACTGGGTGACACTATGTGTTAACACATACGTATCTACATACCTATTTTTATTTAAGTTGTAGTTTAGTTGTGACGTATTTACAGCTTTATTCTAGTTTGTTAATTCAGCATTTTCATGTAAGCCATTTATTCACGTTTATTTAGGTTAAATATTTAAAAATTTCATTTATTCACTTTGTATTAATAATATTTGACCTAGTTTTACTTTATGCAAGTAATCAATTATGTTAAGAAATTATTTGTATAAAAGAATGAAAATAATAAAGAGTTAATCAGTTGTCTTTTGTAAAGCGACCATAACCAATTTGGATTTATTTAATAATCATCGTCTTTCCTTCAAGTTTATGTGCTTGTAAGGAGAATTTTAAGGACTGTAAGTGTCAGTTCAAATTTATGTGTTTGAACTGAAGCCCACTAGGTCCGATTTATATTAACGTTTTTGGTGATCCCGACGTGATCGTTTACACACATCCTTTTGCCCCACAAGTGGTAAAGGATTTTGATCGTAATACGCGTTCGTTAACACACCTCCTTTCACCCCACAAGTGGTAAAGGATTTGAATCGTAATACGCGTTCGTTTACACACATTCTTTTACCCCACAAGTGGTAAAAGAGGTTGATCGTGATACGTGTCGTTAAACACAGCCTTCTGCCCCACAAGTGGTAAAGGACTCGGCAACATATATCCGGTTTTGTCAGACGTGATACACACGCATCTTGTACACAAATTTCTTTGGAAAAAATTTAAATATCAACAATGGCATCGCTTCAAGACCTTATAGTCCAACAAGAAGTAAGGGGCAGTAATTTCGAAAAATTCATAGCGACAATTAGGAAGGCACCGCTTGAAAGAAGAACTGAGGAATTCTACATTGGCAAGCGTAAGGAGCTAGAGCAGCTTTGGCAGACGTTTGAATCGGCAGAAAACCAGATCCGCAAAGATCCATCATTGGCAGAGGATGATGCGTATATCGGAGAATCTGCACCAGGCCATAGGCGAAAAGTTCAATGCAACAGTGGACTATATAAAGGCGGAGTTGGAGAAGCTGAAGTCTGCCAAGGTCAATCCAGATAAACCCGCAAAGACAAGATCGCCAGAAAATGATTCAGAACCCCAAGCATCAGCCCAGGTTAAGGAACCTGCGTTGGCTCAAGTTGAGGGACTGGCCCGAAGGGTAAAGGCGAGAATGACAGCCCTCGGTCGCCTTCTGCAGAGTATGGAAAATATAGAAACGGGACAGTCAAAACAAGTCTATGTGATAAAAGAAGAGTCGATTAAAGGGCTGTGGAGTCAAATTACAGGCCTGTACGATGAAATTTGGCAACAGGTCGAGGATCCTTCGAGAATCGGGCTGAATCAAGACAACTACGATAGCCTAGAAGATGCGGTTCAAAGCAACTTGATAAGGCTGGCAATACTGAAAGAGAAATGCGGTGGCAATATAACAAGCACACCTCAATTGGGAACTGACTTGGTAGCACACAGCTCACTTCCACTACCAAAGGTAACATTCCCTCAATTCAATGGGGATTGTCTGAAGTGGCGTCAGTTCTATGAACTCTTTCTTGAGATGGTGGACAAGCAGCATCTTCCTAATATCCAAAAGATGTGGTACTTAAAAACAAATTTGTCGGGCGAAGCTGGAAAACTCATAAGCCACTTAGCCTTGACAGAGGACAACTACGCAACTGCATGGATGATGCTCCAAGAACGGTACAATAACAAACGGGTTCTTGTTTCAACATTGGTAGAACGTATTCTGAACCAGCCAACAGGAACCTCATCAACCGCTTCTATCAAAGCTTTGCATGATACGACGAGGGAATGTATGCTGGCCCTGAACAACCTGGATATTGACACTTCGTCGTGGGACGCGCTATTGATCCAATTGATTACGAATAAGTTGGATCATGCGTTGTACATACGATTTATGCAATCGTTAAAAAGACCGAAGGAGGTCCCTTCCATGAAAGAACTCTTTGCATTTTTGGAATTGCAGTTTGAGTCAATGGAATCGATTGGGAAAGTGGCAACTGCTCACAAAGGTTCAAGCAAAGCTGTTTCGTCCATAACATCAATGGCGAATCACAGTAATTGCAAACTATGCAAAAATGGTCAACATCGTCTTTATCAGTGTAAGCAATTCTTGGCGATGTCGGAATCTTAAAGACTCCAATGGGTACAACAACATAAAATGTGCGTGAACTGTTTTAAGGCTGATCATATAGCGAAACACTGCACATCTGGTATTTGCAAGAAATGTAATAATAAACACAATACGTTGTTACATTTATCAAGGAGATCTCAATCATCATCAACAGGCTTAAATCAAATGTCAACCACAAGTAGCAATCATACACCAGTCAATACTGCTGTAATTTCTTCGGCATCAGCAGAAGATCAGAAGAACGTTATTCTTGCCACTGCGAGAGTCACCATAAAAGCTGCAAATGGTATGTCAGGCGAGTTCAGAGTTGTGCTTGATTCCGGTTCACAAGAAAATATTGTTACAGAACGGCTGATTAAAAGGTTATCAATTGCAACAACAGAGACCTCTTTGTCTATTGACGGAGTTGGAAAAATTCAGAAGAAGGCTTATCACCGTGTGAACATGCAAATGTTGTCTAACAATTCTGGATTTTAATCTTATTTGAAAGCATTTGTTTTACCAACGATTATACCTGCACAACCGAATCACGATTTGGACATATCTAACTGGCAGATTCCAACGAACATTAAATTGGCGGATGCAAATTTTAATATTCAAGGAAAAATTGACATCCTACTCGGGGAGGAGTTTTACTTCAGCCTAATGCAACCGGGTACAATAAAACTGAATAATAATCAACCTATTCTGCAGAATACTGCGCTTGGCTGGATTGTAGGCGGCTTAATAGAACAATCATCAACGAACGTCACATCAGCAGCGCTAACATGTGCAATTTTCGATAGTGAAACTTCACTGACACAAGCAATTGAGAAGTTATGGAAACTCGAAGAAGGAGGATCAACGGAAAGGGTAATATCTCCGCTGGAAACCCGGTGCGAGTCTCATTATAATCAGCATGTCCAGACGGATCAGAACGGTCGATTCATTGTTAGTCTTCCTTTCCAAGAATCTCCAACAACATTGGGAAAATCTCATGCGATGGCGTATAACCGGTTCATGAGTCTTGAACGTCGGCTTCTTCAGAAGGATGATATCCGCATGCAATACATCAAGTTCATGCAGGAATATGAAATGCTAGGACACATGCAGAAAATTGACGTGAATATAGTGTCGAACCCTAAATATTTCATTCCGCATCACTGTGTGCTTAAACCAGATAGTACCACGGCAAAATTAAGGGTGGTATTTGATGCATCCGCGAAAACGTCATCGGGTCATTCGTTAAATGACTTAATGTACACAGGACCAACTGTGCAAAGTGAACTGTTCTCTATCCTGCTACGGTTCCGATTACCAAAGTTTGTCTTCACAACTGACATTGAAAAAATGTATAGACAAATCTTAATTCACCCCGATGATCAGAAATATCAACTGATCATTTGGAGGGAAGATCCATCGCACCCAGTTAGCTATTACAAGCTCAATACTGTTACATACGTGCAGCACCGTACCTTGCCACAAAGTTTCTACAGAAAATCGCAGACGACAACTTGGATCGCTATCCCCTTGGTTCAGAAATGCTAAAAGAGAACTTTTATATGGACGATGGTCTCGGTGGTGGTAGCTTAAACATAGCGATGGAGACACAAAAGGAATTGATAATCATTTTGTAAAAGCACGGCTTCAACTTAAGAAAATGGTCGTCAAACAGTCCAAGATTGCTAAAGGATATACCTTATAGTGATAGGGAAATCAATCTAGATTTTGATGAAAGCAAAACGATAAAGACTTTGGGACTATTTTGGATGCCTCAGGCCGACCGTTTTTGCGTGAAGGCAAATATTGATCATTGTCAAGTAATAACGAAACGATCAGTTACGTCTGAGCTAGCGAAACTCTTTGATCCACTTGGTCTGCTTGCACCAATTGTTGTAAAAGCAAAGATGTTTATCCAGCAGCTGTGGCAACTTGCATTAGGATGGGATGAACCATTGCCCGAAAAACTTTGTGCTACCTGGAAAACATTTCGAAGCGAGTTGGAAGGTCTCAACAATGTCAAAATACCACGACATGTATTCGGTGGGCAGATTCCGGCAAAGGTGCAATTACGTGTGTTTGCCGATGCGTCGGAGAAGGCGTTTGGCGCTGCTGTATACATTCGCTTTGTTACAAAGGATGGTCTCGTAGCTGTACGCCTGATCTGCGCTAAATCCAGAATTGCTCCGTTGAAACAGCAAACACTTCCTCGACTAGAGCTTAGTGCCGCAGTGGTAGCAGCTGAACTGGGTAATAGAGTAAGGATTGACTTAAAGCTTCAAAGTCACCCCATGTTTCTATGGACCGACTCGGAAATTGTCCTTGCCTGGATAAAATCCCAGTCAACCTTATATAAGACATTTGTGGCAAATAGGGTGTCAGTCATTCAAACATTGTCATTACCAGAGCAATGGAAGCACGTTCCGTCAAAGGAGAATCCTGCCGACATGCTTTCTCGAGGCCTGCAACCAGTAGACCTATATAAGAGTCGATTATGGTTTCATGGTCCAGTTTTTCTTCACGGAAAAGAGGAGTTGTGGCCTGCAAAGGTCTCAGCGGCCCAGAAGTAAGGCCCTTAACCCTGAGGAGTTAGATGACTCACTTTGGTTAATTACTCATGCTATACAATCGGCAGAATTCGCAACTGAAATAAAAGAGTTGAAAGCTGAGAAGCAAATTAGCAAACACAGCTGTCTATGCAGCCTGTCGCCGTACTTGGATGAAGACGGCGTCCTTCGCGTAGGTGGAAGATTGGAACATTCTATGCTTCAACCGGAGGCAAAACATCCAATAATATTGCCATATAACGGTCCATTAGTAAAATTGTTGTTTACCACGAATCATGAAGAAAACAAACATTGTGGACCTCAAGCGCTGTTAAACACAATAAGACAACGATTTTGGCCAATCAGAGGGGAAATAACTGCCAGATCAACGATTCAAAAATGTATAAGGTGCACCAGAGCACGACCCCAGCTGTATCAACAAATAATGGGACAGCTGCCAGCAACAAGAGTAACTCCCGCAAGGCCATTTATAAACTCTGGAGTTGACTATTGTGGGCCATTTTGGATACATTACAAAGTGAGGGGTAAGCGACCAACCAAGGCTTATGTAGCTGTCTTCTGCTGCTTTGCGACAAAGGCAGTTCACCTAGAACTTGTGTCTGATTTATCCACAGAAGCTTTTATTGGCGCACTTAAACGTTTCATTGCGCGGCGTGGACACTGCCAAAACATATATTGCGACAATGCTACGAACTTCGTTGGAGCCAAGAATAATTTAGCGGAGCTATCTGAAAATATATATTCGGATAAAGCGCAAGAATCAATTATTTCAACCTCAAACGCTAAAGGCATTCACTTTCATTTCATCCCACCAAGAGCACCGCATTTCGGAGGTTTATGGGAAGCAGCAGTGAAGTCCGCGAAACGCCTCTTGGTACGTAGCGTGTCAACGGAAAACCTAACACATGAGGAATTGAAACGATCATAATCGAGATAGAAGCAATCCTAAATTCCCGGCCGCTCACGCCTTTGTCAAACGATCCTGATTGTCTTGAAGCATTGACACCAGAACACTTTTTAATCGGGGAGGCTTTAACTGCACAAGTAGACAGCAGAGCAGAATCTGTTAAGACATCCAGCACATCTCATTGGAAGCTGCTCTCACATATCAAGCAGCAGTTCTGGAGAAGATGGTCGGATGAATACCTCCACGAACTGCAACAACGGAACAAATGGAGGAGAAAGATGAACAATCTTCGGAAAGGTGATATGGACATCATCAAGGAAGATAATTTACCACCGATGAAGTGGCCATTGGGAAGAATTCTCAATGTGTTCGCTGGTGACGATGGAGCTGTACGAGTTGCTGATGTGAAAACTTCAACTGGAGTATACAAACGGGCCATTCAGAGGCTGGCTCCACTGTTTCCAGAGGAGCATAGTGAATTATCCACAGACCAGACAACGCAGGGTGACATCGGCTCTTCTAGGCAAGAGGATTATGGGAAAGATACCATCACGAGGAAAAGAATGAAGATCGCAAATTGCCCCATAATGCTATCAGTAATATTAGCCTTGCTTCTAATGCCTGTGGTCCTATGCGACATGCTGAAAATAACGCAATTTCACAATGATCCGGGATTATATTTTGAAGGCTTGGGAACAGTGAAACTTAAAACGGCAGAATGGAAAATGTTGGTGTATTGCGATTTAACGCCTTTTGCATCAGAAATAAAGTCGCTTTCAACCGGTTTACAATCGCTGCAGCAGATGTGTCCTGTAATTCAGCAACACAAGATGTGTGACATGTTCGTGAGCAATCTCAAACACATTAAAAATGAACTACTACAGGATGATAAGATTTGTCTCCGCACCGCATACGATAGAAGATTCAACATCGACAGTAGTAGCGAAGATCCATCTATTTTGATGATGCAATTGGGTCCAAACTGTAGATCCAATAATCTTGTTGAGATTGCAATTGGCAGTTGAATGATTATTAAAGATATTGACTTCACAGGGGTTGGCGACTGCGTTCCTTCGGAGTTTGGACCGGAGTTGGACCTTATTGTTGGAACGGGTACTACCTTGAATAATTCAAAAAACTGTTGATTGACTAAGGGTATCTTGACCTCGAAGATGACTTCATGCTTTGTCACTGCACCCTTGACGCTCATAAGTTTATAGAGCTCAATCAAGTTCTCATCGTCCGTTGGTAAAGCATGCGAAATTGGAAGATTAGCCTTGATTATGTTACTTTCTTCTCTCAATTGATGAGGAGACAGTAAAAGTGGACTTATTTTGCCATTATGTGTATCTGTAAGTACACTAATGATTTCCGACTCTACTCTGTGCAGGTTCATTGCGGAGAATACCAGGTACGTTGACAAGAGTCCGACAAGCTGCGAGTTTTTTAACTGGGAAGACTCTTTAGCCACATCATTATTTAATTTCTCAACCATTTCTGAGATCTCTTGTATCTTTTGTTGATTGCCGATCTCATCTTGTTTTATGACATTAATGGTAGAGTCAACTATTGAAGTTTGGGCTTTCAACGGACTTGTCATGTGCTCGTGCTCGATTCTTGCCTTGCTAATGGTTTTAGACATTTCTTCCGCATAATCAGCATCAAGGACACCAAAAAGTGAACGCGCAATATTGCCGACTATATTGAATGGAGATCTTTTAAACCGTCTGTTGGTAAATAACTCCTTTTTCTGTAGTAGTTCATTTTTAATGTGTTTGAGATTGCTCACGAACATGTCACACATCTTGTGTTGCTGAATTACAGGACACATCTGCTGCAGCGATTGTAAACCGGTTGAAAGCGACTTTATTTCTGATGCAAAAGGCGTTAAATCGCAATACACCAACATTTTCCATTCTGCCGTGTTAAGTTTCACTGTTCCCAAGCCTTCAAAATATAATCCCGGATCATTGTGAAATTGCGTTATTTTCAGCATGTCGCATAGGACCACAAGCATTAGAAGCAAGGCTAATATTACTTATAGCATTATGGGGCAATTTGCGATCTTCATTCTTTTCCTCGGGATGGTATCTTTCCCATCTTCCTCTTGCCTAGAAGAGCCGATGTCACCCTGCGTTGTCTGGTCTGTGGATAATTCACTATGCTCCTCTGGAAACAGTGGAGCCAGCCTCTGAATGGCCCGTTTGTATACTCCAGTTGAAGTTTTCACATCAGCAACTCGTACAGCTCCATCGTCACCAGCGAACACATTGAGAATTCTTCCCAATGGCCACTTCATCGGTGGTAAATTATCTTCCTTGATGATGACCATATCACCTTTCCGAAGATTGTTCATCTTTCTCCTCCATTTGTTCCGTTGTTGCAGTTCGTGGAGGTATTCATCCGACCATCTCCTCCAGAACTGCTGCTTGATATGTGAGAGCAGCTTCCAATGAGATGTGCTGGATGTCTTAACAGATTCTGCTCTGCTGTCTACTTGTGCAGTTAAAGCCTCCCCGATTAAAAAGTGTTCTGGTGTCAATGCTTCAAGACAATCAGGATCGTTTGACAAAGGCGTGAGCGGCCGGGAATTTAGGATTGCTTCTATCTCGATTATGATCGTTTCAATTCCTCATGTGTTAGGTTTTCCGTTGACACGCTACGTACCAAGAGGCGTTTCGCGGACTTCACTGCTGCTTCCCATAAACCTCCGAAATGCGGTGCTCTTGGTGGTATGAAATGAATGTGAATGCCTTTAGCGTTTGAGGTTGAAATAATTGATTCTTGCAATTTATCCGAATATATATTTTCAGATAGCTCCGCTAAATTATTCATTCACGTTTAAGTGCGCCAATAAAAGCTTCTGTGGATAAATCAGACACAAGTTCTAGGTGAACTGCCTTTGTCGCAAAGCAGCAGAAGACAGCTACATAAGCCTTGGTTGGTCGCTTACCCCTCACTTTGTAATGTATCCAAAATGGCCCACGATAGTCAACTCCAGAGTTTATAAATGGCCTTGCGGGAGTTACTCTTGTTGCTGGCAGCTGTCCCATTATTTGTTGATAAAGCTGGGGTCGTGCTCTGGTGCACCTTATACATTTTTGAATCGTTGATCTGGCAGTTATTTTCCTTCTGATTGGCCAAAATCGTTGTCTTATTGTGTTTAACAGCGCTTGAGGTCCACAATGTTTGTTTTCTTCATGAATCGTCGTAAACAACAATTTTACTAATGAACCGTCAGTTCAAATTTATGTGTTTGAACTGAAGCCCTCTAGGTCCGATTTATATTAACACTATGTCTGGTGAACTGTGACACTGGTGAACTGTGACACTCTCCTCTTATTCGGGTGGGGCATCCTCGTTAACCGTGCAGAATGTGGAGCAGTCAATCTGCTCTGCCAGCGCTGATCCCCTCTGGTCATTACCTAGGGCGGAATTCCACAAATCATGGTGGGCATTGAAATCCCCTAGTACCAGGCGGTTATTGCCTACCAACCATGGGATAAAATCTGGCAAATAACGCGGTTCAAAGCTATTAATCGGCGGGATATACACATAATTTTCGGGATATACACATAATGTAGGCTGCAATTTTCATTCAGCTTGGTTTCCTCCTTCACCGCTGCGAACTTAATATTCCTCCGACTCATAAATTCCACTGTCTCATCTATTTTACCTCGGAGTCCGTTGCAATTGAGCTGCAGGAATTAGTATTTCATTGCTAATTATATATATATATATATATATATATATATATATATATATATATATATATATATATATATATATATATATATATATATATATATATATATATATATATATATATATATATATATGTATATATATATATATATATATATATATATATATAAACATATATATTCAATTTTCATTCAACCCTCTCTTACCACAAGTTTGTACTTCTTGAACTCCTTTAGTACATTCTAAAATTGTCATCCTCGTCTACAACTAATTTGGAATAAAATGGAATGAAATACTAATAATTATCGTGTAGAATTTATTTCAAGAAAACAATTTAAAAAGTTATAAAATATATTTTTAAGAATAAAATCGGAATTTTTCATAAATTATTTTTAAGAGAAACTTGTGTCAATAATATTGCCCGCACTTTATATTATAATTTTATATGTATATTTCGGTATTAACACATATAAACACATGTAGCTATGGAGGAATATGTATGAAAATGTAACTGTAAGAAATGAAAATAAATTATAAATTTTATAAATAAAGTATATTTTTGCATACGTAAACAGCTTGACTGCATTCGTATTTACAAAATATATCGGTAGGTACCAAATTGACCTGAGTTTTCACATGGAGCTATTACAGATATTCTATATCACACAGGTTATTAACACTCAAATTAAAGCCCATGACTGAAAAATAAGATCAGGCTAATCAAAATATCTAAAACCGACGGTCTATTTAGAAATTACTATGGAGTCATTACTAATAATTAAAATTGTACCGCTTACATAATTCAGATCTGTGATTATTATAAAGTACGGGCCGCCAAGGCGGACCGGGCCAGCTTGTATCATTTATATCAGTCTTGTAGGCGAGTCTGTTAATACAATGTTAATAATGCTACAAAATATGGACAGTTTTCTTGTAGAGGAAAAACTATGGTCGGATCACCTGCCAATAGCAGTTACAATGGAATTAAGTTATAGTGGCTCATGTAGCTTACAATTTGATATCACATATCTCCTTCGTATTTCTTTAATTGCATCGGCACCTCTCATTTTAAAAGATTGGACATCGCGGATAGGTTTGAAAGATTAGCAATAATTTCTACTTACTATGTGTTCTCCAACATAGCTTCAACTAACTGTTTGTAGATATTGATTTTAAAACTGTTGGGGACTGGACAGAATCTAAACATTTTATTCGCTGTCTTGGTGCTATAGTTTTCCCTTCAAATATGGCTTTTCTTTTCGTTGTTCTACTCAAACACCCACACTTTTTCATTTTTATGGAGGGTATATTAACATTGTCATTCCGTTTGTAACTCCTCAAAATACTCATGTCAGACCCAACAAAGTATATATATTCTTGATCAGCGTAAAATTCTAAGTTGATTTAACGATGTCCGTCTGTCTGTCTGTTGTAATCATGCTATCTTTCGAACGAATTAAGATAGAAGACTAAAATTTTGCACACATTTTTATTTTTCCAGAAAACAGGTTAAGTTCGTAAATGGGCCATGTAGGTCCACGTTTTCATACAGCCCCCATATAACGGTACCTCCCGATATTCGGTATTTTGGTGATTTTACCCACGGCAACGGGTTCTACGATACCGGATTGACCCGAAACAACAAGATCCCTCTTTCAGCCAGCGGCTGCCAACCCAGTATGTACATGTTTGTATTTGTTTATTTTTCTGCATTGGGAGCAGCATATCCCGGAATGCTTGCTCCGGATTTTATTGGTCCATGCCGGGATTGAGGAATACCCCGGACCTTGGTTCTGCTCGGTTTGTCAGAACGTCATCCACAGATCTGTTTCGGTGCGATGTAATGGATGTAGAGAATGGGTGTACTTTAAGAACTGTTCCGGACTAAGGCGTTTGCGAGACTACAGCGAAAGGGGTTATGTTGCGACTTGATGCAGTAACGTAGTCCCCAGCGAGTCAACTTCTTCGTCGTCCTCATCAGAGACGTCGTCGGAGTATGGCACTCCACCGCAGTCTCCAGAACAGCAACCAACACCACAGCACCTAACGCCACATGTTGCTGTTCCAACTCAGGATTGTGCATCATTCTTGCAATTCAATTGCAACGGACTCCGAGGCAAAATAGATGAGATAGTGGAATTTATGAGTCGGAGGAATATTAAGTTCACAGCGGTGAAGATAACCAAGCTGAATGAAAATTGCAGCCTACAACGTTGTTATGGTTACAACGTAATAAGGAAGGATCGCACCAGAAATGGAGGTGGGGGATTAGTGTTCCTGTTACACCATTCTGTTCAGTACAGACCTATCTCGCTTGAGCTAGTCTCTAGTGACCCATACATGGAATGTATAGGGGTAGCAGTCAAGTGTGGAACTGTCGAGGTAGAGGTGCTTAATGTGTATATCCCGCCGATTAATAGCTGTGAACCGCGCTATTTGCCTGATATTAGTCCATGGTTGGTAGGCAATAACCGCCTGGTACTAGGGGATTTTAATGCCCACGATGATTTGTGGAATTCCGCCCTAGGTAATGACCAAAGGGTTCAGCGCTGGCAGAGCAGATTGACTGATCCACATTCTGCACAGTTAACGAGGATGCCCCACCCGAATAAGAGGAGAGTGTCATAGTTCACCAGACTTAACCATAGTGTCACCCAGTTTGATAAATGACTGGACTTGGCAGCTCGTCATTTCTCTTCGCTCAGACCATCTCCCGATAATCGTCTCCAAAAGCAGGTCGCCCGAGTGAACGCTGCACTTTCCTTAACCATGGGAAAGCTCACTGGCCAGAGTTCAGAGAATTAACCAACCGCCGCTTCAGAGAACTGCCCAACCCTTCTGATGTTCGGATAACAGAAAGGATTTTCCGAAACATCATCAAAGCTACAGTCGCTCGCTATATACCTGCTGGTCGAATACCCGAGATAAGACCAAACTTCCCAGCAGAGGCAGCGGGATCAGTAAACGAGCGTGATGATCTCCGTCGTACCAACCCTACTAATCCTAGAATCAGTGATTTGACAGTGGAAGTCAACCGGTTGGTACAGGAGCATAAGAGGAAAAAGTGGCTAGAACATCTGAAGTGTTGCAACATTGGAACCGTAGCATATATATACTTTTTTTTTTTCTTTTGTTTCCAATTTTCATTCAATTTTCATTCAACCCTCTCTTACCACAAGTTTGTACTTCTTGAACTCCTTAAATACATTCTAAAATTGTCATCCTTGTCTAAAACTAATTTGGAATAAAATAGAATGAAATACTAATAATTACCGTGAAGAATTTATTTCATATATATATATATATATATATATATATATCTCTTACCACAAATTTGTACTTCTTGGACTCCTTTTCTCATCAGTTGAAATAGAGTACAGGCTGATGTAATTGTTGGGGATATGTTCAGTTTTCTCTACAAATCTGCATAACAGCATTAATATTTTCAAGTCCTTTAAAAATTTATTTTTTACTCGTGACGCGTATTCCTGACAACGCAATTTAACATCATGATCTCGAATTTTGCTTTTAAGAATGTTTTTTTTCTTCTTTTTGCATTCGGTTTTCGGTTCTATGAAAAGAGATTTCGGCCGTAGCAACCGATATTTCATCCCTTACTTCTTCTATATCCTATTAGGTTGGGAGATTGAATGATTTTTTTTTCAGTATACCATTCATCGTTGATTTCATGATTTCCATCAAATCATTGACCTTCATATTTTCTACAGGATTCTTTGCCATGTTTTCCATCTATGAGAATGTTTTAAACAATTTCCTTTTCGTTTGTTGAAGACTGTTAGGCATGTGTTGCAAACCTTAAGGTATTAGTTGAGTGGAGACTGTTATTTACCAAAGAAACAAATTATTTCTAATTAATTTCACCCGGGTAATGTTCTGCAAACAATCGCCGACCTTCGCACGTTTATAAGATCAGAAAAATAACCACCTAAACTAAGGTCACAATGAATTTAAATGCAGTAGCTTATATATAGAAAATTAAAAAAAGAATAATTGTTGATATTTTTTTCCGTTAAAAAGATTGTATTTTTGTTATACTTGTATTTAATTTTAAAAATTTGGCACTGTCCAAATCGGACGTGTCAGGACTGTTGCACATGAGGAAATACATTTAATTTTTCTTCACTTTCAACTGTGGTGCAATAAATTATACAGTTGCAAATATGCTACTCACTAAACAAAAAATAACCCTATGTCGTTGAAAGTTTCCAAGTAAATACTTTTTTCACCAGAAATAAAAATGTCTTTCCTTAGTTAAGAAAAATGTTTTCTTTAGGAGCAAGCCCAAAAACGCCTACCGATATATTTTGTAAATACGAATGCAGTCAAGCTGTTTACGTATGTAAAAATATACTTTATTTATGTCGTAGAAAGTTTCCAAGTAAATACTTTTTTCACTAGAAATAAAAATGTCTTTCCTTAGTTAAGAAAAATGTTTGTCTTTAGGAGCAAGCCCAAAAACGCCTACTGATATATTTTGTAAATACGAATGCAGTCAAGCTGTTTACGTATGTAAAAATATACTTTATTTATAAACTTTATAACTTATTTTTATTTCTTACAGTAAAATGTTCATACATATTCCTCCAAAGGAGAATTATCATTTCAAATACGTAATTATAGCTACATGTGTGTATAAAAATATGTTAATACCAAAATATACATCGCAGTTATACAGTGCAGGCAATATTATTGACATAAGTTTCTCTTAAAAACAATTTATGAAAAATTCCGATTTTATTCATAATAATACATTTTATAACTTTTTAAATTGTTTTCTTGAAATAAATTCTACACGATAATTATTAGTATTTTAAAATGTTCATTCCAAATTAGTTTTAGACAAGGATGACAATTTTAGAATGTACTAAAATTTAAAGTTAATTATGTTATGTTCCCAAAAAATTATTTTGTTACATAGGTTACCTTTTCATTTCATTACGAATGATTATTTTACATCATTATTATTTCGAACTATGTTAAAAAATTCCAAGTTATCAATTTTATTAATACTATATCGTTATTTTCAAATTTCGATGTTTTAAGTGAATACGATAAACAAAACCTTTAGTGTTCTTAACATTTATAACTGCTAAAATTTTGTCAAAAGTAACTTGCCAATAATTTTGTCGAGCACTATATATATATATATATATATATATATATATATATATATATATATATATATATATATATATATATATATATATATATATATATATATATATTCGGTCATCACAATGATTAATTTGTGGCTTCTTATAATAAAGTTTCTTCTTGAAATGGTATACTACACTTTTTTACAAATTTAATACACACTTTACGTGTGTATGTATCAATCAAATATGTATATTTCATATGTATTCATCAGTGCTCCAAACGTATTGGAATTGTGTATTTTCTTTTTTATTTGCTTCTAATTCTCTTTGAGTTCATGTTATAAACCCACATTCTTCTATGTGATTCTATGTCATCAATGTATGTAGTTCATATAAAAAATATTGTTATATATTCATATGTATAAAGACTTTTTGGCACTGTTATCGCGTACTTTTAAAGAACATAAACAGACACAAAAAAGATAGCGCCTACCTAACACTAGGGTGAATACTTCTGTACTACTGCAACATTAGTGCATTTAAGTTTCTTTGTAGGATTGTATCTTTTACGGAATTAAAGACAACGTTAATATTACGTGTGTCTATGGCGGTGGTAAAATGATGATATGTACGACTTTGTTGAACTTTTCGTACGCTCATAAACATTTGCAGGATAAAGTTTTGAACATCTAAAAGAGAGTGCGGATTTCCATGGAATTGGGGGTAGAACCAACGTATATCAGTCTCTGGGTTTTTGACTTTAAGCTCCAGTAAATCCATTTTGTTTAAAAATAAAATAATCGAGATACCTTTAAACGTGTTATTATTTACAATAGTATCAAAAATATTTCTGGACTCTTCCAAGCGATTTGTCATTCTGCAAGATAGGAAAAATTCATTTTACGTACTATCGAATTTCAGTTTAAATGTGGCATACCTATCTTCTGCTAAAACTTGATCGAACTCGGACGTCGAAACTAAAAATATTATAGATGTAACTGACGAATCAAAACATCGTGTCCATTTCTGTCTTTGTGTTCGTTGTCCTCCCACATCTACAAACACAAAAGGTATGTTCTGTAAAATATATAGAAGAAAGATAAAAAGCATTATATTTTTTTATCTGCAGAATTGAAATATCGTGATATAGTCCAAGACCAACTTTTTAATCTACCATAAAATAAAAATGTAATGAATAAGAATAACACAGTTGTGTGGGTCAGTCAAAAAATCACAGAAAATATTCAATACTTAACTCATATCTATATTATTACGACGCGTTAACAGAGATGGTCTAAATTTTATATTCGACTTACTGTACAAAAAAATCACCTTTCTTACTACGATAACACGTTTGTTACCCAAACAAAATTTTTAATATAAATTTCAATTTCAAACATTTACCATTTTTTACCCAACGTTTTTAATTTCAACATACGAAAAATTACTTTGTGAAATTTAAACTAGATCAATTTACCGTGTTCAAAATTGTAGCTTGTCGTGATTGCTGCAGAATGGTAAAAAAGGTCTGGATATATTTTTGTTTCTGATAACACAATTAATATTTTATAAATTAAATGCTTGAATTTGTTGCATCCATGCACTTTAAGATGAGTTACGAACATTAACAAAATAGAGAAAAATAAGAGATTAGATATGAAATATAAAACAATGAACAATATATGAACTGTTAAAAATTAGCATCATTAATTTTCGATTTTAATTATTTTCAGAAAAGGAAGTTGGTGGTTACGTGACAACGTTCTGCAATAACGCCTTCGTTTTTATCGTCGTTTATCGAGTCGTCCTCAGAATATGGAATTCAACCGCAGTCTCCTAAACAGCATTATATACCGCATATCGTTTTTGTAACCCAATTTCAGGGCACTTCGAGATAAAACTAATGAGAGTGAAAATAAGTTCAATGAAAATTGCATCCTACAACAATGTAATACTTATCACATATTAAGGAAGAATCGCACAAGAAGAAGAAGTATGGAATTAGCGTTCCTGTTACGGCACCCGGACATAATCCCCATTGCAATTATGGGGATTGTGACCGAGTAAAAAACTGTCATAATCCCCATTATTGTAATGGGGATCATGACACGGCACCTCCTGTTACACCATTCTGTTCAATATATATCTATCTACGTAAAGATCATGGAATGTATTGACTGCTGGTTGTTGTTGTTGTAGCAGTAGTACATGTATGTGTTTGCGTTCTGCTAATCTGGTTCCAGCTCCAGGTTTAGAAATTCGGCTACTTTAACGGGCTGTAGCCAGAGATCTTCTGGAGTGAAGCGTATTGTGTGGGCCTGTATCGCACGCCGGACAGGCGTCACGCACATCTTCATCAATTCGTGCCCAATACGAATTGAGACGACTACACCATCCTGAACGTAATTGCGCCAAAACTACCCTGGTTTGTCTAGGCAGCTGACGTTCTTCGACTGCAATGGATGGGGGGGTGGACTCCGAGGACGGCATTCACTTTATAACTGCTAATAGCATCCGCGACTGCATCGGTGTGAATGCCACTCGGACCTGCCTGATAGGCTTCTTGATCTAGAGGCTCTCTCTTGTAGCGCTGGACCTCCCTCTCTAGATCATGTATGTCCTTCCTGACACGCCTGGGTGGGGGAGAGTTATCCACCATATGATGGTTAGGATGACTCTCACGGTAACACCCAAGCAGGTACTGCAACGAAAGCATATGATTATGCTGACGTAAGGGAAGGACTTTCGCCTCCTCATGTAGATGGTCCACTGGTGTCATGAGGAGGCACCCTGTAGCAGTTCTCAGGGCAGCGTTCTGGCAGGTCTGGATATGCTTCCACTGCGTAGCACTAGTATTCGCAGACCATACTGGAGCCGAATAGCTGACCACAGACCGACCTATCGCGTTATAAGATGCCAACAAGGTTTCTTTGTCCGCACCCCAAGAGCTGCCGGCTAGCGCCTTGAGGACCTTGTTCCTACTTTTCATCTTGTCGCAGATAGCTGTGGCTTGCGCGGAAGACTTGAACATGCTGTCGAACGTTACCCCAAGAATCTTGGGGTAGTTCGTGGTCGGTATTAGATTCCCCTCGACCTGAACATTCAGCTGTGTTCTCATCTCCGCAGACCATGTGGTAAAGAGTGTGGCCGTTGATTTCGTGGCGGATATTTTCATATTCCTTGCGTGGAAGTATCCGGCAAGCTCCGCGAGATAGGGGTTCAACCTTTCGCATATGTCATCGACCACTGGACCCGACGCCATGATCGTACAATCATCCGCATACGTTACGATCTCAATGCCGTCTGGAGGGCGAGGAATTCCGGAAAGGTAGAGGTTAAACAGTTCCGGAGATATCACCCCGCCTTGGGGAACTCCCTGTTTCACTCTACGGGCTTTGGACTTCTCGTTCCGGAATTCCACGTACGACTGGCGTCCACGCATATAGTTGATTATCCAACGTTTCAAACTTGGCCGGAGGGTAGTTCTCTGTACGTCCTCAAACAGTGTGGCATGATTGACCGTGTCAAATGCCTTTGATAGGTCAAGGATTGGCTGCTGGTCATGTGTGGAGCTGCCGAGGTAGAGGTGCTTATTGTTTATATTCCGCCAGTTAATAGATTTAAACCGCATTTTTTCCAAATATTATTCCGCTTTTGGAAGGCAATAACTGACTGGTACTAGGGGATTGTATTGCTCACCATGAGTGTTGACATCCCGTTCTAGGTAATGACAAGACAGAGCGAATAAGAGGAGAGTCAAATGTAACCAATGTGTTACCCACTCTGATAAATGGCTTGAATTGGCAGCCCGTCATTTCTCTTGTGTCGAGAGAGATAGGGTGAATACAAGGTAGGGTACAATTACACAATTTTTTACAATTAGTAGCCTCTTTTTTTTCTTTTAGTAGCCTCTTTTTTTCAGCCTGGTTTTTTTTTTTTTTTTTTGTAACTATATTTTTCCATTATTTGGGTTTTTGAAGCAAATACTTTTCATGTTTTGGCCGTTCATTGGCCGTTTGATACAGAATTATGCCAACATTGTATGTGTATGATCTATTTTAACACATCAACATTTTGCTAGCGCATCTTGCAAGTCATATTCTTCAAATGTTTTTTAGATATTTTTCAATTTTATTTTATTTTTTTTTAATGTTTTGAATTTATTGGTGTTGTCACAAACAGCACAACTCATAATGAAATTAAATCAAAAACATAACAATATAATGGTTACGAAAACACTGACATTTCAAAGTTTTTCGGCAATGGACATCAGGTTTCAAAATTTATATAAAAGCAAAAATAAAAACGAATACGTTTGAAGACAAACGATTCAAGTGAAAGCAACCTTAAAAAAAAAAGAAAAACAGACCGTTGGTATGTGTTGTTTTCATTAATAAAAAAACGTGGGCCTATGTAGACAATTGTAGACAATTGGTTGGTATCTATTGCGAAACAAATTTGAAACATTTCTGTGGAAAAATATGACTAAAAAAATATAAAAAATATGACTAAAATCATCATAACTCTAACACATAGGCTGCGGAGACAAGAATAAAGCTGAATGTGCAGATCAGGAGGAACATAATTCCGACCACAAAACACCACATGTTGAGGTCGTGCATATCACAGCTATCTGCGGTAACTCTCAATCTGTACCCAAAACTATAAATTATATTTTGTATCATAATTACCTCGTCTTTTTTTTAGGGAAGTAGTTCTCATTCTGTCATAAAGAGTCGAAGTTATTATATTTTTAATTATTGTCATTAACAGTCTTAAATGTAATCTTTCCTTTTTTAATTAACTTGTATATCTTTATAACTAGAGTAGTTCCTTACTGTAAAAAATTCTTTGTACACGTTTTGGAGTGCAATTAAAATAAATATTTCAAAATTATCAGTTTCCCATCCACCATAAAATATGACATGTGCAAACCAGTGGTCTTGTTGCGATGTTGCATACGATAATGTGTCAGATAATTAAGGTTATAACCCATACACATGATTTCATTGCGCTCAGTAGGTAGCCAAAACCACTTGAATAAAGGGGCAAGCAGTCCTGCAAATCTCTATTCAATATTAGAAAAAATAAGAATAGGTTAAGTTAGATTTGTTTTTGTAGTACTTAAGAAAAACATTTTTTAACAAGGACAAAAAAAGTTCCAACTAAAAACAAATATACGTATCTCATTTTGAAAAGAGGACATCCAATGGTCCTCCGACAAACAAGATGGCGGATATTTTCATATTCCTTGCGTGGAAGTATCCGGCAAGCTCCGCGAGATAGGGGTTCAACCTTTCGCATATGTCATCGACCACTGGACCCGACGCCATGATCGTACAATCATCCGCATACGTTACGATCTCAATGCCGTCTGGAGGGCGAGGAATTCCGGAAAGGTAGAGGTTAAACAGTTCCGGAGATATCACCCCGCCTTGGGGAACTCCCTGTTTCACTCTACGCGCTTTGGACTTCTCGTTCCGGAATTCCACGTACGACTGGCGTCCACGCATATAGTTGATTATCCAACGTTTCAAACTTGGCCGGAGGGTAGTTCTCTGTACGTCCTCAAACAGTGTGGCATGATTGACCGTGTCAAATGCCTTTGATAGGTCAAGGATTGGCTGCTGGTCATGTGTGGAGCTGCCGAGGTAGAGGTGCTTATTGTTTATATTCCGCCAGTTAATAGATTTAAACCGCATTTTTTCCAAATATTATTCCGCTTTTGGAAGGCAATAACTGACTGGTACTAGGGGATTGTATTGCTCACCATGAGTGTTGACATCCCGTTCTAGGTAATGACAAGACAGAGCGAATAAGAGGAGAGTCAAATGTAACCAATGTGTTACCCACTCTGATAAATGGCTTGAATTGGCAGCCCGTCATTTCTCTTGTGTCGAGAGAGATAGGGTGAATACAAGGTAGGGTACAATTACACAATTTTTTACAATTAGTAGCCTCTTTTTTTTTTTCTTTTAGTAGCCTCTTTTTTTCAGCCTGGTTTTTTTTTTTTGGTAACTATATTTTTCCATTATTTGGGTTTTTGAAGCAAATACTTTTCATGTTTTGGCCGTTCATTGGCCGTTTGATACAGAATTATGCCAACATTGTATGTGTATGATCTATTTTAACACATCAACATTTTGCTAGCGCATCTTGCAAGTCATATTCTTCAAATGTTTTTTAGATATTTTTCAATTTTATTTTATTTTTTTTAATGTTTTGAATTTATTGGTGTTGTCACAAACAGCACAACTCATAATGAAATTAAATCAAAAACATAACAATATAATGGTTACGAAAACACTGACATTTCAAAGTTTTTCGGCAATAGACATCAGGTTTCAAAATTTATATAAAAGCAAAAATAAAAACGAATACGTTTGAAGACAAACGATTCAAGTGAAAGCAACCTTAAAAAAAAAGAAAAACAGACCATTGGTATGTGTTGTTTTCATTAATAAAAAAACGTGGGCCTATGTAGACAATTGTAGACAATTGGTTGGTATCTATTGCGAAACAAATTTGAAACATTTCTGTGGAAAAATATGACTAAAAAAATATAAAAAATATGACTAAAATCATCATAACTCTAACACATAGGCTGCGGAGACAAGAATAAAGCTGAATGTGCAGATCAGGAGGAACATAATTCCGACAGCTATCTGCGGTAACTCTCAATCTGTACCCAAAACTATAAATTATATTTTGTATCATAATTACCTCGTCTATTTTTTAGGGAAGTAGTTCTCATTCTGTCATAAAGAGTCGAAGTTATTATATTTTTAATTATTGTCATTAACAGTCTTAAATTTAATCTTTCCTTTTTTAATTAACTTGTATATCTTTATAACTAGAGTAGTTCCTTACTGTAAAAAATTCTTTGTACACGTTTTGGAGTGCAATTAAAATAAATATTTCAAAATTATCAGTTTCCCATCCACCATAAAATATGACATGTGCACAATCACCATAAAATATGACATGTGCAAACCAGTGGTCTTGTTGCGATGTTGCATACGATAATGTGTCAGATAATTAAGGTTATAACCCATACACATGATTTCATTGCGCTCAGTAGGTAGCCAAAACCACTTGAATGAAGGGACAAGCAGTCCTGCAAATCTCTATTCAATATTAGAAAAAATAAGAATAGGTTAAGCTAGATTTGTTTTTGTAGTACTTAAGAAAAACATTTTTTAACAAGGACAAAAAAAGTTCCAACTAAAAACAAATATACGTATCTCATTTTGAAAAGAGGGCATCCAATGGTCCTCCGACAAACAAGATGGCGGATATTTTCATATTCCTTGCGTGGAAGTATACGGCAAGCTCCGCGAGATAAGGGTTCAACCTTTCGCATATGTCATCGACCACTGGACCCGACGCCATGATCGTACAATCATCCGCATACGTTACGATCTCAATGCCGTCTGGAGGGCGAGGAATTCCGGAAAGGTAGAGGTTAAACAGTTCCGGAGATATCACCCCGCCTTGGGGAACTCCCTGTTTCACTCTACGGGCTTTGGACTTCTCGTTCCGGAATTCCACGTACGACTGGCGTCCACGCATATAGTTGATTATCCAATGTTTCAAACTTGGAGGAGGGTAGTTCTCTGTACGTCCTCAAACAGTGTGGCATGATTGACCGTATCAAATGCCTTTGATAGGTCAAGGATTGGCTGCTGGTCATGTGTGGAGCTGCCGAGGTAGAGGTGCTTATTGTTTATATTCCGCCAGTTAATAGATTTAAACCGCATTTTTTCCAAATATTATTCCGCTTTTGGAAGGCAATAACTGACTGGTACTAGGGGATTGTATTGCTCACCATGAGTGTTGACATCCCGTTCTAGGTAATGACAAGACAGAGCGAATAAGAGGAGAGTCAAATGTAACCAATGTGTAACCCACTCTGATAAATGGCTTGAATTGGCAGCCCGTCATTTCTCTTGTGACGAGAGAGATAGGGTGAATACAAGGTAGGGTACAATTACACAATTTTTTACAATTAGTAGCCTCTTTTTTTTTCTTTTAGTAGCCTCTTTTTTTCAGCCTGGTTTTTTTTGTAACTATATTTTTCCATTATTTGGGTTTTTGAAGCAAATACTTTTCATGTTTTGGCCATTCATTGGCCGTTTGATACAGAATTATGCCAACATTGTATGTGTATGATCTATTTTAACACATCAACATTTTGCTAGCGCATCTTGCAAGTCATATTCTTCAAATGTTTTTTAGATATTTTTCAATTTTATTTTATTTTTTTTTAATGTTTTGAATTTATTGGTGTTGTCACAAACAGCACAACTCATAATGAAATTAAATCAAAAACATAAAAATATAATGGTTACGAAAACACTGACATTTCAAAGTTTTTCGGCAATGGACATCAGGTTTCAAAATTTATATAAAAGCAAAAATAAAAACGAATACGTTTGAAGACAAACGATTCAAGTGAAAGCAACCTTAAAAAAAAAGAAAAACAGACCGTTGGTATGTGTTGTTTTCATTAATAAAAAAACGTGGGCCTATGTAGACAATTGTAGACAATTGGTTGGTATCTATTGCGAAACAAATTTGAAACATTTCTGTGGAAAAATATGACTAAAAAATATAAAAAAATATGACTAAAATCATCATAACTCTAACACATAGGCTGCGGAGACAAGAATAAAGCTGAATGTGCAGATCAGGAGGAACATAATTCCGACCACAAAACACCACATGTTGAGGTCGTGCATATCACAGCTATCTGCGGTAACTCTCAATCTGTACCCAAAACTATAAATTATATTTTGTATCATAATTACCTCGTCTATTTTTTAGGGAAGTAGTTCTCATTCTGTCATAAAGAGTCGAAGTTATTATATTTTTAATTATTGTCATTAACAGTCTTAAATTTAATCTTTCCTTTTTTAATTAACTTGTATATCTTTATAACTAGAGTAGTTCCTTACTGTAAAAAATTCTTTGTACACGTTTTGGAGTGCAATTAAAATAAATATTTCAAAATTATCAGTTTCCCATCCACCATAAAATATGACATGTGCAAACCAGTGGTCTTGTTGCGATGTTGCATACGATAATGTGTCAGATAATTAAGGTTATAACCCATACACATGATTTCATTGCGCTCAGTAGGTAGCCAAAACCACTTGAATGAAGGGGCAAGCAGTCCTGCAAATCTCTATTCAATATTAGAAAAAATAAGAATAGGTTAAGTTAGATTTGTTTTTGTAGTACTTAAGAAAAACATTTTTTAACAAGGACAAAAAAAGTTCCAACTAAAAACAAATATACGTATCTCATTTTGAAAAGAGGACATCCAATGGTCCTCCGACAAACAAGATGGCGGATATTTTCATATTCCTTGCGTGGAAGTATCCGGCAAGCTCCGCGAGATAAGGGTTCAACCTTTCGCATATGTTATCGACCACTGGACCTGACGCCATGATCGTACAATCATCCGCATACGTTACGATCTCAATGCCGTCTGGAGGGCGAGGAATTCCGGAAAGGTAGAGGTTAAACAGTTCCGGAGATATCACCCCGCCTTGGGGAACTCCCTGTTTCACTCTACGGGCTTTGGACTTCTCGTTCCGGAATTCCACGTACGACTGGCGTCCACGCATATAGTTGATTATCCAACGTTTCAAACTTGGAGGAGGGTAGTTCTCTGTACGTCCTCAAACAGTGTGGCATGATTGACCGTGTCAAATGCCTTTGATAGGTCAAGGATTGGCTGCTGGTCATGTGTGGAGCTGCCGAGGTAGAGGTGCTTATTGTTTATATTCCGCCAGTTAATAGATTTAAACCGCATTTTTTCCAAATATTATTCCGCTTTTGGAAGGCAATAACTGACTGGTACTAGGGGATTGTATTGCTCACCATGAGTGTTGACATCCCGTTCTAGGTAATGACAAGACAGAGCGAATAAGAGGAGAGTCAAAATTTAACCAATGTGTAACCCACTCTGATAAATGGCTTGAATTGGCAGCCCGTCATTTCTCTTGTGTCGAGAGAGATAGGGTGAATACAAGGTAGGGTACAATTACACAATTTTTTACAATTAGTAGCCTCTTTTTTTTTTTCTTTTAGTAGCCTCTTTTTTTCAGCCTGGTTTTTTTTTTTTTGTAACTATATTTTTCCATTATTTGGGTTTTTGAAGCAAATACTTTTCATGTTTTGGCCGTTCATTGGCCGTTTGATACAGAATTATGCCAACATTGCATGTGTATGATCTATTTTAACACATCAACATTTTGCTAGCGCATCTTGCAAGTCATATTCTTCAAATGTTTTTTAGATATTTTTCAATTTTATTTTATTTTTTTTTAATGTTTTGAATTTATTGGTGTTGTCACAAACAGCACAATTCATAATGAAATTAAATCAAAAACATAACAATATAATGGTTACGAAAACACTGACATTTCAAAGTTTTTCGGCAATGGACATCAGGTTTCAAAATTTATATAAAAGCAAAAATAAAAACGAATACGTTTGAAGACAAACGATTCAAGTGAAAGCAACCTTAAAAAAAAAAAGAAAAACAGACCGTTGGTATGTGTTGTTTTCATTAATAAAAAACGTGGGCCTATGTAGACAATTGTAGACAATTGGTTGGTATCTATTGCGAAACAAATTTGAAACATTTCTGTGGAAAAATATGACTAAAAAAATATAAAAAATATGACTAAAATCATCATAACTCTAACACATAGGCTGCGGAGACAAGAATAAAGCTGAATGTGCAGATCAGGAGGAACATAATTCCGACCACAAAACACCACATGTTGAGGTCGTGCATATCACAGCTATCTGCGGTAACTCTCAATCTGTACCCAAAACTATAAATTATATTTTGTATCATAATTACCTCGTCTATTTTTTAGGGAAGTAGTTCTCATTCTGTCATAAAGAGTCGAAGTTATTATATTTTTAATTATTGTCATTAACAGTCTTAAATTTAATCTTTCCTTTTTTATTTAACTTGTATATCTTTATAACTAGAGTAGTTCCTTACTGTAAAAAATCTTTGTACACGTTTTGGAGTGCAATTAAAATAAATATTTCAAAATTATCAGTTTCCCATCCACCATAAAATATGACATGTGCACAATCACCATAAAATATGACATGTGCAAACCAGTGGCCTTGTTGCGATGTTGCATACGATAATGTGTCAGATAATTAAGGTTATAACCCATACACATGATTTCATTGCGCTCAGTAGGTAGCCAAAACCACTTGAATGAAGGGGCAAGCAGTCCTGCAAATCTCTATTCAATATTAGAAAAAATAAGAATAGGTTAAGTTAGATTTGTTTTTGTAGTACTTAAGAAAAACATTTTTTAACAAGGACAAAAAAAGTTCCAACTAAAAACAAATATACGTATCTCATTTTGAAAAGAGGACATCCAATGGTCCTCCGACAAACAAGATGGACCACGAAAAAAGCTTCTTGTTCTTGGCAGGTCATTTCTGTGCAACATTGGCATCGGCGAGCCAATTTAAAACTATTCAAAACGATAATAATTAAAAAGTTCTTGTTTAAGACAAGTATTAGTCCTACAAGAGTTAAAGCTTTAAAAAGAACGTTCCCCAGACAATCCAGAAAGTTCAGTAAATCGTATATGATCTGTGCGTTGTTGTGGTCGATAAAAAATTTGGGACATACATGTTCCTACTGACAAGTCCTTATTCAATGGAAAGAGGTAGAGCTACGAAAAGGCTAACATTGCATCTCAATTGGCCGAGTGTGCAGTCATAAAATGGAAAGGCATATACAAAAAGTGTGCTCGGACAATATGAATTTGGAAAGCCACAGGGAGCAGGGTCACCAATAAGCGAAGAAAGAAATCCTGTATATATTGACACTTTGCAGCAGCAGCTCGAGGAAGCAGGGGAAAAAATTAAAGCAGCCGTAAGGAAGATACTAGAAATTTTCAAAAAAAAAAAAAAACCGTTGAAATATACCACTTGAATGAAAACAGTTATTTGGGGGCTACACGAAGACGAGGACCTGCATAAGTAATTTCAAAAGATAGCGTGATTGCATCAGACCGACGGACATCTCCAATTCGACTAAGAATTTTATGCGGATCCAGAATATATACAATTGGTAGGGTCTACTATGAGTATTATGAGAAGTTACAAACGGAATGACAAAGTTAATATATCCTCCATAGAATGGTGGAGGGTATAAAAATGTATATAGCCTATGTTACTTTCAGGCGATGTTGTAGTATACTTAGAAATTTTCAGGAAAATCTGTTCATCGGTTTTCGAGTCCATAAATTACAAACAAACAAAAATACAATCATTTCACCAGAATTGTTCCAAATTTGGTATTTGAAGTTCGAAATGGATACTACAGCCCAAGACAGAAAATTATCTGTGCAGGTCCCCGTCTTCGTATAGCCCCCATATAACGGTACCTCCCATATTCGGTATTTTGATGATTTTAGCGACATTATTCACCGGAATTATTTCAAACTTGATATTTGAAGTTCGTAATGAGAACTACAGTCTGTGACAGAAAATTGTCTATGCAGGTCCAGGTCTTCGTGTAGGCCCCATATATCAGTACCTCTCTATATTCGTTATTTTGACGAGTTTAGGTGAAAAACCCACCGAAATTGTTTGAGATATCGTATTTGAAGTTCGTAATGGATGCTACAGCCTCTGACAGAAAATCGTCTATGCTGGTCCAGGTCTTCGCACAGCTCCGATATAACGATACCTCCCTATATACGATATTTTGATGATTTAAGCTACATTATTCACCGTTTATGAATATGGTAATGGTTTATGACAAACAATGTCTATGTAGATCCACGTCGTATAGACCCAAATATAACGTCTATATTCGGTATTTTTAAAATTTTAACAGAATTTTTTAGGGATTTTTTTTTTTGAAAATTTTCAAATTCGTTCCAAATGGTGGAGGGTATTCAAAGTTCAGCCCGGTCGAACTTACTGCTTTTTTTATCGTTCGTTTTTTACTTGTTGAAATTCCACTTTGGGGTACCTCCCAAAAATTTAGATTTTATATACAGATAAAGTCTCAGATTTGGATATAGCTCCTATATATATTTTCGACCGATTTCGTTTATTTGATGCACCAAACACGATATGTTTGTTCAATTCCAATGTAATTTGGAATGAGTGACAAAATTAAAATCGAACATACACCGAACCGAACAAATCGCATATATATATATATTCTCAGCCAATTTCACATTTTTGAGGCACCAAACACGGCATGAAATATGGAAGGTGTGACGGAATTTGGTGTAAAACTAAATGTTGTCAAATTATATTGAAATCGGTTCAGATTGGGATATGATCTTATTAAGAAGTATTGACCCACAACGGCTTTGCAATGGTATTAAGCTAACAGTAAAAAACTTCAAAAGATTGCAGATTAATAAATCCGAAGGAAAAGCCCTTCGTGTATGCGGACTAAATTTGGCATGTCCCTGCTTTTCTCATGGTCAGCTGTTCCTGACATGTTCAGGCATTGGTGGACCGAGCTATTTGTTTGTTTCCCATAAAAGTATTACAATAAATACGTTTTTTAAATTTTGAACAAATATTTGTATATACAATTTTGAATGCATATCAAATCAAATCAAATCGGTGCGCTTCGCTACCCCTGGTTCAGCTAGCAATAAATAAAACACATTAAACGTCTCCTTTCTAATCTCGGAAAATCAATTAGTTTTAGGCAATTTTCATATGGTGGAAGTGTGACATTATTATCCCACCTTAATTCTTTGAGTGCGAATAAAAGGAATTGGGTTTGCACTGATTCCAATTTAGTTGAACATGGTTTAAAAATAAAGGACTCCTCAATACGCTACCGTATTCTTTAGTTGGCCGAATCACATAAGGATTGTCAATTTTTTTAGACTATCGTTTTATAAAAACAAGCAATGACTATTTTCACATGAATCAATATGCAAAATAAAACAAAATCTGCCAAGATCGACGAATGAATCAATATTGTCTAATTTGCAAAAACCAATGAGGTAATCACTATTAAAAAGGTTGTGTACTACAGTTTTTTACATTTCTTGAGATTTAGCGTCATGCCATTAGCACTGAACCAATTTACAAGGGAGTAGATATCATGTTGCATGTAAAGGAAAAATGTGTGAGTCCATATACAAAAAAGTTTGACATCATCAGCAAACATTAGGATTTTAGAATAACGTATAACCGCTGGAAGATCATTAGATACAGTACAAAAATTAGTGGACCTAAATGCCTTCCCTGTGGTATACGTCCTTGCAAAGATGACCATATCCATGATAAGAATAATGTTGCGAAACCGATTTTTCAAGATTTAATAATGATAATGTATGATCTACTTTGTCAAAAGACTTACTGAAATCAGTATATATGATATTAGTTTGACATTTTATTTAAGAACTTGTTCACGTCTGAGACCTGCTAACACTAACAACTCTAACAGGGTGCCTCTTCCAGACTCCAGCGGACCATTTACACGGGCAGACGAATCATAACCATATGTTATAGTGTGAGTTCTTCAAACAATTAATGGTGGATAGACATGTCAGGGAGAACCTGATCTTCATTTCATTTATTTCACACAGTTTATTATTAAGAAGTAAGCAAAGGCTTAAGTCGTGCGAGACCGACCATGTGATACCCTACAACACTACAATATGTTAGAAGCCCCCTCATGTCTAAATTCATTTTGGAAGATTTCGTTTTTGAAATGATGTCACGGAGCACTGCCCAGATATTACCCTTAGCATTTTGACCAGGGACATTTGTCCAATATTTACGCACTCCGTCGTGCTGTTAGTTGTTGTGGTCCATTTTAGAGATAAATATAAGCCAATGGTTATCTAAAATGTTGGAATTTTTCCCTGTCCTTATCTCTCTTCTCAGACTTCAATTGTGTGATCAGAAAATTTTTTCTATTTTTGGTTCATTTGAACCCCTAAATATTTTGCGATCATCTCCAAAAGCAAGAGGCCTCTCTGTATCTCCAAATCTAGACTCATTTCGTCAACGAAAACAGCATAAAAAACCCAGAAGTTCGCCTTTTGTGTATTTCGGATATCGCTTGTGAGTAATGTTGGTATTTTTTCACATAGAAGTAGTAGTCCATTCTTCCCGCTGTCCTAAACTCTAACTTCATGCGAGATTTCGTGTCCTTTGGTTTCTATTTGTGACTTTTATAACGGCTGCAAAATCAGGAACATTTTTAGTTGTTTGTCCATTTCAACCCCTAAATACATTGCGGACTTCTTCGAAAACAATAGGTCTAGTCCTACTGAGCCTAACCCTACCCTTGTGAACATTTTCGTGAGGATCGGGCAATAATTGCAATCTGTATATAATAACCCCAACCTGTGTTGTAAGGTGAAAAAATATTACAAAATGTATACTTCAATATTTTAAGTCATATTGAAAAAATTGCATGCGATAAAAAATGTAACAAAATGCTACAAAATCTATATTATCATTATTATTGGCATCTTTTAATGCATTTTTTTAAGATTATATACTTTTATGCCAAGAGGTCATTCTGAATTGACAAAATTTTTTTTTGATTTGATTTTGATTTCTTTCTTTCTTTCTTTATTCAATTCATACTTAATACTAAAGCCAAGGCCAATTAATTGTATTAATAAGGTACTCAAAACCAAGTAGAAAAAATTCAAAATAACTTATAATTAACTATAACATTATTAAAAAACAAATTGTAAAAGGCTCCCCAGCCAAAACTACAAAAAATAAAAAACTAAAGTAAAAAAAAATGAGTCAATAGAGGCAAAATAACCAACAACAAGCAATTAAATTTTTTTAAAAAAGGTGAACAATAAAGGCGACGATAAAAATAATTTAAAAATTATTATAAAAAAGAAAATAAAAGCTCAAAACAACGAAAATAAAACTAATTGGGATATATACCGGGATGCAGGACATGATACAACACTTTCAAACGAAAGGCATTATTAGAATGGGAAAAAAATTCTAAGCTCAATAGGTAGATAATTCCACAAGCGTGCAATACGTACAAAAAAAGACTTTTCAAATGTTAAGTTATTTATTCTGGGTATTAATATCTGAGTACTCCTAGTTGACCTGGAAAAACTGACCATGTTAGCCAGAAACCTAGGAACACCACCTCTGATAGTTTTGTAAAAATAATGCAATAACTCAACAGATAAAAATTGCTCAAAAGAAACTCCCAGGAAATCTATAACAAAATTTGAGATATGATCACGTTTCTTCAAGCCATACACAAATCTTACGATAGCATTAACTACACGCTTAACTCTTAAACAAATACAATTTATTGTACCAGAAACCAGCTCGAGCCCATAATTGATATGAGGCATTAAAAGAGCATTCGCCAACCTCTTTTTAACCCACAATGGTAAAAATAAATTAGTACCATATAATCTACGAATAATAGCAAAAACTCGTCTCTGAACGGAATCGACATGAGTCTCAAAAGAAAGTTTCTCATCTACTAAAATACCCAGCATTCTGTGACAGCTTACAAAACTAATTAGATTACCATCGAGAGCAATATTTAGATTATATGCATTACTGCCAAACTTAATAGCCTTTGTCTTTGACGGATTCAATACCAGACAATGTTCAAAACACCACTGTCCAACATGAACAAGACAATTATTAATTTCACTTTCAAAAGCTATAGGATTAATATTAGAATAGGTAAAAACGAGAAACACATCATCCGCATATAAGAGAGGAGTGCAATTTACACCATTGCAACATTCAGAGAGGTTATTGACATATAAAATGAAAAACAAAGGACCTAATACGGAGCCCTGCGGAACACCACACGAAAGCAATGCCACATTTGAGGATCTGCCATTGTAATAAACAAATTGGGATCTACCAGACAAATATGATAAAATAAGATTACAAGCTGTCTCAGAAAAATCAAACTCATACATCAGTTTACTGAGTAATATTTGATGAGAAAGAGAATCAAATGCCCTTGTTAAATCCAATGAAACTATTACAATATCCTTTTTAAGGTTCGTGTTAGATCTCACTAACTCAGTTAAGTAAAGAAGCAAACTTGTGGTATTATGATTCCTACGGAAAGCAAATTGACCATTATATAACTTGCCTGCAATATGAGCAAGTATTTGGTCCTTCATAACATGCTCACACACCTTAGCCATCACAGGGAGAATTGATATAGGCCTGAGATCATCAGGGCCACGAACAACATTCCCCTTTGGAATTGGAACGACACGAGCTTGCTTCCACAAGCAAGGAAACACAGACGACATCAAAACAGAATTGACCAAATCCAAAATAATATCACTAACATATGGAAAGATTAATTTCAAAAAATCCACAGGTATTCCATCAACTCCGACAGATTTAGACTTTATTCGGTTTAGTGCATTAATAATTTCTTCCATACGAACACAACTAAAAGAAAATCCATCACTGCGTGCGTTAGACAATTGCACATCAATATTAGGCATATGTGAGTTCCTATATTGAAAACAATAGTTCAGATCATCAACATCAATGTCAAGAGACATATCATCATCACCAATACAACCCGAAGCCCTAAAAAACGCCAAATAGCAGTTGAACCCAACGTATTAAATTTCTTAGAGTAATACTTTCTACGCTCACGACGAATAACTAACTTCGCTCTATTACGATAACGACAAAAAATTTTCCAATTATCATTGCTTTTATTATCAAGGCAAGCCTTAAAAGCCAAATCACGAAGTGATCGAGCAAGTGTAATGCGATTTGAGCTAATCCAATTATCATCAGATCGCATTTTTCTATGCACCAAAGGAACATAATCAAACAACCCCAACAAAAGATTTGATATTTGAGAACATTTAGCGTCAACATCCACAACATTCATCATATCAATATTAAAGGCTGATAGATAAGAAAAAAAAAACCGGCCAGTCAACACAAGAGTAATCTCGATACTCAACAAAATCACAAAATGTATTAACACCAATATTTAACGATGCAAAAATAAGTGAATGGTCAGATATCGATGGACATATTGCCTGATCAGACAGATGTACCATAGCGCAATCATTTATCAGCATAAAATCAAGCAGAGAAGACGCACGATGTGTAACATCATAGTGAGTAGGTTTGGAATTATGAAAAACTGACAAGTTTAATCGGAAGCAGACTGAACGGACAGACATAGATTTATGCGGATCAAACATATTAGTATTAAAATCACCCACTATAACAATTTTTGAATACTCTAAAAATAAATCACTATGAATATCTTCAAAAACATTAATATCACCTGGAGGAGGAAGATACACAACATCAAACAGAACCTTTTCATCGCCAGACATAACCTCAATAAAAAGCGATTCGCATTTACCTACCACAGATGATCTGAAAACAACTTTATGAGAAATATCACTAGAAATATATATACCAACACCACCACCTCTAGAGTATCGACGGTCATTCCTCACAAATTTATAACCAGGTACATTTATTGCACTAGTTGGAATATCAGATTTCAGCCAAGTTTCAGATATACCAAGAAAATTCAAGCCTGATCCCGATAAAATATTTTTGAGTTCACAAAACTTCGTTGTATTCATAGATGGCCTAATACTGCGTGAGTTTATATGAGCCACATTAAACTTATTACTGCAAGAAACCAAAACATGTTTAATATAATCATTGTTGCTTATCACCGGCCTCAAATTAGTACTAAAAGACATCAAATACATAACACGTAGTTGTGGCGGGGAACCAATTATAAGAATTCAACAAAATTTCACTAATAAAATATAATTTCAATAAATTCATAATGAAAAATAAATACAATTTTAACGCAGCTGAATGCTATAAAATGAATTAAAAAAAAAATAGATAAATTGATCCAGCACAAAAACAGGATAAAAAAATGAATGGAATCGAAAGCAATTAAATTAATCAAAAATTAAAGCAATTAAGAAAAAAAATCAATAGAAATATTAATTAGAAAAAAAAATAAATATTGATATGCAAATTTAATTTCCACCGCCTTCCGCATCCGCAAGCAATGTCTCACATTGACTAACGTTGTAAGTATCCTCTCTACCATCAGAAAAAACCAGCCATGCCTTTACAATATCAGAATTCAAAATCTTACATTTTTTGACTACTTTAAGGCGACGCAGTTTTTTGCAAACAAAGTTTAAATGCGATGCAGCAGGCGAAAAATGATCATTAAGGTACACTCTGTTATTTAAAGTAACACCTTGGACACCAAGTAGATCACAGATTCGAAGATTGCGAGTTTTAAAATATTCTCTCATGATGCAATCTCGCTGGGACTAAAAATATTCGCGGATTATTGTAAAATTTGACTGTTATTTAACACAAATGTTATGGTCTATTTCGCCCACTAAATATTACCCGATGACCAAAATTGGAAGGCTTCTGCCCAGACCTAAGATCTAGCCACATGCTAACTTCCACTTCGATTGGTCTATGATTGCGACCTGTGGAGCAACTGCAAAATCAGGAAATTTTCAGGTTTTGGTCCATTTCAACCCCTAAATAAATAGATCATCTCCAAAAGAAATACGTTTCTATTCTGACCCTAGACCCACCTCCATTCTAAATTTCGTGAAGATCGAGTTATAAATGCGACCTGTAGAGTGATTACAAATTAAAATGGGGAAAACCAATATTTCGAGGTGTTACACAATTTTTGGCTCAATCAAACTTATAATACTCCAAATACATAGTGTTGTAGGATATAAAAAGACCAACACGGCCAATATATTGTATTAACGTGCAATACCGAAAAAGAACAAATGCCTCTTTAAAAATAAAATGGTTATATAATAATTGTAGTATCTACTGGATCTATGCGGAACATTATTTCTAATAGATGAGATTAGGAAATCTGAAGGTATATTACCATATTATATTTTTAGTACAAACATGAAGTTCAACAAAATACGTCTGCTTTTAAGTTTAGGCAATCTAATTAATTTTATCCTGCTAGCAATACAAAATTACTATTCTAATGTAAACCTCGCAAGGCAAATAGCAGAAATTGTTTTTGAACGGATTCTATTTTATCTGAGTATATTGCATATTGAGGATCCCATACAACAGAACCGTATTATAATATAGGTCTAACAAGAGGCGTTTTGTTATATATGGATCAGAAAATTAATCAGAAAATTAACAAAACCTAGAACACTATTTGCTTTACTTACCAATGTTATTACATGGCTACTAACATTTTAATTTTGGATACATCAAGATACCAAGATCGACAAACGAATCTACAGTTGATAATGAATGACCGTCAGTAATATCAGAGAAGAAGATCTGGAGAAGCACATATGCTTACATTTGCTTAAATTTAAATCCATAAAATTAAACTTGCACCATTGAAAAAGGCTATCTAAATAGTTTTTAAGTAAATTAGCTTGTTTATCACAATTATGGGAAATGTATAATTTAACATCATCTGCGTACATTAACAATTTCGAGTAACTTATAAATTTAAAATTAATACATAACAAAAATTAGCAATAGCAAATTTAGTTCAAAATAATTAGACCCTCAAAAAGGAGTCGAACCCTTCCACCTAGCTGAAACGGAAAAAAATAAAAGGATCGATACGTGATACTACTATTCATCACTCGCATTCAATTGAGCAAATGTCTACAAGCATAGAAACTAATAAATTCCTAAAAAAAGTAAATTTTTTCTATGAAAAACAATCATAAAAAATGTATTTAAAAATAAATATTAAACCAATCAGCAAATCAATGAACAGATAAATATTAAAAAAAACCTTATCCTGTAGATTTTGATGAAAAAAATGAAACTACACAGGGTCAAAAGTAGGTGACTCCACAATCTCACAAACTTACAAGAAACGTCCTCTCACTAACCAAAGAAAAAAATCTTGAGGATTCCGAGATAATCTACAGAACTCACACTTATTATGCAAGGGAAAATTAACATTCTTCATAATTTTGTAATAGCACAAAAGCAGGCAATATTCAGTCAATATTCATTCAAGTCCTCGCCGTAGTCGAAACGTTGGAGCGATTCCGAATTTATCTTCCTGGGAAAAGATTTCGTCTCATAACTGATTGCGTCGCCAAACGAAGACCAAAACGACAAAACAATTGGTATCAAGATTTGCACGTGGGCTTATGAGATTGGTGAAACATGATTGTGAATATATCACGAAGATTCCCGAATGACACACGTTGATGCCCTGAGCAGATCGCCAAACGAACCTCCGATGGAAAGGATACAGCAGGTCTCATCTAAAGACCCGAAATTAAGCAACATAATTAGTCTTTTGAATGGTATAAAGAAATCGGACCAAGCGCGTCAATCTGAAACCGAATATTGCTTACAAAATCATCGTTTGTATCGAAAAACCACGAATGGATTAAGATTTGTAATACCGAAGAATATACATTGGAGAATTTGTATAGCCTGTCATGATGACATTGGACACGTGGATCTTGGGAAAACCTTGGAAAGAATTGAACGGACATTTTGGAGTTTGCGTAAATGTGTACGATAATACATTGCCGCTTGCATGGAATGTTGTTATAACAAAACAAAAAGAGGTAAGCCTGAGGGAGAGTTGCATTGTGATGAAGTGAAGCCTCTTCCATTCCGAAAAACACACATTGTAAACACGTTTTGGCGAGATATCTAGTGGTAAAAGCAGTTAGAAGTACAAAGACAGCTCCAGTACTCAATGTTTTAAATTAATTATCAAGCTATTTTGGCCTTCCCCGATGTGTAGTAACGCACCATGGCACAGCCTTCAATTCCAAAAGTTTTGAGGAATATTGTGAGCGCAACTACATAAGGCACGATAAAACAGTTGTGTGTACACCAAGATCGAATGGACAAGTAGAACGAGCCAATCGTATCTCCGAACTGACGATAATGATACGAAGGACTGGGATTCAGATTCGAACAATCTACAATGGGCAGTGAATTTCCAACGAAGCTCAACATCTGAATTTAGTCCAAACGAATTAATATTTGATCGATTTAGTATGAAATCAAATCGCTGCCGCAATTCAATCTAAGAAAAAAGTATAGTTGCTAAAGCCAACATCGAAAGAGAAATATCGAAATGGAAAAAACGACTGGACGAAAATAATCGATCGCCAACCCCTTATCAGGGAGACTCAAAGAAACCGAGCCAAAGTATCGTGGCCCTTATATTATTTTTCGGGTGCTTGAGGATGACTGATATCTCGCCGAAGATATCCCTAGGATGCAGATCAGTGCACGCAAGTTTTGCTCTGATAAAATTAAACGCTAGTGTCGAGATGCTCCTGAGTTCAGGATGTTGAGGAAGCTGAGGACAGCTTTATCGCTGTGATGGTGCATGCAAATTTTTTTTTGACAGTCAGTAGTAGAGTCGAAACGAATCTGCAAGAACGTCGACAACGTATTTAGTAATGTACACATATTATTCTTATGAAATTAAAATAAAACAACTCTTCATATTGAAAAACAATTTGGAAATACACGTTTAATAATTTTGGTGACAGCTTTCATCAAACGGCCATAACCTTGGTAAATGCCTTAGACAATTCAAGGCGGACAAGTAAACCGTCAGTTTCTGGCCAGAAACACAAAAGGGCTTCGAAAAAGGCACCAACTAAGGGAATGCCTAGTCGCAAAGCAATAGTTTCTGTGGAGAAGACTATTCCACAACCGGTTTCAATTAATATCACTGATACAACTGAGACTGGACGTGAACAGTCGTATGCCAGTGTTGTTACACAGCCAGTTCCGGTAGTTAACAGCGGTGTAAGTAAAGGGGTAAATAATCCTGATGTTATGGGTATTGATAGTGAGGTTTCACAATCTACTCGTGACATACAGGAATTATCACTTACTTCACTTATCACTAGTGATCGTCCCGAGACTGCTACTGGCAAAACTCAACCTGTCCTAAGATCATTATCTATGGCTCCCGCCATGAAAATGATATTTGCAACAAAGTTTGCACCAGAAACAACGGCCGATGACATAAGCTATTATATAAAATCAAAAATTTGAGGGAGATTACTTTTTGAGATGTTATAAGCTCCGATCTGCATTTTCTGAAAGTAGATCTTCTTTCAAAATCGTTGTGCCTAAAAATATTTTTGTACAGTTGATTTTAAAAGAATTTTGGCCTGCTAGGGCTTTTATTAAAGAATTTCTGGAGAGATCCGATAGTTTAGTTCATTTGCCTCTTAGACCAGATTCGGTGCCAAAAAACTAAATGGCTTATTTTCTATTTGCTATCATCTTCACTTGACATTTATAATCAGCAACAATAAATTTAATCACTGAAAAAATGAAAGATTCCGATCGCATCCTGATTCTTGGTGATTTTAATATGCCTTCTATTAGCTGGCTTCCAATGCCAGATTCTGAAGCTTTGATTCCTTTGCCATCCGAAATGAACAGTACCAGGTATACATTTGATGTTATAAATAGTTTGAGTGACTTAAATCAAATAAACAGTGTGAAAAATTCCCACGGTAAAATTCTTGATTTGGCGTTTGTAAATATAGCACAGCATTTTGATATATTCAGAATACCTCCAATATGCACTCCTGAAGATATATACCATCCAACTTTATATATCTCCATGACTCTCAGTTATGAAATTGAAGAAAGTCAGTCCGACTCATTTAAAACTGTCCTTAATTACAAAAAAACTAATTTTCGAAAACTTAATACCCTCATTTCCACCGTAAATTGGGCTTCTGTGTGCCTGTGTAACAGCCATAAGGATCTAGAATATGTAATTGATAAATTTTATGATATTTTAAATAGATTTAAACTGGAATGTGTTCCAACCAATAGAGTTAAAAATTCGAATAAATATCCATGGATAACCCCTGAGTTATCAAGTTTAAAAAATTCTAAAAATAAGCTTTTTCGTAAATATAAAAAATCAGCCTTAACAATAGACTACACTAATTACTCTCTTGCTAGATCCAAATATACTTTAGAGTCTCGTAGATTGTAATATCTTTGCCTAGACAAGATTAAAAATAATTTTAAATCCAGTCCTAAATCTTATTATGATTTCGTTAATCTAAAACGAAAAGTTTCCTCAAAGCCCTCAGTATTGAAATATAACAATAAATAATTTGTCACAGGCACAGATATTGCTGAATGTTTCGCAGATTTTTTTGCCACAACCTATTCCAGTACATCTTGCCAAATTAATGAATCGTATCCGTAAAAGTTATCACAGGCTGATCAAATTTGTATGCCTTTTCTACAACGTCAGGAGGTGTCCAATAGTCTGCGTAGTTTATAATCGATTAAATGTCCAGAACCGGATGACATACCTAATATAATTCTTAAATATTGTTCAGAAACATTAGCACTTTCTTTAACTATAGTGTTTAATTATTCACTCACTTTCACTCTTCCTACTTTCTGGAAAAAAATCTTATTTATACCTTTACATAAGTTGGCAGTCTTACTAATGTGTCAAATTATAGAGGAATTGCAAAATTAAGTTCCATTCCAAAATTGTTCGAAAAATTAATTACTGCAGTAATTTCACTGAAAATTCAATCTATATTGAGTCCATATCAGCAGGGTTTTCGTAGTTGTCTTTCAACTACAACAAATCTTATACAATTTACGTCAAAAGTAATAAAAGGATTTGTTCAGCGTAAACGAACTGATACAATTTATACTGATTTTAGTAAAGCTTTTGATAGGTTTAACCATGAACTCCTAATATATAAATTAAATTATATGGGTTTCAACACAAACTTAATCAAATGAATAGATCACAGATAGATCACAACTAGTTTTGTTTGAAGGGTATCTATCCAAAACAATTAACGTTCCATCGGGTGTTCCGCAAGGAAGTCACCTTGGACCGATCCTCTTTCTTTTATTTATCAACGATTTACCTACTTCCATAAATTACTAGAAATTGTTAATGTACGCAGAGTATGTTAAATTATTCATTTCCCATAAATGTGATAAACAAGCTAGTTTACTTCACAACGATTTAGATAGCCTTTTTCAATGGTGCAGGTTAAATTGTATGGAGTTAAATTTAAGCGAATGTAAGCATATGTGCTTCTCCAGATCTTCTTCTCTGGTATTGCAATATAATATTGACGGCCATTCATTATCAACTGTAGATTCATTTGTCGATCTAGGTCTCTTGATGGATCCAAAATTAAATTTTTAATAGCCATGTAATAACAATCGTAAATAAAGCAAATGGTGTTTTAGGTTATTTATTTACAATTATTTACGTCTCTTTTTAGACCTATATTAGAATACGGTTCTGTTGTTTGGAATCCTCAATATGCAATATACTCAGATAAAATAGAATCCGTGCAAAAACAATGTCTGCTATTTGCCGTACGAGATTTACATTGGAATAGTATGCCTTTTCATTTGTATGCCTTTTCTACAACGTCAGGAGGTGTCCAATAGTCTGTGTAGTTTAAAATCGATTAAATGTCCAGAACCGGATGACATACCTAATATAATTCTTAAATATTGTTCAGAAACATTAGCACTTCCTTTAACTATATTGTTTAATTATTCACTTAAATTTGGTCACTTTCCTACTTTCTGGAAAAAAATCTTATTTAATACCTTTACATAAGTCTGGCAGTCTTACTAATGTGTCAAATTATAGAGGAATTGCAAAATTAAGTTCCATTCCAAAATTGTGCGAAAAATTAATTACTGCAGTAATTTCACTGAAAATTCAATCTATATTGAGTCCATATCAGCAGGGTTTTCATAGTGGTCTTTCAACTACAACATATCTTATACAATTTACGTCAACAGTAATAAAAGGATTTGTTCAGCGTAAACAAACTGATACAATTTATGCTGATTTTAGTAAAGCTTTTGATAGGGTTAACCATGAACTCCTAATATATAAATTAAATTATATGGGTTTCAACACAAACTTAATCAAATGAATAGATCACAGATAGATCACAACTAGTTTTGTTTGAAGGGTATCTATCCAAAACGATTAACGTTCCATCGGGTGTTCCGCAAGGAAGTCACCTTGGACCAGTCCTCTTTCTTTTATTTATCAACGATTTACCTACTTCCATAAATTACTCGAAATTGTTAATGTACGCAGATGATGTTAAATTATTCATTTCCCATAATTGTGATAAACAAGCTAGTTTACTTCAAAACGATTTAGATAGCCTTTTTCAATGGTGCAGGTTAAATTGTATGGAGTTAAATTTAAGCAAATGTAAGCATATGTGCTTCTCCAGATCGGTTCTGTTGTATGGAATCCTCAATATGCAATATACTCAGATAAAATAGAATCCGTGCAAAAACAATTTCTGCTATTTGCCTTACGAGGTTTACATTGGAATAATGATTTTGTTTTGCCTTCTTATGCTAGCAGGCTAAATTTTAATTAGATTGCATACACTTAAAAGCAGCCGTATTATGTTGAACTCCATGTTTGTACAAAAAATATTAAATGGTAATATACCTTCAGATTTCCTAATCTCATCTATTAGAATTAATGTTCCGTTTAGATCTAGCAGATACTACCAATTATTATATACTGATTTTCACCGCACGAATTATTCAATGGGCGAACCTCTTAGTAAAATGTGTGTTGACTTTAATTCTGTGTACTGTAATGTAGATTTTGGTATGAGTTTAGAAGTTATTAAATCTAGAATAATTTTATTCTTAAACAATTAAAATACATGTTTTATTATTTGACAAACTAGCTGATGAATTAGATTCTCTAGCTGGTTTTCAATTTCCTACTAAATTCCCATTATGATGCGGATCATGATGTGTACGCGATCCCTTCGAAAGGGAGGTCGCCCCCTCGGTCGGCAGGGGTGATAATGTGATAACATTCGAAAAAAAAAACAAAAAAAGAAGGTATATTATCATTTATTATTTTTAGTACCATCATTGAGTTCAATATAGTACGTCTGCTTTTCGTGTAGGTAATCTAACTTTTTTAATCTGCTAGTATAAGAAGCATTATTTTATCTGAGTATATTGCATATTGAACAGAACAACAGAACCATATTCTAATATAATCAAAGAGAATTGAATTTGCGCAATAATACTTTTTGCAAACATTTTTGGAATGAAACTTAATTTCGCTATTCCAAGACATTTGTAAGACTATCGGAAATGTGTAAAGCTGCTATATAAGACTTTTTCCAGAAAGTGGAATCGTGACCGAATGCTAATGTGTTGAGCAAAACTTGAGTGTTATGTTAAGCATATCATCCGGTACCGAACTTTTTATTGATTTTAAGCAACGTCAACTATTGGATATCTTTGCAATGTAAGAATTACATACAAATTTGATCAGTTTGTGTAAACTTGTAGGGATATGAATAGTTTATAGCAAAAAATTCTAATAAACATTCAGGAATATAAACGTTTGTAACAAATTCTTTATTGCAAAATTTTAATATTGGGGGCTTTGAAGAAATGATTCTTTTCAGATTAAAGTTTCCCGATTGAGGAGTGTCTACCCTCCGTGTGATACAGATCCACACAATACAGATTGAAGGATATTTGGTGCAGCCTATTGGAGTACCTGATTTCCTAAATCTGGATGTTGTAACGGAAACGAAAAGCAGAATATTAAGTATAAAAAAAATGTATTCGATATCATCACATTATACGCGTGCGAAGAAAAAGCAGCCCAAAACATTCAAAAATGTGACATTATATTTTTATGCCAGCCACCGCACTTGTTTATTTCGTTTCCCGCACCTTTTTATCGGTGCATGTGATATGGGTTGGTACCTCTTTTGGCGCTTGCACCCTTTTCTTTACAAGAGTGGCAGGCAAAAGATCCAAAAAGTTTCTGGATTCCACGCTCGAATTCCTTGCCTTCGGGATGCCATTTTCAATGAACCTTTGCATAACTTTTTAACGTAAACGTCGTCATTAGATAACAATTCGTTAAGATCAACATAGCCAATCATGAAGAAACTGAGAAGCTGCTAGTAAAAAGTAGTAAAAGAGAACGGATAAAAGCTATATAAAAGCCACGAACGCTAAACAAGCCACCAATAATATATGAACACAATTGGTAAAAAGGCCTAAATGCAGCTGGTCTACCAATGAGTGAGGTGGTTGGTTGGAAAAAATAAATAATACATAGTATATATCTAAATGTGTTGGTTTGGCCAGATCACAAAACACACTTTAAGTAAATTTTATTCAATCACCGCACGTTAAGAAAGCGTAAACAATTTACAGTATATGAAGGATTGTGGCCAAAGAGCAAGTGAATCCATTTTTATTTTATCACTTAAACAAAAAAACTTTTTGAGGCGTTGAAACTTAAATACTTCTTATTTACTTTGTTGTTTATGTTTTGATATTTTTGGCATTTTTCAAAGTTAATGCATATAACATTGAATAATTCACTCAAAAGTACTTTTACTCGAGCTGAAACTGTTACATAGTAAGAGTTTCAATTCGGATCTAATGTAACTTTCTACCAATTCGAACTTTCGAATAGAGTCCCACGGTAAAAGCTAAATATACAGGGTGCGATGAAAAAACTGCAACCAACTTCAGACTGCTGTCATTTCTAAGCCAATCAAAAATCATTTTGATGAGAATTTTCCAGAAAAAAAGTTATTCGTGGTTGAATCCAAGGGTGATAGTGTGATTTCTTTATATTTGGCTGGAAAACCACAAGTGGCTATCGTTATAGTACTCCAGCATTTAAATGTTAATAAATCTTTTGTATCTCATACCATCGCTCGTTACCGTGATACTGGTAGCGTAGCCCGACGTCAAGGAAGTGGACGGAAGAAAATAGCAACATCAGCAGAAATGGTTCGAAAAGTAAAGAAGCGACTTGATCAAAGCCCGTGTCGCAGTGGCCGAAAATAGCTCGAGAGCTGAACATATCGCAATATTCCATTCGGCAAATATTGAGAAATGAGCTCGGGGTAAAGTCATTGAAATTTCAAAAAGTGCAAGAACTTGCAACGCAACAAAAGAAAATAAACTCGAAAGAGCTAAAGAGTTCGCTTGGCCGAAAGTGGTGAACTGCCGAATTTGGTTTTCTCCGACGAGAAAACATTCGCTGTCCAGCAGTTTGTAAACAATCAAAATGATCGTGTTTACTTGTCAAAGAGCTGAAAATGTGCACCTTCCGTAGGCCACCAGAACTCAAGCGCCGGCCGTGGTGATGGTGTGGGCCGCCAAACAGTCGATGGTTGCTCTCCGCTCGAATAAATCGACCGTGGCATCAGAATCAATGCCGAATATTATCGCGAAAATATTCTGAAGGGTGTATTAAAGCCTTGCGAACGCAAACATTTGGACATTCCAACAGGACTCAACACCATCGCACTCAGAACGCGCAACCCAAGAATGGTTACAAAATGAGGTTTCTCGCTTCATTTCTTGCGCACAATGGCCACCAAAATCTCCGGAAACTAATCCGTTGGACTTTTGTGTCTGAAGTATTTTGGAAAGCAAGGTTGGCACTAAAAAATACCAAAATGTCGATCACCTCAAGCAAACGCTTCGTCCGAAATGGGCCAAAATAACGCAGAGCAATGTTCGGGCAGCGTGTGAGCGTGTGTGGTTTCATTGGCCGTAATTCGTGCCAAAGGTGACCAATTCAAACAAACTTATTCTCAAAATTTGATGCTATTTCCGATTTTTTTTTTCGCTTTCATTCAAAAAAATAAAAAAAAAAATAAAAAAAAAATTTAAAAATTACGGCGTTTGACTTTTTTGCAGTTTTTTAATTTAACCCTGGATTTACTGGTATATATGGTATTTCTTATGTTTATAAAGTATAAACAACTGTTTTAAATATTAGGCTGCCAAGATAAATATTTAAGGGAATATGGACAAAGTTTTGGAGTTTTTTCTAATTGTTGGGCCCATTATGAACCACAAATACCGAATTTTAAACAAATATACGATAAAAAATGTGGCCTAAACCGCAAAAATATTGAATATCTGGAGATACCGTTATATGGCGGCCATAACAAAACGCGAACCTATATCGAAAATTTTGTGCCACATGATGACTATCGGCAGTTACCGTATATAGGCGCTATAGAAGAACGTTTCTCCCAAATTTCAAAGATCAATGTCAAATAATGTGAGCTATATCGTGATTTTAATTGACAGACATCGTTAAGTCAACTTAGAATTTAATGCTGATCATGAATATATATACTTTATGGGTCTATGGCGAATATTTAGAGGTGTTACAAACGGAATGACTAATTTAATATACCTCCCCCCCCCCTCTTCTTGGTGGAGAGTATAATAAAATAAACTGTTATCCGCAATGTTCAAAACATCTCTTTTTATACATAAAGGTGAACTATGTAAAATTATACAAGGGGGACTAAACATTCTTCATAAACCTGTAATTACATTAAAACAGGTGATATTCAAGGAACCTGCCAATGGATATACCACTAACGATCCATTACAACCTCAACAACAGCAATCTTTATAATCTTTATCTGGAATCAGAACTATGGCCACTAGAAACCAAAAACTGAGAACGATCAGTCAGAAATGACCTAGACAACGAGTATGAGGAACTTAATCGATTGTAAATTTCTTTGAGAAGTAGATTTTATTACTGGATCAATGAAAGCTTTACTAAGTATAATATAATCAGTAAGATTTAGCACCAAGAAAGTTGTTCCATGATGCCTTTGGAAACCAGACGGACAAAAGCTTTGAAGTGAAGAAGAATTTAAATGTGAACATATTTGCTTGTTAAGTACAAGCTCAAATGTTTGTGATAAGCTAAGGACAGAAATGAGTCTAAAATCAGTGAAGTTCGATTAATTCCTTCCATTTCTGCAGCAGCAGAACAATGTATTCCTCCATTAAAATGCTTCATATGAAAGGATAAACAAGCTACAGATATCCGAATGATGTCAATTTTCTTAAACTGAGGTTTACTATTGCATTCATAACAAGGTGTACTAAAAGAAGACGAACAAGAATAACAACCATAGTAAAGAATAGTTCCATAAGCAAGATATCTAGTATAAATTTTAGTTTTCACTTCAGGAATAAACCAACTACAGAACTTAACATTATACAGAATGGTTTATAACAATTTTGGTAAAATAAGATAGTTGTGCTTCATAGTTGTAACTACAAATTATTAATTAGAAAATTCATGTTAATGTCATTGTAGTCTTTAAAAGTTACAATCGCAGTTTCGAAGCGGCACGGCACATAATTTTGTTTTAACAGTAATGCATGGTGAGAGTTTAACGCAGGGAAATTACCAACTGCATTTTAAGCTAAATTATATATTATTAAAGCGTAGTCAATGAGTGACGGGGAAGCATGGAATACATTGTAATATGTGGGTCTATTCATAGAAGGTTTCACCGTAAGCATAAATATCCAAAGAGAAGAATATGGTCGCACCTTGCACCAATGTCAACAATAGACTTTACAAAAATTATCAAATGCCATGTAGTAGATGCATTACGCCTAACAATAAAGAGATCAAGAGTTGCAAATATTAAAAAAATTGGTAAAAAACTTTTTATGTTAAAAGGTTTTATGTTAAAAATACATTGCAATGTTTAAGATAAATGTACTAAATACCAAAAAAAATAATAAATAAAAATAAATAATAGATACAGGAATTATAAACGTATGCATAGACTTGACTAAAATAAAACCGAGGGGCACGTCAATTCTCTACAATATGCATATTCAATTGAAGTGCCCCTCGGTTTTATTTTAGTCAAGTCCATGCATATGTTTATAATTCCCACGACTGTATCTATTTTTTATTATTTTTTGGTTTTTGGTACATTTATCTTAAACATTGCAATGTATGTTTAACATAAAACCTTTTAACCTTTCTAGTTTTTAGTTTTTATTTCGCATTCTGTTAAATTCATATTTTTATTTTTGAATTATTGAATTACTTGAATTACTAAATTTGACCCAAGAATAAATAATAAAACAAACGGGGTAAGCTAAATAAAACTTTTTAAAAATCAATTGTTGTTCGTTGGTAATGGAATCAGTTGAGAACGGCTGGACAGATTTTCATTTTTTTTTTTTTTTTTTGAACAAACGTTCGTCATACCCGATTTAGGGTTTTAAAGAAAAATATTGACCACGTCTACTTTTACGCCCATTATTTCGATTTATCTAAAATCCTTATATTTGCCAGAATAATGAAGATATGGGTTTGAAAATCATTACACGACATACTGTTGACTTTCCATCCAACCCTATGTATTTATTTAGAGCAGAGGAACTGACAACGACTAAAAATCAATTGTTGCTCGTTGGAAATCGAATCAGCTAAGAACGGCTGTACGGATTTGGATATTTTTTTTTTAAATGTTCGTCCTACCCCGTGTTTGGTTTTTATGCAAAGAAAAAGTGGCCACCCCTACTTTTATGCCCAATTTTTCGATTTACCTAAAATTCTAATATTTTAATATTTATTTTAAATTTTCTTTTGGCTATTTGTAATTATAGTGGAAACGTTTTCATGAATGACAATTTTAAGAAAAACCTCTAAGGAATTTTGTATAGAATTGTTTCATTGAAAATTCTTATTAAAAAAACGAGCAATTTTGCATATATTCTATACAATTTTGATTAAAAAATACTTCTCAAAGCATCAAAACATATAAAATCTCAACGTACTTTTAAATTGGGGCTATGCATAATGGGGAACAATAGTAAATTAAAACAGTAAACAGTTATTGCCGGTATTGATTTTACAATACTGAAAACTTTAAATGTCAAATTACAGTTAAGTCGGTAGAAATTATAACAAAAGCATACAAAAAGATGAATGTTTAGCGGTATCATTATACCTAAAGGGAACGTATATATTCTAACTTCCTAGGATTTTAACGAACGGCAACCTACACAGACGGATATAGATTAATCAACAAAAAACATGGTCTTCTAAAAGTTACGAATTCAAAATTCCTTTTGATTTGAAAATATTGTTAAGACTTTTATAATACTGACAATTGAGGTGTGAAAATTTATATAAAAACGATAATATAATGAATATAAAGAGGTACTGTAGAATAGGAAATAAATGATAAAGTGGACTTTTTCGTCATTTTTTAACAAATGATTTATAACCTCGAAAATGCTTTTGAGACCTTAAAAATACCTCAAATCGGCAGGTTATACGGGAAATCAGTATTAAAGGACTAGACTTAAGTGTACTGAAATCATAAAATGCCACATTAGAGCACATTTAGTCGACGAATATTAGGAGATAATATAATATGAGGGTTATTTCTAAATGAGAACCTTTTGTAACATTAATAATCCTAAGAATAAGATGTGCTAAGTTTAAAAGACGCATATTAAATTTTGTGACCTCTATCGTAAATTCAAATGGAGAACGGAGAAGCTCACGGCATAATTTAATCGTCAAAAATGTGTGGGGTCCAAAACTTTCATAAACCGATGACACCTTATTTATGATAGTTCAATTAAATTTAGAAATTATTATCGACTCTGACGACGAAAACACCAGAAAATTGAAAACATATATGCAAGTGTATATGCAACATTTCATTCATTCACCATAAATATCTATTGTGCACTCTAAATAAATAATGAAACGAATACAACAATAAGCCACAAAACAAGGAAAACAGCAATAAGCATGAACACCGTCAAATTTGTAGATTGGCGATAGTTGCAAGCCAACATTGTTTATCAAAGTTTACGCTTTTTAAAGAGGAAAAGCTAACCATTTACAACTTATATTAGATTATTAAAAATATGCATTACACGCTAATACTATGGGCCAGCAACGCGGTCCAGGTTAGCTAGTTTTAAATAAAATCTGAAATATTAAACAAAGCCACCTTGGCCAATTATTCACATTTCCATCTAACAGAGCCAACAACAAACTCAAAAAAAAGAACTATAGATATTGTATGAGTTATTTCAATCGTAGGCTACAATCAATCAAAAACTGTCGCTTCAAGTATTTTAATTTTTACCTTACAAATTAGAAATGTTGAACAAATATTCATTTTCTATACATGTATGGAGTATGTTAGCGCCGACCGAACTTTACACTTCTTTACTTTTTTGCATTTATTATTTGTGTGATAAGGAGGTTATTACAAGGAAGATGTGACTCCTCAAGTTTTCGGCTTAAGTTGAGTTTAGGGGCTATGCTTGGATTGACCTCAAATTTTTACCTGATTACGGCAATATAATTTTTTTGTGGGGGAAATACCCGGTTACCCGGTTATTCGACCCAAAAGTTCGGATACAACATCCGGTTTATATCCAGTTCTACGTAACCGATATCAATAAAATGGGTATATTTGAAAGCTTATGAAAATACCTATCCAACAAGTAGTCATATGACGGGGTTACTGAAACCGGTTTCGGAGAAATTTAGGAAAATTTGCATTTTTTGTATGAGTACTTTTTGAAAAACCCATAAAAACTCGAAAATGGACCCATTATAGGGTCTTAAAATCTATACACTATATTATAGCTAACACTATTGCCTTTCCAAAATGGTGTCATATGTGTTAATTCGGTGTTGTTAGAATATTATGGATCGCGTAGCCGGTGTTGGACATACACCAGAGGAGAAAATCTTAAGCCCCGGCCGAAGGCCGGCTACTAACAAAAATTACAATTTTTAGAAAAACTATGGATCGCGTAGCCGGTGTTGGACATACCCCAGAGGAGATAATCTTAAGACCCGGGCGAAGGCCGCCTACTTACAAAAATTACAATTTTTAGAAAAACTATGGATCGCGTAGCCAGTGTTGGACATACCCCAAAGGAGAAAATCTTAAGCCCCGGCCGAAGGCCGGCTACTTACAAAAATTACAATTTTTAGAAAAACTATGGATCGCGTAGCCGGTGTTGGACATATCCCAGAGGAGAAAATCTTAAGCCCCGGCCGAAGGCCGGCTACTTACAAAAATTACAATTTTTAGAAAAACTATGGATCGCGTAGCCAGTGTTGGACATACCCCAGAGGAGAAAATCTTAAGCCACGGCCGAAGGCCGGCTACTTACAAAAATTACAATTTTTAGAAAAACTATGGATCGCGTAGCCAGTGTTGGACATACCCCAGAGGAGAAAATCTTAAGCCCCGGCCGAAGGCCGGTTGCTTAAAAAAGCTATAAAGGTCAAAGTCAAATGCATCTAGACTAGAGAAAAATATAATTTAATGAATTCTATCTCTTATATCACAAAAGATATCAACACATATGACACCATTTTGGAAAGGCAATAGTGTTAGCTATAATATAGTGTATAGATTTTAAGACCCTATAATGGGTCCATTTTCGAGTTTTTATGGGTTTTTCAAAAAGTACTCATACAAAAATGCAAATTTTCCTAAATTTCTCCAAAACCGGTTCCAATAAGCTTTCAAATAATACCCATTTTATTGATATCGGTTACGTAGAACCAGATATAAACCGGATGTTGTATCCGAACTTTTGGGTCGAATAACCGGGTAACCGGGTATTTCCCCCACAAAAAAATTACATTGCCGTAATCAGGTTACAAATACCTACCTGCGGTAAAAATTTCAAAATAGTCCGAGCATAGCCCCTAAACTCAACTTGCTCCAAGTTTTCTAATACTACATGGACCACAATAGTTCAAAATACTCCATACTCTCCTCTCTTTAACCACGTCGACTACTCAGGACACGAAATAGAAAAGGAAACACACATGCACTAATTTTCGAAAGGACCTCCCAAGAATTTTTCGGACTTTTTCTTTAAGAAACCCCCTTTAAACGAGTAGGTTCTCTACTCTGTCCGCAGGAACTGTTACTGTTAATGGTTGCTTTTGATTATCGTTGTAAAGCAATCTTACCTGTATTTTAACAGAAAACTCGTAAACTCCCTTTGTAGCTTTGCGACAGTGCAGAATATCTTTTTGGGTAGGCACATAGTCGTATTTGGCCAGTCTATCAATTTCATCTAAGAAATAGTTTACTGAATCACTCTGAAATACATATTTAATTTTGTAATATTTTTACAAATTGTTATTAATAGAAGATCTTACTATTTGAAACTCTCTTCGGCGCTCGTAAGCTCGTCGAATACCACGATCTTGCCATAGACGTTTTATAGTCGTAGCATATTGAGCGAATTGTTCAGCCTCAATAGATATACATTCCATGCATTTTGTTTCCATTGCATCCTTGTCTCTATCGTTATTTCCCCAAGAAATTTCAAGTTTTTCTCTAGCGTCAATCAATACTTGCATTCCTAAAATTAAATATATCAACATTTGCAAAATAGATAATAACTGCCTCACAAAATACCTCTAATAACATTCTGATATATCACATGCTGGTACTCCTTTAAAAGTTCCGGTTCAAAGTTGACACCATGTATTATTCTCATTTGTTTCAAGAAAGTCGATTTTCCGGATTCTCCAGCTCCTAACAGTAATAGTTTGACCTATAAAACATATAAGATTTACAAAATCTACATAAAATACAAATAGGGATGTACGTACTTGGCGACGAAATGTTTGCTTTTCTTTTTCTAAAAATTTATCAATCTCTTTTGATTTGCATCGTTGTTCCAGTTCTTCAGGTGTGTTTCTCAGACGGATCAAATATTTAAGCAAATTTCCACAACAGCGTAAGCACGCGAATCTTGATGATTGAAAACGACTATATGGACCTCTATTAACGACATCACTCTGCGCACTGCGGTTGTGATGATCTTCCATGAGTTGTGTAGTGCCAGTGCAACCAGCACCCGATATTTCGCCATGGGCCATGTCACTGAAGCTGTTCATATTTTTCTATGCCAGAATTTGCTAAAAAATTGGCATCAGGTATTGTATAGCATGATAGGTGAACTTCTGCAATTATTTTGCAGTGAACACTTTTGCTAAAAAAAAATTTAGTTACAAACAACGAAATAAAATTAAAGTATTGCAAATCAAAACAAGCTGCAGTCGCTACTATTTTCACCACCTAAGAGTTCGTAGTCGCTTTGCAAATTGACGGAGTTGGTGTAGATATAATTTGACATCATCACAATAGATTTTATATCGATTACTTTAGATTGTGCCACAGGTAAGAATCACTAGATACAGGTAAATACTGAATTTATTTAAACTCGAAACAATAAGTATTATATTAAATTGTATGAAAAATTTTTAATAAGATTCTTTAAACGCTTTTGATACCTTAAATTGTACACGAATACAACGGAGAAATACGCCCAAACAATAACAGCTGAGCATTAAAATTGGCATTGCCAGGTATAAAGTCTGAAGTGCTGAAATGACAGCTCATGTTCTTTTCCCACAACAATGACGTTGGCCGAATGTCAATAAATGTGTACACACTATGAAGCACGTATTGTAGTAAAAATTCATAATTAACAGTTTTACATTGTTTTTAATAGAAACCCGTTTCTTTACAACATTTTAATAGAAGAAATAAAAAATTTCTCACAGGGTGAGTCTTACGTTTTTCCTCAAATGTCTACAAAAAATATATCTGGTTACATGGCCAAATTAACAACAAATTCTCATTTTCCAAATAATTTTTTATTCATATTTATTCATATATTTTTTCGTGTTAGTAATCTATTAAGGCTTATATTACGCGTTGTATGAATTAGTATTTTCCATTAAATTTAGTAAATCATCCCTGTAAAGTACTTTTAGTTAATTTCTTGTATTTATGCACAATTACGGAAGGTAGGGCAAAGCAACCCCCTGAAGTGTGGGGAAAGATGAATATGTTTATAAATGCGGTTGTAAGATTTAGAAGATTTTCCAAAGGAATTTTAGTTTTATGTAATTCTTTGGTTTTTCTTCTATTGAGCTTACAATCTCGTCGCTTGGGTAAATAAAGTTTTTTTGTCATAGAAGTTATTTTTAAAATAATTTCTGGGAAGAATATCCCAGACAAAAAATAAGGGAACTGATGAGGATTTGTGGCTCTTTCAGAAACTTAGGTATTCCCTGCCTTAGCCCCAGATAAACATTACCATCGTTCTCCACTAATAAACAAACGTTGTTTTTATAAAACAACAATAATGGGATTATGCCTGACCATTTTGCAACAACAAAATACGATGGTATCCCGAACAAACATGCCAACACTGTTCTATTAATAGACAAGGCACGGTCGACGAAAAGACAAAACCAACTTATATGGTTATGCTACTTCGTTCAGGTTGAACGAAAGCATAACAAGTGGAGAAAGATGTAAATGTTTATAAGTGCGGTTGTAAGATTTAGAAGACTTTTCAAAAGAATTTTAGTTTTATTTAATTCTTTTGTTCCTCTTCTATTGAGCTCACGATCTCGTCACTTGGGTAAAAAATGTTTTTTGTCATAGAAGTTATTTTTAAAATAACTTCTGGAGAGAATATCCCAGACAAGAAACAAGGAACTGATGAGGATTGGTGGCTCTTTCCGAAACCTAGATATTCCCTGCCTGGTAAACATTACCATCGTTCTCCACTAATAAACAAACGTTGTTTTTATAAAAAAAAATAAAAGGGATAAAGCCTGACCATTTTGCAACAACAAAATACAAAATACTCGACGAAGAGGTTTTTGTTGTAACAGACAAAACCAACTTACATGGTTATGCTACTTCGTTTATGTAAAACGAAAGCATAGCAAGTGGAGAAAGATGAAAATTTTTATAAGTGCGGTTGCAGGATTTAGAAGATTTTCCGAATGAATTTTAGTTTTATGTAAATCTTTGGTTCCTCTTCTATTGAGCTTACGATCTCGTCACTTGGGTATAAAACAAATTTTGTCATAGGGGAGAATATCCCAGACAAAAAACAAGGGAACTATTGAGAATTGGTGGCTCTTTCCTAAACCTAGGAATTCTCTGCCTTACCCCCGGTTAAACATTACCATCGTTCTCCACCAATAAACAAACGTTGTTTTTATAAAAACAACAATAAAAGGGATAAAGCCACCAACCACTTTACAACAACAAAATAATATGGTATCATGAAAAAACATGCCAGCACTAGGTGTGTCTGGTTACTTTTCCAGCAGGAATTGTCCAGCAACTTCTTTCTGAGAGAAAAGGTAGTTTTATTCTCTTTTGCAAGGAAAATGCGAAAAGTAAACAGACGGTATTCCTGCAGAAGCTTGCAACTAATCAGCTGATTTGTCAAAACAAACCAATTTGTCCCCCATAAGCAATACTAATTTTACAAGTTTTTTAAATAAAAATGTTGGAAATAGTCTTTTATTTTCTTATTACATATTAACATTTACGTTTTTCACATTTTGTAAAGTTGTTCTCCAAAAACTATTAGTCTTGCTAATTCCAAAAAAATATTTTCAAATTGAAAGCACAAAAATAAATAAACAAACAATAGAAATGATGATTGAATGTCGATGAATGAGAAGAAGAAGAGTTGCAAGTGATTGCAAGAAGAAATTTGTCCAGCAAGAATTTGCAAACTCTCACTGAAAGAACTGTCAAAATTTTTCTCTCCAACAGCTCTCTTTTGCAGAACTTTCGTGTTAACAGACGACTTCCAGTAACAATTTGTAACAATTGTTACAAATTTTAGGGTAACCAGACACACCTACTGTTCTACAATTGTTTTCTTTTGGTGATCCTATTATGTCAAAACATATAGACAGTTTTTATATATGTGTGTATTGTTTCGAAAAAAATAAAATAATTTGAAATTATTTCAAATTCAGTTACAGGAGAAATTCATATATTTGGTGTTAATAGGCAATAAATTGTACAATATTTGGACAAAACAGTATTGTCTAATTTTCTAATTTTGGGCAAAAACCCCAAAATATCTATTCATGTTTTGTGGTTTTCCTCGAATATAAGCATTTGGTTGAAAATTGTAAAATAAACAAAACCAATTGTTGCATATTTAAAAGTCTATTGTATTTTTCCTACTTTCTTGAAGTTGTATTTGAATTCTTCAATAAACGATTATCATTTCAATAAACAACCAGTTATGAACCCAGATACGCGGCAATTTTAAATTGTTTATAGCGAAGAAGAAATTGTTGTAGGAATATAAGCGAAAGTACCGTGTTGAACAGGCTGATACGGCGACAAGGCACAGATAAAAAGAAGTATATACCAAATTATTATTCTTGTGGTAAAACTGGTCACATGAAGATAAACTGTCCAAGTTTGAATTCACAGAAGGAGAGATAGAACGACGACAGAGTTTATGGTGATGAGCATGCTTGTTTTGACATAAGTGATATGAGACGGCTTCTAAATGTCATATGTGCTGCAAAGAGGGATATTTTGTCAAGTTCAACAAGAATATTAGAAACGAGTGGTACAGACGACTATGAGGTGTTTTGTGAAGGCAGAACAATAAGAAACTTTGTTTTTTGTCCATGAATTAGATGAAAGTTTGTGGTCAGTTCGCAAAATAAACTATTAAAGGTTTTGGTGTGGTATTTAAGTCCGACAACAAATTATAACCGGCTGGTAGCTCTACCTCTATTTGGGAGTCGAAGAAAGCTTGGTGGATAGTATCTATTATTTATCCCAAGAGCTTTATATAGAGATATTAAATAAAGAGTTTTATATGGAAAATGCTACCGGATATTTGAAAAATGGAAATGGAGTTTTATATGAAAATAAAAAAATAGGTAAAAAACTTTTTAAGTTAAAAAATGTTTAAGATAAATGTACTAAAAACCAAAACACAATAAAAAAATAGATACAGTCGTGGGAATTATAAACATATGCATATACTTGACTAAAATAAAACCGAGGTTCACTTCAATTGCATATGCATATTGTAGAGAATTGACGTGCCCCTCGGTTTTATTTTAGTCAAGTCTATGCTTTTAATGCTTTTAACTTAAAAAGTTTTTTACCTATTTTTTTATTTTCTAGTTTTTAGTTTTTATTTCGCATTCTGTTTAATTCATATTTTATATTTTGTACCATTTTGTTCCCACGAGTAATGGACATTTAAACGGTTGACAATTTTAGCCACCCTAACGCCACACAATCCTTAACACGCTACAAAATCTTGACTTGAGGGGTGGAATCAGGCTGGATTAATCAGATACCAGAATTACAGATGCAATTTCTAAATTTAAATCTTATTATTATACGCCATTTAGTGGCTGCGCCATCTTAAATATTGAACTTGTATAGTATAATGTATTCTTCTTGTCATGCCCCTTCATTTGATACCCATATTGATGGGATTGATAAAACCTACGTTATCCGCCAATCTGGTAGCGGCCGTTATCTTGGATTTCAATTTTTTATATTATGTTGTATTCTGCCTTTTGAGCCCTTTCATTTGATACCCATATTAATGGGTATCGGCGGCTTTTGGATTTATAATGAATAAACATAATTGTATTGTCGCCAAAATCCAAAGTGTATACAAAATTTCAGATTAATCGGTTGTCAAGCACATAGTGGAATTTGAATTACTAAATTTGACCCAAGAATAAATAATAAAACAAACGGGGTGAGCTAAATAAAACCTTTTAATTAATGATAACTTTTATCGAAAAAATTATTGGATAATTGCTTTATATTTCAAATAGCACTCTTCCTGATATTTTCTTGGTATCTATTTCTCCAGGAATTTATGTAGTGCTATGCATGTGGACTGGATAGAAGTTAAACGGATTCGACGAAACTTAAACGACACCAAAATATAAAAATGTTTGCAGGCTCTAAAAGTGATTTGATGCTAACAGTCTATGCGAATGCCGATTAGATGGAGAGGGACGTAAATCCAAAAAAATGTGCGGCTCCTGAGTTTAAACGTTATGGTTCCTCTCAATAAATTATATACAAAATGCTTTTGCTAGTCATTTTTTTCGTTGCATCGCTTTCTTTGTCGCTCCCTTAAAGACGCAAGTCGGGCCCCTGCTGTATACATAGACTAGTGCATGGTACAATGAAGAGAAGGTAGGTCAACTTTGAAAAAATTGCAAGTATAGAGGTCTACCTGTTTGGCTTGTAATGTCAGAATTAGTATCAAAACAATAAAAAATCAAACAACTTGTTGCATTTATTTTGAATAAATAATAGAAAACAGCGATAACTGAATGAAATGTCAACATTTCTTTTCAAAATCATTTACTATATATCTCTAAAGAATTATTTCGCTACAAAAACTCTAGATTTTGTCGATGCATACGTTGAAATAAACATTTTGAAAACACCCGAATTTGAATATTTTCTGAACAATTTTTGTGTTATTGAAAAGGAAACACATACATAAACAAATAAAGATGACATATTAAGCCAAGAAAATAAAAAAAATTAAAATCATATGGTATCATAGCCCTACCTTGATATCATTGTACCATGGACTAATGAATGTATAGACAACGGATAGTTAGTTTTGATTTTTTATGTAGGTGGCTCCCAGCATGAGTTGCATAGTTAATAGTTATTCCCAATCCACCTACTATTGTAATAAATTATACACACTTAAATCCTACGGTTACTCTAAATGAGACATTTAATTAATCGCATTCTAACCAGGAAAAATTACCGATCTATCTGATAACGATGTGAATGTAGTCAAATTTAATTTCTCTCAACCACGTGAAATTTCTTGGCTTAACTCCAGTTTAGTAAAAAAATTGTAAAAAATCGAAGAGTTTTTACTAAGCTAGAGTTGTTCCAATTTCTTCTTTTAAAATAAATATGCCTAAATCGTTTTGGCCCGATGGTCATGGTACAATGAAGAGAAGGTAGGTCAACTTTGAAAAAATTGCAAGTATAGAGGTCTACCTGTTTGGCTTGTACTGTCAGAATTAGTATCAAAACAATAAAAAATCAAACAACTTGTTGCATTTATTTTGAATAAATAATTGAAAAACGCGATAACTGAATGAAAAGTCAACACTGCTTTTCAAAATCATGTACTATATATCTCTAACCGATTATTTCGCTACAAAAACTCTAGATTTTGTCGATGCATACGTTGAAATAAACATTTTGAAAACACCCGAATTTGAATATTTTCTGAACAAACTTTTTGTTATTGAAAAGAAAACACATACATAAACAAATAAAGATGATATATTAAGCCAAGAAAATAAAAAAAATTAAAATCATATGGTATCATAGCCCTACCTTGATATCATTGTACCATGGACTAATGAATGTATAGACAACGGATAGTTAGTTTTGATTTTTTATGCAGGTGGCTCCCAGCATGAGTTGCATAGTTAATAGTTATTCCCAATCCACCTACTATTGTAGTAAATTATACACACTTAAATCCTACAGTTGCTCTAAATGAGACCTTTAATTAATCGCATTCTTATCAGGAAAAATAACCGATCTATCTGATAACGATATAAATGTAGTCAAATTTAATTTCTCTCAACCACGTGAAATTTCTTGGCTTAACTCCAGTTTAGTAAAAAAAATTGTAAAAAATCGAAGAGTTTTTACTTAACTAGAGTTGTTCCAATTACTTCTTTTAAAATAAATATGCCTAAATCGTTTTGGCCCGATGGTCATGGTACAATGAAGAGAAGGTAGGTTAACTTTGAAAAATTTGCAAGTATAGAGGTCTACCTGTTTGGCTTGTAATGTCAGAATTAGTATCAAAACAATAAAAAATCAAACAACTTGTTGCATTTATTTTGAATAAATAATTGAAAAACGCGATAACTGAATGAAAAGTCAACACTTCTTTTCAAAATCATTTACTATATATCTTTAAAGGATTATTTCGCTACAAAAACTCTAGATTTTGTCGATGCATACGTTGAAATAAACATTTTGAAATCACCCGAATTAGAATATTTTCTGAAAAAACTTTTTGTTATTGAAAAGAAAACACATACATAAACAAATAAAGATGACATATTAAGCCAAGAAAATAAAAAAAAAAAAATAAAATCATATGGTATCATAGCCCTACCTTGATATCATTGTACCATAGACTAATGAATGTATAGACAACGGATAGTTAGTTTTGATTTTTTATGCAAGTGGCTCCCAGCATGAATTGCATAGTTAATAGTTATTCCCAATCCACCTACTAGTGTAGTAAATTATACACACTTAAATCCTACAGTTGCTCTAAATGAGACCTTTAATCAATCGCATTCTAACCAGGAAAAATAACCGATCTATCTGATAATGATATAAATGTAGTCAAATTTAATTTCTCTCGACCACGTGAAATTTCTTGGCTTAACTCCAGTTTAGTAAAAAAATGGTAAAAAAAATCGAAGAGTTTTTACTAAACTAGAGTTGTTCCAATTTCTTCTTTTAAAATAAATATGGCTAAATCGTTTTGGCCCGATGGTCATGGTACAATGAAGAGAAGGTAGGTCAACTTTGAAAAAAAATGCAAGTATAGAGGTCTACCTGTTTGGCTTGTAATGTCAAAATCAGTATCAAAACAATAAAAAATCAAACAACTTGTTGCATTTATTTTCAATAAATAATTGAAAAACACGAGAACTGAATGAAAAGTCAACACTTCTTTTCAAAATCATGTACTATATATCTCTAACCGATTATTTCGCTACAAAAACTCTAGATTTTGTCGATGCATACGTTGAAATAAACATTTTGAAAACACCCGAATTTGAATATTTTCTGAACAAACTTTTTGTTATTGAAAAGAAAACATAAACAAATAAAAATGACATATTAAGCCAAGAAAATAAAAAAAATTAAAATCATATGGTATCATAGCCCTATATATATATATTATATTTATAATTATAAAATAATTATTTTTACTGAAACATGGCTCAAACCAGAAATTTTTGACACGGTGATATTTCCCTATAATTATCTACTTTTTAGAAAGGACACAATAAATAAAATTGCTGGTTGGGTCCTGATTGCAGTCTACCACTCCATTCCTTCGGAAGCTGTCGATATTTATGTCGACCCACATAACATTTGTTTGTGCAAAGTTAATGTTCCTTGGTAACACAATATTTATAACCTGCTCATATCTTACACCTAATTCGTTACTCACACGCAACTCTACTTTGATTTGCATGCGTGATTTTAATCTTCCTAATGTATTATATAATCTTCCCTATGTATTATATTATATTCGGGTGATAATAAAGTAGATTATGTACCCTCCACTTGCCCAGTTGTATTTGACGCTTTGGATAAGATTTATGAACTCCTAAATCTCCTATATTTAATTTTCTCATCTTCCTTAAATATTTCGCTTTGTAGACGCCCTCCATTTGTAATATCATACAAAGCTCCTGTTTAACCTTGACATTCTGTCCAACACTACCATTGTTAATACTTCATCTAGTAGGCGTAACTTTGCGAAAATTAACATATCCCATGGTGCATCAATGGCGACATTGATGATTGATCAAATTGTATGATCAGCTTAATTTCGCTCTCCGCTTCGCTCCGTAGCAACGCAAAACGATTGGCTGACCAAGGTCCTGCTTGGTTTACACCTGCATTAAGACGCTTTTACACAATCCCAAAATTTCTTCAAATTTGTAAACTCCAAAAAAAGAGCTCAGAAATTTTCCTCCAGCATAAAACTTGGTAGTAAATAGTATTCAGACAATCTTGAAATTGCAAATTTATTTGCAGAATTTTTTCAGTCTTCCTATACTCAGGGCACATCTATTGAACCTTGTGAAATTCATACTGCTACATTAAATCACTTCCCTTGGTTTCTTGAAAGGCAGATTTACTACCTCTAATCTTTTAGAATTTGTGTCCCATGTTCACAACGGACATGGCACTGACGCTATATATACAGACTTTAGTAAAGCTTTTGATACCGTAGTGCATAAGCTTTTGCTACATAAAATCGATGCTATGGGTTTTCCGACTGCTCTATTAGGCTGGATTTCACCATACTTCAATGATTCGTTTTTCCAAAAAATATTATTGTTTAAAAAAATATTATTGTTTTGTGTTTGTATCCTTTACTTTTTCTCTTGTATTCCGTATCACATTCGATTCTCTAAAGTACTAATGTATGCAGATGACGTGAAGCTTTATTGCATATAAATTCTCTAGACGATTCGATTTTCTACAGGATTCTGCTTTGAGCTCTTGGAGTGTGCAGACCGTCAGCGGATAGTGAAAAAGTGACTTGTGAAGTCGGATGCGGTCGGTAATACAGTACCACCCCAGCTGGCTACTGCGTTACCATTGGGCAAAGCCGTGCCCCTTGTCTGTGTGTCGGCTAATGGGAACACCACAGACGAAACCATGACGGGACCGCTGTTGAAAAGCAGCGGAAACGCAAGAAAAAACGTGGTTCCCAAGAGAGTGATTCACCATATGAATCACTCAAATTGGAGGCCAAGGTCCGGCAGTTGGAGGTTCTACTCTCCAAAATTATGGAGGACAACAAGGCCTTGTCAAATGAGTTGGCAGCTGTCAAGGCCAGACAAGATGAGACCGCTAGACAACTGAATGCCGAGTTCCAGCGCGTCAATAGCTGCAAACGAATCATTACAGCCTATGAAAAAAATTCTCAAAATTCACCGCCAGTGAGGCAGCCTGCGGCCACACTGCCAGTGGCGCAGTTACAGGTGGAAGCAAGCCGGGCTCCACTACAGGCAGTCAAGAAGCCCATCCTGCCTGGAAAGAAGGATGTCGAGGTCGCTGAAAAGCCGTCCAAAGCAGCCAGACGTAAAGTGAAGAAGGTGCAAATCGTCAACGGCACCAAAGATGAGCAAAAAGCAACAACATCAGCAGCAGCAGCGACAACATCAGCAGCCAAACCCATCAAGGATGCTACACAAGGCAAAGCGGGTAATTCGATACCACCTATTTCGACCTTCGACATTAATGTTAAGGGGGTGACGGACAATTAAATTGGATTGCTCGGGCACGATAGGTTTACTATTAGGTTAATTAATAGGAAAGTTAGCGCCTTTCACCTTATCTCGTTGAAAGACCACGAAAAGGTAAAGGCCTATTTTGTTAAGGAGGGTATTCATTTCTGTACCCACGCTCCCAAAGGCCAAACCCCGTACTCCGTAGTCTTGAAGGGCCTAGCGGACTCATATGACACCACACATGTTGAGGCAGGACTAAAGGCTCTGAACCTTAACCTTGACATAAAGCGTGTCACTGAGTAAGGGGGGGGGGGGGCAAAATTCCTGATTCACCTGGGCAAGGGATCAAATATTAAACGTATTTATAAAATACGCCGGCTCTTCACGAGCAATGTCCATATCAGGAAGGACAAGAAAAAAGGCCTGACACAATTGCCAACGACACTTTCATGTGTCGGCTAACTGTGGCATGCCGTATTGCTGCGTCAAATGCGCAGGGGACCATGGCCCAGGAAATTGCAAAATTCCCAAGGCCGTTAATAAACCAACCATGGTACCTGTGACTGACCCAGTCACTGGTAAGGTTACAATGCAACCGTACTATGTGTTCAAATGTATAAACCCGCCTAAAACTTTTGGCTAAAGCAGCCGAAGAACAGGCGATTAAAGCAGCTAAGTCTGCATCAAAGGGTTTCCCTATCAACAGTGGCAAGATACAACCTAATGTATTGTTTGCCACTGTTACATCGGCGCAAAACACAGCTGCTAACTTGCCTTTGGGCCAACAACCCAAAAACATCATACCTTTGGACCAACAACCCAAAGCCAATATTGCTACTGGCCAAAAACCCAAATCCAATATTTCTTTGGGCCAACAGCAGTCCTTAGGCCAAGCAGTCAGCGGGCTCTCTCTGTTTGACAAAATTTGCAATGAAATCTTTGGTAAAGATTTCTTGACTTCAGTCATGCAAGTTCGTCAATTCTCAGAGGAACTTAAAAGTCAGGACAAGGCAAGCCAGGCTAAAGCCATGGCCTCCTTAGTAGGTATGTTAGGTTTAAATGGTTAGGTCTTCTACATTTATATTTGCTAACGTCAACTCCGTCGTATCGAGGCAAAAGAGGCACTACCTCCGGTTATTCCTCGATGAGCATCGGCCGGAGGTCATGATGTTGGCTGAACAAAAACTATCTCAAATCCACAGATTTGAGATAAGTGGGTATGTTAGCTACTTACAGTATAGGAGAGGAGTTAGTGGTGGGGGTACCGCTATACTAGTAAGGGAAAACATAAAAAGTGAAAGAGTACCACTCGATATGGGACCCATCGAGTGTACTTGTGTTAAAATTAAAAGGGCTGGCGGGTCACCACTGTTCGCAGTGGAATTGTACTGTAGGCCTCAGGAAAATTTTGTGGAAATTATAATAGGGGCTGACCTGAATGCTAGACACACTAGCTGGGGGGTGACCAAATATGTTCAATAGGGAGGATAGTTTTGGATTTTTTAATCAGCTGTCCTGATATATATATATATATATATATATATATATATATATATATATATATATATATATATATATATATATATATATATATATATATATATATATATAATACCAACAGATGGACCTACCAGAGTTGCTCTTGGATCACAATCCTTTATTGACATCTGCTTAGCTTCATCTGGCATCCATGTGGATGATAATAGTGGGCTAGGAATTGCAACTTTAGATTGTAATTCTGACCACAGGGCTATAAAAATGAGTGTTTATGGGAACGAACCGGAATGTAGACCAAGACGGACGGATTTAACAGGATATTGGCAGAAAGGCTTCCCATCTGCCAACTTCCTATAGATCGGAATGTTACTCATTCGGAAATTGATGCCTGCATCGATGCCACGAGCGAGGTTTTCCGATCCGCCATTGAGTCTGCTATTCCTAAAATTTATTCTGGGAAAGAGGACCCCGTAGACTTTCGCCTGAAATACTAGACCTGTAAACTGGGATCAATTAAAAGACACAAAGCCTTCTCCGTTTGAGCGTTTGTAAGACACTAAATTTATTTATTAAAAACATTTCTTAAGAACTAGTTGTGATAATATGACTTAATCTAAATTATAATTAAGTGTAAATGAGAGAGAGAGATACCAACCGTACACATGCATATGCACTATGCCACCATAAACCTTAGGGGGAGGTCATACACACGCATAGCTATCTCACATGTGGCAAGCAAACATGCTGCACTTGCTTATCAGGCTGAGTAAAGATTACATCCCATAATCTAAATCCACCATAACACATGCAGCAATTGAAAATTCTGTATTATTTATTTCTAACTCGAAGGTCTGCTCACCACATTTTCTTATCTTATTTCATGTGGACTGTATTTAGAAGATCCCAGTTTAACAAATCCCTCTCATCTACACTAGGTAGCCCCGCTATTCTCTTTTATTATAAGAACTTGTTCACCTTTCCGTGAACATTCTTGGCAGGGGCAAAAATACATATAAAATATAAAAATTACAAATATGAACAATTAAACAGATCTTAGAGAATTGACATTTTAAGAGAAAAGAAGTTAAGTTATAGCACCCAAGTAACTCCTCCATCTTTCCAGCCTGTCTCTCTTAAAGGCTCCACCTCCCTTGTCTGCCGGCTTCAATTTCCAGGTTGAATCCATTTTATGTGTTGTTTTCTTTCTGTGACCAAAGTTCTCATCCTTTTCTGGCAGCGCCATCTTACCGACTTTGCACAGTTTATCGTTCCTGTGTTCAAAATTTTCTGTCACTCCGGCTTGTATTTTATTCGCTGCACCACTTCCACTAGACATCTTCATCACAACTTGACCGTCTTCCAGCATCTTATTATTCCAGCGACGCAGATTGCTTTTCTTCTTAGTTTTCATCTCGCTGGCAAACAGCTTATCTTCGACTTCTTCCAATCTCCCTGTGTCGAGTTTTCCTTTTCCAAAGTTGATTCTCTTTCGGCAATTGGGTCTTCCATAGAAACCTCTTTAACCATCATATCTTCGTTGATATTGACCACTAATTTTGCAGCCAATTCATCAGCCTCAATTTTGGATGCTTTCTGCGATATGAGCAACTCTTCCTTAAGTTGCAATATATCAGCCTCCAGCAGAAATATCCTTCTTTCTTTTTCTTCACCAGCTTCTAGATTTGCAGCCAACCCGTCACGTTCGGTTGCAGCTGCAAGTCGTTCTCTTTTTGTACAAGACAACTCATCACTAAGTTGTCTTATTACCGCCTTCAACGCCTTGCCCTCGCGTTCTGCCTCCTGGTTTGCCGCTCGTAATTTGTCCTTAGTATTCTCTGCTACACACACAGCATTTTCAATTTGAAGACAAGTTTGAGGGCATCTTCCTTTTCATCTTTCTGTGAAATCAAGGCAAACTCCATTTCCTTAATATCATCTTCCATTTTTCTCATTACGGCTAACGCTGCTTCGCGCCCCTCTCGCTCGCTGTCCAATTCGGATGTTATTTAGGCCACTTGTTTCTTCAAGCCAAGGACTTTCTCTTTGGTCTCCACATTAAGAGCCTGCGTGACTTTAAGGATGACCTTAACATCTTCCAAATACGGCTTCGCTGTCCCATTCGGCTGACTTGCTCTGATAGCAGCGGCTAGTTTGGACTTCTTTAGAAGCATCTCTAAAAACCGAATATGAACGCCTGGATACAATATTACGTCTCTTGCCGCGTCCATAATTTTTTCTTTGCCGAAGTCATATACGCCTTCTATGGCTTCTTCCGTCTTTAAGGTACTCATTATTTCCATAATTGTACCCATCATTTCGAGAAGAGTGGCAGCCTCTTCCTTTATTTTCATCATTGGCGGCGGTTTCACCGATTCGTCCTCCTGGGCATATGCATCACCCCTTCTGTTTGAAGATTTCAAATATGAAGCCCCCTCGGTGTGCACGGCCACCACAGTCTTCTGTGCTGAAGTCTCCATCTGACTCAGCATCCTTTTATTTGGCTTATAAATCTCTTCTGTATGGGAACAATTCCAGCTGTAGTTTTAGCCCGGTAATTTTCCACTATTGAAGACCAATTTTAGCCTGACAGAATTTCTTCGATGTTAAAGCAAAATCTTCAACATTTATCCTCTACCGATCCGGCTCGGTGGACCAATGTACGCCGGGATCAATTAAAAGACGCAGTCTTTTCCGTTTGAGCGTTTGTAAGACACTGAATTTATTTATTAAAAACATTTCTTAAGAACTAGTTGTGATAATATGACTTAACCTAAATTATAATTAAGTGTAAATGAGAGAGAGAGAGAGATACCAACCGTACACATGCATATGCACCATGCCACCATAAACCTAGGGGGAGGTCATACACACGCATAGCTATCTCACATGTGGCAAGCAAACATGCTGCACTTGCTTATCAGTCTGAGTAAAGATTACATCCCATAATCTAAATCCACCATAACACATGCAGCAATTGAAAATTCTGTATTATTTATTTCTAACTCGAAGGTCTGCTCACCACATTTTCTTATCTTATTTCATGTGGACTGTATTAAGAAGATCCCAGTTTAACAAATCCCTCTCATCTACACTAAGTAGCCCCGCTATTCTCTTTTATTATAAGAACATGTTCACTTATCCGTGAACAAGACCTAATCAGGCAAAAGAAAGTTCTACGGAGAAGATCGTACAGGAAACTCTGAAAGGTATTCAACTCTCAGGGCGGAAATCCGCAACGCCGATAGAATTATCCAAGGCGCGATTGCGGAATACGAGTCAGTTCAATGGGTACGATACCTCAGCGAAATCCAGGTGAACGATCGTATGTACGGTAGGGTTAAGGCTGCAGCGGGTATTAGCCGCAATGCCAAAATCCCAGACCTCATCGGCAACGATGGGGTTTCGGCAGTCGTGTCTAGCCAAAAGGCTGACATATTAGCGGACGTCGTCCAAGGACACTCTGATGCCGACGATACTTCTTCTTTCAGTAATACTGTTAGAAATGAAATATCGATGAATAATGATACGTACCCTTTAGTGACATTTGCAGATCACCTAACTGCAGATGGATCCATAATAAGTGAGGACAATACATGGCGCCAACACAAATTCCTCAAAGCAGCAAATATTGGGGCAGGGTTAAAAAGATCAAATCGCAAATCCGCGGGGCCGGATGGAATCCCTGACATCGTGTTAAGGAGGACCGATAGCGCTGCTTGGAAACATATTTCGGTTATCTTTAACCATTGCATAAACTTGGGCTATTTTCCGGTTTCATGGAAAAGGGCGATAACAATACCCATCCTGAAACCTGGTAAGGACCCAACAACACATTGCAATAATTATAGACCAATTAGCTTACTCCCAGCTTTTGGGAAGCTTTTTGAATATTTTATACTTTCTGAGAATAAAGAAATCCTGGAAGATAAAGAAGTTATACCTGACAGCCAATTTGGCTTCAGGGGAGGCCACTCAACATCACAAGCCCTCATGGTCTTAGGGGCCTTTGTGACTAAATCGCTAAATAACCGGCAGATCACAATCGCGGTTAGTTTAGATTTTGCCAAAGCATTTGATAATGTTTGGCAAAACGCCATCATATATAAAATGAGAAGGCTAGGTTTCAATTTTAATATATGTAGACTAGTGAGTGGCTTCCTAGCTAAACGTAGTTTTAGAGTTAAAGTTGATGAGGACCTTTCTTCAGAAAGGGCAGTAAACGCTGGGGTACCACATGGATCTCTCCTTAGCCCTGTCCTCTTCAACATTTTTACTAGTGATGTACCACATGCGCCCGAAGGGCATTTGCTCCTGGCATATGCAGATGATATCTTCATCGCTGCGGCCGGAGCACATGCGGGGAACACTAACTCACGTTTAAACGCATATTTGGAGCAACTCTCCGAATATTTCCATACTTGGAAAATGCGCTTAAACGTAGACAAATGTGAAGCAATTACCTTCAAGGGCAAGAAAAAATACTTATACCGCAGCGCCAGGCAGTATGAGCCACATCTTGCGATTGGAGGGCAACAAATTCGCAATTCGGACCAGAACAAATATCTGGGCGTTATCTTGCATAGCAACTTCGAGTTTATTAGGCACATTGACCACACTCTTAGAAAAGTCAAGGGTATATATTGGGCCTACCAGCGTACTATAAATTCTATTGGAGGGCTGACTGTTAAGCAGGCCATCCACAGGCGAATTTGTTCGACGAACATGTGTTGTTTACATCGTTGGTGTTAGTGAATTTTGTGTTCGTCGTTTTGTTCGCCAAAAATTAAAACGTTTCAATCTTCTCTGTGTTCGTACGAACATTTGACACAGTGGGTGGCAGTGTTCGCCGAACATCAGTTGAAAAATATTTTTTTAGAGTGAAGACGTACTTGAAATGTCACAACAAATTCTATCGGAATTTATTAATTGCCTGGAAAATGAACCAGCATTGTGGCAAACAATATATATATATATACGGCTTAAGCATTTTAATTATTACGCCACATGTTTCGAAAACTATGCGTCCAAGACTCTGGGGAGAAATTCCAGTTAAAAATTTTAAATCTTCGTAGTTTTGGCCACTTGCCAAAAAGCGCAAAGTCGCTGAAAGCCTTTCATTTGCACTTATTGCTTCTCTAATTGTAGTATCCTGTCGATGAATTTCTGGAGCTACCAAATTTAATAGAGCTGCATATGTTTCAGCGTCCATTCTAAGAAAATTCTTTAAATCCACGCGAGAACTTTCTTTCAGTTCTTTTAAGAGTTTTGTATGTGTGAACTTTTGGCACTTTGCATACCATTCTTTCATCCATATGCTGTGTTTTCTTTTTTTAACTTCCTCCTTATTTTTTTCCTCCAAACAAACATGTATTGCCATCAAGGCAATGACTGTGTCGCGGTCGCTGTCCGATGACATGTTTACTCGATGAAAATTGTTTACAAATGATGTTCGCGAGCATGTTCGCACTCGTTGGTGGGCAAATGAAATTTTTGTTCGACGAACTGTTCGTCGAACAGATTCGCCTGTGGATGGCCTGCTTTAAGGTTAGATTACTTATCTAAAAACAGATAATAAGGCCTCTGATTGCATATGCCTTTCCTATTTGGTTTGGAATATCTTCCAGCCAAATGGAAAGACTCCGCGTTTGGGAAAGGCGAATTTTAAGGTCCTGTTTAGGCTTAAGGCGAACCCAGGGTGAAGATGGAAATATATATATTTGAAATTCCACTAGGAACTGGAGATATAGCATCAGAATATCTTTTGATCGGTTAGATCGGTCTTATAGATATGCACACGCTATGCATATCCAATTTCAAAGAATTTGGTCTAACAATTAAAAAACTATATTATATTGAAATCTTTTCAGATTTGGGTTTAGCTCCCATACACATTTTCGTCCGATTTAATTTATTTGATGCACGTTATGCGTCTCCAATTTCAATGAAATTTGGAATGTGCAACGGAATTTGGTCTGCAATTAATTTTTCAAATTATGTTGAAATCGGGTCAGATTTGGATATAGTCCCTATATAAATTTTTCGGCCGGTTTGGCGTATTTGTTGCACCACGCTATGTATGTCAAATTTCAATGAAGTTTGGAATGTGTGACGAAAGTTGGTCTAAAATTTTAACAGTAAACAAGTTAAAAAGCAGTAAGTTCGGCCGGGCCGAACTTTGAATACCCTCCACCATTTGGAACGAATTAGAAAATTTTCAAAAAATAAAATCCAATAAAAATTCTTTTAAAATCTTTAAAATATCTAATATAGGAAGGTGCCGATATATGGGGGGATATACGATATTATGGACCTATAAAGACAAATCTATGTCTGCGTGTAAAGTACTCAAAAGGAACACCTTGTATGAAATTTCAGATAATTCCATTGGAAAAAGTGGCTAAAATCATGAAAATACGGAATATAGGGGAGTACCGTTATATGGGGGATATACGATATTGTGGACCTATATAGACAATTCCGTTTCAGGGTAAAGTGCTCACAAAGAACTCCGTGTGTGGATTTTAAGACAATACTATTGATAAATGTGGCTAAAATCATCAAAATACCGAATATCGCGGGGTACCGTTATATGGGAGCTATACGTTATCGTTAACCTATGTAGAGAATTCTCTGTCGGGGGATAAAGTGCTCACAAAGAACCTCTTGTGTACAAATAACTCCTTGTGACCATTCCGTTGAAAAATATGGCTAAAAACATCAAAATACCGTAATATGAGGGCTATACGATATCGTGGATCTATATAGATAATTCTCTGCCGAGGTATAAAGTACCCACAAGGAACTCCTTGTGTGGATTTTCAGACGATTCCGATGAAAAATGTGGGTCAAATCATAAAATACCGAATATCGGGAGGTACCGTTTTATGGGGGATACACGATATCGTGGACCTGTATAGACAATTCTCTCTCAGGGGGTGAAGTACTCACAAGGAACTACTTGTGTTGATTTTAAGACAATTCCATTGAAAAGCGTGGCTAACATCATCAAAATACCGAATATGGGGGGTTACAGTTATATGGGGGATATACGATATTGTGGACCTATATAGACTATTCTTTTCGAGGAGGTAAAATGCCCACAAGGGACTCCTTTTGTGGAATTTCAGACTATTCCATAGAAAACTGTGGGTAAAATCATCAAAATACCGAATATCGGGGGTACCGTTATATGGGGGCTATACGATATTGTGGACCTATATAGATAATTCTTCTTTAAGGAGGTAAAATGCCAACAAGGGACTCCTTTTGTGGAATTTCAGACAATTCCATTGAAAAATGTGGCAAAAATCATCAAAATACCGAATATGGGGGGGTTCCGTTGTATGGGGGCTATACGATATTGTGGACCTATATAGATAATTCTCTGCCGAGGTATAAAGTACCCACAAGGAACTTCTTATGTGGATTTTTACACTAGTCCGTTGAAAAATGTGGGTAAAATCATCAAAATACCGAATATCGGAGGGTACCGTTATATGGGGGATATAAGATATCGTGGACCTATATAGACAATTGTTTTTGAGGAGGTAAAATGCCCACAAGGGACTCCTTTTGTGGAATTTCAGACAATTCCATTGAAAAATGTGGGAAAAATCATCAAAATACCGAATATCGGGGGTACCGTTACATGGGGGCCATACGATATTTTGGACCTATATCGATAATTCTCTGCCGAGGTATAAAGTACCCACAAGGAACTCCTTGTGTGGATTTTCAGACAATTCCGTTGAAAAATGTGGGTAAAATCATCAAAATACCGAATATCGGGGGTACCGTTACATGGGGGCTATACGATATTGTGAACCTATATAGATAATTCTTTTTTAAGGAGGTAAAATGCCCACAAGGGACTCCTTGTGTGGATTTTCAGACAATTCCGATGAAAAATGTGGGTAAAATCATCAAAATACCGAATATCGGGGAGTACCGTTATATGGGGGATGTACGATATTGTGGACCTATATAGATAATTCTCTGTCGAGGTATAAAGTACCCACAAGGAACTACTTGTGTGGATTTTCAGACAATTCCATTGAAAAATGTGGCTAACATCATCAAAATACCGAATATCGGGGGTACCGTTATATGGGGGCTATACGATATCGTGGACCGATATAGCCCATCTTCGAACTTGACCTGCCTGCAGACAAAAGAGAGATCTGTGTAAAATTTTAGCTTCCTATCTTAATTCGTTTAGACTGTAGCGTGATTACAACAGACGGACAGACGGACGGACAGGGCTAAATCGTCTTAGAATTTTACGCTGATCAAGAATATATATACTTTGTTGGGTCTAAAATGATTATTTCGATGAGTTACAAACGGAATGACGAACTTAATATACCCTCCATACCTTTTTTGGTGGAGGGTATAAAAAGTACACTACAATTTAATTGCAACTACGATTATTAATAGGTTCATATGTATTGCTACCTCGAATCCGACTAATAGCATAAATAAGGTTCAAGTTTAAAGCATTGCAGTTTCCTGTACATTTGGCATTTCATATGACAATTAATAAATCCCAAGGACAAACTCTTCGGGTACACGGACTAAATTTTGCACGTTTTTATTTTTCGTTTTTATACCCTCCACCATAGAATGGTATATTTATCAATGTCCGTCTATCCGTCTGCGGAAATCACTCTAGCTTCCGTACGAAATGAATTACCTTGATAAAATTTTACTCAAATGTGTACTATGTCTGCAGGACTTCTGGAATTGAAAATGGGCCATGTAGGTCGACGTCTTAGTATAGCCCACATATAACGGTACCTCCCGATATGCGGTATTTTGATGATTCTAACGACATTTTTACCGGAATTGTTTCAAAATTGATATTTAAAGTTCGTAATAGATGCTACGGCTTAAAACGGAAAATGGGCCATGTAGGTCCACGTCTTCATATAGCCCCCATATAACGGTACCTCCCGATATTCGGTATTATGATGATCTTAGCGACATTATTTACCGGAACTATTTCAAATTTGGTATTTGAAGTTCGTAATGAATACTATAGCCTATGACATAAAATTGTCTGTGCAGGTCCATGCCTTCGTATAGCCCCCATATAACGGTACCTCCCGATATTTGGTATTTTGATAATTGTAGCGACATTATTTACCGGAACTATTTCAAATTTGGTATTTAAAGTTCGTAATGAATACTATAGCCTATGACATAAAATTGTCTGTGTAGGTCCACGCCTTCGTATAGCCCCCATATAACGGTACCTCCTGATATTTGGTATTTTGATGATTTTAGCGACATTATTTACCGAAACTATTTCAAATTTGGTATTTAAAGTTCGTAATGAATACTATAGCCTCTGACATAAAATTGTCTGTGCAGGCCCACGTCTTCGTATAGCCCCCATATAACGGTACCTCCCGATATTCGGTATTTTGATGATTTTAGCGACATTATTTACCGGAATTGTTTCAAATTTTGTATTTGAAGTTCATAATGGATGCTACAGCCTATGACAGAAAATTTTCTGTGCAGGCCCACGCCTTCGTATAGCCCCCATATAACGGTACCTCCCGATATTTGGGATTTTGATGATTGTAGCGACATTATTTACCGGAACTATTTCAAGTTTGGTATTTGAAGTTCGTAATGAATACTATAGCCTATGACATAAAATTGTCTGTGTAGGTCCACGCCTTCGTATAGCCCCCATATAACGGTACCTCCTGATATTTGGTATTTTGATGATTTTGGCGACATTATTTACCGGAACTATTTCAAATTTGGTATTTAAAGTTCGTAATGAATACTATAGGCTCTGACATAAAATTGTCTGTGCAGGCCCACGTCTTCGTATAGCCCCCATATAACGGTACCTCCCGATATTCGGTATTTTGATGATTTTAGCGACATTATTTACCGGAATTGTTTCAAATTTTGTATTTGAAGTTCGTAATGGATGCTACAGCCTATGACAAAAAATTTTCTGTGCAGGCCCACGCCTTCGTATAGCCCCCATATAACGGTACCTCCCGATATTTGGTATTTTGATGATTGTAGCGACATTATTTACCGGAACTATTTCAAGTTTGGTATTTGAAGTTCGTAATAAATACTATAGCCTATGACATAAAATTGTCTGTGTAGGTCCATGCCTTCGTATAGCCCCCATACAACGGTACCTCCCGATATTCGGTATTTTGATGATTTTAGCGACATTATTTACCGGAATTGTTTCAAATTGTGTATTTGAAGTTCGTAATGGATGCTACAGCCTATGACAGAAAATTTTCTGTGCAGGCCCACGCCTTCGTATAGCCCCCATATAACGGTACCCCCCGATATTCGGTATTTTCATGATTTTAGCGACATTATTTACCGGAACTGTTTCGAAATTCGCATTTGAAGTTCGTAATGGATATTACAGCCTATGACAGAAAATTTTCTGTGCAGATCCACGTTTTATAACCACTATGGTACCTCCCTATATTCGGTATTTTGCTGATGTTAGCTACATTATAAACAGATTTTTTTCAAGTTTCGCATTTGAATATTGTAATAGCTTGTGACAAAAGTTACCTATGCAGGTCGTCGTATAGTCTCTAATATACGGCTACATTAGGTATTTTCAAGATTTTAACAGAATTTTAAACGAATTTAAATTTTTTGGAAATTGTTAAATTTGTACCAAATGGTGGAGGGTATTCAAAGTTCGGCCCGGCCGAACTTACAGCTTTTTTACTAGTTTACATTACAATAAATACCTTTTTAAATTCTTGAAATTGTTTTTTAGAACCTCAAAATATTTGTATATTAAATGTATTTTGTGTATAGAATACAAAAAGATTGAATGCAAACGTCAATTTTGCTAATTTTAAGTGTTATATGCCAAAATATTTCGATTTAAAACAAATCTAAATTTTGAATTTTATAGTAAATGTAGGTATGTAAGACTGAACAAAGCTGTTATTTGAGGTATAAATAAGCCGGACTCAAACTTAAAAGAAGTAAATGTGTGGGCGGAAAGGAAGAAAAAACAGAATGCTCTTTGTTTATACTAGCATTTTAAAAGGTATGTTGATATATTTCCAATGTCACTGAGATATTATATTGTGAAGAAAGTAAAAGCCAGTTTTTGATAATATCGCAAGAATATACAAAAGCCACAAGGAAATATTCAGACCTTACTAAAGATCAAAGAAAAAATTCAGATTTGACAGAGAAATCAGGTTTATTAAGTTGAGTTGGAATAGTCTTACTGTGGGTCACAAGAGTAATAATATCTAAAATATTCCGTTTTCATATGTTAGACGTGCTGCATGAAGTACACCAGGGTATGTTAGCCATGAAAACCAATCCCACGGCAGCGGGTTCTACGATACCGGATTGACCCGAAACAACAAGATCCCAGTTTCAGCCAGCGGCTGCCAACCCAGTATGTACATGTTTGTATTTGTTTATTTTTCTGCATTGGGAGCAGCATATCCTGGAATGCTTGCTCCGGATTTTATTGGTCCATGCCGGGATTGAGGAATACCCCGGACCTTGGTTCTGCTCGGTTTGTCAGAACGTCATCCACCACAGATCTGTTTCGGTGCGATGTAATGGATGTAGAGAATGGGTGTACTTTAAGAACTGTTCCGGACTAAGGCGTTTGCGAGACTACAGCGAAAGGGGTTATGTTGCGACTTGATGCAGTAACGTAGTCCCCAGCGAGTCAACTTCTTCGTCGTCCTCATCAGAGACGTCGTCCGAGTATGGCACTCCACCGCAGTCTCCAGAACAGCAACCAACACCGCAGCACCTAACGCCACATGTTGCTGTTCCAACTCCGGATTGTGCATCATTCTTGCAATTCAATTGCAACGGACTCCGAGGCAAAATAGATGAGATAGTGGAATTTATGAGTCGGAGGAATATTAAGTTCGCAGCGGTGAAGGAAACCAAGAATGAAAATTGCAGCCTACAACGTTGTTATGGTTACAACGTAATAAGGAAGGATCGCACCAGAGGAAGGATTACACCATTCTGTTCAGTACAGACCTATCTCGCTTGAGCTAGTCTCTAGTGACCCATACATGGAATGTATAGGGGTAGCAGTCAAGTGTGGAACTGTCGAGGTAGAGGTGCTTAATGTGTATATCCCGCCGATTAATAGCTGTAAACCGCGTTATTTGCCTGATATTAGCCCATTATTGGTAGGCAATAACCGCCTGGTACTAGGGGATTTTAATGCCCACCATGAGTTGTGGCATTCCGTCCTAGGTAATGACTAGAGGGGATCAGCGCTGACAGAGCAGATTGACTGATCCACATTCTGCACGGTTAACAAGGATGCCCCACCCGAATAAGAGGAGAGTGTCATAGTTCACCAGACTTAACCATAGTGTCACCCAGTTTGATAAATGACTGGACTTGGCAGCTCGTCATTTCTCTTCGCTCAGACCATCTCCCGATAATCGTCTCCAAAAGCAGGTCGCCCGATTTCATAACCTCGGAACGCCGCACTTTCCTTAACCATGGGAAAGCTCACTGGCCAGAGTTCAGAGAATTCACCAACCGCCGCTTCAGAGAACTGCCCAACCCTTCTGATGTTCGGGTAGCAGAAAGGATTGTCCGAAACATCATTAAAGCTGCAGCCGCTCGCTATATACCTGCTGGTCGAATACCCGAGATAAGACCAAACTTCCCAGCAAAGGCAGCGTGATGATGTCCGTGGTACCAACCCTACTGATCCTAGAATCAGTGATTTGACAGTGGAAGTCAACCGGTTGGTACAGGAGCATAAGAGGAAAAAGTGGCTAGACCATCTGAAGTGCTGCAACATTGGAACCGATATGAGTAAGCTGTGGGTAACGGTTAAGTCGCTCTCGAACCCTGGAAAAAAGGATGATAGGACCTCAGTCACTTTTAGCGACGTAATGGTGACTGATCCGAAGAGGTGCGCGGAATATTTTAATCGACAATTTGTCGAGCACCCCGAGAGCGATAGGGCGAAGCGAAGAGTACTACGTCGTATCAGATCTCTTCCCGCCGAGGAGGAACCACCACAGTTTACGATGGGTGATGTTGCAAATGTCATCCGTAACGCTAAGTCATCCAAAGCGTTGGGCCCAGACGGAATCTCAATGGTAATGTTGAAGCAGCTGGATACGCCGGGAGTCGAGTACTTAACGAAAGTTCTCACTTTGTCGCTAGCCACCCACATAGTGCCCGAAACCTGAAAAATGGGCCGGGTGGTCCCGCTACTGAAGCCAGGCAAGGATGCCAGTAAAGGCGAATCGTACAGGCCGATTTCGCTTTTGTCGCCAGTAGCAAAGACTCTTGAGGCTTTACTCCTCCCCAGCATTAGAGGAAGCTATACAGTTGCCAACCACCAGCACGGATTCCGTCCACAACATAGTACCACAACAGCATTACACGCCATTTCCGCACATATTATTAGAGGATTGAACCAGAACAGGCCGTGTGACAGAACAGTGTTGGTAGCCCTTGACCTATCAAAGGCATTTTATGCGGTCAATCATGCCACACTGTTCGAGGACGTGCAGAGAACTACCATCCGGCCAAGTTTGAAACGTTGGATAATCAGCTATATGTGTGGACGCCAGTCGTACGTGGAATTCCGGAACAAGAAGTCCAAAGCACGTAGAGTGAAACAGGGAGTTCCCCAAGGTGGGGTGATATCTCCGGGCCCTCTAGGCGGCATTGAGATCGTAATGTATGCGGATGATTGTACGATCATGGCGTCGGGTCCAGTGGTCGATGACATATGCGAAAGGTTGAACCCCTATCTCACGGAGCTTGCCGCATACTTCCACGCGAGGAATATGAAAATATCCGCCACGAAATCAACGGCCACACTCTTCACCACATGGTCTGCGGAGATGAGAACACAGCTGAATGTTCAGGTCGAGGGGAATCTAATACCGACCACGAACTACCCCAAGATTCTTGGGGTCACGTTCGACAGCATGTTCAAGTCGTCCGCGCAAGCCACAGCTATTTGCGACAAGATGAAAAGTAGGAAAAAGGTCCTAAAGGCGCTAGCCGGCAGCTCTTGGGGTGCGGACAAAGAAACCTTGTTGACCTCTTATAACGCGAAAGGTCGGTCTGTGGTCAGCTATGCGGCTCCAGTGTGGTCTGCGAATACTAGTGCTACGCAGGGGAAGCATATCCAGACCTGCCAGAACGCTACCCTGAGAACTGCGACAGGGTGCCTCCTCATGACACCAGTGGACCATCTACATGAGGAGGCGAAAGTCCTTCCCTTACGTCAGGAAGGACATACATGATCTAGAGAGGGAGGTCCAGCGCTACAAGAGAGAACCTCTAGATCAAGAAGCCTATCAGGCAGGTCTGAGTGGCATTCACACCGATGCAGTCGCGGATGCTATTAGCAGTTTTAAAGTGAATGCCGTCCTCGGAGTCCACCCCCCATCCATTGCAGCTGAAGAACGTCAGCTGCCTAGAAAAACCAGGGTAGTTTTGGCGCAATTACGTTCAGGATGGTGTAGTCGTCTCAATTCGTATTGGGCACGAATTGATGAAGATGTGCGTGACGCCTGCCCGGCGTGCGATACAGGCCCGCACAATACGCTACACTCCAGAAGATCTCTGGCTACAGCCCCTTAAAGTAGCCGAATTTCTAAACCTGGAGCTGGAACCAGATTAGCAGAACGCAAACACATACATGTACTACTGCTACAACAACAACAGCCAGAAACTATTTTTGGCCAGGTATTGATAAGGCTAAAAAATTGTGACAAGACACATTGCCATTGCGTTAGAATAACAGGAGCCAGGAATTGTGAAATCGAAAGGTTGTATCCAATTCAGGCATCTGGTCTAATGTGACCTTGAATTGGTAGTCGTATAAGTATAACATGTGTAAAATATATTTTCCCCATAATATTTGTTGATCAAACTGTGGAGAAGTTTATCTGACCGAGAGAAATAGAGAGAGAGTGAAATAGAGACATAAAAAATGGAGTTTCGAGTACGATTTATTTTGGAGAAGGGAAATAAAAGGCTAGATGTTGTAAAAAGATGCGTATTGTAAAGCATGTATGATATATTAATATATGTATATATATATATAAATATATATATATATATATATATATATATATATATATATATATATATATATATATATATATATATATATATATATACATATATATATATATATATATATATATATATATATATATATATATATATATATATATATATATATATATATATATATATATATATATATATATATATATATATATATGTATAGTGTTAAGTGGATATATACATCCTCTGTAGTTTGCAGTATATATATATATATATATATATATATATATATATATATATATATATATATATATAGAAAATTATTTTGAAAATAAATCTTGCCCTACTATTCAGTTTGGTGTTCTTTGTTAATAAATTCAAAAATATCAAATAAACAAAGCCACTTAATGCATTTGTTTGTTCATTAAACATTCTGTTCTTAATAAATGTTCAAATAAATGTTTGACCAAAAAAAAAAAAAGAGGAAATTAATTGATCATATGTCTTCACATATAGAAACTATTCTTAAATTTTTGTTTCCTAGCATAGCAGAAGAATACAGGTAGTCGCATCGACACAGCTGCTGGGACAATGAACTGTCAACCCGATCTTGAAATTGAAAATTTTGAACGAAGAATTATTGAAATTTGTAAAAATATTTGAAAATATATTTCATAACAACCTCCCATTGGAGTCGTATAAGAAAACTTATAAAAATGTACTTAATTTGGATAAAAAAAAAAAAAAAAAAAAAAAACAAAAAAATTAAAATTTTGACAAATCAATGTACTAAAGCATTGATGCATCTTCCTGTATTCTTCTTCCGCGTTTCCTAGCAAATAATTTTTTCCCAAAAAATCGGCTGTTCTTGTGTTTGCCGGCAAAAAATATTAGGTGGTCAGATTGTGACAAAGAAATATTTGCTATTTTTAGTCAAATATTTGCCCAATTGACCTTACCTTAATAATGGTAGACGCATCGACACAGCACAGACACAATGATCTGCCGAACAGATTTTGGAATTAAAAATGTTGAATGATAAATTATTCACATTTGTAAAAATTGGAGAAAAACGCGAATTATAATAAAGTCCGATTTTTTTTATTGTTTAATTTATTGAATCTTTCATATATTTAATGAAAATAACAATAAGGTTTCATATCTTATATACTAATATTTTTATAGGGAGGTTGTCAATACATTCACCCCATATTTTTTTCATGCTTTAATTATTATTGTTTTTTTATGATATAGATGTGTGTTATTTTGTGGGCTTGTGGATACAGTTATATCCGTGAATTGATTGAGAAGGTAGTTAAGATTAGTTTAGATACAGATATATCTAAGTGAATCGCGGACTACAGAAATAGTCTTACGGATATAATGTTGCTTTGTTTAGATACAGTTATATCTAATCATCCCGCGGACTACAGTAATAGTCTTATCGATTTCTTCGCAGAAGCAGCTTCCAATTTAGCATACTAATACCTGTAGAAGTATAACAGTGGGCGACGTTCAATTGGCCAGACAAGAGCTGAAAATAATGAGAGAGTAAGACAAAAAAATAAATAAACTATATGATAGAAAGAGTGTCACGTCTGCGCAGTCTATCGTGTCCTCCGAATAGTAGGAGTTGGCGGGCCAAGCTATTTGGGTGCTCGGATAGTTTGTTTAAGTACTTACGGCAAAGCTTCTTTATTTCTTCTTTAACAGTAAGTATATTTAGGTCCTTGTGGATGTTTGCGTTCCTTATGTACCATGGTGCACCTGAAATAGATCGAAGAATATTCGACTGTCTTCTTTGTAGTTTACTTACGTGAGGCACTAGCTGTGCCCAATAGCTGTATGCCATACGTCCAAATTGGCTTTATTACAGTCTTATATAATAGGACTTTGTATTCTAATTTAATAGATGAACGTATACCAATTAACCTCTCAAGATTGGCCTTTTTTAGTTTAATTTGCGTGATTTTTGCATCGATGTGTTGCTTCCATGTAAGTCTTCGGTCCAGGTGCATTCCGAGATATTTTACGGTATCTTTCTGTGGAACTTGAGTATTAAAGATTTTTATCGTGGGGCAAAGTTCACGTCTTAGAGCAAAAGTAACATGTATGCACTTGCTTGCATTTACCGATATTCTCCATTTTGTCAGCCAATTTTCGAGAAGATATACATGGTATTGTAGTTTTTCCGACGCAATCAGAGGATCCTTGTGTATGCTAATGAAAGCAGTATCATCAGCAAACGTTGAGGTTAGAGTTTCATTGGTTGTGGGCATATCGGCAGTAAATAACACGTACAGAATTGGTCCTAAGATACTACCCTGTGGGACGCCAGCCAATATTTTTCTCGAATTTGAAAGTATGTCTTTCGATTTAACAACAAACGTACGATTTGACAAATAACTACAAAAAAGTTTATGGGTGTTTTTAGGTAGAGTTTCACAAATTTTGTATAGAATTCCAAGATGCCAGACTCTGTCAAACGCTTGGGAAATGTCTAAAAATAGCGCAGAGCAGTACTCCTTCCTTTCGAATGCCATTCTAATGTTTGTGACTATGCGGTGCACTTGCTCAATAGTACTGTGGTTCTTACGGAAGCCGAATTGGTGGTCGGGGATAATATTGCTGTTTGTAATATGGGGAGTTAACTTCCTTAGTAATGTTGTTTCGAACAGCTTTGAGAGTATAGATAGAAGACTGATGGGTCTATACGATTTTACCTGCGTTGGATCTTTTCCAGGTTTCGGAATCATTACTATTTCAGATTCTTTCCATACAGACGGGAAGTACCCTACTCGAAGAATGCTGTTAAATATAAATAACAATAGTTTAACGGCCGGTGTTGGTAATTTCTTGAGCATGTTTGGAGTAATTCTATCTTTACCCGGGGATTTTTTTAGTTTTATCGAGGCTATTGAACTTTCGATTTCTTTTAGAGAAAATCGTATTGGATTCGGAACAATGTCGTCAATTAAAGGTTGGACAACTGTCGATGGTCCGGGATTTGGGGTAAATACAGATTCAAGATGTTCGGCAAATGCGTTTACTTTTTCTTCTGTAGATCTTGCCCAAGTCCCATTTTCTAGGCGAATTGGAGATTCGTGGGCGATAGGTCTTCTCAAGTTTTTTGTGGCTTTCCATAAGCTGTAGTCACTTCTCTCTGTGGGATCCAGGTTATTTAGGAATATTTTTAGGTTTCGCTCTTCATTTAATCTGAGTGCTTATTGTAAGAGTTTTTCACATTCTTTTAATTTTTCCCGAAACCTAGGTGATCGGTGCTTCTGCCATTCTCTTCTGGCCTTCCTTTTATCAGACACGAGTTTTCGAATGGTCGATGGATTATAGGAATTATTTTCTAGTTTTGAAAATTTAGTGGGAGTGGCAACATTGACAGCGGTGTTGACTATCGAAGTAAATATTTTAACTGCATTATCAATTTCTTCTCCGGACTTTAGAGGAGTGTTAGAATTCACATGTGTACTGACATATTTTTTGTACTTCATCCAGTCTGTATATTTATTTGGTAGATAATCCGGAGAAGTTGCGAGTTGAACATCATTTAATGTTATTATAGTTGGGGAATGGTCTGACGACAAGTCAAACGAGGGTACCACGGACATTTGTTTCCTCTTAATATTCTTTGTTACCGCAAAGTCAATTAAGTCAGGACGTTTTTGCAGGTCTGAAGGCCAGTAAGTAGGCTGGCCAGTAGATAACACGTCCAGTTTGGCGGACGAAATGGAGTTTAAAAGCTGTCTACCTCTGGGTGTAATAAGTCTAGATCCCCAGAAGGTGTGTTTGGCATTATAATCTCCAGCTGCAATGAATCTACTACCAAGAGATGAGAAAAAGTGTGCGAATTCATCTTTGCTTATACTATGTCTCGGAGGACAATATATTGCAGATATAGCTGTATTCGTTGAAGATAGTGCAACTGTTGTAGCTTGTAGGTGGTCAAACTTATATTCTGGCATGGGGTAATGCTGAATTTTATTAGAAATTATCACCGCAGTGCCACCGCAAGCTCTCCCACTAGGATGTTTTGTGTCGTATGTACTGTAACCGTTTATTCTAAAACAGTTTCTAGAAGTGAAATGAGTTTCAGATACCAGTAAAATGTGTATGTTGAGTGAGTGAATAAAGTTTTCGACCTCGTGTTTATGTTGGCTTAAGCCGTTTGCGTTCCAAAAACAGATTCGAATTTTATCTATTTTTGTTTTAAAACTATTTGCATAATCATAGACTGATTTCTCACAATATCTTGCATCATGCTTTGCATACTTGTCATAAAAGAATTCATGGTGACGATTAGTTTTTCGATAGATGATTCTATATTTGAATTTTTATAGTTGGGTGAGTCATTTCTCAAAGTATCATAAGTATTGCATATTCTGTGAGGGGAGATTGTAATTAGGAGCGGTGGTTTCATTCCTCTTGTTTAGCTCAGGGAGCTCAGCTGTTTTGATATTAAATTGTGGATTTTCCCGTACCCGGTAGCTTGTAGGCTTTTTTGTGGCTAATCTAGATTTTGTTAAGTGGATATATACATCCTCTGTAGTTTGCAGTATGATTTCCACCGCAATTGCTGCACTTTTTGACGCTTGGGTCAGCTTTGGGATGTGGACATTCCGATGATTTATGGAGGTCACCACAAGTAACACAAACCGATAGCAATTTACAATACGTTTTGGTATGCCCATACTCTTGGCAGTTTGTACATTGAGGTTGGCCTTTTCTTTTTTGAGGTTCTCCAATTTTCACACCGCGATTACAAAGAAGCCTAAGGCTATAAATTGGATGAAATTGTCCCTTTATCTTTAGTTGCGAAGATTCGTATGTTAGTTCTACTTTAAACATAGGTTGCGGAATTTTATGTTTATTGAAAATGTTGATGATAGACTTTGTTTCAAATCCTTCTGCTGCGAGAGCATCTTTTATGTCCTCTATGGGTGTAGAACTATGAAGCCCTTTAATGACGACGACTAGTCCTTTTGAGCTCTTAATCTGATAGGTGTAATAATTCTTCTTCTCAGAATCCAGAGCACGAACTAGGTCCTTATAATGCGACTCAGTATAAGTTTGTATTTTCGTCTCTTGGAGATTTCCTCTCTTAAGAGATACCACGTGAAAATTAGGTTTACCCAATATTTGGGAGAGTTCACAAGATCGTTTGTAGTTTCTTCGCGAAGATATAGTGTGGGAGGTTTTTGGGATCTAACCGGTTGTATCATTTCATCAGTCTCGTTATTCGAGCCGAGAAATGAGAATCTGTTGTTGCGGTCATTGTTTATAGACTTTTGGGTTTTAGCTTTTGGTTCCTTGGTTGGAGTTCTAGAACTAGCCTTACGCTTTGTTACTAAGACATATTGGTCCATGCCTGGAGGAACTATGTTTTGCTTCTTGTTTTTTTCAAGAGACGCATGCTTACTTGAAGCGATAGTTTCTTGATGTACAATCGCACCTCTATATAGAATTTATTTTGGGCGTGTTTACATTGTTTTGTTTATATGACATTTCTGTTGTTTCGTTGGGAGTGGTCTCACCTGGCAAGTTTTTGTCATGAATAACTCTCAGCGATGCCGATTTAGAACGGCTTTGGGGTTAGCTGTAAGATACCAGCTTTCGTGGCGTTTTGGCGCGGTTGAGCTGAAATCTGTCGACGTCAACTTAAGGTATACGTTTTGCCCGTTCTCACTTACATTTCTCTCTTCCGTATGAGAGAGTGACATACACTTGTTGTTGTTAGCACTATAACAAACCGATTTATGTGCTTGGGGAAAAAGAGGATAAAGTAGAAAAAAAAAACTATTTTGCAAAAATTCTTAATAAAAAGGATTTTTTAGCAGGTTTTTTTTAGGTTATATTTCCTGAGATTATTTAATAGCGCACTGTTTGCTTTCATATTATTTATTTTGCTTTGCTTGTGAAAAAACATCTTTCATTAGCAACGAAAAATAAAACGCGTCCGTACTTAACGCCGGCTATTTAAGTCCGAATGACGTATATTAAGAAAACATATAAAATTCTACTTATATTTCAAAATAAATTTAAAATTCCCAAGCGTTGTTGCGTCTACCTGTAATCTTCTACCATGCTAATGAATATATAGACAACGGAGTGTTAGTTTTTTTTTTTTTTTTTTATACTTGTGGCACCAAGCCAGCTGATTGTGCCAGTCGATCTACTCGGCTTCGGGACATTTCATTGTTTTCCAGGAATTTCACTTGATTGTTCCCGCGGTATACATTTATGGCTTAACTCTAGTTTAGTAAAAACTCTTCAATTTTTTCCAGTGGTAGGTATTTTTATCCTGATCCCGGGAAACTATTTTTTTCTTGGGGGATGAACCTGGGACTCCAGATTTTTGACCCGGAAGTCCGGATTCAAGACCCCGATCCAATTACCCGATATAGGCAATAGAGATATCGTTGGAAAGCTTGGTTAGAATCGGGTTATGCGGACGGAAAACACAATATCTCTGGACCCGAAAAAGGTATTAGCACAAATTGTAGCATTTTGGAAACAATTTTGTTGACCCCCATAATGTGCCCTTTTTTGACTTTTTGGGGTTTTCATAAAAAATACGGGTCCAAACAATCGATATAACTATAACTTCCGAACCATGACAACATACCCCTTCATGTGACCACTTGTTGGATAGGTATTTCCATAAGCTTTCGATATCCATATTGTCTATATCGGGTAAGTGGATACGGGTCAAGGCGGAGTCTTGATGCCGGACTTTCGGGTCAAAAATCTGGGGACCCGGGTCCGTCCCCGGGATCAGGGTAAAAATACCTACCTCTGGAAAAAGTTTCGAAAAAATCGAAGAGTTTTTACTAAACTAGAGTTGATCCACATTTATATTTAATTATGGAAAAAATTCCCAGTCAAATTGTTGCGAAGTGCTGTAGGAGTAAAACTATTTTTTGAGTGGAGGGACCTTTGGTGGAGGCAATTTCTCCTACGGAGCGGCCACAAAGTTAGTGGTAGCTAATGCAGGCACCCCGAAGGGCAGACCGCAGCGATGTCTGTAATGGACTGCGGTACTCACAATAACAATAATTTTGCATCTAATAGCGAGTGGTACTTGCTGTGGATAACCAAATGAAAAGGTCTATTGCCAGCTATTTTGAATCGGTGGTGTTTCCACCAACAATACTTTTCCTCAACTGTTGACGATAAACCAATGCATTCCAATAGCAGCATCATTGACCTGAAATAGAAACAATATTATTTTTGGAAAATTTCAAAGAAAACATTAGAACGATCTAATAGTTGATTGAAAGTATTCTTTTGTCCTTTGTTTGTATTACACCATTCGTTCTTTGACAAGGAAAAAAGCCTGCGTTGCCAAGTATATTTCTATAAGGATTATGGTGTTATCGGACCATCGAGTGGTGTAGCCATACACTCATGGTAGAATCAAGGAGGTAAACTCATGCAATCATATTTTTAAAATTTTTTTCAAAAATTATTCATTTGACAACATCTAATTGTCAAAATTTTTATTTATAAATCCATTGTACATACACAAAAACAGAGATGGGAACCTGTTTTTTGAAGAGAAATGTGAGAAGGTAAATTGCAGAAAATGCAGAGATGGGTATGCTTTTTTGAAATGACTTTACCTTCTTAATTTTGCCAGGCATACCCTCTTACACTCCTACTAAAAATTATATATCCCAGCAGTCCGCTGGCCATTGCAATTTAATACCCCTCCAAATGTATGCTATTTTGTCAACAAGAAAAAATGAAATAACAGCCTTTAATAGCATGCAGCTTGCATCCGATTTAGATGAGTCGTATTGCTATTACATTGTGAAACAAAATCCATATTTAGAATTTAAGAACAAAACAAAATATAATAAAATGTGTCCATCGCACTTCAGCTGAATCGGATGTCTCCGAATTATTTTGTAAAGTTTTTTTGTTTGTTGTTGCAGCTGGTGTTGTACCGTTATTCATTGTTGATACTTCTTTATTTGTTAAAGCAAAATTTCATTCTGTGAAGTATTTTTGAAAGACAACTTGTGAATATAACAATAAATTAATAAAATAAGAGTATAGTAAGTGTTGTGTGTTAAATAAGTTTAAAAAAATGTCAGGATTCAGTAAGAGAAATTAAATAAATTGGAAGACGATAATTTAAAAAGAAATGCACAGTTGAGAACGGTCTGTTTGGAAAACAATAATATTGTATTTAATGAACAGATTCAATACAACGATCAGGACGATTTGTTTCAACAGTCAACTTGTGTGACCATTGCTGCAGAAAATACGGGGGGATTAACTTGCAAATTGTCGTCCTGTAATTAGAAACACCTACCAGGTAAAACATGTTGCTATGAACTTTTAGATATTTTAAGGTCGGAAGGCTTGGACGTTCCAGCATCAATAGTTTTGTGAAAACGAATAATATGCTTACAAGGACTGTTACACCGGGTACGTATCTGCATGTTGGTATTATATCAGAAAAAACTTACCATGCATGGTACAATGAAGAGAAGGTAGGTCAACTTTGAAAAAATTGCAAGTATAGAGGTCTACCTGTTTGGCTTGTAATGTCAGAATTAGTATCAAAACAATAAAAAATCAAACAACTTGTTGCATTTGTTTTGAATAAATAATTGAAAAACGCGATAACTGAATGAAAGGTCAAAACTTCTTTTCAAAATCATGTACTACATATCTCTATAGGATTATTTCGCTACAAAAACTCTAGATTTTGTAGATGCATACGTTGAAATAAACATTTTGAAAACACCCGAATTTGAATATTTTCTGGACAATTTTTTTATTATTGAAAAGAAAACACATACATAAACAAATAAAGATGACATATTAAGCCAAGAAAATAAAAAAATTGAAATCATATGGTAGTTCTGCCCTACCTTGAATTCATTGTACCATGTTACCATGTATTTAATGGATTTGGGCGTATGTAAAAAAATTTTAAATTGCTGGGTTAATAAAAATATTTGAATTTTATTTATTATTATTATCAACTTTTTTAGGCATAATTTTTTTATTTTAATAAGAATATTTTGTTTTTGAAAACACTTTTCTCTAATAAAAATATTTTTATAAAACACAGCTGAAATTTAAGTTCCACAACCTAATATAAATACAACCTTCGCTTACATCGTCGATAGATTTCCAACCCATCCAGCCTTCGCTTACAATGTCCGTAGATTTCAGACCCATCCAACATTCGCTTAAATTGTCGGTAGATTACGGACTCGCCTGACGGCCTAGACCATCGCTGTGTAAATGTAAGTAGAAATTGTAAACAGGTTTTGGATGTGGTCTCAGATGGAAGATTTATGTGCTGGGATGCTCTTAATATCGAGAGTGAACAATTTTTTTAGTAAAACTTTTATTCAAAAGGAACAAGTATTGTGAATTATTATTAAACCAATACTACAATGAACCTATCACAATATGTCGAATAGTTGAAATCTGTCATCTTCCTCTCCAGAACCTATAGAAGAGAGTGGTTTGTATGGAAAGAGAAGTAAGTTGCATTAACCCTTTAGTGAATTTATAAAAATATATTCATGAGTTGAATAGCACAGTTAAGCGCATTAATATTTAGATTGTGTATTGTTTATCAGTAAAGTTAGTAAAATGCTAGTGCAAAGAGTGAGAAAAAATGGTTAAGGTTGGTTTATTCTAATTACTTAGGTAACGATTACATAGTCTTCGAACTTTAAAAGGCATATGAAACCTAGTTCGTTGACGCTTAGCGTAACTAGTGGATATTATGTCACTGATGACTTTGTGAAAAATCCAATCTAAAGGAAATTTAATTACGAATACATATCAAAATAATCAGCCCGCTGCCATCTATGGGCGTAATCAATAATCCTACGAAGTTTACCACCCGTCAAACGCTCGGCACCAATATTTGCCCAAGACACCAACATTTTTGGGTTGGATAAATTAGCCTGATCAAGGGTATAACAGTTTGTATTCCCGGATAACAGTCAACTCTAACTAAATGCAACTGTTTGCTTTGCAAGAAAGATAAATATAATAAAAAATCATCATTTTTGGTCGAGAAGAAGTATTATTGGATTTTTTTGTTTTCATATATGTTTATGTGTGTTTTTTATTTGAAATGTTGTTTCTGTTTCTCTACTTTTCCCTATGATTTGATCCACGTTTTAATAGATTTGATATTATACGGTTTCAGATTAGAAACCACAATTGCACTGTCAAGTACTATATGGTGATGCCAGGCCATAGAATATTGTGGTTTCTAATAGACCCACCCCGCCTTCAAAATATTAAAAAAAATGTTATTTAGTTAAACTCTTCCGGCAAAAAAGAAAATACATTTCGATTTTTCTTTGTTTGATATTTATTTACCTTTCTTTCTGTTTGATATTTATTTTATTATTGACTAAGGTTGGGTGGCGGTTACGTTATCCTCTGAGGCAGGAAAAAGGGGGTGTTAATGGATTATGCTTTGATGTAAAGTTGTGTTGAAAAATTTAAAAATGTTCCAGAGTATTGCTTGCGTTCCTCAGCTAAGCTCATGGGGTCAGCCCTAAGAGAGTCAGCAGACTTAATTTTTAATCTTTAATTCATTACTGTTTATTAACTCCTAAAATAAAAGTTGTATCATAAACAAAACAGCAAACCTGGTACAGTAATTACAAGCTACAGGCCTGAAGCTAGAATCTCGTAACTTTAAATTTACCAATAAGAAATGCAACAAGTTGGTTTTTTTATTTGGCAATTTTCTCCCAATTATTTTTATATAAAGGAAATCGCGAAAACGGGCAATTTTTTCGTATAAGATAACATAAAAAAATCTACTTATATTTCAAAATAAATTTAAAATTCCCAAGCGTTGTTGCGTCTACCTGTAATCTTCTACCATGCTAATGAATATATAGACAACGGAGTGTTAGTTTTGTTTTTTTTTTTTATACATGTGGCACCAAGCCAGCTGATTGTGCCAGTCGATCTACTCGGCTTCGGGACATTTCATTGTTTTCCAGGAATTTCACTTAATTGTTCCCGCGGTATACATTTATATTTAATTATGGAAAAAATTCCCACTGTCAAATTGTTGCGAAGTGCTGTAGGAGTAAAACTAATTTTTGAGTGGAAGGACCTCTGGTGGAGGCAATTTCTCCTACGCAGCGGCCACAAAGTCAGCGGAAGCTAATGCAGGCACCCCGAAGGGCAGACAGCAGCGATGTCTGTAATGGACTGCGGTACTCACAATAACAATAATTTTGCATCAAATAGCGAGTGGTAATTGCAGTGGATAACCAAATGAAAAGGTCTATTGCCAGCTATTTTGAATCGGTGGTTTTTCCAACCAACAATACTTTTCCTCAACTGTTGACGATAAACTAATGCATTCCAATAGCAGCATTTTTTTTTTTTTTTTTTTTTTTGTACTTCTACGTCGTTAAGTATGTTGGTGGTTAGAACACTTTCGTGCCCATTCACCATGACCGGTTATTGGTTGCTTGAAAAGTATCAGTACTCTTTTATTTTCGTTTTCGTTTTGTTTACAGTATATGTGTGTTTACAGAATGTAGTGATATGAATGGAATACATAAGAAATCAAAACAAAACAAAAAAATCAAAACTAAAAGAAAAAAAAATAAAGAACTGTAAGCAAATATGATGATTATTTACAAATAAAAGTCAAACTTCAATTTTGCAAAGTGGAATAAATTTGATTAATTTATCTATATTTTGTTGGTTTTTGGACATCAGGATTTCCGGTAAGTTATTAAATTTCTTGAACAAATCAAAATCATTCCTATGATTTTGATGCTTTTTGCAGAAAAAAATTATGTGTTTTTCATCTTCAATTTCGTTGCAAGTTTCACAAAGATTTGAGTCAGCAATTCCAATCCTGTGGAAATATTTTTTGGTGTAAGTATGACCAGTGAGCAATCGATTAACAATCTTTATGTTTTCAGGTTTCATGTTTGATGAAAAGAACCAGGGCTGTTTAGCAGGCGCCGGGAGGAATTGGTAGAAGTAAGTTCCTTTAGTCCGTGAGATGTCCTTGTAATTTTCTATAAACTCATTCCACAGGAGTGACTCAATGCGTTTCGACGCATCTGTGACCGACAGACAGAAGTTGATTGGTGAACCAACATTTGCTGCATGCTTCGCAAAATAATCGGCTGTTTCATTGATTGGTATACCGACATGGGAAGGTGTCCAAACAAACGAGATTTTATTTAAATGCGAATTAACTATTTTGTTTAGAATATTGTACACAGTAAAATTGTGAGATGTGTTGTTTTTAAGCAGAAGACAAGCATTTTTGCTGTCTGTAAATAAAGCAGCTGTGCTGACACCGTCTTCGATCATCAAATCAACTGCCTTTTCAATTGCACATAGTTCACCAGTAAGAGAAGAAAGTTTTTCATTAATTTTGAAAACAAAATTTTGATTAGCAGATATATTGCAGACAGCGCAGCCTGTGTTGTTGTTAAAAACAGCAGCATCCGTCGCCCAAATAGAAACGCCTTCGGATCTGAAGTCGTTAATTAATTCGTAGTAGTGTGCTTTGAAATATTCTGTTGGTGTATTGTTTTTGGTAGTATTAAATATATCCAGCATGAAATCTACCTTGTTGGTCGGATGTTGATTGTAACCAATTTTGAGATTTTCAAAAATTGTGCGAAACTTTGTATAGACATATCCAAGACTAGTTTTTCTTGAGATATTTGAGGTGAAGTATTCATACAGAGAAGAGTTGTATATTTTAAGTCTTATCAATTCTTTAGCCGCCAAATGTTGAGCTCTTAAATCTGTTGGTAGCATACCAGCAAGAGCGTATTTGGAGTGGAAGGCACCAGTTTGGAGTGGAAGGCACCAGTCCCAAATTTTTTCTTAACAACTGATTTTGAAAGCTTGTTAGCTTCTTGTTTATATACATTGGTCTGTGAGCCATCGATGAGATTGCATATTCGGTCTTTGAAAAGATAAGTGATTTTGACAGGTTTATAGCTTTTGCGGGATGAATTCCACTTTTTGGACCCGTGACCATTTTTAAAGCATTAACAGTATTTTTGCAGGATATCATCACCTCTTCGTAGTGCTCCTTGAGTGATAGACTGTTTTTAATATGTCTCCCTAAAAATTTGATGGACTTAACAACATTTACTTGGACTCCATTTAGTAAAATGTTGGGATTTCTCCGACCTCCTTTAGCCACGTATATTACTGAAGTTTTCTCAACATTGACGTCAAGGTTTAGTTTTTTTAATAGGGATACGATGTTATTGGTTTTGATTTGTAAAATATTGTTGGCACTATCAAAGTCATGGCTTGCCACAAGTAAAATAAAATCATCCGCATATTGGAAAATGTTTGTGTTTTCATCAGCTAAACCATGGAGGCCTATTGTGTATAGGTTGAATAGTGTTGGGCTTAAACAACTGCCTTGAGGGATCAGAGAAAATTGATTATCCATAATCTTATTTGGAGTGGAATGTTTATTTCTATTAAAATCATCTTCAGGTAATTTATATCGACACACTCATAGGCTTTCGATACATCCATCGAGAGAACAATCACCTTGTCATTTTTTTCTTTGGAGGTGTTTATTGTGTGTAGTATGCCATTAATGCATGTTGAAGTTGACACATGTTTGCGGTATGCATAAGATCTAGGTGGAAGAATATTATGTTCATCTAGAAAATCATTGAGCCTTTGTTTGACCATGAGGTTTAAAATCTTTGCCAGTACAGATATTAAAGCAATTGGCCGAAAATTTGTGCAGATGTCTAAATTTTTTCCTTTTTTCGGTATGGGAACAATTTTTATTCTCCTCCATTCTTCAAAAAACTCACAGTTTTTCCATTGATTATTAAAAGAATTCAAAAGGTGCTGCTTACTATCTTGGAATAGTTTATTAACCATTTCATAAGTGATTCCATCCAGACCAGCTGCAGATGGTTTAGTTTTTTGCTGTAGAACATTGTCTAGTTCTTCCATGGAGAAATTTGCAGATTGATTGTTATAAATTTAAATGGATATAGTTTGTCTGTTGTTGGGAACCTGTTCACTCAAATGACGTAAGAAGGCTTCGTTGTTGTCAGTGTTCCATTTAGAAGCAAATTGGGGTTCGAAAACCGATTTACAGCTCTTTACATAACGGAAAAGCGATTTTGAATTAGATAATTGGCTTAAATCTGACAGTTTACGACGTTTGTCGCGATTTTTGACACATTTTACGGCTTTTTTGAATTTAGATATAGCGTTGATTGCACTTAGGGCATTTTCAGTGGTTTTGTATCTATCAAATTTCTGTTCTGCGGCCTCTTTTTGACGTAAGAGTATGGTAATGTCATTATTCCACCATGTTTGAAATTTTGTTTCAGCAGTAATGAGAAAAGTTGAATTCTTAATTGTTGATTTTAGCTCCGATTGAATATCATTCATATTGGAATCAATTTTTAGATTTGATAAGTTTTTGAAGAGATGTTTTTTTGCTAGGAAGTACTGTTGCTTTGATGTAAAATTATCTATGTTAATAAGGATTGGTCTGTGGTGGCTTCCTCCTATGCTTGTATTTTTTACATTCCAATTAAAGTTTGAAGACATATTTGTGAAGGTAAGATCTAACACAGAACCGAAAGAATTGTCAAATAGATTCTTTTTAAAGGTTGCTGAGCCATCATTAACACAACGAAATGCCGAACTGTCCATCAAGGTTTGCACAGTGGATCCTCGAACTGTGTCAAAAAAGCTTTACATCTTGCATTAAAATCCCCGCCAATAATGACATTTGGTTTTCCATTTAGAAAGATTAAAAGTTTTGATTCTTCAGTTTTTAAAACATTGACTTTTACAGAATGCGGAAAGTATACTGAGACAATCGTTAAATTTTGAGACAGGTTTGTAGTTTGACATATTAAGATGTCTAAATTCGATGCAAACGGTAATTTTTTCATTTTAATAGTTTTTTTGTGCAGGATGGCAACGCCACCATAATTGTCGATTCTTTTTTTGCAGAATAATTCATAATTGTTTACGTAAGATGATGATGCATTTTCATCTACATTAAAAATTTCGCTTAAGATGCATATATCGACAGAAAATTTTTTTAAGTAAAGTTCTAGATAATTTTTATTTTTATTCAAACTTTGTATGTTGTGCTGTAAGATTATCATGTTCGGTTTGGTTAGAACTGGAAGGTCCATCTATTGCTGGTGCTTTTAAGGCATTTGAAAAACTGTCTAAGATGTGTAATCCTTCTGTACACTTGGCATTGGTTAATGCGGCAGCCATTTGTTGAGTGAAAGTGGATAATATTTTTTCATACTCAGAAACTTTGAAAAAATTTGAGAATTCAAAGGATGGTTTAGAGGGTACAATCGTTTCCTGTTCAGCTGTAATATGTGCTCTACGAGGTATTGATGCTGCTACTTTATTGTAATTGACTTTAGTTCTCCTTCTGTTGAGTTCATCATTGAAGGAAGTAACTGGTCTTCTGCTTGTTTTAGAAATTTGGGGAAATTGATTTTCATAATTTGGTTCATCCAAGATTTCAAAGTAATTGTTTGAAACTTTAGGGATACATTCTTTCCTTGAAAGGTTGGTGATTGCCATAGCCTCCAGAATATTTTTTCATTACTGTATCTTTTGCATTTTTTGACATCCATGGCATTGTGATCTTCCATGTTGCATAGTATACATCTGGGTAGAGTACAGTATGTTTTGCATTTAATTGTCGACAAACATGTATCACATTTTGGCTCTGTGCAGTTTATGGGACATTCAATGTTTATCCCGCAAAGAAGGCATCTTTTTTTGGCTCTACATTTTACGGCTATATGACCTAAACGACCGCAATTTTTACATAAGCGTACAAGGGGAATATATAAATCCGTCTCCACTATAGAGTTGAACATTTTAAGTTCTTTTACAACGTAGTCCGCTACAATACCTACTTTAATGGTTTGCGACGGCACATACTGACCATTTTCATTTTTGTATTTGAAACGATATACTGATACAGCTTTGAAATCATTGTCGCTGCTGTTGATTTGATCATATATATTTTGCCAGTGAATTCTACTGGTACGGATTTAATAACATAAAATTTTTGTACAAATCTATCTGGGATAAAAGCATTCAAACCAATAGATTTTACATTTGGATCCAAAACAAAATTATTTGCCGAGTTATAATTGTTGAATCTCAGGCGGAAGGTTTTATATGCAATATTCTTTGATACAAAATGAGCATTTATGTTGGCACTGGCTAATTTGGCATACAAATGTAATTCTGAGTTCTTTCTTCTAGGGCAAATGGGCTCATCAGAAGTAAGAAGTACATAATATGGACCTGGATGGGCTGGGCTGTAAAGAATTGTTTGGTTTTCATAGTTATCATAGCTGTAAATATCTGTTTTGTTTGTATTTTTGGGTATATTGGATGGATTGGAGGGATTGTTATTGTTGGAGTGACAGTTGTTAGTTGTGTTGGTGGAGATGGACTTTGTATCATTAAAAAATTGATTTTCATATGGTGTGAGAGTGGTGTTTTCTTTAGCTGGTGTTGTTTTTGCAGAGCACTGCGGCATTTTATTTTGCATAGAAGGCTGATTATTTTTAAACTTCTTGCTTCCAGGGTTGCTAAAAAGCTCAGATCTTTTCCTCGGGTCTAAACGGGGAGGCGGCTCCTCATCACCCATTTTCGCAGAAAATTGTATACTCTGTTGAAATTAGGAATATTAAATTTCAGCAAAATCACCAAATAAAATAATGTTTGTGTTATTGGTTAGATGGAAGGAATGTGTGTATTTGTGTGTGTATTAGTGTTCAAAGCAAAACAAAACAAAACACATAAAAAAAGCGAAACGGCGCGCACGTAGTCTAAAGTCAACAAGAGTTGAGAGACGACTGTTGCAATAGCAGCATCATTGACCTGAAATAGAAACAATATTATTTTTGGCAAATTTCAAAGAAAACATTAGAACGATCTAATAGTTGATTGAAAGTATTCTTTTATCCTTTGTTTGTATTACTCAATTCGTTCTTTGACAAGGAAAAAAGCCTGCGTTGCCAAGTATATTTCTATAAGGATTATGGTGTTATCGGACCATCGAGTGGTGTAGCCATACACTCATGGTAGAATCAAGGAGGTAAACTCATGCAATCATATTTTGAAAAATTTTTTCAAACATTATTCATTTGACAACATCTAATTGTCAAAATTTTTATTTATAAATCCATTGTACATACACAAAACAGGGATGAGAACCTGTTTTTTGAAGAGAAATGTGAGAAGGTAAATTGCAGAAAATGCAGAGATGGGTATGCTTTTTTGAAATGACTTTACCTTCTTAATTTTGCCATGCATACCCTCTTACACTCCTACTAAAAATTATATATCCCAGCAGTCCGCTGGCCATTGCAATTTAATACCCCTCCAAATGTATGCTATTTTGTCAACAAGAAAAAATGAAATAACAGCCTTTAATAGCATGCAGCTAGCATCCGATTAAGATGAGTCGTATTGCTATTACATTGTGAAACAAAATCCATATTAGAATTTAAGAACAAAACAAAATATAATAAAATGTGTCCATCGCACTTTAGCTGAATCGGATGCCTTTGTATTATTTTGTAAAGTTTTTTTGTTTGTTGTTGCAGCTGGTTTTGTACTGTTATTCATTGTTGATTCTTCTTTATTTTTTAAAGCAAAATTTCATTCTGTGAAGTATTTTCGAAAGACAGCTTGTGAATATAAAACAATAAATTAATAAAATAAGAGTATAGTAAGTGTTGTGTGTTAAATAAGTTTAAAAAATGTCAGGATTCAGTAAGAGAAATTAAATAAAGTGGAAGCCGATAATTTAAAAAGAAATGCACAGTTGAGAACGGGCTGTTTGGAAAACAATAATATTGTATTTAATGAACAGATTCAATGCAACGATCAGGATGATTTGTTTCAACAGTCAACTTGTGTGACCATTGCTGCAGAAAATACGGGGGGATTAACTTGCAAATTGTCGTCCTGTAATTGGAAACACCTACCAGGTAAAACATGTTGCTATGAACTTTTAGATATTTTAAGGTCGGAAGGCTTGGACGTTCCAGCATCAATCAATAGTTTTGTGAAAACGAATGATATGCTTACTAGGACTGTTACACCGGGTACGTATCTGCATGTTGGTATTATATCAGAAAAAACGTACCATGTAGCATCCGATTTAGATGACTCGTATTGCTATTACATTGTGAAACAAAATCCATATTAGAATTTAAGAACAAAACAATATATAATAAAATGTGTCCATCGCACTTCAGCTGAATCGGATGCCTTTGTATTATTTTGTAATTATTAACTACCTCTGCGACTGCATTAGTATGAATGCTATTCAGACCCGCTTGATAGGCTTCATGATCTAGGGGCTCTCTCTTATATCACTGGACCTCTCTCTAGATCAGGCAGGTCCTTACTGACACGCCTGGGTGGGGGAGTTCTATCCACCATATTGTGGTTAGGGTGACTCCCACGATAACACTTAAGCAGGTACTGCAACGAAACATATGATTATGCTGACGTAAGGGAAGAACCTTCGTCTCCTCATGTAAATGGTCCACAGGAGTCATGAGGAGGCAACCTGTTGCAGTTCTCAGGGCGGCATTCTGGCAGGTCTGAAAATACCTATTCAACAAGTGGTCACATGATGGGGTAAGATCTTACGGTTCGGAAGTTATAGTCATCGATTTTTTGCACCCGGATTTTTTATTAAACCCACCAAGAAGTCAAAAAAGGGTCCATTATGGAGGACAACAAAATTGATGCCAAATTATAGCTGACACTCTTACCTTTCCAAAATGATATAATTTGTGCTAATACCTTTACTGAGTCCAGAGATATGGGTCTTTCCATCCGTATAACCCGATTCTAACCAGTTCATTACAACTATGTTTTCAATAAAAAAAGGTATATTTCGCGTAAGCATCAAATTCAGAAATGTTTTGTTTGCGTAACCGTTGTTGGACATACTCAGAGGAGAAAATCCCAAGCCTCGGCCGAAGGCCGGCTATGTACAAAATGTGTCAAATTTAGAAAACTTTGGTTCGCGTTAGCCGGTGTAGGACATACCCAGAGGAGAAAATCTCAAGCCCCGGCCGAAGGCCGGCTATTTACAAAAAGTGTCAAATTTAGAATACTTTGGTTCACGTTAGCCGGTGTAGGACATACCCAGAGGAGAAAATCTCAAGCCCCGGCCGAAGGCCGGCTATTTACAAAAAGTGCCGAATTTAGAAACTTTTGTACGCGTTAGCCGGTGTAGGATATACCCAGCGGAGAAAATCTCAAGCCCCGGCCGAAGGCCGCCTATTTACAAAAGGTATCCATCTTAGAAAACTTTGTTTCGCGTTAGCCGGTGTAGGACATACCCAGAGGAGAAAATCTCAAGCCCCGGCCGAAGGCCGGCTATTTACAAAAAGTGCCGAATTTAGAAACCTTTTGTTCGAGTTAGCTGGTGTCGAACATACCCAGAGGAGAAAATCTCAAAAAGTGCCAAATTTAGAAAACTTTTGTTATTCCGACGACTGCTACGCGAAATAAATCCTTTTTTTATTGAAAAAATCATTTTAATGAACTGGTTAGAATCGGGTTATGCGGATGGAAAGACCCATATCTCTGGACCCGAAAAAGGAATTAGCACAAATTGTAGCATTTTGGAAAGGTAAGAGTGTCAGCTATAATTTGAAAATAATTTAGTTGACCTATATTGACCTATAATGGACCCTTTTTTGACTTTTTGGGGGTTTCATAAAAAATCCGTGTCCAAAAAAAGATAATTTGACTATAACTTCCGAACCGTAACATCATGTGACCACTTGTTGGATATGTATTTTCATAAGCTTTCCAACGATATCTATATTGTCTATATCGGGATCCGGGTCTAGTCGGGGTCTTGAACCCGGATTTTCGGGTCAAAAATCTGGGGTCCCAGGTCCCCCCGGGATCAGGGTAAAAACACCTACCTCTGTAAAAAAAATCGAAACTAGAGGTGTTCCAGATTTTTATTTATAAATCCATTGTACATACACAAAAACAGAGATGGGAACCTGTTTGTTTGTAGAGAAATGTGAGAAGGCTTTTTTGAAATGACTTTACCTTCTTAATCTTGCCATGCATACCCTCTTACACTCCTACTAAAATTATATATCCCAGCAGTCCGCTGGCCATTACAATTTCATACCCATCCAAATGTATGCTATTTTGTCAACAAGAAACAATGAAATAACAGTCTTTAATAACATGCAGCTAGCATCCGATTTAGATGAGTCGTATTGCTATTACATTGTGAAACAAAATCCATATTAGAATTTAAGAACAAAACAAAATATAATAAAATGTGTCCATCGCACTTCATCTGAATCGGATGCCTTTGTATTATTTTGTAATTATTAACTACCTCTGCGACTGCATCAGTATGAATGCTATTCAGACCCGCTTGATAGGCTTCATGATCTAGGGGCTCTCTCTTATATCGCTGGACCTCTCTCTCTAGATCAGGCAGATCCTTACTGACACGCCTGGGTGGGGGAGTTCTATGGTGTTTAGGGTGACTCCCACGATAACACCCAAGCAGGTACTGCTACGAAACATATGATTATGCTGACGTAAGGGAAGAACCTTCGTCTCCTCATGTAAATGGTCCATAGGAGTCATGAGGAGGCAACCTGTTGCAGTTCTCAGGGCGGCATTCTGGGAGGTCTGAATACATTTCCACTGCGTTGCACTCGTATTCGCCGTTCACACTGTAGCCGCATAGCTAACCACAGACCGACCTATCGCTTTATAAGAGGTCAACAATGTATTTTTCATTTTATCGCAAATAGCTGTGGCTTGCGCGGAAGACTTGATCATGCTATCGAATGTGACCCCAAGGATTTTTGGGGTAGTTGGTGGTCGGAATTATGTGCCCCTCGACCTGCACATTCAGCTGTGTTCTCATCTCCGCAGCCCATGTGGTAAATAGTGTGGCCGTCGATTTAGTGGCGGATATTTTCATATTCCTCTCATGGAAGAAGGCGGCAAGCTCCACATGTTATGTAGTGGACGAAAACCGTGTTGATGGTTAGCAACTGAATAGCTTCCTCTGATATTGGGGAAGAGTAAGCCCTCGAGAGTCTTTGCTACTGGCGACAAAAGCGAAATTGGCTTGTATGATTCGCCTTTGCTGGCATCCTTGCCAGGCTTCAGTAGCGGGACCATCCTGCCCATTTTCCAGGCTTCGGGAACTTAGTGGGTGGCTAACGACAAGTTAAGGACTTTGGTAAGATACTCAACTCCCTGCGTATCCAGTTGCTTCAACATTACCATTGATATTCCGTCCGGACCCAATGATTTACATGACTTAGCGTTTCGGATGACATTCGCAACATCACCCATCGTAAACTGTGGAGGTACATCCACGGCGGGAAGAGCTCTTATACGACGTAGTACTCTTCGCCTCGCCCTATCACTCTCGGGGTGCTCGACAAATTGGTGGTTAAAACAGCCAGCGCACCTCTTCGGATCAGTCACAGTTACGTCGACGTGTGACTGCTGTCCTATCATCATTTTCCCAGGCTTCGAGAGATACTTTACCGTTATCCACAGTTTACTCAAATCGGTTCCAATGTTGCAACACTTCAGATGGTCTAGCCACTTTTCGCTTGTGCTCCTGTACCAACCTGTTGACTTCCACTGTCAGTTCATTGACTCTGGGATCAGTAGGGTTGGTACGTCGGACCTCATCACGCTCATTCGCTAATCCCGCTGCCTCTGCTTGGAAATTTGGTATTACTTCGGGTATTCGACCAACAGGTATATAGCGAGCGGCTGCAGCTTTGATGATGTCCCGGAAAATCCTTTCAGCTACCCGAACATCAGAAGGATTGGGCAGTTCTCTGAAGCGAAGGTTGGTGAACTCTCTGAACTCAGGCCAGTGGGCTTTCCCATTGTTAAGGAAAGTGCGGCATTCAGAGGTTATGAAATCGGGCGATCTGCTGATGGAGATGATTATCAGGAGATGGTCTGATCCAAGAGAAATTACGGGTTGCCAAGTCACGTCATTTATCAGACTGGGTGACACAATGTTTAAATCTGGCGAACTGGGACACTCCCCTCTTATTCGGGTGGGGGCATCCTCGTTAACCGTGCAAAATGTGGAGCAGTCAATCTGCTTTACCAACGCTGATCCCCTCTGGTCATTACCTAGGACGGAATGCCACAACTCATGATGAGCATTGAAGTCCCCTAGAAACAGGCGGTTATTGCCTTCCTAAAGTGGGCTTATATTAGGCATATAACGCGGTTCACAGCTATTAACCGGCGGGATATATACATTAAGCACCTCTACCTCGGCAGTTCCACACTTGACTGCTACCCTCATACACTCCATGTATGGGTCACTAGAGACTAGCTCAAGCGAGATAGGTCTGTATTGAACAGAATGGTGTAACAGGAACGCTAATCCCCCACCTTCACTTCTGGTGCGATATTTCCTTAATACGTTATAACCATTGCAACGTTGTAAGCTACAATTTTCATTGAGCTTGATTTCCTGCACCGTTGCGATCTTAATATTCCTCCGATTCATAAAATCCACTATCTCATCAATTTTACCTCGGAGTCCGTTGCAATTGAACTGCAAGAATGATGCATTGTCCCAAATTGGAACAGCAACATGTGGCGTTAGTTGCTGCGGTAAAGGTTGCTGTTCTGGAGACTGCGGGGGAGTTCCATACTCCGACGACGACTCGGAAGTTGACGACGAGGTCGTGGACTCACTGGGGACAACGTTGGTACAGCACGAAGCAACATAGTGCCTATCGCTATGGTCTCGTAACTGGGTTAAACCGGATCAATTCCTAAAATGCACCCATCCTCTGCATCCATTACATCGCACCGAGACTTATCTATGGTGAATGGTGTTTTGGCAAACCGTACAGAACCATGGTCCGGGGTTTTCTTCAAGCCCGGCACGGACCAAAAGAATCCGGAGTAAGCATTCCGGGATGTTCTGCTCCCAATACAGAAAAATAAACAAACACGAACATGTATACACTGGGTTGGCAGCCGCTGGCCAAAACTGGAGTGTTGTTGTTTCGGGTCAATCCGGTGTCGTAGAACCCGCTGCCGTGGGATTGCTTCCATGCAACGATCAGGACGATTCGTTTCAACAATCAACTTGTGTGACCATTGCTGCAGAAAATACGCGGGGATTAACTTTCAAATTGTCGTCCTGTAATAGGAAACACCTACCAGGTGAAACATGTTGCTATGAACTTTTAGATATTTTGAGGTCGGAAAGCTTGGACGTTCCAGCATCAATCAATAGTTTTGTGAAAACGAATAATATGTTTTCAATGACTGTTACACCGGGTACTTATCCGCATGTTGATATTATTACAAAAAAAATAGAAGAACTACTTTTGGACATTTTCATAATTGGTTTGCCCATTTTTAAACGTTCCAGTTCTACCTTGGAGCATTTTTATAATTTTCCAGATTCGGAAGTATTTTTTTTTGGGACATATTTTGGCGACAAAAAACTGCAAATGTGGGTACATACTTACACGACTTACCATGCATTTAATGGATTTGGTATGTAAAAAAATTTTCAATTGCTGGGTTAATAAAAATATTTGAATTTTATTTATTATTATTATTATCAGCTTTTTTATGCATATTTTTTTATTTTAATACGAATATTTTTTTTTAACACACTTTTCTCTAATAAGAATATTTTTATACAAAACAGCTGAAATTTAAGTTCCAAAATCTAATATAAATTAGTGATTTTAAAAAAATATATATTCATGAGTTGAATAACACAATTAAGCGCATTAATATTTAGATTGTGTATTGTTTATCAGTAAAGTTAGTAAAATGCTAGTGCAAAGAGTAAGAAAAAATGGTTAAGGTTGGTTTATCTTAATTACTTAGGCAACGATTACATACATAATTACATAGTCTTCGAACTTTAAAAGGCATATGAAACCTAGTTCCTTGACGTTTAGCGTAACTAGTGGATATTAGGTCACTGATGACTTTGTGAAAAATCCAATCTAAATGAAATTGAATTACGAAGACATATAATAATCAGCCCGCTGCCATCTATGGGCGTAATCAATAATCCTACGAAGTTTAACACCCGTCAAACGCTCGGCACCAAGATCCACCCATGTTGCTTTTCCAGATTTGTATCACCAATTGAGAATAAACTTCGGCTTCCTTTTTTCTTTTAGATTGACAACACAAGGCATTTGGCTTTATAAATTAAAATTTCTGCTGGCTTTATTTATACGGGTTATCAGCGGCGGTAAGTAAAGGCGTAAGGATTACAAGTTGGTTGTTTATTCACTAACAATGAAATAAAGGCACAATAAATAAAATTAACATTAAAATTAAAACAAATTATTGAAATTTTAAATAAAGCCACAAACAAGTTAAATTTAACTTACATATTTTTTACTTGATCATACAAATGAAAGGGAAAGCATATGTGCCAGATGGGCCTTTTGTATGGAAAAGTGTTAACAAATACATACATAAATACAAAAAAAAAGATACAATACAATAACCGCTTGGGAAATTTTGCGCCATGATTTTTCCTCAACATGACATTCGTTCTTGAGTTAGTTTTTGAGTCACAAATTGGCAGTAGCAGGGTTGCCATCATCAGCAGGGTTGCCCTCAGCAACATCCCCACCCCCGTTAACTGACCCAGTGGGGGAGGATTCACCAACACTTGTGTCAAAATCAAGTACGGCTAGTTTGGCTATTGGTCTTCGATATATTCCGGTGCTGGTTCGTACCCCGGCTGATCGGGCCACTCCATCTTTACCCACATACAGCTGGATTATTCTGCGTCTCTTCCATTGACTTCTTGGCAGATCCGGATCACACACAGAAACTAGGCAGCCGACTGTGACTGGTTGCAAAGGCAGGCACCACTTCGTGCGACAAGTCAGCTCTGGCAAGTACTCTCGCAACCATTGGTTCCAAAAACCATTCATCATGTTTTGCAGAACACGCCACTGCTTCCTCAAACACATCAACCTTGGTTCAAATGGTGCAGGCGTGTGAATGGAATTGGAGCATCCAAGCAGGAAATGATTCGGCGTAAACGGATCGGATTTTTCTGGCGAAACTGGAAGATGGGTCAACGGCCTGGAATTGACGGCTTCTATAAGGAAGGAACGAACGGTAATTTAGGCGCCTGCTCCTTCATCATGGCATACAATGCTTTCTTCACGGATTAGACCAGGCGCTCCCAGACACCACCTCCACTAGGATTGCTTGGAGTGTTGAACATCCACTTTATCCCAAGAGCAGTCACCTTCGAGTTAAAAGAATCATTATTGTCAATAAAATTTTCAGTACCTTGAAGTTCCTTGGCGATGCCGACGAAATTTGTCCCATTGTCGCTTCTAATGGTCACTGGGACACCTCTTCGATTAATGAAGTTTCGAATACACAGCAGCCAGGCATCGCTTGAGAGGTCGGTGGTAAATTCAAGGTGAACGGCTCTTAATGTCAGGCAAGTAAAAAGTGCTACCTATCTTTTTTCTTTTTGACGCCGAATGGTAATATTAATAGGGCCAAAATAGTCCAAGCCAGTATAAGTAAACGCTCTGACATAAGGCGTCACACGCTCCACAGGTAATGACGCCATTTGTGGCTGACGAGGTTTGGCCCAAAGTAATATTTGTCAATACACACAGCTCGCTTGAATTCTTTTAAGTAGTTGACGACGTGCAGAAACCCAAAAAGTGTAACGTACCTCACACATGACTGTGTTGAAATTCATATGGCGGAGACGTACGTAGTTCCATTCCACAACAAGATATGTAAACGGATGATTTTTCGGCAAAATTATGGGTCTTCTAGCCTTTATTGAAAGGAATGTAGCATTTTCAATTCTTCCACACATGCGCAATATTCCGTCTTCGCCAAGAACAGGATTCAACGTCTTTAGCTCACTGTTGTCAGACAATTTGGCGTTTATGGTAAGCGCCGACAAATCATCCGCAAATGCCTTCATTTACTTCATCAACAGACAGATCACCAGTCATCTTTTCTTGTCCTCTAGCTTTCCGTAGACAGTTCCATCTATCATCAACGGGCATCTGTAAGAAAAACTGACAATTTTTATGTTAGAACACTCATCCAGACAAACCAAACGTTGGTGACTTTGTGCAACACCAACGCAAGCGACTTGATGAGGGAGCAGTAGGCTGGCGGCGATTGGAGGTTATGGGCTGAGTGTCATGAACTATGTTGGCTAAACGACGAAGAGTCGTCGGCAAAATCAACAATAGTAACAGGTTACTCCAGACTTATGCACTTTTCTGCCCACTGCATTTGTCTATTTGTCGATAATTTGGATACCAATTCATTGAGAAGCGATGGGTTCGAAAGATGGTGGTCACCTTTGACATTCTGCAAAAATGTCGCCTGGAGTAAATTCAAAATGGCGTCGACATAGGCAGCATTACCAAACAGAGACTCTACGGTTTCTTTGGCAGAACCTTTCAGTGCATCCCTCAATCTCATTATGTTGTGCAGGTTGGAGTAACCAAACTCCATAGTTGTGGTTTCAAAAGACTCATGAAACTTGAGCCATTCTTCTGGCAATCCCGTAAAGGTAGGCAATGGGTATATCTTTTTGTGTGGAATGGACGTTGAATTGTTGGGTGTGGAATTAAATGTGATTGCATTTGAGTGGCGGTTTCTAATAATTGTCTCTGCATTTGCGTGGCTAATGTTGACTGCATTTGTGTGGCTGTTTCTAAAAATTGTGACTGCATTTGCGTGGCTAGTTGTGATTGCATTTGCTTTGAGTTATCAAGAAATTGTGTTCGCATTGACTGCATTTGTTTTTGCATCGCTGTCATTTGCATCTTCATTTGATTTTTTAAATCGCAGATTTCGTATGTGGATTTGGAGGTTGTGGCAGGTGAATTTGTGGTAGTTTTTTGTGGCAGTAGTTGAGCAGGCAGCTGATTAGTGTTATATGTGGAAGACATACTGACCAAAGCTGTATTTTCAGGTTCGTTTTGGTGGCTGCGAGACGGCGTATTAGATTATGGCGAATGAGCGACGGACATTTCGTAAGTATCTGGATCAAAACGAGCTGGTGGAACTCCGTTGGTGCTTCGGCAGCTTGTTCTTCTTGACTCTTGGTGATCTGACATGAAAGAAAAACACTGGCAATATCACAAGGTAAGGAATATGAATTTAAAAAGTGACGATATCTTAGTGCAAATATTGATTTAATACAATTGTTGGCAATAAAATGACACGAATGTCTGTCCGTCCAACTAATATTTTTTTAAAAGAAAAACACACACACGAACATAAATTCACATAAACATTCGACAGATATGGGTTTGACGTTCAATGAGCTTTTAGATCATTGAATAAATTTGTTGCTTTTCCAGATTTGTATCACCAATTGAGAAAAAAAGTCGGCATCCTTTTTCCTTTTAGATTGACAACACAAGGCATTTGGCTTTATAAATTAAAATTTCTGCTGGCTTTATTTATACGGGTTATCAGCGGCGGTAAGTAAAGGCGTAAGGATTACAAGTTGGTTGTTTATTCACTAACAATGAAATAAAGACACAATAAATAAAATGAACATTAAAATTTAAATAAAATGGCAAAATATTAAAATTTTAAATAAAGGCACAAACAAGTTAAATTTAATTTACATGTTTTTAACTTGATGATACAAATGAAAAGGAAAGTATATGTGCCTGATGGGCCTTTTGTATGGAAAAATGTTAACAAATACATAAATACAAAAATAGATACAATACAATAACGGCTTGGAAAATTTTACGCCATGATTTTTCCTCAACATGACGTTCGTTCTTGAATTAGTTTTTGGGTCACAAATTGGCAGTAGCAGGGTTGCCATCATCAGCAGGGTTGCCGTCAGCAACAACCCAAGACACCAACATTTTTGGGTTGGATAAAATTAGCCTGATCAAGGGTATAACAGTTTGTATTCCCGGATAACAGTCAACTCTAACTAAATACAACTGTTTATTTTGCAAGAAATATAAATGCAAGATAAATATAATGAAAAACCATAATTTTTGGTCGAGAAGAAGTATAATTGGATATTTTTGTTTTCATATATGTTTATGTGTGTTTTTTATTTGAAATGTTGTTTCTGTTTCTTTATTTTTCCCTATGATTTGATCCATGTTTTAATAGATTTGATTCAGATTAGAAAGCACAATTGCGCTGTCAAGTACTATATGGTGATACCAGGCCTTAGATTACTGTGGTTTCTAATAGACCCACCCGCCTTCAATGTAAAAAAAAAGTAATTAGTTAAACTCTTCCGTCAAAAAAAAAAAAAAAAAAAAATATATATATATATATATATATTTTCTTGTTGTTTGATATTTGTTTTATTATTGACTAAGGTTGGGTGGCGGCTACGTTATCCTCTAAGCTCATGGGCCTGCCCTAAGAGTCAGGAGACTTAATTTTTTAGTTTTTAATTCATTACTGTTTATTATTAAATTAACTTCGAAAATAAAAATTTTGTCATAAACAAAACAGCTAACCTATGAGGTTTTTAATGAATGATCTTCTTGTGGTCCCAGAGTATCCACATTAGTCAGGGTAAGATCAATGACCTCCTCCCTATCTTTGTTCTGGAAATTAGCCTCATTTCCCCTTTTACATATTTTGAGATTATGTCTAAGAATAAAATAAAAAATGGACTCACCTCTGGCAATGGTATCCTTACTGACCCATTCAAAGTGATGTGCATTGGTATTGTATTCAGCTGTACAAAATAATTTGTACATATTTTTGAATGCGGCTGAGGCGCTGGGAAAATCTAGCAATAAATAATAAATATTCAAAAATTACATATTTCCCAGCCGCCATATAACAACACATGTGTACAATCTCTTGTGCGCTGACGCATACGATAATGTATAAGATAATAAAGGTTATGACCCACACGCACAGATATCGATGCGGTCAGTAGATGTGCAAGATCACTTAGTGAAATGTCAAGCAGCCATGCAATGTTCTCCATTCAATATTAGAATAGAAACGAATAATTGTGTGCCTGCGATTAGGTTAAGTTATATTAGTTTCAGTAGTACTTAAGGAACGTATTTTTAAATAAAAACTAGAATTGAATCAACACCCTAAAGAAGCGGTCGTGTTTCTCTTCTCGCTTAAATACCAGCGATGAGACTGCCTTTGCTTCCCACCTCGGCGAACAGCTTTTTTACTATTTGGCCCTTTGGGTCGAGGTACTCGTAAGGCAAGTACTTCCTTTGTGGCTACGTAGGTAATGTACCGTTCGTTCCCCAGGCCAGTCACCTTATTTTTGTATATAAGGTTCCATGATGCTAAGTAGTCGCTACCTCCCTCCTGCAGGACCCAGAACCGAAGGTAATCCTGGCCAGCGGCATCAATTGACATCAAGGTAGACTCCAGCCTTATTACTCCGACTAAACGCCAGTTGTCTGTACGAAGGTTGGGATTCTGTTTTCCCGGATTTTTAATGCCCCAGAAGCGTATATTTTATGATTATTTTTATGAAAAATCATCTTCTTGGTAGTGATTAAGCGTATGTTAGATGCTATTGGTGACCAGCAGCTAACAGCAGATGCACCATCTGGACTTTGTACTGAAACATCTTCAAAACCTGTACCAAAATACGCTGTAAGAGGTTAATGTTTAGAACATAGAACAGTGTTGGCTTGTTTGTTCGGAATACCACAGTATTTTATTGTTGCAAAATGGCCGGGTTATTATAAAAACAACGTTTGTTTATTAATGGAGAACGATGGTAATGTTTACCAGGGGGTAAGGCAGGGAATACCTAGGTTTCGGAAAGAGCCACCAATCCTCATCACTTCCGAATTTTCTGTTCAGTTTTCGAATTTTCGAAAATTTTCATGGTAGAATCAAGAAGGTAAAGTCAGGCTTCATATGTTTACATTTTTTTCAAATTTCCCGTTTTTCGCGATTTTCTTTATACAAAAATATTTAGGAGAAAATTGCCAAATAGAAAACCACCTTTGTGTATTTCTTATTGGTAAATTTAAAGTTACAAGACTCTAGCTTCAGGGTTGTACCTTGTAATTATTGTACCAGGTTTGCTGTTTTTTTTTCGTTCGTTTCCACGCTTCTCACACCAGCCTCTGCCGACCGAGGGAGCCACCTCCCTATACGTAGAGATCGCGTACACACCACAGTTCGGACTAAAGCGGGTTAGCAATGGTTTCACACCGGCTACAGAAACTACATCAGCCAGTGAATTAAATAATAAAAATAAAAGACACACACAGATTAGTAAACATAAGTTAACAAGGAACAGATTTTTAAAATCGCTGCTCATTGGCTGTGTCTACTGTACCGCAAAGGGAAATGTAGATCAAGTGCCAGATGATCAAGCAGCTTAGTAATTTATAACAGAATTTCAATCTACTGTTTACAACTATTACTCAAAGGCGAGTTCTACTAGTTCCGCTTGGGGAGATGTAGATAAGATGCCGTAAAATGAGTTTGGAGAATTAAGAACGAAAACATGAAACAATTAACGAATACTCATTAAACAAATATAAAATTACATATGTAGAATACAGTACTTTATTGTATGTAATGTATTACTAAAGCAAATAGTGTTAAATAAACTGTTATAAATAACACAAAGTGACCTCATAGGGTTGTTAAACTCATAGTTAGTTCTCGCAAATGATAATTTTAAGGGTTCGAAATTACGAGTTCTGCGAGAATGATCATTATGGTATATTTCACCTATAAGAAATGGAGAATCAATGAGACCGCGTAGTAGTTTAATGATAAATAATGCTCTTAACATAAAACGTCTTATTTCAAGTGATGGAAGGTCAATTAACAATAACCGACTCTCATAAGGAGGAAGAGGTTCGAAAACGTTCCAGTTTAAACCTTGTAAAGCGAAAATTAAAAACTGAATTTGTACTGATTCAATTTTATCAGAGTAAAATTTATAAAATGGACTCCACAATATACAGCCATATTCTAATACTGGACGCACCAAGCTAACAAATAATCTTTTAGTTACGTAAGGATCATCAAACTCTTTAGACCAGCGCTTGATGAATCCTAGTAAAGATTTGGGAGAAAATTGCCAAATAGAAAACCAACTTTTTGCATTTCTTATTGGTAAATTTAAAGTTACAAGACTCTAGCTTCAGGGTTGTACCCATGGTACAATGATATCAAGGTAGGGCTATGATACCATATGATTTTAATTTTTTTATTTTCTTGGCTTAATATGTCATCTTTATTTGTTTATGTATGTGTTTTCTTTTCAATAACAAAAAGTTTGTCAGAAAATATTCAAATTCGGGTGTTTTCAAAATGTTTATTTCAACGTATGCATCGACAAAATCTAGAGTTTTTGTAGCGAAATAATCGGTTAGAGATATATAGTACATGATTTTGAAAAGAAGTGTTGACTTTTCATTCAGTTATCCCGTTTTTCAATTATTTATTCAAAGTAAATGCAGCAAGTTGTTTGATTTTTTATTGTTTTGATACTAATTCTGACATTACAAGCCAAACAGGTAGACATCTATACTTGCAATTTTTTCAAAGTTGAACTACCTTCTCTTCATTGTACCATGGTTGTACCTTGTAATTATTGACCCAGGTTAGCTGTTTTGTTTATGACAAAATTTTTATTTTCGAAGTTAATTTAATAATAAACAGTAATGAATTAAAAACTAAAAAATTAAGTCTCCTGACTCTTAGGGCAGGCCCATGAGCTTAGAGGATAACGTAGCCGCTCAGAGCTCAGAGGATATCGTAGCCGCCACCCAACCTTAGTCAGTAATAAAACAAATATCAAACAACAAGAAAATCAATATATATATATATATATATATATATATATATATATATATATATATATATATATACATACATATATATATATATATATATATATATATATATATATATATATATATATATATATATATATATATATATATATATATTTATTTATTTTCGAAGTTAATTTAATAATAAACAGTAATGAATTAAAAACTAAAAAATTAAGTCTCCTGACTCTTAGGGCAGGCCCATGAGGATATCGTAGCCGGCGAGTATATATATATATACATATATATATATATATATAAGCTCATGGGCCTGCCCTAAGAGTCAGGAGACTTAATTTTTTAGTTTTTAATTCATTACTGTTTATTATTAAATTAACTTGGAAAATAAAAATTTTGTCATAAACAAAACAGCTAACCTGGGACAATAATTACAAGGTACAACCATGGTACAATGAAGAGAAGGTAGTTCAACTTTGAAAAAATTGCAAGTATAGATGTCTACCTGTTTGGCTTGTGATGTCAGAATTAGTATCAAAACAATAAAAAATCAAACAACTTGCTGCATTTACTTTGAATAAATAATTGAAAAACGGGATAACTGAATGAAAAGTCAACACTTCTTTTCAAAATCATGTACTATATATCTCTAACCGATTATTTCGCTACAAAAACTATAGATTTTGTCGATGCATACGTTGAAATAAACATTTTGAAAACACCCGAATTTGAATATTTTCTGACAAACTTTTTGTTATTGAAAAGAAAACACATACATAAACAAATAAAGATGACATATTAAGCCAAGAAAATAAAAAAATTAAAATCATATGGTATCATAGCCCTACCTTGATATCATTGTACCATGGGTACAACCCTGAAGCTAGAGTCTTGTAACTTTAAATTTACCAATAAGAAATGCAAAAAGTTGGTTTTCTATTTGGCAATTTTCTCCCAAATCTTTACTAGGATTCATCAAGCGCTGGTCTAAAGAGTTTGATGATCCTTACGTAACTAAAAGATTATTTGTTAGCTTGGTGCGTCCAGTATTAGAATATGGCTGTATATTGTGGAGTCCATTTTATAAATTTTACTCTGATAAAATTGAATCAGTACAAATTCAGTTTTTAATTTTCGCTTTACAAGGTTTAAAATGGAACGTTTTCGAACCTCTTCCTCCTTATGAGAGTCGGTTATTGTTAATTGACCTTCCATCACTTGAAATAAGACGTTTTATGTTAAGAGCATTATTTATCATTAAACTACTACGCGGTCTCATTGATTCTCCATTTCTTATAGGTGAAATATACCATAATGATTATTCTCGCAGAACTCGTAATTTCGAACCCTTAAAATTATCATTTGCGAGAACTAACTATGAGTTTAACAACCCTATGAGGTCACTTTGTGTTATTTATAACAGTTTATTTAACACTATTTGCTTTAGTAATCCATTACAAACAATAAAGAACTGTATTCTACATATATAATTTTATATTTGTTTAATGAGTATTCGTTAATTGTTTCATGTTTTCGTTCTTAATTCTCCAAACTCATTTTACGGAATCTTATCTACATCTCCCCAAGCGGAACTAGTAGAACTCGCCTTTGAGTAATAGTTGTAAACAGTAGATTGAAATCCTGTTATAAATTACTAAGCTGCTTGATCATCTGGCACTTGATCTACATTTCCCTTTGCGGTACAGTAGACACAGCCAATGAGCAGCGATTTTAAAAATCTGTACCTTGTTAACTTATGTTTACTAATCTGTGTGTGTCTTTTATTTTTATTATTTAATTCACTGGCTGATGTAGTTTCTGTAGCCGGTGTGAAACCATTGCTAACCCGCTTTAGTCCGAACTTTGGTGTGCACGCGATCTCTACGTATAGGGAGGTGGCTCCCTCGGTCGGCAGAGGCTGGTGTGAGAAGCGTGGGAACGAACGAAAAAAAAAAACAGCAAACCTGGTACAATAATTACAAGGTACAACCCTGAAGCTAGAGTCTTGTATCTTTAAATTTACCAATAAGAAATGCACAAAGGTGGTTTTCTATTTGGCAATTTTCTCCTAAATATTTTTATATAAAGGAAATCGCGAAAAACGGGAAATTTGAAAAAAATGTAAACATATGAAGCCTGACTTTACCTTCTTGATTCTACCATGAAAATTTTCGAAAATTCGAAAACAACAACAATAAAATACTGTGGTATTCCGAACAAACAAGCCAACACTGTTCTATGTTCTAAACATTAACCTCTTACAGCGTATTTTGGTACAGGATTTGAAGATGTTTCAGTACAAAGTCCAGATGGTGCATCTGCTGTTAGCTGCTGGTCGCCAATAGCATCTAACATACGCTTAATCACTACCAAGAAGATGCTTTTTCATAAAAATAATCATAAAATATACGCTTCTGGGGCATTAAAAATCCGGGAAAACAGAATCCCAACCTTCGTACAGACAACTGGCGTTTAGTCGGAGTAATGAGGCTGGAGTCTACCTTGACGTCAATTGATGCCGCTGGCCAGGATTACCTTCGGTTCTGGGTCCTGCAGGAGGGTGGTAGCGACTACTTAGCATCATGGAACCTTATATACAAAAATAAGGTGACTGGCCTGGGGAACGAACGGTACATTACCTACGTAGCCACAAACGAAGATAAGCTGAGAACGTGGTAGCGACTACTTAGCATCATGGAACCTTATATACAAAAATAAGGTGACTGGCCTGGGGAACGAACGGTACATTACCTACGTAGCCACAAACGAAGTACTTGCCTTACGAGTACCTCGACCCAAAGGGCCAAATAGTAGAAAAGCTGTTCGCCGAGGTGGGAAGCAAAGGCAGTCTCATCGCTGGTATTTAAGCGAGAAGAGAAACACGACCGCTTCTTTAGGGTGTTGATTCAATTCTAGTTTTTATTTAAAAATACGTTCCTTAAGTACTACTGAAACTAATATAACTTAACCTAATCGCAGGCACACAATTATTCGTTTCTATTCTAATATTGAATGGAGAACATTGCATGGCTGCTTGACATTTCACTAAGTGATCTTGCACATCTACTGACCGCATCGATATTTGTGCGTGTGGGTCATAACCTTTATTATCTTATACATTATCGTATGCGTCAGCGCACAAGAGATTGTACACATGTGTTGTTATATGGCGGCTGGGAAATATGTAATTTTAGAATATTTATTATTTATTGCTAGATTTTCCCAGCGCCTCAGCCGCATTCAAAAATATGTACAAATTATGAATGGGTCAGTAAGGATACCATTGCCAGAGGTGAGTCCATTTTTTATTTTATTCTTAGACATAATCTCAAAATATATAAAAGGGGAAATGAGGCTAATTTCCAGAACAAAGATAGGGAGGAGGTCATTGATCTTACCCTGACTAATGTGGATACTCTGGGACCACAAGAAGATCATTCATTAAAAACCTCATATAAATCCAAGGAAGGCCCGTTGAGAAAAATTTGAAGAGTATGTTACATTGAGACTGAGATCCACAGGTAATATACAGTTGACTGAGCCTCGAGCGTAGACGACTCTGTGAATTTCATAACAAAAGTCTTGCTTGAATGCTATGAAAAAAACTAACCGGTTTGGTTGTTTAAGCACCTAGCAGACATTAGGAAAGTAAGTAGGCGCTTGTATAACAGGGCCAACAAGACCAAACGTAGTACAGAGTGGGAAGCATATAAGTCGGCTTTCAATAAGTACCCAGTGTACTTTAGATTAAGAATGAAATCTTAACGGAAATTTTGTGTCTGCTTTACCGAGTCCGTAGAAGATGTCAATAAAGCTTCCAGGGTTCGCAAGGTCCTTTCAAAGGATCCTAAATCCATTAGATGCATAAAGCGGATCGACGGTACATGGACCGACTTTGCTCTAGAGACTCCCAATCTTTTGGCCAGCACTCGCTTTTCGAATAGCACAGAAACGACAAGTGATCAACAGTCAGATCGACTTCATCAGCACTGTGCAATCCCAAAATCATGTGGGCCATCGACACCTTCATACCTTTCAAATCACCGGGAACGGACGGTGTTATCCCCGCCATGCTATATCACCCATCGGTGGTCTTAGTACCGACTCCGGAAGTGATGTATAAGGCTTGTTTGCGTCTATCGCCCATTCCATCACTGTGGAAGGAGGTCACAGTCACTTATGTTTCCAAGGCAGGGAAACCAAGTCATGCTCTTCCAAAGACTACAGGCTTATCAGTCTTTCATATTTTCTATTGAAATCCCTAGAAAGACTTATGGATATAGATATTGGAAATGTACTTCCTATAACCTCGAAAAGCAATGCACAACACGCCAACACGAAAAGCAAATCTATTTAAACAGCACAACACGAAGTTGTGGGTTATATCGAGAAGAACCTGAATAGTTCATGTTTCACGTTGGTAGCCTCCGTCGACATCGAGGGGGCCTTTCATAATGTCACACTTGAAGCTATTCATAATTCTCTCATAGGCCTTGGTATACCGCTACTCCTCATTGAATGGATTGATGCAAGCAGTAGAATCATCAACTCAAAAATTTAGGTGGGCTCCGTCAAAAAATCGCCAATACTATGGCTGTTAATAGATCTGGAACAAAACGGAACTAAAGTCGAGGCTACCCTGAGAACTGCGACAGGGTGCCTCCACATGACACCAGTGGACCATCTACATGAGGAGGCGAAAGTCCTTCCCTTACGTCAGGAAGGACATACATGATCTAGAGAGGGAGGTCCAGCGCTACAAGAGAGAACCTCTAGATCAAGAAGCCTATCAGGCAGGTCTGAGTGGCATTCACACCGATGCAGTCGCGGATGCTATTAGCAGTTTTAAAGTGAATGCCGTCCTCGGAGTCCACCCCCCATCCATTGCAGCTGAAGAACGTCAGCTGCCTAGAAAAACCAGGGTAGTTTTGGCGCAATTACGTTCAGGATGGTGTAGTCGTCTCAATTCGTATTGGGCACGAATTGATGAAGATGTGCGTGACGCCTGCCCGGCGTGCGATACAGGCCCGCACAATACGCTACACTCCAGAAGATCTCTGGCTACAGCCCCTTAAAGTAGCCGAATTTCTAAACCTGGAGCTGGAACCAGATTAGCAGAACGCAAACACATACATGTACTACTGCTACAACAACAACAGCCAGAAACTATTTTTGGCCAGGTATTGATAAGGCTAAAAAATTGTGACAAGACACATTGCCATTGCGTTAGAATAACAGGAGCCAGGAATTGTGAAATCGAAAGGTTGTATCCAATTCAGGCATCTGGTCTAATGTGACCTTGAATTGGTAGTCGTATAAGTATAACATGTGTAAAATATATTTTCCCCATAATATTTGTTGATCAAACTGTGGAGAAGTTTATCTGACCGAGAGAAATAGAGAGAGAGTGAAATAGAGACATAAAAAATGGAGTTTCGAGTACGATTTATTTTGGAGAAGGGAAATAAAAGGCTAGATGTTGTAAAAAGATGCGTATTGTAAAGCATGTATGATATATTAATATATGTATATATATATATATATATATATATATATATATATATATATATATATATATATATATATACATATATATGTATAAATATATATATATATATATATATATATATATATATATATATATACATATATATATATATATATATATATATATATATATATATATCGAAGTAAATATTTTTGAGTCATTTCTCAAAGTATCATAAGTATTGCATATTCTGTGAGGGGAGATTGTAATTAGGAGCGGTGGTTTCATTCCTCTTCTTTAGCTCAGGGAGCTCAGCTGTTTTGATATTAAATTGTGGATTTTCCCGTACCCGGTAGCTTGTAGGCTTTTTTGTGGCTAATCTAGATTTTGTTAAGTGGATATATACATCCTCTGTAGTTTGCAGTATATATATATATATATATATATATATATATATATATATATATATATATATATATATATATATATTTATTTATTTATATATATATATATATATATATATATATATATATATATATATATATATATATATATATATATATATATATATATATATATATATATATATATATATATATATATATATATATATAGAAAATTATTTTGAAAATAAATCTTGCCCTACTATTCAGTTTGGTGTTCTTTGTTAATAAATTCAAAAATATCAAATAAACAAAGCCACTTAATGCATTTGTTTGTTCATTAAACATTCTGTTCTTAATAAATGTTCAAATAAATGTTTGACCAAAAAAAAAAAAAGAGGAAAATAATTGATCATATGTCTTCACATATAGAAACTATTCTTAAATTTTTGTTTCCTAGCATAGCAGAAGAATACAGGTAGTCGCATCGACACAGCTGCTGGGACAATGAACTGTCAACCCGATCTTGAAATTGAAAATTTTGAACGAAGAATTATTGAAATTTGTAAAAATATTTGAAAATATATTTCATAACAACCTCCCATTGGAGTCGTATAAGAAAACTTATAAAAATGTACTTAATTTGGATAAAAAAAAAAAAAAAAAAAAAAACAAAAAAATTAAAATTTTGACAAATCAATGTACTAAAGCATTGATGCATCTTCCTGTATTCTTCTTCCGCGTTTCCTAGCAAATAATTTTTTCCCAAAAAATCGGCTGTTCTTGTGTTTGCCGGCAAAAAATATTAGGTGGTCAGATTGTGACAAAGAAATATTTGCTATTTTTAGTCAAATATTTGCCCAATTGACCTTACCTTAATAATGGTAGACGCATCGACACAGCACAGACACAATGATCTGCCGAACAGATTTTGGAATTAAAAATGTTGAATGATAAATTATTTACATTTGTAAAAATTGGAGAAAAACGCGAATTATAATAAAGTCCGATTTTTTTTATTGTTTAATTTATTGAATCTTTCATATATTTAATGAAAATAACAATAAGGTTTCATATCTTATATACTAATATTTTTATAGGGAGGTTGTCAATACATTCACCCCATATTTTTTTCATGCTTTAATTATTATTGTTTTTTTATGATATAGATGTGTGTTATTTTGTGGGCTTGTGGATACAGTTATATCCGTGAATTGATTGAGAAGGTAGTTAAGATTAGTTTAGATACAGATATATCTAAGTGAATCGCGGACTACAGAAATAGTCTTTCGGATATAATGTTGCTTTGTTTAGATACAGTTATATCTAATCATCCCGCGGACTACAGTAATAGTCTTATCGATTTCTTCGCAGAAGCAGCTTCCAATTTAGCATACTAATACCTGTAGAAGTATAACAGTGGGCGACGTTCAATTGGCCAGACAAGAGCTGAAAATAATGAGAAATTAAGACAAAAAAATAAATAAACTATATGATAGAAAGAGTGTCACGTCTGCGCAGTCTATCGTGTCCTCCGAATAGTAGGAGTTGGCGGGCCAAGCTATTTGGGTGCTCGGATAGTTTGTTTAAGTACTTACGGCAAAGCTTCTTTATTTCTTCTTTAACAGTAAGTATATTTAGGTCCTTGTGGATGTTTGCGTTCCTTATGTACCATGGTGCACCTGAAATAGATCGAAGAATATTCGACTGTCTTCTTTGTAGTTTACTTACGTTAGAGGCACTAGCTGTGCCCAATAGCTGTATGCCATACGTCCAAATTGGCTTTATTACAGTCTTATATAATAGGACTTTGTATTCTAATTTAATAGATGAACGTATACCAATTAACCTCTCAAGATTGGCCTTTTTTAGTTTAATTTGCGTGATTTTTGCATCGATGTGTTGCTTCCATGTAAGTCTTCGGTCCAGGTGCATTCCGAGATATTTTACGGTATCTTTCTGTGGAACTTGAGTATTAAAGATTTTTATCGTGGGGCAAAGTTCACGTCTTAGAGCAAAAGTAACATGTATGCACTTGCTTGCATTTACCGATATTCTCCATTTTGTCAGCCAATTTTCGAGAAGATATACATGGTATTGTAGTTTTTCCGACGCAATCAGAGGATCCTTGTGTATGCTAATGAAAGCAGTATCATCAGCAAACGTTGAGGTTAGAGTTTCATTGGTTGTGGGCATATCGGCAGTAAATAACACGTACAGAATTGGTCCTAAGATACTACCCTGTGGGACGCCAGCCAATATTTTTCTCGAATTTGAAAGTATGTCTTTCGATTTAACAACAAACGTACGATTTGACAAATAACTACAAAAAAGTTTATGGGTGTTTTTAGGTAGAGTTTCACAAATTTTGTATAGAATTCCAAGATGCCAGACTCTGTCAAACGCTTGGGAAATGTCTAAAAATAGCGCAGAGCAGTACTCCTTCCTTTCGAATGCCATTCTAATGTTTGTGACTATGCGGTGCACTTGCTCAATAGTACTGTGGTTCTTACGGAAGCCGAATTGGTGGTCGGGGATAATATTGCTATTTGTAATATGGGGAGTTAACTTCCTTAGTAATGTTGTTTCGATAGATAGAAGACTGATGGGTCTATACGATTTTACCTGCGTTGGATCTTTTCCAGGTTTCGGAATCATTACTATTTCAGATTCTTTCCATACAGACGGGAAGTACCCTACTCGAAGAATGCTGTTGGGGTAAATACAGATTCAAGATGTTCGGCAAATGCGTTTACTTTTTCTTCTGTAGATCTTGCCCAAGTCCCATTTTCTAGGCGAATTGGAGATTCGTGGGCGATAGGTCTTCTCAAGTTTTTTGTGGCTTTCCATAAGCTGTAGTCAGTTCTCTCTGTGGGATCCAGGTTATTTAGGAATATTTTTAATCTGAGTTCTTATTGTAAGAGTTTTTCACATTCTTTTAGTTTTTCCCGAAACCTAGGTGATCGGTGCTTCTGCCATTCTCTTCTGGCCTTCCTTTTATCAGACACGAGTTTTCGAATGGTCGATGGATTATAGGAATTATTTTCTAGTTTTGAAAATTTAGTGGGAGTGGCAACATTGACAGCGGTGTTGACTATCGAAGTAAATATTTTAACTGCATTGTCAATTTCTTCTCCGGACTTTAGAGGAGTGTTAGAATTCACATGTGTACTGACATATTTTTTGTACTTCATCCAGTCTGTATATTTATTTGGTAGATAATCCGGGGAAGTTGCGAGTTGAACATCATTTAATGTTATTATAGTTGGGGAATGGTCTGACGACAAGTCAAACGAGGGTACCACGGACATTTGTTTCCTCTTAATATTCTTTGTTACCGCAAAGTCAATTAAGTCAGGACGTTTTTGCAGGTCTGAAGGCCAGTAAGTAGGCTGGCCAGTAGATAACACGTCCAGTTTAGCGGACGAAATGGAGTTTAAAAGCTGTCTACCTCTGGGTGTAATAAGTCTAGATCCCCAGAAGGTGTGTTTGGCATTATAATCTCCAGCTGCAATGAATCTACTACCAAGAGATGAGAAAAAGTGTGCGAATTCATCTTTGCTTATACTATGTCTCGGAGGACAATATATTGCAGATATAGCTGTATTCGTTGAAGATAGTGCAACTGTTGTAGCTTGTAGGTGGTCAAACTTATATTCTGGCATGGGGTAATGCTGAATTTTATTAGAAAATATCACCGCAGTGCCACCGCAAGCTCTCCCACTAGGATGTTTTGTGTCGTATGTACTGTAACCGTTTATTCTAAAACAGTTTCTAGAAGTGAAATGAGTTTCAGATACCAGTAAAATGTGTATGTTGAGTGAGTGAATAAAGTTTTCGACCTCGTGTTTATGTTGGCTTAAGCCGTTTGCGTTCCAAAAACAGATTCGAATTTTATCTATTTTTGTTTTAAAACTATTTGCATAATCATAGACTGATTTCTCACAATATCTTGCATCATGCTTTGCATACTTGTCATAAAAGAATTCATGGTGACGATTAGTTTTTCGATAGATGATTCTATATTTGAATTTTTATAGTTGGGTGAGTCATTTCTCAAAGTATCATAAGTATTGCATATTCTGTGAGGGGAGATTGTAATTAGGAGCGGTGGTTTCATTCCTCTTGTTTAGCTCAGGGAGCTCAGCTGTTTTGATATTAAATTGTGGATTTTCCCGTACCCGGTAGCTTGTAGGCTTTTTTGTGGCTAATCTAGATTTTGTTAAGTGGATATATACATCCTCTGTAGTTTGCAGTATGATTTCCACCGCAATTGCTGCACTTTTTGACGCTTGGGTCAGCTTTGGGATGTGGACATTCCGATGATTTATGGAGGTCACCACAAGTAACACAAACCGATAGCAATTTACAATACGTTTTGGTATGCCCATACTCTTGGCAGTTTGTACATTGAGGTTGGCCTTTTCTTTTTTGAGGTTCTCCAATTTTCACACCGCGATTACAAAGAAGCCTAAGGCTATAAATTGGATGAAATTGTCCCTTTTTCTTTAGTTGCGAAGATTCGTATGTTAGTTCTACTTTAAACATAGGTTGCGGAATTTTATGTTTATTGAAAATGTTGATGATAGACTTTGTTTCAAATCCTTCTGCTGCGAGAGCATCTTTTATGTCCTCTATGGGTGTAGAACTATGAAGCCCTTTAATGACGACGACTAGTCCTTTTGAGCTCTTAATCTGATAGGTGTAATAATTCTTCTTCTCAGAATCCAGAGCACGAACTAGGTCCTTATAATGCGACTCAGTATAAGTTTGTATTTTCGTCTCTTGGAGATTTCCTCTCTTAAGAGATACCACGTGAAAATTAGGTTTACCCAATATTTGGGAGAGTTCACAAGATCGTTTGTAGTTTCTTCGCGAAGATATAGTGTGGGAGGTTTTTGGGATCTAACCGGTTGTATCATTTCATCAGTCTCGTTATTCGAGCCGAGAAATAAGAATCTTTTGTTGCGGTCATTGTTTATAGACTTTTGGGTTTTAGCTTTTGGTTCCTTGGTTGGAGTTCTAGAACTAGCCTTACGCTTTGTTACTAAGACATATTGGTCCATGCCTGGAGGAACTATGTTTTGCTTCTTGTTTTTTTCAAGAGACGCATGCTTACTTGAAGCGATAGTTTCTTGATGTACAATCGCACCTTTATAGAATTTATTTTGGGCGTGTTTACATTGTTTTGTTTATATGACATTTCTGTTGTTTCGTTGGGAGTGGTCTCACCTGGCAAGTTTTTGTCATGAATAACTCTCAGCGATGCCGATTTAGAACGGCTTTGGGGTTAGCTGTAAGATACCAGCTTTCGTGGCGTTTTGGCGCGGTTGAGCTGAAATCTGTCGACGTCAACTTAAGGTATACGTTTTGCCCGTTCTCACTTACATTTCTCTCTTCCGTATGAGAGAGTGACATACACTTGTTGTTGTTAGCACTATAACAAACCGATTTATGTGCTTGGGGAAAAAGAGGATAAAGTAGAAAAAAAACTATTTTGCAAAAATTCTTAATAAAAAGGATTTTTTAGCAGGTTTTTTTTAGGTTATATTTCCTGAGATTATTTAATAGCGCACTGTTTGCTTTCATATTATTTATTTTGCTTTGCTTGTGAAAAAACATCTTTCATTAGCAACGAAAAATAAAACGCGTCCGTACTTAACGCCGGCTATTTAAGTCCGAATGACGTATATTAAGAAAACATATAAAATTCTACTTATATTTCAAAATAAATTTAAAATTCCCAAGCGTTGTTGCGTCTACCTGTAATCTTCTACCATGCTAATGAATATATAGACAACGGAGTGTTAGTTTTTTTTTTTTTTTTTTTATACTTGTGGCACCAAGCCAGCTGATTGTGCCAGTCGATCTACTCGGCTTCGGGACATTTCATTGTTTTCCAGGAATTTCACTTGATTGTTCCCGCGGTATACATTTATGGCTTAACTCTAGTTTAGTAAAAACTCTTCAATTTTTTCCAGTGGTAGGTATTTTTATCCTGATCCCGGGAAACTATTTTTTTCTTGGGGGATGAACCTGGGACTCCAGATTTTTGACCCGGAAGTCCGGATTCAAGACCCCGATCCAATTACCCGATATAGGCAATAGAGATATCGTTGGAAAGCTTGGTTAGAATCGGGTTATGCGGACGGAAAACACAATATCTCTGGACCCGAAAAAGGTATTAGCACAAATTGTAGCATTTTGGAAACAATTTTGTTGACCCCCATAATGTGCCCTTTTTTGACTTTTTGGGGTTTTCATAAAAAATACGGGTCCAAACAATCGATATAACTATAACTTCCGAACCATGACAACTTACCCCTTCATGTGACCACTTGTTGGATAGGTATTTCCATAAGCTTTCGATATCCATATTGTCTATATCGGGTAAGTGGATACGGGTCAAGGCGGAGTCTTGATGCCGGACTTTCGGGTCAAAAATCTGGGGACCCGGGTCCGTCCCCGGGATCAGGGTAAAAATACCTACCTCTGGAAAAAGTTTCGAAAAAATCGAAGAGTTTTTACTAAACTAGAGTTGATCCACATTTATATTTAATTATGGAAAAAATTCCCAGTCAAATTGTTGCGAAGTGCTGTAGGAGTAAAACTATTTTTTGAGTGGAGGGACCTTTGGTGGAGGCAATTTCTCCTACGGAGCGGCCACAAAGGTCTATTGCCAGCTATTTCGAATAGGTGGTGTTTCCACCAACAATACTTTTCCTCAACTGTTGACGATAAACCAATGCATTCCAATAGCAGCATCATTGACCTGAAATAGAAACAATATTATTTTTGGAAAATTTCAAAGAAAACATTAGAACGATCTAATAGTTGATTGAAAGTATTCTTTTGTCCTTTGTTTGTATTACACCATTCGTTCTTTGACAAGGAAAAAAGCCTGCGTTGCCAAGTATATTTCTATAAGGATTATGGTGTTATCGGACCATCGAGTGGTGTAGCCATACACTCATGGTAGAATCAAGGAGGTAAACTCATGCAATCATATTTTTAAAATTTTTTTCAAAAATTATTCATTTGACAACATCTAATTGTCAAAATTTTTATTTATAAATCCATTGTACATACACAAAAACAGAGATGGGAACCTGTTTTTTGAAGAGAAATGTGAGAAGGTAAATTGCAGAAAATGCAGAGATGGGTATGCTTTTTTGAAATGACTTTACCTTCTTAATTTTGCCAGGCATACCCTCTTACACTCCTACTAAAAATTATATATCCCAGCAGTCCGCTGGCCATTGCAATTTAATACCCCTCCAAATGTATGCTATTTTGTCAACAAGAAAAAATGAAATAACAGCCTTTAATAGCATGCAGCTTGCATCCGATTAAGATGAGTCGTATTGCTATTACATTGTGAAACAAAATCCATATTAGAATTTAAGAACAAAACAAAATATAATAAAATGTGTCCATCGCACTTCAGCTGAATCGGATGTCTCCGTATTATTTTGTAAAGTTTTTTTGTTTGTTGTTGCAGCTGGTGTTGTACCGTTATTCATTGTTGATACTTCTTTATTTGTTAAAGCAAAATTTCATTCTGTGAAGTATTTTTGAAAGGCAACTTGTGAATATAAAACAATAAATTAATAAAATAAGAGTATAGTAAGTGTTGTGTGTTAAATAAGTTTAAAAAAATGTCAGGATTCAGTAAGAGAAATTAAATAAATTGGAAGACGATAATTTAAAAAGAAATGCACAGTTGAGAACGGTCTGTTTGGAAAACAATAATATTGTATTTAATGAACAGATTCAATACAACGATCAGGACGATTTGTTTCAACAGTCAACTTGTGTGACCATTGCTGCAGAAAATACGGGGGGATTAACTTGCAAATTGTCGTCCTGTAATTAGAAACACCTACCAGGTAAAACATGTTGCTATGAACTTTTAGATATTTTAAGGTCGGAAGGCTTGGACGTTCCAGCATCAATAGTTTTGTGAAAACGAATAATATGCTTACAAGGACTGTTACACCGGGTACGTATCTGCATGTTGGTATTATATCAGAAAAAACTTACCATGCATGGTACAATGAAGAGAAGGTAGGTCAACTTTGAAAAAATTGCAAGTATAGAGGTCTACCTGTTTGGCTTGTAATGTCAGAATTAGTATCAAAACAATAAAAAATCAAACAACTTGTTGCATTTGTTTTGAATAAATAATTGAAAAACGCGATAACTGAATGAAAGGACAAAACTTCTTTTCAAAATCATGTACTACATATCTCTATAGGATTATTTCGCTACAAAAACTCTAGATTTTGTAGATGCATAAGTTGAAATAAACATTTTGAAAACACCCGAATTTGAATATTTTCTGAACAATTTTTTTATTATTGAAAAGAAAACACATACATAAACAAATAAAGATGACATATTAAGCCAAGAAAATAAAAAAATTTAAATCATATGGTAGTTCTGCCCTACCTTGAATTCATTGTACCATGTTACCATGTATTTAATGGATTTGGGCGTATGTAAAAAAAATTTAAATTGCTGGGTTAATAAAAATATTTGAATTTTATTTATTTATTATTATCAACTTTTTTAGGCATAATTTTTTTATTTTAATAAGAATATTTTGTTTTTGAAAACACTTTTCTCTAATAAAAATATTTTTATAAAACACAGCTGAAATTTAAGTTCCACAACCTAATGTAAATACAACCTTCGCTTACATCGTCGATAGATTTCCAACCCATCCAGCCTTCGCTTACAATGTCCGTAGATTTCAGACCCATCCAACATTCGCTTAAATTGTCGGTAGATTACGGACTCGCCTGACGGCCTAGACCATCACTGTGTAAATGTAAGTAGAAATTGTAAACAGGTTTTGGATGTGGTCTCAGATGGAAGATTTATGTGCTGGGATGCTCTTAATATCGAGAGTGAACAATTTTTTTAGTAAAACTTTTATTCAAAAGGAACAAGTATTGTGAATTATTATTAAACCAATACTACAATGAACCTATCACAATATGTCGAATAGTTGAAATCTGTCATCTTCCTCTCCAGAACCTATAGAAGAGAGTGGTTTGTATGGAAAGAGAAGTAAGTTGCATTAACCCTTTAGTGAATTTATAAAAATATATTCATGAGTTGAATAGCACAGTTAAGCGCATTAATATTTAGATTGTGTATTGTTTATCAGTAAAGTTAGTAAAATGCTAGTGCAAAGAGTGAGAAAAAATGGTTAAGGTTGGTTTATTCTAATTACTTAGGTAACGATTACATAATTACATAGTCTTCGAACTTTAAAAGGCATATGAAACCTAGTTCGTTGACGCTTAGCGTAACTAGTGGATATTATGTCACTGATGACTTTGTGAAAAATCCAATCTAAAGGAAATTTAATTACGAATACATATCATAATAATCAGCCCGCTGCCATCTATGGGCGTAATCAATAATCCTACGAAGTTTACCACCCGTCAAACGCTCGGCACCAATATTTGCCCAAGACACCAACATTTTTGGGTTGGATAAATTAGCCTGATCAAGGGTATAACAGTTTGTATTCCCGGATAACAGTCAACTCTAACTAAATGCAACTGTTTGCTTTGCAAGAAAGATAAATATAATAAAAAATCATCATTTTTGGTCGAGAAGAAGTATTATTGGATTTTTTTGTTTTCATATATGTTTATGTGTGTTTTTTATTTGAAATGTTGTTTCTGTTTCTCTACTTTTCCCTATGATTTGATCCACGTTTTAATAGATTTGATATTATACGGTTTCAGATTAGAAACCACAATTGCACTGTCAAGTACTATATGGTGATGCCAGGCCATAGAATATTGTGGTTTCTAATAGACCCACCCCGCCTTCAAAATATTAAAAAAAATGTTATTTAGTTAAACTCTTCCGGCAAAAAAGAAAATACATTTCGATTTTTCTTTGTTTGATATTTATTTACCTTTCTTTCTGTTTGATATTTATTTTATTATTGACTAAGGTTGGGTGGCGGTTACGTTATCCTCTGAGGCAGGAAAAAGGGGGTGTTAATGGATTATGCTTTGATGTAAAGTTGTGTTGAAAAATTTAAAAATGTTCCAGAGTATTGCTTGCGTTCCTCAGCTAAGCTCATGGGGTCAGCCCTAAGAGAGTCAGCAGACTTAATTTTTAATCTTTAATTCATTACTGTTTATTAACTCCTAAAATAAAAGTTGTATCATAAACAAAACAGCAAACCTGGTACAGTAATTACAAGCTACAGGCCTGAAGCTAGAATCTCGTAACTTTAAATTTACCAATAAGAAATGCAACAAGTTGGTTTTTTTATTTGGCAATTTTCTCCCAATTATTTTTATATAAAGGAAATCGCGAAAACGGGCAATTTTTTCGTATAAGATAACGGCCCTTGTAAGCCATCATCCACACCAAATATGCCTGATGAGCCGCTTAACCAACGGCGAAACGCGTCGCATAGTGGTGAGTGTGTGATAGTGTCTATCTGGCTTTCCTTTTCACTGCAAATTTCAGATCATTAAGCTCGTCTCGAAAGAGAAAACAAACAATAAATCATAAAACATATGATCTTCGCCTTAACAAGGCAAAACTCAAAAATTCAGCCGAGCCTGGCTGTGGGATTTGAACCGCGGACCTCGGTGTGCAGCCAACTAGAAGTTGCCGTCTCTACGTTCAGAGCCATTAACCCGTCTTCCTAAAGCAGCACTAAAACAAGTGTATGCATTGGAAGCAATGTAGTTGTTGTGGACAAAAAATCCATCACTACAAAAACAAAACTTTGCTGTGAAAAAAGATCTGCCAATAGAACTTGAGTCGAACCTGGAGAGTTTCTAGTGTATAATTCGCATATGCTAATTTGCAATAAGTTCGAAATATATACTACTTTCCAGAGAACGGCCCTTGTAAGCCATCATCCACACCAAATATGCCTGATGAGCCGCTTAACCAACGGCGAAACGCGTCGCATAGTGGTGAGTGTGTGATAGTGTCTATCTGGCTTTCCTTTTCACTGCAAATTTCAGATCATTAAGCTCGTCTCGAAAGAGAAAACAAACAATAAAAAAATCTACTTATATTTCAAAATAAATTTAAAATTCCCAAGCGTTGTTGCGTCTACCTGTAATCTTCTACCATGCTAATGAATATATAGACAACGGAGTGTTAGTTTTGTTTTTTTTTTTTTTTTATACATGTGGCACCAAGCCAGCTGATTGTGCCAGTCGATCTACTCGGCTTCGGGACATTTCATTGTTTTCCAGGAATTTCACTTAATTGTTCCCGCGGTATACATTTATATTTAATTATGGAAAAAATTCCCACTGTCAAATTGTTGCGAAGTGCTGTAGGAGTAAAACTAATTTTTGAGTGGAAGGACCTCTGGTGGAGGCAATTTCTCCTACGCAGCGGCCACAAAGTCAGCGGAAGCTAATGCAGGCACCCCGAAGGGCAGACAGCAGCGATGTCTGTAATGGACTGCGGTACTCACAATAACAATAATTTTGCATCAAATAGCGAGTGGTAATTGCAGTGGATAACCAAATGAAAAGGTCTATTGCCAGCTATTTTGAATCGGTGGTTTTTCCAACCAACAATACTTTTCCTCAACTGTTGACGATAAACTAATGCATTCCAATAGCAGCATTTTTTTTTTTTTTTTGTACTTCTACGTCGTTAAGTATGTTGGTGGTTAGAACACTTTCGTGCCCATTCACCATGACCGGTTATTGGTTGCTTGAAAAGTATCAGTACTCTTTTATTTTCGTTTTCGTTTTGTTTACAGTATATGTGTGTTTACAGAATGTAGTGATATGAATGGAATACATAAGAAATCAAAACAAAACAAAAAAATCAAAACTAAAAGAAAAAAATAAAGAACTGTAAGCAAATATGATGATTATTTACAAATAAAAGTCAAACTTAAATTTTGCAAAGTGCAATAAATTTGATTAATTTATCTATATTTTGTTGGTTTTTGGACATCAGGATTTCCGGTAAGTTATTAAATTTCTTGAACAAATCAAAATCATTCCTATGATTTTGATGCTTTTTGCAGAAAAAAATTATGTGTTTTTCATCTTCAATTTCGTTGCAAGTTTCACAAAGATTTGAGTCAGCAATTCCAATCCTGTGGAAATATTTTTTGGTGTAAGTATGACCAGTGAGCAATCGATTAACAATCTTTATGTTTTCAGGTTTCATGTTTGATGAAAAGAACCAGGGCTGTTTAGCAGGCGCCGGGAGGAATTGTTAGAAGTAAGTTCCTTTAGTCCGTGAGATGTCCTTGTAATTTTCTATAAACTCATTCCACAGGAGTGACTCAATGCGTTTCGACGCATCTGTGACCGACAGACAGAAGTTGATTGGTGTACCAACATTTGCTGCATGCTTCGCAAAATAATCGGCTGTTTCATTGATTGGTATACCGACATGGGAAGGTGTCCAAACAAACGAGATTTTATTTAAATGCGAATTAACTATTTTGTTTAGAATATTGTACACAGTAAAATTGTGAGATGTGTTGTTTTTAAGCAGAAGACAAGCATTTTTGCTGTCTGTAAATAAAGCAGCTGTGCTGACACCGTCTTCGATCATCAAATCAACTGCCTTTTCAATTGCACATAGTTCACCAGTAAGAGAAGAAAGTTTTTCATTAATTTTGAAAACAAAATTTTGATTAGCAGATATATTGCAGACAGCGCAGCCTGTGTTGTTGTTAAAAACAGCAGCATCCGTCGCCCAAATAGAAACGCCTTCGGATCTGAAGGCGTTAATTAATTCGTAGTAGTGTGCTTTGAAATATTCTGTTGGTGTATTGTTTTTGGTAGTATTAAATATATCCAGCATGAAATCTACCTTGTTGGTCGGATGTTGATTGTAACCAATTTTGAGATTTTCAAAAATTGTGCGAAACTTTGTATAGACATATCCAAGACTAGTTTTTCTTGAGATATTTGAGGTGAAGTATTCATACAGAGAAGAGTTGTATATTTTAAGTCTTATCAATTCTTTAGCCGCCAAATGTTGAGCTCTTAAATCTGTTGGTAGCATACCAGCAAGAGCGTATTTGGAGTGGAAGGCACCAGTTTGGAGTGGAAGGCACCAGTCCCAATTTTTTTCTTAACAACTGATTTTGAAAGCTTGTTAGCTTCTTGTTTATATACATTGGTCTGTGAGCCATCGATGAGATTGCATATTCGGTCTTTGAAAAGATAAGTGATTTTGACAGGTTTATAGCTTTTGCGGGATGAATTCCACTTTTTGGACCCGTGACCATTTTTAAAGCATTAACAGTATTTTTGCAGGATATCATCACCTCTTCGTAGTGCTCCTTGAGAGATAGACTGTTTTTAATATGTCTCCCTAAAAATTTGATGGACTTAACAACATTTACTTGGACTCCATTTAGTAAAATGTTGGGATTTCTCCGACCTCCTTTAGCCACGTATATTACTGAAGTTTTCTCAACATTGACGTCAAGGTTTAGTTTTTTTAATAGGGATACCATGTTATTGGTTTTGATTTGTAAAATATTGTTGGCACTATCAAAGTCATGGCTTGCCACAAGTAAAATAAAATCATCCGCATATTGGAAAATGTTTGTGTTTTCATCAGCTAAACCATGGAGGCCTATTGTGTATAGGTTGAATAGTGTTGGGCTTAAACAACTGCCTTGAGGGATCAGAGAAAATTGATTATCCATAATCTTATTTGGAGTGGAATGTTTATTTCTATTAAAATCATCTTCAGGTAATTTATATCGACACACTCATAGGCTTTCGATACATCCATCGAGAGAACAATCACCTTGTCATTTTTTTCTTTGGAGGTGTTTATTGTGTGTAGTATGTCATTAATGCATGTTGAAGTTGACACATGTTTGCGGTATGCATAAGATCTAGGTGGAAGAATATTATGTTCATCTAGAAAATCATTGAGCCTTTGTTTGACCATGAGGTTTAAAATCTTTGCCAGTACAGATATTAAAGCAATTGGCCGAAAATTTGTGCAGATGTCTAAATTTTTTCCTTTTTTCGGTATGGAAACAATTTTTATTCTCCTCCATTCTTCAAAAAACTCACAGTTTTTCCATTGATTATTAAAAGAATTCAAAAGGTGCTGCTTACTATCTTGGGATAGTTTATTAACCATTTCATAAGTGATTCCATCCAGACCAGCTGCAGATGGTTTAGTTTTTTGCTGTAGAACATTGTCTAGTTCTTCCATGGAGAAATTTGCAGGTTGATTGTTATAAATTTAAATGGATATAGTTTGTCTGTTGTTGGGAACCTGTTCACTCAAATGACGTAAGAAGGCTTCGTTGTTGTCAGTGTTCCATTTAGAAGCAAATTGGGGTTCGAAAACCGATTTACAGCTCTTTACATAACGGAAAAGCGATTTTGAATTAGATAATTGGCTTAAATCTGACAGTTTACGACGTTTGTCGCGATTTTTGACACATTTTACGGCTTTTTTGAATTTAGATATAGCGTTGATTGCACTTAGGGCATTTTCAGTGGTTTTGTATCTATCAAATTTCTGTTCTGCGGCCTCTTTTTGACGTAAGAGTATGGTAATGTCATTATTCCACCATGTTTGAAATTTTGTTTCAGCAGTAATGAGAAAAGTTGAATTCTTTATTGTTGATTTTAGCTCCGATTGAATATCATTCATATTGGAATCAATTTTTAGATTTGATAAGTTTTTGAAGAGATGTTTTTTTGCTAGGAAGTACTGTTGCTTTGATGTAAAATTATCTATGTTAATAAGGATTGGTCTGTGGTGGCTTCCTCCTATGCTTGTATTTTTTACATTCCAATTAAAGTTTGAAGACATATTTGTGAAGGTAAGATCTAACACAGAACCGAAAGAATTGTCAAATAGATTCTTTTTAAAGGTTGCTGAGCCATCATTAACACAACGAAATGCCGAACTGTCCATCAAGGTTTGCACAGTGGATCCTCGAACTGTGTCAAAAAAGCTTTACATCTTGCATTAAAATCCCCGCCAATAATGACATTTGGTTTTCCATTTAGAAAGATTAAAAGTTTTGATTCTTCAGTTTTTAAAACATTGACTTTTACAGAATGCGGAAAGTATACTGAGACAATCGTTAAATTTTGAGACAGGTTTGTAGTTTGACATATTAAGATGTCTAAATTCGATGCAAACGGTAATTTTTTCATTTTAATAGTTTTTTTGTGCAGGATGGCAACGCCACCATAATTGTCGATTCTTTTTTTGCAGAATAATTCATAATTGTTTACGTAAGATGATGATGCATTTTCATCTACATTAAAAATTTCGCTTAAGATGCATATATCGACAGAAAATTTTTTTAAGTAAAGTTCTAGATAATTTTTATTTTTATTCAAACTTTGTATGTTGTGCTGTAAGATTATCATGTTCGGTTTGGTTAGAACTGGAAGGTCCATCTATTGCTGGTGCTTTTAAGGCATTTGAAAAACTGTCTAAGATCTGTAATCCTTCTGTACACTTGGCATTGGTTAATGCGGCAGCCATTTGTTGAGTGAAAGTGGATAATATTTTTTCATACTCAGAAACTTTGAAAAAATTTGAGAATTCAAAGGATGGTTTAGAGGGTACAATCGTTTCCTGTTCAGCTGTAATATGTGCTCTACGAGGTATTGATGCTGCTACTTTATTGTAATTGACTTTAGTTCTCCTTCTGTTGAGTTCATCATTGAAGGAAGTAACTGGTCTTCTGCTTGTTTTAGAAATTTGGGGAAATTGATTTTCATAATTTGGTTCATCCAAGATTTCAAAGTAATTGTTGAAACTTTAGGGATACATTCTTTCCTTGAAAGGTTGGTGATTGCCATAGCCTCCAGAATATTTTTTTCATTACTGTATCTTTTGCATTTTTTGACATCCATGGCATTGTGATCTTCCATGTTGCATAGTATACATCTGGGTAGAGTACAGTATGTTTTGCATTTAATTGTCGACAAACATGTATCACATTTTGGCTCTGTGCAGTTTATGGGACATTCAATGTTTATCCCGCAAAGAAGGCATCTTTTTTTGGCTCTACATTTTACGGCTATATGACCTAAACGACCGCAATTTTTACATAAGCGTACAAGTGGAATATATAAATCCGTCTCCACTATAGAGTTGAACATTTTAAGTTCTTTTACAACGTAGTCCGCTACAATACCTACTTTAATGGTTTGCGACGGCACATACTGACCATTTTCATTTTTGTATTTGAAACGATATACTGATACAGCTTTGAAATCATTGTCGCTGCTGTTGATTTGATCATATATATTTTGCCAGTGAATTCTACTGGTACGGATTTAATAACATAAAATTTTTGTACAAATCTATCTGGGATAAAAGCATTCAAACCAATAGATTTTACATTTGGATCCAAAACAAAATTATTTGCCGAGTTATAATTGTTGAAGCTCAGGCGGAAGGTTTTATATGCAATATTCTTTGATACAAAATGAGCATTTATGTTGGCACTGGCTAATTTGGCATACAAATGTAATTCTGAGTTCTTTCTTCTAGGGCAAATGGGCTCATCAGAAGTAAGAAGTACATAATATGGACCTGGATGGGCTGGGCTGTAAAGAATTGTTTGGTTTTCATAGTTATCATAGCTGTAAATATCTGTTTTGTTTGTATTTTTGGGTATATTGGATGGATTGGAGGGATTGTTATTGTTGGAGTGACAGTTGTTAGTTGTGTTGGTGGAGATGGACTTTGTATCATTAAAAAATTGATTTTCATATGGTGTGAGAGTGGTGTTTTCTTTAGCTGGTGTTGTTTTTGCAGAGCACTGCGGCATTTTATTTTGCATAGAAGGCTGATTATTTTTAAACTTCTTGCTTCCAGGGTTGCTAAAAAGCTCAGATCTTTTCCTCGGGTCTAAACGGGGAGGCGGCTCCTCATCACCCATTTTCGCAGAAAATTGTATATTCTGTTGAAATTAGGAATATTAAATTTCAGCAAAATCACCAAATAAAATAATGTTTGTGTTATTGGTTAGATGGAAGGAATGTGTGTATTTGTGTGTGTATTAGTGTTCAAAGCAAAACAAAACAAAACACATAAAAAAAGCGAAACGGCGCGCACGTAGTCTAAAGTCAACAAGAGTTGAGAGACGACTGTTGCAATAGCAGCATCATTGACCTGAAATAGAAACAATATTATTTTTGGCAAATTTCAAAGAAAACATTAGAACGATCTAATAGTTGATTGAAAGTATTCTTTTATCCTTTGTTTGTATTACTCAATTCGTTCTTTGACAAGGAAAAAAGCCTGCGTTGCCAAGTATATTTCTATAAGGATTATGGTGTTATCGGACCATCGAGTGGTGTAGCCATACACTCATGGTAGAATCAAGGAGGTAAACTCATGCAATCATATTTTGAAAAATTTTTTCAAACATTATTCATTTGACAACATCTAATTGTCAAAATTTTTATTTATAAATCCATTGTACATACACAAAACAGGGATGAGAACCTGTTTTTTGAAGAGAAATGTGAGAAGGTAAATTGCAGAAAATGCAGAGATGGGTATGCTTTTTTGAAATGACTTTACCTTCTTAATTTTGCCATGCATACCCTCTTACACTCCTACTAAAAATTATATATCCCAGCAGTCCGCTGGCCATTACAATTTAATACCCATCCAAATGTATGCTATTTTGTCAACAAGAAAAAATGAAATAACAGTCCTTATAGCATGCAGCTAGCATCCGATTAAGATGAGTCGTATTGCTATTACATTGTGAAACAAAATCCATATTAGAATTTAAGAACAAAACAAAATATAATAAAATGTGTCCATCGCACTTTAGCTGAATCGGATGCCTTTGTATTATTTTGTAAAGTTTTTTTGTTTGTTGTTGCAGCTGGTTCTGTACCGTTATTCATTGTTGATTCTTCTTTATTTTTTAAATCAAAATTTCATTCTGTGAAGTATTTTCGAAAGACAGCTTGTGAATATAAAACAATAAATTAATAAAATAAGAGTATAGTAAGTGTTGTGTGTTAAATAAGTTTAAAAAATGTCAGGATTCAGTAAGAGAAATTAAATAAAGTGGAAGCCGATAATTTAAAAAGAAATGCACAGTTGAGAACGGGCTGTTTGGAAAACAATAATATTGTATTTAATGAACAGATTCAATGCAACGATCAGGATGATTTGTTTCAACAGTCAACTTGTGTGACCATTGCTGCAGAAAATACGGGGGGATTAACTTGCAAATTGTCGTCCTGTAATTGGAAACACCTACCAGGTAAAACATGTTGCTATGAACTTTTAGATATTTTAAGGTCGGAAGGCTTGGACGTTCCAGCATCAATCAATAGTTTTGTGAAAACGAATAATATGCTTACTAGGACTGTTACACCGGGTACGTATCTGCATGTTGGTATTATATCAGAAAAAACGTACCATGTAGCATCCGATTTAGATGACTCGTATTGCTATTACATTGTGAAACAAAATCCATATTAGAATTTAAGAACAAAGCAATATATAATAAAATGTGTCCATCGCACTTCAGCTGAATCGGATGCCTTTGTATTATTTTGTAATTATTAACTACCTCTGCGACTGCATTAGTATGAATGCTATTCAGACCCGCCTATGAAGCCTATCAACTTCATGATCTAGGGGCTCTCTCTTATATCACTGGACCTCTCTCTAGATCAGACAGGTCCTTACTGACACGCCTGGGTGGGGGAGTTCTATCCACCATATTGTGGTTAGGGTGACTCCCACGATAACACTTAAGCAGGTACTGCAACGAAACATATGATTATGCTGACGTAAGGGAAGAACCTTCGTCTCCTCATGTAAATGGTCCACAGGAGTCATGAGGAGGCAACCTGTTGCAGTTCTCAGGGCGGCATTCTGGCAGGTCTGAAAATACCTATTCAACAAGTGGTCACATGATGGGGTAAGATCTTACGGTTCGGAAGTTATAGTCATCGATTTTTTGCACCCGGATTTTTTATTAAACCCCCCAAGAAGTCAAAAAAGGGTCCATTATGGAGGACAACAAAATTGATGCCAAATTATAGCTGACACTCTTACATTTCCAAAATGATATAATTTGTGCTAATACCTTTACTGAGTCCAGAGATATGGGTCTTTCCATCCGTATAACCCGATTCTAACCAGTTCATTACAACTATGTTTTCAATAAAAAAAGGTATATTTCGCGTAAGCATCAAATTCAGAAATGTTTTGTTTGCGTAACCGTTGTTGGACATACTCAGAGGAGAAAATCCCAAGCCTCGGCCGAAGGCCGACTATGTACAAAATGTGTCAAATTTAGAAAACTTTGGTTCGCGTTAGCCGGTGTAGGACATACCCAGAGGAGAAAATCTCAAGCCCCGGCCGAAGGCCGGCTATTTACAAAAAGTGTCAAATTTAGAATACTTTGGTTCACGTTAGCCGGTGTAGGACATACCCAGAGGAGAAAATCTCAAGCCCCGGCCGAAGGCCGCCTATTTACAAAAGGTATCCATCTTAGAAAACTTTGTTTCGCGTTAGCCGGTGTAGGACATACCCAGAGGAGAAAATCTCAAGCCCCGGCCGAAGGCCGGCTATTTACAAAAAGTGCCGAATTTAGAAACCTTTTGTTCGAGTTAGCTGGTGTCGAACATACCCAGAGGAGAAAATATCAAAAAGTCCCAAATTTAGAAAACTTTTGTTATTCCGACGACTGCTACGCGAAATAAATCCTTTTTTTATTGAAAAAATCATTTTAATGAACTGGTTAGAATCGGGTTATGCGGATGGAAAGACCCATATCTCTGGACCCGAAAAAGGAATTAGCACAAATTGTAGCATTTTGGAAAGGTAAGAGTGTCAGCTATAATTTGAAAATAATTTTGTTGACCTATATTGACCTATAATGGACCCTTTTTTGACTTTTTGGGGGTTTCATAAAAAATCCGTGTCCAAAAAAAGATAATTTGACTATAACTTCCGAACCGTAACATCATGTGACCACTTGTTGGATATGTATTTTCATAAGCTTTCCAACGATATCTATATTGTCTATATCGGGATCCGGGTCTAGTCGGGGTCTTGAACCCGGATTTTCGGGTCAAAAATCTGGGGTCCCAGGTCCCCCCGGGATCAGGGTAAAAACACCTACCTCTGGAAAAAAAATCGAAACTAGAGGTGTTCCAGATTTTTATTTATAAATCCATTGTACATACACAAAAACAGAGATGGGAACCTGTTTGTTTGTAGAGAAATGTGAGAAGGCTTTTTTGAAATGACTTTACCTTCTTAATCTTGCCATGCATACCCTCTTACACTCCTACTAAAATTATATATCCCAGCAGTCCGCTGGCCATTACAATTTCATACCCATCCAAATGTATGCTATTTTGTCAACAAGAAACAATGAAATAACAGTCTTTAATAACATGCAGCTAGCATCCGATTTAGATGAGTCGTATTGCTATTACATTGTGAAACAAAATCCATATTAGAATTTAAGAACAAAACAAAATATAATAAAATGTGTCCATCGCACTTTAGCTGAATCGGATGCCTTTGTATTATTTTGTAATTATTAACTACCTCTGCGACTGCATCAGTATGAATGCTATTCAGACCCGCTTGATAGGCTTCATGATCTAGGGGCTCTCTCTTATATCGCTGGACCTCTCTCTCTAAATCAGGCAGATCCTTACTGACACGACTGGGTGGGGGAGTTCTATGGTGTTTAGGGTGACTCCCACGATAACACCCAAGCAGGTACTGCAACGAAACATATGATTATGCTGACGTAAGGGAAGAACCTTCGTCTCCTCATGTAAATGGTCCATAGGAGTCATGAGGAGGCAACCTGTTACAGTTCTCAGGGCGGCATTCTGGGAGGTCTGAATACATTTCCACTGCGTTGCACTCGTATTCGCCGTTCACACTGTAGCCGCATAGCTAACCACAGACCGACCTATCGCTTTATAAGAGGTCAACAATGTATTTTTCATTTTATCGCAAATAGCTGTGGCTTGCGCGGAAGACTTGATCATGCTATCGAATGTGACCCCAAGGATTTTGGGGTAGTTGGTGGTCGGAATTATGTGTCCCTCGACCTGCACATTCAGCTGTGTTCTCATCTCCGCAGCCCATGTGGTAAATAGTGTGGCCGTCGATTTAGTGGTGGATATTTTCATATTCCTCTCATGGAAGAAGGCGGCAAGCTCCACATGTTATGTAGTGGACGAAAACCGTGTTGATGGTTAGCAACTGAATAGCTTCCTCTGATACTGGGGAAGAGTAAGCCCTCGAGAGTCTTTGCTACTGGCGACAAAAGCGAAATTGGCTTGTATGATTCGCCTTTGCTGGCATCCTTGCCAGGCTTCAGTAGCGGGACCATCCTGCCCATTTTCCAGGCTTCGGGAACTTAGTGGGTGGCTAACGACAAGTTAAGGACTTTGGTAAGATACTCAACTCCCTGCGTATCCAGTTGCTTCAACATTACCATTGATATTCCGTCCGGACCCAATGCTTTACATGACTTAGCGTTTCGGATGACATTCGCAACATCACCCATCGTAAACTGTGGAGGTACATCCACGGCGGGAAGAGCTCTTATACGACGTAGTACTCTTCGCCTCGCCCTATCACTCTCGGGGTGCTCGACAAATTGGTGGTTAAAACAGCCAGCGCACCTCTTCGGATCAGTCACAGTTACGTCGACGTGTGACTGCTGTCCTATCATCATTTTCCCAGGCTTCGAGAGATACTTTACCGTTATCCACAGTTTACTCAAATCGGTTCCAATGTTGCAACACTTCAGATGGTCTAGCCACTTTTCGCTTGTGCTCCTGTACCAACCTGTTGACTTCCACTGTCAGTTCATTGACTCTGGGATCAGTAGGGTTGGTACGTCGGACCTCATCACGCTCATTCGCTAATCCCGCTGCCTCTGCTTGGAAATTTGGTATTACTTCGGGTATTCGACCAACAGGTATATAGCGAGCGGCTGCAGCTTTGATGATGTCCCGGAAAATCCTTTCAGCTACCCGAACATCAGAAGGATTGGGCAGTTCTCTGAAGCGAAGGTTGGTGAACTCTCTGAACTCAGGCCAGTGGGCTTTCCCATTGTTAAGGAAAGTGCGGCATTCAGAGGTTATGAAATCGGGCGATCTGCTGATGGAGATGATTATCAGGAGATGGTCTGATCCAAGAGAAATTACGGGTTGCCAAGTCACGTCATTTATCAGACTGGGTGACACAATGTTTAAATCTGGCGAACTGGGACACTCCCCTCTTATTCGGGTGGGGGCATCCTCGTTAACCGTGCAAAATGTGGAGCAGTCAATCTGCTTTACCAACGCTGATCCCCTCTGGTCATTACCTAGGACGGAATGCCACAACTCATGATGAGCATTGAAGTCCCCTAGAAACAGGCGGTTATTGCCTTCCTAAAGTGGGCTTATATTAGGCATATAACGCGGTTCACAGCTATTAACCGGCGGGATATATACATTAAGCACCTCTACCTCGGCAGTTCCACACTTGACTGCTACCCTCATACACTCCATGTATGGGTCACTAGAGACTAGCTCAAGCGAGATAGGTCTGTATTGAACAGAATGGTGTAACAGGAACGCTAATCCCCCACCTTCACTTCTGGTGCGATATTTCCTTAATACGTTATAACCATTGCAACGTTGTAAGCTACAATTTTCATTGAGCTTGATTTCCTGCACCGCTGCGATCTTAATATTCCTCCGATTCATAAAATCCACTATCTCATCAATTTTACCTCGGAGTCCGTTGCAATTGAACTGCAAGAATGATGCATTGTCCCAAATTGGAACAGCAACATGTGGCGTTAGTTGCTGCGGTAAAGGTTGCTGTTCTGGAGACTGCGGGGGAGTTTCATACTCCGACGACGACTCGGAAGTTGACGACGAGGTCGTGGACTCACTGGGGACAACGTTGGTACAGCACGAAGCAACATAGTGCCTATCGCTATGGTCTCGTAACTGGGTTAAACCGGATCAATTCCTAAAATGCACCCATCCTCTGCATCCATTACATCGCACCGAGACTTATCTATGGTGAATGGTGTTTTGGCAAACCGTACAGAACCATGGTCCGGGGTTTTCTTCAAGCCCGGCACGGACCAAAAGAATCCGGAGTAAGCATTCCGGGATGTTCTGCTCCCAATACAGAAAAATAAACAAACACGAACATGTATACACTGGGTTGGCAGCCGCTGGCCAAAACTGGAGTGTTGTTGTTTCGGGTCAATCCGGTGTCGTAGAACCCGCTGCCGTGGGATTGCTTCCATGCAACGATCAGGACGATTCGTTTCAACAATCAACTTGTGTGACCATTGCTGCAGAAAATACGCGGGGATTAACTTTCAAATTGTCGTCCTGTAATAGGAAACACCTACCAGGTGAAACATGTTGCTATGAACTTTTAGATATTTTGAGGTCGGAAAGCTTGGACGTTCCAGCATCAATCAATAGTTTTGTGAAAACGAATAATATGTTTTCAAGGAATGTTACACCGGGTACTTATCCGCATGTTGATATTATTACAAAAAAAATAGAAGAACTACTTTTGGACATTTTCATAATTGGTTTGCCCATTTTTAAACGTTCCAGTTCTACCTTGGAGCATTTTTATAATTTTCCAGATTCGGAAGTATTTTTTTTTTGGGACATATTTTGGCGACAAAAAAACTGCAAATGTGGGTACATACTTACACGACTTACCATGCATTTAATGGATTTGGTATGTAAAAAAATTTTCAATTGCTGGGTTAATAAAAATATTTGAATTTTATTTATTATTATTATTATCAGCTTTTTTATGCATATTTTTTTATTTTAATACGAATATTTTTTTTTAAAACACTTTTCTCTAATAAGAATATTTTTATACAAAACAGCTGAAATTTAAGTTCGAAAATCTAATATAAATTAGTGATTTTAAAAAAATATATATTCATGAGTTGAATAACACAGTTAAGCGCATTAATATTTAGATTGTGTATTGTTTATCAGTAAAGTTAGTAAAATGCTAGTGCAAAGAGTAAGAAAAAATGGTTAAGGTTGGTTTATCTTAATTACTTAGGCAACGATTACATACATAATTACATAGTCTTCGAACTTTAAAAGGCATATGAAACCTAGTTCCTTGACGTTTAGCGTAACTAGTGGATATTAGGTCACTGATGACTTTGTGAAAAATCCAATCTAAATGAAATTGAATTACGAAGACATATAATAATCAGCCCGCTGCCATCTATGGGCGTAATCAATAATCCTACGAAGTTTAACACCCGTCAAACGCTCGGCACCAAGATCCACCCATGTTGCTTTTCCAGATTTGTATCACCAATTGAGAATAAACTTCGGCTTCCTTTTTTCTTTTAGATTGACAACACAAGGCATTTGGCTTTATAAATTAAAATTTCTGCTGGCTTTATTTATACGGGTTATCAGCGGCGGTAAGTAAAGGCGTAAGGATTACAAGTTGGTTGTTTATTCACTAACAATGAAATAAAGGCACAATAAATAAAATTAACATTAAAATTAAAACAAATTATTGAAATTTTAAATAAAGCCACAAACAAGTTAAATTTAACTTACATATTTTTTACTTGATCATACAAATGAAAGGGAAAGCATATGTGCCAGATGGGCCTTTTGTATGGAAAAGTGTTAACAAATACATACATAAATACAAAAAAAAGATACAATACAATAACCGCTTGGGAAATTTTGCGCCATGATTTTTCCTCAACATGACATTCGTTCTTGAGTTAGTTTTTGAGTCACAAATTGGCAGTAGCAGGGTTGCCATCATCAGCAGGGTTGCCCTCAGCAACATCCCCACCCCCGTTAACTGACCCAGTGGGGGAGGATTCACCAACACTTGTGTCAAAATCAAGTACGGCTAGTTTGGCTATTGGTCTTCGATATATTCCGGTGCTGGTTCGTACCCCGGCTGATCGGGCCACTCCATCTTTACCCACATACAGCTGGATTATTCTGCGTCTCTTCCATTGACTTCTTGGCAGATCCGGATCACACACAGAAACTAGGCAGCCGACTGTGACTGGTTGCGAAGGCAGGCACCACTTCGTGCGACAAGTCAGCTCTGGCAAGTACTCTCGCAACCATTGGTTCCAAAAACCATTCATCATGTTTTGCAGAACACGCCACTGCTTCCTCAAACACATCAACCTTGGTTCAAATGGTGCAGGCGTGTGAATGGAATTGGAGCATCCAAGCAGGAAATGATTCGGCGTAAACGGATCGGATTTTTCTGGCGAAACTGGAAGATGGGTCAACGGCCTGGAATTGACGGCTTCTATAAGGAAGGAACGAACGGTAATTTAGGCGCCTGCTCCTTCATCATGGCATACAATGCTTTCTTCACGGATTAAACCAGGCGCTCCCAGACACCACCTCCACTAGGATTGCTTGGAGTGTTGAACATCCACTTTATCCCAAGAGCAGTCACCTTCGAGTTAAAAGAATCATTATTGTCAATAAAATTTTCAGTACCTTGAAGTTCCTTGGCGATGCCGACGAAATTTGTCCCATTGTCGCTTCTAATGGTCACTGGGACACCTCTTCGATTAATGAAGTTTCGAATACACAGCAGCCAGGCATCGCTTGAGAGGTCGGTGGTAAATTCAAGGTGAACGGCTCTTAATGTCAGGCAAGTAAAAAGTGCTACCTATCTTTTTTCTTTTTGACGCCGAATGGTAACATTAATAGGGCCAAAATAGTCCAAGCCAGTATAAGTAAACGCTCTGACATAAGGCGTCACACGCTCCACAGGTAATGACGCCATTTGTGGCTGACGAGGTTTGGCCCAAAGTAATATTTGTCAATACACACAGCTCGCTTGAATTCTTTTAAGTAGTTGACGACGTGCAGAAACCCAAAAAGTGTAACGTACCTCACACATGACTGTGTTGAAATTCATATGGCGGAGACGTACGTAGTTCCATTCCACAACAAGATATGTAAACGGATGATTTTTCGGCAAAATTATGGGTCTTCTAGCCTTTATTGAAAGGAATGTAGCATTTTCAATTCTTCCACACATGCGCAATATTCCGTCTTCGCCAAGAACAGGATTCAACGTCTTTAGCTCACTGTTGTCAGACAATTTGGCGTTTATGGTAAGCGCCGACAAATCATCCGCAAATGCCTTCATTTACTTCATCAACAGACAGATCACCAGTCATCTTTTCTTGTCCTCTAGCTTTCCGTAGACAGTTCCATCTATCATCAACGGGCATCTGTAAGAAAAACTGACAATTTTTATGTTAGAACACTCATCCAGACAAACCAAACGTTGGTGACTTTGTGCAACACCAACGCAAGCGACTTGATGAGGGAGCAGGAGGCTGGCGGCGATTGGAGGTTATGGGCTGAGTGTCATGAACTATGTTGGCTAAACGACGAAGAGTCGTCGGCAAAATCAACAATAGTAACAGGTTACTCCAGACTTATGCACTTTTCTGCCCACTGCATTTGTCTATTTGTCGATAATTTGGATACCAATTCATTGAGAAGCGATGGGTTCGAAAGATGGTGGTCACCTTTGACATTCTGCAAAAATGTCGCCTGGAGTAAATTCAAAATGGCGTCGACATAGGCAGCATTACCAAACAGAGACTCTACGGTTTCTTTGGCAGAACCTTTCAGTGCATCCCTCAATCTCATTATGTTGTGCAGGTTGGAGTAACCAAACTCCATAGTTGTGGTTTCAAAAGACTCATGAAACTTGAGCCATTCTTCTGGCAATCCCGTAAAGGTAGGCAATGGGTATATCTTTTTGTGTGGAATGGACGTTGAATTGTTGGGTGTGGAATTAAATGTGATTGCATTTGAGTGGCGGTTTCTAATAATTGTCTATGCATTTGCGTGGCTAATGTTGACTGCATTTGTGTGGCTGTTTCTAAAAATTGTGACTGCATTTGCGTGGCTAGTTGTGATTGCATTTGCTTTGAGTTATCAAGAAATTGTGTTCGCATTGACTGCATTTGTTTTTGCATCGCTGTCATTTGCATCTTCATTTGATTTTTTAAATCGCAGATTTCGTATGTGGATTTGGAGGTTGTGGCAGGTGAATTTGTGGTAGTTTTTTGTGGCAGTAGTTGAGCAGGCAGCTGATTAGTGTTATATGTGGAAGACATACTGACCAAAGCTGTATTTTCAGGTTCGTTTTGGTGGCTGCGAGACGGCGTATTAGATTTTGGCGAATGAGCGACGGACATTTCGTAAGTATCTGGATCAAAACGAGCTGGTGGAACTCCGTGGGTGCTTCGGCAGCTTGTTCTTCTTGACTCTTGGTGATCTGACATGAAAGAAAAACACTGGCAATATCACAAGGTAAGGAATATGAATTTAAAAAGTGACGATATCTTAGTGCAAATATTGATTTAATACAATTGTTGGCAATAAAATGACACGAATGTCTGTCCGTCCAACTAATATTTTTTTAAAAGAAAAACACACACACGAACATAAATTCACATAAACATTCGACAGATATGGGTTTGACGTTCAATGAGCTTTTAGATCATTGAATAAATTTGTTGCTTTTCCAGATTTGTATCACCAATTGAGAAAAAAAGTCGGCATCCTTTTTTGACAACACAAGGCATTTGGCTTTATAAATTAAAATTTCTGCTGGCTTTATTTACACGGGTTATCAGCGGCGGTAAGTAAAGGCGTAAGGATTACAAGTTGGTTGTTTATTCACTAACAATGAAATAAAGACACAATAAATAAAATGAACATTAAAATTTAAATAAAATGGCAAAATATTAAAATTTTAAATAAAGGCACAAACAAGTTAAATTTAATTTACATGTTTTTAACTTGATGATACAAATGAAAAGGAAAGTATATGTGCCTGATGGGCCTTTTGTATGGAAAAATGTTAACATATACATACATAAATACAAAAAAAAAAAGATACAATACGGGTTATACGGGTTATCAGCGGCGGTAAGTAAAGGCGCAAGGATTACAAGTTGGTTGTTTATTCACTAACAATGAAATAAAGGCACAATAAATAAAATGAACATTAAAATTTAAATAAATGGCAAAATATTAAAATTTTAAATAAAGGCACAAACAAGCTAAATTTAACTTACATGTTTTTAACTTAATGATACAAATGAAAAGGAAAGTATATGTGCCTGATGGGCCTTTTGTATGGAAAAATGTTAACAAATACATAAATACAAAAATAGATACAATACAATAACGGCTTGGAAAATTTTACGCCATGATTTTTCCTCAACATGACGTTCGTTCTTGAATTAGTTTTTGGGTCACAAATTGGCAGTAGCAGGGTTGCCATCATCAGCAGGGTTGCCGTCAGCAACAACCCAAGACACCAACATTTTTGGGTTGGATAAAATTAGCCTGATCAAGGGTATAACAGTTTGTATTCCCGGATAACAGTCAACTCTAACTAAATACAACTGTTTATTTTGCAAGAAATATAAATGCAAGATAAATATAATGAAAAACCATAATTTTTGGTCGAGAAGAAGTATAATTGGATATTTTTGTTTTCATATATGTTTATGTGTGTTTTTTATTTGAAATGTTGTTTCTGTTTCTTTATTTTTCCCTATGATTTGATCCATGTTTTAATAGATTTGATTCAGTTTAGAAAGCACAATTGCGCTGTCAAGTACTATATGGTGATACCAGGCCTTAGATTACTGTGGTTTCTAATAGACCCACCCGCCTTCAATGTAAAAAAAAGTAATTAGTTAAACTCTTCCGTCAAAAAAAAAAAAAAAAAAAAAAATATATATATATATATATATATATATATTGATTTTCTTGTTGTTTGATATTTGTTTTATTATTGACTAAGGTTGGGTGGCGGCTACGTTATCCTCTGAGCTCTGAGCGGCTACGTTATCCTCTAAGCTCATGGGCCTGCCCTAAGAGTCAGGAGACTTAATTTTTTAGTTTTTAATTCATTACTGTTTATTATTAAATTAACTTCGAAAATAAAAATTTTGTCATAAACAAAACAGCTAACCTATGAGGTTTTTAATGAATGATCTTCTTGTGGTCCCAGAGTATCCACATTAGTCAGGGTAAGATCAATGACCTCCTCCCTATCTTTGTTCTGGAAATTAGCCTCATTTCCCCTTTTACATATTTTGAGATTATGTCTAAGAATAAAATAAAAAATGGACTCACCTCTGGCAATGGTATCCTTACTGACCCATTCAAAGTGATGTGCATTGGTATTGTATTCAGCTGTACAAAATAATTTGTACATATTTTTGAATGCGGCTGAGGCGCTGGGAAAATCTAGCAATAAATAATAAATATTCAAAAATTACATATTTCCCAGCCGCCATATAACAACACATGTGTACAATCTCTTGTGCGCTGACGCATACGATAATGTATAAGATAATAAAGGTTATGACCCACACGCACAGATATCGATGCGGTCAGTAGATGTGCAAGATCACTTAGTGAAATGTCAAGCAGCCATGCAATGTTCTCCATTCAATATTAGAATAGAAACGTATAATTGTGTGCCTGCGATTAGGTTAAGTTATATTAGTTTCAGTAGTACTTAAGGAACATATTTTTAAATAAAAACTAGAATTGAATCAACACCCTAAAGAAGCGGTCGTGTTTCTCTTCTCGCTTAAATACCAGCGATGAGACTGCCTTTGCTTCCCACCTCGGCGAACAGCTTTTTTACTATTTGGCCCTTTGGGTCGAGGTACTCGTAAGGCAAGTACTTCCTTTGTGGCTACGTAGGTAATGTACCGTTCGTTCCCCAGGCCAGTCACCTTATTTTTGTATATAAGGTTCCATGATGCTAAGTAGTCGCTACCTCCCTCCTGCAGGACCCAGAACCGAAGGTAATCCTGGCCAGCGGCATCAATTGACATCAAGGTAGACTCCAGCCTTATTACTCCGACTAAACGCCAGTTGTCTGTACGAAGGTTGGGATTCTGTTTTCCCGGATTTTTAATGCCCCAGAAGCGTATATTTTATGATTATTTTTATGAAAAATCATCTTCTTGGTAGTGATTAAGCGTATGTTAGATGCTATTGGCGACCAGCAGCTAACAGCAGATGCACCATCTGGACTTTGTACTGAAACATCTTCAAAACCTGTACCAAAATACGCTGTAAGAGGTTAATGTTTAGAACATAGAACAGTGTTGGCTTGTTTGTTCGGAATACCACAGTATTTTATTGTTGCAAAATGGCCGGGTTATTATAAAAACAACGTTTGTTTATTAATGGAGAACGATGGTAATGTTTACCAGGGGGTAAGGCAGGGAATACCTAGGTTTCGGAAAGAGCCACCAATCCTCATCACTTCCGAATTTTCTGTTCAGTTTTCGAATTTTCGAAAATTTTCATGGTAGAATCAAGAAGGTAAAGTCAGGCTTCATATGTTTACATTTTTTTCAAATTTCCCGTTTTTCGCGATTTTCTTTATACAAAAATATTTAGGAGAAAATTGCCAAATAGAAAACCACCTTTGTGTATTTCTTATTGGTAAATTTAAAGTTACAAGACTCTAGCTTCAGGGTTGTACCTTGTAATTATTGTACCAGGTTTGCTGTTTTTTTTTTCGTTCGTTTCCACGCTTCTCACACCAGCCTCTGCCGACCGAGGGAGCCACCTCCCTATACGTAGAGATCGCGTACACACCACAGTTCGGACTAAAGCGGGTTAGCAATGGTTTCACACCGGCTACAGAAACTACATCAGCCAGTGAATTAAATAATAAAAATAAAAGACACACACAGATTAGTAAACATAAGTTAACAAGGAACAGATTTTTAAAATCGCTGCTCATTGGCTGTGTCTACTGTACCGCAAAGGGAAATGTAGATCAAGTGCCAGATGATCAAGCAGCTTAGTAATTTATAACAGAATTTCAATCTACTGTTTACAACTATTACTCAAAGGCGAGTTCTACTAGTTCCGCTTGGGGAGATGTAGATAAGATGCCGTAAAATGAGTTTGGAGAATTAAGAACGAAAACATGAAACAATTAACGAATACTCATTAAACAAATATAAAATTACATATGTAGAATACAGTTCTTTATTGTATGTAATGTATTACTAAAGCAAATAGTGTTAAATAAACTGTTATAAATAACACAAAGTGACCTCATAGGGTTGTTAAACTCATAGTTAGTTCTCGCAAATGATAATTTTAAGGGTTCGAAATTACGAGTTCTGCGAGAATGATCATTATGGTATATTTCACCTATAAGAAATGGAGAATCAATGAGACCGCGTAGTAGTTTAATGATAAATAATGCTCTTAAGATAAAACGTCTTATTTCAAGTGATGGAAGGTCAATTAACAATAACCGACTCTCATAAGGAGGAAGAGGTTCGAAAACGTTCCAGTTTAAACCTTGTAAAGCGAAAATTAAAAACTGAATTTGTACTGATTCAATTTTATCAGAGTAAAATTTATAAAATGGACTCCACAATATACAGCCATATTCTAATACTGGACGCACCAAGCTAACAAATAATCTTTTAGTTACGTAAGGATCATCAAACTCTTTAGACCAGCGCTTGATGAATCCTAGTAAAGATTTGGGAGAAAATTGCCAAATAGAAAACCAACTTTTTGCATTTCTTATTGGTAAATTTAAAGTTACAAGACTCTAGCTTCAGGGTTGTACCCATGGTACAATGATATCAAGGTAGGGCTATGATACCATATGATTTTAATTTTTTTATTTTCTTGGCTTAATATGTCATCTTTATTTGTTTATGTATGTGTTTTCTTTTCAATAACAAAAAGTTTGTCAGAAAATATTCAAATTCGGGTGTTTTCAAAATGTTTATTTCAACGTATGCATCGACAAAATCTAGAGTTTTTGTAGCGAAATAATCGGTTAGAGATATATAGTACATGATTTTGAAAAGAAGTGTTGACTTTTCATTCAGTTATCCCGTTTTTCAATTATTTATTCAAAGTAAATGCAGCAAGTTGTTTGATTTTTTATTGTTTTGATACTAATTCTGACATTACAAGCCAAACAGGTAGACATCTATACTTGCAATTTTTTCAAAGTTGAACTACCTTCTCTTCATTGTACCATGGTTGTACCTTGTAATTATTGACCCAGGTTAGCTGTTTTGTTTATGACAAAATTTTTATTTTCGAAGTTAATTTAATAATAAACAGTAATGAATTAAAAACTAAAAAATTAAGTCTCCTGACTCTTAGGGCAGGCCCATGAGCTTAGAGGATAACGTAGCCGCTCAGAGCTCAGAGGATATCGTAGCCGCCACCCAACCTTAGTCAGTAATAAAACAAATATCAAACAACAAGAAAATCAATATATATATATATATATATATATATATATATATATATATATATATATATATATATATATATATATATATATATATATACATATATATATATATATATATATATATATATATATATATATATATATATATTTATTTATTTTCGAAGTTAATTTAATAATAAACAGTAATGAATTAAAAACTAAAAAATTAAGTCTCCTGACTCTTAGGGCAGGCCCATGAGGATATCGTAGCCGGCGAGTATATATATATATATACATATATATATATATATATAAGCTCATGGGCCTGCCCTAAGAGTCAGGAGACTTAATTTTTTAGTTTTTAATTCATTACTGTTTATTATTAAATTAACTTCGAAAATAAAAATTTTGTCATAAACAAAACAGCTAACCTGGGACAATAATTACAAGGTACAACCATGGTACAATGAAGAGAAGGTAGTTCAACTTTGAAAAAATTGCAAGTATAGATGTCTACCTGTTTGGCTTGTGATGTCAGAATTAGTATCAAAACAATAAAAAATCAAACAACTTGCTGCATTTACTTTGAATAAATAATTGAAAAACGGGATAACTGAATGAAAAGTCAACACTTCTTTTCAAAATCATGTACTATATATCTCTAACTGATTATTTCGCTACAAAAACTATAGATTTTGTCGATGCATACGTTGAAATAAACATTTTGAAAACACCCGAATTTGAATATTTTCTGACAAACTTTTTGTTATTGAAAAGAAAACACATACATAAACAAATAAAGATGACATATTAAGCCAAGAAAATAAAAAAATTAAAATCATATGGTATCATAGCCCTACCTTGATATCATTGTACCATGGGTACAACCCTGAAGCTAGAGTCTTGTAACTTTAAATTTACCAATAAGAAATGCAAAAAGTTGGTTTTCTATTTGGCAATTTTCTCCCAAATCTTTACTAGGATTCATCAAGCGCTGGTCTAAAGAGTTTGATGATCCTTACGTAACTAAAAGATTATTTGTTAGCTTGGTGCGTCCAGTATTAGAATATGGCTGTATATTGTGGAGTCCATTTTATAAATTTTACTCTGATAAAATTGAATCAGTACAAATTCAGTTTTTAATTTTCGCTTTACAAGGTTTAAAATGGAACGTTTTCGAACCTCTTCCTCCTTATGAGAGTCGGTTATTGTTAATTGACCTTCCATCACTTGAAATAAGACGTTTTATGTTAAGAGCATTATTTATCATTAAACTACTACGCGGTCTCATTGATTCTCCATTTCTTATAGGTGAAATATACCATAATGATTATTCTCGCAGAACTCGTAATTTCGAACCCTTAAAATTATCATTTGCGAGAACTAACTATGAGTTTAACAACCCTATGAGGTCACTTTGTGTTATTTATAACAGTTTATTTAACACTATTTGCTTTAGTAATCCATTACAAACAATAAAGAACTGTATTCTACATATATAATTTTATATTTGTTTAATGAGTATTCGTTAATTGTTTCATGTTTTCGTTCTTAATTCTCCAAACTCATTTTACGGAATCTTATCTACATCTCCCCAAGCGGAACTAGTAGAACTCGCCTTTGAGTAATAGTTGTAAACAGTAGATTGAAATCCTGTTATAAATTACTAAGCTGCTTGATCATCTGGCACTTGATCTACATTTCCCTTTGCGGTACAGTAGACACAGCCAATGAGCAGCGATTTTAAAAATCTGTACCTTGTTAACTTATGTTTACTAATCTGTGTGTGTCTTTTATTTTTATTATTTAATTCACTGGCTGATGTAGTTTCTGTAGCCGGTGTGAAACCATTGCTAACCCGCTTTAGTCCGAACTTTGGTGTGTACGCGATCTCTACGTATAGGGAGGTGGCTCCCTCGGTCGGCAGAGGCTGGTGTGAGAAGCGTGGGAACGAACGAAAAAAAAACAGCAAACCTGGTACAATAATTACAAGGTACAACCCTGAAGCTAGAGTCTTGTATCTTTAAATTTACCAATAAGAAATGCACAAAGGTGGTTTTCTATTTGGCAATTTTCTCCTAAATATTTTTATATAAAGGAAATCGCGAAAAACGGGAAATTTGAAAAAAATGTAAACATATGAAGCCTGACTTTACCTTCTTGATTCTACCATGAAAATTTTCGAAAATTCGAAAACAACAACAATAAAATACTGTGGTATTCCGAACAAACAAGCCAACACTGTTCTATGTTCTAAACATTAACCTCTTACAGCGTATTTTGGTACAGGATTTGAAGATGTTTCAGTACAAAGTCCAGATGGTGCATCTGCTGTTAGCTGCTGGTCGCCAATAGCATCTAACATACGCTTAATCACTACCAAGAAGATGCTTTTTCATAAAAATAATCATAAAATATACGCTTCTGGGGCATTAAAAATCCGGGAAAACAGAATCCCAACCTTCGTACAGACAACTGGCGTTTAGTCGGAGTAATGAGGCTGGAGTCTACCTTGACGTCAATTGATGCCGCTGGCCAGGATTACCTTCGGTTCTGGGTCCTGCAGGAGGGAAGTAGCGACTACTTAGCATCATGGAACCTTATATACAAAAATAAGGTGACTGGCCTGGGGAACGAACGGTACATTACCTACGTAGCCACAAACGAAGATAAGCTGAGAACGTGGTAGCGACTACTTAGCATCATGGAACCTTATATACAAAAATAAGGTGACTGGCCTGGGGAACGAACGGTACATTACCTACGTAGCCACAAACGAAGTACTTGCCTTACGAGTACCTCGACCCAAAGGGCCAAATAGTAGAAAAGCTGTTCGCCGAGGTGGGAAGCAAAGGCAGTCTCATCGCTGGTATTTAAGCGAGAAGAGAAACACGACCGCTTCTTTAGGGTGTTGATTCAATTCTAGTTTTTATTTAAAAATACGTTACTTAAGTACTACTGAAACTAATATAACTTAACCTAATCGCAGGCACACAATTATTCGTTTCTATTCTAATATTGAATGGAGAACATTGCATGGCTGCTTGACATTTCACTAAGTGATCTTGCACATCTACTGACCGCATCGATATCTGTGCGTGTGGGTCATAACCTTTATTATCTTATACATTATCGTATGCGTCAGCGCACAAGAGATTGTACACATGTGTTGTTATATGGCGGCTGGGAAATATGTAATTTTAGAATATTTATTATTTATTGCTAGATTTTCCCAGCGCCTCAGCCGCATTCAAAAATATGTACAAATTATGAATGGGTCAGTAAGGATACCATTGCCAGAGGTGAGTCCATTTTTTATTTTATTCTTAGACATAATCTCAAAATATATAAAAGGGGAAATGAGGCTAATTTCCAGAACAAAGATAGGGAGGAGGTCATTGATCTTACCCTGACTAATGTGGATACTCTGGGACCACAAGAAGATCATTCATTAAAAACCTCATATAAATCCAAGGAAGGCCCGTTGAGAAAAATTTGAAGAGTATGTTACATTGAGACTGAGATCCACAGGTAATATACAGTTGACTGAGCCTCGAGCGTAGACGACTCTGTGAATTTCATAACAAAAGTCTTGCTTGAATGCTATGAAAAAAACTAACCGGTTTGGTTGTTTAAGCACCTAGCAGACATTAGGAAAGTAAGTAGGCGCTTGTATAACAGGGCCAACAAGACCAAACGTAGTACAGAGTGGGAAGCATATAAGTCGGCTTTCAATAAGTACCCAGTGTACTTTAGATTAAGAATGAAATCTTAACGGAAATTTTGTGTCTGCTTTACCGAGTCCGTAGAAGATGTCAATAAAGCTTCCAGGGTTCGCAAGGTGCTTTCAAAGGATCCTAAATCCATTAGATGCATAAAGCGGATCGACGGTACATGGACCGACTTTGCTCTAGAGACTCCCAATCTTTTGGCCAGCACTCGCTTTTCGAATAGCACAGAAACGACAAGTGATCAACAGTCAGATCGACTTCATCAGCACTGTGCAATCCCAAAATCATGTGGGCCATCGACACCTTCATACCTTTCAAATCACCGGGAACGGACGGTGTTATCCCCGCCATGCTATATCACCCATCGGTGGTCTTAGTACCGACTCCGGAAGTGATGTATAAGGCTTGTTTGCGTCTATCGCCCATTCCATCACTGTGGAAGGAGGTCACAGTCACTTATGTTTCCAAGGCAGGGAAACCAAGTCATGCTCTTCCAAAGACTACAGGCCTATCAGTCTTTCATATTTTCTATTGAAATCCCTAGAAAGACTTATGGATATAGATATTGGAAATGTACTTCCTATAACCTCGAAAAGCAATGCACAACACGCCTACACGAAAAGCAAATCTATTTAAACAGCACAACACGAAGTTGTGGGTTATATCGAGAAGAACCTGAATAGTTCATGTTTCACGTTGGTAGCCTCCGTCGACATCGAGGGGGCCTTTCATAATGTCACACTTGACGCTATTCATAATTCTCTCATAGGCCTTGGTATACCGCTACTCCTCATTGAATGGATTGATGCAAGCAGTAGAATCATCAACTCAAAAATTTAGGTGGGCTCCGTCAAGAAATCGCCAATGCTATGGCTGTTAATAGATCTGGAACAAAACGGAACTAAAGTCGAGGCAACGATGACGACGTGATTCTGCTGATTTCTGGGAAATTCTGCTTTAAGGTCTTGTGAAATTATCAAGATGGGTACGCGGCAATGGGTTAGGCTTGAGTTACCATCTTAAGCTATGTCTTCTAATCAAAATCCCAAATGGAAACGCCAGGTCACAAATCTGTAGTCAGCTAAATTTTGGCCATGCGAACCACGATCATCCGCCTAACAATGTGACACCTTCAGAAAATTAAACGTTTTTCAGTAAACCCACGTATCCTTACATACATATGTGGGTTATTGAATTCGATGGTACTCCAAAGACCCCTCAGATTAAGATTTTATTTTGAGGGTCTTGAAGATTCAGGAAAGTTATGGGTGTTCCGATAGAGAGCTTTGTTGGTTTCCATCAGTTGTTGGAATGGCGTGCCAGCCGGTGTTATTGATCCTAAATAGGACTTCACCCAAACATTAATCTTATTAACTTAAAGTTTTCAATTAGTCAGAGCCGGGTTAAATCCTAGGTTCGTATTTCTTTCGTTATGGATCAATTTTCAACTGAAAAATATCCTACACTTGATGATATTTTCAACATTTACGAATTGAGTGACTTCAATATTTTCATTCATGCCCCTGAAACCACATAGACGATATCTGCTGATTTGAATTTCTTTTCGATGGCAAGCGTTGACAGCATTCTTTCGTGTGTATTCTTTACAAATATATGCAAATTATTTAGAAAATATTCAAATTCAGTTGTAATCAAAATGCTTATTACAGCGTATTTATGGAAAAAAAATTACAAGTTTTGTGGCGAAATAAATCTGTGGAAAAGCATGGAACAAGATTTTGAAAAAAAAAAACGTTGGCTTTTCATTCAGTTTTCGCATTTATTGTGTTTAGTTGATATAAAGCAACTAGTTGCATATGATTTGATAGTAATTCTGACATTACAATTAAAACAGGTAGGCTGAATTCGGTCTTGTCCCTACCTTTGTTTTTTCTCAAAGAAGGCAGCCGATGGCTAAAATCAGTCAAAAAAGCATTTTTTGTATACACACCTTAACCGATATTTATACCCTCCACTACTCTATGAAGGGTGTATCAACTTTGCCATTCCTTTTGTAACTGCTCCAAATAATTGTGTCAGACCCAACAAAGTATATATATCCTTGATCAGCGTAAAATTATAAGTCGATTTAGTGATGTCCGTCTATCTGTTGTAATCACGCTATCTTTCAAACAATCTAAGATAGAACGCTAAAATTTTGCACACATGAGTATTTTGCCAATAGGCAGGTTTGTGATAAAACAATCCTGTTGTACTATCTTGGATTCAATTTTTCGGAGTAATCCATAGATGTACAAAATGAAAATTACGCTTGTGTGTGTGAGAGAAACCAAAAAGCACGTAAAAAATATCTCCCTTCTTGTTTTGGACGTTTTGTAACAAGAATTGTGCTTTATGTTAGCAAAATTATTAAAAAAACATTAAATATAAACTCCATATATTTATATTTTTCTACAAAAGCTATCTATAATTTGTTTTCTTAATGTTAACGGAGCAACAATGCGTGCATCCCCCACGCATGTCTAGTCTAGCTGGAGTCTTATAGTGTCAAATAGACTTTTAAATAGGCAGCAGTTGTTTTTGTTTATTTTTCATTTTCTAACAAAATTCTTATATTGGGAAAACCCATGAAACAAGAATAGAATTTTGAGTTTATTCCACAAGATTGAATCTAAAATAGTAGGACAATACAGTTTTATCCCAACATTGTACAACGTGTTGCCTATTAAAACTTAGGTAGCTTTGTTCTACCTTCTGTAATTGTGCCATGCGCATGGCATTCTTTGTGACATATCTTAAAGTAATACCAGAGACGCACTCGAATCCCGGCGTCGTTTTCCCCTGTAATTTCAAGCTGCTTATGTACCCTCGTCCTATAAGGTAGGGCTGATTGATTAAATTTGAAAACAAAACCCTCTAGAGTCTTGGAACTTGAAATTTATAAATAATGAATGCAACAAGTTTGTTAAATTACACTTTGCTCACAATATTTTAATCCAGTGGAAAGCAACCGTACGCATAAAAAAGCTGTATATGTGTTATAACATTACAAGACTACCAAAAGAAAAAATGTATACAGGTGATTTCTATGCCCTAACTTGGAAATTAGTGTACCATGGAAAAGAGCATAAATGTACAGTTACATAGAAAAAAATTTGCTGTTTAAGTCATGGTTGGCTTCTTCGTAAAATAATAAATGAAATTTAGGTTGACTTTGTTCAGTTGCAGTCACTTGTTCAGCCTACGTTATTTCCCTTCTTCTTCCCTTTCATCGAAAATAATGTGTATTGTTTAATTGGAAACTCAAATCTGAATGCATAATTTTAATAAAATATTTATGAACTCAATTTCTAAAACTACTACGTTGTAATAAAATATAGTGGCAGACATATCATTTCCTCCGTGCCAATTTCTTTATAACTAAAGGATAATAACGTATTGGCTCGTGCTTAACCCTTTCTGACCTTCTTATTTGGCAAGAGACGGGTAATGACATTTTTATATTTCTTAAATTTCCACAATTTTGACCAAAATTCTCAGTTCGTGTATCTGAAACTGAAACTGGAACTTTTATACAAATTTCATTTAGCTCAATCGATTTATCAAATTTGTCATATTCTTTAAACGGAATTCGAGCGAGTATCGACATATTCATGTATTGTATTGTATAATGTCCAGAAAGGATCAAATACCATCTTTGAAGCCGTTGCGCTGTCGTATCACTGATTCCTTTCATTGGACTGAATATTGAAACAAGTGATTTATGATCTGTTATTAACGTAGAATTACGACCATATAAGTAGTCATGAAATTTCCGAACACCAAAAATTATTGATAAACCCTCCTTCTCTATTTGATTAAAATTTTTCTGATTATCTGATAAAGTTTTTGATGCGTAAGCTATAGGACGCTCTGATATTCAAGATATTCAACATTCGGTTGCAGAAACAAACATTTGGAAGAATTACATCGAAATCCACTTTTCTTTAACCTGTGGAACAATTCTCTTAAGTTCTTCAAATATTCTTCCTCGGTGTTTCCTGTAACTATTATATAATATAGATAATTAACACAGCTTGGAATACCACTGATTACTTGCTCAAACAGACGCTGGAAAATAGCTGGATCACTAGTCACGCCAAATGGCAATCTTTCATATTGAAATAAACCCAAAGGTGTGTTAACCACCAATAGTGATTTTGATTCTTCGTCCATTTCCACCTGTGTGGTGTATTTCAGTAGTTACTTAATTAATATTGGGTGGTAACCCTGTAATGTTAAATGTTCCCTTGGAATGAAAATGTATCTTTTTGTATTAAATTGTTAATCGTTACTTTTCAACTATTAGCCATGGATGTTAAGTTATTGTTAGCATAACGCACTGCCATTTTAATCATCAACCAATACAAACCGTTCAATCACCATTTTTATATTTTCTTAAACTTTGTTGTGTTAAATATTAAATAAAGAGTTATAGAGTTAAATCTTATTCATCTCGTGCTGATTTTTATTTCAAAATACACAACAAAGATTGGCGACGAGTATAAAGTCAATTTCAACAAATTGTGAATAAGATTTTGTGCGTAAATTCAATAAATGGTTTAATCTTGTGCATAACCTAAAATGGAATCCGCTCAATTGGCGCAACTTTTAGAAGCCATAACCACAATGGCAACAGCGATGAAGAACCAACAAACGCAGGCTTCAACAAATGTCAACATAATTACCAATTTTGATACATTCGAACCAAAAAACGAATGCTTCAAGACTTATAAGGAGCGTTTGGAAGTGCACCTTCAATTAAAAGGTGTATTCGATGACAAAGTTACCTGTGCTAAATTGTTGTTGCAATACATTGGGTCATCAGTTTATTCTACTTTAGCTACATTAGCAGCCCCAAAGAACATAAGTGAATTGAATTATGATAATATAATTCAATTATTAAATTCGCACTATTGCCCGAGAAAGAATACGTTGGTTGAACAACATAAATCTCACAAAACACATCATCATCAACAGAAATAAATCAATTACATCAATGCCGACAAATGAAAAATAGAAGTGGCAGTCAACACCGTTCAAGATCAACTACGAGAATTAACTACGGCGAATTAGGCTTAGAAGGGATGTGTCTTCGTTGCGGGCGCCGAAATCATATTGCAAATGAATGCAAAATAAATAAACGAACGCTAAAGTGCAGTGAATGTGGTAAACTTGGTTATGTACAACAAGTATGTATACAGGCGAAGATGAAACAAAAGAAGTCAAATGATGGTAAATACACACATTCAATTGATCAGTGCAATCAGCTGTTTGATCAAAATAGTTACAATGGCACACACGGAACCTACCCCATGAGCGATAACGTTGGTATAAACAAAATTATCGATATATACCAAAACAATCAAATGTCAAAAAGAGATACACAAAAGTTCTATGCAAAAATAACAATAGAAGGAAAAGTGCAATTATTTGAAATTGATTCTGGTGCCGGCTTTACATTAATTCCCGAGAACGAATACAAAAAATTAAACATAAATAGACCTATTAAAAAGGCAAATATGGCATTTCGGTCATATACGGGAGATGTTTTTGTGCCCATCGGAGTGGTTGACGTGCAAGTCACATATAATAACAAAAAATCAACTGAAGAATTGTATGTTGTGAATTCGAAACATTCAGCTCTGCTTGGCCGACTTTGGATACGCCATTTAGGCATAAAATTTACAGATGCAGAATTAGGAAATGAAAAAGGTGACAATTATGCAATTTTCGAGGTGCGACCGGCGGATGAAATCCTGAAAAACTATCCAGAAATTTTCAAACAACAAGTTGGTTGTATTCCAGATTCGATGTGCAGTTTGGAATTACAAAAAGGTGCGAAACCAGTGTTTGTGCGAGAAAGACAAGTTCCTTTTGCACTGCGTGAAAAGGTGGAGCTTGAATTGAACAGCTTAGAGCGTGACGGCATAATTTCAAAAGTGAATACTAGCAACTGGGGGTCTCCATTGGTCGTCATTCCCAAACCAGATGGAAATGTACGTTTGTGTGTGGATTACAAAATTGGAGTGAATCCTCAATTGGAACCAGCACATTACCCAATTAAAAGAATTGATGAAATTTTCAATACACTCAAAAATTCTACATATTTTTGCAAGATTGACCTGTACAAGGCATATTTACATGTTCGAGTGGATGAAGATAGCAAGCAGATTCAAACTATTTCAACACATAGAGGTGTATATCAAATGAATCGACTGTCTTTTGGCATAAAAACCGCACCAAGTGAATTCAATCGCATTTTAGATCAAATTTTACAAGGGCTAGAAGGCACAATATCGTATTTCGACGACATAATAATACATGGTGCAACAATAAATGAATGTGAATGCCGATTAATCAAGTGTTTGGAAGTTCTACAAACAAATCAACTGCATGTGAACAGAAACAAGTCCGTCCATCCCCCACGCATGTCTAGTCTAGCTGGAGTCTTATAGTGTCAAATAGACTTTTAAATAGGCAGCAGTTGTTTTTGTTTATTTTTCATTTTCTAACAAAATTCTTATATTGGGAAAACCCATGAAACAAGAATAGAATTTTGAGTTTATTCCACAAGATTGAATCTAAAATAGTAGGACAATACAGTTTTATCCCAACATTGTACAACGTGTTGCCTATTAAAACTTAGGTAGCTTTGTTCTACCTTCTGTAATTGTGCCATGCGCATGGCATTCTTTGTGACATATCTTAAAGTAATACCAGAGACGCACTCGAATCCCGGCGTCGTTTTCCCCTGTAATTTCAAGCTGCTTATGTACCCTCGTCCTATAAGGTAGGGCTGATTGATTAAATTTGAAAACAAAACCCTCTAGAGTCTTGGAACTTGAAATTTATAAATAATGAATGCAACAAGTTTGTTAAATTACACTTTGCTCACAATATTTTAATCCAGTGGAAAGCAACCGTACGCATAAAAAAGCTGTATATGTGTTATAACATTACAAGACTACCAAAAGAAAAAATGTATACAGGTGATTTCTATGCCCTAACTTGGAAATTAGTGTACCATGGAAAAGAGCATAAATGTACAGTTACATAGAAAAAAAATTTGCTGGTTTAAGTCATGGTTGGCTTCTTCGTAAAATAATAAATGAAATTTAGGTTGACTTTGTTCAGTTGCAGTCACTTGTTCAGCCTACGTTATTCCCTTCTTCTTCCCTTTCATCGAAAATAATGTGTATTGTTTAATTGGAAACTCAAATCTGAATACATAATTTTAATAAAATATTTGTGAACTCAATTTCTAAAACTACTACGTTGAAATAAAATATAGTGGCAGACATATCATTTCCTCCGTGCCAATTTCTTTATAACTAAAGGATAATAACGTATTGGCTCGTGCTTAACCCTTTCTGACCTTCTTATTTGGCAAGAGACGGGTAATGACATCTTTATATTTCTTAAATTTCCACAATTTTGACCAAAATTCTCAGTTCGTGTATCTGAAACTGAAACTGGAACTTTTATACAAATTTCATTTAGCTCAATCGATTTATCAAATTTGTAAGTATCGACATATTCATGTATTGTATTGTATAATGTCCAGAAAGGATCAAATACCATCTTTGAAGCCGTTGCGCTGTCGTATCACTGATTCCTTTCATTGGACTGAATATTGAAACAAGTGATTTATGATCTGTTATTAACGTAGAATTACGACCATATAAGTAGTCATGAAATTTCCGAACACCAAAAATTATTGATAAACCCTCCTTCTCTATTTGATTAAAATTTTTCTGATTATATTATTATAAAGTTTTTGATGCGTAAGCTATAGGACGCTCTGATATTCAAGATATTCAACATTCGGTTGCAGAAACAAACATTTGGAAGAATTACATCGAAATCCACTTTTTTTTAACCTGTGGAACAATTCTCTTAAGTTCTTCAAATATTCTTCCTCGGTGTTTCCTGTAACTATTATATAATATAGATAATTAACACAGCTTGGAATACCACTGATTACTTGCTCAAACAGACGCTGGAAAATAGCTGGATCACTAGTCACGCCAAATGGCAATCTTTCATATTGAAATAAACCCAAAGGTGTGTTAACCACCAATAGTGATTTTGATTCTTCGTCCATTTCCACCTGTGTGGTGTATTTCAGTAGTTACTTAATTAATATTGGGTGGTAACCCTGTAATGTTAAATGTTCCCTTGGAATGAAAATGTATCTTTTTGTATTAAATTGTTAATCGTTACTTTTCAACTATTAGCCATGGATGTTAAGTTATTGTTAGCATAACGCACTGCCATTTTAATCATCAACCAATACAAACCGTTCAATCACCATTTTTATATTTTCTTAAACTTTGTTGTGTTAAATATTAAATAAAGAGTTATAGAGTTAAATCTTATTCATCTCGTGCTGATTTTTATTTCAAAATACACAACAAAGATTGGCGACGAGTATAAAGTCAATTTCAACAAATTGTGAATAAGATTTTGTGCGTAAATTCAATAAATGGTTTAATCTTGTGCATAACCTAAAATGGAATCCGCTCAATTGGCGCAACTTTTAGAAGCCATAACCACAATGGCAACAGCGATGAAGAACCAACAAACGCAGGCTTCAACAAATGTCAACATAATTACCAATTTTGATACATTCGAACCAAAAAACGAATGCTTCAAGACTTATAAGGAGCGTTTGGAAGTGCACCTTCAATTAAAAGGTGTATTCGATGACAAAGTTACCTGTGCTAAATTGTTGTTGCAATACATTGGGTCATCAGTTTATTCTACTTTAGCTACATTAGCAGCCCCAAAGAACATAAGTGAATTGAATTATGATAATATAATTCAATTATTAAATTCGCACTATTGCCCGAGAAAGAATACGTTGGTTGAACAACATAAATCTCACAAAACACACCATCATCAACAGAAATAAATCAATTACATCAATGCCGACAAATGAAAAATAGAAGTGGCAGTCAACACCGTTCAAGATCAACTACGAGAATTAACTACGGCGAATTAGGCTTAGAAGGGATGTGTCTTCGTTGCGGGCGCCGAAATCATATTGCAAATGAATGCAAAATAAATAAACGAACGCTAAAGTGCAGTGAATGTGGTAAACTTGGTCATGTACAACAAGTATGTATACAGGCGAAGATGAAACAAAAGTAGTCAAATGATGGTAAATACACACATTCAATTGATCAGTGCAATCAGCTGTTTGATCAAAATAGTTACAATGGCACACACGGAACCTACCCCATGAGCGATAACGTTGGTATAAACAAAATTATCGATATATACCAAAACAATCAAATGTCAAAAAGAGATACACAAAAGTTCTATGCAAAAATAACAATAGAAGGAAAAGTGCAATTATTTGAAATTGATTCTGGTGCCGGCTTTACATTAATTCCCGAGAACGAATACAAAAAATTAAACATAAATAGACCTATTAAAAAGGCAAATATGGCATTTCGGTCATATACGGGAGATGTTTTTGTGCCCATCGGAGTGGTTGACGTGCAGATCACATATAATAACAAAAAATCAACTGAAGAATTGTATGTTGTGAATTCGAAACATTCAGCTCTGCTTGGCCGAGTTTGGATACGCCATTTAGGCATAAAATTTACAGATGCAGAATTAGGAAATGAAAAAGGTGACAATTATGCAATTTTCGAGGTGCGACCGGCGGATGAAATCCTGAAAAACAATCCAGAAATTTTCAAACAACAAGTTGGTTGTATTCCAGATTCGATGTGCAGTTTGGAATTACAAAAAGGTGCGAAACCAGTGTTTGTGCGAGAAAGACAAGTTCCTTTTGCACTGCGTGAAAAGGTGGAGCTTGAATTGAACAGCTTAGAGCGTGACGGCATAATTTCAAAAGTGAATACTAGCAACTGGGGGTCTCCATTGGTCGTCATTCCCAAACCAGATGGAAATGTACGTTTGTGTGTGGATTACAAAATTGGAGTGAATCCTCAATTGGAACCAGCACATTACCCAATTAAAAGAATTGATGAAATTTTCAATACACTCAAAAATTCTACATATTTTTGCAAGATTGACCTGTACAAGGCATATTTACATGTTCGAGTGGATGAAGATAGCAAGCAGATTCAAACTATTTCAACACATAGAGGTGTATATCAAATGAATCGACTGTCTTTTGGCATAAAAACCGCACCAAGTGAATTCAATCGCGTTTTAGATCAAATTTTACAAGGGCTAGAAGGCACAATATCGTATTTCGACGACATAATAATACATGGTGCAACAATAAATGAATGTGAATGCCGATTAATCAAGTGTTTGGAAGTTCTACAAACAAATCAACTGCATGTGAACAGAAACAAGTCCGTGCATCCCCCACGCATGTCTAGTCTAGCTGGAGTCTTATAGTGTCAAATAGACTTTTAAATAGGCAGCAGTTGTTTTTGTTTATTTTTCATTTTCTAACAAAATTCTTATATTGGGAAAACCCATGAAACAAGAATAGAATTTTGAGTTTATTCCACAAGATTGAATCTAAAATAGTAGGACAATACAGTTTTATCCCAACATTGTACAACGTGTTGCCTATTAAAACTTAGGTAGCTTTGTTCTACCTTCTGTAATTGTGCCATGCGCATGGCATTCTTTGTGACATATCTTAAAGTAATACCAGAGACGCACTCGAATCCCGGCGTCGTTTTCCCCTGTAATTTCAAGCTGCTTATGTACCCTCGTCCTATAAGGTAGGGCTGATTGATTAAATTTGAAAACAAAACCCTCTAGAGTCTTGGAACTTGAAATTTATAAATAATGAATGCAACAAGTTTGTTAAATTACACTTTGCTCACAATATTTTAATCCAGTGGAAAGCAACCGTACGCATAAAAAAGCTGTATATGTGTTATAACATTACAAGACTACCAAAAGAAAAAATGTATACAGGTGATTTCTATGCCCTAACTTGGAAATTAGTGTACCATGGAAAAGAGCATAAATGTACAGTTACATAGAAAAAAAATTTGCTGGTTTAAGTCATGGTTGGCTTCTTCGTAAAATAATAAATGAAATTTAGGTTGACTTTGTTCAGTTGCAGTCACTTGTTCAGCCTACGTTATTTCCCTTCTTCTTCCCTTTCATCGAAAATAATGTGTATTGTTTAATTGGAAACTCAAATCTGAATACATAATTTTAATAAAATATTTGTGAACTCAATTTCTAAAACTACTACGTTGTAATAAAATATAGTGGCAGACATATCATTTCCTCCGTGCCAATTTCTTTATAACTAAAGGATAATAACGTATTGGCTCGTGCTTAACCCTTTCTGACCTTCTTATTTGGCAAGAGACGGGTAATGACATCTTTATATTTCTTAAATTTCCACAATTTTGACCAAAATTCTCAGTTCGTGTATCTGAAACTGAAACTGGAACTTTTATACAAATTTCATTTAGCTCAATCGATTTATCAAATTTGTCATATTCTTTAAACGGAATTTGAGCGAGTATCGACATATTCATGTATTGTATTGTATAATGTCCAGAAAGGATCAAATACCATCTTTGAAGCCGTTGCGCTGTCGTATCACTGATTCCTTTCATTGGACTGAATATTGAAACAAGTGATTTATGATCTGTTATTAACGTAGAATTACGACCATATAAGTAGTCATGAAATTTCCGAACACCAAAAATTATTGATAAACCCTCCTTCTCTATTTGATTAAAATTTTTCTGATTATCTGATAAAGTTTTTGATGCGTAAGCTATAGGACGCTCTGATATTCAAGATATTCAACATTCGGTAGCAGAAATAAACCCAAAGGTGTGTTAACCACCAATAGTGATTTTGATTCTTCGTCCATTTCCACCTGTGTGGTGTATTTCAGTAGTTACTTAATTAATATTGGGTGGTAACCCTGTAATGTTAAATGTTCCCTTGGAATGAAAATGTATCTTTTTGTATTAAATTGTTAATCGTTACTTTTCAACTATTAGCCATGGATGTTAAGTTATTGTTAGCATAACGCACTGCCATTTTAATCATCAACCAATACAAACCGTTCAATCACCATTTTTATATTTTCTTAAACTTTGTTGTGTTAAATATTAAATAAAGAGTTATAGAGTTAAATCTTATTCATCTCGTGCTGATTTTTATTTCAAAATACACAACAAAGATTGGCGACGAGTATAAAGTCAATTTCAACAAATTGTGAATACGATTTTGTGCGTAAATTCAATAAATGGTTTAATCTTGTGCATAACCTAAAATGGAATCCGCTCAATTGGCGCAACTTTTAGAAGCCATAACCACAATGGCAACAGCGATGAAGAACCAACAAACGCAGGCTTCAACAAATGTCAACATAATTACCAATTTTGATACATTCGAACCAAAAAACGAATGCTTCAAGACTTATAAGGAGCGTTTGGAAGTGCACCTTCAATTAAAAGGTGTATTCGATGACAAAGTTACCTGTGCTAAATTGTTGTTGCAATACATTGGGTCATCAGTTTATTCTACTTTAGCTACATTAGCAGCCCCAAAGAACATAAGTGAATTGAATTATGATAATATAATTCAATTATTAAATTCGCACTATTGCCCGAGAAAGAATACGTTGGTTGAACAACATAAATCTCACAAAACACATCATCATCAACAGAAATAAATCAATTACATCAATGCCGACAAATGAAAAATAGAAGTGGCAGTCAACACCGTTCAAGATCAACTACGAGAATTAACTACGGCGAATTAGGCTTAGAAGGGATGTGTCTTCGTTGCGGGCGCCGAAATCATATTGCAAATGAATGCAAAATAAATAAACGAACGCTAAAGTGCAGTGAATGTGGTAAACTTGGTCATGTACAACAAGTATGTATACAGGCGAAGATGAAACAAAAGAAATCAAATGATGGTAAATACACACATTCAATTGATCAGTGCAATCAGCTGTTTGATCAAAATAGTTACAATGGCACACACGGAACCTACCCCATGAGCGATAACGTTGGTATAAACAAAATTATCGATATATACCAAAACAATCAAATGTCAAAAAGAGATACACAAAAGTTCTATGCAAAAATAACAATAGAAGGAAAAGTGCAATTATTTGAAATTGATTCTGGTGCCGGCTTTACATTAATTCCCGAGAACGAATACAAAAAATTAAACATAAATAGACCTATTAAAAAGGCAAATATGGCATTTCGGTCATATACGGGAGATGTTTTTGTGCCCATCGGAGTGGTTGACGTGCAAGTCACATATAATAACAAAAAATCAACTGAAGAATTGTATGTTGTGAATTCGAAACATTCAGCTCTGCTTGGCCGAGTTTGGATACGCCATTTAGGCATAAAATTTACAGATGCAGAATTAGGAATTGAAAAAGTGACAATTATGCAATTTTCGAGGTGCGACCGGCGGATGAAATCCTGAAAAACTATCCAGAAATTTTCAAACAACAAGTTGGTTGTATTCCAGATTCGATGTGCAGTTTGGAATTACAAAAAGGTGCGAAACAAGTGTTTGTGCGAGAAAGACAAGTTCCTTTTGCACTGCGTGAAAAGGTGGAGCTTGAATTGAACAGCTTAGAGCGTGACGGCATAATTTCAAAAGTGAATACTAGCAACTGGGGGTCTCCATTGGTCGTCATTCCCAAACCAGATGGAAATGTACGTTTGTGTGTGGATTACAAAATTGGAGTGAATCCTCAATTGGAACCAGCACATTACCCAATTAAAAGAATTGATGAAATTTTCAATACACTCAAAAATTCTACATATTTTTGCAAGATTGACCTGTACAAGGCATATTTACATGTTCGAGGCTAGAAGGCACAATATCGTATTTCGACGACATAATAATACATGGTGCAACAATAAATGAATGTGAATGCCGATTAATCAAGTGTTTGGAAGTTCTACAAACAAATCAACTGCATGTGAACAGAAACAAGTGCGAATTTTTCAAAACCGAGCTGCAATATTTAGGCTATGTTGTCAGCCACAACAAAATATCAAAGTGTCGAAGTAAAATCGAAGCCATAATCAATTTGCCAAGACCACAAAACGTCAACGATGTGCGAACATTTCTTGGCATGATCACATATTATTCAAAATTCATTCCGAATACATCAACTTTAACACATCCTTTGCGACAGCTGTTGGAAGATGGTAGAAAGTTTCTGTGGACATCAAATTGTGAAAAAGCATTCAAAAATCTGAAAGAAGAAATTGTTGCTGATAGAGTTCTTACACCCTAAAACGAAGCCTTACCTATGACCTTGGCTTGTGACGCAAGTCCCACAGGTATTGGTGCTGTTTTATCACACATCATAAACGGAGTAGAACGCCCCGTAGCTTTTGCATCGAGAGCCTTGACTAAGGCTGAACAAAATTATAGTCAACTGGACCGTGAGGCGTTGGCTATTATATATGCTGTTGACAAGTTTTTTACATACTTGATGGGAAGAGAGTTTACCCTAATTACGGACAACCGTCCACTTTCGAGGATTTTTCACCAAAGTGCAAAAACACCAGCGATGACGTCAGCAAGACTTTTCAGATATGCATCCTTTTTACAAAATGTTAATTACAAAGTTGTCCATCGCAGAGGAATCGATAATTCAAATGCCAATTGTTTATCCAGAGCCCCGATAGATAACAACAACAAATTCAAACATTTTTTGGACGAAGAAGTCAAAAATATTCAAGATCAAATAATAAATCAAATTTCGTCCTCATCCATTACTGCTGCAACCATTGCACTGGAGACAGAAAGGAACCCCGAAATATCAACTTTGAAAATAGACCGCTCAATTGGCGCAACTTTTAGAAGCCATAACCACAATGGCAACAGCGATGAAGAACCAACAAACGCAGGCTTCAACAAGTGTCAACATAATTACCAATTTTGATACATTCGAACCAAAAACGAAAGCTTCAAGACTTATAAGGAGCGTTTGGAAGTGCACCTACAATTAAAAGGTGTATTCGATGACAAAGTTAGCTGTGCTAAATTGTTGTTGCAATACATTGGGTCATCAGTTTATTCTACTTTAGCTACACTAGCAGCCCCAAAGAACATAAGTGAATTGAATTATGATAATATAATTCAACTATTAAATTCGCACTATTGCCCGAGAAAGAATACGTTGGTTGAACAACATAAATTTCTTTGTGAAGTGCAAAATGAGAACCAAAGTATTTCAGAATTTGTAGCTGTTTTACAACAACGTTCAAGTTCATGTAAGTTTGAATGCGTATGCAAAAAGTCTGTTGCTGAGTTATTTTTGCGCTCACAATTTATAAGAGGATTGCGAGATACACATATACGTGAACAATTACTACAAACGCCCGATGCATCATTTCATCAAATAGTAGAAAAAGCAACAACACTTGAAGCGGCAAAAATTGACAGCCATGCAATCTCACACAACACATCATCATCAACAGAAATAAATCAATTACATCAATGCCGACAAATGAAAAATAGAAGTCGCAGTCAACACCGTTCAAGATCAACTACGAGAATTAACTACGGCGAATTAGGCTTAGAAGGGCGTTGCGGGCGCCGAAATCATATTGCAAATGAATGCAAAATAAATAAACGAACGCTAAAGTGCAGTGTATGTGGTAAACTTGGTCATGTACAACAAGTATGTATACAGGCGAAGATGAAGAAAAAAGAATTCAAATGATGGTAAATACACACATTCACTTGATCAGTGCAATCCACTGTTTGATCAAAATAGTTACAATGGCACACACGGAACCTACCCCATGAGCGATAACGTTGATATAAAGAAAATTATCGATGTATACCAAAACAATCAAATGTCAAAAAGAGATACACAAAAGTTCTATGCAAAAATAACAATAGAAGGAAAAGTGCAATTATTTGAAATTGATTCTAGTGCCGGCTTTACATTAATTTCCGAGAACGAATAATTGGATTAGAGCGTGACGGCATAATTTCAAAAGTGAATACTAGCAATTGGGGGTCTCCATTGGTCGTCATTCCCAAACCAGATGGAAATGTACGTTTGTGTGTGGATTACAAAATTGGAGTGAATCCTCAATTGGAACCAGCACATTACCCAATTAAAAGAATTGATGAAATTTTCAATACACTCAAAAATTCTACATATTTTTGCAAGATTGACCTGTACAAGGCATATTTACATGTTCGAGGCTAGAAGGCACAATATCGTATTTCGACGACATAATAATACATGGTGCAACAATAAATGAATGTGAATGCCGATTAATCAAGTGTTTGGAAGTTCTACAAACAAATCAACTGCATGTGAACAGAAACAAGTGCGAATTTTTCAAAACCGAGCTGCAATATTTAGGCTATGTTGTCAGCCACAACAAAATATCAAAGTGTCGAAGTAAAATCGAAGCCATAATCAATTTGCCAAGACCACAAAACGTCAACGATGTGCGAACATTTCTTGGCATGATCACATATTATTCAAAATTCATTCCGAATACATCAACTTTAACACATCCTTTGCGACAGCTGTTGGAAGATGGTAGAAAGTTTCTGTGGACATCAAATTGTGAAAAAGCATTCAAAAATCTGAAAGAAGAAATTGTTGCTGATAGAGTTCTTACACCCTAAAACGAAGCCTTACCTATGACCTTGGCTTGTGACGCAAGTCCCACAGGTATTGGTGCTGTTTTATCACACATCATAAACGGAGTAGAACGCCCCGTAGCTTTTGCATCGAGAGCCTTGACTAAGGCTGAACAAAATTATAGTCAACTGGACCGTGAGGCGTTGGCTATTATATATGCTGTTGACAAGTTTTTTACATACTTGATGGGAAGAGAGTTTACCCTAATTACGGACAACCGTCCACTTTCGAGGATTTTTCACCAAAGTGCAAAAACACCAGCGATGACGTCAGCAAGACTTCTCAGATATGCATCCTTTTTACAAAATGTTAATTACAAAATTGTCCATCGCAGAGGAATCGATAATTCAAATGCCAATTGTTTATCCAGAGCCCCGATAGATAACAACAACAAATTCAAACATTTTTTGGACGAAGAAGTCAAAAATATTCAAGATAAAATAATAAATCAAATTTCGTCCTCATCCTTTACTGCTGCAACCATTGCACTGGAGACAGAAAGGGACCCCGAATTATCAACTTTGAAAATAGACCTTCTGAGCGGGAAAAACTTGGAACCAAGATATGCCTTGCAAGATGGAGTTATATTTCGTGGCGATCGGATAGTAATTCCTGTCAACCTACGTCCACATATTCTCAAAGAATTACATCATACACACATAGATGTTGTCAAGATGAAACAGTTAGCACGTAGATTTTGCTGTTGGAAAAACATTGATTCTGACATCGAATATTTGGTAAGAGCCTGCCAAAATTGTGCACAGGTGAGGAAAACTCCTGCTAAAGTAATTACGCATCAATGGGAAGAACCGGACGAAAATTTTCAAAGGGTCCATATCGACTACGCAGGACCGTTTCAAAACCATCATTTTTTCGTGTTGGTGGATGCAAAATCAAAATGGCCAGAAGTTAGAATTATTCGAGAGGCCCCAACCAGTGAAAAAACTATTCTGCTACTTCAAAACATATTTTCGACACATGGTCTTCCACAAATCATGGTATCCGACAACGCTACGATTTTTCAAAGCAACGTTTTCCGACATTTTTGTATGAAAAATGGAATTATCCAAAAATTTATCGCTCCAGGTCATCCTGCCACGAATGGTTTAGCCGAAAGGTACATTCAAACTTTAAAATGCAAGCTGAAAGCTATGGAGGATGAAAGAGGTAACGTATTTGAAAAGGTTCAAGAAATTGTTTTACGTTACAGAGCAACGCCATTGGCAAACGGGAAGAGCCCTGCTGAACTGTATCTTGGTCGTGCCTTAAGAATTAAATTGGATACTATTCGTCCAATGAAAGAACCGGCAGGAAATTCAAACCGATTTAATGTTCGTCAATTAAGAGTACAGGAACGATGGTACGACAGAAATAAGCCGACATGGAAGTTAGGAATGGTCATTCGCAAGTTTGGGAATCTACACTACCAAATAAAACTGGATAATGGTTATGAACTGAAATCAACTGTACAAATCCGAAGTTCCAAAACTTGAAAAATGTGTAACATTCGCTGATGAAGTACAATCAAAAACTAAACCTACCTTTGATGGAATTAGAATTGAGCAAAGAATTGTCAATCCGATTAACACTTCCGTCATTCCACAACCACAAGTGTCTACACCAGGAACACCAACAATGTTAAGACGTTCAAGCCGAACAAGAAGACCTCCAGTTCATTTATCAGACCATATTCAATATTAGCCTGGGAGATTGTTGTGTATTTCAGTAGTTACTTAATTAATATTGGGTGGTAACCCTGTAATGTTAAATGTTCCCTTGGAATGAAAATGTATCTTTTTGTACTAAATTGTTAATCGTTACTTTTCAACTATTAGCCATGGATGTTAAGTTATTGTTAGCATAACGCACTGCCATTTTAATCATCAGCCAATACAAACCGTTCAATCACCATTTTTATATTTTCTTAAACTTTGTTGTCTTAAATATTAAATAAAGAGTTATAGGGTTAAATCTTATTCATCACGTGCAGATTTTTATTTCAAAATACACAACAACCTGCATGTAGGCATCCAATAAATCTACCTTTGAAAAGTATTTACTGTTTCCTAGTTTGTGAAATAGGTCTCGAGCCCGAGCAATATAAATATATTTAATAGGATCCCACATACCCATTGCCATCAAACGCTCTTCTTCTTCCTTAAAAGATTCCATTAAAGCATAGGGAATTGACCCGTGTTTATAAAATATTTGTCTTGCATCGGATTCCATGTAAATGTGACCTTTCATGGTCTCGCATAACCCAAGCTCGTTTGTAAATAATTCACTGAACTCTGTTGTATAGATTTCAAATGAATATTGAAAATCTGAATTGCCTTAAATTCATCATACCTATTCAGTCCAAATAAATTCGAACATTGCATAGAATACGCTTCAATAAGTTCTAACCGTTTGGGCTAATTTTGAATTTGAACATCAACTTCCAACCAACCAAATACTGGTATCTGGGTATTACCATATCCAAACAGCCTTTTTCGAAAGTTCCCAACACCACTCATTTTCCATCCATGCCGACCGAGGGGGCGAACATCCCCATAAGTATGGGGAAATAACTTCATCAGACGGTTAAAAATACTATTATCTAGATCCTTTGCGACAGCTGTTGGAAGATGGTAGAAAGTTTCTGTGGACATCAAATTTTAAAAAAGTATTCAAAAATCTGAAAGAAGAAATTGTTGCTGATAGAGTTCTTACACCCTACAACGAAGCCTTACCTGTGACCTTGGCTTGTGACGCAAGATTTTATTGTATTATATCCATACAAAAATCTACATAAGAATATAAATATATAAAATCAACACTCATTTTACTGACAGGGTCACCTATCGCATAGTTTGAGCGATGTAAGTCAGTATATAAAAATTGATAATAGCCCAAGTTCACTGAAGGAATCTAGTGTTGATAACACACTAATGACTTAATATAGGGTTAGATCTAAAAAAACATATGCTTACGTTTTTTTTTAAGTCAACTCCATGCCAATGGGATGACACGATTTAAAAATTTTATATTAATCTCTTTACAGTAAGTCAACATTTATTTGAGATTTATGAGTCATACATCATCTGCGTACATTAAAAATTTGAATTACTCAATTGAATTTGGTATATCATTAACAAACAATAAAAATAGAACTGGTCCAATATGACTTTCTTGTGGAATATCAGATGGAACATCCATAGATTTAGAATGACAACCTTCAAAGAAAACTCTCTGTGACCAGTCGCGCAAATTGGATGAAATTCATAAAACCAAGTTTCTATCAAATCCTATACGTTCAAGTTTGAATAAAAGTAACTTATGATGGACTTTATATAAAGCTTCGCTGAAATCGGTATAAATTGTATCAGTTTGGTTGTTGTGAACAAATTACCTCTGATGAGAATTGAATAAAATTAGTAATGGTTGAGAGTCCACTGCGGAAATCATATTGAAATGGACTTGAAAGGATGGATTTGACTTTATGGCAAATTACATCAGTAATTAATTCTTCAAATTTCTTTGGAATGGCACTCAACTTTGCAATTCCTCTATAATTACCAAAGCAATTATGACTAAATTGTACGAGAGGAACTGACAACGAATTTAAATAATATTATTATACTGGGAATGCCAATCGGACCCAGACTTTTTACGGCTTTTAAAGACATAGATCTTTTGAAACTTCTTGGAAATGAAAATATGGTATAGATACTTTAGGAATTTCTGGTAATTTATATGGATAGTTGTCATAAGAATAGACAGACGCCAAAAATTAAGCAAAACATTCAGCGATTTCAGTATCGGAAACATATTTATTATGATCAACTTTTAATACAAAAAGTTTAGAAGATGTTTTTCTTTTTAAATTTACAAAATCGTTAAAGGACTTCGGATTACATTTAAAATTGTTTTTAACTGTATTTAGATAATCTTTGTTTGATCTACGAGCTGCTATACCTTGATCTAGCAATTGAATAATTAGCTTAGTCAATATCGGACCCAGAGTCCTTATATTTTCGAAAAAGTTTGTTCTTAGAGATTTTTAATAGATAAAAAAGTAGGCGTTATCCAAGGAAGTTTTTTTGAATTTATTTTTTCGATTTTAGGAATACATTCTTCGAAAAATTGTTTTAAATGTTATTAACATTTATTACTACGGATTCAAGTTCATTAACGTTATTACAACAATATAAAGAAATCCAATCTATAGATGAAATTGGTGAATTTAGTCTATGAAAACTAGTTCTTTCATAATCAAAAACATTTTTTGCTGGTTGCGTTGATATTTTCGGAGTTATTATACTATTCAAAGACATTGATATACACATTGTTGGATGATACTTATCTTCGGGTGTTGAGATAGCAGGGATTGTTAAAATTTCAGAATACTGTGTGATATTAAGAAATGCTAAATCAAGATTTTTTCATAACTATTTTCTACGCTAAGGTCTAAATCGCAAAAGTGATTCACAAATGAAATTGATTAGAGGGAGTCATCGATTCTGAATTTGCATTTAGAGACTTAATAGATGCCAAGTAAACATCACCAAGGACCAAAACATAACCAATAACATCCATTTTCAGAATTATTGACGATATTGCTGAAATATATAAGAGCATGCAGTTTTGTATGTTTTTATCATGGTAGAAGAATACAGGTAGTCGCATCGACATAGCTGCTGAGACAATGAGCTGTCAAAACAATTTTGGAATTGAAAATAATGTATGAAAGATTATTGAAATTTGTAAAAATTGTTGAAAAATACATATCATTACAGCCTCCGATTTGTCGTCCGTCGTATAAGAAAACATAGAAAAATCTATTTATTTTTGTCAAAACATTGTTGACATATCAATGTTTCAAGCGTTGATGCATCTACCTATATCCTGTTCCAGAACCTGCAAGAATCTAATAGTTTCGCAATTTTCTTCGATATAATAAAGGGTAATTCGGTTATAGTAGTAAAAACATTTACATGCTTGCGGTTACTAAACATTCAAATTCAGTTAATTCAAAAATATCAAATAAACAAAACCACTTATTGCATTCGTTTGTTTTTCTATTCATTAAACATCATGTTACAAATGCTCTTGTTCTTAAAGCAAAATGATGTCCAATGTTTTAAACTGATATTTTTCCTTGTTTGACCTTACAAAACATTTGCACCGTCAAATAAATGTTTGACCAAAAAAGAGGAAAATAATTGATCATATGTGTACACATTATGGACACACTGGTCAAATTTTTGTTTTCTGGCAAATAATTTTGTTTTCCCAAAATCAGCTGTTTTTGTATTTACCGTCAAATAATATTTGACGGTCAGATTGTGACAAAGAAATATTTGACATTTTTCGTCAAATATTTGCCCAATGTGACCTTATCTTAAGAGTGGGGGTAGAAATACCCGCTGAACTTTTAGGATTAACAAACCATTCAGTAACCTCCGTTGTATCAACCGTGTTTGGCGGGACCCCTTCGGTCACGGCGTTTGCATATGTGTTCGCTCTACCGTTTTTTAAGTTTGTAGAAGCTGGCTGAGAAACTAATATACAGTCTGAAGCGTCTTGTACTCCAGAAGCGTCAACATTATTTGAATACTTCTTAGCAACAAAAAAGCAAAAAAAAAAAAACACAAAATATAATTTAATGTTAAATGTGATGGTAAAAGTGGAGAAATAAATTATTTGCTGATATAACACAATTTACTGTAGCGGGAAATAAAATGAGCAACTTTTACGAAGAACAGAGATAGATTAATAAATAGTAAATGGCAACCCTGTTTTGTAACAAGACAGAATGTAGGAAAAAGGAATTACAAAATTTACAATAACAACCATTAGAACAATTAGAAAGGTTAAAGAAGAAGACAATTCTAATTTGATCAATTGAAATAAGAATAATTTCAACTACACATATATGCATAAAACACACTACACCAAATCACTAACAAGTATGCTCGTAAGAAATATACTTATATACGATTTTATACTAATTTGGTAACACAAACTCTACGTTGTAAAATAATTATATATCGACCAGGGGCGGACAAATCAGAAAAAGTACTTTTGTAGCATCGTAGAGGAATACATGTTATGTAATGTGTTATGTAATGTGTCTATAAAACAATAAAATAATTTTTCATTAATACTTTTTAAAAAGAGTTTCGATAGTTCATTGCCTGGCAGAAAAATACAGGTAGATGCACCAACGTTTGGGAGCATTGATATGTCAAAAAAAATTTAAAGTTTATTCAAATTCAAAAATCTATTTTTATATGTTTTCTTATACGACGTCATTCGGAGGTTATTATAGTTCGAAATTTTCAACATTTTGTACAAATGTAAATAATTTTTCATTCAACATTTTTTATTGCAAAATTGGTTTGACAGTTCATTGTCCCAGCAGCTGCGTCGATTCGTCTATCTATATTCTTCTACCATGGTTCATTGTACCGGAAGCTGTGTTGATGCGGCTACCTGTATTATTTTGGCATGGTATGTATACTTGTATCGTCCCGATTTGCGTGGCTATTCAAAAGCCAGAAAAAATGATTTGCGTCGTTGCAATTTCAAGTTGCGTCGCTCGGAGCTACATTGTGGATTACTATTTTTTGCATTTGCAGTGCCTGATTTAGCATATTTTCTGTTGTTTAAGCCATTAGTTGTTACAAACAAATATATATATGAAAAAAATTTTACAAATTCAACAAACTTTAAGGTAAAGGTAAGGTCACATTGAGCAAATATTTGACGAAAAATGTCAAATATTTCTTTGTCACAATCTGACCACCAAATATTATTTGACGGTAAATACAAAAACAGCTGATTTTGGGAAAACAAAATTATTTGCCAGAAAACAAAAATTTGACCAGTGTGTCCATAATGTGAACACCTATGATCAATTATTTTCCTCTTTGTGGTCAAACATTTATTTGACGGTGCAAATGTTTTGTAAGATCAAACAAGGAAAAATATCAGTTTAAAACATTGGGCAGCATTTCGCTTTAAGAACAGGAGCATTTGTAACATGATGTTTAATGAATAGAAAAGCAAACGAATACAATAGGTGGTTTTGTTTATTTGATATTTTTGAATTAACTGAATTTGAATGTTTAGTAAAAATTTAATATATGGTCTGTTCCAGAACTGCAAGATGTAAAAGTTTTTACTACGATTACCGATTTTCCCTTTATTATATCGAAGAAAATTGACAAACTAGTAGATTCTTGCAGGTTCAGGAATAGGATATAGGTAGATGCATCAACGAAACATTGATATGTCAAACATTTTGAAATGTTTTGACAAAAATAAGAAGATTTTTCTATGTTTTCTTTTACGTAATGATATGTATTTTTCAACAATTTTTACAAATTTCAATAATATTTCATTCATAATAGTTTTGTCAGTTCATTGTCCCAGCAGCTATGTCGATGCGACTATCAGTATTCTTCTACCGTGATACAAACATACAAGAATTCAAAAAAAAAAAATGTTCTGACAAGGAATTTATTCCACAACAGCAGGTCATTTGCTTCCCTTCTCCAAATAAATTATACCCGATACTCCATTTTCTTTATGTCTCTCTTTCACTCTCTCTGTCTATTTCTCTCGGCCAAATAAATTTATGTTTCCTCACAGTTTGATCAAACAATTTATTGGGAAAATATATTTTACGAATGTGAACATGTGTCAAACATGTTTCCCCATAGCACTATTTGACGCTATTTGGTGACTGTTTGAACAAACAAAATCTGTCAAATATTTGACTGTAATGTGAACATCGAATCAACTTTGTATGAATTTCACATTTGTTCAGTCAAATATGGGAAAACAAATTTCGATCAAATATTTGCCCAGTGTGACCGTACCTTTAGACATTTTTGTTAAAAAATTAGTAAGACCATCCAATCAAATATATATAAGTGTTGTTGATTTAGATTTACTATGTTTTCAAAAAACTATGTTTTCAATAAAAAAAGGTATATTTTGCGTAAGAATGAAATTCAGAAATCTTTGGTTCGCGTTAGCCGGTGTAGGACATACCCAGAGGAGAAAATCTCAAGCTCCGGCCGAAGGCCGGCTATTTACAAAAAGTGCCAAATTTAGAAAAGCTTTGTTATTCCGACGACTGCTACGCGAAATAAACACTTTTTTTTATTAAAAACATCATTTTAATGAACTGGTTAGAATCGGGTTATGCGGATGGAAAGACCCATATCTCTGGACCCAAAAAAGGTATTAGCACAAATTGTAGCATTTTGGAAAGAGTGTCAGCTATAATTTGGAAACAATTTTGTTGACCTCCATAATGGGCCCTTTTTTGACTTTTTGGGGGTTTCATAAAAAATCCGGGTCCAAAAAATCGATAATTTGACTATAACTTCCGAACCATGACAACTTACCCCTTCATGTGAACACTTGTTGAATAGGTATTTCCATAAGCTTTCAATCGATGCCCATATTGTCTATATCGGGTAACTGGATCCGGGTCCAGGCGGGGTCTTGATCCCGGACTTTTGGGTCAAAAATCTGGGGTCCCGGGTCCGTCCCCCAAGAAAAAAATAGTTTCCCGGGATCAGGGTAAAAATACCTACCTCTGGAAAAAATTCGAAAAAATCTAAGAGTTTTTACTAAACTAGAGTTGTTCCCATTTTTTATATTAATTATAAACATTTTTTGAAGTAAATGGAATAAATAAAAATGTATTCATACTTGTTTTTTTATCAAAAATTTAAAATTGTTTGCTTTGTTTGGAATATTTTCCCAAGTAAATTAAATTTCAATGCATTTTGTATATGTATAGAAAAAGGTGATTCGATTTGCGTAATTTTAAGTTGCGTCGCGATTTTCCGGTCCCCATTAACGACGCAAGTCGGGGCTCTAGTGTACTTTAGTCCTGATTTATGCTAGGCGAGTTTCCTGGCGGCAATTTTAATCGTTCTATTTTAAACTTGCCTCTTGCATCTGTATAAGGCCAATGATTACAGCAATTTTCTTTTTCAACATTCCTCTTTTTGGATTTTTTTATATTTTCTGTATAAAGTCTAAAAAAAAACAATAGGAAATGCCAGAAACTTGACAGTACATGCAATTGTTTCCATTTTCATATCATATATCCCTCTCTCCTACAAACAAAGAATTGGCCATCATGTATTACACGAATGTGTAGCTTAAGGTGAGGTCACATTGGGCAAATATTTGACGAAAAATGTCAAATATTTCTTTCTCACCATCTGACCACCCAATATTATTTGACTGTAAATACAAAAACAGCTGATTTTGGGAAAACAAAATTATTTGCCAGGAAACAAAAATTTGACCAGTGTGTCCATAATGTGAGCACATAAAAATTTATACAAATGTTAATATATGGTCTGTCCCAGAACTGCATGAACGTAAATGTTTTTACTAGGATAACCGATTTTCCCCTTTATGATATTGAAGAAAATTGCAAAACTTGTATATTCTTACAGGTTCAGGAAACGCCAATAATAAAATGAATGCACACATAAACACAACAGCATACTACCTGCTACTACTACCATGATTTATATGCATACTTATACGCGCACATATAAAAATACAAAAATGCAAAAAAAAACTTGTTCTGGCAAGGCATTTATTTCACAACAGCTGGTCTTGTGTTTCCCTTCTCCAAAATAAATTATACCCGAAACTCTATTTTCTTTATGTTTTGCTTTTACTCTCTTTCTATTTCTCTCACCATATAAACGTATGTTTCCTCACAGTTCAATCAAAGAATTTCGTGGGGAAAATATTTTTCACGAATGTGAACATATGTCAAACATGTTTTCCCATAGCACAACTCTGTATGAAGAATCAACTCTGTATGAATTACACATTTGTTCAGTCAAATATGGGAAAACAAATTTCGATCAAATATTTGCGCAGTATGACCGTATCGACGCAGCTGCTGGGACAATGAACTGTCAAACCAATTTTGCAATTAAAAATTTTAAATGAAAATTTATTCAAATTCGTAAACATTGTTGAAAAATGCATATCATAACAACCTCCGATTGACGACGTATAAAAAATATAAATATATCTAATTATTTTATAAATATATCTAATAATTTTTGAAAAAAAAAATTTATTTCACACATTTTGACATATGTTCTCAATGTTCTCAAGTGTTGATGCATCTACCTGTATTCTTCTACCATGCTTCTACATATAGAAAATTTGACAAATATGTAAAACACACTCCGTCTGATAGGGCCTAAAGGACTTTAGAAAATGTCAAAATAACAGTCGTCAGTTCTTTTATTTACACTTTTAAGTTGGTTGTTTATCCGATTCGGTCTAGATCAAGCTTTAAAAATGAGCAATTTATTGATTTGTAAAAGTGGATTTTTTTGTGGTAAGCAATATGCATGAAAAATCCACATGTTCATATATGAGTTTATAAATTAAACAATAAGTGACAAAAAAAAAACAACTTATCAATTACACCATACCTTGCAAATATCAATATTTGTCTTAGTCAGAGTCCAAAGTTCTTATGCAGTTAACCGATTTTGTTGCAATATATGGCTCCTTTAAGGGGAGCACCTTGGGGGTTAGATTATTTTGAAATGTTTATCTAAGATATGTATTTTTACCCTAATTATGGGTAAATATGATTTTTTTCGTGAGAAAAGACCTGACTAAAATTCGGGTACACAAACCTGATAATATATGGTTCTTTCGAACTGATATACAATGTATCATATGAAAGCTTATGAAAATTCCGATCCAACAAATAGGCAGAGTAATGTTCACTGGTTAAGGGGTAATACAAGAACGTCCATATTATGGTATCTGGACTTGTCTTTCCAAAATGGGTAACCGGGAATTTTCCATTATCAGGATATATAGTGAGTATCGCCATAGTCATAGCACGACTCAGTCCAAGCTGCAATGAAACGTAAAAAATACTACTATATCTGAGCTCATTCTGTAACCGCAGAAGTTTTAGTAGCTAAAACATGTATTTAGAATTAAACGACAATATTTTTGTTTGCGTGTTTATTATATTGCTAACTATGGAGGCAGACATTCGTACTCCTACACGTGACAGGATTCTAAATATTATTACCCAATCTAGTTTATAGGACACACATTAAAACTATGGTGCATCACCTCAGTAACTTTGCCTACTTTGTTGAATTTTTTTGGTAATTTTGAACTTAAGAACAACTTATTTAGTAAGATTTTAAAAATATGATTATCGAAGTGTACATCGTTTAAGAGTCCTTTGGGAATATCAATAACACAGTAGAGAACAATTAACATCATATTATAACTGCCAATGTTCTGTAAAAATTGTGCAGGAAATGTAAAATGGCAATGTGCAAAGTTAAATTGAGATCACAGACACAGTCATGTTTCTACACATAATCAGCGGTTTTTGGAACTTTCCTTTATATGTTATATTATATAGATGTAATTTGTTAATTTTTCACTAGGTTATTAAAAGAGGCGTGATTTAAAGATTTCTAGTCCATTGCTGTTAAGACGTAGAAAGTGTAAATTTTATAAACAATTGCATAACTGTATATTTTACCCATTGTATTGTTTAGAAGATGTTAATATGCGAAAATGGCTTAGCCCATACGTAGATAGGGAAAAGTACGTATTTTCCTTTTACGAGTGTCAGTGGGATATTTGTGATTAAATGTATGCAACGCATTTCTTTGGTATAGTTTAATAATATATAATGTGGCCTGAAGAATATTAGACCAAACATTCTAACACAATCCAATAGTCGAAATTAGCTGAAGTGCTAAAAGTGCTATATATATATATAGTGCTATATATGAGTATATATATATATATATATATATATATATATATATATATATATATATATATATATATATATATATATATTGTTGGTCGTGGATACATATATATATGCATATATATATATATATATATATATATATATATATAGCACTATATATATATATAGCACTTTTAGCACTTCAGCTAATTTCGACTATTGGATTGTGTTAGAATGTTTGGTCTAATATTCTTCTATCTAGTTTCAGCCGATCCCAACTGATTCAATTACCAAAGGACAAGAATGGATTTACATATAGATTAAAAAGTAGGCGTGGTTAGTTCCTCAGCCCCCATGTTCACATTTATATATATATAACGGAGTCCATTATCCACGACCAACAATATATATATATATATATATATATATATATATATATATATATATATATATATATGCATATATATATGTATCCACGACCAACAATATATATATATATATATATATATATATATATATATATATATATATATATATATATATATATATATATATATATATATTGTTGGTCGTGGATAATGGACTCCGTTTAGAACGGCCGGACCGATTTACATTATTTTTTTGTACAAACATTCCTCATACCCGAGTTAGGTTTTTAAAGAAAAATATTGACCACGCCTACTTTTACGCCCATTAATTCGCCCATGCCAAAATAATGAAGTTATCGGTTTGAAAATTATTACACGAGATATTGTTAACTTTTCATTTAACCCTAAGTATTTCCTGCGGGCTGAGGTATAATAATACCCCTAAACATTCGTCCTTTTGTATGTTTTTGTTATAATTTCTACCGAATTTATTGTAATTTGACATTTAAAGTTTTCAGTATTGTGAAATCAATACCGGTAATGATTGTTTACTATTTAATTTACCATTGTTCCCAATTAAGCATATCTATCTCCTTAGAGACTATGATGCCAAATAAGGGCAAAATCAATTGAAGAATGTGACCAAGACCCTGGCAATAGAAATCACCGGATACCTTCATATAAAGGTTATACCGAAGCATGGTCCCTATATATATATATATATATATATATATATATATATATTTATATATATATATATATATATATATGTATATATATATATATATATATATGTATATATATATATATATATATATATATAAATGTGAACATGGGGGCTGAGGAACTAACCACGCCTACTTTTTAATCTATATGTAAATCCATTCTTGTCCTTTGGTAATTGAATCAGTTGGGATCGGCTGAAACTAGATAGAAGAATATTAGACCAAACATTCTAACACAATCCAATAGTCGAAATTAGCTGAAGTGCTAAAAGTGCTATATATATATAGTGCTATATATATATATATATATATATATATATATATATATATATATATATATATGTATCCACGACCAACAATATATATATATATATATATATATATATATATATATATATATATATACATATATATATATATATATATATATATATATATATATATATATATATATATATTGTTGGTCGTGGATAATGGACTCCGTTTAGAACGGCCGGACCGATTTACATTATTTTTTTGTACAAACATTCCTCATACCCGAGTTAGGTTTTTAAAGAAAAATATTGACCACGCCTACTTTTACGCCCATTAATTCGCCCATGCCAAAATAATGAAGTTATCGGTTTGAAAATTATTACACGAGATATTGTTAACTTTTCATTTAACCCTAAGTATTTCCTGCGGGCTGAGGTATAATAATACCCCTAAACATTCGTCCTTTTGTATGTTTTTGTTATAATTTCTACCGAATTTATTGTAATTTGACATTTAAAGTTTTCAGTATTGTGAAATCAATACCGGTAATGATTGTTTACTATTTAATTTACCATTGTTCCCAATTAAGCATATCTATCTCCTTAGAGACTATGATGCCAAATAAGGGCAAAATCAATTGAAGAATGTGACCAAGACCCTGGCAATAGAAATCACCGGATACCTTCATATAAAGGTTATACCGAAGCATGGTCCCTATATATATATATATATATATATATATATATATATATATATATATATATATATATATATATATATATATATATATATATATATATATATATATATATATATATATATATATATATATATATATATATATATATATATATATATATATATATATATATATATATATATATATATATATAAATGTGAACATGGGGGCTGAGGAACTAACCACGCCTACTTTTTAATCTATATGTAAATCCATTCTTGTCCTTTGGTAATTGAATCAGTTGGGATCGGCTGAAACTATTTGCCCTACCCCGATTTAGGTTTTTATGCAAAGAAAAATTGACCACTCCCAATTTTAAGCCCATTCATTCCTAATATTTGCCAAAATCATGAAGATATTTGTTCCACAGTTGTATACAACGTAATTTTGACTCTCATTCCAACTCTAGGTATCTGTTTGGGGTCAGAGGAACTGGCCACACCTACTGCTTTAAATTTATATGTAAAAAGTTTGAAAGAGTATAGTAATACATCAGTTGAGAACGGCTAGATTTTGATTTGACTCAAATTTTCTTTTGGTTATTTGTAATTACAGTGGAAACGTTATCATGAAAGAAAATTTTGAGAAAAATCGCGGAACTGAACGAATTTACTGCTCTATTATGTATGGAATTTTTGCAGAATTGTTTCAGAATGCCTTTTGGAATTGAAAATTCTTATTGAAAAAACTGAAAAAATCGAGAAATTGTGCATATTTTCTATACATGCTGTTATATGGTTGCCATACCAAAATATTCGATTTTGATTAGATATGGAAAACTTCAATCAGTGAAATACCGAATATGAAGTGGCACTGTAATAAGCGGACTATAGAAAATAGTGGAGTGAATTGAAAATAAAGTAAGAAAAGGATTCATATACTCGGAAAAATAACCTTAAATCATAGGTAACGTTATAAATAAAAATCGCAAAAGAGGGGTTCCCGGATCAAACTTTTTTAGAGTCCATTTTATATAGCTTAACCATACACAAAGGGCTCAAATATTTTGCCCTATACTCCGCAAAATTATGATAGAGTTTTAAAGTTGATACAGTCCTAGGGGTTACATGAGGAATCATTTGTACAAAATATGTATCAGGTCGGTCTACATTGTGATATAGCCCCTTTCAAATTCCTCAAATGTTGGTAATATGAGATTTAAGAAAGAAAAACAAATTCCTTCAAATAATTATAAGTTTAGGACCATGCTTCGGTATAACCTTTATATGAAGGTATCCGGTGATTTCTATTGCCTGGGTCTTGGTCACATTTTTCAATTGATTTTGCCCTTATTTGGCATCATAGTCTCTAAGGACATAGAAGAACTCTTCGCGGAAATTTTTCAACGTCAATGTAGGGCTCATATGAAAGTCCCTGCTGATTTTACCTTTTTCGAGGGTTTTGATTATATTTTCGAACCGATGTGTGTGTTTAGGCTACTTGGGGGTAGAGAACCAATTTGTATTTGTATCAATTTCTGATGAAGTTATCAAAGTTCTCCTCCCCATTACTACTTCATAACTATGTGAGGTCGGATTTTTGCCTATTGTCAGTGTAAAAACTAAATACCGAAATAAAGTGGACTGACCAAACCCACTTCGACTGAACGTTGCTAATATTTCAATTGTTGTTAAATCTATAATTTTATTTTTTAAGTAGTCAGTAGGCGAGCTGCAATTATTAAAGTTTTTGTTAGACAGGTCGCAATCCAGTCAACTTTGGGAACCACTGGTCAAGATTTCAATTTTTTTATATGGTATGACAAATTTTGGTATAAGTATTCACCTATTAAAATCTAAACCTACTAATTTTCCACCAATCTGAGTACGCGATCCCTATGTGAATGGAAAAGGGAAATAAGGGTCGTCCACTCATAAAGCTGGCTTCAAAAGATTCCTGCTCCTCAATATAAGTAAAGCTAGCTAAAAAAAGTAAAGTTAGAATGCAATCCCACCCGGCCGGATCTATGTACCGGATTGATGCGAAGGAACAAATCTTTTACCAGGGAAAGTTAACCCACCAAATACGTGTTCGTCCATTTTTCTGATGTGGGAGCAATGTTTGCTACGTATTCTCTTGGTCCGAGCCGGGATCAAGACCAATCCACGGCCACGGTTCTGCTCTGTTTGTCGTAATCGCATTTACCACATATCGGTCACGGTTTGATGCAGCGGATGCATGGAGTGTTCCGGCTTAAACCGGATACAGGAGTATACCGATAGGGACTACATTGCTTCCTTCTCCATGTTTTGCACAGACACTGAGGACGCGTCCACCAGAATAAGGGGAGACTGCCACAGCTCACCGGACATATCCATCGTGTCTCCAGGTCTAACGAATGACGTAACTTGGCAATCAGTCATTTCTTTAGGCTCAGACCACCACGCCATTATTGTTGCCATCAACAGACCACCCGATTTCATAGACTCTGGATGCCGCACTTTCCTTAACCATCTGATGTTCATGGAAGCAGATAAGTATTTCCGTTGCAGCCGCTCGCTATGTACCTTATGGTCGAATACCTGAAATAAAACCAAATTTCCCAAAAGAGGCAGTGGGATTAGCAAATGAGTGAGACTAACGCTAATAAATCCAGAATCGGGATACTAACTCTGGAGGTAAACTGGTTAGTCGGTGAGCTTAAGCGGAAAAAGTGGCTAGAACATCTGAGACATTGCAACATCAGTACCTGAACGGTTAAGTCACTCTCAAACCCTGGAAAAAAAGAAAGATCGGACATCTGTTTCATTTAACGGCGTAGAAGTGACCGTTCGAAGAGGTGCGCGTGTTATTTCAACCGGCAATCTATAGAGCATCCGAGAGTGACAGGGCTAAGAGAAGAATCCCAAGACGTGTACGCTATCTTTTAGCTGAGGATGTAGCACCACAATTTACGTTGGAAGATGTTGCACATGTCATCAGAATCGCTTGGTCCTGGCCGAATCTCTATGTTGATGTTGAAACAACTGGATGAGCCATGAGTTCAGTATCTCACCAAACTTCTCAACCACTTTTGTCTTCAGTAGCAAAGACGCTTGAGGCTTTACTCCTCCCCAGCATAAGATAGTGTTTCCCAGTAGCTGATCATCAACATGGATTTCGAAAATTGCATAGTACAACAACAGCTTTACACGCCATTTCCACACATGTCAACAGAGGACTCATCCAGAACAGGCCGTGTGAAAGAACAGTTATAGAGGCACTTGATTTATCAAAAGCTTTTGATACAATCAATCATGCCAATCAGGACATTTAACGCACCGCTTTTCGGCCAAGTTTGAAACGTTGGATAGTAAACTACATGTGTGGACGTCAGTCGATAAGGAAACCTTGTTGACCTCTTACAACGCGATAGGTCGGTCTGTGGTAACCTATGCGGATCCGGTGTGATCCGCCAACTTTAGTGTTACGCAGTGGAAAAATATTCAGTTCTTCCAGAATGCCGCCCTTAGAACCGCAACAGGGTGCCTCCTCATGACACCTGTCGATCACCTACATGAGGAGGCGAAGGTCTTACCGGTGCGACAGCATAACAAAATGCTGTCAATGCAATACCTGCTTGGGTGTTATGGACAAAGCCATCCGAATCACCACCTGATGGATAGGCAACCTCCGTCCAGGCACGTAAGGAAAGACCTTCATGATCTAGAGAGAGAGAGGTACAAAGGTATAAGAGAAGGATTGAAGGATATAGAGTGAATACTGTACTAGGAGACCACCCCCCACCCGTCTCAGGTGAAGAACGAGAGCTGCCCTGACAAACCCGAATAGTTTTGGCTCAATTACGATCCGGATGGTGCACAGGCCCACATGACACGCTGCACCTATTTCGCTGCCCAGCCAAGCCAACTCACCTAACTCCCGTCTCGTTATGGACACAACCCATTGAGGTTGCATCCTTTTTGAGACTGGACTTGAGGCAGAACCAGATTGAATGGAGACAGAATATGGACATTTTTACATGCTGTTATGCAGATGTGTAGAGAAAACTGAACATATCTCCAACAATTACATCAGTCTTTTCTCTATTTTAACGTAAAGATACTAAAACTGTTAAAGTAGATTTTGTAAATAAAAACAATGTTTAAAAATAATCCGGTACTTTAGTCTCACTGGACAGAGACTTAAACTACACAAGACAAAGGAACAAAGTGGATCCTCCTTCCATCCTTCAACTCTATTTTTTATCAAATCAGTTCTAGCTGGAACAGATGAAAAAAAATCTTAAGACATCATACGTGAACGTAAAGCAATCTTATCACTCGAAATGGACAGACCAGGTACACGAAAAGTAATAATCAATAAAGAGTTTATGTCGTACAAGAAAAAAAAAAACATACAAAGCTACGAATTGACTTCTCTATTAGCAGGGAAAATAAAATAAATAAATAAAATATAAGCCAGTCATATAAAAGAGCGGTAAGAGTGAGTGTTTTCGCGTTGGTCGCGAAAGAATACATTAACTGTTTATAATATGCCCATGTCAGATGGTTCTCTACCCATTTGGGTATGGCAACCAACCATATCATAATATAACAGTAAATTTTTTCAGTTTCGCGATTTTTCTCAAAATCTTCTCTCATGATAACGTTTCCACTGTAATTACAAATAACCAAAAGAAAATTGGAGTCATATCGGCCCAGCCGTTCTCAACTGATATGTTTATATACTTTTTCAATTTTTTTACATATAAATTTAAAGAAGTAGGTGTGGCCTGTTCCTCTGACCCCAAACAGATATCTAGGGTTGGGGGAGGGTTGGAGAGTCAAGATTCCGTCGTATACTAACTGTGGAACAGAGATCTCCATGATTTTGGCAAATATTAAGATTTTAGATAAATCGAAAGAATGGGCGCAAAATTGGACGTGTTCACTTTTTCTCTGCATAAAAACCTAAATCGGGATAGAACGAACATTAAAAAAAATATCCAAATAGTTCCAACCGGTCTCAACTGTTTTAATTACCAACGAACATCAATTGGTTTATATACAGATTAAAAACTAGGCGTGGTCCTTTGCCCCCAAATAAATACTTAGGATTAAAGGTAAAGTCTACAGTATGTCGTGTAAAAATTTTAAAACCGATATCTTCATTATTTGGCAAATATAAGGATTTTAGATAAATCGAAATAGTGGCCGTAAAAGTAGGCGTGATCAAATTTTTTTCTTTAAAAACCTAACTCGGGGTATGACGAACGAACGAATTATGCAAATCGGTTCAGCCGTTCTCAACTGATTCCATTACCAACGAACAACAATTGATTTTTATATATATAGAAGAAGAAGGTACACAGAAAATTAGATCTTTTTTATTTAAAATGTTTCTAGTCAGATCTTTTAAAATAATATTTTAAAAATAATATGCAATTTTTTTTATATATTTAGTTATAGTACCAGTTGTGACTTTAGCAGATGTTATTGGGTCTTCATTTATAGTAATATTATGCGCTTGGCGCAAATGATAAATAAACATAGAAGTGGAGGAACATACACGTTTGTAAATATTGGGACATACATATAAGTTTTTTTTATGTTTTATGTTGATTGAATTAATTTTATATTTATTTTATATAAATTCTCAATTTTCCGCCAAAAGTTAAATTTAATTTTCGACTAAAATACTAATCTTATTGTTATTAGTGGTAATGTCACATTATATTGTAATATTAACTCTATGTACCCATATTGTGAGGATTCCAAATTATCTTTATCCGAAAATTGTGAAAAAGGCCTTTTCTATTTAAGTTATTTTGCAAAGTAAATTGTTGCCTTGCAATGCAATTTATTATACATTAGTATAAAGGTTAAAGTTTGACGATCAGTAAAGATATTCAATTCTCTAGCGCGATACAAATATGGTTGCAGTTTACTAAAAGTCCATAAAATAGGTAACAATTCCCTTTCATTGGTTGCAAGTCCAACTCTTTGTCTTTAAGGATTATGTATATCATTGTTTTTTCTACCTCCCTGACATAAAACCTTCTATCAGCTTTCAAAGTACTGTTTTCATATGACTTAACATAATTTCTAACCCCAGATCATATTTAGCCATAAGACAAGTTGTACATTTCTCGAATGAATTTTCATTCGGTGCATCTACTTTCTATTCGGAAATTGGTTGATTGATAAATTCGCCCTTCCTGATGACACAGAGCATTACTAAAAACATTGTCCATCAACAATTGCAGCTGTGCAGGTTCCTTTGCGAAGTCTTATTTATTTATTTATTTTTGATATCTCACATATATGATCCAATGGAAATGTTCTTAATAAGTGGTTTTTCAGCTGCTTCTCGATCTTCTCGAAATTGAAATTTTTAAAAATGTCAATGTTGAAAAAGTTTAACATTGAAAATTTCTACGGGTAACATTCACATCAACAGAGTAGATCGATTTTTAGGTAACGCTGTTAGAAAATTGTTTCATTTGGAGGAAAATTTTGTGTTTGACTATGGGAAAAAGCTCGAATTCAACCATTTAGGTGAGGATTAGCATTCTTATACAAATTAACTTTTAATACAAGCTAAAGGGCTTAAATGTGACATGTTTCTTTATTCATCAATGTTGCCACAAGATAAACATTTTTACGACCTCAAGTAGTTTCAAGTATTCACGTGCAAAATAAAATGTATTGTTTATTTGATTCAAAAAATTAATATTGAATTTTAAAATATAATATTTAACTACTACTATTTTTGAATGTGTCAAGTGCAATTATAACTATCTTTGAAACATCAATTAAATTCACGACTTCATGCTCGAGTAAAAATAGGGCAAACGCGAACTCTCGGATTTAGATTGTTAAAATAAGAAATATTATTTGGTTTTGATATTCATTTTTTCTACAATATATTAAGGCCATTTTCCCTGAACTTCTAAAAAGGAAGATACAAAATTTAATTTTAAAGTATCCCACTGATCTATTACTCTTAAAATCACTACTTCTAGTGAAAGCTATCTTGTGTTACAGATACCTAAAATTTGGTGAGGTTCCGTTGAACAATAAACTTGAAATTCTTTGAATTGGTAAACACATTTTTGAATGTAGTTAAAAAATGGGTATATATTTTCACAAAAAGTTTCAATTGATCCTGGTAAATGTTTACAAGCTTAGCTTCAAGAATGATGTATTGAATGACAGGTACATTTTATGTAAAAAATATCCAATTCGTCTAAGCATCCAGACATTAGATTCGCCCCATCTGTTTCTTGATCAATTAAACAGCTTTAATAATGTTGCACGATGTTAATTTCAAGTAAGGCCAAAAACTTAACTTGAATGTCAAATGGTTTGAAACCAGCTACACAGAAAGCCGACCCATCCTTTTCCTTACGCCATAAAAGAGTTCACACAGTACAATAGGCTCATTTGAAAAGCAAGTATCGACATGTGTACTGTTTGATCAAACGCACATTCAACCAAATGCTCAATGTCTCGTCATGCCGGTCAGACGCAAATGGATTGAGTTTTATGACAAATAAATTTGTAGAATATTATGACAGACGACGACCACATTTGAAGGGAGTTATTTTGAAAAAAGGAAGATTAACATTTTTTTGACAAAATGATCTTCGTTTTGTTGTCTGTAGTATTAGGAAAGATAATATATACCTACGATCAACGGGGAAGCTACCCCCTCTATTTAGGTTATATGTCTTCTATTTTAAGCTCCACTTTCATAACCTGGTGGATTTTTCAGGTAATCACTTTTTGTGTTGCACAGAAGAAGGACATACATAATGAAGACAATAAATCAACGCTTGCGCTATTAACTCTTTGTTAAAAAATACCCTGGCACATACTCTAAATTAACAAACTCGGTTTGTTTTTTTTTTAATTTGATTATTGAAGGAATACGTGGAAGAAACGAGAATACGCGTTCGGAATTTTTTTCGATCTGGCAACTCCTTCATATAGAAACAGGTGTTCAAAAAAGACGCATCCACAATTTTTTACAATGGAAAAATTATAAATTTGCGCTGTTATTAAATATTTACACAAAAAAGTTTTATCGGGACAATAAATTAATAATGATATGGTGAATGTGTTAGGTAAAAGTTCTTCTTCATATGCAACAGTAAAAAATTGGGTTGCTGAATTTAAACGTGCTTGTACAAGCATTGAAGATGAACCACGTATTGGACGCCCAAAAACAGCAACAACAAAAAAAGAAATTGTAGCCAAAGTGCATAATATGGTATTAAATGATCGACGAATAAAAGTGCGTGGAATTGCTAAAATCATGGGCATCTCAAATGATCGAGTCCATTTAATTTTGCATGAAGAACTACAGATGAAAAATCTTTCTGCAAGATCGGCGCCGCATTTGTTAACAGTCAATCAAAAACGCATAAGAATGAACATTTCGCAAGCTTGGTTGGATCGTTATAAGCGAAATATAATGTATTTTAAGCATAGTTTCATAAGTGTTGATGAGACATGGATCCCCAACTATACTATATAGACTAAAAAAATCCAAAGAATGGACTGAAGCTGGAGGAAGTGCCCCAAAGAAGGCAAAAACAATTCAATCGGCTGATAAGGTTATGACAACTGGGTTTTTAACATCAAAGGTATTTTATTGATTGACTATCCGCAAATGGATAAACAATAAATACAGCGTACTATTGCATTCTTTTGGATCAATTAAATGTACAAATTAGAGAAAAAAAGTCCTGGCTTACAACGAATAATAATATTTGTTCATCAAGACAACGCACCAGCACACAAGAGTGTTTTAACAATGGCTAAAATCAACGAATTAAAGCACAATTTGCCACCCACCTTATTCTCCTGATTTAGCTCCCACTGATTATTACTTGTTCCCAAATCTAAAAAAAATCTTTGCTGGCAAGCGTTCTACCTCAAATGAAGATGCAATTTTTTGTTCGTTCGTACGCCTCTCACACCCGCCCCTGCAGACCGAGGGGGCAACCTCCCTATAACGTAGAGAGCGCGTATACACCAAAGTCCGGACCAAGGCGGGTTAGCAATGGTTTCACACCGGCTACAGAAACTACATCAGTCAGTGAATAAACTACAAAGGTCATTTTAAAAGTTACACACAAATTAGTAAACATAAATTTACAAAGCAACAATCTACAAGCACTACTCATTGGCCATGTCTACTGTTCGGCATAGAGGATTGTAGATCAAATGCCAGATGATCAAGCAGCTTGATGAAGTAAAACAAACCTTCAATATAACATGTACAACTGCTGCTCAAAGCCGAAGTTCTACCGGTTCCGCGGAGGGATTTGTAGATAATATGCCGTAAAAATGAGCTTTTACGGCACCATACTATGGTGGGTATATTAACTTTGTCATTCCGTTTGTAAACAAAGTATATATATTCTTGATCAGCGTAAAATTCTAAATCGATTTAGTGATATATCTATTCACGCTATCTTTCGAACGAATTGTGATAGAGGGCTAAAATTTTGCACACATGTTTATTTTGCCAGTAGGCAGGTTAAGTTCGTAAATGGGTCATATAGGTCCACGTTTTCATATAGCCCTCATATAACAGTACCTCCCGATATTCGGTATTTTGATGATTTTAGCGACATTACTCACCGGAATTGTTTCAACGTTGGTACAGTCGACTTTGCTTTGCTGTAATTCGCTTTACTGAAAAATATCGGATAACTGGAATTGAGTTCCTGCACCATTACATTATTAGGTCACTTTTTTATTATTTACTTCGCATTACTGAAACTCCGCATAACTGAAAATATCGTATAAGTGAAATGGTGGTTGATTTCAAATATTGCAATTTCTATTGAAATCACTCCGCTTTACTGAAAAAACAAATATTGCCATCTATTTTTCAATTATTAGATAATATCATATATTTTACATAATTATAACTGAACAAACTCACTAGAAAAGAGGAGAATGACGGAACATGTAAAATTTGATATCATTTTTTAACATTTTGATAACACAATTCCCGTTATTTCTTTCTACATACTTGGATAAGTGGAACAAAAACAAAATAAACACAAGAATCAAAAGAACGTTCTATTCAATTTTTTTCAAAGAAGTCAAATATGTCTAGTAAATATAAGTGTTTATCTTGGCGAGAAAACATTCTTCCGAAATACCTAGAAGAATATTCAGCAGACAATATATATAATGCTGACGAGTCCGCATTATTCTATAAACTTATTCCAAGTGGAACCTTAGCCCATAGAAATGAACATCCATCCGGCCAAAAAATGTCTAAAGATAGATTAACAATGTTGTTCATAACAAATTCAACCCATTTATGACAAACAATGACAAACACATTTATTGTGTAGGAAAATCCAAAAGTCCAAGATGTTTTAGAAAAAACACAATTCCAGTAAATTATTATTCTAATTCTAAAGCATGGATGACAAAAATGTTATGGACGGAAATTCTAAAAGATTTAGATATAAAGTTTAAAGAAAATAATAAAAAAAAATTCTTTTTGTTGACAATGCATCGTGTCACCAAATAATGGATGATGTAGTTTTAAGCAACATAACCGTAATATTTTTGGCACCAAATACCACTTCCCTAATTCAACCTCTTGATCAAGGAATCATACGTTCTTTTAAATCGCAGTAGAGAAAGCGGTTAGTGTCTAAGAAAATCTTGCATTTAGAATGTGGTCTACCCCAACAAGATTTTTCGAAAAAAAATTGATGAATGATTTGTTAGAAGCCCTAAATATGATAAAATTATCAAGCAATGGCGTTACGGCAGAATGCACAGGGTTGCTCATATTCGACGGACCTTTGGGCCCATTCCAATCGACGAGGCTTGTCCGCAGGTAACATTCTTTGCGTCAATTGAATTTTGTACGGGAACAAATGCAAATAAATGCGAATAATCCGTTGTTAAGTGGACCGAGCCATGCCCAACTGCTGAGAACGGCGTTTTTGGGATGTTCTTGGGGACCTCTCAACACTGGCTCGTAGGGCAGCGATATTCTCGACCGATCACCTTGGTCGACTTTTATATGGCCTCTTCGGATTAGAAAGAGCCTTACCAGTCGAAAATTTTTCGTATAAACGCTTAATGGTGTTCTTAGAAGGCGCACTTCTCACATTTTTCAATGTTTTAAAAGCACGTTGAGTTTTCACAATTGTCTTCTTGTAAATTTCAACTATTTCAGAGCGCTCGCGTGGCGTGTATTGGTTCATGGTAAAAATCTGCTTGGACTGACGCTTCAAACGCGGTATGTCATTAAGCGATGTGACATCTCTGTCAAAAGTTATGGCGTTGCCAGATGGGTCCGTCGAATATGGGCAACCCTGTATATTAAATTGCTTCAAAAAAGGTGGGTTCTCTCTGAATGAAGTCCTAGAGACAAATCAAGACATGACAATTGTGGATGATGAATTTGCACTTGATATGGGAGAACTTATTAATATAGACGAAAATGGACCCCGTTGCGAGAGTTTGACTGATGATGGTATTGTAAAGTATATTACACTGAGTACAAAAGAAAATAATGATGTAGGTTGTCCTGAAAATAATATAATTTAAGAAGACATATCGCCAAAACCTACTTTAAGAGAGGCTTTTGCTGCAATGAATGTTTTAACTGATTATTTTCGAGACAATCCTGAAGCACGACAAAAGATTCACGATCTTGGAAACGTGATGTGCCAATTAAATATAAAACCGTTGATACAAAAAAATATACAAGATTATTTCCAATGTAATTAAATAATAATTTTTCCGATAAAATATTTTAAAATAGTGAATTCCAAAAATGTTATTTTAAAGTTTTTTTTTTAATTTTAACTTAAATAAAACGACTGAAGTTCCTCTAATTTATTATTTTTCATAGTATTTTTATCACTATTAGACTGAAAGTATATTAATTTTATATGATCTCTGCGAATAAAATTTGTGTAACTCAATAAATGTGTGTTTTGTTTGATTATTGGATTATTGATTTTTTTGCCAAGTTCGGATAAATGAAAAAAAAATTCACCGAAGCGAAGTTCGGATAACTGAAAAAAAATTTCAGTTATGCGAACTTCGCTTAAGCGAAAACTTTGGATTACTGAAATGAACAAGCCAATTATTTGATTTTTTCGAAAAAAAAAAAAATAGATTTGTTAGAAGCCTTAAATATGATAAAATTATCATGCAATGGCATTACGGCAGAATGCACAGGGTTGCCCATATTCGACGGACCTTTGGGCCCATTCCAATCGACGAGGCTTGTCCGCAGGTAACATTCTTTGCGTCAATTGAATTTTGTACGGGAACAAATGCAAATAAATGCGAATAATCCGTTGTAAAGTGGACCGAGCCATGCCCAACTGCTGAGAACGGCGTTTTTGGGATGTTCTTGGGACCTCTCAACACTGGCTCGTACGGCAGCGATAATCTCGACCGATCGCCTTGGTCGACTTTTATATGGCCTCTTCGGATTAGAAAGAGCCTTACCATATTGTAGAGTATATTACACTGAGTACAAAAGAAAATAATGATGAAGATTGTCCTGAAAATAATATAATTTAAGAAGACATATCGCCAAAACCTACTTTAAGAGAGGCTTTTGCTGCAATGAATATTTTAACTGATTATTTTCGAGACAATCTGAAGCACGACAAATGATTCACGATCTTGAAAACGTGATGTGCCAATTAAATATAAAACCGTTGATACAAAAAAATATACAAGATTATTTCCAATGTAATTAAATAATAATTTTTCCGATAATATATTTTAAAATAGTGAATTCCAAAAATGTTATTTTAAAGTTTTTTTTTTTTTAATTTTAAATTAAATGAAACGACTGAAGTTCCTTTAATTTATTATTTTTCATAGTATTTTTATCACTATTAGACTGAAAGTATATTAATTTAATTTTATATGATCTCTGCGAATAAAATTTGTGTAACTCAATAAATGTGTGTTTTTGTTTGAAAGGGTATACGATTGGATTATTGATTTTTTTTGCCAAGTTCGGATAAATGAAAAAAAAAAAAAACATTCACTGAAGCGAAGTTCGGATAACTGAAAAAAAATTTCAGTTATGCAAACTTCGCTTAAGCGAAAACTTGGGATAACTGAAATGAACAAGCCAATTATTTGTCGTTTCAGTAAACCGGAGTCGACTGGATTTGAAGTTCGAAATGGATACTACAGCCCAAGCCAGAAAATTTTCTGTGCAGGTCCACGTCTTCATATAGCCCCCATATAATGGTACCTCCCTATATTGTGTATTTTTATGATTTTAGTGACATTACTCACCGGAATTGTTTCAAATTCAGTAGTTGAAGTTTATAATGGATACTACAGTTTATGACAGAAAATTTTCTGCGCAGGTCCACGTTTTGATATATAACGGTACCTCTCGATATTCGGTATTTTGAAGATTTTAGCGACATTATTCAGCGGAATTGTTTCAATTTTGGTATTTGAAGTTCGTAATGGATACTACGGCCTGTGACAGAAAATTGTCTGTGCAGGTCCAGGTCTTCGTATAGCTCCGATATAACGGTACCTCCATATATACGGTATTTTGATGAGTTTAGCTACATTATTCACCGTTTATTTCAAGTTTCGAATTTAAATATGGTAATGGCTCATGACAACAATGTAGGTCCACTTCGTGTAGACCCCAATATAATGGCTATATTCGGTATTTTTAAGATTTTAACAGAATTTTTAACGGATTTTATTTTTCCAAATTCGATCAAATGGTGGAGCGTATTCAAAGTTCGGCCCGGTCGAACTTACGGCTTTTTAGCTTGTTTTTATTGTGTTCAAGGGACTATTTAAGCAAATATAATTACCTAAGCTGTTATAAATTACACAAAGTGATCTCATTGGGCTGTTAAGTTCATAATTTCTTCTTGCAATGGACAAAATTACGAGTTCTACGAAAAGGAACATTATAGTTTATTTCACCAGTGAGAAAAGGGGAATCAATCAATCCACGTATTATTTTAATGATAAATAATGCTCTTAAAATAAAACGTCTTTTTTCAAGAGATGGAAGATCGATCAACATTAAACGGATCTCGTATGGCGGAAGAAGTTCAAAGGGTTCCAATGTAAACCTCGCAAAGCTAAAATTAAAAACTGAATTTGTACTGATTTAATTTTATCAGAATAATATTTATGAAATGGACCCAGTAATATACAACCATATTCTAATACTGGACGAACTAGACTAACAAACAATCTTTTGGTTACGTAAGGATCATTAAACTCTTTGGACCAACGCTTGATTAAGCCTAGTAAAGATTTAGCTTTATTAACACAAGAATCAATGTGTAAATAAAACCATAGCTTAGGATCTAAGATTACACCCAAATCAACAAAAGATTCAACATTATCCAATTTGTAAGAGCCAATATAGTAGTTAGATAATAATGGTTGGTTTCGAAAGAGCGACTATTTTTTGCATTTTTTAGATTAAGAGACATACCATTCGAACTACACCAATTTGCGAGGGTGTGTAAATCGTATTGTAATGAAATTGCATCGTTAAGTGAGTTTATGTGAAGAAAGAGTTCTACATCATCAGCGTACATCAGAATTTTAGAAAAACGAATAATTTTTGGAAGATCGTTCAGGTAAAGAAAAATAGTAGTGCACCCAAGTGACTTTTCCAAAGATGTATCATTAAAAAGAACATTTTGGGTGCGACAATCTAAATAGGAGGATATCCAGTTTAACAGGGAAACCCATTAAATCTAATTTAAGGAGCAATAGCTTGTGCACTACCGTATCAAAGGCTTTGCTAAAATCGGTATAAGTTACATCAGTCTGCTGTTTTCTAACAAAACCGTTATGTACATGACAAACAAATTCTAAGAGATTAGTGATCATCTACCCTCCATGAATCCATGTTGAAAAGGTGAAATTATAGCTTTTAGGTAATGTGATATCCTACGCGAAACTAAAAGTTCGAAGAGTTTGGGAATAGCGCTTAATTTAGCGATACATCTATAATTATCGACTGAACAACTATTTCCTGATTTATGAAGAGGAATGACAAAGCTCGACCTCCAGTAACATGGAAAATAACCTTTTATTAGGGAATCATTAAAAATGTTAGTGAGCGGCACGTAAAGTTCGCTAGCACAAGATTTTAGAATATACGTTGGAACGCCATCAGGACCAGGGGAGAACGAAGAACGCAATGTTCTTAACACAGAAAAAACTTCATCTTCTGTTAAGATAATAAAATAAATAATTTAAAAAATAAAATAATCTAATTTCCCGATATTGTAGTTATAAATACCGTTAAAAGTGTTCGACGTATAAGATGGTAGAAAAAAGTCGGCATATAATTAGCAATATCTTTATTTATCACTAGATTCAATACTTTTTTTTTAGAATTTACAAATTTGAAAAAGTTTTTGGGTTTATGCAACAAGTTCTGTCTCATCTTTATTAAATGTTGAAAATAACATTTGGAATCTCCAGAGTTGTATTTATGCCTTGCAGAAGAATATTTTGAATAGTTCAATGCCGTATTCGATTTCTTGAATTTTTTAAATAATCTACTTTTTAAATTGGGTAAACGTCTCAGTATAGGCGTAAACCAAGCGGGACCCTGGTCTATAATTTGCTTAACAGTAGGTACCGAATAAGATAAAGCAGAATTAAATTGATCATAGAATGTTGAGACACTGGAGTCAATAAGCGCCATATATTGTTCGATAAAAGAGTGCGAAGTTCGATAAGGTTTGTTTTTCCAAAGTTACGCCTTTTAATTAAAGCATTAGTATTATGGAAATCGAAGTGTTTAACGAAGAAGAGAAGACTAAATCGATTAATCTGTCTTTAATATTTAAAATGTCATTCACTTCGTACAAGCAGGACTCAAATATAATATCCCAAAAGGCATCTAAACCAATTGGGTATGACGAGGTAACATAATCTAAAGTATTCTCACCTGAGATCCAAGGTACACAAGGAAGGTTAAAGTCACCCATACATATTAACGAAGAATTATCCGTAAGAAAAGAAGACACTTTAGCAATTAGATTGTCATGGCTTATATAAATTTCATGTCCAGAATTAGGAGCAATATAAGAACAAGTTAAGAATACAGTGTTACCTGTGATATTTAGTTCAGCGCAGACAAATTCACTGATGGGATCAGCAGAGACATCAATCATTTCTGAAGGAATTGAGTTATGGACTGCTATCAAAACTCCGCCTCCTTTTTTCATTACTCGATCCTTGCTGTAAACTTCATAATTGTCAGAGAAAACCTCAGTGTCAAGAACATCAGATTTTAGCCATGTTTCAATAAAAGCAATTATTTTAAATTCACAAAAGAATCTTTTAAGTTTAGTTTTTAATCCTCTAACAATTTGGTAGAGGATCCCGCAAACATCAATTAGTTTTTTGACGCTGTTAAGGTATTCACAGGCCTAATGGAATTAGAGCGCTCTAAATAGAAATTCTTTTACCAAGGTATCTTCGGGCCAAAATGAACTACTAGCAATAATGTTAAACAATCAGGAAGGAACAGTTATTTTGAATGACGAATTGTCACTCTGCTGAGAGGAACGAAATTTAAAGATGTTTAAATCTTGATCAGTTACACCATTTAGATTAGATTTTATATAGCTGCGAATGTTGTCAGCTATACAAACCACTATGAAGAACTTGAGGAAAACTATTTTAATCAAGGGATAGAATTGCTAGAAAAGCGTTGGATTAATTGTATAGAAGTTTTAAAAGATTATATTGAAAAATGAAAATATTTTTGAAAAACTATTTTCTTTCATTCATAGGCTAAGAATTTTCCGAACCGCCCTCGTACTATACATTTGAAACAACAATCACTGCAAATTCCTGATCATTAAGCTCGTCTCGAAAGAGAAAACAAACACATCAATCATAAAACATATGATCTTCGCCTTAACAAGGCAAAACTCAAAAATTCAGCCGAGCCTGGCTGTGGGATTTGAACCGCGGACCTCGGTGTGCAGCCAACTAGAAGTTGCCGTCTCTACGTTCAGAGCCATTAACCCGTCTTCCTAAAGCAGCACTAAAACAAGTGTATGCATTGGAAGCAATGTAGTTGTTGTGGACAAAAAATCCATCACTACAAAAACAAAACTTTGCTGTGAAAAAGATCTGCCAATAGAACTTGAGTCGAACCTGGAGAGTTTCTAGTGTATAATTCACATATGCTAATTTGCAATAAGTTCGAAATATATACTACTTTCCAGAGAACGGCCCTTGTAAGCCATCATCCACACCAAATATGCCTGATGAGCCGCTTAACCAACGGCGAAACGCGTCGCATAGTGGTGAGTGTGTGATAGTGTCTATCTGGCTTTCCTTTTCACTGCAAATTCCTGATCATTAAGCTCGTCTCGAAAGAGAAAACAAACACATCAATCATAAAACATATGATCTTCGCCTTAACAAGGCAAAACTCAAAAATTCAGCCGAGCCTGGCTGTGGGATTTGAACCGCGGACCTCGGTGTGCAGCCAACTAGAAGTTGCCGTCTCTACGTTCAGAGCCATTAACCCGTCTTCCTAAAGCAGCACTAAAACAAGTGTATGCATTGGAAGCAATGTAGTTGTTGTGGACAAAAAATCCATCACTACAAAAACAAAACTTTGCTGTGAAAAAGATCTGCCAATAGAACTTGAGTCGAACCTGGAGAGTTTCTAGTGTATAATTCACATATGCTAATTTGCAATAAGTTCGAAATATATACTACTTTCCAGAGAACGGCCCTTGTAAGCCATCATCCACACCAAATATGCCTGATGAGCCGCTTAACCAACGGCGAAACGCGTCGCATAGTGGTGAGTGTGTGATAGTGTCTATCTGGCTTTCCTTTTCACTGCAAATTCCTGATCATTAAGCTCGTCTCGAAAGAGAAAACAAACACATCAATCATAAAACATATGATCTTCGCCTTAACAAGGCAAAACTCAAAAATTCAGCCGAGCCTGGCTGTGGGATTTGAACCGCGGACCTCGGTGTGCAGACAACTAGAAGTTGCCGTCTCTACGTTCAGAGCCATTAACCCGTCTTCCTAAAGCAGCACTAAAACAAGTGTATGCATTGGAAGCAATGTAGTTGTTGTGGACAAAAAATCCATCACTACAAAAACAAAACTTTGCTGTGAAAAAGATCTGCCAATAGAACTTGAGTCGAACCTGGAGAGTTTCTAGTGTATAATTCACATATGCTAATTTGCAATAAGTTCGAAATATATACTACTTTCCAGAGAACGGCCCTTGTAAGCCATCATCCACACCAAATATGCCTGATGAGCCGCTTAACCAACGGCGAAACGCGTCGCATAGTGGTGAGTGTGTGATAGTGTCTATCTGGCTTTCCTTTTCACTGCAAATTCCTGATCATTAAGCTCGTCTCGAAAGAGAAAACAAACACATCAATCATAAAACATATGATCTTCGCCTTAACAAGGCAAAACTCAAAAATTCAGCCGAGCCTGGCTGTGGGATTTGAACCGCGGACCTCGGTGTGCAGCCAACTAGAAGTTGCCGTCTCTACGTTCAGAGCCATTAACCCGTCTTCCTATAGCAGCACTAAAATAAGTGTATGCATTGGAAGCAATGTAGTTGTTGTGGACAAAAAATCCATCACTACAAAAACAAAACTTTGCTGTGAAAAAGATCTGCCAATAGAACTTGAGTCGAACCTGGAGAGTTTCTAGTGTATAATTCACATATGCTAATTTGCAATAAGTTCGAAATATATACTACTTTCCAGAGAACGGCCCTTGTAAGCCATCATCCACACCAAATATGCCTGATGAGCCGCTTAACCAACGGCGAAACGCGTCGCATAGTGGTGAGTGTGTGATAGTGTCTATCTGGCTTTCCTTTTCACTGCAAATTCCTGATCATTAAGCTCGTCTCGAAAGAGAAAACAAACACATCAAAAAATTTTCGTTTCTTCCCAGAAATTGAGTTTTTTATACTACTAGCTAAACCCGGTGCGCTTCGCTACCCCTTATGATTTTATATGCATTGAAAATTTTATATACGAATATTTGTTGGTTAAAAAAAGATAAATTCAAAAATATAAAAAAACGTAATTATTTTAATACATTTATGCGTACACAAACAAATACCTCGGTCTACCAACGCGTGAATATGCCAGGAAAAGCTGACCATGAAAAAAGAAGGAACATGCCAAATTTAGTCCTCATAACGACGGGTTTGTCCTTGGGATTGATTAATTTTATAGCAAATGTCAAGCGTGCTGGAAACTGCAATCTTTTGAAGTTAAGTGGCATTTCTGTTGCAATTAGAGAATTCGAAGAAGCAACATACTTCCCCGTAATAATCCGTTCCTCAATAAAATTGTTGTGTCCTTTTTTACTGTTAGCCTTATACCATTGCAAAGGCTTTGTGGGTCAATGCTTCTTAATAAAATCATATCCCTACTGGACCAATTTCAATACAATTTGTAAAAATTACTTTTACACCAAATTCCGCCAAACCATCCATATTTCATTGAAATTGGAGGTATATACCGTGTTTGGTGCATCAAATGTGTGAAATCGGCCGAGAGTATGTATATGTATATATCCAAATCTTAACAGATTTCTAATTAATTTGTCAAATTTATTTTTTTAACCAAATTTCGCCACACATACTGAATTTCATTGGAATCGGACATACATATCGTGTATGGTGCATAACATACATTAAATTGGCCGAAATATATGTATGGGAGCTATACCCAAACCTCAACCGATTTCAATATAATTTGGCAAATTTTTTTGGTATCAAATTTTGACTCTCTATCCGAATTTCATTGGAATTGGATATATTTATGGTGTTGGTGCATCTAATATATGTGATCGGTCAAAAATATATATGAGAGCTATATCCAAATCTGAACCGATTTCAATATAATTTGATCAATTTATTTTCGAATCAAATCCCGTTACACATTCCAAATTTCATTGGAATCTAACATAAACATCGTGTTTGAGGCATCAAATAAACGAAATCGGCCGAAAATATATATGGGAACTATATCCAAATCTGAACCGATTTCAATATAATTTGACAAAATTATTTTTGTTCCAAATTCGAACAAATTTTTAGGAGTTACCTCCGTTTCTGATGCTATTTCTCCAGTTCCAAGTGGAATTTCAACAAGCTAAAAAGCCGTAAGGATGGCCGGGCCGAACTTTGAATACCCTCCACCATTTGAACGAATATTCTGTTAAAATCTTAAAAATACCGAATATAGCCATTATATTGGGTTCTACAAGACGTGAACCTACATAGGCAATGTTGTCATGAGCCACTAGCATTTTCAAATTCAAAACTTGAAATAAGCGGTGAATAATGTAGCTAAACTCATCAAAATACCGTATATATGGAGGTACCGTTATATCGGAGCTATACGAAGTCCTGGGCCTGCACAGATAATTTTCTGTCACAGGCCGTAGTATCCATTACGAACTTCAAATACCAAATTTGAAACAATTCCGGTCGAGTAATGTAGTATCCATTTCGAACTTCAAATACCAACTTCGAAACAATTCCGGTGAGTAATTTCGCTAAAATCATCAAAATACCGAATATCGGGAGGTTCTGTCATATGGGGGCTATATGAAAACGTGGACATATATAGCCCATTTACGAACTTAACTTGCCTACTGGCAAAATAAACATGTGTACAAAATTTTAGCCCTCTATCTCAATTCGTTTGAAAGATAGCATGATTACAACAGACAGACATCGCTAAATCGATTTAGAATATTACTCTGATCAAGAATATAAATTCTTTGTTGGGTCTGACATGAGTATTTCAAGGAGTTACAAACGGAACGACAAAGTATGGTGGAGGGTAGAAAAATGTATATAGCCTATGTTACTTTCAGGCGATGTTGTAGCATACCTGGACATTTTCAGGAAAATCTGTTCAGCTGTTTTCGATTCCATAAATTACAAACATACAAACATTTTCCTGTTTTATAGATATAGATATTATGTTTCATGTTTTCAATTTAAAATTTATCTTCTGTTTTATGACCACAAATTTATAAAGATGCCATATTCTGCATATTTTCGTAAATAAGATTTGAAATGTGTGTTTTGTAATTGTTAGAGATTCAGTTGATTGCCATGGTAGAAAAAAGAAGGTAAAGACATGCAATTATATGTTTAGAACTTTTTTAAAATTATTCCTTTGACAACATCTCATTGTCAAAATGTATATTAATGAATCCATCGTATATACACAAATTAGAGATGGATACCTAATTTCAGTGAAGTAAAATTTGACAAGTTAAATAACAGAAAATGCAGGGATGGATACGCTAATATGAAATTACTTTTCCTTCGTAATTTTACCGTGTTGATTACTTAAGTCTGGAGTATTCCCCCATTGGCTTAGCTTCATATTGCTCTAAATTGCAGAATATAATGTTTTTCAAAACGAAACTGACACGAGACTTTAAACATTCATTTATATATTTATATAGGAATAATTTATCTATAATATACTCACACTACGTTATGAAACAAAGGACTGCAATGAGTATTTTTGAGTAGGTTTGATGACACTTAGAGGAAATACAATCAAATTCAATCAGTCGGTCAGTCGGTTGTGAGCAAATATAAATTGACCGAAGATCTGTTGAATTGTTCATAACGGGGCGATCATCTATTATGAGTGTGTTTGGTTTGATTCATCCTAGTTAAGTGTGTGATTTGATTTGAATAGAACACATATGATCGAATCTGAGCGAAATCATAATTTTAGTAAAATTACAAGCATATTATTACTAAAACCGTCCCCATTAAAGAAATTAGTACAAATTATATTTAATAATAAGACAATTTTGAAATTTATTTGGGTTTTATATACATAAGACTTCAGTGACTTTTCTCTAAAAAGAAAAATCATTATTTTTAATAAAGAAATACATCAGTGGTATTTAATAAACAAAAAGTGTTTAAATATTTTATTGTTTTACAATATTGGTCAAGATTTTTCACACAAAACGTCGACCTTTTCGTTTACCTACACAGTGTGTGCAACATTTATTTTAAAAGTCAAAATAAACTGCCCCAACTTGATTGAATGATTGGGTAAACAATGATGCTGAGCGAACTCGATTGAAAGAAAGTAATCACATTTGTGATTGATTTTTTTAATACTCGTTGCAACCCTCGGTTATGAAACTGTTCCTGTAATAAGTAGTCGAATATCTTCCAAGGCAAACACGTATTTCAACAATTTTAAATAAGGTAAGCTAAAGCTCAGTCCATTTTTTTTGTCGTTCTTACTCGAGGCCTATATAAGTGTTCCTAAGGAGCACATGGGAGGGCAAAGGAATGATAAATTCAACCTAGGGGTATCCATAAAAACAATAACGACGTAGCCCAGTAGCAACAATAACAATATAAATCCGTGTTTCGTTCTCTTTATTTGTTTAATAAGGATACAATCCTTTGTATTAGTAAAAGTTTATGGGCGATTGTGGAATTAATAAAATAAATATAATATATAATATGTATGAAAAATATAATGTTAAATGTCGTATGTGCATTCAAACGAAAGTAAATTTTGTTTCCTCCCTCATCCGAGGTACGCTTTTTGTCCACGAATTGGAATTTCGACAGAAAACTGGAAACAAAAGAGGAAATATTTTCAAATTGTTTGTATCGACAAAATTTTTTTTGACAAGTGACCAACTGAATTTAAAAACAGAAAAATACAAAAATACATATAAAATGTCAATATTTGTACAAAAAATTCAAAACATCTTTGGAGGAAAAAAATAATTTCTTTTTTTTATTATTAATGCTTATTTCATGTACTTTCGTACAAATTCTTACAAAAGTCAACAAACAAAAAAAATTGAAAAAAGAAATGATGTTACTATGCCGTACGAACGGGTTAATGCGTGTACCTAATTCTGAGAGCGAACAAAATGATTGAAATTGCAATGAGAACATATCATAAATCATTTCAAATAAGCATTTCCATCTCCGAATTTTCTGTAATTTAATTAGTCAAATTTCACTGCCTAGAAAACGGGTTCCCATCTCTGATTTGTGAAAATAAAATGGATTTATGAATATGAATTTTGACAATAAAATGTTGTCAAATAAATAATTTAAAAAAATGTAAACGAATGATTGCATGATTTTACCTTCTTAATTCTACCATAGAAAATAGAATTACTTTTAAAATTATTTGAAAATGATAGAACAGTTCCAAACATAAGAAAAGTACGGATTTGGGAACATAATTTGGTACGGATTTGGGAAATTAGGCACCTTTAATTCTCTCATGACATCATATAAAGTATTATTTGTATTTTGCAGCCAAACGCCTCTTCATTACAACTAGATGTCTTAACAAAGCTGTTACAGAGATACTGCCTGTGCCAAACAATATAGATGTTGCTGAAACTACCAGATTTTCCCCTCGAAGAAACCGAGACATTTCAGCTACAGCCATTTTAGCTCACAAACAGTCCGCAGCGTCCTCATCTCGTCTGAATAGCTCGCAGATGTTGTCTGGTAAAAAAATACTATATGATCTGCACACACAATCGTACGATTGTTTTGGTACAATCAATCTCAATTCGGCAATGCAAAGTAATGTCCCCACACCCTGCAGTGGTATAGATGCTGTTTCACATTTGAACATGCCTCGTGGTCAACTGGCGCAACAATGCAAGTTTATGTCACACAATTTGCAGAACTCTCACCATACAACGCTGAGACAAAATACACGTTCGGGGTGGTCCACGTACGATAAACATGCTGTCATTCAATATAAAGGTAATTTATGCAAATTGTGAAGCAACATTCAAAATAATAATAATAATTCTTAATAACTTTATTTTGGCTTAAGGCCAATTGAAAACATCAGTGTTTTATTTTTATAATTTTGATTTTTATTTTACGATATTTCGACTGTATTCGACAATAATCTTCAGAGAAAAAAAATACAAAGATACAAAACAATTAACAAATATGATATAAAAATTTGTATTACGATATAAAAATATGTATTTGAAAAACAAGATGCCACACAATATATTAAACGAAATCTGCAAAACTTATAGCTATTGGTACAACATCATGGTACAGACTTAATCAATGAACTAATTGAATCTTCAACAATAATAAATACAAAACAGCGGAGGCAGCGCAGTGGAATTTTTAAACAAGATAGAAACAAACTCACATACAAGTGACTGCGTGGATGTTTCTTCAACTTGAAGAACTCGATGAATTCTTAATTGAAAATGTGCTGGTATTCTTGGCAATATTTTGTTATGATAATTTTTGGGATAGGCAAGAAGTAAGTGTGATTCTCAAGAAAAAAATAGTTTCCCGGAATCAGGGTAAAAATACCTACCTCTGGAAAAAAAAAAATCGAAGAGTTTTTACTAAACTAGATTTGTTCCACCGCAAGTCACAAAATATCCACCTCAAGCCGGTCACTGGTGCACACGTACTGTGCAAACGCCATCCTAACAAGTTATGACAACTCGGTTCGATATCTTCTAGAAAAACACACAAAAAACAACAACCACCTGTCCCTTGCAATGCATGCTGCTTTTTTTATTTTGTACACAATCAACCTGAACCCACTGCCTCTCTCCTTTTAAAGTTCACAGCAACATCAACTCGGTTCGAAATCTTCTAGAAAAACACACAAAAAACAACAACCACCTATCCCTTGCAATACATGCTGCTGCTTTTTTATTTTGTACACAATCAAACTGAACCCACTGCCTCCCTCCTTTTAAAGTTCACAGCAACATCAAAATCGGTATGCTATTGCACACACAAATCACCAAACAAAAAAATGTTATACCATAGACAAATGAAGAAATAGACAACGAAATGCTCTCACCGTTTATCTTCGAAAAAATTTGATCAGCAGATGTCGTCTATATCGTTTCAGGGGTTTGAGTGGGAATATTGAAGTCACTCAATTCTTAAATGTTAAAAATAACAAAAACTGTAGGATATGTGTCAGTTGAATATTGTTAAATAATACAGGAAATGTGAAAAGTACGCCACGACATACAAAAGGTTCCGGAATAACCAAGTGAAATCCTTGAACAAGCTAAAAAGCCGTAAGTTGAACGAATTTGGAAATTTTCAAAAACTAAAATCTGTTAAAAATTCTGTTAAAATCTTAAAAATACCGAATATAGCCATTATATTTGGGTCTACAAGACGTGGACCTACATAGGCATTGTTTTCATGAGCCATTACCATATTCAAATCGAAACTTGAAATAATCGGTGAATAATGTAGCTAAACTCATCAAAATATCGTATATATGGAGGTACCGTTATATCGGAGCTATACGAAGACCTGGACCTGCATTGACAATTTTCTGTCACAGGCCGTAGTATCCATTACGAACTTCAAATACCAAAATTGAAACAATTCCGGTAAATAATGTCGCTAAAGTCATCAAAATACCGAATATTGGGAGGTACAGTTATATGGGGACTATATGAAAACGTGGACCTACATGGCCCATTTACGAACATAACCTGCCTACTTAACCCATTAACGCCGACTCCCTTATTTGTGGGAGAAAAATGTTGAAACTTAGTGGAGGATGCCATAATGTCACTCATATTCCGCGCACAAAAATTCAGCCCCCTATCTCTACCCCTTGCTTGTGCAGGGGGTGGTGCGTTTTCGCACCCTTCGGCGTTACTGAGTACAATTTTAGTACTAGAAAATGTTTTAATAAATTAATAGCATTGTAAAGGAAAATGCATGAATTAAGTTGAAATTTTAATAAAATTATTCAAAAATTAGATGATAATATTAAAAAATAGTGAAGCAATACATGTCCCAAAGGTTGCACGTTATCATACCCTCCACCTTGGAAAGGAGGGTATATTAACTTTGTCATTTCGTTTGTAACATCCCTAAATATTCGTTGAAGACCCCATAAAGTATATATATTCATAACTAGCACAAAATTCTAAGTCGAATTAACGATGTCCGTCCGTCTGTCTATCTGTAAGAGAATTGTCTTTATAGGTACACAATATCGTATATCGCCCCATATATCGGCACATTCCGATATTCGGTATTTTTAATTTTTTTTTTTTTGAAAATATATATATTTCAAAAAAAATTTCTGGCAAATTTAATCGAGATCGGATCAGATTTGAATATAGATTCCACATATATCTTCATACAATTTCATATTTATTGTGCACCAAATTTTAATTTTTATGAAGCGCTGCCAATCAAAATAGCTGCCACACCGTCTGCTCTCTGTCACGATCTCTTAAAAAATATCTAAAGAAAAAAAAGAGATTTTAAATATATATATATATATATATATATATATATATATATATATATATATATATATATATATATATATATATATATATATATATATATATATATATATGCGTCATGTAGGTGACGTCTGATGAAAAAACAGCCAAAGTCAAATAAACAGACCCATCCACCTACTATCTATTCCAAGAAACAGAAAAGCGATATCAAATATGAAACCGTTTCTATGCATGCTAAAAAACATCTCTATTTTTGGTGCGTTTTCGCACCCGTCGGCGTTAATGGGTTAACAAAATATATGTGTGTGTAAAATTTTAGCCCTCTATCTCAATTCGTTCGAAAGATAGCGTGATTACAACAGACAGACAGACAGACGGACATCGCGAAATCGATTTAGAATATTACGCTGATCAAGAATATATATACTTTGTTTGGTCTGACAAGAGCATTTCGAGGAGTTACAAACGGAATGACAAAGTTAATATACCATCCATAGTATGGTGGAGGGTATAAAAACGATAAATATATTTTAAGTCGAGTGGGTTGAACGCGTAAATCAGCATGTTGACTTTGCAAAACATGATGAGAGCCACCTGGATGAAAAGGCAAAACTAACTTTTCGTTGTCTATATCTTCATTTGTCTATGGTTATACTCATTTTCACTCTTAGATCTATTTTGAGCGAAGAGTAGACTCCGTTAAAAACTTTGAGCAATCCTGCTCGAGAGCAAATTTCGCTTTCGAGTGAATATGAGCAAATTTGGGATATGTTCTTAATCCAATTACTGCCGTTTTTAAAAAAACCAAGTACAAAAGCAGTAAGTTCGGCCGGGCCGAACTTTGAATACCCTCCACCATTTGAAACGAATTAGAAAATTTTCAAAAAAAAAAAAAAAAAATAAATAAAATCCATTAAAAATTCAGTTAAAATCTTTAAAATACCTCATATCGGAAGGTGCCGATATATGGGGGATATACGATACTGTGGACCTATATAGACAAATCTCTGTCTGGAGGTAAAGTACTCAGAAGGGACTCCTTGTCTGGAATTTCAGACAATTCCATTAACAAATGTGACTAAAATCATAAAAATACCGAATATCGAGGGGTACCGTTAGATTGAGGCTATACCATATCGTGGACCTATATAGGTAATTATCTTCCAGGGGATAAAGTACTCACAAGGAACTCTTTGTGTGGAATTTCAGACAATACCATTGGAAAATACGGCTTAAATAATCAAAATACGATATCGTTAACCTATAAAAGAATTCTCTGTCATGGTGTAAAGTGCTCACAAAGAACTCCTTGTGTAGAATTTCAGGCAATTCCGTTGAAAAATGTGGCTAAAATTATCAAAATACCGAATATCGGGGGGTACCGTTATATGGGGGCTATACGATATCGTGGACCTATATAGATAATTCTTTTTCAAGCAATAAAGTACCCGCAAGGAATCCATGTGTGGATTTTCAGACAATTCCGCTAAAAAATCTGGTTAAATTCGGTGTTTTGATGATATACCCTCCACCATACTATGGAGGGTATGTTAATTTTGTCATTACATTTGTAACTCCTCGAAATACTCATGTCAGACCCAACAAAGTAAATATATTCTTGATCAGCGTAAATTTCTAAGACGATTTTGCCATATCCGTCTGTCTGTCTGTCCGTCTGTTGCAATCACACTATCTTTCGAGCGAATTGAGATAGAAGGCTAAAATTTTACAAACGTATTTATTTTGTTAAGTAGGCAGGTTAAGTTCGTAAATGTGCCGTGCAGGTCTTCGTATAGCCCCCATATAACTGTACATCCCAATATTCAGTATTTTGATGATTTTATCGTTATTATTCGCCGTAGTAGTTTCAAATTACGTATTTAGAGTTCGTAATGAAAACTATAGTCTGTGACAAAAATTGTCAAAGCAGATCCAGGTTTTCGTATAGGCCCCATATATAAGTATCTCCCTATATTCGGTATTTTAACGATTTTAGGTACAATACTCACCTAAATTGTTTGAGATGTTGTATTTGTTTGATGATTTTAGCTACATTATTCACCGTTTATTTCATGTTTCGAATTTAATTAAGTATGGTAATGGCTTGTGACAAACAATGCCTATGTAGGTGCACGTCGTACAGACCCTAATATAACTGCTATATTCGGTATTATTAAGATGTTAGCAGAATTTTTAGCAAATGTTATCTTTTTTCGAAAATTTCTAAATTCGTTCTAAATGGTGGAGGGTATTCAAAGTTCGGCCCGACCGAACTTACTGCTTTTTACTTGTTATTAGTTACTTTTGACTCTATTTTCATTCTAATAGATCTGCAAAATCGAACATATTGTACCAAAAGTCACGAAAGCTGTCAAAAACTTACTAAGAAAGAACAATTGAAAAAGGCTATTAAAGACTACGGATCGACAATAATAATGTTCCACATCACTATATCACTAGCATCATTGGGAGGTTTCTACGCATTGATTTCCAGGTAAGTCCAAATGTCTAACTTATTTACTTACCTGCTTCACAAATTAAAAAAAAATACGCCAAATCAATCAATATTTGTGAATCAGGTAATTTTCAAGCAAATTCTATGGTAAAATACATATGTTTACTTACAGTGGCATTGATGTTACTGCGATCCTAGATAACTGTGGATATGCACCCGAGGCTCTTAAGACGAATGTTGCAAAAGGAGCTAGTAACTTTGTCATCGCATATGCCATTCATAAATTATTTGCACCAGTCAGAATTAGCGTTACGTTGGCAACGACTCCATTTATTGTAAGATATTTGAGGTCAAAAGGGTTTCTTAAGCTCAAAGCTTCGAATAAAATGGAATAAATGAAAGCAGCTAGTCCATTCAAATTTTGTAATCGATCTATTGAAGACAACTCTGTTGAATTCCAAATAAAACTAATTGAAAGGTATCAACCTTTCGCATTATAGCCTGGAAAATAGTGTTAATTCGAAAAATACAAGATTCTAATGAAGGCTGCAAAAACATCATATGATGTATCCTAAAAAGCTCAGTTAAAATATAGAAAACCTGGCATATATATATATATATATATATATATATATATATATATATATATATATATATATATATATTTATTTATATATATATATATATATATATATATATATATATATATATATATATATATATATATATATATATATATATATTTATTTATATATATATATATATATATATATATATATATATATATATATATATATATATATATTTATATATATATATATATTTATTTATATTTATTATAAACAGTTAATGTATACTTTTTAATATATATGCTATACTAGGTGGCCCAGTCCGTGTTCCTGCCCCATTTAAGTTTGAGAGTTAAAATCCTTAATAATATAGCATATAAGTTAAGTATTTTGGGTATTTGTATGGTGTTGTTACACCTTCTTTATTCCAGTTCTCTTATCAAATTAACTTATTAAGATACTTAAAGCTATGAATAAACTTATAATTATTGTTTCCTACTGCTGACTCTGCGCCTTTTGTGGAGTATTATATTGCAATACGTTGAATAAATGCTCGTATGTTTGGTGTTGGCTAAGCAATGATGATGAATATAATTGCTGACACTGTGCCTCGTGTGGAGTGTTGCATTGCAATATGTTGGACGAACAATTATTATAGTTCGCCATCGTTTGACCAAAGTATTAGGGTGGGACAATGGAGATTGTGTTAACTCCTCCCTTACTTAAGTAAGAGCCGTCCTCGGGTCTTTTGTAGCTATCAATGACAGCTTCAATAACATCGCGTTTTACTGTTCGTCTTCGACACAATTTGAATAAAATATAAAGACTGATGATTAAAATAATGCTTATAAGTCCAGAGACCGCTGGACCGGTTATTGTCCTGTTCTTCACGACATCGATGTGTTGTAAGTTTTCAAAATTTAATCTTTGAAGATACGGCAGGCTCAATATCTCTTGATGACTTGTGATATTAACTATAGTAGATATAGCCGACGTCGGTACCATCTTCTGGTTTTTGTAAATGGAGTCATTAATACTGATTTCATCTTCAAACGTAATCAAATATGTACCGGTAATTATTGTTGCGGTTCCTTCTGGGTTTTTTATAGTGGCTCTGTTGTCTCCAATGGTTCAAGATGACTTGGTCTTGTGCTGCAGTGTGCTATAGTACCCGAATGAAGCTGTTGAGAACAAGTTGGTTGAGAATATTCTTGAGAAAATGATGAAGTTAGCGTTGAGGTACAGTTTCCTATTGCAATTATAGGATTTCCACAATTAGCGACGCCCGTGGTGTCAGCAAGATGTAGTATTGTGCCATTATGTTGGACTGGGTGCATAATTATTTTCTTACATACTAATTTGGGCTTGGGATATTTAATAAAAAAATGCAACATTTCATTATACAGTAGGACCTTAATTAGTGATACTTCTAGCAAGTCTGTTACAGTTGTATTTGTTGAACTTATTTGTAATAATTCATTTACATCATCGGAATCTAATAGCGTAGGATTAATTACATCCGCAATTGTAATTCTGTTTCGAGCAAGTAGTATTTCGTATAAATACCCTGTATGAATTTGTTCAGGTTTAGCATTTCCAATAATTTTGTTGACAATATCTGTTAACTTATTTATCTGATCCTGTGTTTTAGAGTTGATTGAAACCTGTTTGTTAATTGAATTTATAAGTTCCTTCTGTCGAAATTTCTGTTCCTCAAAGTCGTCAAAATAGGGAGTCCCCGCTATTATTTTTAGTGCTGTTCCCAAGATGTTAATACTTCTCGCGTGTCTGTGGTGAACATACAATGATTGTAGGAGGGGGCGTATTTGCTTAATATCAGACTCGAGTATTTTCACCATATGCGAGGAGGAGAAATGTTCCATAAGTTTTTCGGTTTCGTCCGCAATTTCCAAATATATTGTCAGATTTGATGTATGTCGTAAGTAGTCAAAGTCCTGCCAAATTATAACATCCCCATCTTCAATCGGTATGTAGTCGGAGCCAGAATAGTCAATTAATTTTGTGGTAAGGGGTCTGATAAGCAACATTATCAAAGTCCTAAAATTTGTTTAAAAGAGTTGTTAATTATAATCGGATTATACAAATTTTGAATTATCTTATGTTGTCCTTGTGGACCACCCTCCCTCTAATAAGAACCGTAGTTCCTAGATCGGCTTCTATTGTTTCTTCAGAGTATAACGGGGTCAATTTGTTTCCTAGCCTTTTGTTGTTTTTCACTAGTACGGACTCACCAACTTCAAATGTTCTATTTTGCCTGGAGGCATTGTTTCTATTTAGTACGGTCTGTTGAGCTTTTGAAATTTTTTCTTTAATTTCCTCCCTTAATTCGGATGAGGAGAATTGGAAAATATCTATCGGTCGTTTGTTGGTTATTGAGTGTATAGTCCGATTATATTTATGGTTGCTAGTAAAATAAGGTCAACTGTGCTTTCCATTTTCCTTTCTAATTTGAGGCATCTAGCTATTTCAGAAAGTGTGCTATGAAAGCGCTCGACTTGTCCATTTGATGTGCTATGAAGGGGAGCAGCGTTTTCCACTTTAACATTAAATTAATCCCGTAACAGGGACATAATAGTCTCAGATTTTAGTGAAGGTTCGTTGTCATAGTAACTATTTTCCGTGTGTGGAAAAAGATTCATAAGTTGTATAATCGGGCCTTTTAAATCTATTTTTGTACGAAATGGAATATGTTGAACAACCGCAAACTTTGAAAATTTATCGATGCATGTTAGAAAAAAATTTTTATCCGTTGAAAATACATCGATATGAAGCATTTCGCCTACTTAATCAGAAAGTATCTGCTTAACAATTTCCTGACCTGCCCTATGGGCACGGTTATGTTCGATGGCAATAATTTCCCTCTGTTCATTTTTATCAAAAATGTTCTGGACAAAATTTTTGCAGTGCCAAAATTTAGTAGCGGGAACGTACCTAACCAATTCATGCTGAATACAGGCTAAAGTTGGCAGATCGCAATGTATTGCATTTACGACATTTGGATTGATCACTGATTTTACTTCGTTTAGCAATGTTTCCCTGCTTGTGAAGTCTTCTCAGTAAAGACAATAAAATTTCTTTTAAGTAGGAAATTTGCCTCCCGGAGGACAATTTGGTTCCTAAAGCAATTGACCGGTTTTTCTGTAGACTCAATGGTATAGGTCAAAGATATTTCGCTGTGTACCGTTGCGAGATCTGAGTGATTATCCTCTTCCAAAGTATTCAAAGATTGAGGCTCGAAATGTTTCTCGGTGCGCATAGATTCTACATTCAGAGTATGGATGTTCTGTCGTGAAAGGGCGTCCGCCACATAATTCTCCTTTCCAGGTATATAAATAATTTTGGCATTATGTTCGTCAACAAATGCTGCCCACCGTTTTATCTTAGCATTCGGGTTTCTATCAGAGACTGAAAATGTAAGTGGTTGGTGGTCTGTGTAAATATTTAAATATCTTACTCCACATAAAAAGTTCCTCATTTTTTGAAGAGCCCAAACAATAGCTAAGAGCTCTTGCTCATTAGTGGCATAGTTTTGCTCTTTATCTTTAAGGGTTCTGGAAATCATGGTGATTGGCCTCCCCCCTTGTGAGAGAACTGCTCCCAGACCCAATGAAGAGGCGTCTGTTGTAAGATCAAAAGGTTTTTTGAAGTCAGGATAAAGAAGCATAACTTCTTCAGAAGCAAGGATTTCCTTTAATTTTCTAAAGGTCTGCATTTGCTCTTCATTAAAATTTATTTTCACCCTTTTTGATTGAGCAGCACTAATCTTGCCGTTTTCGCCCTTTAGAATATCTGTTGGGGGATTGGCGATAGATGCGAAATCTTTAATAAAGCATCTGTAATAACTTGCCAATCCTAGAAACGACCTTACGTTGAAGAGTGTAGAAGGTGTTTCATAATTAAGGAAAAAAATAAGAAATTCTCATATTGGCCCCGTATAATCTCTCCAGTACCCACTCAATATGTTTCACATGGTCTTCTTCGGTTTCAGAGAAAATAATGACGTCGTCGACGTAAACATAGCATGAATTTCCAATTTGCTGTCTCAGGACATCGTCGATGTCCCTTTGAAAAATGCTGGGGGCATTCTTCAGACCAAAAGGAAGACGGCAAAATTCATATTTTCCATTTCCAACTGAGAATGCAGTTTTTTCACGATCTTGTTCAGATAGTGTTATTTGATGGAAACCTGATTTAAGGTCAAGTGTCGTAAAAAATCTTGCTTTGCCAAGATTTGAGAGAATGACGGGTATTTGGGGTATTGGGTATTTGTCATCGATCGTAATGCTGTTCAGTTTCCTGAAGTCTATAACTAATCGTTTTTTGGAATTACCGCATTCATCCTTGCCTTTCTAATCAACAACCCAAACGGGATTATTGTAGGGTGATCTGGAAGGCCGTATTATGCCGTTATGCAGAAGTTCTTTTACTTCATTGTTAACAAAATCTGCTACACCCATGGGATATGGATATAGTTTTGTATAAACGGGATCACTAGAATATGGAAGTGATTCTTTGGGGTTTGCAAAAACACCCGAAAATTTTTTTATCACTTCCTTAAATTTTTCCGCAACGATTTGAGGTATTTTCATGTCCTCAACTTGTGTAAAATTTACATTTACGCATTTTAAAAATTGGATCTTTTCAATCCCAACTGTAGTTTTAAGTTCCCTACTTTCAAAATTCAACGTTGCACCTGTCTGTGTTAATAGATCCAGGCCAATTATACCATCAAACGTTGATAGTGATGGTAAGATAAAAAAATTACTATTGGTTTGAAAAATATTTATGGTACATTTTTCCTTAATTGCTGTGAAACCATGAATAGATTTCACTATGAACGGGTTGGCTACGGGAATAATACCTTTTAAACCTTTTATAGGTTTGATATAATTCTTCGAAGCCCCCGTATCAATAAGCAATTTTATGATTTTCCCTGCCACTTTCCTTTCTATAAATGGTAGCAGGGAGTTGTGCCTAAAAAATTAATCTGGTCAAATTCATCCCCATCGATTACAATATCGTCTGCTTCGGTTTCTGCCATTTGATGGTAGTCTTGACCACATCCGGACTCATCTTGAGAAATGTGATTAATTCTCTGATGTTTTAGCCCAGTGTATTTTGCCGTATCACTGTTGGGTCTTTTCACGCCCTGCCAATTTGGTCGATTTTGGAACGGCTGTGGTAGGTTCTGATTTTGATCGTATTGATTCTGAGGTAAGCCCTGTGTTGATTTTAGTTGATTGTCTGAATCGCATAGATTCATCGACCTCCATGGGTTCTATTTGATTATTTTCGTTCTTGTTTGAACGATTTGAATTTCTTTTAGAAAAGTACGGATTTTTACTTTGAACATTTCCGTGTGCGAAATGTGTTTCGTACTTATACTTATCTCTGTCTTCGCGCGATTTAGCGAAGTTTGACGCGAATTGGTATCTTTCCCGATTTGACTCAACCTCTTGGGCCAATGCCAATGCTGATGGTAAGTCGGATGGACGAGCGGAAAATAATACATTACTCAAATCTTTTTTTGTGCCAGAAATGAAAACGCGTAAGGCATCCATTCTGTATTTTTCGTTCATACAATTTGCGACAATACTTTCATATGACATAGTGGTTTTGTTGGTAAGTAATGTCAGTTTCTTTTCTACTTCATCATAGAATTCTAGTAACGTCATATTACCCTGACGAAGAGTGGACAACTCTTGCTCAATTAAGTAAATTGGACGCTTATCCGAATAAGTAAAGTCCAGTCGGGCAATAATAGCCTTAAAATTTAACACTGTATTGAATGAGGATAACACCATATCGGCTTGACCCTTTATTTTATTTCGAATTATTGCTACTGCCTGATAGTGTTTAGAACTTCCATCGTAAGGCTCGAACAACTTATAAGCTGTATGAGCAGCCTGGCGCCTTGAAACGTACATTTCATGCTTGCCTTCAAAGTCTGGTAAGGATTTTACAACCTCTAAGGACTCATCACACCGGATTTCTTTGTTAATTTCAACATCCTTATAAGGCACAACTTCAGGAGTCGATAAAGAGAATTTTTCAAGTTTATTATCAATATCGGAAATTTGTTTTTCAAATTGCTGTCTTTGAACTTTCAAAGCCGCCGAAATGGCAGAGTCAACAAGCACACGTATGCTTTCTGCGGTAGTTGCCATTATATTATTATTGTCAGATCTTTTGTCTATTCTATTATAAATTCTACTTCTTGGTCAAGATCGCGATTATTCATTAATATCAGAAAAAACGAACAGGCTTTTTTTTAAATTTCACGAATTTCGAAAAAAAACAAGCGGAATTAATTTTAAATATTATCGAAACCAATTTTTGCTAGCAGCCACTCACTTCTTATTAAGATCTTTATGATTCACTATATAATATTTATCATACACATTTTTCCAAACACTCGATTTGTGTTATTTAATATTAATTTTAATAATAAATGTATTATTCAATATTTACTTTCTTACAATTGTATAAATAGAGACTCCATTTTATGTTGTGGGTGTCCTCTCCGCTGATGATGTTGTCGCCGTTGTTGTCCTCTTGTGTTTCTTATTTCTACGCAGCCCAGACTGATTTCGAAGCCTGGTGACGCACCTTCTTTCCAAGTTTTCACTTAATGTTTTAAGTTTTTTATAAACTTATTTTATATTTATTTTTTAACCCTGTTGGGCGCCAGTTGAGTATTTTGGGTATTTGTATGGTGTTGTTACACCTTCTTTATTCCAGTTCTCTTATCAAACTAACTTATTAAGATACTTAAAGCTATGAATAAACTTATAATTATTGTTTCCTACTGCTGACTCTGCGCCTTTTGTGGAGTATTATATTGCAATACGTTGAATAAATGCTCGTATGTTTGGTGTTGGCTAAGCAATGATGATGAATATAATTGCTGACACTGTGCCTCGTGTGGAGTGTTGCATTGCAATATGTTGGACGAACAATTATTATAGTTCGCCATCGTTTGACCAAAGTATTAGGGTGGGACAATGGAGATTGTGTTAACTCCTCCCTTACTTAAGTAAGAGCCGTCCTCGGGTCTTTTGTAGCTATCAATGACAGCTTCAATAACATCGCGTTTTACTGTTCGTCTTCGACACAATTTGAATGAAATATAAAGACTGATGATTAAAATAATGCTTATAAGTCCAGAGACCGCTGGACCGGTTATTGTCCTGTTCTTCACGACATCGATGTGTTGTAAGTTTTCAAAATTTAATCTTTGAAGATACGGCAGGCTCAATATCTCTTGATGACTTGTGATATTAACTATAGTAGATATAGCCGACGTCGGTACCATCTTCTGGTTTTTGTATATGGAGTCATTAATACTGATTTCATCTTCAAACGTAATCAAATATGTACCGGTAATTATTGTTGTGGTTCCTTCTGGGTTTTTTATAGTGGCTCTGTTGTCTCCAATGGTTCAAGATGACTTGGTCTTGTGCTGCAGTGTGCTATAGTACCCGAATGAAGCTGTTGAGAACAAGTTGGTTGAGAATATTCTTGAGAAAATGATGAAGTTAGCGTTGAGGTACAGTTTCCTATTGCAATTATAGGATTTCCACAATTAGCGACGCCCGTGGTGTCAGCAAGATGTAGTATTGTGCCATTATGTTGGACTGGGTGCATAATTATTTTCTTACATACTAATTTGGGCTTGGGATATTTAATAAAAAAATGCAACATTTCATTATACAGTAGGACCTTAATTAGTGATACTTCTAGCAAGTCTGTTACAGTTGTATTTGTTGAACTTATTTGTAATAATTCATTTACATCATCGGAATCTAATAGCGTAGGATTAATTACATCCGCAATTGTAATTCTGTTTCGAGCAAGTAGTATTTCGTATAAATACCCTGTATGAATTTGTTCAGGTTTAGCATTTCCAATAATTTTGTTGACAATATCTGTTAACTTATTTATCTGATCCTGTGTTTTAGAGTTGATTGAAACCTGTTTGTTTATTGAATTTATAAGTTCCTTCTGTCGAAATTTCTGTTCCTCAAAGTCGTCAAAATAGGGAGTCCCCGCTATTATTTTTAGTGCTGTTCCCAAGATGTTAATACTTCTCGCGTGTCTGTGGTGAACATACAATGATTGTAGGAGGGGGCGTATTTGCTTAATATCAGACTCGAGTATTTTCACTATATGCGAGGAGGAGAAATGTTCCATAAGTTTTTCGGTTTCGTCCGCAATTTCCAAATATATTGTCAGATTTGATGTATGTCGTAAGTAGTCAAAGTCCTGCCAAATTATAACATCCCCATCTTCAATCGGTATGTAGTCGGAGCCAGAATAGTCAATTAATTTTGTGGTAAGGGGTCTGATAAGCAACATCATCAAAGTCCTAAAATTTGTTTAAAAGAGTTGTTAATTATAATCGGATTATACAAATTTTGAATTATCTTATGTTGTCCTTGTGGACCACCCTCCCTCTAATAAGAACCGTAGTTCCTAGATCGGCTTCTATTGTTTCTTCAGAGTATAACGGGGTCAATTTGTTTCCTAGCCTTTTGTTGTTTTTCACTAGTACGGACTCACCAACTTCAAATGTTCTATTTTGCCTGGAGGCATTGTTTCTATTTAGTACGGTCTGTTGAGCTTTTGAAATTTTTTCTTTAATTTCCTCCCTTAATTCGGATGAGGAGAATTGGAAAATATCTATCGGTCGTTTGTTGGTTATTGAGTGTATAGTCCGATTATATTTATGGTTGCTAGTAAAATAAGGTCAACTGTGCTTTCCATTTTCCTCTCTAATTTGAGGCATCTAGCTATTTCAGAAAGTGTGCTATGAAAGCGCTCGACTTGTCCATTTGATGTGCTATGAAGGGGAGCAGCGTTTTCCACTTTAACATTAAATTAATCCCGTAACAGGGACATAATAGTCTCAGATTTTAGTGAAGGTTCGTTGTCATAGTAACTATTTTCCGTGTGTGGAAAAAGATTCATAAGTTGTATAATCGGGCCTTTTAAATCTATTTTTGTACGAAATGGAATATGTTGAACAACCGCAAACTTTGAAAATTTATCGATGCATGTTAAAAAAAAATTTTTATCCGTTGAAAATACATCGATATGAAGCATTTCGCCTACTTAATCAGAAAGTATCTGCTTAACAATTTCCTGACCTGCCCTATGGGCACGGTTATGTTCGATGGCAATAATTTCCCTCTGTTCATTTTTATCAAAAATGTTCTGGACAAAATTTTTGCAGTGCCAAAATTTAGTAGCGGGAACGTACCTAACCAATTCATGCTGAATACAGGCTAAAGTTGGCAGATCGCAATGTATTGCATTTACGACATTTGGATTGATCACTGATTTTACTTCGTTTAGCAATGTTTCCCTGCTTGTGAAGTCTTCTCAGTAAAGACAATAAAATTTCTTTTAAGTAGGAAATTTGCCTCCCGGAGGACAATTTGGTTCCTAAAGCAATTGACCGGTTTTTCTGTAGACTCAATGGTATAGGTCAAAGATATTTCGCTGTGTACCGTTGCGAGATCTGAGTGATTATCCTCTTCCAAAGTATTCAAAGATTGAGGCTCGAAATGTTTCTCGGTGCGCATAGATTCTACATTCAGAGTATGGATGTTCTGTCGTGAAAGGGCGTCCGCCACATAATTCTCCTTTCCAGGTATATAAATAATTTTGGCATTATGTTCGTCAACAAATGCTGCCCACCGTTTTATCTTAGCATTCGGGTTTCTATCAGAGACTGAAAATGTAAGTGGTTGGTGGTCTGTGTAAATATTTAAATATCTTACTCCACATAAAAAGTTCCTCATTTTTTGAAGAGCCCAAACAATAGCTAAGAGCTCTTGCTCATTAGTGGCATAGTTTTGCTCTTTATCTTTAAGGGTTCTGGAAATCATGGTGATTGGCCTCCCCCCTTGTGAGAGAACTGCTCCCAGACCCAATGAAGAGGCGTCTGTTGTAAGATCAAAAGGTTTTTTGAAGTCAGGATAAAGAAGCATAACTTCTTCAGAAGCAAGGATTTCCTTTAATTTTTTAAAGGTCTGCATTTGCTCTTCATTAAAATTTATTTTCACCCTTTTTGATTGAGCAGCACTAATCTTGCCGTTTTCGCCCTTGAGAATATCTGTTGGGGGATTGGCGATAGATGCGAAATCTTTAATAAAGCATCTGTAATAACATGCCAATCCTAGAAACGACCTTACGTTGAAGAGTGTAGAAGGTGTTTCATAATTAAGGAAAAAAATAAGAAATTCTCATATTGGCCCCGTATAATCTCTCCAGTACCCACTCAATATGTTTCACATGGTCTTCTTCGGTTTCAGAGAAAATAATGACGTCGTCGACGTAAACATAGCATGAATTTCCAATTTGCTGTCTCAGGACATCGTCGATGGCCCTTTGAAAAATGCTGGGGGCATTCTTCAGACCAAAAGGAAGACGGCAAAATTCATATTTTCCATTTCCAACTGAGAATGCAGTTTTTTCACGATCTTGTTCAGATAGTGTTATTTGATGGAAACCTGATTTAAGGTCAAGTGTCGTAAAAAATCTTGCTTTGCCAAGATTTGAGAGAATGACGGGTATTTGGGGTATTGGGTATTTGTCATCGATCGTAATGCTGTTCAGTTTCCTGAAGTCTATAACTAATCGTTTTTTGGAATTACCGCATTCATCCTTGCCTTTCTAATCAACAACCCAAACGGGATTATTGTAGGGTGATCTGGAAGGCCGTATTATGCCGTTATGCAGAAGTTCTTTTACTTCATTGTTAACAAAATCTGCTACACCCATGGGATATGGATATAGTTTTGTATAAACGGGATCACTAGAATATGGAAGTGATTCTTTGGGGTTTGCAAAAACACCCGAAAATTTTTTTATCACTTCCTTAAATTTTTCCGCAACGATTTGAGGTATTTTCATGTCCTCAACTTGTGTAAAATTTACATTTACGCATTTTAAAAATTGGATCTTTTCAATCCCAACTGTAGTTTTAAGTTCCCTACTTTCAAAATTCAACGTTGCACCTGTCTGTGTTAATAGATCCAGGCCAATTATACCATCAAACGTTGATAGTGATGGTAAGATAAAAAAATTACTATTGGTTTGAAAAATATTTATGGTACATTTTTCCTTAATTGCTGTGAAACCATGAATAGATTTCACTATGAACGGGTTGGCTACGGGAATAATACCTTTTAAACCTTTTATAGGTTTGATATAATTCTTCGAAGCCCCCGTATCAATAAGCAATTTTATGATTTTCCCTGCCACTTTCCTTTCTATAAATGGTAGCAGGGAGTTGTGCCTAAAAAATTAATCTGGTCAAATTCATCCCCATCGATTACAATATCGTCTGCTTCGGTTTCTGCCATTTGATGGTAGTCTTGACCACATCCGGACTCATCTTGAGAAATGTGATTAATTCTCTGATGTTTTAGCCCAGTGTATTTTGCCGTATCACTGTTGGGTCTTTTCACGCCCTGCCAATTTGGTCGATTTTGGAACGGCTGTGGTAGGTTCTGATTTTGATCGTATTGATTCTGAGGTAAGCCCTGTGTTGATTTTAGTTGATTGTCTGAATCGCATAGATTCATCGACCTCCATGGGTTCTATTTGATTATTTTCGTTCTTGTTTGAACGATTTGAATTTCTTTTAGAAAAGTACGAATTTTTACTTTGAACATTTCCGTGTGCGAAATGTGTTTCGTACTTATACTTATCTCTGTCTTCGCGTGATTTAGCGAAGTTTGACGCGAATTGGTATCTTTCCCGATTTGACTCAACCTCTTGGGCCAATGCCAATGCTGATGGTAAGTCGGATGGACGAGCGGAAAATAATACATTACTCAAATCTTTTTTTGTGCCAGAAATGAAAACGCGTAACGCATCCATTCTGTATTTTTCGTTCATACAATTTGCGACAATACTTTCATATGACATAGTGGTTTTGTTGGTAAGTAATGTCAGTTTCTTTTCTACTTCATCATAGAATTCTAGTAACGTCATATTACCCTGACGAAGAGTGGACAACTCTTGCTCAATTAAGTAAATTGGACGCTTATCCGAATAAGTAAAGTCCAGTCGGGCAATAATAGCCTTAAAATTTAACACTGTATTGAATGAGGATAACACCATATCGGCTTGACCCTTTATTTTATTTCGAATTATTGCTACTGCCTGATAGTGTTTAGAACTTCCATCGTAAGGCTCGAACAACTTATAAGCTGTATGAGCAGCCTGGCGCCTTGAAACGTACATTTCATGCTTGCCTTCAAAGTCTGGTAAGGATTTTACAACCTCTAAGGACTCATCACACCGGATTTCTTTGTTAATTTCAACATCCTTATAAGGCACAACTTCAGGAGTCGATAAAGAGAATTTTTCAAGTTTATTATCAATATCGGAAATTTGTTTTTCAAATTGTTGTCTTTGAACTTTCAAAGCCGCCGAAATGGCAGAGTCAACAAGCACACGTATGCTTTCTGCGGTAGTTGCCATTATATTATTATTGTCAGATCTTTTGTCTATTCTATTATAAATTCTACTTCTTGGTCAAGATCGCGATTATTCATTAATATCAGAAAAAACGAACAGGCTTTTTTTAAATTTCACGAATTTCGAAAAAAAACAAGCGGAATTAATTTTAAATATTATCGAAACCAATTTTTGCTAGCAGCCACTCACTTCTTATTAAGATCTTTATGATTCACTATATAATATTTATCATACACATTTTTCTAAACACTCGATTTGTGTTATTTAATATTAATTTTAATAATAAATGTATTATTCAATATTTACTTTCTTACAATTGTATAAATAGAGACTCCATTTTATGTTGTGGGTGTCCTCTCCGCTGATGATGTTGTCGCCGTTGTTGTCCTCTTGTGTTTCTTATTTCTACGCAGCCCAGACTGATTTCGAAGCCTGGTGACGCACCTTCTTTCCAAGTTTTCACTTAATGTTTTAAGTTTTTTATAAACTTATTTTATATTTATTTTTTAACCCTGTTGGGCGCCAGTTGAGTATTTTGGGTATTTGTATGGTGTTGTTACACCTTCTTTATTCCAGTTCTCTTATCAAACTAACTTATTAAGATACTTAAAGCTATGAATAAACTTATAATTATTGTTTCCTACTGCTGACTCTGCGCCTTTTGTGGAGTATTATATTGCAATACGTTGAATAAATGCTCGTATGTTTGGTGTTGGCTAAGCAATGATGATGAATATAATTGCTGACACTGTGCCTCGTGTGAAGTGTTGCATTGCAATATGTTGGACGAACAATTATTATAGTTCGCCATCGTTTGACCAAAGTATTAGGGTGGGACAATGGAGATTGTGTTAACTTATATATTAAGAACTACACATTAACTGTTTATAATAGGTCCATTTAAGATGGTTCTCCACCCCCAAAGTAGCCTAAACACACATTTTAAGTCAAATCGATTCGAAAATTTAATAAAAACCTCGAAATAGGTAAAATCAGGAGGTACTTTTATATGAGCGCTACTCCGAAACAATGATATTGAAAAATTACAGCGAAGAGGTCTTCCAGAAGCTAGATGCCAAATAAGGGCAAAATCAATTGAAAAATGTGACCAAGACCCTGGTAATAGCTAAAATTACCGGACACCTTCACATAAGAGTTATAATGAAGCATGGTCCTATACTTATAATTATTTGAAAGAATTTGTTTTTTTTATACCCACACTTGTCTGCGGCGCAGTGTAATTGCTGACGATAGTGCATAGTGCCCGTATTACGTTACCTATGTTACTTTTAAGGGTTCGGAAGAATATTCCGAGCATATGAATCCTTTTCATACTATATTTTGTATAGTCCGCATATTACAGTGCTTCTTCATATTTATCTGATTGAAGTCCCAATCAGTTTTGTATTTTTAAGTCTCATGGGATGGATTATTTCCATATCTAATCAGAATCGAAAATTTTGGTATGGTAACCATATAACAACATGTATAGAATATATGCAAACTTTCTCGATTTTTTCAATAAGAACTTCAATTCCAAAAGGCATTCCGAAACAATTCTACACAAAATTCCATATCATAATAGAACAGCAATTTTTTCCGTCCCGCGATTTTTCTCAAAATTTTCTTTCATGACAAGGTTTCCACTGTAATTGCAAATAACCAAAAGAAAATTTGAGTCAAATCGGCCCAGCCCTTCTCAATTGATGTGTTACTATACTTTTTCAAATTTTTTACATATAAATTTAAAGAAGTAGGTGTAGCCAGTTCCTCTGACACCAAACAGATACCTAGGGTTGGAAGGAGAATCAAGATTACGTCGTATACTAACTGTGGAACAGATATCTTCATGATATTGGCAAATATAAGGATTTTAGATAAATCGAAAAATGAGCGCAAAATTGGGCGTGGTCACTTTTTCTTTGCATAACAACCTAAACCTAAATGTTCGTCCTAACATTAAAAAAATATATGCACATGGTTCCAGTCGGTCTCATGTGATTACTAGTTACCAACGAAAAACAATTGGTTTATATATAGATTAACAAGTAGGCGTGGTCAGTTCCTCAGCCCAAATAAATACTTAGGATTGGAGGGAAAGTGAACAGTATCTCGTGTAATAATTTTCAAACCGATATCTTCATTATTTTGGCAAATATAAGGATTTTAGATAAATCGAAATAGTGGGCGTAAAAGTAGGCGTGGTCAATATTTATTATATATATATATATATATATATATATATATATATATATATATATATATATATATATATATATATATATATATATATATTGAACAAAATATTGACCACGCCTACTATTATATAATTTTTTTTTAAATATTCGTTCTACACCGAGTTAGTTTTTTAATCAAAGAAAAGGTGACCACGACCAATTTTATGCCCATTTTTTGATTTACCTAAAATCCTAATATTTGCCAAAATCATGAAGATATCTGTTCCACAGTTAGTATATGACGTAATCTTGACTCTCCCTCCAACCTTAGTCATCTGTTTGGGGTCAGAGGAACTGCCCACACCTACTTCTTTAAATCTGTATGTAACAATTTTAAAAAAAGATAGTAACACATTAGTTGAGAACGACTGGGCCGATTTGACTCAAATTTTCTTTTGGTTATTTGTAATTTGAGAGGAAACGTTTTCATGAAATAAAATGTTGAGAAAAGCCTCTATAAAATCGCGGAACTGAAAAAAATTGACTTCTCTATTTTGATATGGATTTTTGTGAAGAATTGTTTCAAAATGCCTTTTGGAATTTAAAATTCTTATTGAAAAAAGCCGAAAAAATCGAGAAATTTTGCATATTTTCTATACATGCCGTTATATGGTTTTCAATTTTGACTAAAAAATAATTTTTAAAGCATCAAAATATTAAAAATCTTAACGTACTTTTAAATTGGGACTAAGCCTAATGGGGAACCAATAGTAGCCAGTTATTTCCGGTATTGATTTCACAATACCGAAAACTTTAAATGTCAAGTTACAGATAATTCGGTAGAAATTGTAACAACATGCAAAAGGACGAATTTTTAGTGGTATTATTATACCTAAACGAAACTGATTTATTCTAACTTCCTAGGAATATTGTAGTCCAAAGATTAACCCAAATATTTCGCCTTTATTGCGATTTCACCGATCGCCACATACACAGACGGGTATAGATTAATGACATAGGATTTTACACCGGCAAAAACTAAATTCCTTACAATCTGGTCTTCTAAAAGTTACGAATTCAAAATTACTTTTGATTTGGAAAATTTACGATGATATAACAAATATAAAGAGGTACTGGAGAATAGAAAATAAATCATAAAGTGGACTTTTGTTGTAATTTTTCGACAAATGATTTATAAACTCGAAAAAGCTTTTGAGCCATTCAAAATACCTCTAATCGGCCACATTAGAGAACATTTTGTTGACTAATATTAGGAGATAATATTATATGAAGGCTATATCTAAATGAGAACAAATATATACCTTTTCTAACATCAATCAGCGCCAGAATAATATGAAAGCCTGTGCAAAGTATGAAAGACGCATATTAAATTTGGTGACCTCTATCGTAATTCAAATGATGAACGGAGAGGCTCACAGATATAATTTAATCGACAAAGATATCTACTCTTTTATAAACTTTATTTATGATAGTTAAATTAAAGTCATATTACCAGGATTTCAATTTAGAAATTACTATCTGATTCTGATTCTGAGGTTCAAAACTCCAAAAAATTGACTAGATATAGAAATAATCCATCCAATGAGAACTTAAAATGCACAATGGGACTGCAATCAGTGAAATACCGAATATGAAGAGCACTGTTATATGCGGACTATACAAAATAGTGGAGCAAATTGAAAATTAAGAAAGAAAAGGATTCATATCCTCGGGAAATTCTTCCGAAACCTTAACTCACATGTAACGTTATACGGTGACTATGAGCTATCGTCAGTAATTACACTGCGGGAAATTACACTCGGAAAATTGATTGGTTTGTAGATAAAAATCCCAAAAAGGGGTTTCGGGTCAAATGTTTTTAGGGTCCATTTTATATAGCTTAACCAAACACAAAGGGCCTCAAATATTTTGCTGTATACTTAGCAATGGTTACGATAGAGTTTTAAATTTGATACAGTCCCAGGGGTTTCATGAAAAAATAGTTGTACAAAATATGTATCAGGTCGGTCTAAATTGATGTAGTCCCTCAAATAATGTAGCCCCTTTAAAATTCCTCAAATGTTAGTAATTTGAAATTTTAGGAAGAACAACACATTCTTTCAAATAATTATAAGAATAGGACCATGTTTTGGTATAACCCTTATATGAAGGTATCCGCTGATTTCGGCTATTTCCAGCGTCTTGGTCCCATTTTTCAATTGATTTTACCCTTATTTCCTAGGCGGTGGAAGACCTCTTCGCGGAAATTTTTTTCATTATATTTTCGAATCGATTTGGCTTAAAATGTGTGTTTAAGCTATTTTGGGGGTAGAGGGGCTATTATAAAATAGTTAATGTATACTTTTTAATATGTGATCTATTATTTAGGTTTTAAACTCTCAAATTAAATCCTCTGGCTGAAAATAATTATATTTTAAAAACTATGTATTAAAGACTAAAACTACGGGCCGGAAACGCGGACCGGGACAGCTAGTAATATTTAAAAATTTTAAATTGAGATTATCCATTTTCGTTTGTTTTCATTTTTTTGAGAAAATTTTTTGAAAAGGATTAATAAGAACATCTTTGTTGTTTTACGAAAATTATTCGGAGGACATGCACATCGTACAGTAATAAAAAATATTTTTTATTTGAAAAAATACTTTTTATTTCAAAGTACATTAGGTGTTTCTGGTTACCCTAAAGTTTGTAACAATTGTTACAAATTGTTACTGGAAGTCGTCTGTTAACCCGAAAGTTGTGCAAAAGAGAGCGGTTGGAGAGGGAAATGTTGACAGTTCTTTCAGTGAGAGTTTGCACATTCTTGCTGGACAAATTTCTTCTTGCAATCACTTGCAACTCTTCTTCTCATTCATCGACATTCAATCAGATGTTTTCTATTGTTTGTTTATTTCTTTTTGTGCTTTCAATTTTAAAATATTTTTTTTTTTTTTGAAATTAGAAAGACTAATTGGTTTTGAAGAACAACTTTACAAAATGTGAAATATTAACATGTAATAAGAAAATTAAAGACTATTTCCAACATTTTTAGACAAACGCCATTAGCAACAGCTGATTAGTTTCAAGCTTCTGCAGGAATAGCGTCTGTTTACTTTTCGCATTTTCCTTGCAAAAAAAAGTAAAACTACCTTACTCTCTCAGAAAGATGTTGCTGGAGAATTCCAGCAGACTACACTATGAGACAAATTTTTTTGGTCATTATTTCAAATAAGCATTCCCATCTCTGCATTCTCTATATAACTTACCTTGTCAAATTTCACTGCATAAAACAGGTTCCCATCTCTGATTTGTGTATTTAAAATGGATTTGTAAATATAAATTTTGACACTTTTGAAAAAAATGTAATCATATGATTGCATGACTTTACCTTCTGTGTAATATGTGACAGTTCCATACGAGCCAAGTTCAATATTTTTTCTTTCAAAATCTTCAATTCCAGAATTAGTTTGACAGTTCATTTTCCCAGCAGCTGTGTCGATGCGACTACCTGTATTCTTCACATTTCACAGCCCACAATATTACAGCATTACCTAAAATTCGATGTACTCGGTCGACGAAATACACATGTAATTATAAGAATACTAGCTAACCCGGACCGCGTTGCTGGCCCATAATATTAGCGTTTAATGCATATTTTTAAGAAACTAATATGAGTTGTAAATGGTTATCTTTTCTCGTTAAAAAGCCTTAACTTTGATAAACAATGCTGGCTTGCAACTATCATCAATCTACAAATTTGGCGGTGTTCATGCTTATAGCCATGGTACAATGATATCAAGGTAGGGCTATGATACCATATGATTTCAATTTTTTTATTATCTTGGCTTAATATGTCATCTTTATTTGTTTATGTATGTGTTCTCTTTTCAACAACAAAAAAATTGTTCACAAAACATTCAAATTCGGATGTTTTCAAAATGCTTATTTCATCGTATGCATTGACAAAATCTAGAGTTTTTGTAGCGAAATAATCCTTTAGAGATATATAGAACCTGGTTTTGAAAAGAAGCGTTGACCCTTCATTCAGTTTTCGCGGTTTTCAATTATTTATTCAAAATAAATGCAACAAATTATTTGATTTTTTTATTGTTTTGATACTAATTCTGACATTACAAGCCAAACAGGCAGTCCTCTATACTTGCAATTTTTTCAAAGTTGGCCTACCTTCTCTTCATTGTACCATGCTTATAGCTGTTTTCCTTGTTTTGTGGTTTATTGATGTATTCGTTTCAACTTACTTATTTAGAGTAGAAATCTTAGTCGATTAAATTATGTACGTGAGCCTCTCCGTTCTCCATTTGCAACAACGATGGAGCTCACCAAATTTAATATGCGTCTTTCAGACTTAGCACATATTATTCTTAGGATTATTGATGTTACGAAAGGTATATATTTGTTCTCATTTAGATATAGCCCTCATATAATATTATCTCCTAATATTCGTCGACTAAATGTGCTCCAATGAGGCATTTTATGATTTCAGTACACTTCAGTGTAGTCCTTCAATACTGATTTCCCATATAACCTGAAGGCCTCAAAAGCATTTCCGAGGTTATAAATCATTTGTTAAAAAAATTACGAAAAGTCCACTATATGATTTATTTCAGTACCTCTTTATATTCGTTATATTATCGTATTTAATTAAATTTTCAAACCTCAAAGTATTATAAAGGTCTTAGCAATACTTTCCAAATCAAAAGTAACTTTGAATTCGTAAGTTTTAGAAAACCATGTTTGTTCAAAATCCTATGTCAGTTAATCTATATTCGTCTGTGTATGTGGCCGTTCGTTAAAATCATTAAAGGCGAAATATTTAGGTTAATTTTTAAACATTTATACAATATTCCTAGGAAGTTAAAATAAATTTGTTTCCTTTAGTTATAATAATACCGCTAAACATTCACCCTTTTGTAAGTTTTTTGTTATAATTTGTACCGAATTAACTGTAATTTGACATTTAAAGTTCTTAGCATTTTGAAAACAATACCGACAATAACTATTTACTATTGTTTCCCAATATGCATAGACCCAATTTGAAAGTACGTTGGGGTCTTAAATGTTTTGATGCTTTGAGAAGTATTTTTTAATCAAAATTGTATAGAATATATGCAAAATTTCTCGATTTTTTCAAAAAGAATTTTCAATTCCATGTGGCATTCTGAAACAATTCTATACAAAATTCCTTATCAAAATAGAAAAGTCAAGTTTTTTACTTCCGCGCTTTTCTAGAGGCTTCTCTCAAAATTTTCATTCATGAAAACGTTTCCACTATAGTTACAAATAACGAAAAGAAAATTTAAGTCAATTCGGCAGTTCTCAACTGATGTGTTACTATATTTTTTAAATTGTATACATATAAATTTAAAGAAGTATGTGTGGCCAGACCTCTGACCCCAAACAGATACCTGGTCTTCTAAAAGTTACGAATTCAAAATTACTTTTGATTTGGAAAATTTACGATGATATAACAAATATAAAGAGGTACTGGAGAATAGAAAATAAATCATAAAGTGGACTTTTGTTGTAATTTTTCGACAAATGATTTATAAACTCGAAAAAGCTTTTGAGCCATTCAAAATACCTCTAATCGGCCACATTAGAGAACATTTTGTTGACTAATATTAGGAGATAATATTATATGAAGGCTATATCTAAATGAGAACAAATATATACCTTTTCTAACATCAATCAGCGCCAGAATAATATGAAAGCCTGTGCAAAGTATGAAAGACGCATATTAAATTTGGTGACCTCTATCGTAATTCAAATGATGAACGGAGAGGCTCACAGATATAATTTAATCGACAAAGATATCTACTCTTTTATAAACTTTATTTATGATAGTTAAATTAAAGTCATATTACCAGGATTTCAATTTAGAAATTACTATCTGATTCTGATTCTGAGGTTCAAAACTCCAAAAAATTGACTAGATATAGAAATAATCCATCCAATGAGAACTTAAAATGCACAATGGGACTGCAATCAGTGAAATACCGAATATGAAGAGCACTGTTATATGCGGACTATACAAAATAGTGGAGCAAATTGAAAATTAAGAAAGAAAAGGATTCATATCCTCGGGAAATTCTTCCGAAACCTTAACTCACATGTAACGTTATACGGTGACTATGAGCTATCGTCAGTAATTACACTGCGGGAAATTACACTCGGAAAATTGATTGGTTTGTAGATAAAAATCCCAAAAAGGGGTTTCGGGTCAAATGTTTTTAGGGTCCATTTTATATAGCTTAACCAAACACAAAGGGCCTCAAATATTTTGCTGTATACTTAGCAATGGTTACGATAGAGTTTTAAATTTGATACAGTCCCAGGGGTTTCATGAAAAAATAGTTGTACAAAATATGTATCAGGTCGGTCTAAATTGATGTAGTCCCTCAAATAATGTAGCCCCTTTAAAATTCCTCAAATGTTAGTAATTTGAAATTTTAGGAAGAACAACACATTCTTTCAAATAATTATAAGAATAGGACCATGTTTTGGTATAACCCTTATATGAAGGTATCCGCTGATTTCGGCTATTTCCAGCGTCTTGGTCCCATTTTTCAATTGATTTTACCCTTATTTCCTAGGCGGTGGAAGACCTCTTCGCGGAAATTTTTTTCATTATATTTTCGAATCGATTTGGCTTAAAATGTGTGTTTAAGCTATTTTGGGGGTAGAGGGGCTATTATAAAATAGTTAATGTATACTTTTTAATATGTGATCTATTATTTAGGTTTTAAACTCTCAAATTAAATCCTCTGGCTGAAAATAATTATATTTTAAAAACTATGTATTAAAGACTAAAACTACGGGCCGGAAACGCGGACCGGGACAGCTAGTAATATTTAAAAATTTTAAATTGAGATTATCCATTTTCGTTTGTTTTCATTTTTTTGAGAAAATTTTTTGAAAAGGATTAATAAGAACATCTTTGTTGTTTTACGAAAATTATTCGGAGGACATGCACATCGTACAGTAATAAAAAATATTTTTTATTTGAAAAAATACTTTTTATTTCAAAGTACATTAGGTGTTTCTGGTTACCCTAAAGTTTGTAACAATTGTTACAAATTGTTACTGGAAGTCGTCTGTTAACCCGAAAGTTGTGCAAAAGAGAGCGGTTGGAGAGGGAAATGTTGACAGTTCTTTCAGTGAGAGTTTGCACATTCTTGCTGGACAAATTTCTTCTTGCAATCACTTGCAACTCTTCTTCTCATTCATCGACATTCAATCAGATGTTTTCTATTGTTTGTTTATTTCTTTTTGTGCTTTCAATTTTAAAATATTTTTTTTTTTTGAAATTAGAAAGACTAATTGGTTTTGAAGAACAACTTTACAAAATGTGAAATATTAACATGTAATAAGAAAATTAAAGACTATTTCCAACATTTTTAGACAAACGCCATTAGCAACAGCTGATTAGTTTCAAGCTTCTGCAGGAATAGCGTCTGTTTACTTTTCGCATTTTCCTTGCAAAAAAAAGTAAAACTACCTTACTCTCTCAGAAAGATGTTGCTGGAGAATTCCAGCAGACTACACTATGAGACAAATTTTTTTGGTCATTATTTCAAATAAGCATTCCCATCTCTGCATTCTCTATAACTTACCTTGTCAAATTTCACTGCATAAAACAGGTTCCCATCTCTGATTTGTGTATTTAAAATGGATTTGTAAATATAAATTTTGACACTTTTGAAAAAAAATGTAATCATATGATTGCATGACTTTACCTTCTGTGTAATATGTGACAGTTCCATACGAGCCAAGTTCAATATTTTTTCTTTCAAAATCTTCAATTCCAGAATTAGTTTGACAGTTCATTTTCCCAGCAGCTGTGTCGATGCGACTACCTGTATTCTTCACATTTCACAGCCCACAATATTACAGCATTACCTAAAATTCGATGTACTCGGTCGACGAAATACACATGTAATTATAAGAATACTAGCTAACCCGGACCGCGTTGCTGGCCCATAATATTAGCGTTTAATGCATATTTTTAAGAAACTAATATGAGTTGTAAATGGTTATCTTTTCTCGTTAAAAAGCCTTAACTTTGATAAACAATGCTGGCTTGCAACTATCATCAATCTACAAATTTGGCGGTGTTCATGCTTATAGCCATGGTACAATGATATCAAGGTAGGGCTATGATACCATATGATTTCAATTTTTTTATTATCTTGGCTTAATATGTCATCTTTATTTGTTTATGTATGTGTTCTCTTTTCAACAACAAAAAAATTGTTCACAAAACATTCAAATTCGGATGTTTTCAAAATGCTTATTTCATCGTATGCATTGACAAAATCTAGAGTTTTTGTAGCGAAATAATCCTTTAGAGATATATAGAACCTGGTTTTGAAAAGAAGCGTTGACCCTTCATTCAGTTTTCGCGGTTTTCAATTATTTATTCAAAATAAATGCAACAAATTATTTGATTTTTTTATTGTTTTGATACTAATTCTGACATTACAAGCCAAACAGGCAGACCTCTATACTTGCAATTTTTTCAAAGTTGGCCTACCTTCTCTTCATTGTACCATGCTTATAGCTGTTTTCCTTGTTTTGTGGTTTATTGATGTATTCGTTTCAACTTACTTATTTAGAGTAGAAATCTTAGTCGATTAAATTATGTACGTGAGCCTCTCCGTTCTCCATTTGCAACAACGATGGAGCTCACCAAATTTAATATGCGTCTTTCAGACTTAGCACATATTATTCTTAGGATTATTGATGTTACGAAAGGTATATATTTGTTCTCATTTAGATATAGCCCTCATATAATATTATCTCCTAATATTCGTCGACTAAATGTGCTCCAATGAGGCATTTTATGATTTCAGTACACTTCAGTGTAGTCCTTCAATACTGATTTCCCATATAACCTGAAGGCCTCAAAAGCATTTCCGAGGTTATAAATCATTTGTTAAAAAAATTACGAAAAGTCCACTATATGATTTATTTCAGTACCTCTTTATATTCGTTATATTATCGTATTTAATGAAATTTTCAAACCTCAAAGTATTATAAAGGTCTTAGCAATACTTTCCAAATCAAAAGTAACTTTGAATTCGTAAGTTTTAGAAAACCATGTTTGTTCAAAATCCTATGTCAGTTAATCTATATTCGTCTGTGTATGTGGCCGTTCGTTAAAATCATTAAAGGCGAAATATTTAGGTTAATTTTTAAACATTTATACAATATTCCTAGGAAGTTAAAATAAATTTGTTTCCTTTAGTTATAATAATACCGCTAAACATTCATCCTTTTGTAAGTTTTTTGTTATAATTTGTACCGAATTAACTGTAATTTGACATTTAAAGTTCTTAGCATTTTGAAAACAATACCGACAATAACTATTTACTATTGTTTCCCAATATGCATAGACCCAATTTGAAAGTACGTTGGGGTCTTAAATGTTTTGATGCTTTGAGAAGTATTTTTTAATCAAAATTGTATAGAATATATGCAAAATTTCTCGATTTTTTCAAAAAGAATTTTCAATTCCATCTGGCATTCTGAAACAATTCTATACAAAATTCCTTATCAAAATAGAAAAGTCAAGTTTTTTACTTCCGCGCTTTTCTAGAGGCTTCTCTCAAAATTTTCATTCATGAAAACGTTTCCACTATAGTTACAAATAACGAAAAGAAAATTTAAGTCAATTCGGCAGTTCTCAACTGATGTGTTACTATATTTTTTAAATTGTATACATATAAATTTAAAGAAGTATGTGTGGCCAGACCTCTGACCCCAAACAGATACCTAGGTTTGGTGGGAGATTCAAAAGTAGGTCATATACTAACTATGGAACAAATATCTTCATTATTTTGGCAAATATTAGGATTTTAGGTAAATCGAAAAAATGGACGTAAAAGTAGGCGTGGTCACTTTTCCTTTTCATAAAAACCAACATCGGGGTAGGACGAACATTTTAAAAAATATTCAAATCCGTCCAGCCGTTCTTAGCTGATTTGATTACTAACGAACAACAATTGATTTTTATATATATAGAATAAAAAGTAGTCGTGGTCAGTTCCTCTGCCCCAAATAAATACTTAGGGTTGGATGGAAAGTCGACAGTATCTTATGTAATAATTTTCAAACTGATATCTTCATTATTTTGGCAAATATAAGGATTTTAGATAAATCGAAATAGGGGGCGTAAAAGTAGGCGTGGTCAATATTTTTTTCTTTAAAAACCTAACTCGGGGTATGACGAACGTTTGTACAAAAAATAATGCAAACCGGTCCGGCCGTTCTCAACTGATTCCATTACCAACGAACAACAATTGATTTTTATATATATATATATAGAAGATTAACCAAGTACGCGGGCGTTAAAATTTCAAAGTTTAACATTTGAACAATTTCTTTTTCTGTGTGTTGAAATCAAAGAATGATCAATTATTTCCTTTTCTTTTTTTGGTCAAACATTTATTTGACCTTGAAAATGTTTTGTAAGGTCACACAAAAGAAACCATCAGCTGAAAACGACTGTCGTAGCATTTTTCTCTAAAAACAGGACACTATAAAAGCATTTGTTACATTAAGTTTAATGAATATAAATACAAACGAATGCAATAAGTAGTATTCAAATACATAGACAAAGTCAGTATGTCGAAAAAAAGCAAAATTCATACAATTCAACTTGTGCAACCCTTTAGTTCGCATTCGTAAAATGCATTTTCTCCATGAAATTGTTTGATCAATATGTGAGAAAGCATAATCTTATTTGACCGCGAGAAATATAGAGAGAGCGAAAGATAGACATAAAGAAAATGGAGTTTGGCTTACTAAATATTCAAATTTAGTTGTAAAAAGATGCTTATTGCAAGCATGTATGAAAAAACATTTACCCATTTGTGGCAAAATAATCATTAAAAATACGTATAGAAAATTATTTTAAAAGAATTCTTGGCCTTCAGTTTGTTGTTCTTTGTTATTTTAGAACAACAAACTGAAGGCCAAAAAACTGAAGGCCAAGAATTCTTTTAAAATAATTTTCTATACGTATTTTATACCCTCCACCATACTATGCAGGGTATATTAACTTTGTAATTCCGTTTGTAACTCCTCGAAATACTCATGTCAGACCCAACAAAGTATATATATTCTTGATTAGCGTAAAATTCTAAGTCGATTTAGCGATGTCCGTATGTCTGTCTGTCCGTCTGTCTGTCTGTTGTAATCACGCTATCTTTCGAATGAATTTAGATAGATGGCTAAAATTTTGCACACATGTTTCTTTTTCCAGTAGGCAGGTTAAGTTCGTAAATGGGCCATGTAGGTCAACGTTTTCATATAGCCCCCATATAACGATTCCTCCCTATATTCGGTATTTTGATGATTTTAGGGACATTTTTCACCTGCATTGTTTCAAATTTGGTATTTGAAGTTCAAAATGGTTACTACACTCTAAGACAGAAAATTGTCTGTGCAGGTCCACGTCTTCGTATAGCCCCCATATAACAGTACCTCCCTATATTCGGTATTTTGATGATTTTAGCGACATTATTCACCGGAATTGTTTCAAAATTCGTATTTGAAGTTCGTAATGAATACTACAGTCAAAAATAAAAAATTGTCTGTGTAAGTCCATGTCTTCGTATAGCCCCCATATAACGGTATCTCCCGATATTCGGTATTTTGATGATTTTAACGACATTATTCACGGGAATTGTTTCAAATTTGGTATTTGAAGTTCGTTATAGGGACTACAGTCTGTGACAGAAAATTGTCTGTGCGGGTCCAGGTCTTCGTATAGGCCCCGTATATCAGTACCTCCCTATATTCGGTATTTTGATGATTTTAGCGACATTATTCACCGGAATTGTTTCAAAATTGGTATTTGAAGTTCGTAATGAATACTACAGTCTAAGATAGAAAATTGTCTGTGCAAGTCCATGTCTTCGTATAGCCCCCATATAACGGTACCTCCTGATATTCGGTATTTTGGTGATTTTAACGACATTATTCACGGGAATTGTTTCAAATTTGGTACTTGAAGCTTCAAATGGATACTACACCCTAAGACAGAAAATTGTCTATGCAGGTCCACGTCTTCGTATAGCCCCCATATAACGGTACCTCCCTATATTCGGTATTTTGATGATTTTAGCGACATTATTCACCGGAATTGTTTGAAAATTGGTATTTGAAGTTCGTAATGAATACTACAGTCTAAGAGAGAAAATTGTCTGTGCAAGTCCATGTCTTCGTATAGCCCCCATATAACGGTACCTCCCGATATTCGGTATTTTGATAATTTTAACGACATTATTCACCGGAATTGTTTCAAAATTGGTATTTGAAGTTCGTAATGAATACTACAGTCTGTGACAGAAAATTGTCTGTGCGGGTCCAGGTCTTCGTATAGGCCCCATATATCAGTACCTCCCTATATTCGGTATTTTGACGATTTTAGGTATAACACCCACCGAAATTGTTTGAAATGTGGTATTTGAAGTTCGTTATGGGAACTACAGTCTGTGACAGAAAAATGTCGGTGTGGGTCCAGTTTCCAATTTGAATATGGTAATGGCTTATGACAAACAATGCCTATGTATGTCCACGTCGTATAGACCCCAATATAACGGCTATATTCGGTATTTTTAAAAATTTGACAGAATTTTTTTTGGATTTTATTTTTTAAAAATTTCCAAATTCGTTGCAAATGGTGGAGGGTATTAAAAGTTCGGCCCGACCGAAATTTCCAAATTCGTTGCAAATGGTGGAGGGTATTAAAAGTTCGGCCCGGCCGAACATAGTGCTTTTTAACTTGTTTAATGATTATTTTGCCACAAATGGGTAAATGTTTTTTCATACATGCTTGTAATAAGCATCTTTTTACAACTAAATTTGAATATTTAGTAAGCCAAACTCCATTTTCTTTATGTCTATCTTTCGATCTCTCTATATTTCTCGCGGTCAAATAAGATTATGTTTTCTCACATATTGATCAAACAATTTCATGGAGAAAATGTATTTTACGAATGCGAACTAAAGGGTTGCACAAGTTGAATTGTATGAATTATGCTTTTTTCGACATACTGACTTTGTCTATGTATTTGATAGTCAATGACAAACAACATCATCACCCATTTTGATTCATGTGTGCCATTGTCTAAGGTTCGATTGTGGCATGGGTGACTCGAATATTAACATGGTGTTCTCTATAAATGCATGGTGTCGACGATGACATCGAACCATGTCGTCGTCATAATTGTGTGTCATTTGTGTACGTGTGCTTAAACGCCCTGCCTTCATTACGTGTGTGTCTTTTTCATTGTCAATTGTTTCATTATTGTTGTTATTAATTTGGTAGAACATTTTTGTATGACACACCATTCAACATCCCCTTTTATTGGTCATTACATGTTATGACGATAGGTTTGAGTCTGACCGACATGACGACGCATCGAGCGTTTGGTTGGATATCACGTGCTGTTATGTGTTCGATCAAACAGGGCATAACATGACGCGCGTTTTCTCTCCGTGGTATAAAAAGAAAAATATGTCACATTTGCAGCACTTTGAACAAAAAAAATTGTCAATTATTTGTCTGTAATGTAAACATCAAATGAACTCTGTATGAATTTCACAGTTGTTCAGTCAAATATGAGAAAACAAATTTGGATCAAATATTTGGATAGTGTGATCTTACCTTAAGATATGGACCTGGCGTATTTGGATAATACGGACGTACAAAGCTATTTACCATAGAGGGAAAGTTGTATATTTATATATACTACGTCAAATTTAATATAACGCTGTTAGATGAAGAGCTTTGATATTTGGCATAATAGTTTTTGTACTGCACACCATAAATGGTTACTTTTAAAAATGATATATATGGTCGAAGTTTTCGTATAGCACCCATATAACGGACCTCCCCATATCCGATGTTTTCTTTTGTCTGTTCCAGAACTGCAAGAGTGTAAAAGTTTATTACTATAACTGATTTTCCCTTTTAGATATCGAAAAAATTGCAAAAATAGTAGACTCTTGCAGGTTCTGGACCAAAGCAATGATTTTAGTCACTTTTTTCCTTAAACGGGATCTACCTCCGGTATCGGAGAATTACCTATATAGATCGTTTTACTATAACGGTAACCCCAACACTCGATATTTTGTCTGATGCCTGAGTTTTCCTAAAGCCCCAAAAAGACCTCCAAAAATTCAGTATTTCGACAATTTAGGATATATTTTCTAACTGACTTGCCTAACATTGGGTATTTGTAGCTTTTAATGGGTTCTAGCTCCGGCGGCAAAACATTGCCGATATAAATCCACGTTTTAATAAATTAGGAACACACACATTTTTCAGCCACATTTATTCATGAAATTATTTCAAATTTAGTATTTAGAGTTCATAATACTTGCTGTGGTAGAACATTGTCTACATGGTACAATAAAAATGTAAGTTAGAACTACCAGCAATTTTTTTCTAAGTGTTCCCGACTTCTGCCAATTTTGTGTATGTATTTATTGTTTTGAAAAAGGAAAGCAAAATATTTAAAAAACCAAGGATTGGAAGACAACTACATTGCGGCTCGCGCATTAAAGCCATTTACCAGTGTTTACGCAAGAAATATTAAATTAATTAACTTGCATTGTTTGGAAATGCACCTCTTTGTTGTCGATCTAATTCCATTGTGTTTGATTTTGCATACTCGTTAGAAAACTGCTTACTCCTTATTGTTACAACTTTGCACTGTCAACTAGCAGTTTTCTAACGAGTATTGGTTTGCGCCGACGCCACCTTTCGGCATTATTATTCTTCGTATCGACCGATCGTAGCACAGGTAATCTGCTTATTAATTTTCCCTTTTTATCTAATATTTTTATTTATCAATAAAGCGACTACTTTAACTTGAATTATACACTAAAACTCTTTGTGTTTTTATTCTTCTTCCCTTTATTTATCGGAGCGCAATTTTGGCGCATTTACATTTTGGTCCATTCGAACCGTATGCGAGTCTTTGGAGAAATTTTCTAATTGGATTTCGTTTTCTATTTTCGCAGCCATCTACAACATCATAATTATCCTCATTAACATCATCCACCATCATCATCATCATCTACATAAACAAAACATCAGGTAGGTGCAGTGTTTTTATTTATTTGTGAGCTCGCGTTTCAAAAAAAAAAAATTATAATCAAAATAAACAAACAAGAAGTGTCCAAAGTCCAACATTTTTTCGTTTTACAACAACAAACGGCCGCTTTACAACGCACCGCGTATTCCTTTTTTTTCGTCGCATCAAATTTTTTTCGGTTCCAAGAAATTATTATTGAACAGTGAAAACAAGTGAATATAGATATTTGTTGCAAAAAAATAATCAGTGGAAAAATTGTTTAAAATTTGTTTAAAAAGTGAATTTTTGTGTTTGCAAACAGTGGTAATATTATTAATAAAATATAATTAACAATCGTGTTAAATTTCGATTATTTTATTAATAAATATAAATCAAATTATCCCTCGTAGTGAATGTTTCATATTCCCATTCGATTACCACTATGTAAAAGTGCATAACAATAAGAAAAAACCACCACCAAATTGCTACAGTATTTTTTGCTTACCTGCACAATCAAAAATTGCACGACATCTTGTGCAGCAATGCCCAAAATGCAGGTAGCTTCATTGCATTTATCTGCACAATGAAGCAGGTATCTTTACTTACGTGCACAAAAAGTGCAGATATCTTTAATTTTCTATTCGGGCACAACAAAGCAGCAATCTTTATTTTACTTACGTACGTGTAATAGCCATATGTATTTGAGCATTAGTGGTGTTTTATCCAGCATAACCATCTTTTAGTGTAGGAGAGGAAGCGAGAATATGTTTTTAATACATGCTCTTTTTTTGTGTTGTTATTGTTTTTGCGAATACAAAAACAAAAACGAAGTGGTAGTTCTTAGTGTCTTTTTTGAGTTTGCAAAAAATTTTCTTGTGCAGATAAATACAACTTTTGTAACCAAATTAAAAAAATTACCAAATTTTCGAGGCAGGAATGTCCAATGTGCAGCTATTGATTGGGCACTTAAATACCACTCAAATAAAGGGATTCAGAAAAAAATGGCATAAAAAAAGTTTTTTGGTCTGCAAAGGCCAATGCGCAGCTAATGTTGATGCAGGTAAATAAAAACCACTGTAATTATCATTGCTTGTAATATTCCTTTTGTTTCGCTGTTCAATAATACATAATTATATTCACATACATACGCGTGTGACATATTTACGTTGAGCGGTCAATCGTCTCGTCATCACTCAGCATACACACACGCGCCTCACATACATATTTTCGAAGTTGATCTTTTTATTTTTTTTCGTTTTTTCTTTTGTTTGCGTGTACCCTACACTAATCGGGTTGGTCAATAGTGACTGGTCAACACGTTGGGAACAAAGAAAAATATTTTTTGATAATTGTATTGTGGCGTGTGTATAATCACATTTTAAGGTAATTTTGGACATTTTAATTTATCGTGTACCCTACAGTCCGCATTTATAGAATTTTTATTCGGTTTGTAAAAATTATTATTTTTATTGTATTTGGACATAAAAATAGTAAGTTTTTGCCGTTTTTAATAAAAATAGTTGCAAAAATAATTATTTCTATATATTTTATCGAATATTTTTGCAATTATTACCTTGTTTTATTTAATATTATTTTAAATATTTCGTGATTTTTTGGCTTTTTTACATATTTTTGTGGATTTCGTCGCTCTTATAAAGGGAAAATAAATATTTTGTGCAAAATTTTGAAACTTTTCGCTAATTTGGTTGCCCTATTCGCTTTTCGGATTGATTTTTCGGTTTGTTTGGAATCAATTGTTGGGTTTTTTGGATTATTTGACTTTTTTCGATTTTCTTGTCGTATTTTTGAACTTTTTTGAATTTTTCGTTGTCGGGCTTAATTATTTGGCTAACTTTTTCGATTTTCTAATCGAATTTTTGGATTTTTTGGAATATTTTGTTGGTTAAGCTTAATTATTTGGCTGATTTTTCTGATTTTTTAATCGAATTTTCGGATTTTTTTGTAAAGGAATTTATATTATTGCAAGCCTTACAAAGATTTATCGTTTCGTTCATTGGAATATTCACTTTTTTCCAATTTTTGGGTTCATCAAAAGAATTTTTTGGATATTTTCTTCGGTTTATTTGTCGTTTCGTGTGAATTTATATTATTCGCAGCATCATGGCTCTAAATCCTCTCAAGAATTTCACTAGAGTTTCCGATAATATGGTCAAGTTTTGTGCTAAAATTAAAGACGCGAAAGAAGAAGACTTAGATGTTTTCATTTTAGAAGTAAAAAGGGCCGAGTTAAATAAAAAATGGGTTGACTTAGAAAGTTCCTTTGGAAAATGTCTCGACTATTTATCTACTGCTGAGGATACGACTGCTGAAGACATTGTGGTTGTCGATGGCAAATATGAGGTTGTTCACGACTTGTTTATGGAGAGTGTCGCTCTCATTAAAAAATATTTGCATAAATTCCGGCGATCTCGAAAAACGTCATTTAGCTCATCTTTTAGTTCAGTGGTTTCTTTAAATCAGGATCCCTCTGATATTCCTAAGTATGACCAGACCCCGTCTGGAATTCCAATGGAAGTCAAGGGCAGAAACTTAGATTTAAATAAAACGAACTCGTCTACCCACACTGCTCGGAATGTGGGTACGCAGGCTTCTAGCTCCGCAATATCTAATATTGGGAATCCTAGGGATAGCTCGAGCTTTGCTATTGATCCGCCGAATTTTGATATGGTCCACAATCTTGCGTTGCCTCCATGCGATACTGATGTCTTCGAAGGTGATTTTCTCTACTGGCCAACGTTTAGAGATCTTTTTAGCGCGGTTTATATTAATAATTCCAGATTAAGTGATATTGAGCGTCTCTGTCACTTAACTCGAAAAACTAGTGGGGAAGCTCGTGAAATTGTCGCTAAATTCCCCTTAACTAATCGCAGTTTAGGTCTAGCTTGGGACGCGTTGAAATCTACGTATGATAATCCGCGTTTTTTGATTCATAGTCAGTTTAAGACATTGTTTTCTCTCCCGGTACTTGAAACTGAGACATGTTCGGGCCTCAAACAAATCCAGCGTTGTATTAATGGTTGTTTGTCTGCAATGTCCGACGTTCGTACGGATAATTGGGATCCGTTTTTAGTCTTTATTTGTTTGCAAAGGCTCCCTAAAATTACACAAACCTTATGGGATTAGCGTGTTAAAGATCCTCTATTTCGTTGTGGAAAGACCTAGATAGCTTTTTGTCGGAACGAATTCAGACACTCATGTGTCTACATGGTATGAGAGGAAATGATCAGCCCACAAAGTCTTATGTTAAAAAACTTCGAAGTCATATGACTAATACGAATTCTTCTCGCTCTCCTAATCCTCCGCAGAATAATTATTTTTTCCTGTGTCCTCAACTTTCCCATTTGCTATCTGAATGTCCTCGTTTCAAAAATATGCCCCCCTCGGCTAGGTTTTCTATTGTGAAACGTCGTAGGTTGTGTGTAAATTGCTTGCGTAAGGGACATGAGGTAAAAAATTGTATTAGTCAGCATCGGTGTTCGAAATGTAAGCGAAGCCATCACACCTTGCTACATCGTAATGATTCTTCCCCGAGAAGGTCAAGTCCACCTGTTTCTTCGGTGAGCCAGAATCCAATCAATCTACCACTTCTCGAACCAGCCAATTCATCTCGTCCCTCTACATCCTCGGCGGGTGTTTCTCGGCAAGTATTCCACGCCTCTCAAAATAAATCAGTCCTTTTAGGAACCGCAATGGTAAATATTCTGCATTGTGGTATGTCGTATTCAGCTAGGGCTTTAATAAACCCTGCTTCCGAATCTTCTTTTCTAACTCAACGTTTGCAAAATAGGTTAAAACTTCCGGTAGGTTCAACTAATGCTGTTATCTCTGGTGTGAATTGTGCAATTTCGGCCAATTCTCGTAAAATTTGTTCTCTGAAGATTGGAAGCCCTTTGGATCCATCGATCAACTTAGAAACTCGTGCGCTGGTGTTGCCGTCCATTTCTGGAGACCTGCCTCGGTCACTGTCTCCTCTGATTTTAGAGCCCAAATGCCAAATATTCGTCTGGCAGACCATAACTTGTTTGACTCCCGTCCAGTGGATCTTTTGTTGGGTGCTGATTTGTATCCAAAAAATTTATTAGAGGGATGTCATTCGATTCTCTGTGGAACGTTGCTTGCCCAAAACTCTGTCTTCGGATGGCTTGTCACTGGACCGATCCCTTCATCGCAAATTCGTACATTTGCCACTATGGTTGACGTCGCGGAAGAGGACTCCTTAAACAAAACTTTGTTGCGCTTTTGGGAGTTAGAAGAAATCCCTAAGCGGAAAATGATGACTCCATCGGATCGTATCTGTGAGGAAAATTATATCAGGTCGACGCGTAGAGACTCCAAAGGTAGATTTTATGAGGTGACGCTTCCTTTGCGATCTGGGTTCGGTGAAGATTTACATTTGGGAGAATCTCGCCCAAGCGTCCTCAGACAATTTATTCGTAATGAGGCGTCGTTATCTAAAAAACCCGAGGTGAAAGTTATATATGATAAGGTCTTGATCGATTATTTGGAACTTGGCCACATGAAGCCAACAGACATTCCAACCTGCCATAATTATCTTTCGTGTTATTTGCCTCACCATCCGGTAATTAATCTCGAAAAACAAACTACAAAATTGCGAGTTGTTTTTAACGCCTCCAATAAAACTTCGACCGGCATTAGTCTGAACGACATGTTACATGTAGGACCTTCTTTGCAACTCGACCTAGTATTTTTATTACTTCGTTGGCGAGTGTATAGGTTCGTGTTCAATTCAGACATTACTCAAATGTATAGGCAAATACGTGTAGACCCCAAACATACACCGCTTCAAAGAATTCTTTATCGGGACTCGCCAACCAAACCCATTCTCGACTATGAATTGCAAACGGTAACTTTTGGCCTTAATTGTGCGCCTTACTTAGCAATCCGGACGCTTCTACAACTCGCTGACGAGACTGAGTCTGAATATCCGCTCGCGGCCAAAATATTGCGATCATCCATGTACGTAGATGACGTTTTGGCCGGAACACATGACCTCGAGACGGCATTTATTGCTAGGGACCAGTTGATCGGATCACTTTCTTCGGCTAAGTTTGAATTGAGGAAGTGGACAGCCAATGACAAGTCAATTTTGGATTGTTTTCCTCCAGAGCATTTGGTTGATGCTCAAGTTTTGTCGTTTGAGGAAGCTAGTGGCTCAAAACTCTTAGGAATTAGATGGAACGCGAGGTTGGATTCGTTTTACTTTGAGGTTTGTCCTATTGAAACTAAATCAAGTTATACAAAGCGGGAAGTACTATCTTCAATCGCCAAACTTTTTGACCCTGTAGGTTGGGTTAGCCCGGTTATTGTGACCGCGAAAATCATAATGCAAAAGGTGTGGCTAGACCAAATTGGTTGGGACGAGCCCCTGTTGCCCGCTACTTATTCGGAGTGGCGCAAATTCGTCGATTGTTACGCTAAGGTAAATTTGATAAAAATACCTCGTTGGCTTCGATATACCCCTGAGTGTTCGGCTGAATTACACGTCTTTTCGGATGCCTCTGTTAAGGCATACGCGGGGGTAGCATATATGAGAATCGAGTCTCCAGATAAAAATGTGTTCGTGCATTTATTATCTAGTAAGACAAAAGTGGCTCCATTGAAATCTATTTCTCTCCCTCGTCTTGAACTTTGTGGCGTCGTCAAAGAGATCGATTTAGAATTTCGTCAAGTTTATTGTTGGACGGATTCAACTATTGTGTTGTCGTGGCTAAGAAAAACTCCTTCCACTTGGACCACTTTCGTAGCTAATCGAGTATGTAGAATTCAGGAAAATGTGGGGAATCATAATTGGCATCACGTTCGGTCGGAGGATAATCCAGCAGACCTGGGAAGTCGTGGTTTATCGCCTGCAGATTTAGTTGTGAGCTCTCTTTGGTGGCATGGGCCTCAATGGCTTAGCCAAAACAAGTCGGATTGGTCTATTCGAGACCTGGCTCCGCTTGGGACTGACATTGAAAAACGGTCTGTTCAATGTCATTTTTCATTCTTTCCTCCTTCCTTCGAAGATATTCTCGAAAGGTATTCCTCATTGGAAAAGGGACTTCGCACAATGGCGTATGTTTTAAGATTTATTCGCCAGACCCACTCTCTGTATAGAGGTACACTCTAAACTATTTTTGCTGAAAATCACAATGATAATGATATGCAACAAGATGCCGCACAACTGTGCGTGATTTTCAACAGCTTTGTTGTTGTATGCTTTTACACAAAAAAGTGTATAAAACCTACACATTTTGTTTTACGATTTTAGACATTTTATCTTGATTTTACAAACTTCTGTGTGCAATTTTCAGTTTAATTAGGCAGCTTCATGCGTATTTTCTAGATGCATAAATATTAATAAACAAAAAACAAGTTAATTTAAGGTGAAAAATATTTTATTTAAAATATTAAATGACAAATATACATATTAAATTTAATTAAGAAATTAAAAATTACACTGCATTAAATGCATTAAATTAATACATATATCTTAGAACCATGTACATGGCTTTGACAATATAATATAGATTCTGCGTAAGGCTGTTTAAAAAAAACTGGTTAAAAATAATTAGAATGTAAATTGTAGATGTCACTTAAATATTAAGTATATAATAGTAAATATGGTTACTTAATGCAATCTAATTTTTGCAAAAGGCTGACTATTCTTTTTAAATTATTAATGTTCTTTTTTTAGCCTCAACATTGCGAAGAATAAAATTTAAAAAAAAATATCGCATAAAAAAATCGCATGTTTGCGAAATATTTTTTGGGTATTCTATATTGAATATATAATAGTAGCACAATATCTGCAATATTAACGTTATAATGTCGATATTGGGTTCAATACTTGTCAATTCCCCTTCAAACCAGACATATGCAATAGATTGTTTCTCGTCGTCTGTAGGGGATGTACCTTGAAAATTTGAAATTAATTTCAGAACTTATTAATTATACAGCATTGACTTACAAATTATGGAAGCCCATGGAGTGACCGTTTCGTTTGCATCTCGAATTGTATCAATTGTAGTACCGAACTAAAATAAAAATAATCATCATTAGTATTACATTAGCGATTAATTTGGAATATTATGTACCTTAAATTCTTTAAAAAGCAATGCATCTATTTTATTATAATAACCACATATTGCCTTTATAATAATATTGTCATCTTCTTCTGTAACTTGCTTCGGGATTTTTCAAAATTATACTTGAATGTTCGGATATCTAAATCCATTAACTTTTCAAAGTGGCCAAATAAACATTCCTTGTTGAATATCATTGGCCAGTTCTGCAAAATGTCTCGCACAGTGGGTATATTTTGTGCATCATTAAAATATGCACGTTTCGTGGCAAAACAGTCGGACATTAATGATTTTGCGGACTCCAACTCTGAAATTAAAATTTGTTTTTTATAGTCCACATCTTTAGAGTTTTCTCTAGAAATATCTGGTTGCCAATGTGTACAGCTCCTAGATAGTGCACTTAAACGTTTTCTTTTAGTTAGCAGTATGCCCATCACATTAATCTTCTTTTTTGAGCTATAATTCAAAAAATTGTTTCGGCTTCTCATGGTTGTAACGAGTGATATTGGAGTGTATGACATAACCCGTCCTTCTTCATCTTTTTCAACAAATGATTCTGGGTATTTCGTGGCAGCCATATGCGCAACATTCCTGTAGACATTCATCGGAATAAAATATGTTTTTCTACGTAATTCATCGACAATTACATTGCAAAATGAATTTTTTAACTTTCAAATTTTTTCCTTATTATTAAGCTATGACAACACTTCCGGAGACATCCTGTTCCAAGGTATTTGAAAACCTTGAAAGCTATCGCAAATTGGATTATTCTTGGTCACTAAAGTGTTGAGTTCATCCGTTGCACTACCTGATGCCATTAACTCTTCATCAGATGTTATATTTATGGTGTCTGTGAACTCAGTTAATGGTACTTCAACTAAATGTTGGCCTACATCTGATGATAGAGCTATATAGAAGCTTTCACCGCTTATTTCTTGGGATGGCGTTGGGATGTTTACTATAGATTGTGAATTTTCTGTTGTGATGTCATTGTTTGGTTTGGTCTGCTCAATATTTTCTATTGGAATCGGCAAAATTGGGGTTGGAGGTCCACATTTAATCGAATTTTAAAATCATTAAAATTTGTTTGTCCTCTAAAATACATTGAAAGGTCTCGTCATTCTCTATTTCAGTTCCGTCGCTTTCCAAAACAAATCTGCTTCCATCAAGAGAGTACTCTTTTGCTGAAAATAAATAATAATAATGCAATTGTATTAAAAGAAAGACTACCGTGAAACAATTTTTTACCTTTTTTTATAACGAGATCGATTGAACCTTCGCACATGAATGCTTTTTTCTTTGATCTATCGGCATTCCAAATCTTACATAAAAATTTCGCCATGTTATACTTATTTTATATAAATACTAAAGTAGTACTTTAAATCTAATTATTAGAATAAAAAACCTTATTTTTAAAATAAATCTTCAAATGTTTGAAATGGAGCATAGTAATATTTTTGGTCTTTTTGGTAAAGTTTTATGGGTTGAGGAAATACAAATTCTTTTCTTTTGATAATAGAAAATTCTTTTTCACGTATTTTTTCAAATGATTCATACAAATTTATTATGCAGTTGTACCACATTTTCTTAATTTCTCCATAACATATAAAGTCAGTGTATTCTTTGTTTACAAATATTGTGTTTACAATAAGAACATTTATGTTATTTTGCGAATCTACCGAGCATAGTATGACATCTTTTTCTTTATATAAAGTTCCAAGAAATTCAATTTTTTTTGTTGCATATATATACTCGCCCGGTATATTTATATTAAACATTCCATTTTCTGAATTAACAACATTTTTACATTTGATATCGGTTTTTATACGGTTACCATGAAGACTTGCTTGAAAACATTGATGTTTCTTGGCCATTGTCAAAGTTATATTTTTAAAGTTTCTACATGAATTTGCTATTTGTTTAAAATATTGGTGCTTGTGCTCAAAATGCAGTGTCGAAAGATTTTTTAAAGGGCTAAATTGTTTAATAAGGTCTGGATAATGTTTTAAAAAATGATGCTTTGGTCTCAGATTATTGTTTGGGATACATTATTTTCTAAAATCAAAGTAAATGTGAATAAAATGATTTAGTAATTCTATTTGACTTTCTGTAATTTTTTCTGCACAAATTAAACGATACATATTTATCAAATTTGAGAGAAAAAGATACATTGGATCCTCAAAATTTGTAACAACTGACATCAACGCAATGGGCATCAAAAACAACATATGTCTAATTTCGTCTGCTTTCCCTGAAATTTTTTTCATTTTTATATTTATTTGCGGTAATGAGTGTTTACACCAACATTCTGTTCATATAAGGATTTCCGCTCAAAAAAACAATAACGGCAAACATACTGTGAGAAACTAAAGCTTTCATTAAAACCGCCAATTTGATGTGATCCAGGATTATCACCAATAACATAAACAACTGTCCAAACAATATTTTTTCTTTTCCTATTTGTTTATCATAAATTGTCAATCCTGCGGTCTCTAACTTTTTTAGATCAGTTAATAGTGGTTGCAGAACAATATCGAATCCAAATGTTTTTATATAACGTTCCTTACACAGCAACAGTAACCGTATATTTTTAACAATAGATCTATATTTGATATCAATATTCCCTAACATGAAGTAAAAACCAGTTACTTTATGTTTCCTTTTTGCTGAGCCTAATGGATTGCACATTTCGAAAGCATCTTGGAATATAAGAAGCTCAATACGCTTCTCACCTGAATTAAAGAATTTTTGGTTTTTATAAACCAGACCATCATTATAATCTAAATATGAATTAAAATCCGATTTTTTCTCTTCAGAAAAAAAATTTAAGTACTCTTGATCACTAAATAATGCATTTAAAGTTTCTAATAATGGCACATAGTGACAATTATCAACACCTAGAAAAATTTCTTGTGGTCCAATAAAATGAGGGTTTTCTGAAAAGAAGTTTTGTATTTTTTGTTTTGAAGAAATGTTTTGTAGGTCCTTTAATACACTTGAATCTTTTAAGAAATTAACTATTTCATTTTCTTTATTAGACACGTTACAGTTGCCAATTATGTCTCTTATTTTCCGAATATTCAAATCAATATTTTGTTTTAATAAGCTTATCAATTCCGTAAATAGAGAATGCAAGCAGTCTTCTGAGACATTAAATTTACATTTTAATTGTGTTAAAATATTTGTTATTGAATTTTCTACCAAATATGGACTGATGTCAGTAGTTGAAGTAAAACTTAAAGAAGTACCATCAACTTTATCTGAATTAGTTACTTCGGAATAATTGGCAGTCTGTTTCACTGGTAAGTTTTGTTCCAAATCTGAATGTTTCCGAAAGAAATGGGATCGAAACGTATTTTGAGAAGCAAACGTTTTTTTGCATGGGCGTAGTGGACACTTCACCTTTTTGTTATTGGGGAAATGTTGTAAGGTATGCAAATATATATCTCCACAATTCGTACCAATATAATTACATGCACTTGCAATTTTATTATGAACTTTATGATAACGCATATAATGCGATTTATATGAGTTATAATTATTGTACTCTTTTATACATGTTGGGAACAAGCACTTAAATTTACAATTTTTTTATTTTTATGGCCGTATAGATGACAATTATATTTATCAATGTTAACAAGCACTTTCTCACAAATGTTACATACATACATTTTTATTTATATTTTCTCGAAAAATACAACTTTTGTGTCAACTAAGCTTGGCCACGTGTTTCTGTTTTCTTCTTCTTGACAACTAAGGAGTTTTTGTTGTGCGTGCGTTAAACACATTCAGTGGCAATTCCAGTTTTCACTACATTATATGTTTAAAATTAAACATTTCGAACTGCAATTCTTGTTTTCACTACATTTAATGTTTAAATTTAAACATTTCTTCAAATTACACACTATTTTGCCAAAAAATCAACAAAAAATCACAATGATTTTCATAGTACTTTTAAACAAATAATTTAGAGTGTACATTTAATTACCCAAACTCTCGGATTTCTGCCCTTTGTTGACGAAAATGTTGTCATGAGAATTAATGGTCGTCTTGTACGTGCGCCCTGCATTTCATATTCGGAACGTCATCCCATAATTCTTCCCTATAAAAGTAGGTTCGCGAAACTTTTGGTCGAATACATCCACATAAAATGTGTACATGGTGACGTCCAGCTTATGCTTCGTACGCTAAGGATGGAATATTGTAGCCAATTAATGGCGGCGCTTCCACCTGAAAGAACAATAATTGATAGGGCGTTCACAACAACTGGGGTCGACTTCGCCGGTCCATTTGAGATCAAGTCATTTACTAGCCGTGCGTGTAAGATTACAAAAGGATATGTTTGTGTGTTCGTTTGTTTTTCTACCAAGGCCATACATTTAGAGGCGGTATCCGATTTGTCCACTGCTAATTTCTTGCTGGCTTTTCATCGATTTGTTGCACGTCGAGGTTGTCCTAGCTTTATCTTTTCGGACAACGGTACGAATTTCGTTGGTGCTTCCCGTGAGTTACGTCGGAATTTTCGAGAATTCATTCGGAATAATTGCGAATCGGTCTGTAATGTATTTGCAACTCAGGGCCTCAATTGGTATTTCATTCCAGCGGGTGCTCCACATATGGGTGGGCTCTGGGAAGCTGGAGTGAAAAGTTTCAAGCAACACTTTCGAAGACAAGTTCGAAATGTTCGACTTACCTTAGAAGAATTGGCAACCGTACTAGCCAGAATAGAGGCTTGTTTGAATTCGCTCGTGAATAGGTTTCGAAAAGTACAGGCTCTTGCTCATTTGTTTTGCCTTAGATGGAAAGAGGAATATTTAAAAAGCATGCACAAGCGCTATAAATGGAAATTTCCCGAACGCGAAATTAAAAAAGACGATCTCGTGGTTATTCGTCATGAGAAACTTCCACCGACATCTTGGAAGTTAGGCCGAGTAGAAAATATTTACCCGGGTATTGATGGTCATGTTCGAATTGTCGATGTTCGCACAGCAAATGGCGTTGTAAAGCGGTCCATATCTAAACTGGTCGCTTTGACTGACCACTCATCCTCGAATTCCCTTTAAATTAGCATTTTTTTCTTAGAAAATGGATTCTACAAATATGTACAACATCGATCTCGTGACGGCAATTGATAACCATCTGGAAAGGGCCGACAAAAAACAGAGGACTACTTCGGAGGTAGTGGATGATTTAGTGAAGTCAATCGCTGCAGTGAAACTCACTGAATCGGAATCCATCTCTGCGGATCCGATAGAAATGTCGACGGAATCCGTCACTGCGGATTCAAATATTCATGCTGCCACTACATCGAAATCCGTCACTGCGGATTTAAATAGCAATAACGCGGAATCCGTAACTGCGGGTTCATCGGGTCGACAACTCGTTCGTAGCAGATCGGAATCCATAACTGTGGGTTCAATCGCGACCGGTCGTTTCGTAGAATTGGGGCGTACGACCGTTACTGCGGTCGAATCGGATACCCCACATAAATATAGTTGTCGGGTTTGTCTGCGCCGGCACTCGCTGAGCACCTGCAAACAATTTTTGAAGATGACGCTGGAGTCGCGTCTTAATATTGTGGCCCAGCATCGAGATTGTACGCGTTGTCTGGGCAAATGGCACCAAGCGCGTCATTGCCATAGCACCAAAAGCTGTTACAAATGCGGTTTGGACCATCATGCTTTGCTGCATGATAATAGAAAAGATTTTGGTCGAGTCTCTCAACCCATGTTCCGTCCGCGCCAGCATACAAGGTCTCGTCCGTACCCAAGTTCTGTGTCTGGTCCGAGTACAAGATCCGATCTTCATTCGTCCGAAGTTTCACGATCCTTCTGCCACTCACCTGGTAGTTCCCTTGGCCTACTGCCTTTACAATCGGTGGCGACCTTATCCCCAAGTCTAGTAGTACGACTTCATTGTGTCGGACCGACTTTCCCAGTCAGAGCGGTTCTGGATACTTGCTCAATACAGAGTCTCATTTCTTCGACAATGGTAGACCAATTGAAATTACCCACTTCCGACCTAGATGGAATTCGGCTTCGCCGAATCACGGTCACGTCCGTGTATGATGTCACTCAAAGTATCTCTTTAGTGGCAAGGGTTGCAGATCTTCGTCATGTTTATACTCCTCGCGAAGCCGTCAGTGAAAAGGTCAAGGAGGCATTCCTTGGATTGCCTTTAGCAGATCCCTCCTTTTTTCGACCAAGTCGGGTTGCGTTGGTGCTGGGCCCGGATGTGTATTCGAAGGTGCTGACTCATCGGGTGCAGACGACGCCCGGATTACCTATAGCACAATACACCACATTTGGTTGGGCATTGTCTGGAGTCTGCTACAATTAGTAGAACATAGTAAAACGATAGAAAAAAGTCAATCGCTTCTGACTTCGTGTCATCCAAAATATTTACGTATTGCGAGTGGCATATTTTACACATAAAATAGGTAATCTACTATTTTTGGTGTTCTATGACACGATAAAACAGTTTTATATTCAATATCTTAGAACGAGGATAAGATTTATATATATATATATATATATATATATATATATATTTTTTTTTTTTTTTTTTTTTTTTTTTTTTGGGTTAAACATATAAAAAAAATTAACCTTTTAACCTTAAGGAAACGGTCTCGATGCAAATATGGCAGATATTAATCTAGTCGGGATTTAATCGTACGATCCAAAACGACACCTAATTGTATAGTGTGTGTTTCATTTACAAAAAATTAGGGAAATATATATGGGATCTACAACTAAATCTGAACGGATTTCGACAAAATTTGCCAAAAGTATTTCTTGGCTGTACCTAATTTCTCGTAGAGAATATCATTTTTATAGAGTGTATAATAGGACATTAGGGTTCTTAAATGTCAACTCGGATGGAAATTATTTGTGAGAGCAATATCTATATTCATACCAATTCGAATCATATCTGACAGATGTCGCTCTTATCATAACGAGCACCTAAAAACGAACTTTGAAAAATCTACCCTGTACCTGTGATTGCTTGCCTCAAATACCATTTAATGGTAACGCCCACCTGATATATTGCAGATTTTAACTGTATCCTCCATCCCAACTGGTTCGAATGCTGAATCCCGATGCTATTATTTTTAATGGAGGGGGGGGGGGTATTGGAAGCACTGCTTTCTTATTTGTTATACCCCCCACCATTCTTCGGATGGTATATTAAGTTTGTCATTCCATTTGCAACTCCTCGAAATGCCCATGTTAGACCCTACAAATTATATATTCTGGATCAGCGTAAAATTCGAAGTTGATTTAGCGATGTCCGTCTGTCTGTGTGTCTGGTTGTTGTAATCATGCGCTTAGACGGCTACAATTTTGCACACGTGTATATTTGGCTAGTAAGCAAGCTATTTTAATGGGGCATGTCGTTCCACGTCTTCGTATAGCCCCCACAAAACTGTAACTTCGGTATTTTGATGATTTTAGCGACATTATTCACAGGAATCGTTTTAATGTCCGTATTTGACATTTGGAATCAGTACTACAGCCTATTGCAGAAAATTCCTTATGCAGCTCCAAATAACATATAATCGGTTTAATTCAAGCCGTATTTTTCGACGTTTTTTTTTGAAATTTTTTAAAATTATGTTTTTGAGTATTTTTTGTTTCTATTTTTTCAGACAATCTTATTTCCTATACGAACGGCAGCCTAAATTTGCTTTAAGTCACTTAACACAAATTAATTCGTGCATTATTCACCTTGTTAACACACGAAATGAAACTGAATTTAAACTGCATTAAACAAATTTCATACGGCAACGTTGCCGAATATCAGTGAGCTGTTGATAAATTAGGTGTGTCTGGTTACTTTTCCTGCAGGAATTGTCTAGCAACGTTTTTCTGAGAGAGTAAGGTAGTTTTATTCTCTTTTACAAGGAAAATACGAGAAGTAAAGCATTCCAGCAGAATCTTGCAACTAATCAGCTGATTTGTCAAAACAAACCAATTTGTCCTCCATTATAAGAATTAAAAGAAAGGAAGCACCACCAATTTTACAAGTTTTAGAAATAAAAAATAAATTAGCAATAAAATAAAAATATGAGCAATAAAGGAAAGGTAGATATGATGTGTTCCCCGGAATCCTTTAAATGTGTTGCTAATGGTGTATGACTAAAAAAATTTTGGAAATAGTCTTTTATTTTCTTCAGCGATCGAAAACAAACGAAACGATTAACGTACCGCTCACACGAAGTCACAAACTTTTAAAATTGTTTCAATCGTTTTGTACTTCATACAAAACAAAACCACAAACCTTTCAATGCTAGAAATACACAAACAGTACGTTTGCTTTAATGTACTATGGCCGTGAGTTGCCAATCTGTTCTGTTTGCAAACAAATCGCCAGGAAACGTTTCCAAACGTTTGCTGACCGAAATTATGACTGGTGTATTTAGAGTTGCCATTCTAAATAATATTTTTATATATTTTTCAGTTGTATGCTAGACATAATTATAAATTTTTCTCTTGGTGAAAGGTCGAAGTATTGTTATACGTTTTCCATATTCTATTTTAAACAAATTTATTTTTTTTCTTGCTACATAATTCAGACCCTCGCCAAACAAAACTGTGTTGCCTATATATTTTTGCACAATACTGGCAACACTGAGTGTATCCAACAAGCTAGTGATACAATGAACTGTCAAAAATGTAAATTTAAATAAAAAATTTGTTTGTTTGTTAAACTTTTTTAACTATAATAAAAACGAACCAATCACATTGCACAAAACATTATTTAAAAATCTACTTATTTTTAAAGTATTATTATAGCATTTTTATACTCTCCACCATACATAGTATGGAGGGTATATTAAGTTCGTCATTCCGTTTGTAACTCACCGAAATAATCATTTTAGACCCAACGAAGTATATATATTCTTGATCAGTGTAAAATTCTAAGACGATTTAGCCCTGTCCGTCCGTCCGTCTGTCCGTCTGTTATAATCGCGCTACAGTCTAAACGAATTAAGATAGGAAGCTAAAATCTACCTATATCTATCTACGATTACAATTACCAGTTGAAAATTTGTAAGACCATGCCGCGACTTTGTAAGACCATGTCGCGTCCAAAAAATGATATAACACTAGAAATCTTTAATTTCGACGATCAAAATAAACGATTTATGCGCAGAAATGGAGACTGCCATAAAACATTATGCGGACATGAAGGTAATTTAGAAATACACTTAAAAACTGCACACCCTAATCTTTATCAAAACTACATACAAATGGAAAATGAACAGTCAGTTAATAAAAATGCATTAAAAATTTCATGCCTAATTGATAAGAAAAGTGTGGAAAACGCTATAGTGAAGTTGTTTACTAAAAATGGCAGACCACTTCGTATGACAGAAGACCGGCCATTTAAGATTTTATATATTTTTAAGGAAATAATTGTACACTATTTTTCTAAATCTGAATTTTCTAATATATTTTTCTAAATCTGAATTTTCTAATTCAACCTCTTGTGCCGAACCAAGTAATACTGCAGATGCACTTGAAGCTTACTTCAAAACTTGTGATAGACCTTCCTGCAGTGAGCCACTCATAAAAATATTGAACGTGGCCTCTTAATTTATGAAAGTCAGCCCAGATTAGCAATAAATGGAAATATTATAGGCTACTGGACAACAGAAAACAATACCCTAACAACAATTGCATTCATTTTTTATCGATTCTATGTACACAAGTAAGCGTGGAGAGATTGTTTTCGTCTAACACCAACAAACATGGAGCATATTTTATCAACAAAAGTAAATGGAGCATTTGTATTTGAACGTAAATTATGTTTTTAACCATTTTTATAATATTATTTTATTAAAACTTTTTCAAATATGAATAAAAATATATGAATTCATCTTAATTTTACTTTCTATATTATTTGTAATGAGTTAATATACAAGCAAACGTTTGCAATGTGTATTGTACTGTTCTGTTTTTAATGTTGCGTCAGTTTATGATTCAGTTTTGTTTTTGTTTCCGCTCACATACACAAACAGTACAAAACAAAAAACAAGTGCCGTTAGCTGAGTTTTGATTTTGTTTCGTTTCGTACTTCGGGAAAATACAGAACAAAAGGATTGCAAACGTTTGCAATAGTTTATTTTCGTACACTGATTTTCTTATTACATATTAATATTTACGTTTTTTCACATTTTATAAAGTTGTTCGCCAAAAACTATTATTCTTGCTTATTCAAAAAAAAAAAAATATTTTCAAATTGAAAGCACAAAAAGAAATAAACGAACAATAGAAATCATATGATGCAATTCGTTGAATGAGAAGAAGAAGAGTTGCAAGTGATTGCAAGAAGAAATTTGTCCAGCAAGAATTTGCAAACTCTCCCGAAGGAACTTTCAAAATTTCTCTCTCCAATCGCTCTCTTTTGCAGAACTTTTGTTACACTTTAAGAACTTTTAGAACAATTCTAGTTTATTAAAAACTTTCGGTTTTTTTGAATTTTTCCAGAGGTAGGTATTTGTACCCTGATCCCGGAAAAATATATTTTTTCTTGGAGGACGGTCCCGGATAACCTGATTTTTGGCCCAAAATTCCTAAATAGATATTGAAAATATAGGCATCATTGAAAATACCTATCCATCAAGTGATCACATGATAGGGTTATTTAAAACGGTTCCGGAGTTCTATCAAAAATTGTTCTAAATTTAATACTCCATTTAAGAAGATGGCCCTCGGCGGGGGCTTAGATTTTCTCTTCTGGGTATGTCCAACACCGTCTCCGCTAAGTTATGTTTTTTATGCTCACTGAACATAATCGGCTCGTCCGTCAATAATTATCATACAACTCCAGAACCGTTTTAAACAAAGCCATTATATGTCCACTTGATATTTATCAAATGATAAGTATATTACCTATACAGTTTAGGTAGGTCCGGGTCTTGGACCCGTACTTTCGGATCAAATATCCAGGTATCCGGGTCCGTTCCCCCATTATTTTCCCGGAATCAGTTTGCAAATGCCTATCTCTGGAAGTATGTCAAAAAATCCGAGAGTTTTTACTAAACAAGAGTTAAGCCGAGTTAAGTTTGTATAAAAAAGTTTTGCCTTTTGTATTGTTTAACCGTTATGAAAATTACATTTTATGTAAACAAACAAATGTCCATTGTAATTCAGAAACAAGCAAAAATACATTGCAATTCCGTACAGTTTTGTCGTACATAACGAAGAAGCATCCACAATTTTTGTCCTAATTTACGACGTGATTTAGAGTCTCGAAATGGTTGCTTGGCGGTAAATGGATTTGGACGAGGAAAAAATGAATGCAATATCAGTGGAAATGCCTGAGGAAGAGGCACCTATATCTACTTCCACCCAAAATCTATATAACAAACTGTTAGGGCCAATATTTGCCATGTTTTGCATAGAAATTACTAGTTTATATAATACTGTTTTAACTTTTTTAATTGTTTTACCTTTATGAAAAATATATTTTATATAAACAAACAAATGCACATTGTAATTCAAAAACAAGCAAAAATACATTGCAATTCCGTACAGATTCAGATACAGATTTAAAACTTGGCCGCATGCTGTCACTACCCATATTTTATTAAGCTACATTTTAATATTGTCGATCAAGACGATCTTCTTCGTGTCAAATTTGGTATTTGGTATGGAGGAGTCAACTTTCGATAAAATGAAGCTTAGTATGATGCATCTTGTTGCAATACATCCTCCTGTACATGCTTTTTGCACTTTTTAAACAATTATTGTACATTCTTTCTTTTACCACTTCGATTTTTTGGGTTGTGGGCATACTAATGCATTTTGAACAATTTTTCAATAAAGGATTCTTTCCTCACATAAATTTGAACTATACTGAGTTCCGCAATTATTTCCGGGATAGGAAATCTTCCATATTCGACCATTTCGGTAAATCAGAGTGAGATTCAAGAGATTGTTCACACAGAGTCAGAGTTTCAACCGGAAGCTTACTTGAACATTAAAAAACTAATATTGGATCCCAATCATTTACACTGAATTTCTAAGAAATCGCTCTTTTTTAACTGGATCCTTTTTATACCTTCACTATTTTCTGACATTCCTGGCGCAGTTTCGAACAAAAGTTTTATTTGATTATCGCTTTGTTTCATTACGCTTTTTAAAGCATTAATGATAAAGTCGGACAATGGAAAATCTATACACAATTCTACTAGCTTCTCCCTTTGTTTTATTTTTTAAGTGGTATAGTTTTTACGCTGATGTTAGTCGAGGGTGGTTCCCATATATGGCCATCAACATGTCCCTGAATGTAGGTAATTCTTTGTAACCTCCATCGGAGTCTTTTGAATCACGTAGTGACCCGTTGATGCACACCTCGGGACAAATCAAATTCAGTAGTTGGTGAATACATGGCCGAACTATGAAAAAGAGATTGATTTGTAGGGTCTTCGTGACCTGAATTCACAGATTGGTTTCTTCTCTTTTTCAAAATTTCCATTAGATTGTCTTTTGTTGATTGATATTGGATTCAAAGTATTTCTTAGCCCGTATTTTATAAACTTTCCCAATTATTTATTATTGGCAAAATACACGCTCTAGAAGACGCTACGTTTATTTTATTAATTTTTTATTTTAGCTTATTTTAATATTGTCGATCGAAACGATCTTCATCTTTCCAAATTTGGTATTGAACTCTCGATAAAAGCGACTTTAAAGTCGAGCTCTATGACATTTGTATCAATATCCTTGTAATACATTAGGTCGAACCTCGAAAAATTAAAAAAAGGAAGAAATAAGTTAAAATTAATTCATAGCATTAAACTAAAATTGCCTTAAATGAAACAGGAAAAATAATATAAATAAATTTTTAATACATAAGTAAGTTCTAATTGGATGTTTTTTTGCAATTTGGATTCGATTTCTCGAAGGCGATACTTCTCATAATATTGTTATGGCGGAGAATTTGATGTAGCTCTCTATTTTTATCGAATGGAATCCTTTAACTTAGAAGCCAGTACACGGTCCATATCTAAGTATTTAATGTTAGAGTGTCTTCTTCCAGCTAGACCTTTGGGTTGCACCGTCACTGCTTCCACGGAAGATTTCATTGGTATTAAATTGTATATTGCTTCTTCTGTTGGCGATAATATCTGCTCCTTGTTAGGTACACCTCCAGTCAATTTTTTGCATTTTAAATTCGAAGAAGCCATTTGTCTTACATTTTGGTCTGGTCCGCCCAATCCTACATACAAATATAAAGAATTACTATTATTATATAAACAATTACTAGGTTTTTAACTTTCAAAGTAAAACCTCTGGCTGAAAAATAGGATCAGGTATTTTGAAACACTATAAATCGCCCGTTACGTGAATATGTATTGACATTTTTATTTAATTCTATTTAGTCGAGTCATCATTTATATTAACAAGTAACAGAGCAGTAAGTTCGGCCTGGTAGAACTTTGAATACCCTCCACCATTAGGAATTAGGACATTTTCAAAAAATAAAATCCATTGAAAATTCTGTTAAAATCTGTGAAGGTGCCGATATATGGGGGATAAACGATATAGTGGACCTATATAGACAAAATTATGTCTAGGGATAAAATACTCACAAATAACTCCTTGCATAGAATTTAAGGCAATTCCGTTTAAAAATGTGGCAAAAATCATCAAAATACCGAATATCGGGGGGCACCGTTATATGGGGGATATACGATATCGTGGACCTATATAGACAATTCTCTTTCAGGGGGTGAAGTTCCCACAAAGATCTCAACGTGTGGATTTTCAGACTATTTTATTAGAAATGTGACTAAAATCATCAGAATACAGAATATCGGGGGTACCGTTATATGGGGGCTATACGATATCGTGGACCTATATAGATAATTCTCAGCCAAGGGATAAAGTACACAAAAAGAACTCCTTGTGTGAATTTTTATACAATTCCATTGTAAAATGTGGCTACAATAATCAAAATACCGGATATCGGGGGTACCGTTATATGGGCGCTATACGATATCGTGGACCGACATGGACCATCTTCGAACTTGACCTGCTTGCAGACAAAAGAGAGATCTGGGCAAAATTTTAGCTTTCTATCTTAATTCATTTAGCCTGTAGCGTGATTACAACAGACGGACGGACGGACAGACGGGCGGACAAAGCTAAATCGTCTTAGAATTTTACGCTGATCAAGAATATATATACTTTGTTTGGTCTAAAATGATTATTTCGATGAGTTACAAACGGAATGACGAACTTAATATACCCTCCATGTATGGTGGAGGGTATAAAAATTGTGTCAATTATGTAAGCCAGATCTGTGAATTATTATGCTTTAAAAACTATGCATTAAAGACTAAAACTACGAGCCGGCAACGCGGAACGGGCGCGTTGCTGGCCCATAGTATTAGCGTGTAATGTATATTTTTAAATGGTTAGCTTCTCTCTTTAAAAACCTAAACAAAGTTGGCTTGCAAGTATCGTCAATCTACAAATTTGGCGGTGTTCATGCTTATTGCTGTTTTTCTTGTTTTGTGGTTTATTGTTGTTTTCGTTTCAACTTATTTATTTAGAATGCACAATACATATTAGGTGAGTTTGGTTACTTTTCCTGCAGGAATTGTCCAGCAAAATCTTTCTGAGAGAGTAAGGTAGTTTTATTCTCTTTTGCAAGGAAATTGCGAAAAGTAAACAGATGGTATTACTGCAGAAGCTTGCAACTAATCAGCTGATTTGTCAAATCAAACCAAATTGTCCCCCATTAAAAGAATTAAATGAAAGGAACAACCACCAATTTCACAAGTTTTATAAATAAAAAGGAAATTGACAATAAAAGGAAGATAGATTTGATCTGTTCCGCGGAATCCTTTAAACCTGTTACTAATGGCAGTTGTCTAAATATGTTGTAAATAATCTTTTACTTTCTTATTACATATTAATATTTATGTTTTTCAAATTTGTAAAGTTGTTCTCCAAAAACAATTAGCCTTGCTAATTCCAAAACAATATTTTCAAATTAACATCACAAAAAGAAGTAAATAAACAATAGAAAACATCTGATTGAATGTCGATGAATGAGAAGAAGAAGAGTTGAAAGAGATTGCAAGAAGAAATTTGTCCAGCAAGAATTTGCAAACTCTCACTGAAAGAACTGTCAAAATTTCTCTCTTAAACCGCTCTCTTTTGCAGAGCAAACCCGGACTGCTGGCTCATTGTATTAGCGTGTAATGCATATTTTTAAGAACCTAATATAAGTTGTAAATGGTTAGCTTTTCTCTTTAAAAAAGCCTAAACTTTAATAAACAATGTTGGCTTGCAATTATCGTCAATCTACAAATTTGGCGGTGTTCATGCTTATTTCTGTTTTCCTTGTTTTGTGGTTTATTGTTGTATTCGTTTCAACTTATTTATTTAGAGTGCACAATACATATTTATGGTGAATGAAGGACATGTTGCATATACGCATGTATATATGTTTTCAATTTGTTGGAGTTTTCGTCGTCAGAATCGATAATAATTTCTAAATTGAATTTAACTATCTTAAATAAGGTGTCATCGGTTTATAAAAGTTATTGATCCTATAATGTATGTTAAAGAGTACAAATCTTTGTCGATTAAATTATGCACGTGATCCTCTCAGTACTCCATCCGCTATTACGATAGAGCTCACCAAATTTAATATGTGTCTTTCAGACTTAGCAAATATTATTCTTAGGATTATTGATGTTACAGACGATATATATTTGTTCTCATTTAGATATAGCCCTCATATAATATTATCTCCTTATATTCGTCGACTAAATGTGCTCCAATGTGGCATTTTATGATTTAAGTACACTTAAGTGTAGTCCTTTAATACTGATTTCCCATATAACCTGCCGATTTTGTGCAAAATCCTATGTCAGTTAATCTATATCCGTCTGTGTATGTGGCCGTTCGTTAAAATCGCAATAAAAGCGAAATATTTAGGTTAATTTTTGATCATTTATACAATATTCCTAGGAAGTTAGAAGATATACGTTTCGTTTCGGCATAATAATGCCGCTAAACATTCATCCTTTTGTATGGTTTTGTTATAATTTCTACCGACTTAACTGTAATTTGACATTTAAAGTTCTCAGTATTGTGAAAGCAATACCGGCAATAACTGTTTACTACTTAATTTTCTATTGTTTCCCAATATGCATAGCCCCAATTTGAAAGTACATTGGGGTTTTAAATGTTTTGATGCTTTGAGAAGTATTTTGAAATCAAAATTGTATAGAATATATGCAAAATTTCTCCTTTTTTGCAAAAACGATTTTCAATTCCAAAAGGCATTCTGAAACAATGCTATACAAAATTCCTTATCAAAATAGAAAATCCAAGTTTTTCACTTCCGCGCTTTTCTATAGGCTTTTCTCAAATTTTTCATTCATGAAAACGTTTCCACTATAATTACAAAAAACCAAAAGAAAATTTGAGTCAATTCGACCAAACAGTTCTCAACATACGTGTTACTATTTTTTTTTTAAATTTTATACATATAAATTTAAAGAAGTATGTGTGGCTAGTTCCTCTGACCCCAAACAGATACCTAGGCTTGGAGGGAGAGTCAAGAGTAGGTCATATACTACTTCATATACTACTTCAGATACTACTTCATATACTACTACTTCCATATATATATGGAACGAATATCTTCATTATTTTGACAAATATTAGGATTTTAGGTGAATCCAAAAAATGGGCGTAAAAGTAGACGTCATCACTTTTTCTTTGCATAAAAACCAAAATCCGTCCAGCCGTTCTTAGCTTATTCGATTACCAACGAACAACAATTGATATATATATTAAAAAGTAGTCGTGGTCAGTTCCTCTGCCCCAAATAAATTGTACTTAGGGTTGGATGGGAAGTCTACAGTACCTTGTGTAATAATTTTCAAACCGACATCTTAATTATTCTGGCAAATATAAGCATTTTAGATAAATCGAAATAGTGCTCATAAAAGTAGGCAAGGCCAATATTTTTTTCTTTAAAAACCTAATTCGGGGTATGACGAACCTTTGTACAAAAAAAAAATAATGCAAATCGGTCCGTCCTTTCCCAACTGATTCCATTACAAACGAACAACAAATGATTTTTATATATATAGAAGATAGATTACTAGAACTGCGTTGGCATTTTTGTTCGGGATACCGTACTTATTTTATTTTTTGCAAAATAAATAGGGCACCGTCGACGAAGGGGTTTTTGTTGTAACAGAAAAAACAAATTACATTGTAATGATATTTTGTTCAGGTTAATAGGAGAAAAATGTTTATAATCAATTCAATTCATTGGTTCATCTTCTATTGATTTTACTATCTCCTAACACGGGTAAAAAAGGGTTGTCATAGAAGTTATTTTAAAAACCAAGGGAACTGAGGATGATTGGTGGGTCTTTTGAAAAAAATGGCATTCCCTGCCTTGCCTACAGGTAATCATTTCCATCTTTCTTCACTAATAATCAAACGTTGTTTTTATAAAAACATCAATTATGGGATTAAACAAAAATACCAACAAAATTCTATTAATAAACTAGGCACAGTCGACGAAGGCTTTTTTGTAACAGACAATACCAATTTGCATGGCTGTACTATCTCATTCAGTTAAACGAAGGCATAACAAGTGGAGAGAGATACCACCGAACTTTCAATCCCCCCACCTTAAGGTAAAGGAAACATTTTTATATAAAAGTATCTGGCGTGTTTTACTTTAAACTTTATATATCAGTAAGACCGTTTGCATAATGTAGTTAAATTTATCAAAAAACATAAAGTGAGCGAGACCGTTATATGGGGCCATACCAAAACGGGAACCTCTATAGGCAAATTTATACTTCAAGGCTGGTCATTTATCAAATCTTCTAAAATACCAAAATTTAAACAATTATGTGGGTAAATGTGATTAGGAATTGTCAAAATACCGAATATCGGTGGGTATAGTTATATGTGCGCTTAGGAAAACGTGGAATTAAATATTCAATGTTTTGCCACCGAGCTAGAACCCATTATAAACTGCAAATGCAATATTTTTTATCAACCCACTGAATATCGGGAGGTACCGTTATATGTGGTCTATACCAAAACGTAGACCTACACATACAATGTTTCGCCACCGGAACTAGAACCCATTATGACCTACAAATACCAATTTTTAGACAAATCCGTGGGGAAAAAAGTGGCAAAAATCATCAAAATACCGAATATAGGGAGATACCGTTATATGTGGGCTATTCGAAAACGTGGACCTATACATGCGATGTTCCGCCTGTGAAACCATTATGACCTACATATACCAATTTTTAGACAAATTCGTGGAAAATGTGTGGCGAAAATCATAAAAATATTGAATATCGGGAGGTTATATGGCGGCAACACCAAAACGATATATCTCATTTTCAATACCAACCATCCTAGACACAATACAAGTTGTACTGCCAAATTTTGAAGGTGTACGTCAAATAATGTGGGCTGTATCGTGATTTCAACAGACAGACAGACGGACATAGTTAAATCAACTTAAAATTGTATACCGATTACAAATATATACTTCATGGGGTCTGCGATGAATATTTAGGGATGTTGGCAACGGAATGACAAGTTAATATACCCTCCTTTCCAAGGTGGATGGTATAAAAATGTTTATAAGCGCGGTTGTAAAATTTAGAAGAAATGCCGAAAGAATTGAACTTTTATTCAATTCTTTGGTTCCTCTTTTATTAAGCTTACGATGTCTTCACTTGGGTAAAAAAAGGTTTTGTCATAGGAGTTTTTTAAATGACTGCTGGGAAGAACTGATGAGGATTAGTGGCTCTTTCTGAAATCATGGTATTCCCTGCATTGCGTCCTGTTAAACATTATCACCTTTCTTCGCTAGTAAACAAACGTTGTTTTTTATATAAGCCTAAATATTTTGCCACAACAAAATAAAAAAGTAATATTATTTTCTATTTTAATTTATTTGGTGGTCCCATAGAGTTTTGTTCGTTTTCTGCTTTGGCCCAAAAACGGGTTGTTTCTGTCAACGAAACCAAATGTTGAATTTGCTTCTTAGTAGTGGTTTTTGACCTAAGAATTTGGAATAATTTGAATAGTTTTTATTTATAATTGAAAATAAATATTTAATTTTTTTTAAAACTCCCTAATATAAAAGTGTTTTTTTTTTCTGGAGGAAATTACATATTCTAACGCCTTTGTGTTATCTACTTTTCTTCTCTTTATCGGTTTAAAAGGTATGGATATTTTCGATCCGTAAAAGCAATTCATTCAAATGAAAATGGGAGAGATTCCTTCCTGGTTAAGAGCTATTCGCTACCTTTCTATTAACATATTGTTTGCCTGTTACTGAACTAAATAATTGTATTGTTTATTTTAAGTAGGCCGATAACCTTAATAAAGAAACACATCGATTCGTTTCACATTACATGGGTTATTGGCTGAAGTATTTTTTTTTATAAATAACAACCAAAAATAAATATTTTTGGTAGATTGCAGGAAATTGTAAGCCTATCAAGATTACACAAATCAAGAGTTATGTGCATCTACTTTTCCTTTACATTAATAAACATTTTTGGTGAATACGACGTGGCCTTGAAAAGAATCAAACTCATTGATAAATTTCAAATTTCCCCCCACCAGGGGTAAGGAATTTGAAACATTTTTTAGTGAACGGAAGAAACTACTTCCGTAAAAAAGCAGCAAATTTCAAGAGCCAGAATCATGTGGAGCACTCAATCTTAACAGTTGTGTATCACAAATTTAGTATGGACCTACCTGCAATAATAGACCAACAATAAGCAGCAATATCCGAGTTGAGGAAGGCGAATACAAACATAAAAAAGGCTTCATTGGAAAGAAGAACGGTTGAGTTCTACAACAGAAAGTTGGAGGAGATGGAAGCACTCAGCGCGGACATCGATCGCAATGAAAACAAAATTCGAGCAGATCCCATATCATCACTAACGAGTACCAAGTCATTGGAGAAGAATACAGAGCTGCAATCGACAACATCGAGGTGGATATCAAAAGGAACAAAGAACAAATGCCTCAGAAACCGCTTCCCGCCTCAAGTGATGGAGTACAGAATTATTCCAGCCAGTCTTCTGCAACCAGCAGTGCGGCTGCGTTAGTGACACGTCAGAGGGGTCTAATGCAGTCAATTCAAACTTTAATAAGGGGCGGCCATTGATAAATTGAAGACATCCACTTTAAAAGTTTCGAGAATTTTGGTGACCTAACGTTAAAATTCAAGGAAAAAATATCGACACTAACATTGTTCGATTGTACATCATCTCACCAGAGATTAGACGGGAACTTGGCAACTCAAGGTAATCTTGCAAAAATTACAATCAATGGGGATTATTTGATGTGACAAACATTTGTGGTATCTCAAGGCCAACATGAATGGGGAAGCCGAAAAACTCATAAGGCGCCTCGAGTTGACTGGGGCGAATTACGACATTGCACTATATGGTCAATGACAAGTTTTTGAGGCAACAAATCACAAGGACGAGGTAGAACTTCCAAATTTTGTTTTTAGATGCTATTTATGATGAGAACATCTGCAGAATTTTTTTTGAATCAGCAAGAATATAGATATAGCTCCCACATATAACCTTCATCCGATTGGAGATTTGTGCCCCTCGGAGTCGTAGTATGAACTCTATAACAGCGATATTTGGTACGAGGTATCATATACAGCTTAGAAATACTTTTGACAAATTTGATCGATATCGGTTCAGATTTACATATAGCTCCCATCTATATTCCCATCATTTTTATACCCTCCGCCATAGTATAGAGGTTATATTAAATTTGTCATTCCGTTTGTAACACCTCGTAATATAATTTTTAGACCCCACAAAGTATATAATATTGATCAGCATCAAATTCTATGTCGATTTAGCGATCTCCGTCCGTCTGTGGAAATCACCCTATCTTCCGAACGAAATAAAGTAGATTGATAAAATTTTACTCAAATGTATATTATATATGCAGGACTTTTGGTATTATAAATGGACCAAGTTTTGATATAGCCCCCATATAACTGTACCTTCCGATATTCGGTATTTTGTTGATTTTAGCGACATTATACACCGGAATTGTTTCAAATTTGTTATTTGATGTTCGTAATGGATGCTACAGCCTAAAACAGAAAATTGTCTGTGCAGGTCCACGTCTTCGTATAGCCCCCAAACAACGGTACCTCCCCATATTCGGTATTTTGATGATTTTAGCGACATTATTCACCCGAATTGTTTCAAATTTGGTATTTGAAGTTCGAAATGAATACTACAGCCTATGACTGAAAATTGTCTGTGCAGGTCCACGTCTTCGTATAGCCCCCATATAACGTTTCCTTTAGATATTCGGTATTTTGATGATTTTAGCGACATTATTCACCCGAATTGTTTCAAATTTGGTATTTGAAGATCGTAATGGATATTACAGCCTAAGACAGAAAATTGTCTTCGCAGGTCAACGTCTTCGTATGGCCCCATATAACGGTACCTCCAGAGATTCTGTATTTTGATGATTTTAGCTACATAATTCATCGATTTTTTCAAGTTTCCCATTTGAATATTGTAATATCTTGGGCAAAAGTTACCCATGCAGGTCCACGTCGTCTTATAGACCCTAATAAAATAGCTACATTCGGTATTTTTAAGATTTTAACAGAATTTTTAACGGATTTTATCGTTTATTTAAAGTTTGTGGCAGCGTTGTTACATTCCCCAATGTGGCGGCGCTAGAATGAACCATCCGACTTGCTCGCGGGCTCAGGGTCTCGGTTCTCAACCGTCCATTTCTAACACCTCAGGGCAAACATAAAAAAATTACAAATAAGGAAATTTTGATGTCTTTATTCCCACATTCGCCCGCCATTCCATGGTCTCCAAATTTCCATATTTCAATTTACTGGAAACCCCACAAGACACACACACTCATCTCACCACCTTACCTCAAGGGAAACCCCCTCATACAAACAGATCACCACATATTTATTTTACTAATCAAACATTAAAAACATTTATTGATACAAAGAGTTTCTTAAAACTAATTTTGTTTCTGTTTTGTCTAATATTTCTCTCTTTTTATGAAATATCTAACACCAGTTTAGCGAGAAAAGTACTATGATTTTTTTTTCAAGAACTCTTCCTAAAAAGGTTACTATAGAATATATTGCTTTTTATTCACGCAATTTCACTACCAAAGGACTACCTTAAGAGAGCTTACTTAAGATGGTTATTCCTGGGCCAAGGTGACCAATTATTTAACCCAAACTTCTCTAGAAAACTTTTGGTGGAATCGTGAAACAAATTGTAATTAAATCCTGGCGTTAAAAATCCTCACAGTCGAGTTCACTTAAACTCTAGGACATTCATAAAGACAACACAATTTCAATACGAAATATATAGAATTTTGTTTTAAGGTTAAATTTCTATTTTTGGTTGACAATTACATCCTAATTGATGCCTCTTCTCAAATTTTTAAACATATGAATTTTCTTTTTTTCAGGAAACCGCCGTCACACCCTAAGGGTTACCTTGTGCTCCACCTTGAATATGCGGCAACTGGTATTACCTACACATACATTTCCCCAATCTAATACACGGGTATTGCAGTAACTGTCAATTTGTGGGAAAGGCTGACACTACCGGCACTTCTATTCGTTTCTTAGTTTCAAGGATGAGGCAACAAAACAACGAACATTGCTGAGGATAATTCGCAAGGGACGATGTGCGTAATACCAAATTCATAACGTGGGGAACTCCCACACCCTGGATTCTCCAAGCCGGGCATGGATTCCCTGATAGAAACATTCCAATACCCCTCGAAGTTCCATGAAAAACGGTAAATTTCATATTGCGTTAGTAGTATCTCATTTACATAAATGCATACATTGTAGTTCACACATACTACGCTGTTCGTATTTACGACAACGAACCATGTCCATAGTAATAAACGCGTACATCTCTTCCTTCTGTACCTTCGGCTTTTTGATGATTTTAGCGACGTTATTCATCGATTTTTTCAAGTTTTCCATTTGAATATTGTAATATCTTGGGACAAAAGTTACCCATGCAGGTCCATGTCATCGTATAGACCCTAATATAATAGCTACATTCGGCATTTTTAAGATTTTAACAGAATTTTTAATGGATTTTATCGTTTATTCAAAGTTCGGCCCGGCCGAACCTACAGCTTTTTTATTTGTTTTTTTTTTTTATAGATACATCAACAATGCTATATTTGTCTAATTAGGTTGTACCTTGGATATTACGATAAAATTCCGCCAAATTTAAAATCTGCCATATATAGACCAAATCAATTCCTTTATAGCCATAGCTCTCATACCGGGTGAGATGAAAAAACTGAAACCAACTTCATACTGCTGTGATTTCTAAGCCACTCGTCCGACAGCTGTTAAAATTATACCAGTGACAGCTCATTTTAATATTGTTTTAACTGGAAAACCACAAGTGGCTATCGTTAGAGCACTACAGCATTTAAATGTAAATAAATCTTTTGTGTCTCGTACCATCGTTCGTTACCGTGATACTGGTAGCGTTGTTACATTCCCCGATGTGGCGGCGCTAGAATGAACCATCCGACTTGCTCGCGGGTTCAGGGTCTCGGTTCTCAACCATCCATGTCTAACACCTCAGAGCGAACATATTTATTTATTTTTTTTAAATGAGAACAACAAACGACACGAAAAAATTAAAAACAAATGAACTGCTTTGATAAGGGAATATAGATATCTTTATTCCCACATTCGCCCGCCCTTCCATGGTCTCCAAATTTCCATATTTAAATTAACTGGAAACCCCACAAGACACACACACTCATCTCATCACCTTACCTCAAGGGAAACCCCCTCTTACAAACAGATCACCACATATATATTTTACTAATCAAACATTAAAAACATTTACTGATACAAAAGGTTTCTTAAAACTAATTTTGTTTCTGTTATGTCTAATATTTCTCTCTTTTTATGGAATATCTAACACCAGTTTAGCGAGAAAAGTACTATGATTTTTTTCAAGAACTCTTCCTAAAATGGTTACTAGAGAATATATTGCTTTTTATTCACGCAATTTCACTACTAAAGGACTACCCTAAGAGAGCTCACTTAAGATGGTTATTCCTAGGCCAAGGTGACCAATTATTTAACCCAAACTTCTCTAGGAAACTTTTGGTGCAATCGTGAAACAAAATGTAATTAAATCGTGGCGTTAAAAATCCTCACAGCTGAATTCACTTAATCTCTAGGACATTCACAAAGACAACACAATTTCAATACGAAATATATAGAATTTTGTTTTAAGGTTAAATTTCTATTTTTGGTTGACAATTACATCCTAATTGATGCCTTTTCTCAAATTTTTAAACATATGAATTTTTTTTATTTATTTTTTTAATTTTTTTTTTTTTTTGCAGGAAACCGCCGTCACACCCTTTAGGTCCTTTTTCATAAGAAAATTTAATTCTAGGTTACCTTGTGCTCCACCTTGAATGTGCGGCAAATGGTATTACCTACACATAAATTTCCCCAATCTAACACACGGGTATTGCAGTGGCTGTCAATTTGTGGGAAAGGCTGACACTACCGGCACTTCTACCGGCAAAGAACAGATGTAACACTGCATGGACTTGGAGGAGCAGTCGTCGGTAAAGCAAAATCGAAAATTATTATCGAAGTGAAACCTAGATTTTTAAGCGATTTCAATGTGAGTATAGAGGCAGTCGTACTTCCTGAGTTGGCTTCAGTTCAGCAGGATCCAACGTGTGAATACAATATAGATAAATGGGAAAATTTTACGCTAGCAGATCCGGACTTTACGTCGTCAGATAGAGTCGACGTGCTGATTGGAAGCGATGTCTACCACGAAATCCTTCAAGATGGTATTCACAAAAAATATAGTATATTGGCGCAGAGGACGAAGCTAGGATGGATACTGTCGGGGCCGACTACGGAAAAAAAGAAAATTGTAGCTACTACTACTCTGGAAAGATTTTGGGAGATAGAGGAGGTGAGCGACAATAAAGCAGTGACAGAGGATGACTTTTGTATGTCAAATTATGGCTCAACAACGTCGTTAGCGAGTGATGGCCGGTTCATGGTCAGACTTCCCTTCAGGGAAGACGTTGAATTAGGAGATTCACGTAAAAGAGCTATGGCAAGATTTTTGAACATAGAAAAAAATTATGCGCCAACCCTGAACTAAAAATGGAATACCAACAGTTTATGGAAGAATATATTAGCATGGGGCATATGGAACGAGTTGAGCCGGAAATACGGGGAAAATACTACCTTCCCCATCAAGCTGTCATCAGAGAAAGCAGTATAACTACAAAAGTAAGAGTGGTGTTTGATGCGTCTTCCAAGACATCAAATGGAAGAAGCTTGAACGATATTCTCTACGCTGGAGCAAAATTGCAGAGAGATATTTTTGATATCCTTACAAAATGGGGGAAACATCAGTTCGTCATAAGTTCAGACGTGGAAAACATGTACCGACAAATTTGGGTACATAAAGATGACCAAGAATACCAATATGTATTGTGGAGATCCAGCAGCGAAAGCCCAGTAGAACAATACTGATTAACGACAGTGACGTACGGTACGGCATGTGCGCCGTTTTTTGGCGTTAAAGACGCTTGACGAAATTGGATCTCAATGTGAAGATAAAGACATTGGCGCTATTATCCAAAATGATTTCTACATGGACGATGTGTTAACCGGAGCAGATTCTATTTCAAGATGTAAAGAATTACAGGAGAAAATAAATAAACATCTAGCAAAATATTGATTTCAGCTACGGAAATGGATTTCAAACGATAGTGAAGTCCTAAAAAGCATAGACGCTAAAAGAGAGAATGATGTAAGTCACATAGAAGAAGATGATTGCCTTAAAACGTTGGGGCTGAAATGGTATCCAGCAAGTGACACATTTGGATTTACAACGCAACTTTACAATGGACAACGGACAACCAAGCGGAAAGCGCTGTCCTATTTGGCCAAAATCTTCGATCCATTAGGATGGCTAACACCAATAACAACAACGTCGAAGCTTTTTATTCAACAACTATGCGTAATGGATATTGGAACAATAACGGCGAAGCTTTTTATTCAACAACTATGGGTAATGCATATTGGATGGGATAATCTACTAATAGAGGAGCTGAATAAACAATGGAGAGGGTTCACGAGTAAGCTAAACTCACTAATTTCGATTCGAATACCTCGATGGTTGCACGTATCCAGCACAACTGCATGGATTCGAGGATGCATCGGAAAAGGCTTTTGTAGCCGTAGTTTATGTTAAAGTAAGTGGAGTTGTTCATCTAGTAGCAGCTAAAAGCAAAGTCAATCCCATTAAAAATAGGAGGACGTTACCAAAACTAGAGTTGTGTGTGGCGAATTCATTAGCGAAACTTATGACAAAGGTTATGAAAATGTTGTCAATAGAAGCAAATGTATTTATGTGGAGTGATTCGTCGATAGCGCTGTTATGGATCCGTAATAGTTCCAGTAAAGATCGATTTATAAGGACAAGAGTGAAGCAGATTCAACAATGGGTACCAGCAGCCAAATGACAATATGTAAAATCAAAGGAAAATCCGGCAGACATGGGATCCAGAGGGATATCAGCAGACAAGTTACCAGAGAATAATCTCTGGTGAAATGGTCCGTCGTGGTTAATGCGAAATGAAGAGCCAACTATTTCAATCATTTGGTAAAAGATTATTCATCGTTTACACGACTTAAGCGAGTGATAGCGTATGTGCTCAGATATATCGCAAAGCTACGCGTATAAAACTTTCCAGATTATTTGACTGTGGAAGAATTACGAGCTGCGGAAATGTTTTTAATAAAAGGCCATCAACAACAAGAATTTCCAGAAATTGTCACGAGACTAAGAAATAATACGCCGATTGATCATAAACACAAGCTGGCTTCATTAAATCCCTTTTTAGACGAGCATGGCGTGTTGAGAGTTGGAGGTCGAATGCAGTTAGCTTCGTTGGCGTATAATCATAAACATTCTATAATACTCAATAAATCAGAGCTGAGTGATCTAATTATCAAGGATGCACATGTGAAAACGCTCCATGGTGGAAATCGGATAGTGGAACATTTGCTAAAAAGAAAACTTTAGATTATTGGGTTGAAAAACAACGTAAAACGGCTGAATCGGGGTTGCGTCAAATGTATACGATATAAACGAGAAAATCAATTCCAGCTAATGGGAATGTTACCAGAATATAGAGTTAATGTATCAGCACCGTTTACATATTGTGGCGTGGACTATGCAGGACCAATATACATGAAGTGTTCAAATGGCAGAGGTCAGAAAACATATAAAGGATACATTGCGGGAGGCAAAGGCAATTCATTTGGAACCGGTTAGCAGTTTGACGTCAGAATCATTTCTGGCAGCTCTAAAGCGCTTGTTTGCCAAAGGAGGTAAAAGTTGTATTGACAACGGCACAAATTTTGTTGGAACAGTTAAACATTTGGATAGAGATTTAAAGGCCGCCATGAAGGAGAATAACGCACTAGCACCTATATTAGCGACAGAAGGAGTGCAGTGGCATTTTATTCCCCCGGCAAGTCCCCACTTCGGAGGAATATGGGAAGCGGCGGATAAATCAATAAATCAGATCGAGGCCGTGTTAAATTCGAGGCCGCTTTATAACATGGATGATAATGCTGGCGAGTTGGAAGTCCTCACACCTTGGAAGCAAGTGCAGAAAATGAAAAATTGTTTTTGGAAGCAATGGAAATCAAACTATCTAGAAACACTCCAACAACGATACAAATGGAAAACCCAAAAGAAGAATATACAGAGGGGACAGGTGGTGATAGTTAAGAATGAGGGAACACATACATCCTGGTCGATGGCCGTTAGGTAAAGTCGAAGATGTCCATCCAGAACCGGATGGGTTAGTTAGAGTCGGCACTTTAAAAACCCAAGCAGGCTTGATAAAGAGATCCGTGAACAAGTTGTGCCCATTAGAAGGCGTAAAATCTGATGAAAAACCTGACAGCTCCAGTGGAAAGAGAACCGGCAATCTGGCAGGCTACTTAATGCTTTTGCTTCTTGCTTTAACTCATGTAAAATCTACGGTCGCTGACAGCTTAACCAATATCACAGAGCTGCAGGAATCAACCGCACTATACTTGGAACAGGTTGGATTGAATGTTGTAGCCTCGAAATGAAACATGATCATAGTTTTTAATATGCTTCCATTTTTTGAATCCATGGAGAAATGCGAGACCGTGTTAAAAACGATGATGCCACTATGCGTAAATCTGCAGATATTCGAGTCGCAGTGCGACAATATTCTAAGAACTATGGAGAGGCAGGTTCGGAGTCTACAAGACACTAACGAGTTCTTGTTCTCAAGAACTAGTAGAAGGCCCAAACGAGCGCCACTAGAGTTCATCGGGTCAAGCCAGCACGCCCTATTCGGAACAATGGATGCGGAAGATCGGAAAAAAAAATAGAATAAAGCTTGCAAAACTTATTGGAAAATCAATATAACCTGAAGTTCATGACGCAAAAACAAACCTCGGTCGTAGAATGTACGGTTAATATTCTGCGCACTACTATGGAAGATGTAAATACCAACTTCAAGAAGATACAGAATCAGATGAACAACATAACGGCGGCTATGGAAGAATCATACTTCGTTTATAGAGAGTCGATTCGTTTATTCATGGTAACCAAAGATATGGACGCAATAATTCGCGAGAACGAAAGAGTACAGTCGAGTATGATAAACCTGCTTATTGACATTAACCATGGGAAGCTCAATCCAGCCTTGATTACGCCGTTACAACTTCAGGAAGAAATGACCAAGATAAGAGAGCACATGCCTGAACACCTTAAATTTCCTGGAAAAAAGTATGATCAAATTAGAGCGGTATACAAACTTCTTACTGCTAAGGCAGCATTAATTGAAGACCGACTGATGGTTTCAGCTAATATTCCATTGTTCACGCAGCACACGTCTCAGCTGCATCGGATCATCCCCCTGCCTATTAGGCTGAACGGAGGGAAAGTTGTAGCACAGCCATCGGAACATTATCTGATATATAATTTCAACAGGGATGCCTATCATACAATGACGCAAGCTGAGTTAAACATGTGTCAGCTGTACATTGACGATGAATGACCAAATGACCATTCGTGTGAGGTGTATTCCCTTAAGCTCCTAAATGCATCGAGATGCCAGTTCTCTGAGACAAAAATGGAATCGCTATGGACGAAGCTGCAAGCCAACAACCGCTGGTTGTTTAAAGTTTTTCAACCAACAACAGCTCACGTATCCTGCAGTCGAGATTCACAGCAAATAGTCCAGCTACCGAGTCAAGGCATCATTACGATGAAGCCAGGATGTAGATTAAGGGTAAAAGGAGCAACAATTTCCACACCTTTCAATCTTGAATCGAAGAAGGTCGTGGAAGACAAATCATCCTTCGTAGCAGACATAGACCGGCTGTCTAATTTCTCGGTCATGCCTTTAGCCGATGGTGATAAATCACTCAGCAAGGCTAGCGGAAATAGAGTCTCAGTTGAAAATGATCGATGCCACACAGCTTAATCTATACGGGTTGAATTTTCATCACATCTCCGGGCACTTATCTCTAATGGTGATGGTAGCCGCCTTCATAATAGCTCTAATATGTTCAATCAGAAGATGCATGAAACCGACAAGAATGTTGGAAAGACTCAAACATGTGTGTGGAAATGGAATTGGTGTTTCACACGCTTATCTAATTGTTATTTAAGTTTTGCCTTATTAAGGCGAAGATCATATGTTTTATGATTTATGTGTTTGATTTCTCTTTCGAGACGAGCTTAATGATCTGAAATTTGCAGTGAATAGGAAAGCCAGATATACACTATGCTTCCAATTGCTTCCAATGCATACACTTGTTTTAGTGATACTTTAGGAAGACGGACCTCGGTGTGCAGCCAACTAGAAGTTGCCGTCTCTACGTTAAGAGCCATTAACCCGTCTTCCTAAAGTAGCACTAAAACAAGTGTATGCATTGGAAGCAATGTAGTTGTTGTGGACAAAAAATCCATCACTACAAAAACAAGAACTTTGCTGTGAAAAAGATCTGCCAATAGAACTTGAGTCGAACCTGGAGAGTTTCTAGTGTATAATTCGCATATGCTAATTTGCAATAAGTTCGAAATATATACTACTTTCCAGAGAACGGCCCTTGTAAGCCATCATCCACACCAAATATGCCTGATGAGCCGCTTAACCAACGGCGAAACGCGTCGCATAGTGGTGAGTGTGTGATAGTGTCTATCTGGCTTTCCTTTTCACTGCAAATTTCAGATCATTAAGCTCGTCTCGAAAGAGAAATCAAACACATAAATCATAAAACATATGATCTTCGCCTTAATAAGGCAAAACTTAAAAATTCAGCCGAGCCTGGCTGTGGGTTTTAAGCCGCGGACCTCGGTGTGCAGCCAACTAGAAGTTGCCGTCTCTACGTTCAGAGCCATTAACCCGTCTTCCTAAAGTAACACTAAAACAAGTGTATGCATTGGAAGCAATGTTGTTGTTGTGGACAAAAAATCCATCACTACAAAAACAAAAACTTTGCTGCGAAAAAGATATGCCAATAGAACTTGAGTCGAACCTGGAGAGTTTCTAGTGCATAATTCGCATATGCTAATTTGCAATAAGTTCGAAATATATACTTCTTTCCAGAGAACGGCCCTTGTAAGCCATCATCCACACCAAATATGCCTGATGAGCCGCTTAACCAACGGCGAAACGCGTCGCATAGTGGTGAGTGTGTGATAGTGTCCATCTGGCTTTCCTTTTCACAGCAAATTTCAGATCATTAAGCTCGTCCCGAAAGAGAAATCAAACACATAAATGTTATTTAGTTTTTAGTTTACTTTATGCTAAGTACTTACATTCTTATCATCTTATCTTATTAGAATTTACTTTTCAGTTTAGTGATAATTTTGTATTGAATTATTTACGTACGACCATGTTTAATAGTTTTTTTAAATTATAATTTACTGTAAACATCTGTTGTAGACCCAACTCTGTGTTTGCCTGCTGCATAAAATAATGAGCATGTAATAAAGATTTTATGACCCCCACAAGAGATATGCAGGCAGGACAATGTACGCAAGATGGTCTGTCACCAATTTACATGTATTCTTGAATAGAAAATAAGGGTTGCTAGATAGTGTGTAAGGTTAAGAATTATTTTGTAAGCTAGCACTTAAGATGTAATTGTGAAAAAATAAATTCAGTGTCGAATCAAGCATCATACGATCATTTTCATTCTCCTCCCAAACACTAGGACATTCACAAAGACAACACAATTTCAATACGAAATATATAGAATTTTGTTTTAAGGTTAACTTTCTATTTTTGGTTGACAAATACATCCTAATTGATGCCTCTTCTAAAATTTTTAAACATATGAATTTTCTTTTTTTTCAGGAAACCGCCGTTACACCCTAAGGGTTACCTTGTGCTCCACCTTGAATATGCGGCAACTGTTATTACCTACACATACATTTCTCCAATCTAATACACGGGTATTGCAGTGACTGTCAATTTGTGGGAAAGGCTGACACTACCGGCACTTCTATTCAATTCTTGGTACAAAGGATGAGGCTTCTCAGTAAGTTGCTGCCGCAACCACAGTTAAAATACTGGGCAAAAGACAAATGCGCTGACCCCACTTTTGGGATATTTGAGGCCAGTGATGTTGGTGATTTTGTTCGGGAAATTCTATGGCAACAAAGACTTTGTATTATACTCATTTCCCATGGTTGATATAACTTACTTTGGTCGTTATTTCCACAAAATAAATATAAAAGAACACCACACTATGGTCGTTTCATTTAAAATTGGCTGCACAAACAATATTAATTTATCTCAAAACTTTGAAGATCAAGCCGGCACTCAATGGCGGTTACTCCACAACTACTAACGCTCTTTTCTGCATAGTGCCTTTTATAGGGCAGTGACTTTTCCACCATTTTTCCCAACTTTCCGCGACATCAACGAATCACCATTATTTTGTTTTCATCCACCTTGACGATACTACCCTCACTAAATGGCTGACTACCCGCGTTGATAAAAACAGTATTAAATTTCCCACTGAACAATAACTTATTTCGCTTTGACACGGCAACGCTTGTCGTTTAACCTTTTCATCCAGTTTTTTGATACACACGACGCACAAAGGGATCCAACATTATTTTTAATTGTCTATCTGGTTTTCTTTAACACCATAACCATAGCGAGAATTCTGCTCTGGGTATGTATTTGCTCCAATCCCAAAAAATATTTATTGCTATTATAATGAGAATATTATTTTTTCAGCTCTGGTGCGCCGACACTATTTTGAATATCGCCGCCTTTAAGTGACTCGTCCACGCAACAAAACATCAAACATTGCTGAGGATACCAAATTCGTAATACCAAATTCATAAGGTGGGGAACACCCACACCCTGGAGTCTCCAAGCCGGGCATGGATTCCCTGATAGAAACATTCCAATACCTCTCGAAGTTCCATGAAAAATGGTAAATTTCATATTGCGTTAGTAGTATCTCATTTACATAAACGCATACATTGTAGTTTACACATACTACGCTGTCCGTATTTACGACAACGAACCCTGTCCATAGTAATAAACGCGAACATCTCTTCATATATGTGTGTTATTCTATTAACACTTTCTTTTTCAAGATTTAAAGTCACAATGAAGAAACAGTTTGACGAAATGATCCAGATTTTGCAAATGAATCCAAATTTGGCTGGAGGCTACAGCAATGGCTTGAAAAAAATTAACATTAAGAAAGAATGGAACAAAATTGGTGGAAAACTCATTATCCTAGGACCGCCGGTTCGAACAGGCAAGGCCTGGATGAAAGGAAATTGAGGAAGAAGCTAGTTAATAACAAGGCCGAATGGTGGAGGGCCCTTCAAGCAGTTCATTTTAAGCGACACGGAGGAAGCAGCATCGCGCTTGTTACAATCAGAGACAATTGTAAATGCAGGGAACCAAGCAATTGGAATTCAACAGCGTCCAACACTTGGTGAACTAGAGATTGAGGAGGAACTGTTTGAACGGTTTGAAATTAGTGAAGACAAAGAAAACCACAATCCCTGCACACTGACTCCTCCAAGCGTAAACAGACTACACCGAAATACGCAACAGAAGCAGGTTGTTGATATCCAGGATGTCTGTACACAAATAAACCGCATCAAAATGAACTTAAGGAAGGGCTTCCAACGACTTATTCAAAAACTGACCTCAAATATGAACTTCTTGAAGAGCAGCTGAAGGTGCAAGCAGAATTATACAGTGATGTTAAACGATCATTAAATGATATTGAGAGGTAACAACGCAAAAACTTCAAACTGAATGAAGAGTTGTTAAAACAAAGAAAAATTAGTTATAAGTTAAAGGAAGAAAAATTAAAACTTCTTAAAGAAGAATATAAAAATAAGTCGGATTTCAAAAAGGAGTTATTGTGATGTAGGAAAGATGAAACTAAAAGGAGGCGTCTGCAATTAGAAGAAATAAGGAGTGGATTTCAGTGAAACCACTCATGTTAATAACATGAAGCATAGCTTTTATATTTTAATTTTAAAAATTAATTTTATAATTTTAATAATAAAATTAATTAAATATTTAAAGATAGCATTATTGATGTTCTTATGTCTAATGCGTTCACACGACGTTGCGTTAACTATCGGCATTTCAATTTTGAAATGTATGCAAATATTGTGTAATTCTGCACAAATTGCTGTTACTATTCCACACATATCAGGGGTGTAATGCAATTGTCTCGCTCCTAATATACAACGAAATAATGCAATTGCCTCGCTCCTAATACACAACGAAATCTGTTCTTCAACATCCCGTTCAACTATATTTCTTGTTTTTGAATGTCAAGTCATCACTAATTTTATTTAATATACAGTACGTACCTAATATCCATGTATTTCTTTCGACATTTTCAAACTTTTCTTACTTGTGCTGTTTCAATTCACTTGAATTCCAAACCAATGAGATGTGATGATATATATCTAATTCTTAATTTGTGATCACACACCCACAATAATAAAGAGAGTAAAGCTATTTGCATTATTTATAAGTTATGCAACATACCAACGTTACGTTAAGACTGTAGAAGCCTTTCCGGTTCAAGTATTTGAATCTCTCTTCCATTTTTGGCGCAACAATTTTTATGTGCGTTCCATCAATACATCCAATCGCTCCAGGAAATCCAGTATTTTTCAAAAAATGTTTCTTAATTTCATATTTTTCTTCTTCTGTGGTGGGAAAAGAGATCCAATTTGGACACAGCTTATCATGCAATACTTCTATGCACTCGCATTGACATTGCTGACAGACGACCGTGATAAACTGACATTGAAATCATTAACAGCACCCTTTTGATAACTTCCTTCAGCCAGTATTCGAATTGTTGCTGCTAGTTTTAGTGTGTTTGGGACAATTGTAGATTTAACCCGGTTACGAAGGTCTGGAGTGATTTGAACCAAAACATATTTAAATGCATACTTACTTAGCCGGAAGTAACTAACAAATCTAGAGAAAAATATTTATTTTAGCTTCTTCCCCATTTTACTTTTTACTTACTGAGAATCAGTCATGGAAAATATGTGAGACTCCTGCCGCAATATTTTTCGCCTCACGTTTAAATCATTTTAAATATATACTCATCTTCATCCTCGGATAAAAAATTGCCAGCACTTAACATATTTCAATATTTAATTAACCAAATAACCGTTTTACTTTAACTATTTCAACTGACGCTTTTATTTCTTTTAATCAGGTAGCTCGTGAATTCTAAAAATGTTTATTATTCCAGAGCACCCTGCTTTTTTACATCTATTACAAAAAAGACGTAGTCGAAAATTGTACATAATACCAATTTTTTTAGCACGGCCTACGACTACGTCTACGACACTTGAACGCCTACGACAACGCCAACCATAATAAGGGTGATTATTTTTAATTTTCCATCAGGTTTTCTTTTACACCATAACCATAGCGGGAATTCTGCTCTGGGTATGTATTTACTCCAATCCCAAGAAATATTTAATGCTATTATAATGATTATAATAATATTATTTTTTCAGCTCTGGTGCGCCGCCAGGAGCGAACCCTATCCATAGTAATAAACGCGAGCATCTCTTCATGAATGGGTGGAGGAGAAGCAGAATTGTTTTCATCCCTACGTTACTTTCGATTGATCAAACCCTATTTAACGTTATGCCAAAAATATTTATTGATTCATTGTTTTCTTGTAATATTTTCATGTTTATTTTCCTGCAGCGACTTTTGGCCAATTATTGGTTGGGTAAGTATAAATGCCTTTAATGGTTTTTAAGTGCATGTAGAAACATTTATTTATTGCAGTCATGAACATCCACCATGTCTGTCCACGGAAACACACAAAAGTTTTCCTTATTTTTTGCCATTGGACTGGATTTGCTGCCGTATGGTTGTTTTACCCACAACAATTCATTATATTGGGCAAATGTGACAACAGGATAAGTACTTCAATTCATTTGATTGATATATCTAATTAATGTTTTTGTTTCTCTATTTAGGTAAATATTCCCGGCTTCTGCAATCTTTATACTTGGTGTCCAGATTGGTGCCCAAGTTGCTTTAAATCAATATGTCCTGACAGTGCTGTGTAATTTGCAGTCTGTTCCTTTCCTAATGCCCTTTTTATTTTCATTTTAGCTCAATATTAGTTATCATTACGGTGATACCGCCGTGGTACAACATTGGGACTTTTACGTAGTTTGAATCAGACTTTTGCAACTGCAACTTTGGTCTAACTTCGTAGGGCATGATGACATAGTTCCGACCAGGTATAGGGCCCCCATATGGTTATGTGGTTTTGGTCCAGCTACATGGCTCAAAAGCTGTAGCCTAATTAGAATTCACAACTACCTAACATTTTCCAATTTTGCCATAGTAAGATAGCTCCTCAGCGGATGGCCTTACCTTCTTAAATCTTTTACGTGACAAGTCCCTAATGACTTACCTTGCATATCCTTAACTTCAAACATATTGTTTCCCACGGGTTTAACTATCCTACATTTTAGATATTTCCTGCAAAATTTTGAGATGATGTTCTTTCCAACATCACTTAAAATATGGTTCCGTCTAAAAACCTCCTGTCCAGGTAAAATTGTACTGCTCGCGCCGCGTTTGGCACTCCTCTCATATGCATGGTGCAGGTTTTTTGCTATTCTTTCCCTAATGACCTCCAACCTTTCCTTCCGACCTAAGTCATTTATTGAGTGGTCATATAGTGACTTTAAATTGGTGTACATTTCGTATCCGAAAAGAGCGAAAAAGGGTGTTACACCAGTGGCTGTATGGATTGATGATCTTAATGCACATTCAATTTGTGTTAGGTAAACATCCCAATACCTATGGTCATCATCTTAATAAGCTCGAATTGCGGCTAGTACGAACTGGTTTACTCTTTCTGAGGCGTTCGACTGCGGCGAGTAGGGTGCTGTCTGCATATGGTTGATCTTAGACATTTCAACCATTTCCTTGAATCCTTTAGCTGTTAATTGGGCCCCATAATCTGTATGAATGGTCTCGGGAACTCCGAATTTTCTACATATCTCTTGTACTAAAAATTGAACGAAATTAGATGTGGTAGCTTCTTTCATGGCTTTTAGAAACACAAATTTGGAAAAGTGATCATCAACTATAAATACATAACTATTGCCTGATTTTGATCGTGGATATTTACCTAAAAAATCCATATAAGATTTTTGAAATGGGCGTTCTGTTACGACTTCACAACCTATTGTCGGTCGTGTATTTCTATTGACAGGTTTCGTTTCTTTACATGTTTGGCAGTTGAATATATATACTGCTTCACCTGTTGTACCATTTTCGGCCAATAATAAAATATTTGCAGGCGGTGCAGCATCTTAGCTATGCCGCCATGAGCTGAGGTTAGCTCATCATGTGCCTTTTCGATTAACAAATGGGTTAATCTGTCTGGGATTCAAAGCTTGCAAGGCAGTTCAACAGAATTCAATTCAGTTTCTGGTTTTGTGCGTTTGAAAATGTAACCGTTTTCTATTTTTTAATCAGGCAATTTATGTTGGTTTTTCTGTATTTCTTCTATTAAATTTTTATATTCTGGACTTTCAAATTCTGTTGTTTCGAAATAAGTCATCGACCACATCATATTCCTCGACGACTTCAAGGCGGGATAGCGTGTCTGCCACCACATTATCCTTGCCTTTTTGATGCTCATTTTCGAAGTTATACCCCTGCAACATTAAACTCCATCTGGCGGGTCTCCCACTCAAGTCTTTTACATCCATTAGCCATTTCCGTTATGACTGTGAATTTCATTAGTTCTACATAAGGTCTGAACATTTTCACAGCCATAACGGCCGTCAGACACTCCTTTTCAGTCACGCTGTAGTTCTTTTGGCAACTGTTTAGCTTCTGGGAGTAAGAGGCTATGGGGAACTCTTCATCATTATCGCCTTTCTGGAACAATACTGCTCCTATTCCACAATCTGAAGAATCACATTGTATAAAAAATTATTTTGAAAAATCTTGAAGCTTAAGTAGTGGAGCTGTGGTCAGCGCTATTTTCAGTTCTCGAAAGCCTCTATGACTTTTGAGCTATGGTAAATGTAATACTTTTTTTCAAAGCGTCTGTCAAGGGGGCGGAAATACTTGCAAAACTTTTGATAAAACGGCGGTACCAGCCCGCTGTTCCTAAAAAGCTTCTCATATCCCTAGGGCTTCTTGAAATTTTTAGATTTCTAACCGTATTTTGTCAGGATCGGTTTTTAGGACCCCGCCTCCGATTATAAAACCTAAGTACCTCAACTCTTTAAAACAGAACATACTCTTGGTGAGGCCTATCGTCAGATTCGCACTTCTGAGACACTCCGCTACATGTTCTAATAATTTCAAATGAGTTTCGAAATCTTCTGATATAACCAGTAAGTCATCCAAATATATGAATACGTTTGATTTAAGTCGGGCCGGTATGACCTTATCCATAAGTCGGCATAGACGTTGTGCGGTATTACACAAGCCGAATGGTATCATTCTGAATTGATAGAGCGGACGACCAGGGACCGTAAAAACCGTATATGGCCACGACTCTTCATCCAGCTCTATCTGCCAAAAGGCATGTTTTAATTCTACGCTACTTATGAATACCGTCTGATCAATTCTACTTAGTATCCCGTTGATATTTTGTAATGGATACGCGTCTTTAATGGTTACGGCATTTAACTTACGCGCATCCAAACAAAAAAAAAACCAAAAAATGGGTTTTTCCCGGGTTTCCTAGCGATGGTCGTCCTATTGTTCCACGCACTTTCACTCTCTTCTATTACTTCAGCCCTATCATCTTATCCAATTCTTCATAAACAATTTGTTGCATAGCTGGTGAAATGGGGTAATGTTTATCCTTAATAGGATTTGTACCCTCCACTATCTTAATAGTGTGTTATTCAAGTGTGGTGTGACCAAGACCCATTTTTTCAAACGCAGGAAATTTCTTCATCACTCGATTAAGTTTTTCCTCTTGATCGGCACTAAGATTATGTTTTTCTTTTTAAATTCATTATCATCTGCATATTTGGCTTGAATCTTTGCAATGTCGAGTTCATTTACTTCTAATACGTCTGGAGCTAAGTGGAACGCTTTCCAGGAATCTATTCCTAAATACAATGATTGCTCAAGATCCGGGCATAAGTTTTCCGACTTGCACCTAGGGCACTTTGGTGCCACGGTATTGGGTTGACCACATCGGTAGCAAAACAACGATCTTTGTGAGGATAAACGGTCCATAAACCTATGACCTGTTTTTCACAGTTTCAACCGATTGGATCGGTTTTTAGTTATGACACATCCTGAACTTGATCATCCTCATAGTAATTTATGTTATAATCATTAATATCGGTATTTAGCTCGTTTACCCTAACGTGTCGGGTCGGAGGAGGAGGCATGAATCTTGTTTCACGTTTTGTGCATGTCTTTTCTGCTAAGATACACTCCATCCTGAGCTGTTCCATAGAACTAATGTTCATTGTGTAAATCATCTTAAAAATTTCTCCCTTTAAATTTCTTTCTACGATCTGAATAAGCTCTCCCCACTACATGGGTTGACCTGGATCTCAAAGTATTTATGGATTGGAAAAATTATCGATTCCTTCTCCTGGTTTTAATTTTCTGTAGACTATCTAGCTCATGACTTCAAAATTCGATCGATCAAAATTCGATCGACCAGCGAGTAGACTGGAACTCGGCAAAGATTTCTTCCCATGACACCTTGTATTGGTTCTTTAGGTATTCGAGTCGAAACACAAAGTATCCAACAGACATGCTAGACGGATTGCCATCAAATTTCAGCTTTAATTTCTACTTGGTCTATCCAAATTGGGACCGGGAGTTGCAAACATCCTATTATTCCGATTGCATCTCTGGATGTCTGTTGGGTTCGATTATGGGAGGTGGATTTGGAAACGAAAAAGAGGCGTTGTTAGGTTGATTGCTCGGAGCGTTCGTGCCAATATTCAAATTCTTTACTATGTTTCCTAATTTACCAATGGCTTCATATACTTTTTTCATCTCCATACATATACATTCCTGCACTAGTTGCCCTAAATTTATTTGTGCATTGGCATCTACCATTTCCCTCAAAACATTGTTTATATTGTCATTAGCTGGCGTGGAACTATGAAAAGAACTAGTTGACTTACCATTAGGGAGCATATTAGAAGTATTACAATTGGGGTTAGAAGTTGCGCTGATAGTCTGAGACATATCAAGTATGGATGGATTAATAAGAGGAGGTGGATTTACCATATTGCCAATCTTATCCCTTTTCCTATATTTCGGCAATGTTTGCCCCGATAATCTGCTAACATCAAATGACAAAGTGCTGTTCCTTTGGCTTCTACGTTTAGTTTCAAATAAGTTTTCTTCACTCATTGGTAAATGCCTTTTGATTCCACCAATAATTGAATGAAAACTTTGAATTCTTTTACAATCACCAATAAAATTGTTTTAATAAAAAATAATAAAAAGAAACAAAATTAAATGTTACAAAAATGTTATCTAGTTAGGTTATAGGTTATAAAAAACTAGTCACAAAACAAAAACACTTTTAAACAAAACAATTTCCAACAAATAGGGGTTCTCCTTTCGTTGGGTTGTGAGGTGTGTGTCTAATAATTATATATAGATTTTGTTAAAGAATGTCATTTCGGTTATCAAAACAGTTAAAGACGAACACTAATAAAACACGTGCTTTTAATATTTCTTTCGACTTTCGTCTTTACGGCATCTGCTTTTTTTCGGATGCATATTGTCCATTTCCCTTCGTAGAAAATTCTAACTGTTGCAGCTACTTAATGGAACCAAAACACAAAAGACAGGTCACTCACAATACATACATTGTTATACAAGTTATTGCATTGACCGGAAGTATTATACTAAATATCCTATTTTACCTTAAAACTAATATTGCACATTAACATGTTTTCAACAGAAAAACATGGCTCAATATCAGTCAGGCCTAAGAATATTGCTATAATACTTATTACTATGACTTTCCCTATGGTCTATTTTATTGCACGTAGTTGGTATTGCACAAAAAATCCTAATCTCGGTTCTAAATGATCCTATTTTTTAAGATTGGGCGCCATCTGTTACATTCCCCAATGTGGCGGAGCTAGAATGAACCATCCGACTTGCTCGCGGGCTCAGGGTCTCGGTTCTCAACCATCCATGTCTAACACCTCAGGGCGAACATATTTATTTATTTTTTTTTAAATGAGAACAAGAAGCGACACAAAAAAATTTACAAGCAAACGGGAATATTGATGTCTTTATTCCCACAACAGGCAAGGCCTGGATGAAAGGAAATTGAGGAAGAAGCTAGTTAATAACAAGGCCGAATGGTGGAGGGCCCTTCAAGCAGTTCATTTTAAGCGACACGGAGGAAGCAGCATCGCGCTTGTTACAATCAGAGACAATTGTAAATGCAGGGAACCAAGCAATTGGAATTCAACAGCGTCCAACACTTGGTGAACTAGAGATTGAGGAGGAACTGTTTGAACGGTTTGAAATTAGTGAAGACAAAGAAAACCACAATCCCTGCACACTGACTCCTCCAAGCGTAAACAGACTACACCGAAATACGCAACAGAAGCAGGTTGTTGATATCCAGGATGTCTGTACACAAATAAACCGCATCAAAATGAACTTAAGGAAGGGCTTCCAACGACTTATTCAAAAACTGACCTCAAATATGAACTTCTTGAAGAGCAGCTGAAGGTGCAAGCAGAATTATACAGTGATGTTAAACGATCATTAAATGATATTGAGAGGTAACAACGCAAAAACTTCAAACTGAATGAAGAGTTGTTAAAACAAAGAAAAATTAGTTATAAGTTAAAGGAAGAAAAATTAAAACTTCTTAAAGAAGAATATAAAAATAAGTCGGATTTCAAAAAGGAGTTATTGTGATGTAGGAAAGATGAAACTAAAAGGAGGCGTCTGCAATTAGAAGAAATAAGGAGTGGATTTCAGTGAAACCACTCATGTTAATAACATGAAGCATAGCTTTTATATTTTAATTTTAAAAATTAATTTTATAATTTTAATAATAAAATTAATTAAATATTTAAAGATAGCATTATTGATGTTCTTATGTCTAATGCGTTCACACGACGTTGCGTTAACTATCGGCATTTCAATTTTGAAATGTATGCAAATATTGTGTAATTCTGCACAAATTGCTGTTACTATTCCACACATATCAGGGGTGTAATGCAATTGTCTCGCTCCTAATATACAACGAAATAATGCAATTGCCTCGCTCCTAATACACAACGAAATCTGTTCTTCAACATCCCGTTCAACTATATTTCTTGTTTTTGAATGTCAAGTCATCACTAATTTTATTTAATATACAGTACGTACCTAATATCCATGTATTTCTTTCGACATTTTCAAACTTTTCTTACTTGTGCTGTTTCAATTCACTTGAATTCCAAACCAATGAGATGTGATGATATATATCTAATTCTTAATTTGTGATCACACACCCACAATAATAAAGAGAGTAAAGCTATTTGCATTATTTATAAGTTATGCAACATACCAACGTTACGTTAAGACTGTAGAAGCCTTTCCGGTTCAAGTATTTGAATCTCTCTTCCATTTTTGGCGCAACAATTTTTATGTGCGTTCCATCAATACATCCAATCGCTCCAGGAAATCCAGTATTTTTCAAAAAATGTTTCTTAATTTCATATTTTTCTTCTTCTGTGGTGGGAAAAGAGATCCAATTTGGACACAGCTTATCATGCAATACTTCTATGCACTCGCATTGACATTGCTGACAGACGACCGTGATAAACTGACATTGAAATCATTAACAGCACCCTTTTGATAACTTCCTTCAGCCAGTATTCGAATTGTTGCTGCTAGTTTTAGTGTGTTTGGGACAATTGTAGTTTTAACCCGGTTACGAAGGTCTGGAGTGATTTGAACCAAAACATATTTAAATGCATACTTACTTAGCCGGAAGTAACTAACAAATCTAGAGAAAAATATTTATTTTAGCTTCTTCCCCATTTTACTTTTTACTTACTGAGAATCAGTCATGGAAAATATGTGAGACTCCTGCCGCAATATTTTTCGCCTCACGTTTAAATCATTTTAAATATATACTCATCTTCATCCTCGGATAAAAAATTGCCAGCACTTAACATATTTCAATATTTAATTAACCAAATAACCGTTTTACTTTAACTATTTCAACTGACGCTTTTATTTCTTTTAATCAGGTAGCTCGTGAATTCTAAAAATGTTTATTATTCCAGAGCACCCTGCTTTTTTACATCTATTACAAAAAAGACGTAGTCGAAAATTGTACATAATACCAATTTTTTTAGCACGGCCTACGACTACGTCTACGACACTTGAACGCCTACGACAACGCCAACCATAATAAGGGTGATTATTTTTAATTTTCCATCAGGTTTTCTTTTACACCATAACCATAGCGGGAATTCTGCTCTGGGTATGTATTTACTCCAATCCCAAGAAATATTTAATGCTATTATAATGATTATAATAATATTATTTTTTCAGCTCTGGTGCGCCGCCAGGAGCGAACCCTATCCATAGTAATAAACGCGAGCATCTCTTCATGAATGGGTGGAGGAGAAGCAGAATTGTTTTCATCCCTACGTTACTTTCGATTGATCAAACCCTATTTAACGTTATGCCAAAAATATTTATTGATTCATTGTTTTCTTGTAATATTTTCATGTTTATTTTCCTGCAGCGACTTTTGGCCAATTATTGGTTGGGTAAGTATAAATGCCTTTAATGGTTTTTAAGTGCATGTAGAAACATTTATTTATTGCAGTCATGAACATCCACCATGTCTGTCCACGGAAACACACAAAAGTTTTCCTTATTTTTTGCCATTGGACTGGATTTGCTGCCGTATGGTTGTTTTACCCACAACAATTCATTATATTGGGCAAATGTGACAACAGGATAAGTACTTCAATTCATTTGATTGATATATCTAATTAATGTTTTTGTTTCTCTATTTAGGTAAATATTCCCGGCTTCTGCAATCTTTATACTTGGTGTCCAGATTGGTGCCCAAGTTGCTTTAAATCAATATGTCCTGACAGTGCTGTGTAATTTGCAGTCTGTTCCTTTCCTAATGCCCTTTTTATTTTCATTTTAGCTCAATATTAGTTATCATTACGGTGATACCGCCGTGGTACAACATTGGGACTTTTACGTAGTTTGAATCAGACTTTTGCAACTGCAACTTTGGTCTAACTTCGTAGGGCATGATGACATAGTTCCGACCAGGTATAGGGCCCCCATATGGTTATGTGGTTTTGGTCCAGCTACATGGCTCAAAAGCTGTAGCCTAATTAGAATTCACAACTACCTAACATTTTCCAATTTTGCCATAGTAAGATAGCTCCTCAGCGGATGGCCTTACCTTCTTAAATCTTTTACGTGACAAGTCCCTAATGACTTACCTTGCATATCCTTAACTTCAAACATATTGTTTCCCACGGGTTTAACTATCCTACATTTTAGATATTTCCTGCAAAATTTTGAGATGATGTTCTTTCCAACATCACTTAAAATATGGTTCCGTCTAAAAACCTCCTGTCCAGGTAAAAATTGTACTGCTCGCGCCGCGTTTGGCACTCCTCTCATATGCATGGTGCAGGTTTTTTGCTATTCTTTCCCTAATGACCTCCAACCTTTCCTTCCGACCTAAGTCATTTATTGAGTGGTCATATAGTGACTTTAAATTGGTGTACATTTCGTATCCGAAAAGAGCGAAAAAGGGTGTTACACCAGTGGCTGTATGGATTGATGATCTTAATGCACATTCAATTTGTGTTAGGTAAACATCCCAATACCTATGGTCATCATCTTAATAAGCTCGAATTGCGGCTAGTACGAACTGGTTTACTCTTTCTGAGGCGTTCGACTGCGGCGAGTAGGGTGCTGTCTGCATATGGTTGATCTTAGACATTTCAACCATTTCCTTGAATCCTTTAGCTGTTAATTGGGCCCCATAATCTGTATGAATGGTCTCGGGAACTCCGAATTTTCTACATATCTCTTGTACTAAAAATTGAACGAAATTAGATGTGGTAGCTTCTTTCATGGCTTTTAGAAACACAAATTTGGAAAAGTGATCATCAACTATAAATACATAACTATTGCCTGATTTTGATCGTGGATATTTACCTAAAAAATCCATATAAGATTTTTGAAATGGGCGTTCTGTTACGACTTCACAACCTATTGTCGGTCGTGTATTTCTATTGACAGGTTTCGTTTCTTTACATGTTTGGCAGTTGAATATATATACTGCTTCACCTGTTATACCATTTTCGGCCAATAATAAAATATTTGCAGGCGGTGCAGCATCTTAGCTATGCCGCCATGAGCTGAGGTTAGCTCATCATGTGCCTTTTCGATTAACAAATGGGTTAATCTGTCTGGGATTCAAAGCTTGCAAGGCAGTTCAACAGAATTCAATTCAGTTTCTGGTTTTGTGCGTTTGAAAATGTAACCGTTTTCTATTTTTTAATCAGGCAATTTATGTTGGTTTTTCTGTATTTCTTCTATTAAATTTTTATATTCTGGACTTTCAAATTCTGTTGTTTCGAAATAAGTCATCGACCACATCATATTCCTCGACGACTTCAAGGCGGGATAGCGTGTCTGCCACCACATTATCCTTGCCTTTTTGATGCTCATTTTCGAAGTTATACCCCTGCAACATTAAACTCCATCTGGCGGGTCTCCCACTCAAGTCTTTTACATCCATTAGCCATTTCCGTTATGACTGTGAATTTCATTAGTTCTACATAAGGTCTGAACATTTTCACAGCCATAACGGCCGTCAGACACTCCTTTTCAGTCACGCTGTAGTTCTTTTGGCAACTGTTTAGCTTCTGGGAGTAAGAGGCTATGGGGAACTCTTCATCATTATCGCCTTTCTGGAACAATACTGCTCCTATTCCACAATCTGAAGAATCACATTGTATAAAAAATTATTTTGAAAAATCTGGAAGCTTAAGTAGTGGAGCTGTGGTCAGCGCTATTTTCAGTTCTCGAAAGCCTCTATGACTTTTGAGCTATGGTAAATGTAATACTTTTTTTCAAAGCGTCTGTCAAGGGGGCGGAAATACTTGCAAAACTTTTGATAAAACGGCGGTACCAGCCCGCTGTTCCTAAAAAGCTTCTCATATCCCTAGGGCTTCTTGAAATTTTTAGATTTCTAACCGTATTTTGTCAGGATCGGTATTTAGGACCCCGCCTCCGATTATAAAACCTAAGTACCTCAACTCTTTAAAACAGAACATACTCTTGGTGAGGCCTATCGTCAGATTCGCACTTCTGAGACACTCCGCTACATGTTCTAATAATTTCAAATGAGTTTCGAAATCTTCTGATATAACCAGTAAGTCATCCAAATATATGAATACGTTTGATTTAAGTCGGGCCGGTATGACCTTATCCATAAGTCGGCATAGACGTTGTGCGGTATTACACAAGCCGAATGGTATCATTCTGAATTGATAGAGCGGACGACCAGGGACCGTAAAAACCGTATATGGCCACGACTCTTCATCCAGCTCTATCTGCCAAAAGGCATGTTTTAATTCTACGCTACTTATGAATACCGTCTGATCAATTCTACTTAGTATCCCGTTGATATTTTGTAATGGATACGCGTCTTTAATGGTTACGGCATTTAACTTACGCGCATCCAAACAAAAAAAAAAAACAAAAAATGGGTTTTTCCCGGGTTTCCTAGCGATGGTCGTCCTATTGTTCCACGCACTTTCACTCTCTTCTATTACTTCAGCCCTATCATCTTATCCAATTCTTCATAAACAATTTGTTGCATAGCTGGTGAAATGGGGTAATGTTTATCCTTAATAGGATTTGTACCCTCCACTATCTTAATAGTGTGTTATTCAAGTGTGGTGTGACCAAGACCCATTTTTTCAAACGCAGGAAATTTCTTCATCACTCGATTAAGTTTTTCCTCTTGATCGGCACTAAGATTATGTTTTTCTTTTTAAATTCATTATCATCTGCATATTTGGCTTGAATCTTTGCAATGTCGAGTTCATTTACTTCTAATACATCTGGAGCTAAGTGGAACGCTTTCCAGGAATCTATTCCTAAATACAATGATTGCTCAAGATCCGGGCATAAGTTTTCCGACTTGCACCTAGGGCACTTTGGTGCCACGGTATTGGGTTGACCACATCGGTAGCAAAACAACGATCTTTGTGAGGATAAACGGTCCATAAACCTATGACCTGTTTTTCACAGTTTCAACCGATTGGATCGGTTTTTAGTTATGACACATCCTGAACTTGATCATCCTCATAGTAATTTATGTTATAATCATTAATATCGGTATTTAGCTCGTTTACCCTAACGTGTCGGGTCGGAGGAGGAGGCATGAATCTTGTTTCACGTTTTGTGCATGTCTTTTCTGCTAAGATACACTCCATCCTGAGCTGTTCCATAGAACTAATGTTCATTGTGTAAATCATCTTAAAAATTTCTCCCTTTAAATTTCTTTCTACGATCTGAATAAGCTCTCCCCACTACATGGGTTGACCTGGATCTCAAAGTATTTATGGATTGGAAAAATTATCGATACCTTCTCCTGGTTTTAATTTTCTGTAGACTATCTAGCTCATGACTTCAAAATTCGATCGAGTCGTACTGTACCGTCGATTTGTAACCAGTACCACTCCAGCGAGTAGACTGGAACTCGGCAAAGATTTCTTCCCATGACACCTTGTATTGGTTCTTTAGGTATTCGAGTCGAAACACAAAGTATCCAACAGACATGCTAGACGGATTGCCATCAAATTTCAGCTTTAATTTCTACTTGGTCTATCCAAATTGGGACCGGGAGTTGCAAACATCCTATTATTTCGATTGCATCTCTGGATGTCTGTTGGGTTCGATTATGGGAGGTGGATTTGGAAACGAAAAAGAGGCGTTGTTAGGTTGATTGCTCGGAGCGTTCGTGCCAATATTCAAATTCTTTACTATGTCTCCTAATTTACCAATGGCTTCATATACTTTTTTCATCTCCATACATATACATTCCTGCACTAGTTGCCTTAAATTTATTTGTGCATTGGCATCTACCATTTCCCTCAAAACATTGTTTATATTGTCATTAGCTGGCGTAGAACTATGAAAAGAACTAGTTGACTTACCATTAGGGAGCATATTAGAAGTATTACAATTGGGGTTAGAAGTTGCGCTGATAGTCTGAGACATATCAAGTATGGATGGATTAATAAGAGGAGGTGGATTTACCATATTGCCAATCTTATCCCTTTTCCTATATTTCGGCAATGTTTGCCCCGATAATCTGCTAACATCAAATGACAAAGTGCTGTTCCTTTGGCTTCTACGTTTAGTTTCAAATAAGTTTTCTTCACTCATTGGTAAATGCCTTTTGATTCCACCAATAATTGAATGAAAACTTTGAATTCTTTTACAATCACCAATAAAATTGTTTTAATAAAAAATAATAAAAAGAAACAAAATTAAATGTTACAAAAATGTTATCTAGTTAGGTTATAGGTTATAAAAAACTAGTCACAAAACAAAAACACTTTTAAACAAAACAATTTCCAACAAATAGGGGTTCTCCTTTCGTTGGGTTGTGAGGTGTGTGTCTAATAATTATATATAGATTTTGTTAAAGAATGTCATTTCGGTTATCAAAACAGTTAAAGACGAACACTAATAAAACACGTGCTTTTAATATTTCTTTCGACTTTCGTCTTTACGGCAATTTCCCTTCTGTTCCGAAAAAAGATCTCGTAAATGGAAGCACAACCAGCATCTGCTTTTTTTCGGATGCATATTGTCCATTTCCCTTCGTAGAAAATTCTAACTGTTGCAGCTACTTAATGGAACCAAAACACAAAAGACAGGTCACTCACAATACATACATTGTTATACAAGTTATTGCATTGACCGGAAGTATTATACTAAATATCCTATTTTACCTTAAAACTAATATTGCACATTAACATGTTTTCAACAGAAAAACATGGCTCAATATCAGTCAGGCCTAAGAATATTGCTATAATACTTATTACTATGACTTTCCCTATGGTCTATTTTATTGCACGTAGTTGGTATTGCACAAAAAATCCTAATCTCGGTTCTAAATGAACATATTTTTTAAGATTGGGCGCCATCTGTTACATTCCCCAATGTGGCGGGGCTAGAATGAACCATCCGACTTGCTCGCGGGCTCAGGGTCTCGGTTCTCAACCATCCATGTCTAACACCTCAGGGCGAACATATTTATTTATTTTTTTTTAAATGAGAACAAGAAGCGACACAAAAAAATTTACAAGCAAACGGGAATATTGATGTCTTTATTCCCACATTCGCCCGCCCTTCCATGGTCTCCAAATTTCCATATTTAAATTTACTGGAAACCCCACAAGACACACAAACTCATCTCATTACCTTACCTCGAGGGAAACCCCCTCTTACAAACAGATCACACATATTTATGTTACTAATTAAACATTAAAAACATTTATTGATACAAAAGGTTTCTTAAAACTAATTTTGTTTCTGTTATGTCTAATATTTCTCTCTTTTTATGGAATATCTAACACCAGTTTAGCGAGAAAAGTACTATGATTTTTTTCAAGAGCTCTTCCTAAAAAGTTTACTAGAGAATCTAATGCTTTTTATTCACGCAATTTCACTACCAACGGACTACAGTAAGAGAGCTCACTTAAGATGGTTATTCCTGGGCCAAGGTGACCAATTATTTAACCTTTTAACTTCTGTACAAAACTTTTGCTGCAATCGTGAAACAAATTGTAATTAAATCCTGGCGTTAAAAATCCTCACAGTCGAGTTCACTTAAACTCTAGGACATTCACAAAGACAACACAATTTCAACACGAAATACATAGAATTTTGTTTTAAGGTTAAATATCAATTTTTGGTTGACAATTACATCCTAATGGATGATTTTTTTTTTTTTGCAGGAAACTGCCGTCACTCCCTTTAGGTCCTTTAATTTCTTTGCCAGTTTATAATCACTGCCGTTGGTGTACATTTCGTATCCGAAAAGAGCGAAAAAGGGTGTTACACCAGTGGCTGTATGGATTGATGATCTTAATGCACATTCAATTTGTGTTAGGTAAACATCCCAATACCTATGGTCATCATCTTAATAAGCTCGAATTGCGGCTAGTACGAACTGGTTTACTCTTTCTGAGGCGTTCGACTGCGGCGAGTAGGGTGCTGTCTGCATATGGTTGATCTTAAACATTTCAACCATTGAAAATGTAACCGTTTTCTATTTTTTAATCAGGCAATTTATGTTGGTTTTTCTGTATTTCTTTTATTAAATTTTTATATTCTGGACTTTCAAATTCTGTTGTTTCGAAATAAGTCATCGACCACATCATATTCCTCGACGACTTCAAGGCGGGATAGCGTGTCTGCCACCACATTATCCTTGCCTTTTTGATGCTCATTTTCGAAGTTATACCCCTGCAACATTAAACTCCATCTGGCGGGTCTCCCACTCAAGTCTTTTACATCCATTAGCCATTTCCGTTATGACTGTGAATTTCATTAGTTCTACATAAGGTCTGAACATTTTCACAGCCATAACGGCCGTCAGACACTCCTTTTCAGTCACGCTGTAGTTCTTTTGGCAACTGTTTAGCTTCTGGGAGTAAGAGGCTATGGGGAACTCTTCATCATTATCGCCTTTCTGGAACAATACTGCTCCTATTCCACAATCTGAAGAATCACATTGTATAAAAAATTATTTTGAAAAATCTGGAAGCTTAAGTACTGGAGCTGTGGTCAGCGCTGTTTTCAGTTCTCGAAAGCCTCTATGACTTTTGAGCTATGGTAAATGTAAAACTTTTTTTCAAAGTGTCTGTCAAGGGGGCGGAAATACTTGCAAAACTTTTGATAAAACGGCGGTACCAGCCCGCTGTTCCTAAAAAGCTTCTCATATCCCTAGGGCTTCTTGAAATTTTTAGATTTCTAATCGTATTTTGTCAGGATCGGTTTTTAGGACCCCCCTCCGATTATAAAACCTAAGTACCTCAACTCTTTAAACTCTTGGTGAGGCCTATCGTCAGATTCGCACTTCTGAGACACTCCGCTACATGTTCTAATAATTTCAAATGAGTTTCGAAATCTTCTGATATAACCAGTAAGTCATCCAAATATATGAATACGTTTGATTTAAGTCGGGCCGGTATGACCTTATCCATAAGTCGGCATAGACGTTGTGCGGTATTACACAAGCCGAATGGTATCATTCTGAATTGATAGAGCGGACGACCAGGGACCGTAAAAACCGTATATGGCCACGACTCTTCATCCAGCTCTATCTGCCAAAAGGCATGTTTTAATTCTACGCTACTTATGAATACCGTCTGATCAATTCTACTTAGTATCCCGTCGATATTTTGTAATGGATACGCGTCTTTAATGGTTACGGCATTTAACTTACGCGCATCCAAACAAAAAAAAAACCAGAAAATGGGTTCTTCCCGGGTTTCCTAGCGATGGTCGTCCTATTGTTCCACGCACTTTCACTCTCTTCTATTACTTCAGCCCTATCATCTTATCCAATTCTTCATAAACAATTTGTTGCATAGCTGGTGAAATGGGGTAATGTTTATCCTTAATAGGATTTGTACCCTCCACTATCTTAATAGTGTGTTATTCAAGTGTGGTGTGACCAAGACCCATTTTTTCAAACGCAGGAAATTTCTTCATCACTCGATTAAGTTTTTCCTCTTGGTCGGCACTAAGATTATGTTTTTCTTTTTAAATTCATTATCATCTGCATATTTGGCTTGAATCTTTGCAATGTCGAGTTCATTTACTTCTAATACGTCTGGAGCTAAGTGGAACGCTTTCCTGGAATCTATTCCTAAATACAATGATTGCTCAAGATCAGGGCATAAGTTTTCCGACTTGCACCTAGGGCACTTTGGTGCCACGGTATTGGGTTGACCACATCGGTAGCAAAACAACGATCTTTGTGAGGATAAACGGTCCATAAACCTATGACCTGTTTTTCACAGTTTCAACCGATTGGATCGGTTTTTAGTTATGACACATCCTGAACTTGATCATCCTCATAGTAATTTATGTTATAATCATTAATATCGGTATTTAGCTCGTTTACCCTAACGTGTCGGGTCGGAGGAGGAGGCATGAATCTTGTTTCACGTTTTGTGCATGTCTTTTCTGCTAAGATACACTCCATCCTGAGCTGTTCCATAGAACTAATGTTCATTGTGTAAATCATCTTAAAAATTTATCCCTTTAAATTTCTTTCTACGATCTGAATAAGCTCTCCCCACTACATGGGTTGACCTGGATCTCAAAGTATTTATGGATTGGAAAAATTATCGATATCTTCTCCTGGTTTTAATTTTCTGTAGACTATCTAGCTCATGACTTCAAAATTCGATCGAGTCGTACTGTAACGTCTATTTGTAACCAGTACCACTCCAGCGAGTAGACTGGAACTCGGCAAAGATTTCTTCCCATGACACCTTGTATTGGTTCTTTAGGTATTCGAGTGGAAACACAAAGTATCCAACAGACATGCTAGACGGATTGCCATCAAATTTCAGCTTGAATTTCTACTTGGTCTATCCAAATTGGGACCGGGAGTTGCAAACATCCTATTATTCCGATTGCATCTCTGGATGTCTGTTGGGTTCGATTATGGGAGGTGGATTTGGAAACGAAAAAGAGGCGTTGTTAGGTTGATTGCTCGAAGCGTTCGTGCCAATATTCAAATTCTTTACTATGTCTCCTAATTTACCAATGGCTTCATATACTTTTTTCATCTCCATACATATACATTCCTGCACTAGTTGCCTTAAATTTATTTGTGCATTGGCATCTACCATTTCCCTCAAAACATTGTTTATATTGTCATTAGCTGGCGTGGAACTATGAAAAGAACTAGTTGACTTACCATTAGGGAGCATATTAGAAGTATTACAATTGGGGTTAGAAGTTGCGCTGATAGTCTGAGACATATCAAGTATGGATGGATTAATAAGAGGAGGTGGATTTACCATATTGCCAATCTTATCCCTTTTCCTATATTTCGGCAATGTTTGCCCCGATAATCTGCTAACATCAAATGACAAAGTGCTGTTCCTTTGGCTTCTACGTTTAGTTTCAAATAAGTTTTCTTCACTCATTGGTAAATGCCTTTTGATTCCACCAATAATTGAATGAAAACTTTGAATTCTTTTACAATCACCAATAAAATTGTTTTAATAAAAAATAATAAAAAGAAACAAAATTAAATGTTACAAAAATGTTATCTAGTTAGGTTATAGGTTATAAAAAACTAGTCACAAAACAAAAACACTTTTAAACAAAACAATTTCCAACAAATAGGGGTTCTCCTTTCGTTGGGTTGTGAGGTGTGTGTCTAATAATTATATATAGATTTTGTTAAAGAATGTCATTTCGGTTATCAAAACAGTTAAAGACGAACACTAATAAAACACGTGCGTTTAATATTTCTTTCGACTTTCGTCTTTACGGCAATTTCCCTTCTGTTCCGAAAAAAGATCTCGTAAATGGAAGCACAACCAGCATCTGCTTTTTTTCGGATGCATATTGTCCATTTCCCTTCGTAGAAAATTCTAACTGTTGCAGCTACTTAATGGAACCAAAACACAAAAGACAGGTCACTCACAATACATACATTGTTATACAAGTTATTGCATTGACCGTTTTTAATATTATGGAAGTATTATACTAAATATCCTATTTTACCTTAAAACTAATATTGCACATTAACATGTTTTCAACAAAAAAACATGGCTCAATATCAGTCAGGCCTAAGAATTTTGCTATAATACTTATTACTATGACTTTCCCTATGGTCTATTTTATTGCACGTAGTTGGTATTGCACAAAAAATCCTAATCTCGGTTCTAAATGAACATATTTTTTAAGATTGGGCGCCATCTGTTACATTCCCCAATGTGGCGGGGCTAGAATGAACCATCCGACTTGCTCGCGGGCTCAGGGTCTCGGTTCTCAACCATCCATGTCTAACACCTCAGGGCGAACATATTTATTTATTTTTTTTTAAATGAGAACAAGAAGCGACACAAAAAAATTTACAAACAAACGGGAATATTGATGTCTTTATTCCCACATTCGCCCGCCCTTCCATGGTCTCCAAATTTCCATATTTAAATTTACTGGAAACCCCACAAGACACACAAACTCATCTCATTACCTTACCTCGAGGGAAACCCCCTCTTACAAACAGATCACACATATTTATGTTACTAATTAAACATTAAAAACATTTATTGATACAAAAGGTTTCTTAAAACTAATTTTGTTTCTGTTATTTCTAATATTTCTCTCTTTTTATGGAATATCTAACACCAGTTTAGCGAGAAAAGTACTATGATTTTTTTCAAGAACTCTTCCTAAAAAGTTTACTAGAGAATCTAATGCTTTTTATTCACGCAATTTCACTACCAACGGACTACCGTAAGAGAGCTCACTTAAGATGGTTATTCCTGGGCCAAGGTGACCAATTATTTAACCCAAACTTCTGTAGAAAACTTTTGCTGCAATCGTGAAACAAATTGTAATTAAATCCTGGCGTTAAAAATCCTCACAGTCGAGTTCACTTAAACTCTAGGACATTCACAAAGACAACACAATTTCAACACGAAATACATAGAATTTTGTTTTAAGGTTAAATATCAATTTTTGGTTGACAATTACATCCTAATGGATGATTTTTTTTTTTGCAGGAAACTGCCGTCACTCCCTTTAGGTCCTTTAATTTCTTTGCCAGTTTATAATCACTGCCGTTGGTGTACATTTCGTATCCGAAAAGAGCGAAAAAGAGTGTTACACCAGTGGCTGTATGGATTGATGATCTTAATGCACATTCAATTTGTGTTAGGTAAACATCCCAATACCTATGGTCATCATCTTAATAAGCTCGAATTGCGGCTAGTACGAACTGGTTTACTCTTTCTGAGGCGTTCGACTGCGGCGAGTAGGGTGCTGTCTGCATATGGTTGATCTTAAACATTTCAACCATTTCCTTGAATCCTTTAGCTGTTAATTGGGCCCCATAATCTGTATGAATGGTCTCAGGAACTCCGAATTTTCTACATATCTCTTGTACTAAAAATTGAACGAAATTAGATGTGGTAGCTTCTTTCATGGCTTTTAGAAACACAAATTTGGAAAAGTGATCATCAACTATAAATACATAACTATTGCCTGATTTTGATCGTGGATATTTACCTAAAAAATCCATATAAGATTTTTGAAATGAGCGTTCTGTTACGACTTCACAACCTATTGTCGGTCGTGTATTTCTATTGACAGGTTTCGTTTCTTTACATGTTTGGCAGTTGAATATATATACTGCTTCACCTGTTGTACCATTTTCGGCCAATAATAAAATATTTGCAGGCGGTGCAGCATCTTAGCTATGCCGCCATGAGCTGAGGTTAGCTCATCATGTGCCTTTTCGATTAACAAATGGGTTAATCTGTCTGGGATTCAAAGCTTGCAAGGCAGTTCAACAGAATTCAATTCAGTTTCTGGTTTTGTGCGTTTGAAAATGTAACCGTTTTCTATTTTTTAATCAGGCAATTTATGTTGGTTTTTCTGTATTTCTTCTATTAAATTTTTATATTCTGGACTTTCAAATTCTGTTGTTTCGAAATAAGTCATCGACCACATCATATTCCTCGACGACTTCAAGGCGGGATAGCGTGTCTGCCACCACATTATCCTTGCCTTTTTGATGCTCATTTTCGAAGTTATACCCCTGCAACATTAAACTCCATCTGGCGGGTCTCCCACTCAAGTCTTTTACATCCATTAGCCATTTCCGTTATGACTGTGAATTTCATTAGTTCTACATAAGGTCTGAACATTTTCACAGCCATAACGGCCGTCAGACACTCCTTTTCAGTCACGCTGTAGTTCTTTTGGCAACTGTTTAGCTTCTGGGAGTAAGAGGCTATGGGGAACTCTTCATCATTATCGCCTTTCTGGAACAATACTGCTCCTATTCCACAATCTGAAGAATCACATTGTATAAAAAATTATTTTGAAAAATCTGGAAGCTTAAGTACTGGAGCTGTGGTCAGCGCTATTTTCAGTTCTCGAAAGCCTCTATGACTTTTGAGCTATGGTAAATGTAATACTTTTTTTCAAAGTGTCTGTCAAGGGGGCGGAAATACTTGCAAAACTTTTGATAAAACGGCGGTACCAGCCCGCTGTTCCTAAAAAGCTTCTCATATCCCTAGGGCTTCTTGAAATTTTTAGATTTCTAACCGTATTTTGTCAGGATCGGTTTTTAGGACCCCGCCTCCGATTATAAAACCTAAGTACCTCAACTCTTTAAAACAGAACATACTCTTGGTGAGGCCTATCGTCAGATTCGCACTTCTGAGACACTCCGCTACATGTTCTAATAATTTCAAATGAGTTTCGAAATCTTCTGATATAACCAGTAAGTCATCCAAATATATGAATACGTTTGATTTAAGTCGGGCCGGTATGACCTTATCCATAAGTCGGCATAGACGTTGTGCGGTATTACACAAGCCGAATGGTATCATTCTGAATTGATAGAGCGGACGACCAGGGACCGTAAAAACCGTATATGGCCACGACTCTTCATCCAGCTCTATCTGCCAAAAGGCATGTTTTAATTCTACGCTACTTATGAATACCGTCTGATCAATTCTACTTAGTATCCCGTCGATATTTTGTAATGGATACGCGTCTTTAATGGTTACGGCATTTAACTTACGCGCATCCAAACAAAAAAAAACCAAAAAATGGGTTCTTCCCGGGTTTCCTAGCGATGGTCGTCCTATTGTTCCACGCACTTTCACTCTCTTCTATTACTTCAGCCCTATCATCTTATCCAATTCTTCATAAACAATTTGTTGCATAGCTGGTGAAATGGGGTAATGTTTATCCTTAATAGGATTTGTACCCTCCACTATCTTAATAGTGTGTTATTCAAGTGTGGTGTGACCAAGACCCATTTTTTCAAAAGCAGGAAATTTCTTCATCACTCGATTAAGTTTTTCCTCTTGATCGGCACTAAGATTATGTTTTTCTTTTTAAATTCATTATCATCTGCATATTTGGCTTGAATCTTTGCAATGTCGAGTTCATTTACTTCTAATACGTCTGGAGCTAAGTGGCACGCTTTCCAGGAATCTATTCCTAAATACAATGATTGCTCAAGATCCGGGCATAAGTTTTCCGACTTGCACCTAGGGCACTTTGGTGCCACGGTATTGGGTTGACCACATCGGTAGCAAAACAACGATCTTTGTGAGGATAAACGGTCCATAAACCTATGACCTGTTTTTCTACAGTTTCAACAGATTGGATCGGTTTTTAGTTATGACACATCCTGAACTTGATCATCCTCATAGTAATTTATTTTATAATCATTAATATCGGTATTTAGCTCGTTTACCCTAACGTATCGGTTCGGAGGAGAAGGCATGAATCTTGTTTCACGTTTTGAGCATGTCTTTTCTGCTAAGATACACTCCATCCTGAGCTGTTCCATAGAACTAGTGTTTCTCCCTTTAAATTTCTTTCTACGATCTGAATAAGCTCTCCCCACTATATGGGTTGAATTAACCTGGATCTCAAAGTATTTATGGATTGGAAAAATTATCGATATCTTCTCCTGGTTTTAATTTTCTGTAGACTATCTAGCTCATGACTTCAAAATTCGATCGAGTCGTACTGTACCGTCGATTTGTAACCAGTACCACTCCAGCGAGTAGACTGGAACTCGGCAAAGATTTCTTCCCATGACACCTTGTATTGGTTCTTTAGGTATTCGAGTCGAAACACAAAGTATCCAACAGACATGCTAGACGGATTGCCATCAAATTTCAGCTTGAATTTCTACTTGGTCTATCCAAATTGGGACCGGGAGTTGCAAACATCCTATTATTCCGATTGCATCTCTGGATGTCTGTTGGGTTCGATTATGGGAGGTGGATTTGGAAACGAAAAAGAGGCGTTGTTAGGTTGATTGCTCGGAGCGTTCGTGCCAATATTCAAATTCTTTACTATGTCTCCTAATTTACAAATGGCTTCATATACTTTTTTCATCTCCATACATATACATTCCTGCACTAGTTGCCTTAAATTTATTTGTGCATTGGCATCTACCATTTCCCTCAAAACATTGTTTATATCGTCATTAGCTGGCGTGGAACTATGAAAAGAACTAGTTGACTTACCATTAGGGAGCATATTAGAAGTATTACAATTGGGGTTAGAAGTTGCGCTGATAGTCTGAGACATATCAAGTATGGATGGATTAATAAGAGGAGGTGGATTTACCATATTGCCAATCTTATCCCTTTTCCTATATTTCGGCAATGTTTGCCCCGATAATCTGCTAACATCAAATGACAAAGTGCTGTTCCTTTGGCTTCTACGTTTAGTTTCAAATAAGTTTTCTTCACTCATTGGAAAATGCCTTTTGATTCCACCAATAATTGAATGAAAACTTTGAATTCTTTTACAATCACCAATAAAATTGTTTTAATAAAAAATAATAAAAAGAAACAAAATTAAATGTTACAAAAATGTTATCTAGTTAGGTTATAGGTTATAAAAAACTAGTCACAAAACAAAAACACTTTTAAACAAAACAATTTCCAACAAATAGGGGCTCTCCTTTCGTTGGGTTGTAAAAAAATAATAAAAAGAAACAAAATTAAATGTTACAAAAATGTTATCTAGTTAGGTTATAGGTTATAAAAAACTAGTCACAAAACAAAAACACTTTTAAACAAAACAATTTCCAACAAATAGGGGCTCTCCTTTCGTTGGGTTGTGAGGTGAGTGTCCAATAATTATATATAGATTTTGTTAAAGAATGTCATTTCGGTTATCAAAACAGTTAAAGACGAACACTAATAAAACACGTGCTTTTAATATTTATTTCGACTTTCGTCTTTACGGCAATTTCCCTTCTGTTCCGAAAAAAGATCTCGTAAATGGAAGCACAACCAGCATCTGCTTTTATTCGGATGCATATTGTCCATTTCAGATCACACATATTTATGTTACTAATTAAACATTAAAAACATTTATTGATACAAAAGGTTTCTTAAAACTAATTTTGTTTCTGTTATGTCTAATATTTCTCTCTTTTTATAGAATATCTAACACCAGTTTAGCGAGAAAAGTACTATGATTTTTTTCAAGAACTCTTTCTAAAAAGTTTACTAGAGAATCTAATGCTTTTTATTCACGCAATTTCACTACCAACGGACTACCCTAAGAGAGCTCACTTAAGATGGTTATTCCTGGGCCAAGGTGACCAATTATTTAACCCAAACTTCTGTAGAAAACTTTTGCTGCAATCGTGAAACAAATTGTAATTAAATCCTGGCGTTAAAAATCCTCACAGTCGAGTTCACTTAAACTCTAGGACATTCACAAAGACAACACAATTTCAACACGAAATACATATAATTTTGTTTTAAGGTTAAATATCAATTTTTGGTTGACAATTACATCCTAATGGATGATTTTTTTTTTTTTTTGCAGGAAACTGCCGTCACTCCCTTTAGGTCCTTTAATTTCTTTGCCAGTTTATAATCACTGCCGTTGGTGTACATTTCGTATCCGAAAAGAGCGAAAAAGGGTGTTACACCAGTGGCTGTATGGATTGATGATCTTAATGCACATTCAATTTCTGTTAGGTAAACATCCCAATACCTATGGTCATCATCTTAATAAGCTCGAATTGCGGCTAGTACGAACTGGTTTACTCTTTCTGAGGCGTTCGACTGCGGCGAGTAGGGTGCTGTCTGCATATGGTTGATCTTAAACATTTCAACCATTTCCTTGAATCCTTTAGCTGTTAATTGGGCCCCACAATCTGTATGAATGGTCTCAGGAACTCCGAATTTTCTACATATCTCTTGTACTAAAAATTGAACGAAATTAGATGTGGTAGCTTCTTTAATACTGCTCCTCTATGACTTTTGAGCTATGGTAAATGTAATACTTTTTTTCAAAGTGTCTGTCAAGGGGGCGGAAATACTTGCAAAACTTTTGATAAAACGGCGGTACCAGCCCGCTGTTCCTAAAAAGCTTCTCATATCCCTAGGGCTTCTTGAAATTTTTAGATTTCTAACCGTATTTTGTCAGGATCGGTTTTTAGGACCCCGCCTCCGATTATAAAACCTAAGTACCTCAACTCTTTAAAACAGAACATACTCTTGGTGAGGCCTATCGTCAGATTCGCACTTCTGAGACACTCCGCTACATGTTCTAATAATTTCAAATGAGTTTCGAAATCTTCTGATATAACCAGTAAGTCATCCAAATATATGAATACGTTTGATTTAAGTCGGGCCGGTATGACCTTATCCATAAGTCGGCATAGACGTTGTGCGGTATTACACAAGCCGAATGGTATCATTCTGAATTGATAGAGCGGACGACCAGGGACCGTAAAAACCGTATATGGCCACGACTCTTCATCCAGCTCTATCTGCCAAAAGGCATGTTTTAATTCTACGCTACTTATGAATACCGTCTGATCAATTCTACTTAGTATCCCGTCGATATTTTGTAATGGATACGCGTCTTTAATGGTTACGGCATTTAACTTACGCGCATCCAAACAAAAAAAACCAAAAAATGGGTTCTTTCCGGGTTTCCTAGCGATGGTCGTCCTATTGTTCCACGCACTTTCACTCTCTTCTATTACTTCAGCCCTATCATCTTATCCAATTCTTCATAAACAATTTGTTGCATAGCTGGTGAAATGGGGTAATGTTTATCCTTAATAGGATTTGTACCCTCCACTATCTTAATAGTGTGTTATTCAAGTGTGGTGTGACCAAGACCCATTTTTTCAAAAGCAGGAAATTTCTTCATCACTCGATTAAGTTTTTCCTCTTGATCGGCACTAAGATTATGTTTTTCTTTTTAAATTCATTATCATCTGCATATTTGGCTTGAATCTTTGCAATGTCGAGTTCATTTACTTCTAATACGTCTGGAGCTAAGTGGCACGCTTTCCAGGAATCTATTCCTAAATACAATGATTGCTCAAGATCCGGGCATAAGTTTTCCGACTTGCACCTAGGGCACTTTGGTGCCACGGTATTGGGTTGACCACATCGGTAGCAAAACAACGATCTTTGTGAGGATAAACGGTCCATAAACCTATGACCTGTTTTTCTACAGTTTCAACAGATTGGATCGGTTTTTAGTTATGACACATCCTGAACTTGATCATCCTCATAGTAATTTATTTTATAATCATTAATATCGGTATTTAGCTCGTTTACCCTAACGTGTCGGTTCGGAGGAGAAGGCATGAATCTTGTTTCACGTTTTGAGCATGTCTTTTCTGCTAAGATACACTCCATCCTGAGCTGTTCCATAGAACTAGTGTTTCTCCCTTTAAATTTCTTTCTACGATCTGAATAAGCTCTCCCCACTATATGGGTTGAATTAACCTGGATCTCAAAGTATTTATGGATTGGAAAAATTATCGATATCTTCTCCTGGTTTTAATTTTCTGTAGACTATCTAGCTCATGACTTCAAAATTCGATCGAGTCGTACTGTACCGTCGATTTGTAACCAGTACCACTCCAGCGAGTAGACTGGAACTCGGCAAAGATTTCTTCCCATGACACCTTGTATTGGTTCTTTAGGTATTCGAGTCGAAACACAAAGTATCCAACAGACATGCTAGACGGATTGCCATCAAATTTCAGCTTGAATTTCTACTTGGTCTATCCAAATTGGGACCGGGAGTTGCAAACATCCTATTATTCCGATTGCATCTCTGGATGTCTGTTGGGTTCGATTATGGGAGGTGGATTTGGAAACGAAAAAGAGGCGTTGTTAGGTTGATTGCTCGGAGCGTTCGTGCCAATATTCAAATTCTTTACTATGTCTCCTAATTTACAAATGGCTTCATATACTTTTTTCATCTCCATACATATACATTCCTGCACTAGTTGCCTTAAATTTATTTGTGCATTGGCATCTACCATTTCCCTCAAAACATTGTTTATATCGTCATTAGCTGGCGTGGAACTATGAAAAGAACTAGTTGACTTACCATTAGGGAGCATATTAGAAGTATTACAATTGGGGTTAGAAGTTGCGCTGATAGTCTGAGACATATCAAGTATGGATGGATTAATAAGAGGAGGTGGATTTACCATATTGCCAATCTTATCCCTTTTCCTATATTTCGGCAATGTTTGCCCCGATAATCTGCTAACATCAAATGACAAAGTGCTGTTCCTTTGGCTTCTACGTTTAGTTTCAAATAAGTTTTCTTCACTCATTGGTAAATGCCTTTTGATTCCACCAATAATTGAATGAAAACTTTGAATTCTTTTACAATCACCAATAAAATTGTTTTAATAAAAAATAATAAAAAGAAACAAAATTAAATGTTACAAAAATGTTATCTAGTTAGGTTATAGGTTATAAAAAACTAGTCACAAAACAAAAACACTTTTAAACAAAACAATTTCCAACAAATAGGGGCTCTCCTTTCGTTGGGTTGTAAAAAAATAATAAAAAGAAACAAAATTAAATGTTACAAAAATGTTATCTAGTTAGGTTATAGGTTATAAAAAACTAGTCACAAAACAAAAACACTTTTAAACAAAACAATTTCCAACAAATAGGGGCTCTCCTTTCGTTGGGTTGTGAGGTGAGTGTCCAATAATTATATATAGATTTTGTTAAAGAATGTCATTTCGGTTATCAAAACAGTTAAAGACGAACACTAATAAAACACGTGCTTTTAATATTTATTTCGACTTTCGTCTTTACGGCAATTTCCCTTCTGTTCCGAAAAAAGATCTCGTAAATGGAAGCACAACCAGCATCTGCTTTTATTCGGATGCATATTGTCCATTTCAGATCACACATATTTATGTTACTAATTAAACATTAAAAACATTTATTGATACAAAAGGTTTCTTAAAACTAATTTTGTTTCTGTTATGTCTAATATTTCTCTCTTTTTATAGAATATCTAACACCAGTTTAGCGAGAAAAGTACTATGATTTTTTTCAAGAACTCTTTCTAAAAAGTTTACTAGAGAATCTAATGCTTTTTATTCACGCAATTTCACTACCAACGGACTACCCTAAGAGAGCTCACTTAAGATGGTTATTCCTGGGCCAAGGTGACCAATTATTTAACCCAAACTTCTGTAGAAAACTTTTGCTGCAATCGTGAAACAAATTGTAATTAAATCCTGGCGTTAAAAATCCTCACAGTCGAGTTCACTTAAACTCTAGGACATTCACAAAGACAACACAATTTCAACACGAAATACATATAATTTTGTTTTAAGGTTAAATATCAATTTTTGGTTGACAATTACATCCTAATGGATGATTTTTTTTTTTTTTTTTGCAGGAAACTGCCGTCACTCCCTTTAGGTCCTTTAATTTCTTTGCCAGTTTATAATCACTGCCGTTGGTGTACATTTCGTATCCGAAAATAGCGAAAAAGGGTGTTACACCAGTGGCTGTATGGATTGATGATCTTAATGCACATTCAATTTCTGTTAGGTAAACATCCCAATACCTATGGTCATCATCTTAATAAGCTCGAATTGCGGCTAGTACGAACTGGTTTACTCTTTCTGAGGCGTTCGACTGCGGCGAGTAGGGTGCTGTCTGCATATGGTTGATCTTAAACATTTCAACCATTTCCTTGAATCCTTTAGCTGTTAATTGGGCCCCACAATCTGTATGAATGGTCTCAGGAACTCCGAATTTTCTACATATCTCTTGTACTAAAAATTGAACGAAATTAGATGTGGTAGCTTCTTTCATAGCTTTTAGAAACACAAATTTGGAAAAGTGATCATCAACTATAAATACATAACTATTGCCTGATTTTGATCGTGGATATTTACCTAAAAAATCCATATAAGATTTTTGAAATGGGCGTTCTGTTACGACTTCACAACCTATTGTCGGTCGTGTATTTCTATTGACAGGTTTCGTTTCTTTACATGTTTGGCAGTTGAATATATATACTGCTTCACCTGTTGTACCATTTTCGGCCAATAATAAAATATTTGCAGGCGGTGCAGCATCTTAGCTATGCCGCCATGAGCTGAGGTTAGCTCATCATGTGCCTTTTCGATTAACAAATGGGTTAATCTGTCTGGGATTCAAAGCTTGCAAGGCAGTTCAACAGAATTCAATTCAGTTTCTGGTTTTGTGCGTTTGAAAATGTAACCGTTTTCTATTTTTATATCAGGCAATTTATGTTGGTTTTTCTGTATTTCTTCTATTAAATTTTTATATTCTGGACTTTCAAATTCTGTTGTTTCGAAATAAGTCATCGACCACATCATATTCCTCGACGACTTCAAAGCGGGATAGCGTGTCTGCCACCACATTATCCTTGCCTTTTTGATGCTCATTTTCGAAGTTATACCCCTGCAACATTAAACTCCATCTGGCGGGTCTCCCACTCAAGTCTTTTACATGCATTAGCCATTTCCGTTATGACTGTGAATTTCATTAGTTCTACATAAGGTCTGAACATTTTCACAGCCATAACGGCCGTCAGACACTCCTTTTCAGTCACGCTGTAGTTCTTTTGGCAACTGTTTAGATTCTGGGAGTAAGAGGCTATGGGGAACTCTTCATCATTATCGCCTTTCTGGAACAATACTGCTCCTATTCCACAATCTGAAGAATCACATTGTATAAAAAATTATTTTGAAAAATCTGGAAGCTTAAGTACTTTAGCTGGGCGGTACCAGCCCGCTGTTCCTAAAAAGCTTCTCATATCCCTAGGGCTTCTTGAAATTTTTAGATTTCTAATCGTATTTTGTCAGGATCGGTTTTTAGGACCCCGCCTCCGATTATAAAACCTAAGTACCTCAACTCTTTAAAACAGAACATACTCTTGGTGAGGCCTATCGTCAGATTCGCACTTCTGAGACACTCCGCTACATGTTCTAATAATTTCAAATGAGTTTCGAAATCTTCTGATATAACCAGTAAGTCATCCAAATATATGAATACGTTTGATTTAAGTCGGGCCGGTATGACCTTATCCATAAGTCGGCATAGACGTTGTGCGGTATTACACAAGCCGAATGGTATCATTCTGAATTGATAGAGCGGACGACCAGGGACCGTAAAAGCCGTACATGGCCACGACTCTTCATCCAGCTCTATCTGCCAAAAGGCATGTTTTAATTCTACGCTACTTATGAATACCGTCTGATCAATTCTACTTAGTATCCCGTCGATATTTTGTAATGGATACGCGTCTTTAATGGTTACGGCATTTAACTTACGCGCATCCAAACAAAATCGGTTCTTCCCGGGTTTCCTAGCGATGGTCTTCCTATTGTTCCACGCACTTTCACTCTCTTCTATTACTTCAGCCCTATCATCTTATCCAATTCTACATAAACAATTTGTTGCATAGCTGGTGAAATGGGGTAATGTTTATCCTTAATAGGATTTGTACCCTCCACTATCTTAATAGTGTGTTATTCACGAAATACATAGAATTTTGTTTTAAGGTTAAATATCAATTTTTGGTTGACAATTACATCCTAATGGATGATTTTTTTTTTTTTTTTTTTGCAGGAAACTGCCGTCACTCCCTTTTGGTCCTTTTTTATAAGAAAATTAAATTCTAAGGGTTACCTTGTGCTCCACCTTGAATGTGCGGCAACTGGCATTACCTACACATACATTTCCGCAATCTAACACACGGGTATTGCAGTGACTGTCAATTTGTGGGAAAGGCTGACACTGCCGGAATTTCTATTCGTTTCTTGGTACAAAGGATGAGGCTTCTCAGTAAGTTGCTGCCACAACCACAGTTGAAATAGTGGGCAAAAGACAAATGCACTGGCCCCACTTTTGGGATGTTTGAGGCCAGTTATGTTGGTGATTTCGTTCGGAAATTCTATGGCAACAAAGACTTTGTAAGTTATGCTCATTACTTTTTCCCATGGTTGATATAACTTACTTTGGTCCTTATTTCCACAAAATAAATATAAAAGAACACCACACAACGGCCACAACCACAAATTGGCTGCACAAATAATATTAATTTATCTCGAAACTTTGAAGATCAAGCCGGCACTCTATGGCGGTTACTGCACAACTACTATCGCTCTTTTCTGCATAGTGCCTTTTATAGGGCAGTGAATTTTCCACCATTTTTCCCAACTTTCCACGACATTTTGGGTAACATACACATCAACGAATCACCATTATTTTGTTTACATCTACATGGACGATACTAGCCTCACTAAATGGCTGACAACCCACGTTGATAAAAACAGTATTAAATTTCCCACTGAACAATAACTTATTTCGCTTTGATACGGCAACGCTTGTCGTTTCCCCCTTTCGTTCAGTTTTTTGATTCACACGCAGTGTTGCCGTTTGAAATTTTTATTTCAGCCCAATTTTTTTCTAAAAACCGCCCAAAATCGACCATATCCGCCCAAACTATAAAAAGTTGAATAATTTATATGTACACCTAAGTCTGTTTTTACACGGTAGATTGGTTCCAGAAGAAGCCGTGTAAAAAAAACCGTGTAAAAAAGACATTGATCTTATACAAAAATGGGTGATTTGTTCCTAATCTCTAAAACCTATTAAAATTAGTAAAAAACAAGAAGTTTTTTTTTTCTTTACCAAACACGTCTTATTGCATTAACAGTTCACAAAATATTAACACGTTTCAATTGCTCTGACCAGTAAATTTTATTGTATGCACATGGTGCTATTCACATTTGCTTTGACCAGTAAAAATTTTTTGTACGCGCTAAAGGGGAATTCATCACCGTGTTATATCAAAACCGTGTACAAAAAGACCGTGTAAAAACAGACTTAGGTGTACTGAACAACGAATGTTTTCTCATCGGATTAAACCAAGTTCGGCAGTTCACCACTTTCGGCCAAGTGAAGCAATTCTTTAGCTCTATTGAGTCTATTTTATTTCTGTTGCGGTGTAAGTTCTTGCACTCTTTCAATGGCTTTACCCCGAGCTCATTTTTCAATATTTGTGAATGGAATATTGCGATATTTTCAGATCACGAGCCATTTTTCGGCCACTACGACGCGGGTTTCGCTCAAGTCGCTTCTTTACTTTTCGAACCATTTCTGCTGATGTTGCTGTTTTCTTCTGTCCACTTCCTTGACGTCGGTCTCACTGTTGCGTGGACGAGTCACTTAAAGGCGGCGCACCACAGCTGCAAAAATAATATTATTCTCATTAATATTTTTTGGGATTGGAGTAAATATATACGCAGAGCAGAATTCCCGCTATGGTTATGGTGTAAAAGAAAACCAGATGGAAAATTAAAAATAATGTTGCATCCCTTTGTACGTCGAGTGAACAGTGTTGCCGTTTTGGGCGCTTCCGTCCAAATTTGGGCGGAAAAAAGATAAATTTTTTTGAACACTCCAAAATACAGGGTTGTCCATATTCGACAGACCCATCTGGCAACGCCATAACTTTTGACAGAGATGTCACATCGCTTAATGACATACCGCGTTTGAAGCGTCAGTCCAAGCAGATTTTTACCATGAACCAATACACGCCACGCGAGTGCTCTGAAATAGTTGAAATTTACATTTAACAGAAGAAGTCAATTGTGAAAACTCAACGTGCTTTTAAAACATTAAAAAATGTGAGAAGTGCGCCTTCTAAGAACACCATTAGGCGTTTATACGAAAAATTTTCGACTGGTAAGGCTCTTTCTAATCCGAAGAGGCCATATAAAAGTCGACCAAGGCGATCGGCCGATAATATCGCTGCCGTACGAGCCTGTGTTGAGAGGTCCCCAAGAACATCCCAAAAACGCCCTTCTCAGCAGTTGGGCATGACTCGATCCACTTTACAACGGATTATTCGCATTGATTTGCATTTTTTCCCGTACAAAATTCAATTGACGCAAAGAACGTTGCCTGCGGACAAGACTCGTCGATTGGAATGGGCCCAAAGAGTCATGGGTCTGTCGAATATTGGCAACCCAGCATTTTGACCAGGGACATTTTCCCAATATTTATGCACTCCGTCGTGCTGTTAGTTTTTGTGGTCCATTTTACGGCTAAATATATTCCAATGGTCATCCAAAAAGCCAGAATTCTTCCCTGTGCTTACCTATCTTCTCAGGCGTGTCGATTGGCTTCAATTCTGTGATCAGGATTTTTTTTCTGTTTTTGGTTCATTTAAACGCCTAAATATTTTGCGATCATCTCCAAAAGCAAGAGGCCCTCTGTGTCTCCAAATTTAGACTCATCTATATGATTTGCTTGTCTACGATATTTGGCTATATTCGTCAACGAAATCAGCATAAACAAGTAAGCAAAGGCTATAGTCGTGCGGGGTCGACCATGTGATACCCTACAACACTACAATATGTTAGAAGCCCCCTTATGTCCGAATCCATTTTGGAATATTTCGCTTTTGAGATAATGTCATGGAGCACTGCCCAGATATTACCCTTAGGGGTTTGACCAGGGACATTTGCCCAATATTTACGCACTCAATCGTGCTGTTAGTTGTTGTGGTCCATTTTACAGCTACATATACCAATGGTTATCCAAAATGCTAGAATTCTTCCCTGTTCTTAACTCTCTTTAATTGTGTGAGCAGGAATTTTTTTCTGTTTTTGGTTCATTTGAACCCCTAAATATTTTGCGATCAACTCCAATAGCAAGAGGCCCATCTGTATCACCAAAAAAAGCCAGAAGTTGTAAGAAATGTTGGTTTTTTTACACACAAAAGTAGTGGTCCATTCTACCCGCTATCCTAAACTCGAACTTCATGCGAGATTTCCTTTGGATTCAATTTATTAACTTTAAAACGGCTGCAAAATCAGGAACATTTTTAGTTGTTGGTCCATTTCAATAAAATATTGCGGACATCTAAATATATTGCGGACATCTTTGAAAACAATAGGCCTAGCCATTTTTCGTGAGCATAATTGCAATCTGTATATAATAACACCAACCTGTGTTGTAAAATGAAAAAATATTACAAAATGTACAATTCAATAGTATAAGTTAAATTGAAAAAATCGCATGCGATAAAACATATGAAAAAATAAAAAAAATGTCACAAAATACTGCAAAATCTATATTAACATCATTATAGGCATTTTTTATGCGATTTTTTTTTAGATTTTATACTTTTATGTTAAGAGGGCATTCTGAATTGACAAAATTTGACGAAATCGGTACAGCCAATCTTGAGATATAAGCATTCTAGCTAACATCCCCCTCCCTCTTATATATACATTGTATATATTTCGCTATAAACATCCGATATATTTACTATCGGCATCTACGTAACGGTCAGAGTTGATCTGTTCGTCTAGTTGTGATTTCGCCGGGATTAAAAATATTCGCGGTTTAATGAAAAATTTGACTTTTATTTAACACAAATGTTGTGGCCTATTTCAACCACTAAATATTACCGATGACCATCAAAATTGGAAGGCTTCTGCCCATGCTAACTTTCGTGTCGATTGGTCTATAATTGCCACCTGTAGAGCAACTGCAAAATCAGGAATTTTTTCAGTTTTTGGTCAATTTCACCCCTAAATATTATGCAATCATCTCCAAAAGAAATAAGGGTTCTATTCTGACCCGAGCCCCACCTCCCCCCCCTTTTTCGTGAAGATCGGACCATAATTGCGACCTTGAGAAAATAAAAATTTGATTGTTGCTTTACTTCAAGTTTATATATATATATATATATATATATATAGAACCCTTATTTCTTTTGGAGATGATTGCATAATATTTAGGGGTGAAATTGACCAAAAACTGAAAAAATTCCTGATTTTGCAGTTGCTCTACAGGTGGCAATTATAGACCAATCGACACGAAAGTTAGCATGGGGCTAGAGCTTAGGGCTGGGCAGAAGCCTTCCAATTTTGATGGTCATCGGTAATATTTAGTGGTTGAAATAGGCCACAACATTTGTGTTAAATAAAAGTCAAATTTTTCATTAAACCGCGAATATTTTTAATCCCGGCGAAATCACAACTAGACGAACAGATCAACTCTGACCGTTACGTAGATGCCGATAGTAAATATATCGGATGTTTATAGCGAAATATATACAATGTATATATAAGAGGGAGGGGGATGTTAGCTAGAATGCTTATATCTCAAGATTGGCTGTACCGATTTCGTCAAATTTTGTCAATTCAGAATGCCCTCTTAACATAAAAGTATAAAATCTAAAAAAAAATCGCATAAAAAATGCCTATAATGATGTTAATATAGATTTTGCAGTATTTTGTGACATTTTTTTTATTTTTTCATATGTTTTATCGCATGCGATTTTTTCAATTTAACTTATACTATTGAATTGTACATTTTGTAATATTTTTTCATTTTACAACACAGGTTGGTGTTATTATATACAGATTGCAATTATGCTCACGAAAAATGGCTAGGCCTATTGTTTTCAAAGATGTCCGCAATATATTTAGATGTCCGCAATATTTTATTGAAATGGACCAACAACTAAAAATGTTCCTGATTTTGCAGCCGTTTTAAAGTTAATAAATTGAATCCAAAGGAAATCTCGCATGAAGTTCGAGTTTAGGATAGCGGGTAGAATGGACCACTACTTTTGTGTGTAAAAAAACCAACATTTCTTACAACTTCTGGCTTTTTTTGGTGATACAGATGGGCCTCTTGCTATTGGAGTTGATCGCAAAATATTTAGGGGTTCAAATGAACCAAAAACAGAAAAAAATTCCTGCTCACACAATTAAAGAGAGTTAAGAACAGGGAAGAATTCTAGCATTTTGGATAACCATTGGTATATGTAGCTGTAAAATGGACCACAACAACTAACAGCACGATTGAGTGCGTAAATATTGGGCAAATGTCCCTGGTCAAACCCCTAAGGGTAATATCTGGGCAGTGCTCCATGACATTATCTCAAAAGCGAAATATTCCAAAATGGATTCGGACATAAGGGGGCTTCTAACATATTGTAGTGTTGTAGGGTATCACATGGTCGACCCCGCACGACTATAGCCTTTGCTTACTTGTTTATGCTGATTTCGTTGACGAATATAGCCAAATATCGTAGACAAGCAAATCATATAGATGAGTCTAAATTTGGAGACACAGAGGGCCTCTTGCTTTTGGAGATGATCGCAAAATATTTAGGCGTTTAAATGAACCAAAAACAGAAAAAAAATCCTGATCACACAATTGAAGCCATTCGACACGCCTGAGAAGATAGGTAAGCACAGGGAAGAATTCTGGCTTTTTGGATGACCATTGGAATATATTTAGCCGTAAAATGGACCACAAAAACTAACAGCACGACGGAGTGCATAAATATTGGGAAAATGTCCCTGGTCAAAATGCTGGGTTGCCAATATTCGACAGACCCATGACTCTTTGGGCCCATTCCAATCGACGAGTCTTGTCCGCAGGCAACATTCTTTGCGTCAATTGAATTTTGTACGGGAAAAAATGCAAATCAATGCGAATAATCCGTTGTAAAGTGGATCGAGTCATGCCCAACTGCTGAGAAGGGCGTTTTTGGGATGTTCTTGGGGACCTCTCAACACAGGCTCGTACGGCAGCGATATTCTCGGCCGATCGCCTTGGTCGACTTTTATATGGCCTCTTCGGATTAGAAAGAGCCTTACCAGTCGAAAATTTTTCGTATAAACGCCTAATGGTGTTCTTAGAAGGCGCACTTCTCACATTTTTTAATGTTTTAAAAGCACGTTGAGTTTTCACAATTGACTTCTTCTGTTAAATGTAAATTTCAACTATTTCAGAGCGCTCGCGTGGCGTGTATTGGTTCATGGTAAAAATCTGCTTGGACTGACGCTTCAAACGCGGTATGTCATTAAGCGATGTGACATCTCTGTCAAAAGTTATGGCGTTGCCAGATGGGTCTGTCGAATATGGACAACCCTGTATTTTGGAGTGTTCAAAAAAATTTATCTTTTTTCCGCCCAAATTTGGACGGAAACGCCCAAAACGGCAACACTGTTCACTCGACGTACAAAGGGATGCAACATTATTTTTAATTTTCCATCTGGTTTTCTTTTACACCATAACCATAGCGGGAATTCTGCTCTGCGTATATATTTACTCCAATGCCAAAAAATATTAATGAGAATAATATTATTTTTGCAGCTGTGGTGCGCCGCCTTTAAGTGACTCGTCCACGCAACAGCGTAGACCGACGTCAAGGAAGTGGACAGAAGAAAACAGCAACATCAGCAGAAATGGTTCGAAAAGTAAAGAAGCGACTTGAGCGAAACCCGCGTCGTAGTGGCCGAAAAATGGCTCGTGATCTGAAAATATCGCAATATTCCATTCACAAATATTGAAAAATGAGCTCGGGGTAAAGCCATTGAAAGAGTGCAAGAACTTACACCGCAACAGAAATAAAATAGACTCAATAGAGCTAAAGAGTTGCTTCACTTGGCCGAAAGTGGTGAACTGCCGAACTTGGTTTAATCCGATGAGAAAACATTCGTTGTTCAGTACACCTAAGTCTGTTTTTACACGGTCTTTTTGTACACGGTTTTGATATAACACGGTTTGAAAATTGAATACTTTTAATTTATTTACACGATTTTATTCCATTTAGCACGATTTGAAATTTTATGTACTTAAATTTTTTGTCAAATTTAATTTTTGCGAAGTATGTTCATATCACAAAAAAGTATTTATGAAAGAAAAAAGTCTGAAACCATCGATAGTATCGATAGTTTGCGAACACTAGCTTAAAGATTTAAGTGAATTCCCCTTTAGCGCGTACAATTTTTACTGGTCAAAGCAAATGTGAATAGCACTATGTGCATACAATAAAATTTACTGGTCAGAGCAATTGAAACGTGTTAATATTTTGTGAACTGTTAATGCAATAAGACGTGTTTGGTAAAGAAAAAAATAAAAATTCTTGTTTTTCACTAATTTTAATAGGTTTTAGAGATTAGGAACAAATCACCCATTTTTGTATAAGATCAATGTCTTTTTTACACGGCTTCTTCTGGAACCAATCTACCGTGTAAAAACAGACTTAGGTGTAGTTTGTAAACTAACAAAATGATCGTTTCAACCCAAGCGCCGGCCATGGTGATGGTGTGGGCCGCCATAACAGCCGGTGGTCGCTCTCCGCTCGTATTAATCGACTGTGGCATCAGAATAAATGCCGAATATTATCGCGCAAATATTATGGAGGGTGTATTAAAGCATTGGGCACAAAAACATTTTGGCCGCAGACCTTAGACATTCCAACAGGACTCCGTACCATCGCACTCAGCACGCACCACCCAAGAATGGTTACAAAATGAGGTTTCTCGCTTCATTTCTTGCTCACAATGGCCACCAAAATCTCCGGATACCAATCCGTTGGACCATTGTGTCTGGAGTATTTTGGAAAGCAAGGTTGGCACTAAAGAATACCAAATTGTCGATCACCTCAAGCAAGCGCCTCGCCGGGAATGAGCCAAAATACCACAGAGTAAGATTTGGGCAGCGTGTGACGGTTTCATTGACCGTTTGAAGGCCAATTCGTGCCAAAGGTGACTAATTCGAACAAATCTAAACTTATTCTAAATTTTGTTGCTATTTCCGACATTTTTTGCTTTCATTCAATAATATTTAAAAAAATGTAAAAATTATGGCGTTTGACTTTGTTGCAGTTTTTTTCTCTCACCCTGTATGCATGTTTCATCCGATTTTATATCTAAGTCTTTTCTAAATCATAATATACTTTTAAAGCAATGCCATTTGGTACGAGAGGTCACTATAGCATAAAAATATCTGCTTTAAATTTAGCGGAAATCAATTCAGATTAAGAAATATTTTCCTTATATATTTCATACGATTTAAAGCCATATTGGCCATTTAATACAGATCATTGTTAACATTATTTACTCCAAACAAATGCACAAAATAAGCAAATGGTTTTTACCAGAAACTTTTCTAAGTCTGCAGTGTGACGTAGGGTATCATATTGTGGATCAAGCCTGACTTTTGTCTTTTCCATGTTCATTAAAATACGTAATTGATATAGACGGGTCAAATGAAGCTACTAAAGAAGACTCTGTCTTGAACCAAAAATACCTTTTTATCTTTTAAAGAATGTTTTTCGGTCTTTTGTTTCTTATCCGCTTAAGGTTGGTTTGTGCATAAAGCTATCTTTTCCATGCTTCTAAAATATTTGGTGAAAATATTTAATTCAGTATTGCTGAGATCTAATTTATTATATTTTTTAAGTTATCGCTGATTTTCCAGCCAAATGTAAAAAGGGCAGATACTACAACAAGGCGCTTAAGTGTCAACTATACTTGAGAGGATATTAAATCTGTCCAACATGTCTGGGGATAGCAGATCAGTGAGGAACTTTCATGACAGTCTTCAATTTAACAGAATTGAATTGGTACATTCACTTCAACATGTTCGAGAATTTTGTTGACCCAACGTTGCTAGGGTACAATGTTCTCTTAATGGAAGAGACGTTAAAATTCTACGAAATATAACACAGTTTGATTGTACACTATCTCAGCAGAGATCAGGCAGGAACTTGGCAACACAAGTTAATCTGCCAAAAATTACAATCCCTCAATTCGATGTGGCAAACATTTTTGGGAAAATGATCAACGATCAGGCTTTGACTGAGGCGAATTACGACATTGCTCGGAAGGTATTCCGAGACAGATACAACAACAAGAGCGCTTAAGTGACAACTATACTTGAGAGGATATTATATCTGTCCAACATGTCTGGCAGTAGCAAACAACAGCTATTTATCATCATACCATCAGCCATCTAGCTCTTTGCGTTGGAATTGAAGTAGCCATCAACTTTCGCCACTACCCATACCTACACCCCGGCAATCAGTGTCATCATTATACGTCATTGACCAAACAGTTTATTGAACGTTCCCCGTTCAACGTGGAGGGAGAATGTTCAAAAGAACATATTTTTTGCATATACACTTTATACTTTTTTTGTTATTTAATAGTTTTATCATATGTCAGCATATAGCTGACCTAAATAATTTTAATGCTTGCTTTGAGCAGGTCAATAACCTAAATAAAGAAACACCTCGATTTGTTTTTGCTTACTTACAATTCAAGTGTTGTGTACATCTACTTTCCATGAAATTAATAAACAGTATATTTACTTTATATTTAGTTTATGAAATACTTTAACACTCTTAACGATGTTTGATCTTCCACAGAAATTTATCACTGATATCTGGCGACCTCTTCTAATATAACTCGTGAAGTCGGATTTTAACCGATAACTTAAAATGCGTTTCTCTCCAAACTATTTTTTTTTTTTGAGATGTAACACTCCTTGAGTAAATGAGCGATATTTACAAGTAAAACAGAAATGAGCGTTCGAAAACTTTGAATCAGATAAAAGTATTTAACAAATTTAAAGGTAATACAAATTTCTGTTCGTATAATATTTAATTATTTACTAATTTGTTACAATGTTAAAGAGTACGTTTCAAAAAGGTTATGTGTAATAAAAAACGACTTAAAAAATTAATCTTAGTTCTACTTTAACTTTTTCTATTTTGCTCGCCTCTGCATTGAATTGATGCCACGTCAAAATTTTATTTATATTAACAAACCAACATTCATGTTTTTTGTTTGTTTACTTTAATAATTTCGTGTATACAAATTTTAAAACACACCAATCCTGAAAAAAATATTAAAAAAATTAAGAAGCAGCTCACTTCTGCAGTAAAAAATTGAATTATTGTTATTACTACAAATTATTGGGCAAGCGAGAACATCTACCGATAATGCATTAATACGGATAAAATGTTTATCTCAGTTGTGTATATTCGAAACAAAGACTCAAAAAGGCAAGTGAATCAATATGCAAGCCTTCAGATTTAATGCTCTAAAGTAACATTTATTTTTTCTCTCCAATGAATTTTACAAATATTGAAAAAAGACTTAGTCTAAAGGACAGGAATGCGCGTGCATGTATATTAATGGAATAAAAAAGACCATTTATACCCCGACGCCCCATAAAATATGATCAGAGGAGAGCTTAACTCAAAAAGGATCAAAATATTTATTTTACAGCCATCTAATCATTGGATTTTCTATTTGTGTTTAGAAGATTAACTGCTGTAATAGCATCGGGAAACATTGAGTGGTAATTTAGAAGAGGGACATATGTTGCACCAATTACACGTCCCGCAAACCATCGTCCATGTAATGCATTAACTGCTAACACAGCAGTTGTTATACTCGGACATTTCACGTATACATTGCCCGTTGGCGTAACTTTATCAACAAATATATGCAACACTCCTCCATGTTTCGAGCATTCTTCAATAACATCGTCTTGTATTTCAGAATCCCAGTTGGGATTGGTTTCTGTGCGTGGATCGAACATATTCGATAGTAGAAAACATTGCGTTGCTATAGGTGGATTTTGGGTTTGTGTGTTGATGGGTACGGGTTGCGGGGCTGTAGCAAGCAACGCGTTAGCTGCAGCCTGAGGAACAGCTAGGCCGGCTCCTTCAGCTAATTTAAACATTAATTGCAGTCTTCCAGTCGCCCCCAAATCAATGCCACTCCGATCCATTTCATCAGTGTCTAGAGAAGAAGTGTTCATGTCAAGTCTTTCCGTTACATTGCCAACTTTCATTGGACGTCCTGCAAGTTCAAAGCCATTTAATTGTTCCAAGGCTTTTTTTGCATCTTCTGCGTTATGGTACTGTAATTAAACTGGTTAAATAGGCATATGGTATAAACATATATGTATGTTTTACAATATCGGAAGAAAACTCATGGAAACACTGAGTTGTTGGAGATAAGTTTTCGATAGACATTGTAAAACTTTGCTACAAATTTGTATCGCTTACCGTAATAAATCCGTATCCCTTTGAGCGCCCAGTTTCTGTATCCATTATTAATTGAATAGAATCAATCTTTCCAAATGGTTCAAATATTCCTCGTAACATATCTTCAGTGATGTTGAAGTGTAAAGATCCCACGTACAAACGCATAGGGCCAGTATGATTCTTGGGTGTAAAAGTTGGTACTGCATTTGCTATACGATTTTTTTCAGCTTGTGTATGCTGAACTACGATTGGTACACCCAACAGCCTTTGCCCGGATAGACCTAAAGCAAGAGCCACAGATTCTGGATCTTTGAACTCAATATATGCTATTCCTTTAAACCGCTTTGTTTTGTTGCACGTTATTAGACGGACATCACGTACTTTGCCAACGCTTGAAAAAAATTCTTCAAGATCACGTGCACGAACACGCTGTGATAGTTGCATGCAGAAAATTGTGCGTGCATCACGCTCCTCAGGACTGAGTTCTGTTTGTGGAGAACGATCTGGTCCCAAACCATTGGAAGGAGTGCGTCCACGCCTAAATGGACGTGGTGAACCACTGTGACGTCGATAACTAAAATTGCATTACAATAAAAAAAATACTTTTTTCAATTTGTTTGATATAATATTACCTTCTTTCGCGCGATCTTGATCTCTTGTAAGAACGACTACGTCCTCGCTCCTTTATAGGGCTCATCTGGTCTTTAGGACGACGATCCCTTGATCGACTACGCCGATAGTCACGTGAGCGACTGCTCTTTCCTTCAGATCTCGATTGAGAACCTTTTCTGTCCCTTGACCGACTACGGCGCCGTTCACGTGAACGACTTCTAACTCTTGCATCTTTGGAGCGGCTACTATGACGATTACGGTCTCTATCTTTTGAAGACCTTTTTCGATCTCTTTCGCGATCCTTTGATCGGTAACGATCTCTTTCTTTGCCTCTATCACGATCCGAATAGCGACGATGTTTGCCATCTTCAACATCGCGTGATGTAGATCGGCTCCTATAAAAAATGTTAAATGTATTTTATTTGTATACCTTATACATCATCTAAAATAAATTAGAAATTATTTTTTTAAGTTTTTTTTTTTATGCGTTAAGGAAACCTAACTATATGTTTATCTAATTATATAAAGCTTTTACACAGATGTTAGGTTTTAAGTTAATTCTACTTTAGTTCCGAAATTTTGGGAAAGGTGTTGTCTTTTAGTTCCTGCTTCTACTTTCCTCTTTACAATTCAGACGTTTTGGGATGATATTATCTTTATAATTGCTTAGAATACTAATTAAATTGGTAAATCCTACTAAACACTTTTTCTATAATAGACTGATTTTGGAAAATTCGAAGTAAACTAATTTCTGAGAGTTGCCTATTTATCCTCTATTTCATAAAACAAAAACATTTGAGCAATTAAAAACTAACAGGGGTTATGCCTCATCATTTGCACCCATAATTGAAACCTTGAATTATTATTAAACAGTCTCCGCGACTCATATGAAATACGAAGTGTTCTTCATATTATGACATATAACAATTATTGGATGTTTGTTTGGAAAATAGAAATTTTCTATACACCTCAATATTCTGTATTTTTTGTTAGCATTTTAAATGGATCATTCCATTTACAAATGGATTTCTCTAATTACAATTGGAGTTACTCGAATTACAAATGGAATTCTTGAACTACAAATGAAACACTTCGAATTACATCTGAAAAGGGTGCAATGCTACGCAATGAAAGATTTTTCAAACCAGCCAGAATGCTGCCTAAGAACTGCAATAGGCGCTTCAACATAACACAAATGGACCATCGTATGGTGGATAAACCCCTGTTTTATCAATCGTCAGCTCTATTATCACTGCTGAAGTTGCTGGTGTCGAAAAAGTACATATGTACTTTACACGATGTATTCAACTTATACATATGGAAAATTTGACCCTGTATATGCAAGCCTTTATGGCCGGTTATTACATCTTTCCGATAGAAAAAAAATTTTGTTGTCGGAAAAATAAATCGTTTTTCGTTATTACAAGCTTAATTTAAATGTGAACTGTCCCAAAAGCAAAAGGCCAGACCATCTTCCTTTTATATGTAACGTTAAGTTTACTGAATTAATGTTACCATATTTTATATTTACAATATTGCAATACTGAGAAATTGATTCAAATAAAGAATGGATAAAACAAATCCAACATGGAAAACATCCATCATTATGATAACTACATGGATGCCAATCCACTTAAGTAAATAGTAATTTGCCCAACGGTTATAAAAGAAAATATAAGAATATTTTCGCGACTGCGTATGGGACACACCATTTTAACGCATCAACATTTAATCAACAAATACTAGTTAATTATATCCTCCCAACAACAGATCATAGGCTCAACAACAATGCTGTTTTTTACAACACCAAGGATTGAACATGGTTGAAACTATAAACAACCAACATAATTTAATAATAATAATTTAATTTCTTTAAAATTTCCAATTGTCTTTGATCGAGGATTGAACATGGTTGAAACTATAAACAACCAATATATTGATAATAATAACTTCTTTGTATAAATAATAATTTCTTTAAATTTTTCAATTATCCTTGATCGAAATTGCATTGCGCCCAAATTCTTACTCTTATATTTAATATAGGTTTATATTTACAATATATAAAGGAAAAACAAAGTTTCCTTTTAATTTATAAGATAAGACACCTTAACTTAATCATGAAACTGGATATGCTTAATTGTTTATTATATGTTTTAAATTGTACATTCAACTGCTAAGAATAATGTACGTCCTACATCTGGAAATTTTTGGACCCTTCAGCGTTATCGTTAGCTATGTAATCATCTGCTCAACAGAATAAATATTTTCCAAATTATCGTATGCATTGTATGCTTGTAGAGCAAATAATAGATTTTTCTATTGCATTTATTTATTGCAATGGTGTACCCAGTATAGTATATTTTAGCTTCTAAATACAAATTAAAACAGGCATAAGAGACTTACCTAGATGTATTTTTTCGACCATTACGATCTGAATATTTTCTGCTTTCCCGTTTCTCTTCTTTTGTATATTTGCCGTCAGGCTCCTCTTGTCCACCACCTCTGTTTGCTTCATCTTCTCTGGAACCACTACCAACGTTAGATTTCTATTACGGTATCGCAAGAAGTTACAACGTGCGAGTAACAATAGTTGCAGCAACACATTGTAAATTGAATAATTTTGTGATATTTTGTGGTAGTTGATGAGATTGTAATAACAAAAGTTGGTTAAACAAGAGAAAGTAAATCAAATTAATTAGATATCACTGTGTTATTTTTCTCATTTCTAATATTTCTTTTAAATCTCCTAATTACAAAATTATTTCGGGTGCTTAATTGTCCCATCTTAGAATGGCTTTGAACAACATTGCACCGCTTTCGACGGTATTTCATTTTAATTTTACTTTGTTGTTGAATCGTTCCTTCTATGGATATACGAATCTATCAATATGAATATAATAGCATTAGTATGTGGGTGTATCGCTACAATTTTGGCGATACATAATATTATTACATGTATAAGAATTATTTCTCTTAACTTTCAGCTTTATACAATCTGTTGACGAGGAGTTGATTGGTATTGTCATAATGGGGTAGCAGTTATTTATGTGAATAGGTTTGCCATTAAGTCCTGCATATGACATGTGCCGCCCAGACCCAAATGTGTATGTTTGTGCAATCATCTGAAAATTTAGTCCAGGTTCAGTTTGATTGTTGAATATATTACTATTATAATTTCATTTTATTAACGATTCAAGTATCATAAAAATCAGAATTTTTCGAAAAAGGATTTCTTTGATACAAGGTATTATTTATTCAATATTAGGCGATTTTTTTGTTGGCACATTCAAAACTTACCAAAATGTCTCCAGCTTTACATATTTAGAATGACCAAAATTCAATCACTCTCTAGCAACAAATTGAGTATAAAGGTTTTCTGCAAAGACATTTCACCCTTAAAAATTATTCTATTTATACGTATTTCAATGTTAAATTTTAATAGTTCCTACTTTTGAACACATAAAATTAAAAATGGAGATAAACATCTTCAAAAATAATATATATAAAAATAAAATCACCCCGCTGGTATTAATAGCGACGAAATAAAGCATAAAATTTCAGTTAATATTAAGAAATGTACAACTTAATCAAAGCCTACAAAGTTTTTTGGGTTCCGAATAAAAACAATATTTTTTATAAAACAGAAGTAAAAAAATACTTATTATTCTTTGATTTGATCAAGTATCTAAATTAAGAAGGGACTCCATCAAAACCGATATGGACTTTCTTGCTATCGTATTTTGTTGAGATTGGAGTGGTGGGACAATAAGCTAATAAGTTTATAGATTTATTTTATAGCTGTTTCTGCTGCAAAAAGTTTTTACGGTTGTAAGTGCTAGTCCAAGAGCTCTTCCTATATTAGCAGCATTTTTTCTGGATTTATTACGTCCAATTTCTTTTTTTGCGTTTTTATGGTACGCGGGAGAATATTACATTAAATTCTTGCCACAGACAGACAAGTGTTCTTACTACCACTTATACACACAATAACAAAGAAAATGGAATTCCTCTTTTTAACGTACTGGTGACCGTGTTGCCACTAATGTACATATGTTTTAGACGATTTCACATTAAATTTTCCCAATCTTGGTTAGTTCTCATTAGTCTGTCGTAATACCATACAAATTTAAATTGTTATAGTTATTTAAGACATTTTAACTAAGATTTTTTTATTGGCAAAGTTTGGTTAAAATTTGCAGTGCGTTTAAATAAATAAAAACCTAAAATTGAAAATATGTGAATTTTTAATTTTTGTGAACGAAAATTGAACAATTTTGGTAGGAGTATAATGTACAAAACGAGTTCTTACAATTTAAGAGAAATTTAAATTATATTATGTGTGTCTGCGCATTAGATATTTTGCAATAACTTGTACGAAATCAAATGAAAATGATTTCAAAACGTTTTTTACATCTTTTATACTGAAACCACATGATCATTTTTAACAAGTTCAAAATAATTTGAAGGCATTTTGTAAAAACATTTAAATTTTTTCTACATGCATGTATTTTGTACTTTTTACCTTCCCGAAAAATGCTCTCGAATAATTCCCGAGCTATATTAAGAAGTAACAGATTCGGACTTCAATGGAACGATATTCGTGTGGTGAGTAAATTGAGACCCTGGGTCAAGAGCCCGGCAGTTGTCGAGGGAACGATTTCATGCAAAGATCTTTTTACAACGTTATAAAAGTACAAGTTGCGTTCTATGACTTTTTGTTTCCGATAAATTTGTTTTCTTTTTTAATTCAATTAAGTTCTTTTTCGCCTATTTGTACATCAAATTGGAGCGAACAAAATATAATTGTTGATTTTGGTCTCCAACCGAAGGGTTGAAACTGAAAACAAGGACTATGACGAGCTTAAGGGAGCCTTCGGAGTCAGAAGCAAAATCGAACAATTCAGTTTTTAAGACTCGAGCTGCAATAAAGTTTGAAGTGAAAGTGTGACCACATTACAAATAACAATTACTAGTACAATTTATTCATGGAGAGATTGACGAATGGAAATCTATTTGCGGGGAATATTTTCTTAAATGTTGTGTAATATACGTTGTAGGAAGAAATAAGGACTAAGGATATAGACATTGTCGAAATAATAATCTTGTATTTTAAATTAGCCGGAAGAAATATCGGCCGCAAAAATAAATTAAACAACAATTTTAGTTTTTTATTTAAGGTGCAATAATAACTGGTGCATTTTACATTTAACAAGTTTAAAAGCGGTAAGTTCGGCCGGGCCGAACTTTGAATACCCTCCACCATTTGGAAGCAATTTTAAAATTTTCAAAAAATAAAAACCTTTAAAACGTTCTGTTAAAATTTTAAAAATACCAAATATAGCCGTTATATTGGGGTCTATACGACGTGGACCTACATAGGCATTGTTTGTCATAAGTTATTACCATATTCAAATTAGAAACTTGAAATAAGTGGTGAATAATGTAGCTAAAATTATCAAAATATCGTATATAGGGAGGTACCGTTATATCGGAGCTGTGCGAAGACTTGGGCCTGCATGGACAATTTTCTGTCACAAGCTGTAGCATCCATTACGAACTTCAAATACCACATCTCAAACAATTTCGGTGGGTATTGTACTTAAAATCATCAAAATACCGAATGTTGGGAGGTACCGTTATATGGGGGCTATACGAAGACGTTGACCTGCACAAACAATTTTCTGTCTTAGGGTGTAGTATCCATTTCGAACTTCAAATACCAAATTCGAAACAATTCCGGTGAATAGTGTCGTTAAAATCGTCAAAATACCGAATATAGGCGGGCACCGTTATATGGGGGCTATACGAAGACGTGGACCTGCACAGACTATTTTCTGTCTTAGAGTGTAGTGTCCATTTCGAACTTTAAATACTAAATTTGAAACAATTACGGTAAATAATGTCGCTAAAATTATCAAAATACCGAATATCGGGAGGTACCGTTATATTGGGGCTATACGAAGACGTGGACCTGAACAGACAATTTTCTGTCTTAGGGTGTAGTATCCATGGGGACTATATGAAAACGTGGATCTACATGGCCCATTTACGAACTTAACCTGCCTACTGGAAAAATAAACATGTGTGCAAAATTGTAGCCATCTATCTCAATTCGTTCGAAAGATAGCGTGATTACAACAGACAGACGGACATCGCTAAATCGAATATAAATATATACTTTGTTGGGTCTAAGATCATTATTTCGATGAGTTACAAACGGAATGACAAAGTTAATATACCCTCCATAGTATGGTGGAGGGTATAAAAACCCCACAGTGATTGATTGGCTTTAATAAGCGCAAGCGAAGGTAAATTTTCTGAAATCGAATCCAGCATAAGCGCTGAAGCTTTCAGGGACAATGAAAGGCCTGTGAAGCAATTTGTGATGGCTCCAATTACAAAATAAACACAAATCTTCCCGAAAAGGGGTCATATTTTGTAAAATGGGGACATTCGAAAAGGTAAAAATTCATTACCGGACAAAACAAGCAACAAGAAATAGGAGACTGTTGTGAAGATACCGAAAAAGAAGAAGATTGATAAGCCAGTTTTGTGGTGTTATGGGTTTATGAATTATGTCCGCCAGAAAACTATCTAAGTCATTTCAAAAGAAATCTTTGTCTTATTTTCTCATAAAATACAAAAGGTGTAACCCACACTATTTGAAAGTTTATAGTCTAGTCAAAATAGACATTTGTAAGTGCAAAAAATTCTCACAAAGCTGGATTCTGATATGGAGCATTACAAAAATAACAAAAAGTCCCCATAAATCCTATTTGCGAAAAAGTTATTCACTATCAAAGTTATTCCCTGGTTAACTGAATTTGCCATTCGATCTCGATGTGCAGATAAGCGGAGCTCCTGGTTTGCTGGTGCTGTTAATGTGGTATAATATTTGATCATTTAGACATTTAAAGAATTAATTTTATTCATTTTCATGCTTTTCAAACTTGTATAAACTTGATCCCCAGCCTGTTGCTTTATTTAGATGTCTCTTGATCGGAATCTTGAGTCAGAGATACTCAATTTTTCAGCAATGCTTTCTTGTTTTCATGTTAAAATTACGTATGATCATTTAAATTTCCAGAACTTGCGACAGTCTAGACTTAGCAACTAGGTGGATGAGTTCAAGTGTCGACTTGTTGGTAGTTGCATCTATGTTTTTTTTTTTTTTTTAATTTATATTCAATTAACACAGTTACCTAGCCCATAGGGCCATTGACGGTTCCAAAAACTTCTATACATGACTACTCTAAAATTATTTATAATATTCTTAATCTTAAAGTGCTTAATTAAAATTATTATTAACATTAAAACAAATTAACAAATAAAAAAAATAACAATTGATTAAATAATAAGATGAATCAGCTATACAAGAGAAATACAAAAACAAACACAAGAAAACCATGAAAATTATTAAACAATATTTTGATTGAAGTGATCATATAACTTACGCTTATAACATTTTAGAGAAGAATTAAATATTTTAAGATTGGGCGGCAGATTGTTGGAAATACGAGCAATTCTTACGTAGAAGAATTTTTCCAACTGATATAGAAAACTTAAACAGATCCAAAAGAGAAGAACGTTTCTGCAATCTAAAGTGTTTGTAGAAGAGCAACATTGACCTTAAATTCACAAAGCAATCAAATGAACAACCAAGGAACTCTTTCAGAGAAGGAGATAATGATCACGACGTTTAACACAAAAAAACATATCGCAAAACCCTATCAAACAATAATTTCAATTTACGAAAAACAAAACCACAACTACCCCCAAAAATCTCAATACAAATAAAAAGTGAGGCATAATTAAGGCATAGACCAACTGAATTCTAATTTTCTTTGGCAAAACTATATCCAAACAGTACAACTTTTTTAAAATAAAATTTACTTTGGACACTAAGGAATTCACATGCACATCAAATACCAAACCAGAATCAAGAAACAAACCAAGACATTTCATCGAGCTTACAACATTTATAGGCGTCCTATAAATGGAAACGTTTATTGAATCCTCTTGCATGTTCCCAAAAAACATCACTTTAGATTTTTGAGTATTTAATGAGAGGCCATTACAGGACAACCAAGTAACCAACTTATTAACATTAAAATCAATTGATGACTGCAACATATCCATAAACACATATTCTCCTTTAAACAAAATTCGAATGTCATCAGCAAATGCAAATGACATACAATTTCTACCATTAACACAACTCAGCAAATCATTAACATACATGACGAACAATAGAGGGCCAAGAACAGCCCTTGTGGTACGCCACTACTCACTGGAAGAAGACTGGAAACAACATTTTTACAACAGACATACTGTTTTCTCCCAAACAAGTAAGAAAACAATAACTTGCAAGCCGAGAACGAGAAATTGAAAAAACGATGTAGCTAAGTAATTAACACATGATGTAGCTAAGTAATTAAACATGATTTATCCTGTCAAATGCCTTTTTCAAATCAAGTGCTAATAAAACACAACAATCACCAGCACTGACACAATTTCGAATATTATCGTTCAATCCAACCATCTTATCATCTTATCTATCAGCCTTTAATATTGATATGTTGAATGTTGTGGATGTTGACGCTAAATGTTCTCAAATATCAAATCTTTTGTTGGGGTTGTTTGATTATGTTCCTTTAGTGCATAGAAAAATGCGATCTGATGATAATTGGATTAGTTCAAATCACATTACACTTGTTTGATCACTTCGTGATTTGGCTTTTAAGGCTTACCTTGATGATAAAAGCAATGATAATTGGAAATTTTTTTGTCGTTATCGTAATAGAGCGAAGAAGAAATTTAATACGTTGGTTTCAACTGCTATTAGAGTTTCCTTGTTTGTGGAAGCAAGCTCGTGTCGTTCCAATTCTCATGATCATGATCTCAGGATTATATCAATTCTCCCTGTGATGGCTAAGGTGTGTGAGCATGTTATAAAGGACCAAATACTTGCTCATATTGCAGGCAAGTTATATAATGGTCAATTTGCTTTCCGTAGGAATCATAATACCACCAGTTTGCTTCTTTACTTAACTGAGTTAGTGAGATCTAACACAAACCTTAAAAAGGATACTGTAATTGTTTCATTGGATTTAACAAGGGCATTTGATTCTCTTTCTCATCAAATATTACTCAGTAAACTGATGTACGAGTTCGATTTTTCTGAGACAGCTTGTAATCTTATTTTATCATATTTGTCCAGTAGGTCCCAATGGCAGATCCTCAAGTGTGGCATTGCTTTCGTGTGGTGTTCCGCAGGGCTCCGTATTAGGTCCTTTGTTTTTCATTTTATATGTCAATAACCTCTCTGAATGTTGTAATGGTGTAAATTGCACTCCTCTCTTATATGCGGATGATGTGTTTCTCGTTTTTACCAATTCTAATATTAATCCTATAGCTTTTGAAAGTGAAATTAAGAATTGTCTTGTTCATGTTGGACAGTGGTCTTTTGAACATTCTCTGGTATTGAATCCGTCAAAGACAAAGGCTATTAAGTTTGGTTGTAATGCATATAATCTAAATATTGCTCTCGATGATAATCTAATTAGTTTTGTAAGCAGTCACAGAATGCTGGGTATTTTGGTAGATGAGAAACTTTCTTTTGAGACTCATGTCGATTCCGTTCAGAGACGAGTTTTTGCTATCATTCGTAGATTCTATGGTACTAATTTATTTTTACCATTGTGGGTTAAAAAGAGGTTGGCGAATGCTCTTTTAATGCCTCATATCAATTATGGGCTTGAGCTGGTTTCTGGTACGATAAATTGTATTTGTTTAAGAATTAAGCGTGTAGTTAATGCTATAGTCAGATTTGTGTATGGTTTGAAGAAACGTGATCACATCTCAAATGTTGTTATAGATTTCTTGGGAGTTTCTTTTGAGCAATTTTTATCTGTTAAGTTATTGCATTATTTTTACAAAACAATCAGAGGTTGTTGTTGTTGTTGTTGTAGCAGCTCATACATCCGTGTTCGTTCTTTTCCATTTTCTGACTCAGTTCAATCAGGTTCTGCCTCTAAGTCCAGTCTCAAAAAGGATGCAACCTGTATGGGTTGTGTCCATAACGAGACTGGAGTTAGGTGAGTAGGCTTGGCTGGGCAGCGAAATAGATGCAGCGTGTCATGTGGGCCTGTGCCACATGCTGGGCAGATGTTCTGCACGTCGCCGTTAATCCGGGCCCAGTTGGAATTTAGGCGACTGCACCATCCGGATCGTAATTGGGCCAAGACTACTTGGGTTTGTCGGGGCAGCTCTCGTTCTTCAGCTGCGACGGGAGGGGGATGGTCTCCTAGCACAGCATTCACTCTATATCCTTCAATGGCTTCTGAGACCGCATTAGAGTGAATACTATTCAGTCCCGCTTGATAGGCCTGTTGATCTAGAGGCTCTCTCTTATACCTCTGTACCTCTCTCTCTAGATCATGAAGGTCTTTCCTAACGTGCCTGGGCGGAGGTTGCCTATCCACAAGATGGTGATTTGTATGGCTTTGTCTATAACACTCAAGCAGGTATTGCATTGACAGCATTTTGTTATGCTGTCGCACCGATAAGACCTTCGCCTCCTCATGTAGGTGATCGACAGGTGTCCACTGCGTAGCACTGACGTTGGCGAACCACACCGGAGCCGCATAGTTTACCACAGACCGGCCTATCGCGTTGTAAGAGGTCAACAAGGTTTCCTTATCAGCTCCCCAAGTACTGCCGGCCAGAGACTTGAGAACCTTGTTCCTATTTCTAATCTTGTCGCAGATAGCTGTGGTATGCGCGGACGACTTAAAAATGCTATCGAATGTGACCCCTAATACCTTGGGGTAGTTGGTGGTCGGAATAATTGCACCATCGACCTGCACATTCAAGGATAGCCCCATCTCCGCAGTCCATGTGGTGAAAAGTGTGGCCGTCGACTTAGTGGCGGATATCTTCATATTCCTCGCAGTGAAAAAGGCGGTAAGATCAACAAGGTAAGCGTTTAACCGATCGCAAATGTTATCAATAATGGGTCCGGACGCCACGAGCGTACAATCATCTGCGTACGTTATAATCTCTATGCAGTCTGGAGGGCGTGGAATGTCAGAAAGGTAGAGGTTAAACAGTTCCGGAGATATCACCCCACCTTGGGGAACTCCCTGTTTAACTCTACGGATGCTCGACTTCTTGTTTCTGAATTCCACGTACGACTGGCGTCCACACATGTAGTTTACTATCCAACGTTTCAAACTTGGCCGGAGGGTGGTGCGCTCAATGTCCTCGAACAGTGTGGCATGATTGACTGTATCAAAGGCTTTTGATAAATCAAGTGCCACCATAACTGTTCTATCACACGGCCTGTTCTGGTTGAGACCTCTACTGACATGTGTGGAAATGGCGTGTAAAGCTGTTGTTGTGCTATGCAATTTCCGGAATCCGTGTTGATGATCGGCTACTGGGAAACACTCTCTTATGCTGGGGAGGAGTAAAGCCTCAAGCGTCTTTGCTACTGGTGACAAAAGTGATATCGGCCTGTATGAATCACTTTTGCTGGCATCCTTGCCTGGCTTCAGTAGCGGGACCACCCTGCCCATTTTCCAGGCATCGGGAACTACTAGGGTGGCTAACGACAGATTGAGAAGCTTTGTAAGATACTCAACTCCTGGTTCATCCAGTTGCTTCAACATCACCATTGAGATTCCGTCAGGACCAAGCGCTTTGGATGACTTTGCGCTTCTGATGACCTGTGCAACATCTGCCAACGTAAATTGTGGTGGTACCTCCTCGGCTGGAAGGGATCGTACACGGCGTAGGATCCTTCTCTTCGCCCTGTCACTATCGGGGTGCTCTACAAACTGCCGGTTAAAATAACACGGGCACCTCTTCGGATCTGTCACTTCTACGCCGTTGAATGAGACAGATTGTCGATCGTCCTTTTTCCCAGGGTTCGAGAGCGACTTAACCGTTGCCCACAATTTACTCGTTCCGGTACCGATGTTGCAATGCTTCAGATGTTCTAACCACTTTTTCCGCTTATGCTCACCTACTAACACCTCCAGAGTATGTTCCCTGACTCTGGGTTTATTACGGTTAGTACGGCGAAGCTCATCTCGCTCGTTTGCTAATCCCGCTGCCTCTGCTGGGAAATTTGGTCTTATTTCAGGTATTCGACCAGCAGGTATATAGCGAGCGGCTGCAGCTTTGATGATGTCCCGGAAACACCTATCCGCTACCTGAACATCAGATGGGTTGGGCAGTTCTCTAAAGCGGCGATTGGTATACTCTCTGAATTCTTGCCAATTAGCTTTCCCGTGGTTAAGGAAAGTGCGGCGTTCAGAGTCAATGAAGTCGGGTGGTCTGATGATGGCGATAATAATGGGGAGGTGGTCTGAGCCTAGAGAAATGACTGATTGCCAAGTTACGTCATTCGTCAGACCTGGGGACACGATGGATATGTCCGGAGAACTGTGGCAGTCTCACGTTGCAAAACGTGGAGCTATCAATTTGCTCAGCCAGCGCCATGCCTCTCTGGTCATTACCTAGGACGGAATGTCATAATTCATGATGGGCATTGAAATCCCCTAGCACCAGACGGTTATTGCCTACCAGTAGTGAACTGATATTAGGCATATAACGGCGGAATGTACACGTTGAGCACCTCTACCTCGGTAGTTCCACACTCCTCCACCTCCACCTCTGGAGCGATCCTTCCTCAGTACGTTGTATCCATCACAATTTTGAAGCCTGCAGGTGGTACTCAGCTTCGACCTTGATGTTCTTCCGACTCATAAAGCTTACAATTTCGTTGATCTTACCTCTGAGACCATCACAATTAAATTGGAGAAATGATACATTATCCGGAACTTGAACAGCAATGTGTGGCGTCAACTGCTGCGTAGATTGCTGTTGAGGAGATTGCGAGGGAGTCTCATATTGCGACGACGATGAGGACGCCGAAGATGAAGACTCACTGGGGTCTACATTGACGCAGCAGGAAGCAATGTAGTCCCTATCGCTATACTCCTGTATCCGGTTTAGGCCGGAACAATTTCGGAAATGCACCCACTCCATGCATCCGTTGCATCTCACCGAAACCGATCTGTGGTGGATGCGATTACGACAAACGGAGCAGAACCATGGTCCGGGGTTGGTCTCGATCCCGGCTCGGACCAAGAGAATACGGAGCAAACATTCCGGGTAATGTTGCTCCCACATCAGAAAAATGGACGAACACGAACATGTATTTGCTGGGTTGGCGGCCCCTGGTCTTAGAAATATGCCTCCGAGTCAATCCGGTACATAGGTTTCTGGCTAACATGTTCAGTTTTTCCAGGTCAACTAGGAGTACTCAGATATTAATACCCAGAATAAATTACTTAACATTTGAAAAGTCTTTTATTGTACGTATTGCACGTTTCGTTTGAAAGTGCTGAATCATGTCCTGTATCCTGGTATTTATCCCAATTAGTTTTATTTTCGTTGTTTTGAGCTTTTATTTTCTTCATTTTACTCTTTTTTTAATTGTTAAATAATAATAGAACAGTGTTTGGCTTGCTTGTTTGGGATACCATAGTATTTTGTTGTTGCAAAATCGTCAGGCAAAATCCCATTATTGTTGTTTTTATAAAAACAACGTTTGTTTATGAGTGGAGAACGATGGTAATGTTTACCAGGGGGTAAGGCAGGGAATACCTAGGTTTCGGAAAGAGCCACCAATCCTCATCAGTTCCCTTGTTTCTTGTCTGGGATATTCTCCCCAGAAGTTATTTTAAAAAATAACTTCTATGACAAAAACATTTTTTACCCAAGTGACGAGATCGTAAGCTCAATAGAAGAGGAACAAAAGAATTACATAAAACTAAAATTCTTTTGGAAAATCTTCTAAATCTTACAACCGCGCATATAAACATTTACATCTTTCTCCACTTGTTATGCATTCGTTCAACCTGAACGAAGTAACATAACCATGTAAGTTTGTTTTGTCTGTTACAACAAAAACCCCTTCGTCGACCGTGCCTGTGTCTATTAATAGAACAGTGTTTGGCTTGCTTGTTTGGGATACCATAGTATTTTGTTGTTGCAAAATCGTCAGGCAAAATTCCATTATTGTTGTTTTTATAAAAACAACGTTTGTTTATGAATGGAGAACGATGGTAATGTTTACCAGGGGGTAAGGCAGGGAATACCTAGGTTTCGGAAAGGTGGCGCTTACGATCTCGTCACTTGGGTAAAAAATGTTTTTTGTCATAGAAGTTATTTTTTAAAATAACTTCTGGGGAGAATATCCCAGACAAGAAACAAGGGAACTGATGAGGATTGGTGGCTCTTTCCGAAACCTAGGTATTCCCTGCCTTACCCCCTGGTAAACATTACCATCGTTCTCCACTCATAAACAAACGTTGTTTTTATAAAAACAACAATAATGGGATTTTGCCTGACGATTTTGCAACAACAAAATACTATGGTATCCCAAACAAGCAAGCCAAACACTGTTCTATTAATAGACACAGGCACGGTCGACGAAGGGGTTTTTGTTGTAACAGACAAAACAAACTTACATGGTTATGTTACTTCGTTCAGGTTGAACGAAAGCATAACAAGTGGAGAAAGATGTAAATGTTTATATGTGCGGTTGTAAGATTTAGAAGATTTTCCAAAAGAATTTTAGTTTTATGTAATTCTTTTGTTCCTCTTCTATTGGGCTTACGATCTCGTCACTTGGGTAAAAAATGTTTTTTGTCATAGAAGTTATTTTTTAAAATAACTTCTGGGGAGAATATCCCAGACAAGAAACAAGGGAACTGATGAGGATTGGTGGCTCTTTCCGAAACCTAGGTATTCCCTGCCTTACCCCCTGGTAAACATTACCATCGTTCTCCACTCATAAACAAACGTTGTTTTTATAAAAACAACAATAATGGGATTTTGCCTGACGATTTTGCAACAACAAAATACTATGGTATCCCAAACAAGCAAGCCAATCACTGTTCTATTAATAGACACAGGCACGGTCAACGAAGGGGTTTTTGTTGTAACAGACAAAACAAACTTACATGGTTATGTTACTTCGTTCAGGTTGAACGAAAGCATAACAAGTGGAGAAAGATGTAAATGTTTATATGTGCGGTTGTAAGATTTAGAAGATTTTCCAAAAGAATTTTAGTTTTATGTAATTCTTTTGTTCCTCTTCTATTGAGCTTACGATCTCGTCACTTGGGTAAAAAATGTTTTTTGTCATAGAAGTTATTTTTTAAAATAACTTCTGGGGAGAATATCCCAGACAAGAAACAAGGGAACTGATGAGGATTGGTGGCTCTTTCCGAAACCTAGGTATTCCCTGCCTTACCCCCTGGTAAACATTACCATCGTTCTCCACTCATAAACAAACGTTGTTTTTATAAAAACAACAATAATGGGATTTTGCCTGACGATTTTGCAACAATTAAATAATAATTTTTAAATTATTTTTATCGCTGCCTTCATTTGCCTGTATTGACTCATTTTTTTTTACTTTTGTTTTTGTTTTTTTGTTTTTTTTTTTTTTTTGTAGTTTTGGCTGGGGAGCCTTTTATAACTTGTTTTTTAATAATGTGATAGTTAATATAAGTTATTTTGAATTTTTCTACTTGGTATTGAGTACCTTATTAATACAATTAATTGGCCTTTATTATTTAGTATTAAGTATGAATTAAATAAAGAAAGAAAGAAAAGAGATGTTGTGCTATGATTGCTTCTGAATTTGATCTTTCAAGGCATATTCAACCATTTTAGAAAGAATTGATATGGGTCTGTACTCATCAGAAAAACCACCTTTATGAATAGGCACTATTTTAGCCCTCAGGAAATGCAGACACTCAACATGTTGTTAATATGAAGTACAAAAGGATAAACGAAGGGAAACACAAGTTTAAGAAATTTAAGTCTGAAACCATCATAGCCTACTGCCTTTGACTTAAGTCATAAGTCGTCCCCGGAACACAAGAAATATCGAAGACATCAATGGATTGATTAGAGACAAAACAAGAATTCAAGCTCTCAACATCCACATTTTCAACTTCTTATTCCACATCACACAATCCATTTTTATTTAATATTGAACAGATTTCTTTTGTGGTTTTATTTACAAACAATTGTTTATGGGCAATAAATTTCAATTTTCTTTGCACGGTTCCTACAACGGCAAAAAATCATCCAATTATCTAAACTCCTATTATGAAGATATGCCTTATATGCGGAGTCTCTAAGGGAAACATGATATCGGATGTCAGAAGTTTTAATTTAATTGGAACAACTGTATGCAGACATTGAAGACCACAATTAAGAATATTGACCTGTGAATCAACATCTGTCACTGCAAACACATCTTCAAAGCTGCATAAAGCCAAAGCATCCGAAATCACTGCTGGGTCAACAGAACTGTAGTCCGCATACGCTACGACAATGAGATACATTGAGAGACAAAAATATAAACGAGATATGCCAGGACAAAATAATTGATTTGACACAAAAAAATAATCCAACAAAAAGGTTAAAAATTGAGTTTTGCAGTGACTAAATCTTGGTTTAACCCTGCGGTGTATTGAGGGTTCCGGAATACAAGGTTCTGCGGAGCGATCGTGTTGGCCATGTTGGTGGGGGAGTAATGTTAATGTACGCGATAATTTGTCATATAATGTAGTTTTTAGTTAGGAGAATTATGGTGGGTGTGAGTCTTTATGTCGTTTGGCGACTCTACGGTGATCTTTACCAGTGCACTAAAACAAACGAAACTATTAACGTACCGATCATACGAAAACAGTAACTTAAAAGAAAAAAAAAAAAACACATTTCATGGTTGTCACTTCCTGCATTTTGTTACATGTATTTTTATGACGTCAACCTTTTCGAATGTGTGGAATATTGTTCAAGTAGTGCACAAGAAAGGGAGCTCATATTATCAAAATAATCTTCGTTCAATTAGCATTCTACCGGATATATTGTAGTGAGTTTAGCATGTTGCAAAGGATACTATTCTTTAGTTTCTGGATGACCATAAGCGTTTAGGTAGTTCTCCGCTTCTGTGGCTGCAGTACTCATTCATCTGTTGGGGACTCACTGATTTCATTCGTGATGTGTTCAATGACAAATGTATGCTCTGTATCTGGTCCCAGATATGAGGTCTGGGAAAAACTTTTCCAACGCTATGTTGCAATTGTATTCTTTGTGATTCTCCTCTTATGGTTTTTAATTGGAGGCAGGTTCCTATGCCTTGTAACTGTGCGGGCTTCTTGCTGCTCATCGATGTTAAGAAATAACTTTGAAATATATTTCGGAGATGAAAAAACTCGAAAAGTCGAATTCTAATATGTCGACAAAAGCAAGTGAAGATCTCATTGATTTATCGGATGACACATCACTGAAAAATACTTTTTATCGCAAACAGTCAACGAAATTCTTAATCTCGATTTATGTGAAGTATCCATGTCTGTTTAATAAAGCTATTAAAGTCCTTCTCCCTGCACTTCCTCATTGCCTATAACCAACCATATGTACGAAATAAATTGAACGTATCAATCTATCTAGAATTCAATATTCCCATTGAAATAAATTACTTGTAAGCTATTTTAGTATTAAATCACTTTTTTACAAGGGGAGAGTCTCGGACCAAATACGTGATCCCTGGTTTCGACGAGGAGAACTAGTGGCGCCTCTAAAAAACCGGTGAACGGTGTCGGGTCTACCGGCTTAACAGGCCCCTTAACGCTGGGACATTACGTAAACCGTGCCCGTCAGCATTCCTCGTTTTGAAGTCAGGGTCTTTGGCGGAGACCCTTCACAGATAACGGAGAGGGAAAGAGTCCTGATCAAAATGAACCTCAAGCAACTACCGAGTTGTTCTCTTGATCAGGTTGCTCTCATTCTCCCACCCATTGATCTCAATGAAAAATCAACCCAACTGTGTGCCATCCTTCCGTTGATGACTTCATGGCGGTCAACGTCGCAACTTCTGATGGTAAGATAACTTCCATTGTCACGCCAATGGTGGAAGCAAGTGCTGTTCCCGCGGAGTCAAAATCTCCTTCAAAGTACGCGGAAGAAGACAGACCAGGAAAGCAGAACTGGCGACGACTACAGCCTCGGCGGTTCCGATGGAAGCCGAAACGTCTTTACGCTCGGCGTTAAAGAGAAGATGGGAAGAAATGGCCAGGAATATCTTCAAACTCGTACGGTAAGCTGAATTTCTATTATATATGATATGGTGATAGGGAAAGGATATATTTCGTCGCTAAAAATAATTTAAACCTAAGGAGACATCAGGGTGTCGAGAATGGAGACACACTCTGGGAGAGTCCTCATCTTTACCTCCTAAGACAGGCCAAGAAATAGAGAAGCTGCTCATGGAGCCGGGTGACAAAGATAATTTGATCACTGGATGTGATGCCAACGCTCGCCATTTTTAATGGGGTAGTAAATATATTAGCGCCAGAGCTGATTTCATTTTTGATTTTATTTTAAAGTAAACTCTCAAAATATGTAAAAGGGCAATGATGCGACATTTCAAAGTAGGGACATGGAGGAGGTCATTGACAAGGATGCAAGCATATACATAGGTTCCAAATGATATTTTATTCAGCGATCTTGTAATTCCAATTCAATGTAACGTAAAGTCTCGAAATTAATAATTGTTTGTTTTCTAATAATCAGTCATTTTTATGCTCCTTTTTTGTTTTGATTTACCAATGATAGAACTAAGAAATTGTGTACAGGAAAGGACGTTAGTGACTCAACACGACGAGGCAAGACTTTTGAGGCTTTGTTTCCCCAGCATCAAAGAAAGCTATCCACTTGCCAACCATCAACATGGTTTTCATCCACTAAATAGTACTACAAAAGTATTGCACGCCATATCCACACATATTAGTCAAAGACTGAAGTAGCTATTCGAGGAACATTATTAGTTGATCTTAACTTATTAAAGGCGTTTACACGCTGTTCAAGGACCTTGAGAACACTACCCTACGTCCGAGTTAGGCCACTAACTACCCCAAAAACGCAGTCACTTTCGACAACATGTTGAAGTCGTCCGCGCAATCCACAGCTTTTAAAATTAATAACAAATTAAGATCTTGTTGACCTCTTATAAAGCAATTGTTGTCTAGATGTTAACGTGAACTCCCCACCCAGGCGTGTCAACTCCCCACAGAGCATGTGGTACAGGCTAATTCAATGTCAATGTTTGTGACGGCGTTAAGTATGGACGCGTTTTATTTTTCGTTGCTAATGAAAGGTGTTTTTTTTATAAGTAAAGCAAAATAAATAATATAAAAGCAAACTGTACGCTATTAAATAAACTCAGGAAATAGAATCTAAAAAAATCTGCTAAAAAATCATTTTTATTAAGAATTTTTGCAAAATAGTTTTTTTTTTCTCTACTTTATCCTCTTTTTCCCCAAGCACATAAATCGGTTTGTTATAGTGTTAACAACAACAAGTGTATGTCACTCCCTCATACGGAAAAGAGAAATGTAAGTGAGAACGGGCAAAACGTATACCAAGGTAGATCTAAGTCAGGGGTGCTCAAGAAGAAATACCTGTTTTCAGTCAAATTTCTCTTTGCTTATTTAAATCAAGAACAAAACAGTGTTAATTCATTATTTATACAAATATTTTTTATTCATTTGCTTTATAAACTATTTTGGCAAACATTCATGTTTAAAAACAATTAAATAGAACAGTAAAATATAAAGAAAAACAGAATTTTAATTTTCTCTTAAATTATCTCTTTTTTCTCTTCATGTTCTAGAACACGGTTTTGAGCACCCCTGATCTAAGTACATCTACCTTGACGTATACCTTAAGTTGACGTCGACAGATTTATTTATTTATTTATTTTCAATTAGTACAGAAACCTAGCCAACAGGGCCATGGACGGTTCAAAAAACTTCTATACATGACTACTCTAAAATTATTATAATAACAATATAACAATTTGCAGTATAACAATTTGCAGGTTCCTTACAGATCTCGAAAACTTAAAAAGGTCCAAAAGAGTAGAAGATGTCCTCAATTTAAAATGTTTGTAGAAGAACAACATTGACCTTAAATTCACAAAACACTCAAACGAACAACCAATCCCAAATCCAATCCCACGGCAGCGGGTTCTACGACACCGGATTGACCCGAAACAACAACACTCCAGTTTCGGCCAGCGGCTGCCAACCCAGTGTATACATGTTCGTGTTTGTTTATTTTTCTGTTTTGGGAGCAGCACATCCCGGAATGCTTGCTCCGGATTCTTTTGGTCCGTGCCGGGCTTGAGGAAAACCCCGGACCATGGTTCTGTACGGTTTGCCAAAACACCATCCACCATAGATCAGTCTCGGTGCGATGTAATGGATGCAGAGGATGGGTGCATTTTAGAAATTGTTCCTGTTTAACCCGGTTGCGAGACTATAGCGAACGTAGTCCCCAGTGAGTCCACGACCTCGTCGTCAACTTCCGAGTCGTCGTCGGAGTATGGAACTCCCCCGCAGTCTCCAGAACAGCAACCTTTACCGCAGCACTTAACGCCACATGTTGCTGTTCCAATTCCGGACAATGCATCGTTCTTGCAGTTCAATTGCAACGGACTCCGAGGTAAAATTGATGAGATAGTGGATTTTATGAATCGGAGGAATATCAAGATCGCAGCGGTGCAGGAAACCAAGCTCAATGAAAATTGTAGCTTACAACGTTGCAATGGTTACAACGTATTGAGGAAAGATCGCACCAGAAGTGGAGGTGGGGGATTAGCGTTCCTGATACACCATTCTGTTCAATACAGACCTATCTCGCTTGAGCTAGTCTCTAGTGACCCGTACATGGAGTGTATGGGGGTAGCAGTCAAGTGTGGTACTGCCGAGGTAGAGGTGCTTAATGTGTATATCCCGCCGGTTAATAGCTGTGAACCGCGTTACTTGCCTAATATAAGCCCACTTTTGGAAGGCAATAACCGCCTGGTACTAGGGGACTTCAATGCCCACCATGAGTTGTGGCATTCCGTCCTAGGTAATGACCAGAGGGGATCAGCGTTGGCAGAGCAGATTGACTGCTCCACATTTTGCACGGTAAACGAGGATGCCCCCACCCGAATAAGAGGAGAGTGTCACAGTTCGCCAGACTTAACCATCGTGTCACCCGGTCTGATAAATGACGTGACTTGGCAACCCGTCATTTCTCTTGGCTCAGACCATCTCCCGATAATCGTCTCCATCAGCAGATCGCCCGATTTCATAACCTCTGAACGCCGCACTTTCCTTAACCATGGGAAAGCCCACTGGCCCGAGTTCAGAGAGTTCACCAACCTTCGCTTCAGAGAACTGCCCAATCCTTCTGATGTTCGGGTAGCTGAAAGGATGTTCCGGGACATCATCAAAGCTGCAGCCGCTCGCTATATACCTGCTGGTCGAATACCCGAAGTAAGACCAAATTTCCAATGAGCGTGATGATCTCCGACGTACCAACCCTACTGATCCCAGAGTCAGTGAACTGACAGTGGAAGTCAACCGGTTGGTTCAGGAGCATAAGCGGAAAAAGTGGCTAGACCATCTGAAGTGTTGCAACATCGGAACCGATTTGAGTAAACTGTGGGTAACGGTAAAGTCACTCTCGAACCCTGGGAAAAAGGATGATAGGACAGCAGTCACATTTAACGACGTAACTGTGACTGATCCGAAGAGGTGCGCTGGCTGTTTTAACCGCCAATTTGTCGAGCACCCCGAGAGTGATAGGGCGAGGCGAAGAGTACTACGTCGTATAAGAGCTCTTCCCGCCGAGGATGTACCTCCACAGTTTACGATGGGTGATGTTGCGAATGTCATCCGAAACGCTAAGTCATCTAAAGCGTTGGGCCCGGACGGAATATCAATGGTAATGTTGAAGCAACTGGATACGCCGGGAGTTGAGTATTTAACCAAAGTCCTTAACTTGTCGTTAGCCACCCACATAGTTCCCGAAGCCTGGAAAATGGGCAGGGTGGTCCCGCTACTGAAGCCTGGCAAGGATGCCAGCAAAGGCGAATCATACAGGCCAATTTCGCTTTTGTCGCCAGTAGCAAAGACTCTCGAGGCCTTACTCCTCCCCAGTATCAGAGGAAGCTATTCAGTTGCTAACCATCAACACGGTTTCCGTCCACTACATAGCACTACAACAGCATTGCACGCCATATCCACACATATCAGTCGAGGACTCAACCAGAACAGGCCGTGCCACAGAACAGTAGTGGTGGCTCTCGACCTATCAAAGGCCTTTGATACGGTCAACCATGCCACGCTGTTCGAGGACGTTGAGAACACTACCCTCCGGCCAAGTTTGAAACGTTGGATAGTCAACTATATGTGTGGACGCCAGTCGTACGTGGAATTCCGGAATAAGAAGTCCAAGCCTCGTAGAGTGAAACAGGGAGTTCCCCAAGGTGGGGTGATATCTCCGGAACTGTTTAACCTCTACCTTTCCGGAATTCCGCGCCCTCCAGACGGCATCGAGATCGTAACTTATGCGGATGATTGTACGATCATGGCGTCGGGTCCTGTAGTTGATGACATATGTGTCAGGGTGAATAATTATCTCGCGGAGCTTGCCGCCTTCTTCCACGCGAGGAATATGAAAATATCCGCCACTAAATCGACGGCCACACTATTTACCACATGGACTGCGGAGATGAGAACACAGCTGAATGTGCAGGTCGAGGGGCATATAATTCCGACCACCAACTACCCCAAAATTCTTGGGGTCACATTCGATAGCATGTTCAAGTCTTCCGCGCAAGCCACAGCTATTTGCGATAAAATGAAAAGTGGGAACAAGGTCCTCAAGGCGCTAGCCGGCAGCACTTGGGGTGCGGATAAAGAAACCTTGTTGACCTCTTATAAAGCGATAGGTCGGTCTGTGGTTAGCTATGCGGCTCCAGTGTGGTCGGCGAATACAAGTGCAACGCAGTGGAAATGTATTCAGATCTGACAGAATGCCGCCCTGAGAACTGCAACAGGGTGCCTCCTCATGACGCCTGTGGACCACTTACATGAGGAGACGAAGGTTCTTCCCTTACGTCAGCATAATCATATGCTTTCGTTGCAGTACCTGCTTGGGTGTTATCGCGGGAGTCACCCTAACCACCATATGGTGGATAGAACTCCCCCACCCAGGCGTGTCAGGAAGGACCTGCACGATCTAGAGAGAGAGGTCCAGCGATATAAGAGAGAGCCTCTAGATCATGAAGCCTATCAAGCAGGTCTGAATAGCATTCATACTGATGCAGTCGCAGAGGTAGTCAATAATTACAGTATGAATGCCATACTCGGAGTCCACCCCCCATCCATTGCAGCTGAAGAACGTCGGCTGCCTAGGCAAACCAGGGTAGTTTTGGCCCAACTACGTTCAGGATGGTGCAGCCGTCTCAATTCGTATTGGGCACGGATTGATGAGGATGTGCGGAACGCCTGCCCAGCGTGTGATACAGGCCCGCACAACACGCTGCATTTGTTTAATTGTCCTGCCAAGCCTACCCAACTCCGTCCAGAGGATCTATGGCTACAGCCCATAAAGGTAGCAGAATTCCTAAACCTGGACATTGAGGAAGAACCAGATTAGTCGGAAAAAAAACAACAGAACGTGTAAAACTGCTACAACAACAACAACAACAACCAAGAAACTCTTTCACAGAAGGAGATATATGATCACGACGTTTGACACAAAAAACATATCGCATTACTCTATGAAACAATAGTTTTAACTTACGAAAAACAAAACCGTAGCTACCCCCAAAAATCTCAATACAATATAAAAAGTGAGGCATTATTAATGCATGTACCAACTGAATTCTAATCTTCTTAGGCAAAACTATGTCCAAGCAGTACAACTTCTTTAAAATAAAGTTAACTTTGGACACTAAAGAATTCACATGCACATCAAACACCAAACCAGAATCAAGAAACAAACCAAGACATTTCATCGAGCTTACAACATTTATAGGCGTCCTATAAATGGAAACTCTAATTGAATCCTCTTGCAAGTTCCCAAAAAACATAACTTTGGATTTTTGAGTATTTGTCCGTTACAGGACAACCAAGTTACCAACATATTAATATTAAAATCAATTGACGACTGCAACACATCCATAAACACATATTCTCCTTTAAACAAAATTTGAATGTCATCAGCAAATGCAAACGACATACAGTTCCTACCATTAATACAACTCAGCAAATCATTAACATACATAACGAACAATAGAGGGCCAAGAACAGATCCCTGTGGCACACCACTACTCACTGGAAGAAGATTGGAAACAACATTTTTACCAGAGACATACTGTTTTCTCCCGAACAAGTAAGAAAACATTAACTTACAAGCCGAGGACGAAAAATTGAAGAGACGATGTAACTTACTAATTAAATTGGCATGATTAATCCTGTCAAATGCCTTCTCCAAATCAAGTGATAATAAAACACAGCAATCACTAGCACTGACAGAATTTCTTATATTGTCAGTCAATCCAACCAGAAGAGATGTTGTGCTACGATTACTTCTAAATCCATATTGACTCTGGTGTAATAGTGAATGCTCATTTATATATTCTAACATTTGATCTTTCAATACATATTCAACCATTTTAGAAAGAATTGGCATTATTGATATGGGTCTGTCCTCATCAGAATCACCACTTTTATGAATAGGCACTATTTTAGCAATTTTCCAGAGCTCAGGAAACACAGACACTGTCAAAATCGTATTCACAACATGAAGCACAAAAGGACCAACAAATGGAAAAACAAGTTTAAGAAATTTAAGTTTAAAGCCATCGTAACCTACTGCTTTTGACTTAATTTTATTAAATGCACTAATAACTTCATCATAACTAATGGCACGAAACGAAAAACCATCATAAGCACCTACAGGAACACAAGGAATATCACAGACATCCATAGATTGATTGGAGACAAAACAAGAATTCAACATCTCAACATCCACATCTTCAACTTCACATTCCTTATCACTCAAACCATTCTTATTTAATATCGACCACACTTCCTTTGTGGTTTTATTCATAAACAATTCCTTGTGAGCAATATACTTCAACCTCCTTATGACTTTCTTAGCACGGTTCCGACAACGACAAAAATTCCTCCAATTATCTAAAGTCCTATTTTGAAGATACGCCTTATATGCAGAATCCCTAAGGGAAACATGATAACGGATGTCAGAAGATTTAAACCATTCACTATTATTATTCTTATAAAATCTTCTTCTTATCGGAACAACTGTATGCAAACAACACCACCTCCTCTGCTACCAGGTCTATCACTTCTGTAAGAAATGTGATCTGGTATTCTTATGGCTTCGTTCGAAATTGTAGGTTTTAACCAAGATTCTGTCACGCCAAAAATATTAAGACCTTTCCCCTCTAAAATATTTCTCAATTCATGGATTTTAAATGAATTTTTACTTAAGTTAAAACTTCTAACATTTACATGTCCAACATTAAAATTTTCCCTAAAATTGCATAGCTGATTTAACAAAAAACTATTGTCGCTAAAAACTTCGCCTAAATTGGTTGAAAAACTCATAACGACAATGTAGCGCAAACGATCAAAAATAATGTAAAAGATAACAAAATATAACAAATACCAAGAAAATATAAAAATCAAATAAATAATGTTACATACATTACAGTACATTAAACTACTCAACAAGCACCACTTACGACCGCACATTAACATTCAGCTGTGAAACAGGAACAGCAGCATCAACACCTCCAACAAGTGCATCATCAGCTGATGAAATACCATCACCATTTAGCATGCTGACACACCGGGCAATATCAAATTCTTCCTCCCGTCCATCTGGGAGCAAAACCAGTGCCTTAGGGTTGTCCTCACTTTTTAACTTAAATCTTCGGATCTTGTTGTTTCTCCATAATTTTCGACAAAGATACATTAATTTAGAGGCTGCACGGTTATGGTGATCATTCAAGTAAACTCTACTTCTTACACCTACCCCGGTAATATCACTAAGCAACAGCGAATTACAGCGCTTTTGGTAATTAGCCATAAGTGTGTCTCTCACAAGTACAGAATTAAACTTTACAAGCACAGATTTGCCTTTCGAAATGTAACAACAGTGGTTGACATCACAAGGTTGTACATCAACACCGCACAAGGCTGCTATTCTTAGCACAGGGTCTCTTAATTGTTTAATGCCATCAGGCAAGCCACTAATAATTATATTGGATCGTTTGAGACGCCTTGTAAGAACATCACTTTCTGCATCTGTTACCTGCTTAGCTTGTTCCATACGCTTAACAGCATCTTGGCACCGTCGGACTAACTCCTCAACTTTATGAATTTTATCATCAACCTCCGACCGTATTGTTTTCACAACCTCCTTAATTTTAAGCATAAAGCTCTCAAATTGCTTCTCAAGGCATAGCTTATATGATTCGAACTCCTTCTGCATTGTTCCAATAACATCGGCACCTATTTCCATACTGCTAGCAATCTCCATACAACCAACCGCTGAAGAAGAGGTATTTGCCTTATCATCAGAGCTCTTCTTAATACACGTAGGACACTTAAACATGAACATCAGTGACTTCCTATGTTTGTACAAAAAACTATGCTGCTCTCTTGACACATCGACACATTTTATGTGGAAAAACATTCCACAAATACCACAGCCGACACTGTTCTGGTTGCCCTTAACAACAACTGCACAGATAGGGCATGTATACGTTCTTGTCTCAGCGGGCATGACCAAAGATACAGATACCACAACAGTTTACAACAACAAGCACAATAAAGACTTATTGTACAGAGATCATTAAACACAGCAAACACAGGAGCAAAGCACATACAGCAACTCCACCAGATCACTTCTATTGTTTACAAACAAAAGCACACAAACACAGGAACCAAAAACGCCAGCCAATTTGTAAGTCTCAGTACAAGAACAGCCTTCGATGCAACAGCAATGCGCGGCAATTTTTTTTATTTTTTATTCTTCTTCTTCCTGCTCGCGTATTTATCTTAACAGATATGGATCCAAAATAGACTACTCCAATAACGTCCGATGGCCAAGGCACAAGCTTTATTTTCAGCAACAAAACAAGACAAATAGGACTGCTTACATAAATTATTTATTTGATTTTATAATTTTCCAGGAACCAAAAAAATTTAATGACACATCGCTGTAGGGCTCTATAGATCGATTCAACCGCGCAAAAACGCAACGAAAGCTGGTATCTTACAGCTAAACCCCAAAGAAGTTCTAAATCGGCATCGCCGAGAGTTTTTCATGACAAAAATTTGCCAGGTGAGACTACTCCCAACGAAACAAGAGAAATGTGATATAAACAACAACAGATTCTCAATTCTCGGCTCGAATAACGAGACTGATGAAATGATACAACCGGTTAGATCCCAAAAACCTCCCCCACTATATCTTCGCGAAGAAACTACAAACAATCTTGTGAACAAATTCTCCCAAATATTGGGTAAACCTAATTTTCACGTGGTATCTCTTAAGAGAGGAAATCTCCAAGAGACGAAAATACAAACTTATACTGAGTCGCATTATAAGGACCTAGTTCGTGCTCTGGATTCTGAGAAGAAGAATTATTACACCTATCAGATCAAGAGCTCAAAAGGACTAGTCGTCGTCATTAAAGGGCTTCATAGTTCTACACCCATAGAGGACATAAAAGATGCTCTCGCAGCAGAAGGATTCGAAACAAAGTCTATCATCAACATTTTAAATAAAGATAAAGTTCCACAACCTATGTTTAAAGTAGAACTAACATACGAATCTTCGCAACTAAAGAAAAAGGGACAATTCCATCCAATTTATAGCCTTAGGCTTCTTTGTAATCGCGGTGTGAAAATTGAAGAACCTCAAAAAAGAAAAGGCCAACCTCAATGTACAAACTGCCAAGAGTATGGGCATACCAAAACGTATTGCAAATTGCTATCGGTTAGTGTTACTTGTGGTGACCTCCACAAATCATCGGAATGTTCACATCCCAAAACTGACCCAAGCGTCAAAAAGTGCAGCAATTGCGATGGAAATCATACTGCAAACTACAGAGGATGTCCTGTATATATCCACTAAACAAAATCTAGCTTAGCCACAAAAAAGCCTGCAAGCTACCGGGTACGGGAAAACCCACAATTTAATATCAAAACAGCTGAGTTCCCTGAGCTAAACAAGAGGAATGAAACCACCGCTCCTAATTACAATCTCCCCTCACAGAATATGCAATACTTATATTCTGATACTTTGATAAATGACTCACCCAACTATAAAAATTCAAATATATCATCTATCGAAAAACTAATCGTCACCATGAATTCTTTTATGACAAGTATGCAAGGCATGATGCAAGAAATTGTGAGAAGTCAATCTATGATTATGCAAATAGTTTTAAAACAAAAATAAATAAAATTCGAATCTGTTTTTGGAACGCAAACGGCTTAAGCCAACATAAACACGAGGTCGATAACTTTATTCACTCACTCAACATACACATTTTACTGGTATCTGAAACTCATTTCACTTTAAGAAACTGTTTTAGAATAAACGGTTACAGTACATACGACACAAAACACCCTAGTGGGAGAGCTTGCGGTGGCACCGCGGTGATAATTTCTAATAAAATTCAGCATTACCCCATGCCAGAATATAAGTTGCACAATCTTCAACGAATACAGCTATATCTGCTATATATTGTCCTCCGAGACATAGTATAAGCAAAGACGAATTCGCACACTTTTTCTCATCTCTTGGTAGTAGATTCATTGCAGCTGGAGATTATAATGCCAAACACACCTTCTGGGGATCTAGACTTACTACACCCAGAGGTAGACAGCTTTTAAACTCCATTTCGTCCGCTAAACTGGACGTGTTATCTACTGGCCAGCCTACTTACTGGCCTTCAGACCTGCAAAAACGTCCTGACTTAATTGACTTTGCGATAACAAAGAATATTAAGAGGGAACAATTGTCCGTGGTACCCTCGTTTGACTTGTCGTCAGACCATTCCCCAACTATAATAACATTAAATGATGTTCAACTCGCAACTTCCCCGGATTATCTACCAAATAAACACACATGTGAATTCTAACACTCCTCTAAAGTCCGGAGAAGAAATTGACAATGCAGTTAAAATATTTACTTCGATAGTCAACACCGCTGTCAATGTTGCCACTCCCACTAAATGTTCTAAACTAGATAATAATTCCTACAATCCATCGACCATTCGAAAACTCGTGTCTGATAAAAGGAAGGACAGAAGAGAATGGCAGAAGCACCGATCACCTAGGTTTCGGGAAAAACTAAAAGAATGTGAAAAACTCTTACAATAAACACTCAGATTAAATGAAGAGCGAAAACTAAAAATATTCCTAAATAACCTGGATCCCACAGAGAGAACTGACTATAGCTTATGGAAAGCCACAAAAAACTTGAATAGACCTATCGCCCACGAATCTCCAATTCGCCTAGAAAATGGGACTTGGGCAAGAACTACAGAAGAAAAAGTAAACGCATTTGCCGAACACCTTGAATCTGTATTTACCCCAAATCCCGGACCATCGACAGTTGTTCTACTTTTAATTGACGACATTGTTCCGAATCCAATACGATTTTCTCTTAAAAAAATCGAAAGTTCTATAGCCTCGATGAAACTAAAAAAATCCCCGGGTAAAGATAGACTTACTCCAAACATGCTCAAGAAATTACCAACACCGGTCGTTAAACTATTGTTATTTATATTTAACAGCATTCTTCGAGTAGGGTACTTCCCGTCTGTATGGAAAGAATCTGAAATAGTAATGATTCCGAAACCTGAAAAAGATCCAACGCAGGTAAAATCGTATAGACCCATCAGTCTTCTATCTATACTCTCAAAGCTGTTCGAAACAACATTACTAAGGAAGTTAACTCCCCATATTACAAGTAGCAATAGTATCCCCGACCACCAATTCGGCTTCGGTAAGAACCACAGTACTATTGAGCAAGTGCACCGCATAGTCACAAACATTAGAATGGCATTCGAAAGGAAGGAATACTGCTCCGCGTTATTTATAGACATTTCCCAAGCGTTTGACAGAGTCTGGCATCTTGGAATTCTATACAAAATTTGTGAAACTCTACCTAAAAACACTCATAAACTTTTTTGTAGTTATTTGTCAAATCGTACGTTTGTTGTTAAATCGAAAGACATACTTTCAAATTCGAGAAAAATATTGGCTGGCGTCCCACAGGGTAGTATCTTAGGACCAATTCTGTATCTGTTATTTACTGCCGATACGCCCACAACCAATGAAACTCTAACCTCAACGTTTGCTGATGATACTGCTTTCATTAGCATTCACAAGGATCCTCTGATTGCGTCGGAAAAACTACAATACCATGTATATCTTCTCGAAAATTGGCTGACAAAATGGAGAATATCGGTAAATGCAAGCAAGTGCATACACGTTACTTTTGCTCTAAGACGTAAACTTTGCCCCACGATAAAAACCTTTAATATTCAAGTTCCACAGAAAGATACCGTAAAATATCTCGGAATGCACCTGGACCGAAGACTTACATGGAAGCAACACATCGATGCAAAAATCACGCAAATTAAACTAAAAAAGGCCAATCTTGAGAGGTTAATTGGTATACGTTCATCTATTAAATTAGAGTACAAAGTCCTATTATATAAGACTGTAATAAAGCCAATTTGGACGTATGGCATACAGCTATTGGGCACAGCTAGTGCCTCTAACGTAAGTAAACTACAAAGAAGACAGTCGAATATTCTTCGATCTATTTCAGGTGCACCATGGTACATAAGGAACGCAAACATCCACAAGGACCTAAATATACTTACTGTTAAAGAAGAAATAAAGAAGCTTTGCCGTAAGTACTTAAACAAACTATCCGAGCACCCAAATAGCTTGGCCCGCCAACTCCTACTATTCGGAGGACACGATAGACTGCGCAGACGTGACACTCTTTCTATCATATAGTTTATTTATTTTTTTGTCTTACTCTCTCATTATTTTCAGCTCTTGTCTGGCCAATTGAACGTCGCCTACTGTTATACTTCTACAGGTAGTAGTATGCTAAATTGGAAGCTGCTTCTGTGAAGAAATCGAAAAGACTATTACTGTAGTCCGCGGGAAGATTAGTGAAGAAATCAGACTATCACTGTAGTCCGCGGGATGATTAGATATAACTGTATCTAAACAAAGCAACATTATATCCGTAAGACTATTTCTGTAGTCCGCGATTCACTTAGATATAACTGTATCTGAACTAATCTTAACTACCTACTCAATTAATTCACGGATATAACTGTATCCACAAGCACACAAAATAACACACATCTATATCGTAAAAAAAAAATATATATATATATATATATGAATAATTAATAATTAAAGCATGAAAAAATATGGGGTGATTGTATTAACAACCTCCCTAAAAAAATATTTGTATATAAGATATGAAACCTTATTGTTATTTTCATTAAATATATGAAAGATTTAATAAATTAAACAATAATAATAAAAAAAATGTTTCGTAAACACTGACCCTCGCCACTTTCTTAGAAAGTGAATTAGAACAGCAATTACATCAAAGCTCAATATCAATGTTTCGTAAACACTGACCGTCGCCACTTAATTAAATTAAAATTTCAATAAGCAGTCGCGTATAGTCAGCGGGTTCGGGGCGCGAGTTTTAGCTTTCCTTACAACAGAGCAAAGACCTAAAATGGTAAAGACTAGACAAAATGCATTTTGAGCAAATGGTTTGTGTCTACAATACGGCTCATGACAGGGAAATGTTAATATATCACCGGTTGGTGGTCTTATAACAGGGTCAATAAAAATAAACTTAGTGTTGATTGGAACGCCTATAAGGCAGACTTTAATAAGTACAAAAGTGAACTAAAAAAGGCTAAACGAAGATCTTGGATCAGCTTTTGAGTGTCTACAGAGAGAGCTGATAATGCTGCTAGATTTCCAAAGACCCGCAGTATAAAGCGAAGAAGATATAGGAAGAATAATAAGCTACCCAAGGTTACATGAGTTATCGATACCTTTTAACCACTTAAATCTCCTGGAGACCGATAAGCGCCACTCCTGTTCTGATGAAGACCTTAGAAAGATTAATGGAAATTCGAAATAAGTACATCGCAATACGCCCAATAAAGTATGAATACTTAAAAGCCAGAGCTTCTATGCAATCCCCAATATACATCGAATATGTAGCTCAATTTCAAGCAGCAAAGGAGTGCGCTGATTTATTTATATAGGTCTGATCTAAGAATCACAGTACCCACACTGATTGACCACTGTAATATAAGATATTTGACATCAAGATGAGATAACAATGTTCCTCCTGACTACTGTAAAAGAAGATGAAGAAGACATAGAGATAATTGGACACCTATTATGCAGATGTCCCATGTTATTCAACAAGAGACATCGACTATTTTTTATGCGGGAGAAACTCTAACGTTCTTTTCAAGCGTAGATCCCATTATCAGGTAGAAGTTTGTCAAAATTTTTCCCTGGATATATAAACATATTTTTTTTGTTTGCGACTAACAAATAACATCGAATTTTTGACTTCTGCAAATGATTCTTTCAATGTATAAATTGAGGATTTATAATCCGTTTAATATATGATGCAATTTATCCTTCCCAACTTTATAATGTTTAATTCGACATGGACTTTCTGGAGTGATGCTAAATAGTAACTACGCCAAGTAGATTATTTAAACTGAAATTTGTTTATTCATATTTCCATTCAAAATTATTTTTTTTTTTTCGTACAACATCGACATTTTTGAGTTATTTCATATCTTTTAAAGTGGAATATGTAAAAACACATATTCTTTCCGGTAAGTCAAGTGTAGGGAAACACATGATGCATCGATTTATTTGATCATTTTTGTGTTTTAGAATATTTTGTCACGTTCCTTGTATAATAAAGGTGAATGTATTTTACAAAAGGATTAAAATGTGATTTTTCGACAGATAGGCTTCATTTAGGGGCTTTAGATTTAGATCAGGGGCTTTAGATTTTCTCCTCTGGGTATGTCCCACACCGGCTAACGCGAACCAAAGTTTTCTAAATTGGATACCTTTTGTAAGTAGCCGGCCTTCGGCCGGGGCTTGAGATTTTCTACTCTAGGTATGTCCCACACCGGCTAACGCGAACCAACGTTTTCTAAATTGGATACCTTTTGTAAGTAGCCGGCCTTCGGCCGGGGCTTGAGATTTTCTCCTCTGGGTATGTCCTACACCGGCTAACGCGAACCAAAGTTTTCTAAATTTGTTATTCCGACGACTGCTACGCGAAATAAACCCTTTTTTATTGAAAAAATCATTTTAAAGAACTGGTTAGAATCGGGTTATGTAGATGGAAAGACCCATATCTCTGGACTCGAAAAAGGTATTAGCACAAATTATAGCAATTTTGTTGTCCTCCTTAATGGACCTTTTTTTGACTTTTTGGGGGTTTAATAAAAAATCCGGGTCCAAAAAATCGATAATTTGACTATAACTTCCGAACCGCCACATCTTACCCCATCATGTGACCACTTGTTGGATATTTTCATAAGCTTTCCAACGATATCTATATTGTCTATATCGGGTAATTGGATCCGGGTCTAGTCGGGGTCTTGAACCCGGACTTTCGAGTCAAAAATCTGGGGTCCCAGGTCCGTCCCCAAGAAAAAAATAGTTTCCCGGGATCAGGGTAAAAATACCTACCACTGGAAAAAAATTTCCTACCACTGGAAAATTTTTACTAAACTAGAGTTATATATATATAAATATAATGCATTTAATGACGAATATTTCGAAGTATATAGACGACTTGCTATTCCGTACATTCAAACCCACGTCATTTTTATCTATTACTGCGACAAAATGATTCTAAGAAGCAACACAAAACACTAACATTGAAAGTATTTTATAAGTAGAAACATTTTCTGTACTGCACAAATTTGAACAATCGATTTATTTGGTAAGAATATCATGACGATGTTTGAGCGTTAAGCGTGCGTCTCTCAAATATACAGAAAATATCCCTTAAAACTTACATTTTTCACGTACGGTGCTTCCAGCATGGCTTCCACATCGAAATCCTCAGCCATTTTCCGCCTGTGAACGTTTAAATGTGCCTTGCAAAACAAATTTTCCCCACAAGCAGATAAAAACAAACTTTTCGGAATATTTAAAAATGTTTTTATGGATAGTTTGCTCCAAAAAAAAAATACGTGCAACAAACGTGATTATTTTTCTAGACTTTTATAAGCAATAAACAGAGTCAAAATAAAATGTACCCAACGCCTACAGAGTAACATAGCCGGCGTCACAGCGCACTGAAGTACAACTCTGAAAAACAATCGATTTCATCGCCGTTGAATGTGGACCGGCTGCAACTCGCAAATAAGCAGTACCATGAAGGGTTGCCAAGTGCCGAACTCTCGCTAAACGTGACGATTTTTCAAAGCGCTTGGCGACTTTTTTTTTTTTTTTTTGTACTTCTACGTCGTCAAGTATGTTGGTGGTTAGAACACTTTCGTGCCCATTCACCATGACCGGTTATTGGTTACTTGAAAAGTATCAGTACTCTTTTATTTTCGTTTTCTTTTTGTTTACAGTATATGTGTGTTTACAGAATGTAGTGATATGAATGAAATACATAAGAAATCAAAACAAAAAAAAAATCAAAACTAAAGGAAAAAATAAAGAACTGTCAGCAAATATGATGATTATTTACAAATAAAAGTCAAACTTCAATTTTGCAAAGTGCAATAAAGTTGATTAATTCATCTATATTTTGTTGGTTTTTGGACATCAGGATTTCCGGTAAGTTATTAAATTTCTTGAACAAATCAAAATCATTCCTATGATTTTGATGCTTTTTGCAGAAAAAAATTATGTGTTTTTCATCTTCAATTTCGTTGCAGGTTTCACAAAGATTTGAGTCAGCAATTCCAATCCTGTGGAAATATTTTTTGGTGTAAGTATGACCAGTGAGCAATCGATTAACAATCTTTATGTTTTCAGGTTTCATGTTTGATGAAAAGAACCAGGGCTGTTTAGCAGGCGCCGGGAAGAATTGGTAGAAGTAAGTTCCTTTAGTCCGTGAGATGTCCTTGTAATTTTCTATAAACTCATTCCACAGGAGTGACTCAATGCGTTTCGACGCATCTGTGACCGACAGACAGAAGTTGATTGGTGAACCAACATTTGCTGCATGCTTCGCAAAATAATCGGCTGTTTCATTGATTGGTATACCGACATGGGAAGGTGTCCAAACAAACGAGATTTTAATTAAATGCGAATTAACTATTTTGTTTAGAATATTGTACACAGTGAAATTGTGAGATGTGTTGTTTTTAAGCAGAAGACAAGCATTTTTGCTGTCTGTAAATAAAGCAGCTGTGCTGACACCGTCTTCGATCATCAAATCAATTGCCTTTTCAATTGCACATAGTTCACCAGTAAGAGAAGAAAGTTTTTCATTAATTTTGAAAACAAAATTTTGATTAGCAGATATATTGCAGACAGCGCAGCCTGTGTTGTTGTTAAAAACAGCAGCATCCGTCGCCCAAATAGAAACGCCTTCGGATCTGAAGTCGTTAATTAATTCGTAGTAGTGTGCTTTGAAATATTCTGTTGGTGTATTGTTTTTGGTAGTATTAAATATATCCAGCATGAAATCTACCTTGTTGGTCGGATGTTGATTGTAACCAATTTTGAGATTTTCAAAAATTGTGCGAAACTTTGTATAGACATATCCAAGACTAGTTTTTCTTGAGGTATTTGAGGTGAAGTATTCATACAGAGAAGAGTTGTATATTTTAAGTCTTATCAATTCTTTAGCCGCCAAGTGTTGAGCTCTTAAATCTGTTGGTAGCATACCAGCAAGAGCGTATACCACATGATTTGGAGTGGAAGGCACCAGTCCCAAATTTTTTCTTAACAACTGATTTTGAAAGCTTGTTAGCTTCTTGTTTATATACATTGGTCTGTGAGCCATCGATGAGATTGCATATTCGGTCTTTGAAAAGATAAGTGATTTTGACAGGTTTATAGCTTTTGCGGGATGAATTCCACTTTTTGGACCCGTGACCATTTTTAAAGCATTAACAGTATTTCTGCAGGATATCATCACCTCTTCGTAGTGCTCCTTGAGTGATAGACTGTTTTTAATATGTCTCCCTAAAAATTTGATGGACTTAACAACATTTACTTGGACTCCATTTAGTAAAATGTTGGGATTTCTCCGACTTTGGCGACTTTATTTTCATGTGGCAAAAAGAATGTATTGAGCATGGTAGAATGAAGAAGGTAAAGTCATGCAATCATATGTTTACAATTTTTTTCAAAATTGTTCATTTGACAACATCACTGCCTTTACACGGTGCAATTTTTAGCTGGCATTTTTATCAATTCTCTTTTAAAATTTCTGCGTAAATCTTCGCGCCTTTACACGGTGGCATTTTACGATAATAGTGCCTGGCATTTTTTCTGACATTTTATTTTATTCCGTATTTTGTATAGAGCTAATTGTTTGTAACAGATATTTATAAAGAAGTGATTCAAAATTAAATGTGTGAATCTAAAGAAGAAATGATGGAAAAAGTTATTGAGGTGTTAAATATTGCATTATTAACTTTTATTTTAACTTTCTTTTTTTACTTTTTAATACTTCCAATTAATTTTCATATAATTCACTATACAGTTCAGTCACTAAAAACATAACATCACAATAAAAGAAACGCATCAAAAATTACAATAAAGAAACGATATGAAATGTCAAAATCATAAAAAATTCGGAAGAAGCAAAAAGAGAAATGCAAAGAAAATTGCATGTAACCCTGTGCGGTGGCTTATCGTGCCATTTTTCTTCTATCCTTGTCTCTCTACACCTTTTACCAACAAAAAAAAAAAAAATGGCATGGTTGAAAAATGTCACCGTGTAAAGGCAGTGCATCTCATTTTCAAAGTGATTTTGACTGGCATTTTATGTCAGTTACATTTCATCCAATGGATCTTTTTTTATTGTTCCCAAATCCGAGGAAGAACGCCAAAGATGGTCGCAAGCATATGGTTCTCACTTTTATGGGAAATAATTCCTCCGTGAAGACCACTTTGTAATCAAATTTTCCAAACGGAGCTGCTTATTGCCCAATGCAACACCGTGTGTGGCAATAAAGGAAAATGAAATAAACTCTTGCGGGTAGGAATATTAAATAATATAAGGACGAAAATGTTAATATTGTACTTTTCAAGCAGTGACATTGGAAAATCAGAAAATGAGCAATATTCATGGAAAGAAGATATCCTCTCCGCAAGCACTTCAAATGAGACAGAGTAAGAATTTTGCTTAGATTAAATTTAGCTCCTTAAAGATCATTTCAACGTTTCTTCAACCCTTCCCTGCTTTTATTACCTCCTCACAAATGTGTGATATATTGCTAGAAAATACAAAGTTCATATTGAGGTAGGGAGCGAAAATGAACAGTAGTTGTATATTTAATCATTTACCTCCCCCATAAAATATTTTTTTCTGTATTAAAGCTGGTGGAAAAATGGAATATATCGGTCAACACTTTTGGTACTTTCCCCACAATTATGTCCGTTTATTTAAATATATTTTGACTTGCGGAGGTATTGCAAGTTTTGAGACAATATGTATCACCTTAACATCATTTCTTGTTTTAGTAGAAGAATTACAATGTGGAGGAGGTAGCAGAATATATATATATATATATATATATATATATATATATATATATATATATATATATATATATATATATAAAAGAAAGTTGTGTTAGTTACTACGCTTATAACTTGAGAACCGCTGGACTGATTTTAACGATCCATACAAATTCGGAATTGTCTCCTCTCCGAAAAGGATAATATCCAAAAAAATCGCGTAATAATGTGATATATTAACATTTTCATGTTGACTTTTGAAATGTACAATAGTAATGTTTTATTTTGCATGATTTTTTCTATGTTAACTTATTTTTTTCTAATGTACATTTGTAGTGTTTTTTATATTTATTTTTGAATTCGAATATTAATACCAATTTATTTAATTGACTTGATTTCTTGAGAACTGAAATTGATGGCGGGTTGCAGGGAAGTGTAGTACCGAATTATGTGGTGGCGAAACGGAATAGATGATGTCGAAATAATTTAACGCGATCACACCAAAGTTAAAAGATAATTACTTTTTCAAAATCGCAAAAAAAACACGAAAAAGAGATCTCATTGCAAAAATTCTCAAATCGGGAAAAAACCGAAAAGAATTTTCAATGGAATCGAATTTTAAATAATAGTACATTCTATTCTATTGGCAAACTTTGTAAGGATCTTTAAACATTTGCTGTAAAAAATCAGCGAACAAGTTGAAGATTTTTTCCAATTTGTTATTCTTTTGTCAATTTTTTTTCAATTTGTATTATCATATTGAATTCAGTGGATAAGAATAAAGAATAATTTTTTAATATATACAATTTTTCACCAAAAAAAAAAAAATAAATAAAATAAAATAAAATAAGTGCGAAATACGATGTTAACTGACATCTACCATTCAACTCCAGAGCCTTATCGTAGTTCAGCTGGAAGATGCGAACACATTTAAACAAACAAAAATGACCGAAAAAGCCTAACGGGACTCATTTCAAAACGTGGACCTACTTCTTTCATGTGACAATAATCCGTCCAATGAGAGCTCAAAATGCAAAATTCTTTGGGATTACAATCAGTAAAATACCAAATTTAAAGGGTGTAAAATAGTAGAGCGAATGGAACTTTTAGTAAGAAAAGGATTTCTATCCTTCCAGAAATTCTTCCCGAACACTCAAGATACCTTAAATCGCTTTTGCAGGTCATGATATCGATCATAACTCACGGATAAGGGTACAACCCGATTTCATATTTTTATAACCATCGTAAGATTTAAGCTATTTTTGGGTTCTTGGCCACTTTTTTAATTTTTTTGCCCTTATTTGGAATCTTTGTTTCTAAGGGGGTAGAAAACCTCTTCGCAGAAAATTTGAAATTTTCAGAGTAGGGCTCATATTGGTCTTGACCACATTCATCAATTGATTTGGCTAAAAATTGTATTTATGCTACCCATCATATAGATAATTGCCACATATAAATTTATTTAAGTAAAGTCCCCACATTGGAGTATCCCCAAGCCCACTTTCACATCTAATGTTGGGTCAGAAAAGAAAATTTTGTATTCTATTGAATTTGTAACCCCCAAGAGAATATTGGTTAGAAACGTAGATTTGGGATAAACATGTATATGAAATAAATTGTGGAAACATAAACAAATTACAAATATAAGAAAGTAACACGGGACCGAATATTTGTTAAATCGTCATTGAATTATACTATGATGAAACATATGGACTTTAGGGGGTCTCCAACATACAATTTAAATGGCAAATAAAATTAATTCCCATCTTACGGTAATGGGTGTAAAATAGATATATTTTTGATTTGACCTCTATTTGTCATATTGGATTATAAGGGGTAGAAGAAAGTTTTCAATGTAGGTCGATGTTTCGGAGTAGTGCCCATTTAAAGGTACCCCCTGATTTTACCATATTTCAAAGGATTTGGCTAGAAATGTATTTAGGGGGACTTATGGGGACAGAAATGCACAATCTGAGGTGTTAATGAGTTTAAAAATGTAATTAACTTTGGCTATTCTTAAATCATTCAGTCCTCAATTATGAGGAGCACAAAATACTGCTCATTTGACGGGAAAATTTTGCTACGATTTTTACCATACTAAAATAATTTGATCACTTACATGCATATAACTACGGGCCGGCAACGCGGACCGGGCCAGCTAGTATATATATACATATATATATAAATTGCAACTAAATTACAAAAAGAGTTAACAAAGTCAAAAGCAAGGGTGGTACACCGGATGGAAACAATTTTGGAATTGTGAAGATATTTCGAGTGCCATTTGTTTTCATGCCGCGGGACCGAGGGCATACAATCATTTGTATGAAAAGGGGTTTCGTTTGCCTTCCCTTTTCACATTGCAACGTTGGTGCTCAAAAATAGAAATAAAAGAAGGTTTAATACAAGTTTCGTTGGACTTTATGGGCAATGCAACGAATGATGAAGACCTTAGAAAGATTAATGGAAATTCGAAATAAGTACATCACAATACGCCCAATAAAGTGTGAATACTTAAAAGCCAGAGCTTCTATGCAATCCCCAATATACATCGAATATGTAGCTCAATTTCAAGCAGCAAAGGAGTGCGCTGATTTATTTATATAGGTCTGATCTAAGAATCACGGTACCCACACTGATTGGATTGATTGGACACCTATTACGCAGATATCAACGAATATGTCAGAACAAGAAAAAATTGGTATTCTTGTATTCGACGAAATGAAGATTTTGGAAACCCATGAATATGATAATTCTGGCGACTTCGTAAGAAAACCGACAAACTTTGTTCATGTCTTAATGGCCAGGGGACTGTGGAATTCCTGGAAACAGCCAATATTTTTTGATTTCGACTGTCCAATGAACACAGAAATATTGGTATCAATTGTAAATAAACTTGGTGCCGCTGGTTATGTTGTAGTCGGAATTGTGTGTGATATGGGTCCATCAAATAGAACTCTATGGAAACAATTGGGAGTCACTGTAGGTATGTTTTTCGCAACTATCCGTACCCAAACTTGTAAAAGGGGCTTGATTTTAAAACACCAAACACCATTTTTGTCACTATTTCAATGATATTAATAAAATCTATAAACCAAATTTATGACACACTAAGTTTAGGCCTTTAAAAAAATATTTAACCAGTAAACTTAGGAAAATAAAAGTCTGAATGTATAATACCCTGTACCAGTATAAACATTTGGTAGATCTATTTGAAAGCAAATATTTTTTGCAGATCGGCCATGGTTTCACAACCCAACAAACACAAAACACAAGATTTTTGTATTTGCCGATGCTCCACACCTCCTTAAACTTATTCGGAACCATTTTCTAGACACTGGGTTTATAATAAACGATGACCATATTACGACAAGAACAATTGTAGATTGTCGCTTACAAAATAAATAATGAACATATAACTGTGTCTGGTCCTGGTATGTATATTATATTTACTTACCCAAGCCCAAATATACGTTTATTTAGCGCGCCAAAAGGTGAAATTAGCAGCCCAACTGTTTTCAAACACAACCGCCAATGCCATTAGACGTTGCCATTCACAAGGGATAAACATTTACAAACCTATAGAGACAGCCGGATTTGATGGTTAATAACTGGTTCGATATCATGAATTCGAATTTTAACACCATTAATTGCGCGGGAAAGGTACAGAATAATTCCTTCCGTATAGTATTAATATTGATTTGCGATATTAGGAACCATTTGGGCTAAATATAGAGTACCAAAGAAAAATTTTAAGGCAAATGAAGGAAACAATGTCTAATGCAATATTACCTAACAAAAATACCATGGAATTTTTTCAAAAAGGGATCGTAATGTCGTGCAATGCTCTGGAGATGCTTTATGTCTATTTAAACGAACATTATAATGTGCAATTTATATATACATATCGCTTAAACCAAGATATTTTAGAAAATTTTTTCTTTGCGATCCGTAGCAAGGGTGGTTTGCCTGATCATTCTTCGCCAAAACAATTCAAATGTAGGATTCGAAAGTACATATTAGGCAAGTTCTAATATTTACCCTTTCTATATTCCTCAACCATCTTTAAATGGCATATTTTAGCCCGCAATACTGAAGTACTTAATGAACACAGACATACTACAAACGATTCCACAGAATGGATTCAGTCGTCTTCTGAATCGATTACAAAGAACAATGAAATTATAAACGTACCGATTAATATAGAGGAGTCACAAGAAGAATCATTTGATGTCGAAGACGAATTTGACGAATCCTTACAGGACATTGGAACGCTTTAAGATGATGCCCTGGAATACACGGCTGGCTATATCATTCGCAAAATGAATTTGTCAGAATGTGAGGAAAATGAAAATAATAATTCGTGGGTTGATCTAATTTCAAGAGGGTCACTCAAAAAACCTACCCACAAATTTCTGAATGACATACGATGACTTGAAAATATTTTCACGACTCTTAATGGATCCACAATAGATCATAGCTACAATTTACAACAACGACTTCTACGAATGAGCCACAACGTAAACATACCAGAAAAAATCAAACAATTCTTTTTTAAATGCAGAATGTATTTCAGGATTAGGCATTTAAACCAGACAATAAAAAAGCTAAACATAGATTAATAAATCATTCGAAGTTTTTAAAAATAAAACTTTAAAGGCCCAACTCATTTTAAATCTTGCTCCACAACCCCTTTTCGTATTTATGAGCTAGTACAGTGAAGGGAAATGTCGCAAATTATATCTAAATTCTGATTAAAAATGTATTTTTATCATTTTTGACCAAAATGCCAAGACAAATTAAGGGATTGAAAGAATCTCATGTTTAGTATCATTATTTTGACTTTCTGCAATTCAAAAATACTCACACAAATTTCCCATCCATTATGAATGTTACCCACAAAGATATTTAAGATTAAGTACTCATTACTTTTCTGTTTCTTTTTAATTTGTTAACTTTTTTTAATTTTCATTCAATTTTTGCTACTTTACACATTCTCATACAATATCTCAAATCTATATATATAAAAATCAATTGTTGTTTGTTGGTAACGGAATCAGTTGGAAACGGCTGGACCGATTTGCATAAATTTTTGTACAATCGTTCGTCATACCCCGATTTAGGTTTTTAAAGAAAAAAATATTGACCACGCCTCCTTTTACGCCGACTATTACGATTTATCTAAAATCTTTATATTTGCCAAAATAGTGAATATATCGGTTTGAGAATTATTACACGAGATGCTGTTGGCTTTCCATCCAACCCTAAGTACTTATTTAGGGGCTGAGGAACGCGCCTACTTTTAAATCTATCTATCTATATGTAAAAGAAAGTTGTGTTAGTTACTACTCTTATAATATAAAGACCGCCGGTCTTATTTTATCTATTTAGACAAATTCGGAATGGCCTCTTGGCAGAAAAGAATAAAATCCAAAAAAAAAAACGCGTAAAAAATTTAAATTTGAACATTTTCATTTTGACTTTTAAAATGTACAATAGTAATGTTTTATATTGCATATTATTTTCCATTTTTTTATAATACCCCCAACACTATGTTTTGGACGTATTATAAGTTTGATTGGGCCAGAATTTATGTAACACCTCGAAATATTGGTATCCAATATAGGAAAGTATATATGGATCTTCCTAGCTCGCCGAGCTGAGTCGATCTAGCTATGTATGTCCGTCCGTCCGTCTGTCCGTCTGTCCATGTTAATTTGTAATCACTCTACAGGTCGCAATTATGGCCCGATCTTCACGAAATTTAGAATGGAGGTGGGGCTAGGGTCAGAATAGAACCCTATTTCTTTTGGAGATGATCGCATAATATTTAGGGGTTGAAATGGACCAAATATTGAAAATTTTCTTGATTTTCCAGTTGCTCTACAGGTCGCAGTTATAGACCAATCGACACGGAATTTCGCATGTAGCTAGAGTTTAGGGCGGGGAAGAAGCCTACCAATTTGGGTGGTCATCGGGTAATATTTAGAGGGTAAAAAAAAGATATGGTCTATCTTTTGTGTTGAAAAAATGCAAAATTTTTCATTAAACCGCGAATATTTTAAATCCCGGCGAACTCACAAAGCCATGACAAAGTTACTTCTGACCTTTACATTGATGTTAACATCCAACAAATCGGATATATAGCAAAATATGTGCGATATATATGTCTATCAAAGAAGATATGCTTGAAAGATCTTTTTTATGTCGAGAACGGCTGAACTGATTTCGACAGTTCTCATTAATTCAGAATGGCCTTTTGGCAGAAAAGAAAAAACGCCTAAAAATCGCATAAAAATATCTCTCTAAAGATGAAAATATTGATTTTGTAAATTTTCTCATATTTTTTCAATTTTGTCATATTTTCGGCATATTTTCATTTTGAATTAAACATTTGGTAATATTTCTACAGCTAACAAAACTAAGTAGTTAGGATATCAATATATCATATACAGATCGCATTTATGGCCTGATCCTTACGAAATTTTGCATGGGGATAAAATGAGGGTCAGAATAGGAGCCTACTTTTTTTTGGAGATGATCGCCATATATTTAGGGGTTGAAATGGACCAAAAAACTGCAAAATTGTCAGCAGGTCGTAATTATCGCCCGATCCGCACGCACATTTGAATGGGGGTTACCGCACATTGCAAAAGCCAAGCAGTTTCGCATGGCCATCCAAAAATATTCAATCTGTGAAATAGTTTGCCAACTTTTGTAGACAAAATACGAAAATGACCATTCCAGTGACTTTTTGGAGAATTCACAAATACAGGAAAGACTCACTTCTGACTATTTCGTTAACGCTGATTTAGTTGAAGAATATAGTCAAATGGCTGTATCTCATATAGATGCGTTTCAGTCAAAAACCAATAATAAATGTAAATCTTTTGCCACTTCTGAGAGATTATGGGTCTTTGGGAAATATTGGTTCCAGATCTAGGAAGACCATTTACGTGCAACATCTACCAATAAATTGGAATTAGAGAACGAAACCTGATGGTTTTCTTTTATTATTTGTCACAATATCTTGTGGAATTCTTTCGAGTATCTCGCCTATATAAGCTGTATCGTTTATTGTAGTGTTGTAGGGTATTCAACGGTCGGCGCCGCTCGACTGTAGCCTTTGCTTACTTGTTTTTTTTTTTTTGGAATTCTAATATGATGTGTAGGTTTTTTTTGGGTAATATAAAGCCACTACGGATAAAACTGTTATTTATAGATTTTATGTATTTATTCGTAATACCCAATAAATACATAAAATCTATAAATAACAATTTTATCCGTTGTCTCTTTATATGAAAATTCTAAAATCGGGAAAAATCTACAATTTTTCAATGGAATCGAATTTCAAAATAATAGTACATTCTACCGACAAACTTCGCAATCACCCTTAAAAAGTGGTCATGATATGGATCATAACCCCTGATAACGGAACAACCCGATTTCAAGTATATTCTACATTTTAACCATTTTTTTCGTACTAATTTTAGCTTATGTTGATAATTTAAGAAGAAACCATCTTTGCAAAAAATTATCACGTTTTAGTATCACCATCATATGATTTAAGGTATTTTCGGGGTCTTGGTCACTTTTTTCATTTTTTGGCCCTTATTTGACATCTTTGTTTCTAAGGGGGAAGAAAACCTCTTCTTATAAATTTTTATTTTTCGGAAAAGTGCGCATCTTAGTCTTGAGGCTACCTGAGGTAAAAAACCCTGGGGTAGAAAATCATCTTACAGATAATTATCCTCATAGGAACTTATTTAAGTATAGTCCCCACATTAGTATACCCCAAGACCACTTTCCCAAACAATGTGTGGTCAGAAAAGAAAATTTGGTATTCTATTGAATTTGTAACCCCCAAGAGAATATTGGTTGGGAACGTAGATTTGGGATGTACGTCTATATGAAATAAACTCCGAAATATCAATCTGGGACACATTCAGTCGGAAATTGTGGCAGAAACATGAAAAAAATACGAAATTATAAAGTAACTTTATTGGATATCCACCAAACAATTTAAATGACAAACAATTAATGCCCATCTTACGGTAATCGGAGCAAAAGAGTATTTTTTGGCTATTCTGACAACATTCTGCCTTCAAGTATGAGGTGGACAAAACTGAATACCACGCAGTACGGGATTTTAAATGTTGGAAATACAAATTTCAAATTATAGCTCATTTGAATGCTTTTTACAATATCAAAAATTGAGCTGAATTTTCACATGGGGCTATTATAGATGTTCTTTATCATATAGGTATTTAACACTCAAATTAAAGCCTATAGCTGAAAAATAAGATCAGGCTATTCAAAATATCTAAAACCGACGGTAATTATAATTTTTTTTTTGAATATTAATTTATACTTAATCATGGAGTCGTTACTCATAATCAAGTCATTACTTATAATCAAAATTGGACCGGGCCAGCTAGTACTCTTATAAAAATAAGTAAATAAAATAAAACATTCTTACAACTATGAATTTTGTACATATCAGGTTTACATTAATTTAATAAAAGCATTGCTATATATTTTAGCAAACAAAGACAATTACAACTATATTCTTTTTATACATTCAGCTAAGTCATAATTCAGCGTAAAATGTAAGTTAAAAAGGTGGCTAACATAAAAGAAAGTTTGTTTCACGTAAACACTTAAAAGAAAAGAAGTAGAAGAAAAGTATCAGTCGGTTTTGCAGACAGATCTATGCCCTCAACTTCTGCCCGTTCATTAAAATACATATTGACGTACGTTATGATTATTCAAAACGTTGGCCGTTTATGGGAAAGGTACCGAAGAAGTCTACTAGTTCTGTTTCGTGAATGGTAACAATATGTTTTGAAGGCTTAACTCGAAGTCCGGCTATTACGATACCTATATTGTCTATATCAGGTAAGGGGATCCGGGGACAGTCTGGGTCTTGAACCCGGGTCCGTCCCTCAAGAAAAAATAATTTCCCGAAATCAGGGTAAAAACAGCTACCTCTGGAAAAAATGTCGAAAAAATCAAAGACGTTCGCTTTGCACTAAATCTGATACACTCTTCTACTGAGTACGAGGCCCTAAATCAACTCGAAATATCCTGAAACGAAATTGGTCTGAGATCTAGGGTCTAAAACCGTTATTGTGGCAAGTTTAGTGTAGTCCAAGTCCAATATATATATATATATATATATATATATATATATATATATATATATATATATATATATACATATATATATATATATATATATATATATATATATATATATATATTGTTGTCTTCTCGGTCGCTCAATACAGAATGGCGTCCTTTCTTTATTTCATCATCCATTGTTCTTAAATCTAGTATACATAAGCAGTTATTTAAATGATCGTAAGTATTTGGTATTCTCTACAAACTAGTTCGGTTATTATTCACAATAGCTGGGTTCCTTATTCTATTCTACTACAACTCGGCCAACCTGACAATAGTGACCGCCCCGGTCACTTGGGGTTAAATTACTTATACTAGGGATTAATATATTTGATATGAGTATGTTAAAACTTAAACTACTTAGGCTAATATATATACACTATGTACAATGTGGGTCAGAGCAGCTCTGGGTGCTTTCATCCAGTTCATCCGTCTTCCACAATCTTATGTTACAAGCTTCGATCACTCCATCATAAGGAAATTGGGTGATCTGACAATTTTCGATGTCTTTGACTATGTATCTATCATTTGGTAGCACCTTGGTTATGACGTAAGGACCCTTAAATTTTGGCAAAAGCTTTTTGTTAACTCCTATTGTTGTGTCTACATTCTTTATTACTACGAAATCTCCTATTTTGAATGAGCTGACTCTATAACCCTTTTCCATGGACTTTTGCTCGTTATACTTTTGTGTCTTTGTAATAGCAGCCTCTGCTTTCTCTCTTATTTCCTCAATACCCCCCCCGGGGTCCAAAAATTTCTCCTCTAGGTATTCGGATAGCTTGTCCACCACTTCACCTCTTTGGTTAACCCCAAACAAAACTCTACTTGGAGTATCTCCAATAGACCTGTTTGTAGTATTGTTGAAAGCGAACTCTATTTTACTCAATTGCTTCACCCAATCGGCATGTGCTACAGGCTCGCTTAATTTAGCTAACATCCCTGTTAACGTTCTGTTCACTCTTTCAGCCTGTCCATTCGCCTGAGGCGAGTGCACTGCTACTTTCACATGATCTATATTTTTGTCTCTTAAAAAGGCAGAAAACTCCTTCGAGGTGAAACAGCTTCCTCTATCCGTTATGCATCTAACTGGTCTACTATAGTAGTCAAAATACTTTGATAATGCCGCATTGACTTCTTTAGTGCTCGTCGTGAGAACCGGGTACAATCTAACAAACTTCGTAAATGCGTCAATAATGACCAGGATGTGTTTTCTTTTTGATTGAAGTGATGGTAATGAACCCAAATGATCTAAATGGATTGTATGGAAAGGTCTTGGCTCCTTCGGTATACTGTGTAGTGTTCTCGCGTTAGGCTTTTGAGGAGCAGAGTACATAATGCACTTCAGTCAATTTTTCCTATACTTGTCTATTTTTTGCTTCATTTCAGGAAACCAGTAATGATCTTTCATTTTTAAATAGCATTTATCCACTCCTAGATGACCTAACTTCTCGTGTGTATTTCTAATTAGCTCGTTTTCCATTTGCTTCGGAACGAAAAATCGTATATCATCATTAACTTTTTTATATACCACACCATTTACCATATCATACCCACTCACCATCCCTCTCTCTAGCTTTACCTTTAAATCTGCTATTTCCTTGTCTCTAGTCTGGGCTGCGCACAATTGAAAATCTATATCCTCTGCCTCTATCGTTTTGATCAACCCTAGACAATGCATCCACGTGACCCATTTTCACTCCTGGCCTATGAACAATTGAATAATTATAATTTTCTAATTCTAACGCCCATCTTGCGATTCGACTATTAATGTTTCTCTTAGCCAACGTTAGTGCGAGTGAATTACAATCTGTCACAATTTTGAAGCATATTCCTTCCAAATATACTCTAAACCTTCTCAGCGAATAAATTATTGCCAATGTTTCCAATTCAAAGCTATGATACCTTGTTTCTGGATCTGTAGTTCGCTTTGAGAAATACGATACTGGGTGAAATAGTCTATCATCCTGCTTTTGCATTAGAATCGACCCAAAGCCTGATGCGCTTGCATCACAATGCAACTCTGTTTCCCTCCTCGGGTTATATATCACTAATATTGGACTAGATGCTAAATGCTTCTTAAGGATCTCAAAAGCTTCAATGCATTCATCTGTGACTATATACTTAGCTCCTTCTTTCGTTAGTTTATATAAAGGTTTTGATATAAGAGAAAATCCCTTCACGAATTTCCTAAAATATGAACATAAGCCTAAAAATGCTTGCATCTCTCTCACATTTTTCGGCATTGGATACTGCTTAATTGAATCAACATGTGCATCAGATGGTTCTATACCTTTCCTTGAAACCTTATACCCTAAATACTCTATCTTAGTATACGCGAACTTACATTTCTGAATTTTGAGCTTCAACCCATACGTAGCTAATCTGCTCAAACTCTTCTCTAACAATATAATGTGTTCTTCTAGTGTTTTCGAGGCTATTACAATATCATCCATATATATTACCATTTCATTTTTCTCCAAAAAGTCCTGAAAAATTCCGGCAATGAACCGCTGAAATATAGCCGGTCCATTTTTAAGCCCAAAAGGCAGCCTCAAAAATTCGTATTGTCCGTTAGGGACCACAAAGGATGTATACTTTGTCGAATCCTCATCCAGCTTAACCTGATAAAAACCTAACTTCAAATCCATAATGGTGAACCATGATTTTCCCTCCAAATGTTCTAAACAATCCTCTATCAGCGGGAGGGGGTAATTATCCCTCACTATAATTTTATTTAAGGCCCTGTAATCTATACACATTCTACTTTCTCCACTCTTCTTTTTGGTCAACACAATTGGAGAAGCATACGGCGAGCTACTGGGTCGAATAATTCCCTTATTTAATAGATCCGCTATGATACTATTAACTTGCTGCTTCTCGGCAAACGACAACCTTCTCGGAGAGCAGTATGGGACGTTTCCAGAATTCACCAAAATTGACGCTTTGAACCCTGATGTCTTCGGGTTCACATTAAATTTCTCAAAATAATTCTCTTGAATCAAATTCTGGATTGCCTTCTTATCCTGTAGTTCTAAAGATGGATTAATATCCCAGCTTTCTTTGTCACCTTCTATTTCGATGTTACTTATCCCCTGTATATGACTAATTTCATCCTCCTTCATTTCGTTAATACCACATATAGCCTGTCGGCGTTTTACCTCCCCATTTTCCTCACCTTCCTTAATTCCCACAAGAACACCACACAAATTTAAATTGGTTTCATTTTTTATTTTAAACGGCTCTTTCTTTTGTGTGTCCGTATACAAAAATAAATTAATTTTATTTCCGGAATTAATAACAAATTCATTGGGATCCGGTCCCTCACCTCTTATACTTAAAACAATAGAAAACAAATTCAAAAAATCTCTCCCAAGCAATAAGGAACAAGGGGCATTATTATTTAAAACATAAAAATTCATTTTTCTTCTTTTATTTTTTAACTCCACTACTGCTGCTATCTGTCCAAATGTCCTCAGCCATCTACCGTCCACGCCTTTAAACCTCAAATTTCTTTCTTCCTTCAAAATCAAATTGGGGCTCAACGATTGTATTACTGCCTTGTTTATGAAACTACAAGGGCTACCAGTGTCGATTAGGGAAGAAACAAAATAAAAATCAGAACCGGACGTTTCGCGACCCAAAGCTACTCTTACCTTTGTGTTCCAGCTCAGCTCCTCCTCCTGTACTGCTGCTACTGTTCTTAAAGGGCAATGCATTCTTAAATGGCCCATTCTGCCACACTTAAAACACGATCCCAACGGCCGCTTCTCCTTCGGGCAACTGGTTGCATAATGCCCAAACTCTTGGCAATTATAGCACCTCAACTCAGCCAACGTCTTCATTTCAAAACCGCTTTTTGTCCGCCTCTAGCTTCTTTCCTCCACCAATTTCTCATATTTTGGGATTAATTTCTTAAAGCCGGCTACCGTGTCTACATTGAGGAATATTGTTACCGCCATCGTTTTCTCTTGGAGTCCTTCTATGATATACTCCACCAGCTCACACTCGCTTATGGGAGCGTCCTCCGCTATTTCTTGCATTACCAGGACGTATCGGTACAGGCTTTCCTTGCCTCTGCTCCACTTTCTGCTGTCCAATTTTTTTAAAATGGTCTTTGCACCTACAGCTTTTTTAAATTCGGCAATCATTTCATTTTTCAGCCCTTGCCAGTCGTCCGATTTCGTATTTCTCAGAAATAACGCTGCGCTTCCCGCCATCATGCGGCGTGCATACAAAAACTTCTCTGCCTCTGCGCAGCCAACCACGTTTGTAACCTTCTCAAATTCCGTTATCCATTTTTTTATGCCATACTCATCATCTCCGTTAAACTTTGGCAACGCCCCTTCAATATCTGCAAAATTGGACATGCTTCTCTTTCCAGCTCTCTGCGCTTCCATTTCATTTATCTCCTTTTCTAGCTTCAGCATTCTTAGCCTTGTTTCGAGAAGCTTTATCTGCCTTTCCTCTGCTTCGCCTTCAACCGTTTTTTCTGTCTGCTCTGGCGTGCCTTTTTCTATTTCGGCCTGTGGTGATCTTGCCGCTCCAACCACCTCCTTCAACAAGTCTCTTAGCTGCGTCACTGACGCCGTTTCGGGGAAATCAATTCCCAACTGCTGCAATTCCTTCATTAGCTGCTCGCGCACCATTTCTGCTGTCTTTTTGTTTAGCGTTTTCCAGCCACCACTTCGCAAAAATCACTATTTTTATTTTATTTATATTTTTTCTTCAGTTCTTCAGTTTTTCTTTCTTTTTTTTTTATTATTTCTATTTAATCAATTTCTTCACTTCAGTTTTTTCCTTTCAAAAAGTTTAATTTCTTTCTGCACTTTTCCACTACTGTACTTTTCACTTTTTTCGGCTTTGTGGATGCGCGCACACCTGATGATATTGTCTTTTCGGTCGCTCAATACAGAATGGCGTCCTTTCTTTATTTCATCATCCATTGTTCTTAAATCTAGTATACATAAGCAGTTATTTAAATGATCGTAAGTATTTGGTATTCTCTACAAACTAGTTCGGTTATTATTCACAATAGCTGGGTTCCTTATTCTATTCTATATATATATATATAAATTGCAAATAAATTACAAAAAGAGTTAACAAAGTCAAAAGCAAGCGAATAGGATGGAAACAATTTTTACTGAAGGCCAAATTAAAAAAATTATGTGCCCCAAAGCATTACATTGGAATTCTGAAGATATTTCGAGTGCCATTTGTTTTCATGCCGCGGGACCGAGGGCATACAATCATTTGTATGAAAAGGGGTTTCGTTTGCCTTCCCTTTCCACATTGCAACGTTGGTGCTCAAAAATAGAAATAAAAGAAGGTTTAATACAAGTTTCGTTGGACTTTATGGGCAATGCAACGAATATGTCAGAACAAGAAAAAATTTGTATTCTTGTATTCGACGAAATGAAGATTTTGGAAACCCATGTATATGATAATTCTGGCGACTTCGTAAGAAAACCGACAAACTTTGTTCATGTCTTAATGGCCAGGGGACTGTGGAAATCCTGGAAACACCCAATATTTTTTGATTTCGACTGTCCAATGAACACAGAAATATTGGTATTAATTGTAAATAAACTTGGTGCCGCTGGTTATGTTGTAGTCGGAATTGTGTGTGATATGGGTCCATCAAATAGAACTCTATGGAAACAATTGGGAGTCACTGTAGGTATGTTTTTCGCAACTATCCGTACCCAAACTTGTAAAAGGGGCTTGATTTTAAAACACCAAACACCATTTTTGTCACTATTTCAATGATATTAATAAAATCTATAAACCAAATTTATGACACACTAAGTTTAGTCCTTAAAAAAATATTTAACCAGTAAACTTAGGAAAATAAAAGTCTGAATGTATAATACCCTGTACCAGTATAAACAGTTGGTAGATCTATTTAAAAGCAAATATTTTTTGCAGATCGGCCATGGTTTCACAACCCAACAAACACAAAACACAAGATTTTTGTATTTGCCGATGCTCCACACCTCCTTAAACTTATTCGGAACCATTTTCTAGACACTGGGTTTATAATAAACGATGACCATATTACGACAAGAACAATTGTAGATTGTCGCTTACAAAATAAATAATGAACATATAACTGTGTCTGGTCCTGGTATGTATATTATATTTACTTACCCAAGCCCAAATATACGTTTATTTAGCGCGCCAAAAGGTGAAATTAGCAGCCCAACTGTTTTCAAACACAACCGCCAATGCCATTAGACGTTGCCATTCACAAGGGATAAACATTTACAAACCTATAGAGACAGCCGAATTTGATGGTTAATAACTGGTTCGATATCATGAATTCGAATTTTAACTCCATTAATTGCGCGGGAAAGGTACAGAATAATTCCTTCCGTATAGTATTAATATTGATTTGCGATATTAGGAACCATTTGGGCTAAATATAGAGTACCAAAGAAAAATTTTAAGGCAAATGAAGGAAACAATGTCTAATGCAATATTACCTAACAAAAATACCATGGAATTTTTTCAAAAAGGGATCGTAATGTCGTGCAATGCTCTGGAGATGCTTTATGTCTATATTAAACGAACACCCGTAGCAAGGGTGGTTTGCCTGATCATTCTTCGCCAAAACAATTCAAATATAGGATTCGAAAGTACATATTAGGCAAGTTCTAATATTTACCCTTTCTATATTCCTCAACCATCTTTAAATTGCATATTTTAGCCCGCAATACTGAAGTACTTAATGAACACAGACATACTACAAACGATTCCACAGAATGGATTCAGTCGTCTTCTGAATCGATTACAAAGAACAATGAAATTATAAACGTACCGATTAATATAGAGGAGTCACAAGAAGAATCATTTGAAGTCGAAGACGAATTTGACGAATCCTTACAGGACATTGGAACGCTTTAAGATGATGCCCTGGAATACACGGCTGGCTATATCATTCGCAAAATGAATTTGTCAGAATGTGAGGAAAATGAAAATAATTATTCGTGGGTTGATCTAATTTCAAGAGGGTCACTCAAAAAACCTACCCACAAATTTCTGAATGACATACGATGACTTGAAAATATTTTCACGACTCTTAATGGATCCACAATAGATCATAGCTACAATTTACAACAACGACTTCTACGAATGAGCCACAACGTAAACATACCAGAAAAAATCAAACAATTCTTTTTTAAATGCAGAATGCATTTCAGGATTAGGCATTTAAACCAGACAATAAAAAAGCTAAACATAGATTAATTAATCATTCGAAGTTTTTAAAAATAAAACTTTAAAGGCCCCACTCATTTTAAATCTTGCTCCACAACCCCTTTTTGTATTTATGAGCTAGTACAGTGAAGGGAAATGTCGCAAATTATATCTAAATTCTGATTAAAAATGTATTTATTTTTATCATTTTTGACCAAAATGCAAAGACTAATTAAGGGATTGAAAGAATCTCATGTTTAGTATCATTATTTTGACTTTCTGCAATTCAAAAATACTCACACAAATTTCCCATCCATTATGAATGTTACCCACAAAGATATTTAAGATTAAGTACTCATTACTTTTCTGTTTCTTTTTAATTTGTTAACTTTTTTTAATTTTCATTCAATTTTTGCTACTTTACACATTCTCATACAATATCTCAAATACTCTTATAAAAATAAGTAAATAAAATAAAACATTCTTACAACTATGAATTTTGTACATATCAGGTTTACATTAATTTAATAAAAGCATTGCTATATATTTTAGCAAACAAAGCCAATTACAACTATATTCTTTTTATACATTCAGCTAAGTCATGAGTTTACCTCCATTGTTTGCCATGCTCAATACCATGGTAAAATTAAGAAGGTAAAGTCATTTCAAATAAACATTCCCATCTTTGCATTTTCTATAATTTAGCTTGTCAAATTTCACTGCATGGAAAACAGGTTCCCATCTCTGAACTGTCACAATAAAAACATAACATATTTATTTACATTTTTAGATGTTGTTTGGTTGATGGTGATTGAATCAATTTTCAACTGAAATTGGAGACCTGCATGCTGTGTGGCCAAGTTATTACGTGCGTGTGTGGTATTAAAATGGAACAACTCTAGTTTAGTAAAAACTCTTAGATTTTTTCGAAATTTTTTCCAGAGGTAGGTATTTTTACGCTGATCCCGGGAAACTATTTTTTTCTTGGGGGACGGACCCGGGACCCCAGATTTTTGACCCGAAAGTCCGGGATCAAGACCCCGTCTGGACCCGGATCCACTTACCCGATATAGACAATATGGGTATCGATTGAAAGCTTATGGAAATACCTATCAAACAAGTGGAAGGGGTAAATTGTCATGGTTCGGAAGTTATAGTCAAATTATCGATTTTTTGGACCCGAATTTTTTATGAAACCCCCAAAAAGTCGAAAAAGGGCCCATTATGGGGGTCAACAAAATTGCTTCCAAATTATAGCTGACATTCTTATCTTTCCAAAATGCTACAATTTGTGCTAATACCTTTTTCGGTTCCAGAGATATGGGTCTTTCCATCCACATAACCCGATTCTAACCAGTTCATTAAAATGATGTTTTTAATAAAAAAAGTGTTTATTTCGCGTAGCAGTCGTCGGAATAACAAAAGTTTTCTAAATTTGGCACTTTTTGTAAATAGCCGGCCTTCGGCCGGGGCTTGAGATTTTCTCCTCTTGGTATGTCCTACACCGGATAACGCGAACCAAAGTTTCCTAATTTGGATACCTTTTGTAAGTAGCCGGCCTTCGGCCGGGGCTTGAGCTTTTCTCCTCTGGGTATGTCCTAAACCGGCTAACGCGAACCAAAGTTTTCTAAGTTTGACACTTTTTGTATATAGCAGGCCTTCGGCCGGGGCTTGAGATTTTCTCCTCTGGGTATGTCCCACACGGGATAACGCGAACCAAAGTTTTCTAAATTTGACACTTTTTGTAAATAGCCGGCCTTCGGCCGGGGCTTGAGATTTTCTCCTCTGGGTATGTCCCACACCGGCTAACGCGAACCAAAGTTTTCTAAATTGGATACCTTTTGTAAGTAGCCGGCCTTCGGCCGGGGCTTGAGATTTTCTCCTTTGGGTATGTCCTACACCGGCTAACGCGAACCAAAGATTTTTGAATTTCATTCTTACCTTTTTTTTATTGTTATGCGGATGGAAAGACCCATACCTCTGGACTCAGTAAAGGTATTAGCACAAATTGAACCTTTTTGGAAAGGTAGAAGTGTCAGCTATAATTTGGCATCAATTTTGTTGTCCCCCATAATGGACATTTTTTTGACTTTTTGGGGGTTTTATAAAAAATCCGGGTCCAAAAAATCGATAATTTGACTATAACTTCCGAACCGTAACATCTTACCCCATCATGTGACCACTTGTTGGATAGGTATTTCCATAAGCTTTCCAAAGATATTGTCTATATCGGGTAAGTGGATCCGGGTCTAGTCGGGGTCTTGATCCCGGACTTTCGGGTCAAAAATCTGGGGTCCCGGGTCCGTCCCCCAAGAAAAAAATAGTTTCCCGGGATCATGGTTAAAATACCTACCACTGAAAAAATTTTCGAAAAAATTGAAGAGTTTTTACTAAACTAGAGTTAAGCCGAGGGTATATATAAATGCTTTCGCACAAAGTGTACCTAATAAAAATAATTGTTTCAGTTCACTTGTAATCCATCTAACCTCTCCTCAATTCGTCTTTTTGATCTGTGTAGTGAGCATCATAACTCTGGAAGAGTGTATCAGATTTAGTGCAAAGTGAACGTCCTTCTACTTCTATAATTGTATCATGGTGCTTACCAGCACTAATTAACTTTCAAAACGGAACAATTCTAGTTTAGTAAGAACTCTTTGATTTTTTCGAATTTTTTTCCAGAGGTAGCTGTTTTTACCCTGATTTCGGGAAATTATTTTTTCTTGAGGGACGGACCCGGGTTCAAGACCCAGACTGTCCCCGGATCCCCTTACCCGATATAGACAATATAGGTATCGTAACAGCCGGACTTCGAGTTAAGCCTTCAAAACAAATTGTTACCATTCACGAAACAGAACTAGTAGACTTCTTCGGTACCTTTCCCATAAACGGCCAACGTTTTGAATAATCATAACGTATGTCAATATGTATTTTAATGAACGGGCAATATGTATTTTAATGAGGGCATAGATCTGTCGGCAAAACCGACTGATACTTTTCTTCTACTTCTTTTCTTTTAAGTGTTTACGTGAAACAAACTTTCTTGTATGTTAGCCACCTTTTTAACTTACATTTTACGCTGAATTATGACTTAGCTGAATGTATAAAAAGAATATAGTTGTAATTGTCTTTGTTTGCTAAAATATATAGCAATGCTTTTATTAAATTAATGTAAACCTGATATCTACAAAATTCATAGTTGTAAGAAGGTTTTATTTTATTTACTTATTTTTATAAGAGTACTAGCTGGCCCGGTCCGCGTTGCCGGCCCGTACTTTTAGTCTTTAAAGCATAATAAATCACAGATCTGACTTATGTAGGCGCACAATTTTGATTATAAGTAATGACGCCATTATAATTACTCCAATTTTGATTATAAGTAATGACTTGATTATGAGTAATGACTCCATGATTAAGTATAAATTAATATTCAAAAAAAAAAAAAATTATAATTACCGTCGGTTTTAGATATTTTGAATAGCCTGATCTTATTTTTCAGCTATAGGCTTTAATTTGAGTGTTAAATACCTATATGATAAAGAACATCTATAATAGCCCCATGTGAGTATAGTCCAAGTCCAATATATATATATATATATATATATATATATATATATATATATATATATATATATATATATATATATATATATATATATATATATATATATATATATATATATATATATATATATATATATATATATATATATTGCAAATAAATTACAAAAAGAGTTAACAAAGTCAAAAGCAAGCGAATAGGATGGAAACAATTTTTACTGAATGCCAAATTAAAAAAATTATGTGCCCCAAAGCATTACATTGGAATTCTGAAGATATTTCGAGTGCCATTTGTTTTCATGCCGCGGGACCGAGGGCATACAATCATTTGTATGAAAAGGGGTTTCGTTTGCCTTTCCTTTCCACATTGCAACGTTGGTGCTCAAAAATAGAAATAAAAGAAGGTTTAATACAAGTTTCGTTGGACTTTATGGGCAAAGCAACGAATATGTCAGAACAAGAAAAAATTTGTATTCTTGTATTCGACGAAATGAAGATTTTGGAAACCCATGAATATGATAATTCTGGCGACTTCGTAAGAAAACCGACAAACTTTGTTCATGTCTTAATGGCCAGGGGACTGTGGAAATCCTGGAAACACCCAATATTTTTTGATTTCGACTGTCCAATGAACACAGAAATATTGGTATCAATTGTAAATAAACTTGGTGCCGCTGGTTATGTTGTAGTCGGAATTGTGTGTGATATGGGTCCATCAAATAGAACTCTATGGAAACAATTGGGAGTCACTGTAGGTATGTTTTTCGCAACTATCCGTACCCAAACTTGTAAAAGGGGCTTGATTTTAAAACACCAAACACCATTTTTGTCACTATTTCAATGATATTAATAAAATCTATAAACCAAATTTATGACACACTAAGTTTAGTCCTTAAAAAAATATTTAACCAGTAAACTTAGGAAAATAAAAGTCTGAATGTATAATACCCTGTACCAGTATAAACAGTTGGTAGATCTATTTGAAAGCAAATATTTTTTGCAGATCGGCCATGGTTTCACAACCCAACAAACACAAAACACAAGATTTTTGTATTTGCCGATGCTCCACACCTCCTTAAACTTATTCGGAACCATTTTCTAGACACTGGGTTTATAATAAACGATGACCATATTACGACAAGAACAATTGTAGATTGTCGCTTACAAAATAAATAATGAACATATAACTGTGTCTGGTCCTGGTATGTATATTATATTTACTTACCCAAGCCCAAATATACGTTTATTTAGTGCGCCAAAAGGTGAAATTAGCAGCCCAACTGTTTTCAAACACAACCGCCAATGCCATTAGACGTTGCCATTCACAAGGGATAAACATTTACAAACCTATAGAGACAGCCGAATTTGATGGTTAATAACTGGTTCGATATCATGAATTCGAATTTTAACACCATTAATTGCGCGGGAAAGGTACAGAATAATTCCTTCCGTATAGTATTAATATTGATTTGCGATATTAGGAACCATTTGGGCTAAATATAGAGTACCAAAGAAAAATTTTAAGGCAAATGAAGGAAACATGATCATTCTTCGCCAATCATTCTGATCATTCTTCGCCAAAACAATTCAAATATAGGATTCGAAAGTACATATTAGGCAAGTTCTAATATTTACTCTTTCTATATTCCTCAACCATCTTTAAATGGCATATTTTAGCCCGCAATACTGAAGTACTTAATGAACACAGACATACTACAAACGATTCCACAGAATGGATTCAGTCGTCTTCTGAATCGATTACAAAGAACAATGAAATTATAAACGTACCGATTAATATAGAGGAGTCACAAGAAGAATCATTTGAAGTCGAAGACGAATTTGACGAATCCTTACAGGACATTGGAACGCTTTAAGATGATGCCCTGGAATACACGGCTGGCTATATCATTCGCAAAATGAATTTGTCAGAATGTGAGGAAAATGAAAATAATAATTCGTGGGTTGATCTAATTTCAAGAGGGCAGCGGGTTCTACGACACCGGATTGACCCGAAACAACAACACTCCAGTTTCGGCCAGCGGCTGCCAACCCAGTGTATACATGTTCGTGTTTGTTTATTTTTCTGTTTTGGGAGCAGCATATCCCGGAATGCTTGCTCCGGATTCTTTTGGTCCGTGCCGGGCTTGAGGAAAACCCCGGACCATGGTTCTGTACGGTTTGCCAAAACACCATCCACCATAGATCAGTCTCGGTGCGATGTAATGGATGCAGAGGATGGGTGCATTTTAGAAATTGTTCCGGTTTAACCCGGTTGCGAGACTATAGCGATAGGGACTATGTTGCTTCGTGCTGCACCAACACAGTCCCCAGTGAGTCCACGACCTCGTCGTCAACTTCCGAGTCGTCGTCGGAGTATGGAACTCCCCCGCAGTCTCCAGAACAGCAACCACTACCGCAGCACTTAACGCCACATGTTGCTGTTCCAATTCCGGACAATGCATCGTTCTTGCAGTTCAATTGCAACGGACTCCGAGGTAAAATTGATGAGATAGTGGATTTTATGAATCGGAGGAATATTAAGATCGCAGCGGTGCAGGAAACCAAGCTCAATGAAAATTGTAGCTTACAACGTTGCAATGGTTACAACGTATTGAGGAAAGATCGCACCAGAAGTGGAGGTGGGGGATTAGCGTTCCTGATACACCATTCTGTTCAATACAGACCTATCTCGCTTGAGCTAGTCTCTAGTGACCCGTACATGGAGTGTATGGGGGTAGCAGTCAAGTGTGGTACTGCCGAGGTAGAGGTGCTTAATGTGTATATCCCGCCGGTTAATAGCTGTGAACCGCGTTACTTGCCTAATATAAGCCCACTTTTGGAAGGCAATAACCGCCTGGTACTAGGGGACTTCAATGCCCACCATGAGTTGTGGCATTCCGTCCTAGGTAATGACCAGAGGGGATCAGCGTTGGCAGAGCAGATTGACTGCTCCACATTTTGCACGGTAAACGAGGATGCCCCCACCCGAATAAGAGGAGAGTGTCACAGTTCGCCAGATTTAACCATCGTGTCACCCGGTCTGATAAATGACGTGACTTGGCAACCCGTCATTTCTCTTGGCTCAGACCATCTCCCGATAATCGTCTCCATCAGCAGATCGCCCGATTTCATAACCTCTGAACGCCGCACTTTCCTTAACCATGGGAAAGCCCACTGGCCCGAGTTCAGAGAGTTCACCAACCTTCGCTTCAGAGAACTGCCCAATCCTTCTGATGTTCGGGTAGCTGAAAGGATTTTCCGGGACATCATCAAAGCTGCAGCCGCTCGCTATATACCTGCTGGTCGAATACCCGAAGTAAGACCAAATTTCCCAGCAGAGGCAGCGGGATTAGCGAATGAGCGTGATGAGCTCCGACGTACCAACCCTACTGATCCCAGAGTCAGTGAACTGACAGTGGAAGTCAACCGGTTGGTACAGGAGCATAAGCGGAAAAAGTGGCTAGACCATCTGAAGTGTTGCAACATTGGAACCGATTTGAGTAAACTGTGGGTAACGGTAAAGTCACTCTCGAACCCTGGAAAAAAGGATGATAGGACAGCAGTCACATTTAACGACGTAACTGTGACTGATCCGAAGAGGTGCGCTGGCTGTTTTAACCGCCAATTTGTCGAGCACCCCGAGAGTGATAGGGCAAGGCGAAGAGTACTACGTCGTATAAGAGCTCTTCCCGCCGAGGATGTACCTCCACAGTTTACGATGGGTGATGTTGCGAATGTCATCCGAAACGCTAAGTCATCTAAAGCGTTGGGCCCGGACGGAATATCAATGGTAATGTTGAAGCAACTGGATACGCCGGGAGTTGAGTATTTAACCAAAGTCCTTAACTTGTCGTTAGCCACCCACATAGTTCCCGAAGCCTGGAAAATGGGCAGGGTGGTCCCGCTACTGAAGCCTGGCAAGGATGCCAGCAAAGGCGAATCATACAGGCCAATTTCGCTTTTGTCGCCAGTAGCAAAGACTCTCGAGGCCTTACTCCTCCCCAGAATTAGAGGAAGCTATTCAGTTGCTAACCATCAACACGGTTTCCGTCCACTACATAGCACTACAACAGCATTGCACGCCATATCCACACATATCAGTCGAGGGCTCAACCAGAACAGGCCGTGCCACAGAACAGTAGTGGTGGCTCTTGACCTATCAAAGGCCTTTGATACGGTCAACCATGCCACGCTGTTCGAGGACGTTGAGAACACTACCCTCCGGCCAAGTTTGAAACGTTGGATAGTCAACTATATGTGTGGACGCCAGTCGTACGTGGAATTCCGGAATAAGAAGTCCAAGCCTCGTAGAGTGAAACAGGGAGTTCCCCAAGGTGGGGTGATATCTCCGGAACTGTTTAACCTCTACCTTTCCGGAATTCCGCGCCCTCCAGACGGCATCGAGATCGTAACTTATGCGGATGATTGTACGATCATGGCGTCGGGTCCTGTAGTTGATGACATATGTGTCAGGGTGAATAACTATCTCGCGGAGCTTGCCGCCTTCTTCCACGCGAGGAATATGAAAATATCCGCCACTAAATCGACGGCCACACTATTTACCACATGGACGGCGGAGATGAGAACACAGCTGAATGTGCAGGTCGAGGGGCATATAATTCCGACCACCAACTACCCCAAAATCCTTGGGGTCACATTCGATAGCATGTTCAAGTCTTCCGCGCAAGCCACAGCTATTTGCGATAAAATGAAAAGTAGGAACAAGGTCCTCAAGGCGCTAGCCGGCAGCACTTGGGGTGCGGATAAGGAAACCTTGTTGACCTCTTATAAAGCGATAGGTCGGTCTGTGGTTAGCTATGCGGCTCCAGTGTGGTCGGCGAATACAAGTGCAACGCAGTGGAAATGTATTCAGACCTGCCAGAATGCCGCCCTGAGAACTGCAACAGGGTGCCTCCTCATGACACCTGTGGACCACTTACATGAGGAGACGAAGGTTCTTCCCTTACGTCAGCATAATCATATGCTTTCGTTGCAGTACCTGCTTGGGTGTTATCGCGGGAGTCACCCTAACCACCATATGGTGGATAGAACTCCTCCACCCAGGCGTGTCAGGAAGGACCTGCACGATCTAGAGAGAGAGGTCCAGCGATATAAGAGAGAGCCTCTAGATCATGAAGCCTATCAAGCGGGTCTGAATAGCATTCATACTGATGCAGTCACAGAGGTAGTTAATAATTACAGTATGAATGCCATACTCGGAGTCCACCCCCATCCATTGCAGCTGAAGAACGTCGGCTGCCTAGGCAAACCAGGGTAGTTTTGGCCCAACTACGTTCAGGATGGTGCAGCCGTCTCAATTCGTATTGGGCACGAATTGATGAGGATGTGCGGAACGCCTGCCCAGCGTGCGATACAGGCCCGCACAACACGCTGCACTTGTTTAATTGTCCTGCCAAACCTACCCAACTCCGTCCAGAGGATCTATGGCTACAGCCCATAAAGGTAGCAGAATTCCTAAACCTGGACATTGAGGAAGAACCAGATTAGTCGAAAAAACAACAGAACGTGTAAAACTGCTACAACAACAACAACAACCCACAAATTTCTGAATGACATACGATGACTTGAAAATATTTTCACGACTCTTAATGGATCCACAATAGATCATAGCTACAATTTACAACAACGACTTCTACGAATGAGCCACAACGTAAACATACCAGAAAAAATCAAACAATTCTTTTTTAAATGCAGAATTCATTTCAGGATTAGGCATTTAAACCAGACAATAAAAAAGCTAAACATAGATTAATAAATCATTCGAAGTTTTTAAAAATAAAACTTTAAAGGCCCCACTCATTTTAAATCTTGCTCCACAACCCCTTTTTGTATTTATGAGCTAGTACAGTGAAGGGAAATGTCGCAAATTATATCTAAATTCTGATTAAAAATGTATTTATTTTTATCATTTTTGACCAAAATGCAAAGACTAATTAAGGGATTGAAAGAATCTCATGTTTAGTATCATTATTTTGACTTTCTGCAATTCAAAAATACACAAATGTCCCATCCATTATGAATGTTACCCACAAAGATATTTAAGATTAAGTACTCATTACTTTTCTGTTTCTTTTTAATTTGTTAACTTTTTTTAATTTTCATTCAATTTTTGCTACTTTACACATTCTCATACAATATCTCAAATACTCTTATAAAAATAAGTAAATAAAATAAAACATTCTTACAACTATGAATTTTGTACATATCAGGTTTACATTAATTTAATAAAAGCATTGCTATATATTTTAGCAAACAAAGACAATTACAACTATATTCTTTTTATACATTCAGCTAAGTCATAATTCAGCGTAAAATGTAAGTTAAAAAGGTGGCTAACATACAAGAAAGTTTGTTTCACGTAAACACTTAAAAGAAAAGAAGTAGAAGAAAAGTATCAGTCGGTTTTGCCGACAGATCTATGCCCTCATTAAAATACATATTGCCCGTTCATTAAAATACATATTGACATACGTTATGATTATTCAAAACGTTGGCCGTTTATGGGAAAGGTACCGAAGAAGTCTACTAGTTCTGTTTCGTGAATGGTAACAATTTGTTTTGAAGGCTTAACTCGAAGTCCGGCTGTTACGATACCTATATTGTCTATATCGGGTAAGGGGATCCGGGGACAGTCTGGGTCTTGAACCCGGGTCCGTCCCTCAAGAAAAAATAATTTCCCGAAATCAGGGTAAAAACAGCTACCTCTGGAAATAATTTCGAAAAAATCAAAGAGTTCTTACTGAACTAGAATTGTTCCGTTTTGAAAGTTAATTAGTGCTGGTAAGCACCATGATACAATTATAGAAGTAGAAGGACGTTCACTTTACACTAAATCTGATACACTCTTCCAGAGTTATGATGCTCACTACACAGATCAAAAAGACGAATTGAGGACAGGTTAGATGGATTACAAGTGAACTGAAACAATTATTTTTATTAGGTACACTTTGTGCGAAAGCATTTATATATACCCTCCGAAGTCGTAAGGCTAAGGATATTTGCCATTTCTTTCCTCCGTAACAATAAAATGGCATTGACACAATTTTAATACCACACACGCACGTAATAACTTGGCCACACAGCATGCAGGTCTCCAATTTCAGTTGAAAATTGATTCAATCACCATCAACCAATCAACATCTAAAAATGTAAATAAATATGTCATGTTTTTATTGTGACAGTTCAGAGATGGGAACCTGTTTTCCATGCAGTGAAATTTGACAAGCTAAATTATAGAAAATGCAAAGATGGGAATGCTTATTTGAAATGACTTTACCTTCTTAATTTTACCATGGTATTGAGCATGGCAAAACAATGGAGGTAAACTCATTTACTAAATTGAATATGAATAATCAAATAATAAATATTTTTATATCTTAAACATTTGAGTGGCAGATTTTACGTCTGGTACGACATATAACACAGCTGGATGAAGCTTTAGTGACTTTTCCATCACCGTAGAAAGCACTAATTTATAGTCAACTTCAGTTGTCTGCCAGTCAACGTTTATTTCCATGGACTACAAAAATGCAATTTATGTTTTCACATCATTGACGAGGCACACAATCTGAGCCTCGTATATTGGCGCTTTGTTAGCTTTAAATCCACAAACATTGCTAACGCTTCTTCATTTGAAAATTGTTTTTCTGGTCTAGAGTAGGAATACCCATAGTTCAATGCATGGTAGAAAATACAGGTAGATGCATGGTACAATGATATCAAGGTAGGGCTATGATACCGTATGATTTTAATTTTTTTATTTTCTTGGCTTAATATGTCATCTTTATTTATTTATGTATGTGTTTTCTTTTCAATAACAAAAAAATTGTTCAGAAAATATTCAAATTCGGGTGTTTTCAAAAAGTTTATTTCAACGTATGCATCGACAAAATCTAGAGTTTTTAGCGAAATAATCCTTTAGAGATATATAGTACATGATTTTGAAAAGAAGTGTTGACCTTTTATTCATATCGCGTTTTTCAATTATTTATTCAAAATAAATGCAACAAGTTGTTTGATTTTTTATTGTTTTGGTACTAATTCTGACATTACAAGCCAAACAGGTAGACCTTTATACTTGCAATTTTTTCAAAGTTGGCCTAACTTCTCTTCATTGTGCCATGGGTAGATGCATCAACGATTGAGAACATTGATAACCAATGGTAACCTTATTATACCCTCCACCTTGGAAAGGAGTGTATATTAACTTTGTCATTCCGTTTGTAACATACCCAAATATTCGTCGTAGATCCCATAAAGTATATACAGTGGTGGCCATATCATATGCAACTGAAATCTAACCTTTACCAAAAACCGTGAAAAATTTTTCTGAAAACAAAATTATGCAATTATTTTTTTAAATATTATTTTTTATTACTTGTAGTTTAAGAAAAAAAAACATATACTCCATAGATATTCAAATCATTTATAAAAAAAATTAGCAAAAGATATTCAGTCTTATTATTAAGTGGCCAAAACATATGCAACTAATTAAATCGAGCTCAGTAAAGTGCAAATAAAATTAATATTTTGTTGCAAATCCGTTGTTGTCGATTACAGCCTGACATCTTCGAGGCATTGACGCTATAAGATTGTCAATGACGCTTTTTGGGATTCATTTCCAGGCATCTTCCAGCCGGCAAAATAAAAAATCTAAACTTGTACAATTTTTTCGATCAATTTTTTTGTTTACGATTTCCCACAGATTCTCTATTGGGTTTAAATCTGGGGATTGGGGTGGCCATTCCATCACCGCAACTCTATTATCGGCAAACCACGATTTGACCACCTTCGAAGCGTGTTTGGGGTCGTTGTCCTGTTGAAAGACCCACCGCAATGGCATATTATATTCTGCGTATGGGAGCATTACCCTTTGCAATATGTCTTTATACATAAATCTATCCATAATACCAACAATTCTGTGCAGTGGGCCAACTCCGGCACCAGAAAAACAACCCCACACCATTATATTGCCCCCCCCCCCCATGCTTGACCGTTTTTTTACAGTAACGTGCTTCGAGTCGTTTTCCTTCTGGTCGCCTTACATAGCACATGCCATCGCTACCAATTATGTTAAATTTGGACTCATCACTAAATAATATAGTTCTCCATTTACTCTCTGTCCAATTTATATGAGCTTTAGCTAATTCCAAATGCTTCTTCTGGTTTCGCTTCGATATCAGTGGTTTTTTTGCAGGACGTCTTGCGCAGAGGGAGGCTTGTAAAAGTCTTCTACGGATGGTGCGAGCAGAAACTGGCAACTGAAATCTTTCCACTATCTTAGAGGAAGATATAAATGGGTCTTTTTTCACGTGTCTGATTATTAATTTGTCCGTCCGATCGCTTGTTTTTCGATTTCGACCACCACGGTGTATAACAGAGACTTGTGAATTTTTTTTGTAATTATTAATGATGCGCGATATGGAGCTTTTATGAACGGTATATTTCTCGGCAATACATTTCTGTGATAATCCAGAAGAATACGCAGTCACAATTCGTTGTCTGAGCTCAAATCCAAATTTATCGCGTGCCATTTTTGAACAAACTCTATTTTAGCTTTGTGAAAAAACAACGCAATAAAAATGTGAAGGTAGCTTTAAATCTCTTTACGCAGTGTCTCTAGATAATAATAAGAAGAACAATAGAACAAAGGAAATTGTAAAAATGCCGTTATTTAAACCAAATATATAAAGTTGCATATGTTTTGACCACACCAAATTTCATATTTGTCAACAAAATACCTGTGAACATAGAGATATAAACAAAAGCTGCACATTTTGATAATAATTTGAAATCGTATGAAAGTATTGACTATAATTAAACCATCTTTATATACTTCGTTGTGAAATTTACAAATTTATATAGCCTTTTAACGTAGATGAATCTTAGTTGCATATGATATGGCCACCACTGTATATTTATTCATAGCATAAAATTCTAAGTCGATTTAACGATGTCCGTCTGTCTGTTGAAATCACGATACAGCCCACATCATTAAACATAGAGCGTTTAGCAGAACAATTTTTATTGTATCTAGGATGGTTGGTATTGAAAATGAGATATATCAGTCCACGGTCACCATATAAGGGTACCTCCCGATATTTGGTATTTTGATGTTTTTTGTGGCACATTTGTTTACAGATTTGTCTGAAAATTGGTATTTGTTGGTCATAATGGGTCCTAGTTCGTGTGGTGAAACATTGTATGTATAGGTACACGCATTGGTATAGCCCCCATATAACGGTACCTCCCGATATTCGGTATTTTGATGATTTTCGCCACATTTCCTCGAGAATTTGTCTAAAAATTGGTATTTGTTGGTCCTAATGGGTTCTAGCTCCTTTGGCGAAACAATGCATGTATAGGTTTTTGTATAGCCTAATATATTTTGGTGATTTTTGTCACATTTTCCTATGAATATGTCTAAAATGAACATAGAATGCAGGTTTCCATCTTTGATTTGTGAATATTATTTATGAATAAACATTTTGCAAAGAAATGATGTCAAATCAAAATTTGTGTAGGTAAATTACAGAAAATGCATAGCTGGGAATGTTAATTTTATAATGAGTTGTACCATGCGTTCTTCCATAATACCTTTTACAATCCGTTTTGTTCTAGCCCAACTAGCGTTCAATACCTTTTGAACGATATTCGCGGTTGTTTTGATCCAAATTGATGAAACAAGCTCTCGACAAGGTCTTTTTAAGTTTCCGCCTTTTCTATCGCTAAGAAGTCAAGAGATTTTGATGGCCTGCCACAAATCGACAGATATTGATTTTTTGTAAATATTTGGATATTAAGTAAATCATTTAACCTGTTCTCACATTTGTTATAAAGGTTACCTTTGTGTATCCAACAGTCTTGTATTATCTGCGAAAGCTTTTGATGAAGTTGTTAATTTTGTAGATCCATTCCAGTTGCATTTCCTTGTCAAACGAATTTACCACCTTTTGCACATATTCCACAAAGTAAGTAAGTAAAATAGATGCCAAAAATAAATACAGACTAATTTTGAGATGTAATGAATGTAACGCATACCCAGCAAGCATTTGGAAGTGAGTGACTCACTTCCATTTTAAGATGCCACTTCTGCGACGCTTCTAATCGTAATAAATGCGATAGTATATACATTTACAATAACAAAACTACTGTTGTCCATTTTCTATCGTCACGTAGTTACTACGTAGTGGCGCAAGAAAGTTAAAAGAAGGTATCTCGTGTGCAGACACTATGTAGTGACTGCCATCGGATAAAACAGTGATAGTTTACAATCATTCACGAATTGAACATAAATAAGACTTTATTCTATCTGAGGAATATAAGACACTGTTGCGCAGTGGTAAGCATGCCAGCTTTGCTCTCTGAACACCTCGGTTCGATTCCCAATCCAGACATCACATTTTTAAAACGACAAAAAATGTTTGAATATTTCATCTAATAAGTAAGAGTTCTATGTAAATTAACATTGGAAAACGTAACAATAACAATAAAAAAATAATAAATGCTTAAGTCTGGAGTAAAATTTTTTTTTTGTTTTTTCACTTCCAATAACTATCGTGGAAGTGACTTCCACGATTTTTAGAAAACTATCGCGGGCGTGGTTCATCTCTTCTCGAAGGATGATCCTTCCGGGGTGAGAAAGCGATATCAGACGCGATGATTTCAATCGCTTAGGCGTGACTTCTAAGTGATTTGGGGGATAGATTTTGCTTGCTGGGTAGTTACATAATAAGTTTTTAACATTTCTAACCGTAAGACATACACAGCATCGCTGTTCATGCAGCTACCCAGCAAGCAAAAACTATCCCCCAAATCACTTGGAAGTCACGCTTAAGCGATAGAAATCATCGCGTATGATATCGCTTTCTCACCCCGGAAGGAGCATCCTTCGGGAAGAGATGAACCACGCCCGCGATATTTTTCCAATAATCGTGGAAGTCACTTCCTCGATAGTTATTGGAAGTGAAAAAATCAAAAAAAAAAAAAAAATTACTCCAGATTTAAGCATTTATTTTTTTTATTGTTATTGTTACTTTTTCCAATGTTCATTTGCATAGAACTCTTACTTATTAGGTGAAATACTCAAACATTTTTTTTTTTCGTTTTAAAAATGTGATGTCTGGATTGGGAATCGAACCGAGGTGTTCAGAGAGCAAAGCCGGCATGCTTACCATTGCGCCACAGTGTCTTATATTCTTCAGATAGAATAAAGTCTAATTTTTGTTCAATTCGTAAATCATTGCAAACTATCACTGTTTTATCCGATGGCAGTCACTAGATAGTGTCAGCACACGCAACACCTTCTTTTAACTTCCTTGGCGCCACTAAGTAGTAACTACGTGACGATGGAAAGTACACAACAGTAGTTTTGTTATTGAAAATGTACATTCTATCGCATTTATTAGGATTAGAATCGTCGCAGAAGTGGCAGTGAGTTACTCACTTCCATTTTAAGATGCCACTTCTGCGACGCTCCTAATCCTAATAAATGCGATAGTATGTACATTTACAATAACAAAACTACTGTTGTCTACTTTCTTTCGTCGCGTAGTTACTACTTAGTGGCGCAAGAAAGTTAAAAGAAGGTGTCTCGTGTGCAGACACTATCTAGTGACTACCATCGGATAAAACAGTGATAGTTTTCACTCATTCACGAACTGAACATAAATAAGACTTTATTCTATCTGAGAAATATAAGACACTGTGGCGCAGTGGTAAGCATGCCGGCTTTGCTCTCTGAACACCACGGTCCGATTCCCAATCCAGACATCTCATTTTTAAAACGAAAAAAAATGTTTGAATATTTCATCTAATAAGTAAGAGTTCTATGCAAATAAACATTGGAAAAATTTAACAATAAAAAAATAAATGCTTACGTCTGGAGCAATTTTTTTTTGTTTTTTCACTTCCAATAACTATCGAGGAAGTGACTTCCACGATTATTAGAAAACTATCGCGGGCGTGGTTCATCTCTTCCCGAATGATGCTCCTTCCGGGATGAGAAAGGGATATCAAACGCCATGATTTCTATCGCTTACGCGTGACTTCTAAGTGATTTGGGAGATAGTTTTTGCTTGCTGGGTATACGTATAATTTAAATACATAAAAAATGTGTTAAACGAACAGAATGAAAGTTGGAATTTAACAAAATTGTAGTGAAAAATAAAAAAGGTCATCTGCGGTAGCGATTTTAATCAAATTATTTTTAAAGGCAAAAATCATATATACCCATATAAAAAGCTCTTTCTCTCTCCAGAAATCTGAAAAAATTCGTTTTTTTTTATTGGGATAATTATCGTTTTTAGGACCATCCAATATTTTGAGAAAATTTGTTGGTTACCTTTTTTCATACTTTCAATATGTTTACTATCGAATCCATACAGAAATTAAAAATTGGTGACGAAATATGGGGTTTTGACCAGGAAAATCGATTTTTGAACCATTGTGCGACGGTAGACTGCTGAGCAACATAACAACGCCCCAACGTTCGGTGAATTTTTTACAAATTGCGCCGAGTTTCTCAAATAAAATTTTCATGGTATCCAATCAATCTCCTAGCATTTCATCATTTTTCAACATTTGGGGTATGGTTCCTTAGAAAGCTTTTATGATCCATTTTAAAGCTCCTTTGGAAAATTAATTCCATATTATAATTCCAATGATCATAATTTTTCGCGTTTACTTTCGTGAGCGGCGTCATATCTAAATTCATAAAGGACCAAAACCTATTAGAGTACGATTGAGAAGCTTAATTTAGAAGACAATTTATTATAGAAAAAATATTTTATTTAAATCGAAAAAGTACAAACAACATTAATTGCCTGTTCACCAAACTTATTTTTCTTCCAATTGTAAGGCAAATGGCAGACAAATAGAATTTTTGGTTTATGAGATGCCAAAGTAGACAATCAAAAAAATATCAATCGTTCATTCACAAAATTTGAGCAATGTAAAATATTGTGTTTGAAAATTGATCCTTTTCATCCGCTGTGCTGTGTCGATCCCAATAGGTGCGCTTCTTCTCTGGTCTCAACTCTGACCCACGCAAAATTAGGCGCAAATTGACCTGAAAGACTAAAAAATCGGAAAAATCTCTTGTTAGTCCATTGCAAGTCCTATAGATATTTATTCTGACCCTAACCCTGACTCAACGCCTAATTTCGTGAGGTTTGCGTCATAGTTGTGACGTGTAGCGTGACTACAAATAAAAAAGTGACAGACGGACATACATAGCTAAATCGACCCAGCTCGGAGATATAGGTAGATACATATGTAAAATCGTGTGTCTAGAACTAATATTTCGAGGTTTGTGGCATCACCTAACGTTTGGCGGATTAGGTTGATATTTCCGCCACCCCCATTTACACTTTTATTTGAAATGGAAAATCAAAAACCCGCACCCGGACATAGTCCACACGGTCTCAATCCCCATTGCAATTATGTGGATTATGACCTTTTTTCGGTGATAATCCCCATAATCCAAATAATAAAGCTGTGTGGACTACGTACAAAAATAATTAATTTTAGAAATCTTTGATTCGCGATAGCCGATATGTAAGTAAACAAAAAGAGCTTTTTTCAATAGCAAATTTTGGTTACCTAACTCCAACGCAAACAAAACGAAAGCCAAAGTAGACAGTCAAAAATATCAATCGTCCATTCACAAAATTTGAGCAAAGTAAAATATTGTGTTTGAAAATTGATATTTCACACAAAAGGTATGGTCCATTTTATTCGCTGTGCTGTGTCGATCCCAATAGGTGCGCTTCTTCGCAGTTCTAAATTCTAACCCCACGAAAAATTAGGCACAAATTGGTATATAATTATCACCTGAGAGACTACAAAATAGGAAAAATCTCTTGTTGGTCAATTTCAAGCCCTAAAGGGTTTTATTCTGACCCTATCCCTGACTCAACGCAAAATTTCGTGAGGTTTGCGTCATAATTGTGACCTGTAGCGTGATTTCAAATGAAAATGGACAGACGGACACACATAGATAAATAGACCCAGCTCGGGTTAGATAGGAAGATAGGACGTGGGTCTAGCACCAATATTTCCAGGTTTGTGACATCACTTAACCTTTGTCGGATTAGATAGATATTTCCGCCACCCACATTTTATTTAAAATGAGAAATTCCAAACCGGCGCCTGGACATAATCTCCGCGGTCATAACCCCCATTGCAATTTTGGGGATTACAATCTTTTTTCGGTCATAATCCCCATAATAGAATGGGGAGTGCGCCCTTTGCTGTGGGGGCTACTTACAAAAATTATTAAATGCAGCGAACGAAAACAAACGAAACGAATAACGTACTGCTCACACGAAGTCATAAACTTTAAAATTATTTTCAATCGTTTTGTACTTCAAACAAAACCATACCACAAACATTTCAATGCCCGAAGTACACAAACAATACGATTGCCTTAATGTACTTCGGCTGTGGTTTGCCGAGGTCTATCGTATGCGAACCAATCGCCGGGAAACGTTTCCAAACGTTTTTTTGTGCGAAATGATGACTGCTACATTTTGAGTCGTCATTCTAAATATTTTTTACACTGTTCCCATTGTATGATGGACGTAATAAATAAATAAAAAGACATGAATATAAATTAATATTAGTTTTTACTATATTTGAAATGAGTTAATATACAGGGAAACGTTTGCAATGAGTTTTGTATTGTTTCGTTTCCAATGTTGTGTCATCCAGCAGAGTACATTTCAGTTTTTTTTGTTTCCACTCATCTACGCAAACAGTACAAAATACAAAGCAAGTCCCGTTACCTTAATATCGGTTTTGTTTCGTTTCGTACTTCAAGAAAATACGGAACAAAACGATTGCAAACGTTTGGTAAAGTTTATTTTCGTTCGCTGATTAAATGAAGTAGACTTGTGTTCGCGTTAGCCGGTACGGACATACTAAGAAGACAAACCCCCATTATTGTGGGTCACAATCCCTAGAAAGTTATAATAATGGGTATGGCCAAAACGATTGGGTGTGCGAAAAAATTGAGATTTTCTCCTGTGAGTATGTCCCGCACATCAAAGATATCTAAAATTAAATATTTTTGTAAGTAGTCCACAAACTTCCCATGGGAATTGTGTCCGTTTTGGAAGCGGTTATGACAAAAAAAAAAAAACGCACATAATCCCCATATTTACAATGAGGATTATGTCCGGGCACCGACACGGCACAGCCTAAACCAATGAACGCAATCATTAAAAAAAAAACAAATTTTGTTTTTTGGAAACATAAACAAATTTTTGACAGAAGGACAATAGGTAAAAAGAGCTTTTTCCCAGACGAAAAAGTAAATGAACTGAAATAAAAACTTGATTGTCCGGGTAGCAATTGTTTGTCTGCCTTACACAAAAGTTCTGTGAACAGGCTATAAGTATAAAGGTACGGTCACACTGGGCAAATATTTGATCGAAATTTGTTTTCCCATATTTGACTGAACAAATGTGAAATTCATACAGAGTTGATTCGATGTTCACATTACAGTCAAATTTTGTTGTTGCAAAATCGTCAGGCAAAATCCCATTATTGTTGTTTTTATAAAAACAACGTTTGTTTATGAGTGGAGAACGATGGTAATGTTTACCAGGGGGTAAGCCAGGGAATACCTAGGTTTCGGAAAGAGCCACCAATCCTCATCAGTTCCCTTGTTTCTTGTCTGGGATATTCTCCCCAGAAGTTATTTTAAAAAATAACTTCTATGACAAAAAACATTTTTTACCCAAGTGACGAGATCGTAAGCTCAATAGAAGAGGAACAAAAGAATTACATAAAACTAAAATTCTTTTGGAAAATCTTCTAAATCTTACAACCGCACTTATAAACATTTACATCTTTCTCCACTTGTTATGCTTTCGTTCAACCTGAACGAAGTAACATAACCATGTAAGTTTGTTTTGTCTGTTACAACAAAAACCCCTTCGTCGACCGTGCCTGTGTCTTTTAATAGAACAGTGTTTGGCTTGCTTGTTTGGGATACCATAGAATTTTGTTGTTGCAAAATCGTCAGGCAAAATCCCATTAAGATCTTAATTTAGATAATATTAATCTATCAGCTACCTACATAATATTGCAACGGTCCCAACGTTGAGTTTGTTTTAGGCCAATACCAGATTTAACGTTTGATTTGTTTTTCTTTCTTTGTATTACCTTATAGAAGATTCAAGATCCTAATCTCGTATGTTCTATAACATTCCTACGAAGTTGCAACCATGGCACAATAAGGAGGTAGAACAGCTTCGTAAAACTGCAGAAATACAGCCCTGAGGCTATGCCCCCTTACTGTCAGACTCGTTCAAAATTATATACTACAAGTTGTTTTCTTTTATTTCATATTTTTCCAAAATTTTAAAATGAGTCAAATAGCGCGAAAAGTGAATGAAATGTCTGGATTTCCCCTCGAAAATATGATCCAAACTGTTTAATCTTACAATTTCATGGTAAAACTGGTTAATGGCTTTAATGCGCGAGCCGCAATCTACGTGTCTTCCAATCGTTAATTTTGAAAGTATTTTGTTTTCATTTTTCAAAACAATAAATACATACAAAAAATTGGCAGAAGTCGGGCACACTTGTAATCAGCTGATAGCTCTACCTTACCTTTTTATTGTACCATGGTTGCAATCATGAGTATGCAACAAAGTATATGCAACAAATGGGACTGTAATTAAAAATACGAGATAGTACGAAACAGATACATAAAGAAACATGTATGGGAGGAATATACAACAGTAACAAAATGAAAATAAACATTAACAATCTTTAAATCGAATAGTATTTACAACAACGCTTGTTTACTCAAAAACTATTTAAATAACAACTCTTATAGTTTTTATTTAAAAACAAGCAATAAATAAAGTAAACAGTATTGGTATATATATGGTATTTTTATTTACATTGACAAAAAAACATCGTTGGGGAATCCCCTTTTTATGAGTGTTGAACAGCCCAAAATTCATTAAACAATTTTGCCTCGTTGGAAATAAATTCATTATTGTTTGCTCTTACAAAATTTGTACCTCGAAAACTTACTTTGTCATTCCGTTTGTAACTCCTCGAAATATATATGCCAGACACCTGGTAGAATAATACAGGTAACAGCAAGTGTTATTTTACAACAATCGTAACAACAACCACATAAAAATTTGATTTTTTACGAAATGCAAGTGTTGGAGTTATATGTCCGAAAAAATAAATAATTTTCAATAAATTAGTTTAATTTCAAAAATATACATTTTTTGAATTTGGATTATTAAATTTATGCAGAAGAATAGTTCCTCAATTATTTAGTTTGAATTCTTTTCATCATTTCCCTGAATGTATAGTTCTTAGGTTTATGTCCTAATCTCTCAGCAAGCAATCACTAGAACATCGTGGAAAAAAGCAACATCGCTTTTAAATTGAAAGCAAACTGCATACACACATAAAATATTCTACATTTTGCAATTTTAGGAAACATGAAATTAGCCAAAAAAATTACATCACTCTGCAGTGAAATTTTATATTTAAAAATGGTATACCTATAGTATATCAAGAAATGGAAATAAATCACAAAACGTCATATCGAGTTTGACACAGGTATAACTATAAAGTCAAATCAGCAGGGACTTGCAATAATTATACATACACAATTAGATGTCGAAATAATTAAACGCGGTCACACCAAACTTAAAGGATAATAACTTTTTCAAAATATGTAAAAATGAAAGTAATAAATTTTTTGAAATGAGTGCGAAACACGATGTTAAATGGCGAAGATGCGAACACATTTTAACAAACAAAAATAACCGACAAAGCGTTATGGGGCCCATTTCAAAACGTGGACCTACTTTTTTCGTATGACAATAATCCATCCAATGCACAATAATCCATCAAAATGCAAAAATCATTAAGACTGCAGTCAGTGAAATACCGAATATTAAAGGTGCAAAATAGTAGAACGAACTGGACATTTAGTAAGAGAAGGATTTCTTCCTAAGCTTTCAAGATACCTTAAATCGCTTTTGAAGGTCATGTAATATGGCCCCCGGATATGGGTACAACCCGATTTCAAGTATATTTTACATTTTAACCACATTTTTATATTAATTTGGCAGATGTTGGTAATTTGAGAAGAAACCATACTTGCAAAAAATTATCACGTTTAAAATTATCACTTTTAATCATATGATTTAAGCTATTTTCGGGGTCTTGGTCACATTTTTTTTTTTTTTTTGGCCCTTATTTCGCATCTTTATGTCTAAGGGGGTAGAAATCACTTCGCATACAATTTTCAGTTTTCGGAGTATTGTCCATCTTCGTCTTGTCCACATTCATCAATTGATATGGCTTAAAAATTGTATTTAGGCTATTCTGGGGTAAAGAACCATCTTACAGGTAATTGTCCACATAGGCATTTATTTAAGTATAGTCCCCACATTATGTGTAACCCCAAATCCACTTTCCTAACCAATGTGTGGTTAGAAAAGAAAATTTTGTATTCTCTTTAATTTGTAACCCTCAAGAGAATATTGGTTAGGAACGTTGATTTGTGATGTACGTCTATATAAAATAAACTCTGAAATGTCAAACTGGCACTCATTCAGTCGGAAATTGTGCAGAAACAAAAATCGTCATTGAATTGAAAAATATGGACGTTAAATATAAAAATATGGGCAAAAATTGAATTCCCATCTTACGGAAATGGTTTTAAAAGAGTAATTATCTTTGCCTATTCTGAAATCATTCTCCTATTAAATATGCTTTAATAGATGTTGTTCATCATATAGGTTTTTAACACTCAAGTTAAAGCCTATGACTGAAAAATAAGATAAGGCAACTCAAAATACCTAACACTGACGCAAAGTGGTCGAGGCCGTATGGGAACAGCGGCCAAAAATACTTTCACTGCAGATTTCAATATGCATCTTTGGTTTTGGTACCTTGATGTAATAAAAATAAAAAATGTGACAAAATGGATATGGTAGGTGCATGTTTTGGCATGCGCTTACTGCAATTATTTGGAACGGACCGCCTTCGAGTAGAGTCCCCTTATAAAAGTACCTCCAAAAGTAGAAGTAGTAATGCAGATTTTAATAATATAGATTTTTATTGTTTGGCAACGTTCGCTGTCCCGTTATAAAAGGATCGGAGCTCAGAAGAAGACGGTTAATAAGAGCTGTATTTGTTGAAACACGAGAATTTTTTCGGGTATGATTTAGTCGAAACTTTTTTATATCTTCATTTCTAGACTCCACGGCCTCATCCTATAATTCTCCAATCGATACAATGACAAATGTATAATGTCGGGTGCATGTATTAAAATTTTATGAACTGTGGGTGGAAGATAGTGCCATGGATATCTATTTGTTAACTCTTTAGCAGTTTCCAGTGCAAAGGCCTCAATATTTATCGGCATTAGTATTATACCCAGAAGACAATATTGAACACCCCTCAATTACATCTTTATCAATCCCAAGCACCATAAAACTGACAAAATTGCAGCGAAGTCACTTCAGTATATTGGGCATAACATACATATCTGACAAAATCTGAAAGTTAAATTTGCACTTTTAGAATCTTAGGACCATTACTAATGGTGTGAAAAAAATCACATTGGAGGATTCAGGGGGGAAAACAATTAAAACTTTAACTGAAATCCAATTTTATTTTCAAAATTAATCTTAAAGGCAACTCAGAACACTCACATGTTCTATTTTATACACAACAACTAAACACGCAAATTACATCACTAAGTCAATACCTTGCTTTTCAATATTTATGCCAAGATTTGTCATTTTAAAATGTATTTAATTTTGTAATACAGTTCTATTTTCGCTCCACTTTTTCACTGATCCCACTGAAAAAAGCAACTAACTACATTTTCTCTCTTTTTATGCTATTCTCGAAGTGGGCCGTAAGAATGAAGCCAAGGTTATTATATTTTCTAAAAAGCTCAACCCCTTAAGAGTTCATGTGTACACATTTGGCAATAAATATCTGATTTTCATTTTTTGAATTTTGGCCAATGGCAGCGACCACTTCGCGACGGTGGCTGAACATCTATTATATTTTTATTTCTATTTCGAAATTACTATGGAGTCATTACCTATTATAAAAATTTTGACTTATAGTCAGTTCTGTGATTTATTGTGATTCCAAAACTATGCAAAAAGACTAAAAGTACGGACCGGCAAAGCGGACCGGGACAGCTAGTTTGAAAAAATTTCAAATTATTGTATTTTTTATTTAAAACAATACACACAAATACACAAAATGTGTATATGTTTTGACAGAATAAGGGCACCAAAAAAATTGTCTTCGTATACCCCTCATATAAAGGTAACTCATTTTTTTCGGTATTATGATGATATTATTTGAAGTTCGGAATCGGTACTACAACTTATGACAAAAAATTACCTATGCAGGTCCACGTCTTCGTATAGCCCCTTGTTACAAACGTATTTTTAACGATTTATATTTAAATATTTTTGAAATATTGTTGCCGTTACTTAATGTGACTTTATGGCCTTAAAACTTTTTAGGGGTCTCTTCCACCTCCAAAAAAACGTGTAAGTACTTTCTCTATTAAATTTGTGCTTATAGGTCCTCCAACTATCCATCCAAGTTTTGTTTTTTGTTAAAATTTTTTTGAGTTAAAATTGATTCGAATGTCTTTATGGGAGTTCCAATTGTGAATATCAATGGACCTATGCCCATTCCAATAAGTAAATCGATTGATTGACTGACATAAAATTTCGGGTAGCCAGATCTAATGATGTTACATCTCTAAGTTGTGATTTATCTAAGTTTTGTGGTGGCAAATTTGAATGTAATGTCTTTTTGTTTGAAATGTTTTAAAAAATCTAGGTGTTTAACGATTTATATTTATGTATTCAGAGTTGAGAACCTTTAGTTCTTTTTTACCTTTTTAACAACCCTGCGGGTATTCGATGTTAAATTAATCGCGGTAACAATTTGGTTAAAACGCGTAAGAGACCGCCTTCTTCTCATTTTAATTTGGGAAACGATAGAATAGAGTAAGCATATAATATTTTATATCTTTATTTTTTATTTTAATATTTTTAATGTATTGTACAGATAATAAAACAAGGCTAAAGGTGTGAACACGATATGGAAAGAACACGTTCGCACACCTTTTACATGACAAATAGCTGATTTCGGTCCCACTAAAATCCATCGGCCGTTTTAAATATATGAGACGTTTGGAATGTGTGACGGAAGTTGGTCTAAAATTCTAATAGGAAAAAAGTACACAGCAATTTAATTGAGACTACGATTATTAAGGAGAAGTATGTGGGTAAATACAGAGTGAGATGAAAAATCTGCAACCAGCTTCAGACTGCTGTCATTTCTAAGCCACTTATCCGACAGCTGTTAAAATTATTCTAGTGACAGCTCATTATATTGTTTACAAGCATACAAAACCATCGCTCGTTACCGTGTTACTGGTAGCGTAGCCCGACGTCAAGGAAGTGGACAGAAGAAAACGGCAACATCAGTAGAAATGGTTCGAAAAGTAAAGAAGTGACTTGATCGAAACCCGCCTCGCAGTGGCCGAAAAATGGTCCGTGAGCTGATCATATCGCAATATTCCATTTGGCAAATAATGAAAAATGAGCTCGGGGTAAAGCCATAGAAATTCCAAAAAGTGCAAGAACTTACACCGTACCAAAAGAAAATAGACTCAAAAGAGCTAAAGAGTTGCTTCGCTTGGCCGAAAGTGGTGAACTGCCGAATTTGGTTTAATCCGATGAGAAAACATTCGTTGTCCAGCAGTTTGTAAACCAATAAAATGATCGTGTTTACTTGCCAAAAACGTCAGCTGAATATATGTGCTTTCAGTTGGCCACCAGAACTCAAGCGCCGGCCGGATGGTGTGGGCCGCCATAACAGCCGATGGTCGCTCTCCGCTCGTATAAATCGACCGTGCCATCAGAAGAAATGTCGAATATTATCGCGAAAATTTTCTGGAGGGTGTTCAAGCCTTGCACACGCAAACATTTTGGCCGCAGACTTTGAACATTCCAACAGGACTCCGCACCATCGCACTCAGCACGCGCCATCGTGGTATCCTGATGAACGGCGTTCACCATAGCTGTGCCTAAAAGACATTTGGACTTTTGGCTTGAAGTAATACTTGATAATATCAAGGGTTGATTAGGATAAGCTACCTTCTTAGCTTCAGGAGTTGCTGCAGTCGAAGACGCGGAACTGCCCCTGTTTTAAAGAGTATGTTGTCTTTGTCAACATTTAATAATTAAATAATTGTATGGTAACTTTTTTTAACACCTTAACTCATTGCTTACTTTACAAACCTAGGTATTTTTAGAATTACTCATGGTAGAATGAAGAAGGTAAAGTCATGCAATCATATGTTTACAATTTTTTCAAAATTATTTAATTGACAACATCTCATTGTCAAAGTTTTTAATTATAAATCCATTGTACATACACAAATCAGAGATGGGAACATGGTTTCCATGCAGTGAAATTTGACAAGCTAAATTACAGAAAATGCAAAGATGGGAATGATTATTTTGCTTATTCTTTATATCCTATCACGTTTTATTTAATTTTCTCTTCCAATATGTTATTTTTGTTTTTCTGCAATTTAGCTTTATTATAATTAGTTTTATTTTTTATATACATATATTTTATATAATCTTATTAAGGTTTAAATCAACTAGTTTTTAAGATTTTAATTCAACTTTTCTTAAGTTTTAAATACATAATTTAGCATTTAATTTTTATTATACTTTTTAATTTTATGCACAATTTTTTGATGCATGTGTACACTTTTTTTCGCTTATGTTGTCGTAATCGAATTTTTTGTTTTAAGTTTATCTTGTAAATACACTGTTTGATGTTGCTGTTGTTTTGTAAAAATTATTAGTTTTGTTTTTTTTCTTTACTACCACTTGCATTTGTCACTCGGGGGAACTTGTTTTGCTGTTATTTATGCGGCCGCCGGTAAATACCTAACCAATAGTGTTGGGCAAAATTGTTTAAATTTAAAAGCATTTTCTGGGCCCTGAATTACAAATATTCTGGGCCCTGAATTATAAATATTTATTTGCTCTATACCACAAGATTACTGGTTCCTCAGTTTCTTTGCATGTTCTTGATTAGCCCATCAAAAACGCAGTCCAGTTGCGTATTGTAGGCCAGAACATCTCCAAATCACCCCCAAGTGTCCGCTCCCAGTTCCAATAGGATTAGTTCCTCAGGGTCAGCTAGGGCGTAACTTGTGAAAAATGTAGTAGGGTCTTCTAGTATCGGTTCTGAGTAGATGTGTCATGGCAGATCTTTGATTATTACCACATTTAACTTCAGATTCCAAGTACTGTTTGTGCGGCCGGGTGTAACTTTGAAGGTGGTGAATCGCTCCCCTTTGTAAATACGCGGCTGAAGGCCCAAACGACTGAACGCTGCATAGGAAATTGGCTATTTATGGCTCGCAGCATGCTTAACGCCTCCATGCCCTCAGCCGTTTTGCGTACCATTGCCAAATTCCACGCGAAGTCTGGGGTGGTGACGGCTTCTATATTTAAAGATACCTCGTCAAACTGGGACGCCCAGCGCATTAAAATATGGTTGCATCTCCAGCAACCACTTATGGACGGGCTGTCGGGGGACGAATTACTATTCACCAGGGAATTTCGACAATAGCCCCGACGCTACACTGTTTCATACCGCTGGAAGGGCATGGTCTTCTTGGCATAGCCCACATAAGTACTGTAAATAACTGGGTCTATGATGATGTTGACGGTCTTGCATCGGATCGACTTCGTTGACGTCTCTCAGAGGATGTGGAACTGGGACGTTCGGTTGAATACTGTGAAATAACTTTGAGTCTTTCACAGCATTATATGGTAGATATCATTTTTGGCAATTTATCTATTTTATTCGGATTGATTTTCCGCATCCACCAAGTTTTAAGTATTAAGGCATCGTATTGTTTTTTATCTTGGGTGTTTTCATAAGTTTTTTTTTTCATTCTGCAAAATTAAGCTAGGGTGATGTTTCGAGAATTCCCCAATTCTTCGCATTTTTTGAATGAGAGAAACACCACATATCTTCCATCCTTGTTCCGCATTGTTGTTTCAGTGAAGTTTTGTTCACAACATTGGTCTTCTTCTGGCCTTAAAACTTTTTAGGGGTCTCTTCCACCTCCAAAAAAACGTGTAAGTACTTTCTCTATTAAATTTGTGCTTATAGGTCCTCCAACTATCCATTCAAATTTAGTTTTTTGTTAAATTTTTTTTGGGTGAATATTGATTCGAATGTCTTTATGGGAGTTCCAATTGTGAATATCAATGGACCTATGTCCATTCCAATAAGTAAATCGATTGATTGACTGACATAACATTTCGGGTAGCCAGATCTAATGATGTTACATCTCTAAGTTGTGATTTATCTAAGTTTTGTGGTGGCAAATTCGAATGTAATGTCTTTTTGTTTGAAATCTTTTCAAAAAAGGTGTTTGATTGTTAGATAGATTTTGTTGAGCAAATTTTGATATAGTAGGCTTTATATAATAAACTGACTTCAAAGTTTTGAATATATTTTTTAAGAAAGCGTCAAATTGTTTCCATTTTTGGATTTGTTTACAATCGCTTAATGATTTCTCAAATTCTTATAAAAATCCTCTAGGAAATTTCGTTGAACAAATGTATACTAAAATCGGATCCAGTCCTTTAACATCGACATCAAGCATGCCCTGTGTCTGAATGCAGATATTTATAGTGCGTTGTAGTTCTTGAGTAGTGTGAATCGATTCCAGGTAGATTTAAAATATATCAAACTCTTCATTAATTTGCTTTCATTTATTCTCGTAACGATCCGTAAGATTATCACACGCTAATGTAAATCCATAATTAGTTAGTGTTACATGCGAAATAATTTCTTTAGTTTCTCCTGCCGACTTTTGCGTTAAATGAAATAATTTTTCGACATTGCTTAATTTTGATGTTTATGGCAATTACTGAAAGTAGATGACTCAAGATCGGCCATTCTCTATAACCATCTTTAAATGTGTCTGTATCGCATGTAACATCTCTGTCTCTCTTTTCATTTTTTCCCTGTGTCTTTTCATCCAAAAGACTTTGAATTTGTGCATTTATTAAACTCAGTGCCTTTTTGTATGATCTAATGGTGTAAACATATTGCTTCCTCAATTTATTTTTATCGATAAACTTTCTTTCCTCTTCTGAACCATAATCCCGGCAGTCTATGTATGCTCTTTTGACCTGGTCCAATGCAGAGTCCATCCGTGTTCCAATTACGTACCGTTTCATCAGGCTTGGTTATTGAAAAATTTGAAATGTAATCCAGAAGATTGCAATTTGGAATTTAGTGGTTAGAGTTTCATCCATTTTGAAAGCTGAGCGTTAGCATTTACGAAATTTTGTTGTGGACTCAGATTTAAACTTTTATCCAAATTTTTATTATACCCTCCACCTTGGTAAGGAGGGTATATTAACTTTGTCATTCCGTTTGTAACATCCTTAAATATTCGTCGTAGACCCCATAAAGTATATATATTCATAATCAGCATAAAATTCTAAGTCGATTTAACGATGTCCGTCTGTCTGTCTGTCCGTCTGTCTGTCTGTCTGTCTGTCTGTCTGTCTGTCTGTCTGTCTGTTGAAATCACGATGCAGCCCACAGTATTTGACGTAGAGCGCCAAAATTTTGCAGAGCAATTCGCATTGTGTCTAGGATGGTTGGTATTGAAAATGAGATATATCGGTCCACGTTCTGGTATAGTCCCCATATAACGGTACCTCCCGATATTCGGTATTTTGATGATTTATGCCACATTTTTTCACGGATTTGTTTGAAAATTGGTATTTGTAGTCATAACGGGTCCATGTGCGTGTGGCAAAACACTGCATGTATAGGTCCACGTTTTGTCCCCATATAAAGGTACCTCCCGATATTCGGTAATTTGATGATTATTGCTACATTTTTTCACGGATTTGTCTAAAAATTGGTATTTGTAGGTCATAATGGTTTCCACCTCCGGTGGCGAAACATTGCATGTATGGGTCCACGTTTTGGCATAGCCCCCATATAACGGTACCTCCCGATATTCGGTATTTTGATGGTTTTTGCCACATTTTTCCACTGATTTGTCTAAAAATTTGTATTTGTGGATTATAATGGGTCCTAGTTCGTGTGGCGAAACATTGTAATTATAGGTCCACGTTTTGGTGTAGCCCCCATATAACGATACCTCCCGATATTCGGAATTTTAATGGTTTTTGCCACATTTCTTCCAATGTTTCTTTTACCTTAAGGTGGAGGGTATTAAAAGTTTGGCCCGGCCGAACTTAATGTTTTTTTACTTGTTTTTAAAATAAATATATGTCCAATTGTAATCGACGAGAACGACCTGATTTATATTTTTTTCTGCCAAAAAAAAAAAAACAAAATATTCAAAAAAAACCAAAATGAACCAAAAAAATTAAATAAAAAAGTCTCTTAAAGTCCACTTACAGGACGGGACAGGATTTTATTTTTGAAAATCGAGAATTATTCACAAAGTTTTTTACAAACAAAAGATTGAAAACGAGAATTGAAAAGGCAAAAATTGCCAGAGATGTATAGTTGCAATAAACGACAAATTGTTTTTTTTTTTCACAAATAAAATAACCAAAATTTACACTTAAAATCGGTTAATATCCTATGACAATAGGATTTTTTCTAAACCAATAATTTTCCTTGACTATTGCTATGAAAATTTGTCTGATTCAACAAATCTTCGGAATACGGCAAATTTTGATCAAATTTGCAACGAGTGTTGGAGAAAATAATTTATGTTAGAAAACAAATATTTTAGCAAAACTATCTCAATTTTTTTTTGGGTCAGAAATTCGTAAACTTGAGGCAAAATTTTTAAAAGGATTTAAATTTGAGTCCAAGTCCAAATATTTAACCAAACATTTTCAAGTGCTGTAAAGTACAGCAAAATATTTCAAAAGAAACTAATTTGGGCCAGAAACCAAATATGTTTTACCAAAGAAATGAAACGGGTGCACAAAAAGTCGAAAATGTTAAGCTCTTTAGAGCAACATGTATTGTGCTAAATTGTAGAAAGTTTAAAATTATAATAAAAATATGTTTTTGTAAATATATGGAATCGATTTTATGTCTATACACCAGAACTCAATATCGAATTTCTTCACCCCCATTTTGAATGCCCGTTCAACATTATTTCCTTAGCTGTTTTCAAAATCTAATCTACTATTCTAGGCCCCCAATTGAGTATCTGTACTGTTCTGTGTTCCTTAAAGCCGCCCATCCAACCAGTCATATTTTTCCATAACCACCAATGACCCCACAAACAACCCTCATGCATCACTTACCTTATCCCTTCGTTTTCTTTTAATCGTACGGAATTCTTTTAATCGTTCTTATTACATATTAAGAAATAGAGATTTGATACAAATTTTAGGTATTAATAGTTGTGTTATCAGTAAATAATTAAAATAAAAATGTATAAAAAATGTTTGTTATTGATAGTGTCTCTCCTAGTTAGGAATTTGGTATTTCTATTAAATGTAACGGTATTTTGCCAATTTAAAATCGATAGGTCTTGCTTTATGAAAATAGGCAATGTGTGTCCTCAACACTCAAATGGCGTGGATATGGTTCATTTTTAAATAAGGGTTTACCACTGAAAAGATAATTGGTTCTCTCTCCCTAAAGTACTCTCCAAATCGTGCTCTTTAATATAAAAAAGTAGCTTTGAGACTGTCGAGAGGTTCATCTTCTAATAAATAAAGTAAATAATCACGAAAAAAATCTTTAAAATAAATAACAATTAATTAAATAATTAATAATATGCAAGATGTACATTTAAAATTTGTTTTTAAAACTAAATAGGCTGATATAAATCCAAAATGATCCGTCAAATTGAAGTTAAGGGACTTTTTCTGCATCTATTAATTGTTTAATAAGTTGCAAAAGACGACGCACCATAGAACAATACATAACACGACCGCCTTTTATCTAATGTTCAGTTGGTCGCAAGGCTACCACCTTCGGGTGAACCAACCTAATACGGAACAAAAGTAGTGATACGCAATTACCTTCGGGTGGCCGTGCTCTCTTACTTAGCTTCAAGAAGAAAATTATTCTCTTCCCAAAATGAGAGACCCAAAACTGTGAGATGATTATTTGAAAAGGAATTTTTTATACCCTCCACCATACATAGTATGGAGGGTATATTAATTTCGTCATTCCGTTTGTAACTCATCGAAATAATCATTTTAGACCCAATAAATTATATATATTCTTGATCAGCGTAAAATTCTAAGACGATTTTGCCCTGTCCGTCCGTCTGTCCGTCTGTTGTAATCACGCTACAGTCTAAACGAATTAAGATAGGAAGCTAAAATTTTGCACAGATCTCTCTTTTGTCTGCAGGCAGGTCAAGTTCGAAGATGGGCTATATCGGTCCACGATATCGTATAGCCCCCATATAACGGTACCCTCCGATATTCGGTATTTTGAAGATGTTAGCCACATTTTCAATGGAATTGTCTAAAAATTCACATAAGTAGTTCCTTATGAATACTTAACCCCCTGAGAGAGAATTGTCTATATAGGTTCACGATATCGTATATCCCCCATATAACGGTACCCCCGATATTCGGTATTTTGATAACTTTACCCACATTTTTCAACGGAATTGTCTGAAAATCCACACAAGGAGTTCCTTGTGGGTACTTTATACCTCGGCAGAGAATTATATATATAGGTCCACGATATCGTATAGCCCCCATATAACGGTACCCCCCGGTATTCGGTATTTTGACGATTCTAGCCACATTGTTCAATGGAAGTGTCTGAATTTCCACAAAAGGAGTCCCTTGTGAGTATTCTACCCTCTAAAAAAGAATTGTGTATATAGGTCCACGATATCGTATATCCCCCATATAACTGTACCCCCGATATTCGGTGTTTTGATGATGTTAGCCACATTTTTCAACGGAATTGTCTGAAAATACATACAAGGAGTTCCTTATGGGTGCTTTATACCTCGGAAGAGAATTATCTATATCGGTCTACGATACCGTATATCCCGCATATAATGGTACCCCCGATATTCGGTGTTTTGATGATGTTAGCTACATTTTTCAACAGAATTGTCTGAAAATCCATACAAGGAGTTCCTTATGGGTACTTTATACCTCGGAAGAGAATTATCTATATCGGTCCACGATATCGTATATTCCCCATATAACGGTACCCCGATATTCGGTATTTTGATAACTTTACCCACATTTTTCAACGAAATTGTCTGAAAATCCACACAAGGAGTCCCTTGTGAGTATTCTACCCTCTGAAAAAGAATTGTCTATATAGGTCCACGATATCGTATAGCTCCCATATAACGGCACCCTCGATATTCGGTATTTTGATGATTTTAGCCACATTTTTCAACGGAAATTGTACACAAGGTGTTTCCCCCGACAGAGAATTCTTTATATAGGTTAATGTAATCGTATATCCCCCATATAACGATACCCCCGACATTCAGTAGTTTGATGATTTTAGCCATTTTTTCCAATGGAATTATCTGAAAATCCACACAAGGAGTTCCTTGTGAGTAATTTACACCTAGACATAGATTTGTCTTGATAGGTCCACAATATCATATATACCCCCATATATCGGCACTTTCCTATATTAGATATTGTAAAGATTTAAAATAAAATTTAATGGATTTTATTTATTTATTTTTTTTTTTTTTTGAAAAATTTCTAATTTGTTCCAAATGGTGGAGGGTATTCACTGATTTTTTACTTGTTTTAATTATAGTTAGGGATTGCTATCGTATATTTTACAATATGTCTGTTCTTGGAAAGCTGTAGTTGCGCACTCAAAAGTTTATAGAAGGAAGTGGATCCTAAAAAGAGGTTGAGAGCGTGTAAAGTGGTGCTGGACAAGAATATTACTTTTTCGATTTTTAAACTAATCCTAGTGATTGTACAGAGAAAAAGGCTGTAACTGTAGCGAACAAAAACAAAAGGATTAAAGGAGGTAGTAACATTTTTTCAAGTAACGAGATAAAGACTTTTATTATATGTTGATTAGGCCAAAAGTATTGTCTGCGGAAGGGAGTTCAAGATTTAAGATCGGTGAGAACCCAAAATCAAGGAGATAATATAGGAAGCATTAAAATTCCTCGGAAGAAAATACTTTATTTCACGTTTCTTATCTGGGCAAAACTTTCATTCGAGAAGAAAACATTAAATAATTAATTAGAGGTAGAAAGAAGTCCCTTATCTTCAATTTCACGGATCATTTTGTGCAGGATTTATAATAGCCTATTTAGTTTTAAGAACAATTTTTGTTTTGTAATTAATATTTATTTTTAATATTTATTTGCGATTATTTACTTTATTTATTAGAAGTTGAACCTCTCGACAGTCTCAAAGTTACTCTTTTGTATTAAAGTAATTAGTTTATTTCCCCTTAGGGTGCCCCATAAAAGACCATGTTTATTGCAACAATACATCTCTGGCAATTTTTTCTTTTTCAATTCTTTTTTTCACTCTTTTGTTTGTTTTCATAAATGAAATTCTGTCCCGTACTGTAAGAAATTTATTTTTTCATTTTTTTGGTTAATTTTGGCCAAAAATGTTTACTCCTTTCTGGCAACCCAGCAAAAATTTTAGAACAAATAATTTCGGCGTCGGTTTTTGGTATTTTTTTAAATATTTTGTGCTTTTTTATAGAAAACAAAATATAAACCAGGTCGTTGTTGTCGATTACAATTGGACTTATACTTATTTTAAAAATAAACATTTGGGTAAAATTTAAAATCTTAGTCGAAGTTAGTCAAGTAACGAGACTTTTATTATATGTTGTCTGTGGAAGGGAGTTGAAGATTTAAGATCGGTGAGAACTCAAAATGAAGGAGATAAAATAGGAAACATTTAAATTCCTCGGAAGAAAATAATCTATTTCACGTTTCTTGTCTAGGCAAAACTGCCGTTCGAGAAGGAGAAGAAGATTATTTTTATACCCTCCTCCATTCTATGCAGGGTATATTAGCTTTGACATTTTGTTTGTAACTCCTCGAAATATTCCTAATAGACCCTACAAAGTATATATATTCTGGATCAGCGTAAAATTTAGATCTAGCCATGTCCGTCCATCTGTCTGTGTGTCTGTCTGTTGTAATCACGCTATCTTTCAAACGAATTGAGATATAAGCCTAAAATTTTGGATACATGCATAGTTTACCAGTAGGCATTTTCAGTTTGTAAATGGGCCACGTTTTCGTATAGCCCCCATATAACGGTACCTCCCGATATTCGGTATTTTTATGATTTTAGCTATTTTTCTTGATGTCCACCACTCTATCGGTGAAAAACCATATCACATGGGGTTTGCATTCGATTATTTGGTGGAGTCAATGGACATGTAATTAGGACATCGGAGATCAAATACATCGGGTTCGGAGAGAGACGAAACCCCAACCCAGTTGTCCAGGAGGCACTCCCTGCCTATACGGGTGGTTCCAAAAGAGGAGCCACTCCAACAAAAACCACAAAAAATGTTATTCCCACCAATAAAGAAAAAACAAGCAAAACATTAAATTCGGGTGTGAATAGGATTTCGCTACCCTGGCAATGTAGCCGATTTACTCTTAGTGTCCACTCGCTTTCCTACCCTCTACAGCTTATAAGAGATGGAGGCTGGGGTAACACCGTAGAGTCGAGGCCGCCATGTAGGCGTTTTGGTCTTTGCTAAAGATGGGTCCACGCATATGAATGTTTCTCCATTGCCAGGCGTGGATTGGTGGTATTTAAATGTCGTCAGACACAACTCCCACACCCACATCATAAATATTAGGGAAGTGTGCGAAAACATAAGATGGTATACTTTTTAATCCAGTTTGTATATTTTAAGGAATCGTATGTAGGGTTTTTTGGTCAGACCCACCACTATTTGGCGTATATATTTTTTTAGTTTTTCGAGTATGATTGTCGATTTTAAACACAGACACAAATATTTCGGGACTAAACGTAAATATCTTTATAATCAACATTGGTTGTAAAATCATGGTAAGGTATTCACACAACCAGTTAGATATTGTTACAGATATAAATGAGTAATATTGCACTATAAGTTTCCTTAACCTTATTAGGACGGTACTTACTGTTTTATATTCTTTGCGTGAGGTATTCCTTTTGGCTTTCCTCTAGAGTTTCTATTTCATACATGTTATTATAACCGGTTTTACAATCCGACATTTAAGGAATTTTTGCAAAATTTTGCATTAATGTTTTTTGAAAAATCCGATTGGACCACATTACGTCTATAGGTCTTTTGGCCTGGTCTACATTTGGCCACCCGAGCCCTTTTATTACACCTTTCTTTCATAAACTAGGTGAAGATTTTCCTTAACTCTGGCTGTTAATAGTTCTAACTTCTCCTATTGATGTAGATCTTCGATCTGATGGTCAGACATGGACATTAGCTTCCTAGCCAAATTATAATCAATACCGTTTGAAAATATGTGAAACCCAAACCGAGAGACACATATCCCAGTCGTGATGTTCTTCTTCTAAGCCCTAATTGCTGTAATGACCGACTGGGTAACCCTTTTCCTTAACCTTATTAGGACGGTACTTACTGTTTTATATTCTTTGCGTGATGTATTCCTTTTGGCTTTCCTCTAGAGTTTCTATTTCATACATGTTATTATAACCGGTTTTACAATCCGACATTTAAGGAATTTTTGCAAAATTTTGCATTAATGTTTTTTGAAAAATCCGATTGGACCACATTACGTCTATAGGTCTTTTGGCCTGGTCTAAATTTGGCCACCCGAGCCCTTTTATTACACCTTTCTTTCATAAACTAGGTGAAGATTTTCCTTAACTCTGGCTGTTAATAGTTCTAACTTCTCCTATTGATGTAGATCTTCGATCTGATGGTCAGACATGGACATTAGCCTAAAATTTTGGATACATGCATAGTTTACCAGTAGGCATTTTCAGTTTGTAAATGGGCCACGTTTTCGTATAGCCCCCATATAACGGTACCTCCCGATATTCGGTATTTTAATGATTTTAGCTATTTTTCTTGATGTCCACCACTCTATCGGTGAAAAACCATATCACATGGGGTTTGCATTCGATTATTTGGTGGAGTCAATGGACATGTAATTAGGACATCGGGTTCGGGGAGAGACGAAACCCCAACCCAGTTGTCCAGGAGGCACTCCCTGCCTATACGGGTGGTTCCAAAAGAGGAGCCACTCCAACATTCATTTATGAAAACCACAAAAAATGTTATTCCCACCAATAAAGAAAAAACAAGCAAAACATTAAATTCGGGTGTGAATAGGATTTCGCTACCCTGGCAATGTAGCCGATTTACTCTTAGTGTCCACTCGCTTTCCTACCCTCTACAGCTTATAAGAGATGGAGGCTGGGGTAACACCGTAGAGTTGAGGCCGCCATGTAGGCGTTTTGGTCTTTGCTAAAGATGGGTTCACGCATATGAATGTTTCTCCATTGCCAGGCGTGGATTGGTGGTATTTAAATGTCGTCAGACACAACTCCCACACCCACATCATAAATATTAGGGAATTGTGCGAAAACATAAGATGGTATACTTTTTAATCCAGTTTGTATATTTTAAGGAATCGTATGTAGGGTTTTTTGGTCAGACCCACCACTATTTGGCGTATATATTTTTTTAGTTTTTCGAGTATGATTGTCGATTTTAAACACAGACACAAATATTTCGGGACTAAACGTAAATATCTTTATAATCAACATTGGTTGTAAAATCATGGTAAGGTATTCACACAACCAGTTAGATATTGTTACAGATATAAATGAGTAATATTGCACTATAAGTTTCCTTAACCTTATTAGGACGGTACTTACTGTTTTATATTCTTTGCGTGAGGTATTCCTTTTGGCTTTCCTCTAGAGTTTCTATTTCATACATGTTATTATAACCGGTTTTACAATCGGACATTTAAGGAATTTTTGCAAAATTTTGCATTAATGTTTTTTGAAAAATCCGATTGGACCACATTACGTCTATAGGTCTTTTGGCCTGGTCTAAATTTGGCCACCCGAGCCCTTTTATTACACCTTTCTTTCATAAACTAGGTGAAGATTTTCCTTAACTCTGGCTGTTAATAGTTCTAACTTCTCCTATTGATGTAGATCTTCGATCTGATGGTCAGACATGGACATTAGCTTCCTAGCTAAATTATAATCATTACCGTTTGAAAATATGTGAAACCCAAACCGAGAGACACATATCCCAGTCGCGATGTTCTTCTTCTAAGCCCTAATTGCTGTAATGACCGACTGGGTAACCCTTTTCCTTAACCTTATTAGGACGGTACTTACTGTTTTATATTCTTTGCGTGATGTATTCCTTTTGGCTTTCCTCTAGAGTTTCTATTTCATACATGTTATTATAACCGGTTTTACAATCCGACATTTAAGGAATTTTTGCAAAATTTTGCATTAATGTTTTTTGAAAAATCCGATTGGACCACATTACGTCTATAGGTCTTTTGGCCTGGTCTAAATTTGGCCACCCGAGCCCTTTTATTACACCTTTCTTTCATAAACTAGGTGAAGATTTTCCTTAACTCTGGCTGTTAATAGTTCTAACTTCTCCTATTGATGTAGATCTTCGATCTGATGGTCAGACATGGACATTAGCTTCCTAGCCAAATTATAATCATTACCGTTTGAAAATATGTGAAACCCAAACCGAGAGACACATATCCCAGTCGCGATGTTCTTCTTCTAAGCCCTAATTGCTGTAATGACCGACTGGGTAAACCGTTCAGACGCATTTGATTGGAATAAAATACTGTCTTGATGTGATTTATATTATAGGTTTTTATTCATTTGTTCAAAGTTCTTAGAGAATAATTGTGCATCGTTATCACTGTGCAGGATCTCTGAAACTCCAAATTTATGAAATATGTCTTCCGTTAGAAACCTAATTAAATTTGCATATGTGGTTTCCCTCATGGACTTCGAGAAGGTGATCTACCATAATGAATATGTAAGCATTTTCCTTTTTAGACCGGGGATATTTCCCCCAAGAAATCTATATATAATTTCTGAAAAGGCATTTCCTTAATTACTTCTTTTCGAATTGGAGGCTTCGTGTTTTTTTAAGACTTCATTTCTAGACAAGTTTCACAATCTTTAACATATTGGTTTACCTAATATGCCATAATAAACGCTTAATGAGCTCTAATAATTTAACTATATCCCTATGAGTTAGTAATTTATGAGCATTTTCCATGACTTAATGCGTTATCCCACTTGGCAACCAGAGTTTCCATCTAAACTCATACCGTTCTGTACGAGTTAGCGATTTTTTGAAAATATTGACATCCTCGTCTTTGAGATTTAACAGTTTCTCTTGATTTGAGGTAATCGTTTTTATAAAATTCAAATATTCTTCACTCTTAAACTCATCTATGTCAAAATCAAATAATTCGTCCCTCTGTATCTCCTCAACACTTATAGATGCCCGAGACAATATATCTGCTACTATATTTGCATATCATATGACTGTAGCCGTAATGACCAACGGACATGGTCGGTTATCACCGTGAATGGTATCATCTCGACATATGGTCTAAATTTATTAATGGCCATTACGGCAGCTAAACATTCTTTCACGCTATAATTATGTTGACAGGAGTTTAGCTTTTGTGAATAGAACGCAATTGAGTGTTCTTCTTTGTTGTCATTTAACTGGTAGAGAACAGCACCAACGCCATATTCAGATGTATTGTGTTGGATATAAAAGCGTCTAGAGAAATCCACATTGCGAAACACGGGCGTAGATTTCAAGGCCTTTATAAAATTTTCGAAATTTTTTTTGCTTGTCCGGTCTTTTTGAACTTTTTTCCTTCTTTGAGCGTGTCGGTCAATGGTGCTGATATCGACGCCAAGTTTCTTATGAATCATCGATACCAACCGGTCGTAACCAAAAAGCTTCTGATTTCTCGATGAGTCTAGGTACTTTTATGCTACGAATGGCGATGATTTTATCGGGATCGGTCTTCAATTTTCCGTCTCCGACAATGAATTCTTAATATTTTAATTCGCGGAAACAAAACTGTGAGTTTTCAAACCTATTGTTTCTTTAGACAGTTCGCCACTTTTTCTAGCAGTTTAAGATATTCATGAAAGTCACAAGATATCGTCTAGGTATACGAATACGTTCTCTTTCAAGTTTTTGGAGATAACTCTGTCCATTAATCTAATCTATTTTTATTATACGCTGCGATTCGGCTCAAGATCCCGCCGATATGCGTCCTTAACGGTTAATATATTCTACTTACGGACGTCAAGGCAAAACCGATTTTTCAGGCTTTCTAACAAACGTGGTCCGTTTACTCCATGGATTTATTCGCTATTACATTAAGTTTCAACATATTATTGATTTCTTCGTATACTATTTTCTGTACCACCGGATATATGGGATAATGTCGTTCTTTGACCGGCTCGGTTCCCTCAACTAACTTAAAAGTGTGTTCTTCTAAACTCGTACGGCCCAGACCTTTATCCTCAAAAGCATTGAATATTTGAATTACTCTACATAGTTGTTGTTGCTGTATAGTAGTTAGCGTGTATGGGTTAAGTTTATACTTTTCGTTTTGTGTTACAAACTCTTTTTGAACCATCTCTAAATCCACCTCTTCTATCGTGATAATCTCCGGGGCTAGTTTAAAGTTTCTCCACAAATCAATCCAGAGTTACAATTCCTGTTCCAAATCCGGACATTACAGGAATCCATTTCATGTACCTCATTTTTATATGAAATGCTTAGATTTATTTTGCCTAAAATGCTGTGTTGCTTGCCACTAGCTGTTTTTACTTTGGAGAATATTGGTTTCAATTCTAGATCTATAAGCTCAACTATCTCCGGTATCCAAAAGTCCTATTTTTTAATCCCGTTCTATTCTACCTCGGCAAAAATCCTCGGATTTCGTTGATTAATTATTCTTTCTATCACCTCGATTATACTTTTCACCTCCTTTCTTTTTTTGTAAAACTTCTGTCGTAACGGTCATCTGAGACTTTGTTTCTATATTTTCTTTTCTATATTATATTTCTCAAAAATGTTTGACTAATTTTTGATCTTTTTCTATCATAGTTTTCTTCCCTAACATCCAGAGGTATATATTTCCAGAGCAGATTTTTATCATATTAGCTCTGGTGATTCTGTCAATAATTTCTCCTTTTATTTTCTCCTTCTCCAGTTTATTTTCTTGGGTTTCTCCGTCGGACGCGGTCCCCCCTTTCCTTCAACGCCTTGTGCCGATTTTAGCTGGCAATTAGAGCACTTTGGTGTCGTGGTGCCTGGATTTCCACACCGGCAGGAGAAAAGTGCAATCGTGGTCGCTTCACATTCCCGGAATGTGTGTCCAGGTTTCTTACACCCCAACAGCACAGTGTAGGTTTTGCTTGTTTTTCATACTATATAGCAGGTAACTCTTCTCTGTTATCTGCTATACAGTATTTTCGACGGAAAATCTGAACATTCGGTACACACTTCATTTACCTGCCAGTATTGGCGTGATGGAGGTACTCCCATATTGTTCATTCTCCTTGGAAAATTCTTTTCAGCCTCGTTACACTCTACTCTGAGGTGTTCAACCGAAGACACAGGCATTGGATATCCGATCCTCAAAATTTGATCTTGGAGACTGATACTGACTCCGAAGGCTATGCTTTAATTCTTGCCAATGATGAAATCGGTGTGTTTTCTGCAACCACCAATACCACGACTCTGCTGGTCCTGTCACAATCAAGGGGAAGTCCTTAATTCCTCGACCCAGGATATTTTGTATTGCCTTTGATAATTTTCTAATCTGTAGACAAATTGGTATTGTGTCTAGGATGGTTGGCTGAGATATATCGGTCCACGTTCTGGTATAGTCCCCATATAACGGTACCTCCCGATATTCGGTATTTTGATGATTTATGCCACATTATTTAACGGATTTGTCTGAAAATTGGTATTTGTAGGTCATAACGGGTCCCTGTACGTGTGGCGAAACATTGTATGTATAGGTCCACGTTTTGGTATAGTCCCCATATAACGGTACCTCCCAATATTCGGTATTTTGATGATTTTTTACTGATTTTTTCACGAATTTCACTGAAAATTTGGTAGTTGTAGATCATAATGGGTCCCAGTTCGTGTGGCGAGTCATTGTAATTATAGGTCCACGTTTTGGTATAGCCCCCATATAACGGTACCTCCCGATATTCGGTAATTTGATGATTTTTGCCACATTTTTTTCACGTATTTGTCTGAAAATTGGTAAGGTCATAATGGGTTCTAGCTCCGTTGGCGGAACCTTGCATGTGTAGGTCCACGATTTGGTAGAGGCCCCATATAACGGTACCTCCCGATATTCGGCATTTTAATGGTTTTTGCCACATTTCTTCTAATGTTTCCTTTACCCTAAGGTGGAGGGTATTAAAAGTTTGGCCCGGCCGAACTTAATGTTTTTTTACTTGTTTATCTTTATAGCATTAGGATCTTTTTAATTCCCCTCAGCATGATTTAGGTAAAGAGTTTCGCAAATGGCTGAATTGCCTAGGAAAGCTTTGGAAGCAGCTACCGTGAGTGTGATGGTGGACAATTTGCTCTCTAGAATCCAAACAAAATCCAAGATCACTTTTTTTTACCTTGAATGTTGTAGCTGGCAGAAACGTTGAAAACGGTTGGAACCCAAATCCAGAGTAATGAAAAAAAGCTTTTAAACTTATTTATCTTAGAATTCTTTTTATTAGGATTGAACTGGATTTGGACTGTCAGGTTCAAGAGTCGAATTAGAATAGAATTCAATAAGACGCGGAAATTCGGCTCCCAATATGGCCCTTTAGAGAAGGCCGATAATAAGAAGGTAAAAGTACCAGAATAAAAACATAGAATATTATCTTAATTTCGATAACAATTATAATGAGCAGTACATTAATAATGGTGATATTCGTATTTAACATACAGTTTAAGAAAATGAAAAAGGTTTACGGTTTGACGTAAACAATGATGATCATTTGCAGTGCCAGTTTCGGAGACGGATTTGGTTGGCTAGTCGCTAACTCTTTATTGTTTTTTCATAAATCTCCTCAATTCTTTTTGATTTATTCCATTTCATTTTAAACATTTTCTACTTTACTTTCTAGATTGGCTTGATTCGTTCATGTTACTCTCGGTCTTGTTTTTCCAGTGAGGGCGTTACCATATTGTGGAAATCGCATTTGACCCCAAGCGCCTCCCTGAAGATAAAAAGGCCCCAAGGTATTGGATATTGCAGACATTGTTATAATGGTCTCTGACAAATTCCTGATCTGCTCATCATTCAACGCGGTATTTGAATCGTTCGTTTTGCTATTTGTGCTGTCTTTTTTGCTCTTTTATGGCGATAAATACTTCTGTTCAAATCAAAAAATTCCGGTCTAATTTTTTCACTATAAAACTATTATTTTTACTCTATTGCCGAATACGTAGTGCGAATACTTCATTATGACGTTTATGAGTATCTCACTAGATAAATGCTACGTGAACTATATACATCCCATTTTTATCTTCCCAGTTATCAACACGTTATCCTCATACTTCACTTCTGCACATATGCTAGGATGGTTACGAGCATTTTTTACAATACACTTTCAACTAAATATGACATGTTTCGATTATTTCCTCCCTATTGGTTTATTTTGTCGGTGAACCGAACGATATCGAAGTTCACCTACTTTTACCGATTTATTTATCGGGATTCATTCGATTGGGCGCCATACTGTTACGGATTCCTTGTCCACACCACGTATCGCTAACTGGACCACGGATAGCTCAGCCAACATAATAGAAGGTCCCATTTTAAGGCCCGTTCAATATTATCTCTTTTGCTGTTTTCTAAATTAACACTGAATTCTTTTAATCTTTCTTATTACATATTAAGACACAGAGGCTTATTAAAAACTCTAAAACTAGTAAATCAAGAATATTAAGATTTTTATTAATAGTTGTATGATCAGTAAATAATTAAAATAAAGTGATTAGTGTCTCCCCTAGTTATGAAATTAATTATAGACCCCAAAAAAAGCGAGATGGTCGTTATTAATATTGCTTTATCAAAATAAGTAATGTTCCCTCAACAATTAAACAGCGCGGATATGGTTCCCTTTAAAACTAAGGGTTTATCACTGAAAATATAATGATTCTATCTCCTTAAAGTCCTCACCAAAATCGTGCTTTTTATGGAAAATAACAAGTAAAAAAGCTGTAAGTTCGGCCGGGCCGAACGTTGAATACCCTCCACCATTTGGTACAATTTTCAATTTTCAAAAAAATAAAATTCGTTAAAAATTATACCGAATATCGGGGGTACCGTTAAATGGGGACTATACGAAGACGTGGACCTACATGACTCATTTTCTGCCTTAGGATGTAGTATCCATTACGAACTTCAAATACCAAAATTGAAGCAATTCCGGTAAATAATGTCGCTAGAATCATCAAAAAACCGAATATCGGTGGATACCGTTACATGGGGGCTATACGAAGACGTGGATCTACATGGCCCATTTTTTGTCTTAAGCCGTAGCACCTATTACGAACTTTAAATAGCAATTTTGAAACAATTCCGGTAAAAAATGTCGATAGAATCATCAAAATACCGCATTTCGGAAGGTACCGTTATATGAGGGCTATACGAAGTCGTGGACCTACATGTCCCATTTTCAATACCAAAAGTCCTGCAGACATAGTACATATTTGAGTAAAATTTTATCAACCTACTTCATTGCGTTCGGAAGCTAGAGTGATTTCCACAGACGGATAGACGGACGGACATTGGTAAATCGACATAGAATTTCATGCTGATCAAGAATATATATACTTTGTGGGGTCTAAATATATACATTTCGAGGTGTTATAAACGGAATGACAAACTTAATATACCCTCCATACTATGGTGGAGGGTATAATAATAACAAAAAAAATTCTTTAAAATAAATGCATATGAATGACAAAATCGCACAAAATAAAAATTTTATATCAATATGAAATTAGGAAATAATATTAATAACATGTACGATGTAAAACTAAAAATTGTTCTTAAAATAGGCTATTATAAATCCTGTATAGAATGATCCATCAACTTGAAGATAAGGGACTTTTTTCTGTCTCTAATTAATTATTTAATGTCTTCTTCTCGAACGGCAGTAAAACCGGAGGTCTTAAAAGGGATTATTTTTTCAGGTTTTGTTTCGGCTAAAATTAATAGCGCCACAATCATAAAAGATTAATCCAACATTTTTTTAAATTTCTTTTTCCCAAAATCGAATGTTTTCTAGAAGGGAACATAAAACTGTGTGGCAATAAAAAAATAGTGCACGGAATGGTACTGCAGGAAAGGTCGTTCTAAGAGCTTTCCAAATCGCTATTACTTGGCCAAATCAATCGTGAAACATTTGTTACACTTATAGGTGTAACAATTAAATATAATTTTAAAATGTATAATGAAGTAATAAATAATAGTGTGTTCTTGATATGTTAGTAAGAACAGTTAAAGTTGTCATTTATTGTACTTGGCTGACTTCCCTTATAGACCTACTTTCAAAGATACTACTTGAGAATATAAAAACACCGTTGACACTTTTTTACTTGGTTGGCTTCCCCTATAGGCCTACATACCATGTTGTAACTTCTTACTACATGTAATTAGAACTTATAGGTGTAATCATGGTACAATATGGAGGCAGAACAGCTTCGCAAAACTACAGGAATACACCCCTGAGGTCAAGCCCGCTTCATGTCAAATTTGCATGCAACAAGTTGTTTTAATTTATTCGATATTTTTCCACATTTTTAAAATGAGTTAAACAGCAGGTACCCCTATTTTGTCAAAATATATACACATTTTTCCACATTTTTAAAATGAGTTAGATAGCAGGTGCCCCTATTTTGTCAAAACATATACACAGGTTGTATATGTGTGTGCATTATTTTGAATAAAAAAGAAAGTAATTTCAAAATATTTCAAATTTACACACACATTAGCAGGCAACAAAATGCATACATTTGGAATAAAACAATAATGTCCTATTATTTTGGATTCAATTTTGTGAAAAAGCTCCGATATTACATTCATGTTTTGTGGATTTTCCCCAATATAATAGTTTTGTGAAAAAAAAATTAAATAAACAAAACCAATTATTGCATGTTTAAAAAGTCTATTTGACATAATAAGACTACAGTGCAGATTTGCATTTTCATAATTTCCTTGAAGTTGAGCAACCTTTCTTATTGTGCCATGGTAGCCAGTTTGAAGAATCTTGGCGTTGTTTTCAACAATTCACTAAGCTAGTCAAAGCATATTAATATAGTCGCTGGGCAAACCGCCGCCAAAATACGGGAACTATGGTTAAGTCAATCCTTTACACAGATACATATACGCTGCTTCTTAGCAAAAATATGCGTAGTCCCACAAGATTATTGTTAATAAAACACCCATGTATCTATATCAAAGAATAACATTTGCAAGATCCAATCGCGACCGGAAGCTTTTTCCTTTTAGACGGAAAACTTAGTAACTGAAACGTAATATTTTACTTGCACTAAACGTCTATGGAATACTCTACCACATGATTTACAGGACACTTGAACGTAACTAAATTTACGAAAATGCTTAAAAATTTTATTTCCTATATAATTTAGTGATAAAAGTATATTTCACATAACTGTAATTTCCTCTTAGCTTTAGCTTATATTGTTTATGTGTGTATTCTTTTCAATAATAAACAAGAAAAAAAGCAGTAAGTTCGGCCGTGCCGAACTTTGAATACCCTCCACCATTTAGAACGAATTTGAAAATTTTCGAAAAAGATAACATTCGCCAACAATTCTGTTAACATTTTAAAAATACCGAATATAGCCGTTATATTAGGGCCTGTACGACGTGCATCTACATAGGCATAAGTAAATAAACGGTGAATAATGTAGCCAAAATCATCAAAATACCGTACGTAGGGAGGTACCGTTATATAGGAGCTATACGAAGACCTGGACAAAATTTGAAACAATTCCGGTGAAAAATGTCGCTAAAATCATCAAAATACCGAATATAGGGAGGTACCGCTATATGGGGGCTATACGAAGACGTGGACTTCCACAGAAAATTTTCTGCTTCAGGCTGTAGTATCCTTTTCGAACTTCAAATGCCAAATATGAAACAATTCCGCTGAATAATGTTGCTAAAATCATCAAAATACCGAATATCGGGAGGTACCGTTATATGGGGGCTATATGAAAACGTGGACCTACATGGCCCATTTACGAACTTAACCTGCCTACTGGCAAAATAGACATGTGTGCAAAATCTATCTCAATTCGTTCGAAAGATAGATTACAACAGACAGAGAGACGGACATGGCTAAATCATCTTCACGCTGATCAAGAATATATATACTTTTTTGGATCTAAGATCATTATTTCGATGAGTTACGAACGGAATGGCAAAATGAATATACCCTCCATAGCATGGTGGAGGGTATAAACAACTTCTTAGAAAATATTCAAATTCGGGTGTTTTCAAAATGCTTATTGCAACGTATGCACCGACAAAATATACCGTTTTTGTTGCGAAAATAAACCTTTAGACATATATAGAGCAGGATTTTGAAAAGAAATGTTGACCTTTCAATTTGTTTTCCCGGTTTTCAATTATTTATTCAAAATCATTGCAACAAGTTGTTTGGCTTTTTGATTGTTTTGATAGTAATTCTGACATTACAAACCAAATACTCTATACTTGCAATTTTTTCAAAGTTAGCCTACCTTGTCTTCATTGTACCATGCAGCTAAATATATTTTGCCTGTCCAATTTTTATTTGCACAATGTTTTATGTAATTTTTTATACTATAGGAAACATGTAATAATTTTTATACCCTCCACTTTGAAAAGGAAGGTATATTAACTTTTGTTTGTATATATATTCATGATCAACATAAAATTCTTAGTCGATTTAACCGTCTGATTGTTGAAATCACGACACAGCCCACATCATTAAACGTATAGCTTCAAAATTTGACAAAACAATTTGTATTGTGTCTAGGATGGTTGGTATTAAAAATGATCGGTCCACGTTTTGGTATAGCCGCCATATAACGGTAACTCCCGATATTCGGTATTTTTATGATTTGTGCCACATTTTTGCACGGATTTGTCTAAAAATTGGTATTATGGGTTCTAGCTCATAATGGGTTCTAGCTCCGGTGGCGAAACATTGTATGAATAGGTCCACGTTTTGGTATAGACCCCATATAACGGCACTTCCCGAAATTCGGTATTTTATTTATTTATTTTTTATTTATTCAATTTCCATTCCATAATACCAAAGCCTTCAAGGCCAATAAATAGTATTAACAATATAAAATATTCCTGAGTAAACTTAAAACTAATAACAATATCCATAACAAAATCTCATATATAATTGGCTCCCCAGCCATAACTACAAAAAATACTAAAAAGGACAATATGCATCTATATACCATAAGCAACAATACAAAAAATATATGCCACCGTCATCAAAGAATTTAATAATAAAAGCTCACAAAAAAGGCACAATAGAAAATTTTTCAAAAGATAATTAAACAAAAAAAGTACAGTAATATTACAACCACGTCTCCCTTCAACGAAGTAATCTCAAATGATTCAACAGTTTTAAGCGAAACGCATTGTTGGACTGTGAAAAAATTCTAAGTTCAACAGGCAAATAATTCCATATTCTAGCAACACGTATCACAAAGGACTTCTCAAAAGTAGTGTTAAATATCCTAGGTATAAAAATCTGAGTTGTCCTAGAAGACATATTAAAGCTAAACATATTATTTAGCAAAACAGGTACACCATTTTTCACAATCTTATAAAATGCACTTAAAATCCTACTGCAAATATATCGTTCAAAATCAATGCCCAAAAAACTCACAACATAACCCGAAATGTGCTCACGCCTTTTCACACCAAAGACGAATCGTACAATAGAGTTAACAATACGTCGCAACCTACAGGAAACACGATCAATCGTACCAGAAAATATCTCTAAACCATAATTAACATGAGGCATAAGAAGTGCAGTAGCCAATCGTCTTCTAACCCACTGAGGAACATACATATTAGTTAAGTAGAGCTTGCGAATAATTCCAAAGACTTTACGTTGAACAGTGTCAACTTGAGATTCAAATGAAAGCTTGTCATCAACCAAAATACCTAACATTCTATGCTTGCTAACAAACACTACTGGATTCCGATCCAAAGTAATGTTAAGATCATACACACGACTTCCAAACATCTTTGCTCTTGTTTTAAGAGTGTTTATTGTTAATGAATTGTCTGAAGACCACTGATTAAACCTAGCAAGGCAATTATTTATTCTGCTCTCAAAGGCAGCTGGGGAAGACGTATCGTCCTTCAAAATAAGATACACATCATCCGCAAATAAAACCGGCGTACAACTTAACCCACTAAAACACTCTGCAAGACTATTCACATAGAGGACAAACAGCAACGGACCCAGTACTGAACCCTGTAGCACACCACAAGTAAGAGAATGTATTTCAGAAGATATTCCGTTATAAGAGACAAATTGCGATCTATCACTCAAATAAGACATTATAAGCTTACAAGCAGTATCAGAAAAATTAAATTCATTCTTAAGCTTTCTAATCAACATAGGATGAGATACCGAATTAAATGCCTTAGTATAATCTAAAGACACCACTACTGTATTCCTGTTCAAATTTGAATTACCCCTAATCTCATCAGTCATATAGAGTAACAATCCTGTTGCACTGTGATTTTTACGGAAAGCAAACTGCCCGTTATAAATATATCTCCTTACGTGTGATAATATTTGAACCTTCATAATGTGTTCACAAACTTTAGAAAGCACTGGAAGAATAGATATTGGTCTAAGTTCGTCAGGGCTGCTTACTACACTACTTTTAGGTATTGGGACCACACGAGCTGTCTTCCACAAAAGGGGGTACGCAGATGTCATGAAAATATAATTAAACACGTCCAAAACATAATCAGAAATGTATGGAAAAATGAGCTTCAAGAAATCGGGCGGTATACCATCTACTCCAATAGAATTAGATTTGATTTTACATAGCGCTATAAAAATGTCATCAACATGAACACAACTAAAGGAGAACCCAGCATCTGATCCAGTAAACTCCGGCATATTATCATTGACCTGCAAGTTATAACCAATAAATGATGCATTTGCAACATTAACATCAATATCAAAATCAAAATCTTCCTCCAAGCAACCTGAACTCCTCAAAAAGCGCCACAGGGCCGATGACCCCAATGCGTTAAATTTCCGATAGTAAAATCGTCTGCGTTCGCGTCGGATAACAGATTTCGCCTTATTACGGCACTTAAAAAAAATTTTCCAATTCTCCCGACTCTTGTCACTTAGATAGACTCTAAAAGCTAGATCACGGATAGAACAAGCCAAAGTAATGCAGTTGGATTTAATCCAATTATCACCACTACTAATCTTTTTGCGAACAACAGGAACAAACTCAAATAATTTCATAACAAGGGAAGATAATAAAGAGCATTTAGCATCCAGATCAACAACATTGAACATGTCATAATCAAAACCAGACAAATAAGCAAGAATACCATCCCAATTCACATTCCTATAGTCACGATACTCCACTAGCTCAAAGAATTTGCTTACTTTGATGTTAAGTGAAGCAAAAATGAGCGCATGATCAGATATAATAGGACAAAAAACCTGATCAGATAAGTAAACTAAAGAACTACTACTAACCAACACAAAATCAATCAGAGAAGTAGAACCACTTGAAACATCAAGGCGAGTGGGCTTGGAATTATGAATTAAAGAAAGATTTAATCGAAAACAAGTAGAGCGGACATATGCGGATTTCTGTAAATCAAACAAGTTACAGTTGAAATCTCCTAAAACAACAATATGTGAATACTCCATAAATAAATCAGAATGGTGCTCCTCAAAAAAGCAAAAATCTCCTGGAGGAGGCAGATATACAACTCCTAACAATATATTCATATCACCAATCATAATCTCAATAAAAATTGATTCACACTTGCCCAAAACCGACGATCTAAAAACAATCCGATATCTAATATTACATGATATAAAAATTCCAGCGCCACCACCTCTGGAGTTTACACGACCATTTCTCACAAATTTATATCCCGGAATATCAATAACACGATTTGAGACATCAGGCTTAAGCCACGTTTCTGAAAGCGCTAGAATATTTAAATAGGAACCATACAAAATTGATTTCAGTTCAGAAAATTTCGTTGAGCTCGTAGACGGCCGAATACTACGACAATTTAGGTGCGCAATATTGAATTTATCCTGGCAAGAATTAAGAACTGAATTTATATATGAATTGTTGCTTATAATTGGTCCAAAATTTGCATCAAATGACATAAAAAAAAGTAAAAGTAGTTATAACGGGGAACCAAATATTTAAAAATCACGAAAAATAAATATCTCATGATTATAATAATAAAAAAATCTATTTCACAACTCTAACGCAGTTGAGCAAATACTATAAAATGAAATCAGTATATAAAACATTAATATAAACAAAAACAAAAGTATATACATAATATTTAAATAATACTCAATTGCTTCTTCCTTCCGCATCCAAGAGCAACGCATCACACTGGCTAGTGCTGCAAGTATCTTCTCTGCCATCTGCAAATCTCAACCAAGCACGTAAATTGTCAGAATTCAGAATTTTGAACTTTGTCACCACTTTCAAACGCCGAAGCTTCTTACATACAAAATTCAAGTGCGCTGCTGCTGGGGAGAAATGATCGTTGAGGTAAACTCTACTGCTCAGCCCATTAACCTGTGCACCCAGTATGTCGGACACTTTTAAAGAACGAGTTTTGTAATACTCTTTCATCAGCTCATCACGCTTTGAAACCTTATTAAACTTAACCAATATCTGTTTTCTCTCAATAGGCACTTTATAAAATGAGCCCAATGCAAACACAGGAGCTTCCAAATCCTTCAAACCCTCTGGCAAACCTCCTATTAAGATATCTGAGCGATTCATCCTTCTATGCAGTACATTATCTTCCTTCTCAAGATTTACAAACTTAGCCGTACTTGAAACCTCAATACGCCGGACATTCTCATTACACTCCTTAATATCAGATCTCATTTCCGCAACACAAGAGCTGACTTCCTTCTTGATATCATCTAAAACCATTGTAAGCCGATTTTGCTCCGCTTGGTAATTAGCCATAAAATTATCCAACTTCTCAGCCAGACCGTTAATCTTTTCAATGACACCATCATTGCTATTCCTTTTTCCGATAGAAGGCTCACATTCAGAACAAATGAACACAAACGATTTAACTGCTTTCAACAAACTCAGTTTTTTCCCATCTATGTCTGCACAATCTGAATGTATCCAGCAGTCACAACTTTTACACAACACACTGCCCTGTGTCTTAGTAAGATGTTGATCACAAGCCTAAGCGGCATATTAAAAAAGCAGCAAAAACTCAAAAACAGCAAAATGAAACAGGCAACTACAGCTACAATGCAACAACAGCAACACCGCAAGGGTTACGCAACACAGCAATATCAATATCAGCAATCAAAGTTTCTTTAAAACAATGTTTAAAACAATGCGAAAATTAACATATTTAATTGTTTATAACGCCGACGTATATGTGTTCACGAGTTGTTTTGTTTATAACGACCGTAAATAGCAGAATACACAAAATGATCAGCTGCGATAAAAAACACACGTCTACTCAGACATAGGGATCTCAAGTCATTTTGATGATGTTTGCCACTTTTTTTTCACGGATTTGTCTAAAAATTGGTATTTGTAGGTCATAATGGGTTCTAGCTCCTGTGGCGAAACATTGAAGGTATAGGTCCAAGTTTTGGCATACACCCCATAGAACGGTACCTCCCGATATTCGGTATATCGACGATTTTTGCCTTTTTTCACGGATTTGTCTAAAAATTGGAATTTGTTGGTCATGGTGTGTTCTTGCTCCGTTGGCGAAATATTGTATTTATACGACCACGTTTTGGTATAGCCCCCATATAGTGGTACCTCCCGATTTTCGATATTTTGATAAAAATTGGTATTTGTAGTTCATAATGGGTTCTAGCTCCGGTGGCAAAGCATTGAATATTTAGGTCTATGCTTTTCTATCGCGCACATACATCAGTAACCGCTGATATTCGGTATTTTCATCATCTTAGTCACATTTACCCATGAAATCGTTTCAAAGTTGGTATTTAAGAAGATTTAGTACTTGACATTCCTTAAAGTATAAAATTGTCTGTAGAGGTTCCCGTTTTGGTATGGCCCCATATAACGGTCTCACTCACTTTATGGTTTTTTGAAAAGTTTAACAGCATTATCAAAATGGTCTTACAGGTATTTGTAGTTTAAAGTGGAACACGTCTGAACTCCGATATGTTTATAAAAAAAATTGTTTTTGGAAAAAATAGGCTAATAACGCCAAAATGTTAATATGTAAGGAGCTACAGCCGTTTCAAAATACGTTGTTTTTTGTTATTAAAAACTAAACAAATAAATAGCCCAAAACGCCGAATTGTTAATATTTATGGAGTTACAGCCACTTTGATATGTGCTATTTATCATTATTAAAAAAAACTGTTGAAATAAATAGGCTAAAAGCGCCGTAATGTTAATATTTGAGGAATTACAGTCGTTTTAAAATACCATATTTTTATACCCTCTACCATAGCATGGAGGGTATTCTAAGTTTGTCATTCCATTTGTAATATATATTTTAGACCCCACAAAGTATATATATTCTTGATCAGCATCAAATTCTATATCCATTATGACCGTCTGTGGAAATCACTCTAGCTTCCGAACGAAATGAAGTAGGTTAATAAAATTTTACTTAAATGTGTATTATGTCTGCAGGACTTTTGACATTGAAAATGGGTCATGTAGTTCTAAGTTTTGGTATAGCCCCCATATAATGGTTTTCGGTATTTTGGTGATTTAAGTGGCATTGTTCACAGGAAATGTTTCAAATTTAGTATTTAAAGTTCGTAATGAATACTACAGCCTAAGACAGGTACCTCCCTATATTCGGTATTTTTATGATTATAGCGACATTATTCACCGAAATTGTTTCAAATTTGGTATTTGAAGATCTTAATGGATACTACAGCCTATGACAGAAAATTGTCTGTGCAGGTCCATGTCTTCGTATAGCCCCAACATAACGGTACTTCCCTATATTCGGTATTTTGATGACTTTAGCTACATTCCTCACCGATTTTTTTCAAGTATCGCATTTGAATATTCTAATGGCTAATGACAAAAGTTGCCTATGCAGGTCCACGTCGTCGTGATGACCCTAATATAACAGCTTCTTAAGATTTTAACAGAATTTTTAACGGATTTAATTTTTTTTAATTGCCAAATTCGTTCCAAATATTCGTCCTAGACCCCATAAAGTATAAATATTCAGGATCAGCATAAAATTCTAATTCGATTTAACGATGTCAGTCTGTCTGTCCATCTGTTTGTCTATTGAAATCACAATACAGCCCATATTGTTAAACGTAGAGCGTCAATATTTGGCAGCACCATTTGTATTGTCTAGGATGGTATTGAATATGAGTCCAGTTTTGGTATAGTCCCCATATAATGGTTCCTCCGATATTCGGTGTTTTAATGATTTTTGCCACATTTTCCCACGGATTTGTCTAAAAATTAGTATTTGTAGGTCGCAATGGGTTCTAACACTGTATGCATAGGTCCACATTTTTGTATAGCCCCCATATAGCAGTAACTCCCGATATTCGATATTTTGATGATTTTTTTTACATTCTATCGCGGATTTGTCTAAAAATTAGTAGTTGTAGTTTGGAATGGGTTCTAACTCCGGTGGCGAAATACTGTATGCATAGGTCTAATTTTTTGTATAGCCCCAATATAGCAGTAACTCCCGATATTCGGTATTTTGACGATTTTTGCCACATTTTTCTACGAATTTGTCCCAAAATTGGTATATGTAGTTTGTAATAGGTTCTAGCTCCTGTGGCAGAAAATAATATGTATAATAGTGCAGTAATACACAAAGGACATATAATTAATACAATAAATAAATCACAGAATCATATCTACATAATTCTCTTTGCAAATTATTTCATATACTAAGTTGTGTTGTTTTAATTTTTTTGTTTGTTTCCTTTAAATATGGTTTGAGGTTTTCAATTTGACTAATCGTTGCTGTGTATCAGATCCGGCACACTGAGAAAAAATTGATCTTTACTTTTGATGAATTTTTGAGTTTTGATCTTTGTGGTGTTTTATGTTTGCATCAATGAATGTGTCATCACTTAAAAATGTTATTTTGTTCAAAAGGCGTTTGCTGCATTTATTATACCCTCCACCTTGGAAAGGAGGGTATATTAACTTTGTCATTCCGTTTGAACCATCCCTGAATATTCATCGTAAACTCCATGAAGTATATATATTCATAATCAGCATAAAATTCTTAGTCGATTTAACGATGCCCGTCTGCCTGTCTGTTGAAATAACGATACAGCCCACATTATTTAATGTAGACCTTCAAAATTTGGCAGAACAATTTGTATTGTGTCTAGGATGGTTGGTATTGAAAATGATCGGTCCACGTTTTGGTATAGCCGCCATATAACGGTAACTCCCGATATTCGGTATTTTTAAGATTTGTGCCACATTTTTGCACGGATTTGTCTAAAAATTGGTATTTGTAGGGTTTAATGGGTTCTAGCTCGTGTGGCGAAACATTGAAGGTATAGGTCCACGTTTTTGTATAGCCCCCATATAGCAGTATCTTCTGATATTCGGTATTTTGACGATTTTGCCTTTTTTCACGGATTTGTCTAAGAATTGGAATTTGTTGGTCATGATGTGTTCTTGCTCCGTTGGCGAAATATTGTATTTATACGACCACGTTTTGGTATAGCCCCCATATAGTGGTACCTACCGATATTCGATATTTTGATAAAAATTGGTATTTGCAGTTCATAATGGGTTCTAGCCCGGTGGCAGAACATTAAATATTTAGCTCTACGTTTTCCTAAAGCACACATATAACTATACACGCCAATATTCGGTATTTTGATAATCCTAGTCACATTTAACCACATTGAATATTTAGTTCCACGTTTTCCTAAAGCGCACATATAACTATACGCCCCGATATTCGGTATTTTGACAATTCCTAGTCACATTTACCCACATAATTGTTTCAAATTTTGTATTTTAGAAGATTTGATAGATGACAATCCATGAAGTTTAAAATTACTTATAGAGGTTCCCGTTTTGGTATGGCCCCATATAACGGCCTCACTCACTTTACGGTTTTTTGATAAATTTAACTGCATTATGCAAACGGTCTTACTTTTATATAAAAATGTTTCCTTTACCCTGAGGTTTGGAATATCGACAGTTCGGCCCGGCTGAACTTAATGTTTTATATTTTGTCCCTCAACTTCCCTTGCTCGATTAACAACGGATGCTGATTGGCGCACTGAAATCTCCTCTACAACTCCCATGGCGGATACTGAATTCGCTGTTATTGGCTTGTTTACCTAGTTACGCATCCTGCATTGGAATTAAATTGCATATGTAGTAGTACAAGACAAGGGATCCTCAGAGATCACTCAGAAATTTTGCGTTTACTTGTCTTTTGTTTTTTAAATAAAAACCAACAAAGCTACCGACGCCAATACCAATTTGAAAAAATGGTAATGTCATTACTGAAAAAGTACAAAAAAGTAATTTAATAAGCCAGCAAAATCCTTTAATCAAAAAATTAATGCAGATTGTTTTATTGTTCATTTGGTTTTCTTTTCTCTATTGCTCTACATAAACTTTTTGGTCGCATCGAACCGGATTTGCCAATTTGTGAAGTCAGTCTGGATATTAATGTTTTTTTTCTCTTTTTGGAAAGTTGCTCCGCGGTACTTTGTTTTATTCCAATGCGCGGTATTTTTGAATATAAAGTCAACCACAATTTTATTTTGCAAAAAAAAAAAATATTCAAATGCTGTTTTACCGAGACTTATTCGCATTATTTTCCATTTGTCGCAAAATTATCGAGTTTATCGATTAATGTGTTTTTAATAATACAAATTTATCAAAAAAATATGTATTTATTAATATAATAATGTGGACAATTATGTGTTCGGTTATTGCAATATTCCCCGCACATTTCTGCATTGCGGGGTGAACTGTTATGTATTTTACATATTATGTATTAGTCCCAACGAGAATGAAAACACAAAATTCTTAGTACAGGTTTTTCTAATTATTTTAATTTCAAATCAAATTTTCAAAATTCAAATCACACTGTTATGTAATTTTCGTTAGTCTGTTTGTCGTGCCATTGCAGCAATAATTATAATAATAATAATAATAATAATAATAATAATAATAATAATAATAATAATAATAATAATAATAATAATAATAATAATAATAATAATAATTTCTTTGTTTTTTTTCTGAGCAGTTGGGAAAAATGCTATTTACGCATTCACGTGAGCCGTCACTCATCGTGGTATGTCGGGCTTGATCTTGGTACCGACTAAAAAACCCACCTGCCGACCTCTGGGAGTTACTACCACCTCGGCACCACTTACTTCGAGGTGGCTCCCGGGCTTCTAAAGCCTTCTTCTTCTTCTAGCTTGCGTCCAAGCTCCGCTATTCGTTTTGAGGTCTTAGAGGGTTGTCTAAATCCCTCTTTTTCATTTTTAATAACTGCTCGCAGTATTTGGATACAGCATTCCAGATTTCTTCCGATTCTAGCATTTTCGCAGCTATATTCGTCGTTGTAATTTCGCCTGTTTGCAGTTCTAGTTCTGAGCGTAGGTTTACCCATCGACCGCATGAGAATAATGTGTGTTCTGCGTAGTCTAAAGTGTCTTCTTCATACAAACAAACAGGGGATTCACTCTTTCCGTGCTTAAACAGATATTTACGGAAATATCCATGTCCGGAGAGCATCCATGCTTTAATGTCTGGAATAACCCTCGCTGTCCATCTTCCGTATGTCTCTAGATGCCAGCGTGTCTGCAATTTTTCGAAAGTTTCCTCTTTTATTTGGGCAAGTTCTGCGACTTCATGTTGGCGACGCTTTACTTCGAATAATTTTCGCCGCTCTTCTGCTATCTAATCGATAGGGGCCATACCCGCTATGACTTGTATCGCTGGTCCTGAGACTGTGCGGTATGCAGATGCCACTCTCAGCGTCGTTGTTCTCTGTACCTTAAGCAGTTTCTGTGCCCTCTGCTTATTGAGTATGCTCCCAGCCCAGATTTCGCATCCGTACAGTAGAATGCTGTTACATGCCTCCAGCAGTAGCCTCCTCTTACAGGATAGGGGCCCTCCAATATTTGCCATTAATCTACTTAGCTGCATCGTGATAGTAGTAGCCTTCTCAGCTGCATAACTTAGCTGCGACGAAAACGTAAGTTTGTTGTCGAGCCTTATACCGAGGTACGTTATGGCTTTTTGCGTCCGAAAGATAATGCTGTTCACATCCATGTCGTTTTCTGCTGGAATATGTTGCCTGGTCAATAATACCAGCTCTGTTTTCTGCATGGCTAGCTCTAATCCATGCGATGTCAGCCATGCTCTGGCCCGGATCATGACTTGTTTCAGCTTACGTTGTTCATTGTCTGTGGTTCTGGCCTGGATTACGGCAGCAATATCATCTGCGTATCCTACTAAAAAGGTGTTCTCGGGCATAACTAAATTAAATATTCCATCATAGCTGATATTCCATAGGTCGGGGCCTAGGATGGAACCCTGCACAGCTCCTGATGTTATCTGCACCTCTCTGTACTGTATCTAAGCACTCTTCCACTTAGGTAGCTTTTTATTACTATCATGAGATACTTGTGGATCTTAAAATTAGATTCCATAGCGTGTATAACGTCTGTCCACCTTAGGCTATTGAAAGCGTTTTTCGCATTAAGTGTGGCTAATAATACTACCGGCCTGCTGTAGTTATTTCGTTGCTGAGCAGCGGAAAACACATCCTCTACTTCCTTAATTGCACCGATTGTTGACTTTCCACTTCTGAAGCCATGTTGCCTCTTAGACAATCCTCCTTTTAAGTTCACAGCATCTTCTATCCTGTTCTTTAACAGTCTTTCGAATAAATTTCCAGCAGTACTTAGCATGCACAGTGGTCTGTACGATGACGGTGCTGTTGGATCTCCTTTGCCTTTACTAATGAGCACAATTTGCTGCTCCTTCCAAAGTGCTTGGAAGATTCCCTCTGCTAAACAGTGGTTGTCCATTCTCAGTAATGTGTGTGGTCGTGCATCAGCTATCTGCTTAAGGACTTCCGCCGGAACACCATCCGGCCCTGGGGCCTTATTGTTTTTTAGTTTTTTTCGCAGCCGCTTGCAGTTCTTCTAGCGTAAAAGATATGGGAGCATCTATGGGCTTAGAAATAGTTTCACCTGATCTTATTTCGTGTGAGGGAAGCAGATTATTTACAACGTTTGCCATTAGTTCTTCATTCAGTCCATGTACTGGGGCTTGAGCACCCAGTTTCTTCATGACTAGTTTGTATCCGAGTCTAAACGGATCTCTGTTAATGTCCTCCCTTAGTTCTTCCCATTTGCTTCTTTTGCTATCTCTAATCGCAGTTTGAAGTGCCTTTTTTGCTTCCTTGTACTGAGCATGTTTTATGTTTGCGGGACCTCTACGTTTAGCTCTTGTAAACTTCCTCCTTCGGCTGGGGCAAATCCTTCTTAATTCAGCGACTTGGCTATTCCACCAATATACTGGCGGTTTACCAGCACCCAGGGTTCTTAGCTTCGGCATAGACTTGTTGCACCCTCTGATTATTACATGCATGGTTCTGCCCACCACTTCAGTTCCAGTACCCTCTAATGATAATGTTTCACTTTGCCTGTCTATTTCTGCTATTAAAGCGGATCTCTCTAACCTTTTTGCATTCCATTTTCGAGTACCCTCTCGTACCTTTTGTATGGTGGCTTCTCTGGTTGCTTGAACGGTATAGGAAATATATTGGTAGTCACTTGCCGTATAAATCTCGAGGACTTTCCAATTAATAATTTTGTTCGCCATATTTTCCGATACCAGTGTGATATCAGATATGGTACCATTGCAGCCCGGTCGTCTAAATGTTGGGGAACATCCCACATTTGCGACCACAAGACCTAATCTGGCAGTCATGTCTAATATTCGTCTGCCCCTTGAGTTTGTTACTCCTGAGCCCCACTCTATTGCTTGAGAGTTGAAATCTCCTGCCATCGATATTCCTGGCAGTATCTTCTTCTATCGCGTTAAGTTTCAATTGAAATTCCTCTATACAGTCACTGGGCGTAAAGTAGCAGCTTGTGATTGTTACATCGACGGACTGTGTCCAGACGTAACCATTTCTTTTTCCTTCTTTTCTTGGGCTCATGTTCTTCTTATCGGTAATCCATATGGCAGCTGTCTTTGATTCATCCTCGAACCACAATCCGCATGTTTTTGGTGAGTATTGTTCACTGGTAATCATGATTTCTGCTTCCTGCTCTCTAATTATTTGCGGAAGGATAGCGTCAGCTATTTTTCCTCGATGCATATTAAGCTGTAGAATTTTCATAGCTACTGCTGTTTACTTGAGGGACATCCAGGAAGGTGCTCTATGTTATTTTTCTTTTGTTCGACGCATATGCAACATTTCGGTTTGTTTTTACACTGTTTAAGTTTATGCATATCCATACTCTTTCTGTCAGGCCCTTTGCATTCATACTGTTTGTGTCCGGTACCAAAACATCTATAACAGCGTTTAGTTTCTTCTCTGTACTTCACTATGCAGCTTGTCATTCCAACCTTCAACCGTTTTGTTTCCAGGATCCTGTTGGCTTCCATTACGGGTAACGTCACGAAAGCTCTTTTTTGTTCCCGATAATTTGGAGCTGTAAGGTGTACCCCAATGTCTGCGATTGCAGCTTTTGTAGCATTGTGTACCGCTAGTTGTACCTCTTCTGTAGTCGTCAAGATGTCAAGGTCTTGTATTTCAATAGTGGTCTTAGGCTTTTTTCCTCTACTGTGACTTTAATGGCCTCGCAGAATTTTTCATGTTGTCCACCTTTTGCCATGACCAAAAGTATTGCCCCTGTTTTGGTTTTGCTAATGGATCGTATAGCTACTTCTGTTTCTTCAGGTCTGACATTTTGCCTGATATTTTTAAGAACGTCTGAGTAACTGTGCCCAGAGCTCGGCTTAATAATTACAGCATCGGGTCTGTTCCATCTTCCGCTTGTGTTTGTACCGGTATAACATTCTTGGACGTATCTACAGTCTTCTTCTTATGACTTTTTTCCGGATTAGTTTCGACTGGACTTGGCGCACTTCTCTTATTTTGAGAAGCCTGAGGCGTTTGCAGCGGCAAACACATCGTTTGCTCTATTCTTGGAAGATTGTTTGCTTGCCTCTCTTTCTCTGCTGCTTTCCAGTTCCTTCTGTAATCGGCAATTACGTCCAGTAACTCGTCTAATTCAGAGGCTCCAGTTTGTACGTCTCTACTAATGTTCCGCTGTTTATTTATTGCTTCTCGCATTTTTTGAAGTAGCTTGTGGCATTTCACTAAAGCTTCCTCCTCTGATGCTCTCATTTGCAGTATGTACTCTTGTTTGGGAGAGTGCATAGCTGGAGCTGTAAGTGTTTCTGCCACTGCTGTTGACTGTGGAGTTTTACCGTTTATTAGCACAGCTTCTTCAGCTTCTACAGCTACTATCGGTGAATTCACTGGTGTGCGTTTCGAAAGGCGCTTACTGCATCTTCAGTGGATTTCCGTTGTCATCATTTTTTGTTGTTGGGTCCCAACGTTATCCTTATGCGTAATGCAGTTGCTCCTTAGTGACCCCGAGGGTGTCTTTGCATGTAGAAATGAAGTAGGTTGATAAAATTTTACTCAAATGTGTACTATGTCTGCAGGACTTTTGGTATTGAAAAATAGGTCCACGTCTTCGTATAGTCCCCATATAAAGGTACCTCCCGATATGCGGTATTTTGATGATTTTAGCTACATTATTTACCGGAATTGTTTCAAATTTGGTATTTGAAGTTTGTAATAGATACTATATCATAAAACAGAAAATGGTCCATGTAGATCCACGTCTTCGTATAGCACCCATATAACGGTACCTCCCGATATTCGGTATTTTGGTGATTTTAGCGACATTATTTACCGGAATTGTTTCAAATTTTGTATTTGAAGTTCGTAATGGATGCTACAGCCTATGACAGAAAATTTTCTGTGCAGGTTCACGCCTTCGTATAGACTCTAATATACGGCTACATTAGGTATTTTCAAGATTTTAACAGAATTTTTTACGGATTTATTTTCTTGAAAATTGTTAAATTTGTACCAAATGCTAGAGGGTATTCAAAGTTCGGTCCGGCCGAACTTACAGCTTTGCTCTTTACTCTTTTTGTTGTTGATAAACTATTGATGTGGAGCATCTCAATCGTTAGTCTCGTGTTGTAGTGATGTTCCGTTTGTAACACTCTCACGTCATCGATCTTGGTGCATGGTTGTTCTGTTTACAGTGTTCGGCTAACGTTTTTTTTTTTTTTTTTTGTATTGATTTATTGTTTCTTAATTTGATGTCTGATTTGTGTGCTGACATTCTAGTTTTTAGTTTGTTTTTTGTTGTGCCAACGTAAAGTTTTCCGCAACTTTTCTCTGTTACCACCACATTCAATTTTGTATACTACATTATGTTTGTCCATTTTAGGAATTTTACTTTTTATGTTTGTGAATAAAGATTTTGTTGTGTTACGTGAGCTATGTGCTATTGTGTATTTATTTTTGCTATGTACTTCTGACTTTTCCAATCTTTCTTATATATTTGGTAAACATGTCAGGGATTTGTATATTATCATTAATTAGAATGTCTTTTATTTTTAGTTTGTTTTGGAAATGAAAATTTTCGTCGCTTATTGTTAATACTCTCTTTATTAAGGTTTTCGCTGTATTGATAATTGTCCGTTCTGTGTGTTTAGAGTAGGAACTGATTATTCTACCTGAAGCTGTAGCTTTTTGATACCAAATAATATTAATGGTGCTATTTGCACTTCGTATTACTAATGTGTCCAAATATGGGATTTTTCCGTCGCATTCTTCTTCCAAAATAAATTTAATGTTTTTATTAAAACTTTTTAGAATTGTCGACGTTTCTTGTATTGCATCTTCACTTATAATTAAAAACAAGTCACCCAAGTATTTCGTCAGTAACTTTGGTTTTGATTGTAATGATTGCATGCTTTTGTTAAGTAATGATTTCATAACCAAATCTGCAATTATGGGTGATGCTAGAGATCCCATCGGTAGCCCTGCTTTTGTTTGTATATTTTGTCTTCATACTAGAAGTATCTGTTGTCCTTCATGCAAAATTTGACAATATTCGGAAACATGTCTTTCGTTATGTTTGTATATTGTTTAATTTCTCTCCATCGTTCTTCCATTATATTTAGTCCTAATTCTACCGAAAAACTTGGGAACAGTGAGACCACGTCCAAAGAAACCATTTTTTCATTATTATTAATTGTCAAGTTCTTTATCTTGTCCTTAAATTGCACAAAATCCCTTACGTTGTAAGTTGACTTTGCCGTCTGTTTTGAGTCTTTAAACATTCTTCAACAATATCATTATTTTTCTTTTGAAGGTTTTACGTTGTATCCTCATTGATACGTTGATACGTCATCATGTCTGAGAGTAAATTGGTCATTCTTTCCTGGTAATCATTTTTATTCATAGCTACACTCACGTTGCCTCTGTCTGCATTTAGTATCAGTATATCCTTATTTTGGTTTAGAAATTTTCGGGTTCGTTCTACTGTGCTTATAATGTATTTGTCCCTTTTACTCTCTTTGATTCTATTCATATGTATTTCCAGCATATTTGTTAGTTTTGTTCTTCCCATTTCTTGTTGTTCTTTGTCACTGTTTGATTGTACGAGATCTTCCGCGTCCGCAATGTATTTGAATAAAGGGAAATATGCTCTTGTTGTTGGTAAGCAGTGTTTGTCTCCTAAGGAGAGTAACCATTTTATATCATCTGGGAAAGTTTTCTTGACAAACCAACCATCGTTCTACTTTAGGTTGAGTTCTTTAGTCAGTTCTCTGTGTTCCTGTTCTAACATTGTTCGTAATGGGTTCTAACACTGTATGCATAGGTTTTTGCTACATTCTATCGCGGATTTGAAAAAAAAAACTACTGAAAAATTAGTAGTTGTAGTTTGGAATGGGTTCAAACTCCGGTGGCGAAGTACTGTATGCATAGGTCCACGTTTTTGTATAACCCTCATATAGCAGTAACTCCCGATATTCAGTATTTTGATGATTTTTGCCACATTTTTCTACGAATTTGTCCCGAAATTGGTATATGTAGTTTGTAATAGATTCTAGCTCTTGTGGCATAACATAATATGTATAGCACCCGCACCCGCCCCCGCCCCACATAATGATACCTGCGAAGAGTATTTTTATGAGTTTTGCCACATTTTCCCACGGATTTGTCTAAAATTGGTATTTGGCAAAACACTGAATATTTGGGTCCGCTTTTTTTGTAGCGCACATGAAACGGTACTCGCCGATATTCAGTATTTTGATAATCGTAGTCACATTTACCCATGAAATCGTTTCAATGTTGGTATTTAAGATGATTTGGTAGATGACAATCCTTAAAGTGTAAAAGTGTCTATAGAGGTTCCCTGTTTGGTATGGCCCCCATATAACGGCCTCACCCACTATTCGTTTTTAACCCTCCACCATAGTATGGAGGGTATATTAAGTTTGTCATTCCATTTGTAACACCTCGAAATATACATTTTAGACCCCACAAAGTATATATATTATTGATCAGCACAAAATTCTATGTCGATTTATCAATGTCCGTCCGTCTGTGGAAATCACTATGGCTTTCGAACGAAATGAAGTAGGTTGATAAAATGTTACTCAAATGTGTACTATGTCTGCAGGAATTTTGGTATTGAAAAATAGGTCCACGTCTTCATATAGCCCCCACATAACGGTACCTCCCGATATGCGGTATTTTGATGATTTTAGCTACATTATTTACCGGAATTGTTTCAAATTTGGTATTTGAAGTTTGTAATAGACACTATATCATAAAACAGAAAATGGGCCATGTAGATCCACGTCTTCGTATAGACCCCATGTAACGGTACCCCCATATTCGGTATTTTGGTGATTTTAGCGACATTGTTTACCGGAATTGTTTCAATTTTGGTACTTGAAGTTTGTAATTTATACTAATTTTGATACTTGAAGTTTGTAATTTATACTATAGCCTATGACAGAAAATTGTCTGTGCAGGTCCACGTCTTCGTGTAGCACCCATATAACGGTATTATGATGATTTAAGCGACATTATTTACCGGAATTGTTTCAAATTTTGTATTTGAAGTCCGTAATGGATGCTACAGCCTATGACAGAAAATTTTCTGTGCAGGTTCACGCCTTCGTATAGACTCTAAAATACGGCTACATTAGGTATTTTCAAGATTTTAACAGAATTTTTAAAGGATTTATTTTTTTGAAAATTGTTAAATTTGTACCAAATGCTGGAGAGTATTCAAAGTTCGGTCCGGCCGAACTTACAGCTTTTTCACTTGTTTTTTTTTTTCAAAAATATGTAGATTTATATACGTTTTCCTATATGGCGCCAATTGGAGGTTGTTAAATATTTGTTAATATTTTTTTAAAATATTTACCAATTTAAAAAATTTCGATTTCAAAATAGTTTTGACAGTCCATTGTCCCAGCAGCTGTGTCGATTACTACGACTACCTTTATTCTTCTACCATGAATTATAACTACAATTTGTGATTGGTGTCAAAAATTGTGTTGTTTCGTGATTTTGAAAAACAATATTAATTATATCTGTTATTAAAAGTGCTTAATATTAATTTTGCAATTCATAGTGATAATTGGTGTAGTGTATTTAAAGCGTGTTTGTGTTTAAACTAATTATCAATTTTCAAATTGTTTAGTTTTACATTCTCTTCTTTGTAACTTATATTCTTGTATAAAAGAGTTGCCAACATTTTTCGTTTTTTATCTCTTACCATTTTTTTAAAGAAAATAAAAAAACAATTGTTTGAGCTTGAGGTCAATCTCTTTGGTTTTTAATTATTTATTTATCCAATATTTCGAAAATCTTTGAGTTTCATCATCATGGTGATCTACAAACTAAATTACAAAAATACAACATATTAACATTATCACAGCATGTTAGGACATAAACACGTAAAAATACAATAGCTTACTTGCAAATAATTAGAATAATAAACTTAAATCTAGCGTAATGTGACTGCTACCGTCAAGTGTTATTATTGCACTGATAATTATTTGCTTATTACACGAACTCCTTTTGTTAAATGCTTGTAGCAGTAGGCTGTGTTGTCCGTGTCTGCTTTGCTGTTTACTCTTTTCGTTGTTGATAAACTATTGATGTGGATCATCTCAATCGTTAGTCTCTTGTTGTAGTGATGTTCCGTATATTTGGTAATTATGTCAGGGATTTGTATATCCTCGGCGGATCTGTTTTCTGCGAGTGTTTGCTATTATAATAATTTTCAATTAGGGATTTGGTTATGTGTAATGAAAAGTTATTATTAATTAGAATGTCCTTTATTTTTAGTTTGTTTTGGATATGACATTTTTCGTCGCTTATTGTTAGTACTGTCTTTATTAAGTTTTTCGCTGTATTGATAATTGTCCGTTCTGTGTGTTTAGAGTAGAAACTGATTATTCTACCCGAAGTTGTAGGCTTTTGATACCAAATAATATCAATGTTGCTATTTGCATTTCGTATTACTAATTTGTATAAATATGGGATTTTTCCATCGCATTCTTCTTCCAAAATAAATGTTTTTATTAAAACTTTTTAGTATTGTCGACGTTTCTTGTATTGCACCTTCACTTATAATTAAAAACAAGTCACCCAAGTATTTCGTCAGTAACTTTGGTATTGATTGTAATGATTGCATGCTTTTGTTAAGTAATGATTCCATAACCAAATCTGTAATTATGGGTGATGCTGGAGATCCCATCGGTAGCCCTGCTTTTGTTTGTATATTTTGTCTTCAAACTTGACTATATTCAGAAACATGTCTTTCGTTATGTTTGTATATTGTTTAATTTCTCTCCATCGTTCTTCCATTATATTTAGTCCTAATTCTACCGAAAAACTTGGGAACAGTGAGACCACGTCCAAAGAAACCATTTTTTCATTATTATTAATTGTCAAGTTCTTTATCTTATCCTTAAATTGCACAAAATCCCTTACGTTGTAAGTTGACTTTGCCGTCTGTTTTGAGTCTTTAAACATTCTTCAACAATATCATTATTTTTCTTTTGAAGGTTTTACGTTGTATCCTTATTGATACGTTGATACGTCATCATGTCTGAGAGTAAATTGGTCATTCTTTCCTGGTAATCATTTTTATTCATAGCTACACTCACGTTGCATCTGTCTGCATTTAGTATCAGTATATCCTTATTTTGGTTTAGAAATTTTCGGGTTCGTTCTACTGTGCTTATCATGTATTTGTCCCTATTACTCTCTTTGATTCTATTCATATGTATTTCCAGCATATTTGTTAGTTTTGTTCTTCCCATTTCTTGTTGTTCTTTGTCACTGTTTGATTGTACGAGATCTTCCGCGTCCGCAATGTATTTGAATAAAGGGAAATATGCTCTTGTTGTTGGTAAGCAGTGTTTGTCTCCTAAGGAGAGTAACCATTTTATATCATCTGGGAAAGTTTTCTTGACAAACCAACCATCGTTCTACTTTAGGTTGAGTTCTTTAGTCAGTTCTCTGTGTTCCTGTTCTAACACTGTTCGTAATGGGTTCTAACACTGTATGCATTTGCAGTTTGGAATGGGTTCAAACTCCGGTGGCGAAGTACTATATGCATAGGTCCACGTTTTTGTATAACCCTCATATAGCAGTAACTCCCGATATTCGGTATTTTGATGATTTTTGCCACATTTTTCTACGAATTTGTCCCAAAATTGGTATATGTAGTTTGTAATAGATTCTAGCTCTTGTGGCATAACATAATATGTATAGCACCCGCACCCGCCCCCGCCCCGCATAATGATACCTGCGAAGAGTATTTTTATGAGTTTTGCCACATTTTCCCACGGATTTGTCTAAAAATTGGTATTTGGCAAAACACTGAATATTTAGGTCCGCTTTTTTTGTAGCGCACATAAAACGGTACTCGCCGATATTCGGTATTTTGATAATCGTAGTCACATTTACCCATGAAATCGTTTCAATGTTGGTATTTAAGATGATTTGGTAGATGACAATCCTTAAAGTATAAAAGTGTCTATAGAGGTTCCCGTTTTGGTATGGCCCCCATATAACGGCCTCACCCACTATACGTTTTTAACCCTCCACCATAATATGGAGGGTGTATTAAGTTTGTCATACCGTTTGTAACACCTCGAAATATACATTTTAGACACCACGAAGTATATATATTCTTGATCAGCATAAAATTCTATGTCGATTTATCAATGCCCGTCCGTCTGTGGAAATCACTATGGCTTTCCAGCGAAATGAAGTAGGTTGATAAAATGTTACTCAAATGTGTACTATATCTGCAGGACTTTTGGTATTGAAAATGGGGCATGTAGGTTTATGTCTTCGTATTGCCCCCATATAATGGTACCTCCCGATATGCGGTATTTTTTATTCTAGCGACATTTTTTACCGGAATTGTTTCAAAATTGATACTTAAAGTTCGTAATAGATGCTACTTCTTAAGACAAGAAAATGGGCCATGTAGGTCCACGTCTTCGTACAGCCCTCATATAACGGTACCTCCCGATATTCGATATTTTGATGATTTTAGCGACATTTTTTACCGGAATTGTTTCAAATTTGGTATTTGAAATTTGTAATAGATACTACATTATAATACAGAAAATTGTCTATGCAGGTCTTCGTATAGGCCCCATATATCAGTACCTCCCTATATTCGGTATTTTGACGATTTTAGGTACAATACCTATCGAAATTGTTTGAGATGTGGAATTTGAAGTTCGTAATGAATGCTACAGCCTGTGACAGGGAATTGTCTATGCAGGTGCAGGTCTTCGCACAGCTCCGATATAACGGTACCTCCCTTTATGCGATATTTTGACGATTTTATCTACATTATTCACAGTTTATTTCAAGTTTCGAGTTTGAATATGGTAATGGGTGATGACAAACAATGTCTCTGTAGGTCCACGTTGTATAAACACCAATAGACGGCTATATTTGGTATTTTTACAATTTTCAAAGAATTTTTTAAGAATTTTAGTTTTTGAAAATTTTTAAATTCGTTCAAAGTTCGGCCCGGCCAAATTTACTGCTTTTTAACTTGTTATATTTTTTACCATTTTTTAAAAGGAAATAAAAAAGCAATTGTTTGAGCTTGAGGCCAATCTTTTTGGTTTTTATACCGTTTGTAACTCCTCGAAATACTCATGTCAGACCCAACAAAGTATATATTTTCTTGATCAGCGTAAAATTCTAAGACGATTTAGCCATGTCCTTCGGTCTGTCTGTCTGTCTGTTGTAATAATGCTATGTTTCAAACAAATTGAGATAGAAGGCTAAAATATTGCACACATGTATATTTTGCCAGTAGGCAGGTTAAGTTCATAAATGGACCATGTAGGTCCAAGTAATCATATAGCCCCCATACAACGGGTCCTCCCGATATTCGGTATTTTGATGATTTTAGCGACATTATTCACCGGAATTGTTTCAAATTTGGTATTTGAAGTTTCTGTCTTAGTGTCTGAAGTGTCTGTCTTAGGGTGTAGTATCCATCTACACCCTAAGACAGAAAATTGTCTGTGCAGGTCCATGTCTTCGTATAGCCCCCATATAACGGTACCTACCGATATTCGGTATTTTTATGATTTTAGCGACATTATATACCGGAACTATTTCAAATCTGGCATTTGAAGTTCGAAATGAATATAGCCTATGACAGAAAATTGTCTGTGCGGGTCCACGTCTTCGTATAGCCCCCATATATTGGTACCTCCCGATATTCGGTATTATGATGATTTAAGCGACATTATTTACCGGAATTGTTTCAAATTTTGTATTTGAAGTCCGTAATGGATGCTACAGCCTATGACAGAAAATTTTCTGTGCAGGTTCACGCCTTCGTATAGACTCTAAAATACGGCTACATTAGGTATTTTCAAGATTTTAACAGAATTTTTAAAGGATTTATTTTTTTGAAAATTGTTAAATTTGTACCAAATGCTGGAGAGTATTCAAAGTTCGGTCCGGCCGAACTTACAGCTTTTTCACTTGTTTTTTTTTTTTTCAAAAATATGTAGATTTATATACGTTTTCCTATATGGCGCCAATTGGAGGTTGTTATGATATGCATTTTTTAAAATATTTACCAATTTAAAAAATTTCGATTTCAAAATAGTTTTGACAGTCCATTGTCCCAGCAGCTGTGTCGATTACTACGACTACCTTTATTCTTCTACCATGAATTATAACTACAATTTGTGATTGGTGTCAAAAATTGTGTTGTTTCGTGATTTTGAAAAACAATATTAATTATATCTGTTATTAAAAGTGCTTAATATTAATTTTGCAATTCATAGTGATAATTGGTGTAGTGTATTTAAAGCGTGTTTGTGTTTAAACTAATTATCAATTTTCAAATTGTTTAGTTTTACATTCTCTTCTTTGTAACTTATATTCTTGTATAAAAGAGTTGCCAACATTTTTCGTTTTTTATCTCTTACCATTTTTTTAAAGAAAATAAAAAAACAATTGTTTGAGCTTGAGGTCAATCTCTTTGGTTTTTAATTATTTATTTATCCAATATTTCGAAAATCTTTGAGTTTCATCATCATGGTGATCTACAAACTAAATTACAAAAATACAACATATTAACATTATCACAGCATGTTAGGACATAAACACGTAAAAATACAATAGCTTACTTGCAAATAATTAGAATAATAAACTTAAATCTAGCGTAATGTGACTGCTACCGTCAAGTGTTATTATTGCACTGATAATTATTTGCTTATTACACGAACTCCTTTTGTTAAATGCTTGTAGCAGTAGGCTGTGTTGTCCGTGTCTGCTTTGCTGTTTACTCTTTTCGTTGTTGATAAACTATTGATGTGGATCATCTCAATCGTTAGTCTCTTGTTGTAGTGATGTTCCGTATATTTGGTAATTATGTCAGGGATTTGTATATCCTCGGCGGATCTGTTTTCTGCGAGTGTTTGCTATTATAATAATTTTCAATTAGGGATTTGGTTATGTGTAATGAAAAGTTATTATTAATTAGAATGTCCTTTATTTTTAGTTTGTTCTGGATATGACATTTTTCGTCGCTTATTGTTAGTACTGTCTTTATTAAGTTTTTCGCTGTATTGATAATTGTCCGTTCTGTGTGTTTAGAGTAGAAACTGATTATTCTACCCGAAGTTGTAGGCTTTTGATACCAAATAATATCAATGTTGCTATTTGCATTTCGTATTACTAATTTGTATAAATATGGGATTTTTCCATCGCATTCTTCTTCCAAAATAAATGTTTTTATTAAAACTTTTTAGTATTGTCGACGTTTCTTGTATTGCACCTTCACTTATAATTAAAAACAAGTCACCCAAGTATTTCGTCAGTAACTTTGGTATTGATTGTAATGATTGCATGCTTTTGTTAAGTAATGATTCCATAACCAAGTCTGTAATTATGGGTGATGCTGGAGATCCCATCGGTAGCCCTGCTTTTGTTTGTATATTTTGTCTTCAAACTTGACTATATTCAGAAACATGTCTTTCGTTATGTTTGTATATTGTTTAATTTCTCTCCATCGTTCTTCCATTATATTTAGTCCTAATTCTACCGAAAAACTTGGGAACAGTGAGACCACGTCCAAAGAAACCATTTTTTCATTATTATTAATTGTCAAGTTCTTTATCTTATCCTTAAATTGCACAAAATCCCTTACGTTGTAAGTTGACTTTGCCGTCTGTTTTGAGTCTTTAAACATTCTTCAACAATATCATTATTTTTCTTTTGAAGGTTTTACGTTGTATCCTTATTGATACGTTGATACGTCATCATGTCTGAGAGTAAATTGGTCATTCTTTCCTGGTAATCATTTTTATTCATAGCTACACTCACGTTGCCTCTGTCTGCATTTAGTATCAGTATATCCTTATTTTGGTTTAGAAATTTTCGGGTTCGTTCTACTGTGCTTATCATGTATTTGTCCCTATTACTCTCTTTGATTCTATTCATATGTATTTCCAGCATATTTGTTAGTTTTGTTCTTCCCATTTCTTGTTGTTCTTTGTCACTGTTTGATTGTACGAGATCTTCCGCGTCCGCAATGTATTTGAATAAAGGGAAATATGCTCTTGTTGTTGGTAAGCAGTGTTTGTCTCCTAAGGAGAGTAACCATTTTATATCATCTGGGAAAGTTTTCTTGACAAACCAACCATCGTTCTACTTTAGGTTGAGTTCTTTAGTCAGTTCTCTGTGTTCCTGTTCTAACACTGTTCGTAATGGGTTCTAACACTGTATGCATTTGCAGTTTGGAATGGGTTCAAACTCCGGTGGCGAAGTACTATATGCATAGGTCCACGTTTTTGTATAACCCTCATATAGCAGTAACTCCCGATATTCGGTATTTTGATGATTTTTGCCACATTTTTCTACGAATTTGTCCCAAAATTGGTATATGTAGTTTGTAATAGATTCTAGCTCTTGTGGCATAACATAATATGTATAGCACCCGCACCCGCCCCCGCCCCGCATAATGATACCTGCGAAGAGTATTTTTATGAGTTTTGCCACATTTTCCCACGGATTTGTCTAAAAATTGGTATTTGGCAAAACACTGAATATTTAGGTCCGCTTTTTTTGTAGCGCACATAAAACGGTACTCGCCGATATTCGGTATTTTGATAATCGTAGTCACATTTACCCATGAAATCGTTTCAATGTTGGTATTTAAGATGATTTGGTAGATGACAATCCTTAAAGTATAAAAGTGTCTATAGAGGTTCCCGTTTTGGTATGGCCCCCATATAACGGCCTCACCCACTATACGTTTTTAACCCTCCACCATAATATGGAGGGTGTATTAAGTTTGTCATACCGTTTGTAACACCTCGAAATATACATTTTAGACAACACGAAGTATATATATTCTTGATCAGCATAAAATTCTATGTCGATTTATCAATGCCCGTCCGTCTGTGGAAATCACTATGGCTTTCCAACGAAATGAAGTAGGTTGATAAAATGTTACTCAAATGTGTACTATATCTGCAGGACTTTTGGTATTGAAAATGGGGCATGTAGGTTTATGTCTTCGTATTGCCCCCATATAATGGTACCTCCCGATATGCGGTATTTTTTATTCTAGCGACATTTTTTACCGGAATTGTTTCAAAATTGATACTTAAAGTTCGTAATAGATGCTACTTCTTAAGACAAGAAAATGGGCCATGTAGGTCCACGTCTTCGTACAGCCCTCATATAACGGTACCTCCCGATATTCGATATTTTGATGATTTTAGCGACATTTTTTACCGGAATTGTTTCAAATTTGGTATTTGAAATTTGTAATAGATACTACATTATAATACAGAAAATTGTCTATGCAGGTCTTCGTATAGGCCCCATATATCAGTACCTCCCTATATTCGGTATTTTGACGATTTTAGGTACAATACCTATCGAAATTGTTTGAGATGTGGAATTTGAAGTTCGTAATGAATGCTACAGCCTGTGACAGGTAATTGTCTATGCAGGTGCAGGTCTTCGCACAGCTCCGATATAACGGTACCTCCCTTTATGCGATATTTTGACGATTTTATCTACATTATTCACAGTTTATTTCAAGTTTCGAGTTTGAATATGGTAATGGGTGATGACAAACAATGTCTCTGTAGGTCCACGTTGTATAAACACCAATAGACGGCTATATTTGGTATTTTTACAATTTTCAAAGAATTTTTTAAGAATTTTAGTTTTTGAAAATTTTTAAATTCGTTCAAAGTTCGGCCCGGCCAAATTTACTGCTTTTTAACTTCTTATATTTTTTACCATTTTTTAAAAGGAAATAAAAAAGCAATTGTTTGAGCTTGAGGCCAATCTTTTTGGTTTTTATACCGTTTGTAACTCCTCGAAATACTCATGTCAGACCCAACAAAGTATATATTTTCTTGATCAGCGTAAAATTCTAAGACGATTTAGCCATGTCCTTCGGTCTGTCTGTCTGTCTGTTGTAATAATGCTATGTTTCAAACAAATTGAGATAGAAGGCTAAAATATTGCACACATGTATATTTTGCCAGTAGGCAGGTTAAGTTCGTAAATGGACCATGTAGGTCCAAGTTATCATATAGCCCCCATACAACGGGTCCTCCCGATATTCGGTATTTTGATGATTTTAGCGACATTATTCACCGGAATTGTTTCAAATTTGGTATTTGAAGTTTCTGTCTTAGTGTCTGAAGTGTCTGTCTTAGGGTGTAGTATCCATCTACACCCTAAGACAGAAAATTGTCTGTGCAGGTCCATGTCTTCGTATAGCCCCCATATAACGGTACCTACCGATATTCGGTATTTTTATGATTTTAGCGACATTATATACCGGAACTATTTCAAATCTGGCATTTGAAGTTCGAAATGAATACTATAGCCTATGACAGAAAATTGTCTGTGCGGGTCCACGTCTTCGTATAGCCCCCATATATTGGTACCTCCCGATATTCGGTATTTTGATGATTTTAGCGACATTATTTACCGGAATTGTTTCAAATTTTGTATTTGAAGTTCGTAATGGATGCTACAACCTATGTCAGAAAATTTTCTGTGCAGGTCCACGCCTTCGTATAGCCCCCATATAACGGAACTATTTCAAATTTGGCATTTGAAGTTCGTAATGAATACTATAGCCTATGACAGAAAATTGTCTGTGCAGGTCCACGTCTTCGTATAGCCTCCATATAACGGTACCTCCCGATATTCGGTATTTTGATGATTTTAGCGAAATTATTTATCGGAATTATTTCAAATTTCGCATTTGAAGTTCGTAATGGATATTACAGCCTATGACAGAAAATTGTCTGTGCAGATTCACGTTTTATAGCCACCAAGGTATATCCCCATATTCGGTATTTTGATGATTTTAGATACATTATAAACAGATTTTTTTCAAGTTTCGCATTTGAATATTGTAATAGCTTGTGACAAAAGTTGCCTATGTAGGTCCACGTCGTCGTATAGACTTTAATATACGTCTACATTAGATATTTTAAAGATTTTAACAGAATTTTTAACGGATTTTATTTTCATGAAAATTGTTAAATTTGTACCAAATGGTGGAGGGTATTCAAAGTTCGGCCCGGCCGAACTTACAGCTTTTTTACTTGTTATACTTTATATTTATTTTTGCCCCTGCCAAGAATGTTCACGGATAAGTGAACATGTTTTTATAATAAAAGAGAATAGCGGGGCTACCTAGTGTAGATGAGGGGGATTTGTTAAACAGGGATCTTCTTAATACAGTCCACATTAAATAAGATGAGAAAATGTGGTGAGCAGACCTGCGAGTTAGAAATAACTAATACAGAATTTTCAATTGCTGCATGTGTTATGGTGGAGTTAGATTATGGGATGTAATATTTACTCAGACTGATAAGCAAGCGCACCATGTTTGCTTGCCACATGTGAGATAGCTATGCGTGGTGCATAGGCATGTGTACAGTTGGTATTTATCTGTCTCTCTCTCTCTCATTTACACTTAATGATGATTTGGGTTCAGTCATATTAACATAAGTATGTCTTAAGAAATATTTTTAATAAATAAATTTAGTGTCTTACAAACGCTCAAATGGTAAAGACTTTGCGTCTTTTAATTATTGATCCCGGTTTACAATATGTATTTGTTAATAAAATAATCTGGACAATTCTGTGTTCGGTTATTGCAATATTCCCCACACATTTCTGCATTGCGGGGTGAACTTTATGTATTTTAGATATTAGTTGTGTTCCAGTACTTTTTTAGTAGTAAAACTAGCAGAAGAGAGAACAGTACGAAATGCCATTCTCATTTAGGTGTGCTCAAAAAATAATTAGCAGAAATGCGGTAACATTTCAACATTCAAAATTCCAAATGGAAACAGCCTAAATCGGACTGATGAAATCTTACTGAAATGGACGCCAAAATTTAAAAAAATGAGTATTGAAAATTAAATAAAATTAATAATTATTTTCGAATGCTGCTTATTTAGAAAGTTTTGTTTTCAGAATGCGTTGAAGAGTATTTAGAGGTGGAGTTTTCTCAAATCCCAACCCCGGAGAATCTGACATGGTTGGAGGCGCCGGTTAAATTAATGTTAAGTCTGGTAGAAGACTTAATGCCACAAGTTGGGAAGACAGCCAACCTAAAAAATAAAAAGAAAATGCTCGCAGTAATAAGCAGACATCTTTGATTTTAAGCTTAATTATTCAATTTACCTTTCACTAATTTTGCACTGTTTTCCAATACGTTTTCTCGATCTGATTCCTCATTCAGCCAGTCCTCTTCACTCCTGGAATCATCAAAAAGTGAATACATTAGTTGTTCCATATTTTCTCTTTTTGTTTTATTGCACGACAAATATTATTTTTTCTTTAATTTTTAAGTTTATCTTTTTTCTTTACATTTGTTGACACGCGCGAACATTGAAATGTATCAATACATTTTTCAAACTTGTTAGCCCTGCCAATTAAATGTCAAATTTGCACATTTCTGCTCGGCCAAATTCATGTAGCTAAAACAAGCAGAAATTGTGCACCACTCAGGGCCATTTTTTCTCGAGAGAGCTGCATGTTTTGCTAGTTTTTGGAGTACGGGAAAGCGTTGTATCAGAATTAGTACTAATTTGTAGGTTCTGGAAAACAACCGTTATGTATTACTCTCAACGAGAATGAAATCACAAAATTCCAAGTACAGGTTTTTGTAATTATTTTTAATGTCTCGTACCTCTCTCCAAATCACGCTGTTAACCTGCCCTCAGACACACCAACAGTTGGCCCAACTTGTCACTTTTAAGTTGTATGAAAAAGTTGGTCGGTCTCCTCGCACGTACCAACTTTTCATACAACTGTTGTACCAACTTTTCATTTACAAAGTATTTTTGAAGCGTCAACATGAACTCGGATGCTCTTGCGCTTCTTGGAATTGATATAATTTTAGAGGAAGAAGAAGAAAGACAACTGCAGAGAAAGAAAAAGATGAAGAAAAAAATGTGGTCAAAGCAGTGGTTCATAAACAGAAATAAATTTTCGAACAAAAAACTTTTAAAAACATTGAGAGAAAGTGAGGCAAAAGAATATAAAAATTATATGCGAATGTCAGACCAAACATTCAATGATCTTTTATCGAAAGTAAAAGTTCATATTGAATAGAAAGACACCATTATGAGGGAGGCCATTAGTGTGGAAAATCGTTTGGCAATCATATTGCGATTTTTGGCCACCGGTAATTCTTTCGAAGACATGAAGTTCTCCTACGCAGTGTCTCCACAATCCATAAGCTCTATTGTTTTTGAAACATGCGAAGCGATTATAAAAGTTCTGAAATATTTTACTAAGGTAAGACAATTGAACATAGTATACATTGTGAGTGTCACTTAAATGATTTACTTATAGGTTTCCAAAACTCCAGAAGAATGGGAGAGTATAGCACAAAAGTTTTTTGAAAAATCGTTGTTTCCCAACTGTATTGGAGCACTCGATGGCAAGCACATCAATATCACAAGGCCACAACATTCTGGATCGTTCTACTTCAACTATAAAAAAAACGTTTAGTATTGTATTGATGGCATTAGTTGATAGTAATAGCAACTTTCTTATGGTTGATGTGGGAGCGAATGGTCGAGTAGCTGATGGTGGTGTTTTCTCCAATACAAAGTTCTTCAGAAAACTCGAAAGTGATGAATTGAATTTGCCTAGCCCACGACATGTTATTCCTGGCCAAGAACCACTACCGTATGTGATCGTGTCTGATGCTGCATTTGCGTTGCGAGTGAATATTATGAAGCCTTTTGGACATAACAGTTTGACAAACGAAGAAATTATTTTCAACAAAACTCTCAGCTCTGCACGAGTCAAAGTTGAAAATAGTTTTGGAATTTTAGCTACCCGTTTTCGTGTTTTATTAACAACTATAAATGTCTGTCCAGAAAAGGCTACAACAATTGTTCTCACATGCTGCTATTTGCACAATTATTTGCGGCAAGGTTCAAAGTCAAATACGTTTCCTGCGGAATTTGAAAGCTTCACAGAGCTGTTGACATTAGAACCAACTACAAACAGAAATGCTCCCACTGAAGCAAAGGCAACCAGAATAAGATTTTGCGAAGCAATAAAACAGCTTAAATCTCTACAATAAAACATTTGTAATTTTTTAAAAATTGTAATGCATTGCATGTATAAAATATGCTATATTTTCTTTTCAATATAAAATATAAAAATTCTTTGAATTCAATCTATAGTATACATATTTAATACTTATATTGAAGTTAAAGTTCAATAAAATGAGACCAAACGAATATAAAGCAGTTTAAAATTAATTAAAAAATAAAATAAGGCAGTTCAAAATTCAATAAAATATAAATAAAAACTGACCAAAGAGCGCTTCAAAAAACACAAAAATTACTCAAATTGAGTATCACTTAATAGTTCATATATACAACTGTACCCTGCTTGTGGGCTAAATTGACCTGAATCTGTAGATAATGCAGGACTTATGAATGGGACTGCAACTTGTGGGGTAAATTGGCCTGTTTGCCTTGAATTAGTGGATGATGGACGAGGTATGAACTGGACTGCTGTTTGGTCTGGAGAGTCTACACTTGCACAATATTCAGTCGAAGGTTCCGAAAGATTTTGTAAATAGTTCAGTGACAATTTCTCCAAGTGCCCTAACAACACTATTTCATTTATTGCCTGCTTTGCAAATAGTTGCTGATCTGGTTTCATCTCCCTTATCATGCAAGCCCATCCACTGGCATAAATGGATGTAGTGTCCTGGACTTACTTGTTAACTGAAAGGTGTAAATGTTCTGAAGCCTTTTTTAAAAATGCAGTCCTTAAGTCAACTGCACAACTCTTCTTTGGTGTATATTTGTTTTGTTGGTGCTGAAATCAGAATAAAAAAGAGTTAACATAACATTAACCTAAAACATAACTTAACTTACTTTTTTATTTGAATTGCATGTGGGTTCCTCATCCTCCTCGGAACTAAAATTCGAGCGACCTGACAAAGGTATTTCCAAATCCCGCAAAAAGCTGAACAACTCGAAGTACCACAGCTTTGGTACATAAAGGTCGTCTGCACCCGCATCAGATCGATCACTCTGAATGTACGTCTTGAGTTCTTGCCGATAGCAAGTACGCATGTTTCCAATTTTTTTTAACGTCGTCTACTGTTGCGTTGTTTTTAATTTTTTTATACTCAATTAATAACTTTTCATAGCTTCTTTTTTTTTATATTTTTATTTTTATATATTTCCCGTTTGGTATTCCACAGTTCAGGCATTTTTTTATATTCCTCTATAAAATCGCGCATTGACGCTTCCTCTTCGCGATTACTCATTTTTATTTATTTTTTATTTTAGTTTTTTCCTCGTTTTGTTTTGTGATTATGTTTTGTTTTCGTTTCTCTTGTTGCGCTCAGCGCTCATCTTATGTATGTGCTGCTTCACCAAAGTCAAGACATAAATGAAGAAAACACTGAAGTTGGTACAACTTGCCCTCATACGCACCAACAGTTGGCCCAACTTACGAAATTATCAAATATTTTTGATATTTCCAACCAACTTCAACTAACTTTCGAAAAAATTGTACAACTAGCCCTCAGACGCACCAATAGTTGTACCAACTTGTCACAAGTTAGGCCAACTGTTGGTGTGTCTGGGGGCAGCATTATGTAATTTTCGTTAGTCTGTTTTTCGCGCCATTGCAGCAATAATAATAATAATAATAATACATCTACTCAACAGTTGCACTACACTAACGCACAATCATTACACAACAAGACACAACAATATTGAAAAAATAATCTACATAAATATAATCAAATTAAAGATCAATGAACGCACTACATACAACTACAGATATAATCATACCAAATAGAATAGATATGATAATCATAGGCAAGACAGCAAAAATAATAGATTTCGCAGTTCCACTAGACAATAACATAGTAGAAACCATCAACACAAAGATATCTAAATACCAACCATTATCACAGTACCTGAAAAACTCGTTAACACTGCAGAAAATAGAAATTCTACCAATAGTAATAAGCTCTTTAGGAACAATACCAATGGAAACTGCAACACCTATAAAAAGTTATACTTACATAGCAAGATCCTAACCGAAATGCAGAAAGGTTTGCTGATGAAAGCAACATCAATAATAAGGGAGACAATCTGATAAGAAAATATAATGGATGCTTTACATCCCAGCAGAGCGCAACCTTTGGTCAAAGATCCGGTGCGTAAATTCCAGCAAACGCTGAGAATCTTAGAACTCATATAATAATAATAATAAAAAAAATAATAATAATAATACCCCAATATTCCAAGCGCCTTTTTCTAGCGTCAGTTCATTAACTAACAATGATACCATGGTAGAAGCATACTCGTAGATGCATCAACGCTTTGAAAAATTGATATGTAGATTTATATACGTTTCCCTACATGGCGCCAATTGGAGGTTGTATGATAGGCATTTTTTAAAATTTTTACAAATTTGAGTAATTCTTCATTGAAAAATTTCGATTCCAAAATAGCTTTGACAGTCCATTGTCCCAGCAGCTGTGTCGATTACTATTACTATTTGTGATTAGTGTCAAATATTGTGTTTTTTCGTGATTTTGAAAAACAATATTAATTATATCTTTTATTAAAAGTGCTTAATATTAATTTTGCAATTCATAGTGAAAATTGGTGTACTGTATTTAAAGTTTTTGTATTTAAACTAATTATCAATTCCCAAATTGTTTAGTTTCACATTCTCCTCTTTGTCCTGTTCCTTCTGTTACATTAGCTAAATTGTTGTTGTAACTAATCTTCTTGTTTAAAAGAGTTGCCAACATTTTTCGTTTTTACACCCTCCACCATACTATGAAGGGTATATTAACTTTGTCATTCCGTTTGTAACTCCTCGAAATACTCATGTCAGACCCAGCAAAGTATATATATTCTTGATCGATTTAGAGATGTCCCTCTGTCTATCTGTTGTAATCACGCTATCTTTCGAATTAATTGAGATAGATGGCTAATTTTGCACACATGTTTATTTTTCCAGTAGGCAGGTTAAGTTCGTAAATGGACCATGTAGGTCCAAGTTATCATATAGCCCCCATACAACGGGTCCTCCCGATATTCGGTATTAATGGATACTTCATCCAATGCCAGAAAATATTCCACGTCTTCGTATAGCCCCCATATAACGGTACCACCTATATATGGTATTTGGATGATTTTAGCTACATTATAAACAGATTTTTCTTCAAGTTTCGCATTTAAATATTGTAATAACTTATGACAAAAGTTGTCTATGCAGGTCCTCGTCGTCGTATAGGCATTCGGGATTTTTAAAATTTTAACAGAATTTTTAACGGATTTTATTTTATTATTTTTTTTTTTTTTTGGAAATTACCAAATTTGTACCAGCTTTTTTACTTGTTAATTATTTATTTATCCACTATTTCGGAACTCTGAGTTTCATCATCAAATTAAATAACAAAAACACAACATATTAACATTATCACAGCATGTTAGGACATAAACACGTAAAAATACAATCGCTTACTTGCAAATAATTAGAATAATAAACTTAAATCTAGCGTAATGTGGCTACTACCGTCAAGTGTTATTATTGCAGTGATAATTGTTTGCTTATTGCACGATCTCTTTTTGTAAAATGCCTGTAGCAGTAGGCTGTGTTGCCCGTGTCTGCTACGCTGTTTATTCTTTTTGTTGTTGATAAACTATTGATGTGGAGCATCTCAATCGTTAGTTTTTTGTTGTAGTGATGTTCCGTTTGTAACACTCTCAGTGTTCGGCTAACGTTGTTATTTTTTGTATTGATTTATTGTTTCTTAATTTTATGTATGATTTGTGTGCTGACATTCTAGTATTTAGTTGTGCCAACGTAAAGTTTTCCGCAACTTTCTTCCTTGTTACCACTACATTCAATTTATCGAAAGTTACAACAATCACCATATTCAATCTACATTAAATACATTCATGGAAAATGTTGAAGATAAATATTAAATTTAATCATAAAACAAAAACACGAAGAATTAAAATACAATAACAAAATTTTAAGTGACATAGAGAACAAGCTAAACGAAAATCTTTCACACGAAGAAAGACAACAATTTTAGTTTAACGAAAATATCATAATAACAGGAATACAGAGAAAAATTTACAAAAAAGAGTAAACAGCGAAGCAGACACGGGCAAAACAGCCTACTGTTACAGGCATTTAACAAAAAGAGATCGTGCAATAAGCAACTAATTATCAGTGCAATAATAACACTTGAAGGTAGTAGTCACACTACGCTAGATTTAAGTTTTTATTCTAATTATTTGCGAGTAAGCGATTGTATTTTTACGTGTTTATGTCCTAGCTTGCTGTGATAATGTCAATATGTTGTATATTTCTAATATAATTTGTAGATCACCCTGATGATGAAACTCAAAGTGTTTCGAAATATTGGATAAATAAATAATTAAAAACCAAAAAGATTGACCTCAAGCTCAAAAAATTGATTTTTGTTAACAATCAAAAAGTCGAAAAACCAGAAAAATATTTATAACAAACGGAGAGCCCGCCGAAATCAAAAATAAAACGATCTACAAACAACTAAAGAACAACAACAAAGTACGATACAACATAAAGAAACACAGGAATGTAAAAGTTAAAGTAACAAAAATAAAATCGTCCATAACCTTTCTTATTCATTGCCGAAATATGGGAATTATCCCCAAATTCATCTAAAACTCCATTAAGAATGTACATATCGCAAGTTACAACAATCACCACATTCAATCTACATTAAAATCATATATGGAAAAATTTGAAGGTAAACTATTAAATTTAATCATAAAACAAAAACACGGAGAATTAAAATACAATAACAATTGTTTAACTTCAATTTAATTTAATTTCTTTAAAAATGCAACCCTTTGCTCTTTTTCATCAATTTGTCAAATACCATTTTATTCAACTTTGAACTTTCGTGTAACGAGCAAATATGATCAGTTCGCGCCTCTCTTTCGTTCAAAGTTAGTGATGACAAATTGTAACGAGCAAAGATGATTAATTTGCGTCTCTCTTGTGACATCTAGGCTTGCTCGCTACTTTTTAACTTACTTGTTTTTCGGATTTTCGTCCAACAACATCGAGCAACACCCGTTGTTAAAAAAAGGTAAATAATATTAGTTTTTCGACTAATATTTCTAATAAAACCTCCAATTTTTATTATTTCAAAATTTTACTTATTTGTGTTTTATTTTCCTTTTTTCATTTTCGCTGCTCCGCAACATTTTTGGTCTCTTCGAGCCGAGATACGTGCTTCCAGCAACAAAAAACTAATCTCTGTGTTTTTTATTTGCAAAGGTTTGACTTCGTCAACAACCAGTGCCTACATTTATCCATCAAACACTCGCAGCCTATCTATCTCTTGATACATTTTTATTTAATAAATCACCAGATCACTAAAAAGGTACGTACCGTCATTTTAGTGAGCATAAGCCGCGAGTTTGAAATAAAAATAAAAGAAATTACAAAAACAACGAACGAAGTGCTTAACTACGGTCGGTTTTACAAGTGTCCGTCGGTAGAACGAAATTGTCATATATTTCCAACAGTGCCGGTTTGTTAATTCGTGTAATAATTCTCTTCAAGAATATTACACTCTTAATATACGCGGTCTTAGTGAAGAAAACTAAATAAAAAGTGCAATACATAAGCAGTGATTAGTGATCTTTATTGTGGATGTGTTTGGTTATTTTGTGATCTTTGCATAAAGAAGAACAAAATAAACAATAACAAAATTACTTTTTGATATCACAACAACAATACAATCACATAATAGTGCTGTGTACTCTGTGGTTGGTTGATTTGTAATAGGTAATCAGTAACCAACTACAGGGTGTAATAGGTCTGTTCGGGAAAAAATTGGAAAATTTGTTTGTTAGGTCTGTTCGGACCAAAAATTAAATTAATTTTTTTTGAAACATACGGTTCTGTTGGAAATAGTTCAGGTCCGTATAGGGTGCACCCTACATTCAGTCGTTTCGATATTTAATAATAATTTTCGTTATTATTATATAGTATAAAAATATAAATTAAATATTTTTATTTTTTAAAATATTTATTTGAATTTTTGCCCTTTTTGAAAAAAATAATTATTATTGTGAACTGTAGCGTGCATCTGACAGTCCGTGCACCCTACAGTCACTAATAAAAATTGATTTTTTGCAATTTTTTGGCGATTTGTTTTGGCTTTTAAATTATTTCTTTTCGGAAATAATTTTGTTGTGTATATTTCGATACACAAATCAAATTCTCTGTATATTTCGATACACTGAGAAAAAATCATGTAGTTTTCTGCACATAACGAAACATACTTTGCAAATTTGCAAAAACTTGTTCAAGTTTTTTTTAAATATATACTTTTTAACACTCATAGAAAACCAAGTGTGTATTATTCGATACACAGTGAAAATCTTTTCGATTTTCATTACACCGAAAAAATTTATTGACATTTTCTCATTAATTTTTTATTGAAATTTTCAAAAACAAAAAAAATTATTTTCTTATTTGGGTGTTGAATTTGTTAGAATTCACTAACAAATAAAATCATTTTCGTGCTCTTCTAATATTTGCAATATAAATATAAATAATTCCACTCAATTTTCGTTGAGTTTTACCAATTTTAAGTTGGTTCTCACAGATATTTTCAGATTTGCGATTTTTAAATTAATTTCTGTTTCTCTTTCATACAGCTTTACATCTGCAGAAAGTAAATATGACGTTGCGTATAGGGCATATGTAAACGTCATTGCTTCAATAAATCGTAAATTGGACCAATTACGTATCTTACAAAAAAATTCTAACCCTTCGTTAATTCAAAGTTTGAATAGTACCAAGCAGTCTCAACGCTCGAATTCACATGTTTCACATGTAACTAGCACTCCGAAAGTTGTTTCTCCTCCTCATTCAGAAATGTTACCTCTGTCTGGTGTTTCGCGCCATATAGAACCGTCAGTTGGAGTTTTCGCTTCAAATGACAATGTGATGCATAGTCTGAATCTACCACCATGTGATATAGATGTTTTCAACGGCGATTTCCTTTCCTGGCCTACCTTTAAGGATCTTTTCTCTGCGGTATACATCAACAACAGTCGACTTAGTAACATTGAAAAATTATGTTATTTACTTAAAAAAACCAGTGGGTAAGCAAAAGACATCATTTCAAAGTTTCCGCAGACACACAAAAGTTTCGCTTTAGCGTGGCAGGCCTTAAAGGAGACATATGACAATGTCCGAATCTTGGTTAGCAACCAATTGAAATTGCTCTTTGATCTTCCAGTTCTCGATAATGAGTCCAGTGCTGGTTTGAAAAATCTACAACGAGCAATCAATGGATGTATTTCGGCTATGACGATCTGTGACGTTTCTACGAACGACTGGGATCCCATATTAGTCTTCATATGCATTCAAAGATTGCCTAAGCACACGGTCTCGCTATGGGAACAGACAGTCAAAGACAAGTCGGCTTTGTCTGATTGGAAGGATTTGGATCGTTTTCTTACGGAAAGGATACAGACCCTTACTTGTCTCCGAGACATTCGAGGTATTGACTCATAAAAAAAAGGTTGAGAAAAAAGTGCGTACTCACTTAACAAAGTCCGCTACTTCTGTGTATTCTAGTGCTTGTTCATTTAAATCTTGCGTTCTCTGTCCTAAATTGGTTCACCCATTGCGTTTTTGTCCAGAGTTCAAAAAATTATACATAGAAGGTCGTTTTTCAGTGCTCAAACGCTTCAATTGTTGTCTGAACTGTCTGATGGTTGGTCATGAAGTTAAAAAATGTGTAGGTAAACACAATTGTGGGAAATGCAATAAGCGACATCACACACTTTTACATCGTGAGATGTCAAATCACGCAAAGTCTACACCAGCAGCGACTCCGTCGCCTACAACTTGTAACCAATCCATCAATGCGAATCCAAATATTCCCTCGATTTCGTCAGGTATATCCCACTCTGTCAATAGGCAAGTGTATCATATTTCGCAAAACAAAAATGTTGTTTTGGGTACTGCAATGGTGAATCTAATTCACCAAGGCATCACATACCCTGCTCGTGCCCTAATCGACCCAGCTTCTGAAGCGTCTTTCATCACTGAAAATTTGCAACGTCGTCTTGGTATTTCTACTACGTCGACCCAAGCTACGATTTCTGGCGTTAATCAAAGTGTTTCCACTACATCCAGAAAATTGTGCTCATTATGTATAGGTTTTCCTATCGACTCATCATTTTCTTTGAAATCCCAGCTCTAGTGGTTCCCGCTATTTCTGGTAATTTACCCTCTATTTCAATAGGTGGTGACATAATTTCCCGTTTGCCAAATATTCGTTTGGCAGATAGAAATTTATGCGATTCTAGACCAGTTGACCCAGTTGAGCTGATTTATATCCTAGAATCCTTTTACAGGGAATTCAATCGAACATCTTAGGTTCTTTAATGGCATAGAGAACTGTTTTCGGCTGGATCATTACTGGTCCCATTCCCAATTCTACAATAACGGTTTTAACAACCACTATCAACTTTCCGGAAGAAGATCTTAACAAGACTCTTCTTCGATTCTGGAAATTGAAAGAACCTTCAAAACGCTCTATCTTGTCTCCTTCGGACAAATTCTGTGAGGAAAAACCCAAAAAGACGACTCGACGGGACTCAGAAGGCAGATATATTGTCACACTTCCCATCACACTTCCCGCAGGCCAACTTGGTCATTCTAGGACCAATTGCTTACGACAATTCTTTCGAAATGAGGCTTCACTCCTAACAAAACCGCAAATTAAAACCATTTACGATGGTGTGGTCCGGGAATATTTAGAATTAGACCACATGAGACTGGTTTCGACTTCGTCAGCAAGCTCTACAGTTTGCTATCTTCCTCACCATCCAGTTATTAATCCGGATAAACAAACAACAAAATTGCGGATAAACAAACAACAACGGGAACAGTCTTAACGATATTCTCTATGTCGGTCCAACTCTTCAGTTGGACCTAGTCCTTCTTATTCTAAGATGGAGACTTTTCCAATTTGTATTCAATTGCGACGTAACGCAAATGTACAGGCAGATTCGGGTCGATTCTGCTCATACTCCTCTCCAACGAATTTTATTTCGGGATTCTCCCAACAAACCGGTTCAAGACTTTGAACTTCAAACGGTAACCTTCGGAGTAAACTGTGCTCCTTATCTAGCGATTCGGACTTTACTTCAATTGGCCGATGATGCAGAAAATGAATTTTCGCTAGCTGCACATATCCTTCGGAAGTGCATGTACGTAGATGACGTCTTGGCCGGTTATCACGATTTGGAGACAGCGCAAAAATCAAGAGACCAACTCATTGGTGCTCTTTCTTCCGCGAAGTTTGAACTTCGTAAATCGAGAAATTTTAGATTGTTTTCCCTTAGATCACCTATATGATGCTAAGTTTCTCACTTTCGGGGAAGCTAGTAGTTCAAAACCGCTGGGCATTCGATGGAATGCACAGTTGGACCATTTCTATTTCAGTGTAAACCCGCTGGAACACCGGTCCAAATATACTAAACGGGAAGTTTTGTCAACCATCGCCAAGCTCTTCGATCCAGTAGGATGGTTAGGACCAGTAATTGTTGTAGCAAAAATAATCATGCAGCGTATTTGGATAGACAACATTGGTTGGGACGATTCGACAGAACCCGAATGGGAAAAATTTGTGATGTCTTATCAGGGTGTTTATTACATATCCATTCCTCGTTGGGTCCAATATTCACCTCTTTGTCATGTCGAACTTCATGTATTTTCCGATGCCTCGAAAAATGCAAAATACATGGGCAAAATACATGGTTTCATGTTCGATCTGAAAACAATCCTGCTGATTTAGGTAGCAGGGGGCTTTCTCCTTCGGAGTTGGCCTCTACTCAGATTTGGTTGCACGGTCCTCATTGGCTAAGCCTTAATAGTTCTAACTGGGAAATTCAAAATGTTTCTGTTGACACTGAGGTCGAACTTCGTCCTGTTAAAAGTCATGTCACTTTTATCAAAGACTATGAGGATGTTTTAAATAGATTTTCTTCCATAGATAGGGCATTTCGAGCCATTGCATATATCTTTAGATTTTTCCACAATACGCATTCTTTTCATAGAGGTAAACATCATTATGAAGGTTCCGCTCCTAACAATTCAGAGATCCTAGCAGTAAAATTACGTCTTGCTGCGCTTGCTCAAAAGGCATACTATTCAGAGGAATATTATGCCTTACTTCATAAACCACCACTTAATCCTAAAAGTGCTATTTTATCTTTAAATCCATTTCTGGATAAAGAAGGGGTAATGAGATTGAATGGACGCCTATCGCAGTCTCCGACTCTCTCCTATTCTGAACGGCATCCTATTCTCTTAACTTATCATAGTAAATTCGCAAGACTGTTGTTGGAACAAATTCATATAGATTTGCTTCATGGAGGAAACCAATTAATGCTCCGTATGCTTTGGATGGAGTACTGGATTCCTCGCGCTACTTCACTGATCAGGTCAACCATAAGATATTGCAAATTGTGCGTTTTAGCAAAGAAACGTACTTGTACCCAAATTATGGCATCTCTGCCTCCAAAAAAAACGGTTTTGGTTAGGCCTTTCACATCTACTGGTATCGATTTCGCTGTCCCATTCGACATTAAATCCTTTACAGGTAGATGTTGTAAAATTACAAAAGGTATGTCTGTGTCTTCGTGTGCTTTTCTACGAAAGCAATACATTTAGAGCTAGCCTCGGATTTATCTACCACTACCTTCCTGGCTGCATTTAATAGATTTATATCTCGTCGTCGATGTCCAAAGACTATCTTCTCGGACGAGGGCACTAACTTCGTTGGTGCATCTCGAGAGATAGAACGGGAATTTAAGCAAGCATTAAATGAAATTCGTGATAAACTCCGATCAAAGTTTTCCTATCAAGAGATTTCATGGAGATTTAACCCAGCTGGAGCTCCACATATGGGTGGACTTTGGGAAGCTGCGGTTAAAAGCTTTAAAATTCATTTTAGGAAAATGGCTAAAAATTTCAAATATACGTTTGAAGAATTTTCTACATTGCTCACAAGAATTGAGGCGTGCTTAAATTCTCGTCCACTCTGTCCCATGACTGATAGTCTTGACTCTACGGTAGCCCTTACACCTGGGCATTTCCTTATAGGATCTCCGATCCTCGCTCCTCTGGTGCCCATAATAAATGAATCTCCATTGGATATCGTTAATCGGTATAGAAAATTAAAAGCACTCTCACAACAATTCTGCCTTCGGTAGAAATTTGAGTCAGATGGCCGCTTCCCTTCCTTACTACGATGAGGTCATCCAAATGTCGGATGAAGAGAGAGGTGTTGAGGATGCCATTATTCCCTTGGGCTCCCAGGACCCCGATATACGCGAGGTCAGCAATGCTGCGGCTCCTCTTCGGGAACCTGCAATGACACTACCAGCCAACTCACCCGGCTCTACGGCCGATCAAACAGGCTCTGCTTCTCCTCTACGGGAGAATTGCACTGCCCAACCGGCAGGAGTTACCCCTCAGGTGCTCCCAGCCTCAACCAATGGCCTTTCGACCACAGGCGCAGACACCGCTGCTCCTCTACGGGAGATTGCACCCGTCGTCCACGACGACGACAGATGTGGCTACCAAAGGCGGAGTGGTTGCTCCTCTACGGCAGACTAAAACTTCCACTTCCGCCGAAACTCCTCAAGGCAAATGCACAGTGGCCAGATCCATTCGACAACAGGGACCTAAATGTGTTTTATGCACACAGAGGCACGTCCTTCGGGAATGTCCCGAGCTCATCAAATTGACCTGCGAAAAAACGATTCGATTTGTGGTTCAGGAGCATTTCTGCTCCAATTGTTTAGGCAGGTCATATACCCTCCGAAAATGTTTGAGTCCACATCGTTGTCAGAAGTGTAAAGGCGACCACCATACACTTCTTCACCTCGCAAAAAGCCCCTATCCAAGGGAAAAGTCCGACCTTCGGGTAAAAAAGATTCCACGCCTCGTCAATCCACCTCGTCGCAAAAGTCCGTTCCAAAAGAAGTCTTCTAAACCGAGTTTGTCCGGTCTCGTCCAAGCCGTCGAGCTTTGTTGTTCCGACTATACAGTCCATCCAGCCCATTGTTACGCTGGGGCCGACAATGGTGGTTAACATTATCCTTCCGGATAGAAAAGTACCAGTCAGAGCGCTGTTGGACCCCTGTGCTGGACATAGCCGTATATGCTCAACGCTGGCTAGTAAGTTTCAGCTCAATTCTCTAAACGTTGGCCAAGAGCATTATTGCCAACTTACTTTGCAGTCATTTCATGATTCGTCCCAACTTCTGCGCGTTTCCGCCAGAAGTATGTCCTTGAGGCATGTGGTCACACCGTCGCAATCAGCCCCCGACTATTTCAAGGACCATTATGCCGGCATGCAATTGGCAGATCCCGAATTCCATAAGTCCGCTCACGTGGGGCTCATTCTTGGGCCTGATGTGTACCCGAAGGCAATAAAGTCAGAGACTTATTCGAGTCCCGGGTTCCCCTGGGCTCAATTAACCATTTTTGGTTGGGTGATATCGGGTCTTTGTCCACCGTAGGATCGCCAGAGATGATCAGCCAACATCTGTCTCTATCGCCAAGCTGATTTTTGGAGGCAATCTTCTATTGTCTATATAGTTATACGACCATCAGTTGTTTTTTGAAAAAAAAAATGTGAAAAAAAGAGAATATATGTATGTAATAATAAAATGAATTTAGTATGCTCAAAATTGACGGTTACGCCTCTTATTTAATGTAATTATATTTCAAATTTATTATAAGCTAAGATTTTTTTGTTGTAACATCGCTAGATGTTTCAAGGGTGGCGGAAATGTTTAACTTCAATTTAATTTAATTTCTTTAAAAATGCAACCCTTTGCTCTTTTTCTTCATTTTGTCAAATACCATTTTATTCAACTTTGAACTTTCGTTCAAAGTTAGTGATGACAAATTGTAACGAGCAAAGATCATCAATTCGCGCCTCTCTTGTGACATCTAGGCTTGCTCGCTACTTTTTAACTTACTTGTTTTTCGGATTTTCGTCCAACAACATCGAGCAAGTTTTTCGACTAATATATCTAATAAAACCGCCAATTTTTATTATTTAAAAATTTTAATTATTTGTGATTGGACCCATTCCTCGTTGGGTCCAATATTCACCTCTTTGTCATGTCGAACTTCATGTATTTTCCGATGCCTCGGAAAATGCATACGCGGGGGTATCGTACATTCGTGTCGTTGCTTCAAATGGAAAAATTTTCACAAATTTGCTGACTTGCAAAACAAAAGTAGCTCCGCTTAAGTCCATTTCCCTACCTCGCTTAGAATTATGCGGTGCTGTATTAGCATCAGAACTTGTCAAGGGTATTTTGAGTGAAATTGACATATCTTTTTTAATAATATCTTTTGTTGGACCGATTCTACGATTCTTTTTGGCTTTAAAAGACTCCATCTACTTGGTCTACTTTCGTTGCAAATAGGGTATGTCACATTCAAGGGAATGTTGGGCAAAATACATGGTTTCATGTTCGATCTGAAGACAATCCTGCTGATTTAGGTAGCAGGGGGCTTTCTCCTTCGGAGTTGGTTACACGGTCCTCATTGGCTAAGCCTTAATACTTCTAACTGGGAAATTCAAAATGTTTCTGTTGACACTGAGGTCGAACTTCGTCCTGTTAAAAGTCATGTCACTTTTATCAAAGACTATGAGGATGTTTTAAATAGATTTTCTTCCATAGATAGGGCATTTCGTGCCATTGCATATATCTTTCGATTTTTCCACAATACGCATTCTTTTCATAGAGGTAAACATCATTATGAAGGTTCCGCTCCTAACAATTCAGAGATCCTAGCAGTAAAATTACGTCTTGCTGCGCTTGCTCAAAAGGCATACTATTCAGAGGAATATTATGCCTTACTTCATAAACCACCACTTAATCCTAAAAGTGCAATTTTATCTCTAAATCCATTTCTGGATAAAGAAGGGGTAATGAGATTGAATGGACGCCTATCGCAGTCTCCGACTCTCTCCTATTCTGAACGGCATCCTATTCTCTTAACTTATCATAGTAAATTCGCAAGACTGTTGTTGGAACAAATTCATATAGATTCGCTTCATGGAGGAAACCAATTAATGCTCCGTATGCTTCGCATTGAGTACTGGATTCCTCGCGCTACTTCACTGATCAGGTCAACCATAAGACATTGCAAATTGTGCGTTTTAGCAAAGAAACGTACTTGTACCCAAATTATGGCATCTCTGCCTCCAAAAAGAACGATTTTGGTTAGGCCTTTCACCTTTACAGGTATCGATTTCGCTGGCCCATTCCACATTAAATCCTTTACAGGTATATGTTGTAAAATTACAAAAGGTATGTCTGTGTCTTCGTGTGCTTTTCTACGAAAGCAATACATTTAGAGCTAGCCTCGGATTTATCTACCACTACCTTCCTGGCTGCATTTAATAGATTAATATCTCGTCGTGGATGTCCAAAGACTATCTTCTCGGACAAGGGCACTAACTTCGTTGGTGCATCTCGAGAGATAGAACGGGAATTTAAGCAAGCATTAAATGAAATTCGTGATAAACTCCGATCAAAGTTTTCCTATCAAGAGATTTCATGGAGATTTAACCCAGCTGGAGCTCCACATATGGGTGAACTTTGGGAAGCTGCGGTTAAAAGCTTTAAAATTCATTTTAGGAAAATGGCTAAAAATTTCAAATATACGTTTGAAGAATTTTCTACATTGCTCACAAGAATTGAGGCGTGCTTAAATTCTCGTCCACTCTGTCCCATGACTGATAGTCTTGACTCTACGGTAGCCCTTACACCTGGGCATTTCCTTATAGGATCTTCGATCCTCGCTCCTCTGGTGCCCATAATAAATGAATCTCCATTGGATATCGTTAATCGGTATAGAAAATTAAAAGCGCTCTCACAACAATTCTGCCTTCGGTGGAAAGAAGAATACTTAAAGAGCCTCCACCATCGTTACAAGTGGAAATTTCCGCAACGCGATATTCAACCGGATGATTTAGTAGTCCTTCGACAGGAACATTTACCTCCCACAGCGTGGAAATTAGGTCGCGTTGTCCAAGTTTATCCGGGAATTGACGGTCACGTTCGCGTCGTTGATATTAAAACGGAAACCGGTATCGTAAGACGACCTGTAGTTAAGCTGGTCATTTTGACCGACGAAGATTAAAATGTTCACCTCTCTCCCATGCCATCTACACTTTTTTCACAGATGGAAAATTTGAGTCGGATGGCCGCTTCCCTTCCTTACTACGATGAGGTCATCCCAATGTCGGATGAAGAGAGAGATGTTGAGGATGCCATTATTCCCTTGGGCTCCCAGGACTCCGATATACGCGGGGTCAGCAATGCTGCGAACTTTCAACGACAGATGTGGCTACCAAAGGCGGAGTGGTTGCTCCTCTACGGGAGACTAAAACTTCCACTTCCGCCGAAACTCCTCAAGGCAAATGCACAGTGGTTCAGATCGCCAGAGATGATCAGCCAACATCTGTCTCTATCTAGATAGTTATGCGACCATCAATTGTTTTTTGAAAAATAAAGGGGAAAAAAGAGAATATATGTAATAAAAAAATGAATTTAGTATGCTCAAAAGTGACGGTTACGCCTCTTATTTATTATAATTATATTTCAAATTTATTATAAGCTAAGATTTTTTTGTTGTAACATCACTAGATGTTTCAAGGGTGGCGGAAATGTTTAACTTCAATTTAATTTAATTTCTTTAAAAATGCAACCCTTTGATCTTTTTCTTCAATTTGTCAAATAACATTTTATTCAACTTTGAACTTTCGTTTAAAGTTAGTGATGACAAATTGTAACGAGCAAAGATGATCAATTCGCGCCTCTCTTGTGACATCTAGGCTCGCTCGCTACTTTTTAACTTACTTGTTTTTCAGATTTTCGTCCAACAACATCGAGCAACACCCACTGTTAAAAAAGGTAAATAATATTAGTTTTTTGACTAATATTTATTATTTCAAAATTTTAATTATTTGTGTTTTATTTTCCTTTTTTCATTTTCGCTGCTCCGCAACAACAATAATATAAGTGACATAGAAAACAAGTTAAACGAAAATCTTTCACACGAAGAAAAACAACAATTTCAGTCTAATGAAAATATCATAATAACAGGAACACAGAGAAAAAATTATGAAATGCACAAAAATAAATACCACAAACTACAAGACTAAAGAACTCAACCTAAAGCGATAATTGGTTTGTCAAAAAAACGAACAAAACTTTCCCAGATGATATAAAATGGTTACTCTCCTTAGGAGACAAACACTGCTTACCAACAAGAAGAGCGCATTTCCCTTTCTTCAAATATATTGCGGCCGCGGAAGATCTCATACAAAAACAGTGACAAAGAACAACAAGAAATGGGAAGAACAAAACTAACAAATATTCTGGAAACACATATGAATAGAATCAGAGAGAGTAATAGAGACAAATACATGATAAGCACAGTAGAACGAACCCGAAAATTTCTAAACCAAAATAAGGACATATTGATGCTAAATGCAGACAAAGGCAACGTGACTATAGCTATGAATAAAATGATTACCAGGAAAGAATGACCAATTTACTCTTAGACATGATGACGTATCAATAAGGACCCAACGTCAAACCTCCAAAAGAAAAATAATGATATCGTTGAAGAATTTGTAAAGATTCAAAACAGAAATTGCGATATATGGTTTACCCAATATCCACAAAGACGGCTATCCATTACGACCCATATGTTCATCTATAAATTTTCCGTCAATAAAACTGTGCAAATACATAGTGAACATATTAAAGAATTGGGCAAAGTCAACTTACGACGTAAGGGATTTTGTGCAATTTAAGGATAAGATAAAGAACTCGACAATTAATAATAATAAAAAAATTTAAATCTTGCGTTCTCTGTCCTAAATTGGTTCACCCATTTCGTTTTTGTCCAGAGTTCAAAAAATTATCAATAGAAGGTCGTTTTTCAGTGTTCAAACGCTTCAATTGTTGTCTGAACTGTCTGATTGTTGGTTATGAAGTTAAAAAATGTGTAGGTAAACACAATTGTGGGAAATGCAATAAGCGACATCACACACTTTTACATCGTGAAATGTCAAACCACGCAAATTCTACACCAGCAGCGACTCCGTCGCCAACAACTTCTAACCAATCCATCAATGCGAAGGTCGTTTTTCAGTGTTCAAACGCTTCAATTGTTGTCTGAACTGTCTGATTGTTGGTTATGAAGTTAAAAAATGTGTAGGTAAACACAATTGTGGGAAATGCAATAAGCGACATCACACACTTTTACATCGTGAAATGTCAAACCACGCAAATTCTACACCAGCAGCGACTCCGTCGCCAACAACTTCTAACCAATCCATCAATGCGAATCCAAGTATTCCCTCGATTTCGTCAGGTATATCCCAATCTGTCAATAGGCAAGTGTATCATATTTCGCAAAACAAAAATGTTGTTTTTGGTATTGCAATGGTGAATCTAATTCACCAAGGCATCACATACCCTGCTCGTGCCCTAATCGACCCAGCTTCTGAAGCGTCTTTCATCACTGAAAATTTGCAACGTCGTTTGGTATTTCTACCACGTCGACCCAAGCTACGATTTCTGGCGTTAATCAAAGTGTTTCCACTACATCCAGAAAATTGTGCTCATTATGTATAGGTTCTCCTATCGACTCAACAATTTTCTTTGAAATCCCAGCTCTAGTGGTTCCCGCTATTTCTGGTAATTTACCCTCTATTTCATTAGGTGGTGACATAATTTCCCGTTTGCCAAATATTCGTTTGGCAGATAGAAACTTCTGCGATTCTAGACCAGTTGACCTTCTACTAGGCGCTGATTTATATCCTAGAATCCTTTTACTGTTAATTCAATCGAACATCTTAGGTTCTTTAATGGCATAGAGAACTGTTTTCGGCTGGATCATTACTGGTCCCATTCCCAATTCTACAATTACGGTTTTAACAACCACTATCAACTTTCCGGAAGAAAATCTTAACAAGACTCTTCTTCGATTCTGGGAATTGGAAGAACCTTCAAAACGCGCTATCTTGTCTCCTTCGGACAAATTCTGTGAGGAAAATCTCAAAAAGACGACTCGACGGGACTCAGAAGGCAGATATATTGTCACACTTCCCATCATTCCTGAATTCGCAGGCCAACTTGGTCATTCTAGGACCAATTGGTTACGACAATTCTTTCGAAATAAGGCTTCACTCCTAACAAAACCGCAAATTAAAACCATTTTCGATGGTGTGGTCCGGGAATATTTAAAATTAGACAACATGAGACTGGTTTCGACTTCGTCAGCAAGCTCTACAGTTTGCTATCTTCCTCACCATCCGGTTATTAATCCAGATAAACAAACAACAACGGGAAAAGTCTTAACGATATTCTCTATGTCGGTCCAACTCTTCAATTGGACCTAGTCCTTCTTGTTGTAAGATGGAGACTTTTCCAATTTGTATTCAATTGCGACGTAACGCAAATGTACAGGCAGATTCGGGTCGATTCTGCTCATACTCCTCTCCAACGAATTTTATTTCGGGATTCTCCCAACAAACCGGTTCAAGACTTTGAACTTCAAACGGTAACCTTCGGAGTAAACTGTGCTCCTTATCTAGCGATTCGGACTTTACTTCAATTGGCCGATGATGCAGAAAATGAATTTTCGCTAGCTCATTGGTGCTCTTTCTTCCGCGAAGTTTGAACTTCGTAAATCGAGAAATTTTAGATTGTTTTCCCTTAGATCACCTATATGATGCTAAGTTTCTCACTTTCGGGGAAGCTAGTAGTTCAAAACCGCTGGGCATTCGATGGAATGCACAGTTGGACCATTTCTATTTCAGTGTAAACCCGCTGGAACACCGGTCCAAATATACTAAACGGGAAGTTTTGTCAACCATCGCCAAGCTCTTCGATCCAGTAGGATGGTTAGGACCAGTAATTGTTGTAGCAAAAATAATCATGCAGCGTATTTGGATAGACAACATTGGTTGGGACGATTCGACAGAACCCGAATGGGAAAAATTCGTGATGTCTTATCAGGGTGTTTATTACATATCTATTCCTCGTTGGGTCCAATATTCACCTCTTTGTCATGTCGAACTTCATGTATTTTCCGATGCCTCGAAAAATGCAAAATACATGGGCAAAATACATGGTTTCATGTTCGATCTGAAAACAATCCTGCTGATTTAGGTAGCAGGGGGCTTTCTCCTTCGGAGTTGGCCTCTACTCAGATTTGGTTGCACGGTCCTCATTGGCTAAGCCTTAATAGTTCTAACTGGGAAATTCAAAATGTTTCTGTTGACACTGAGGTCGAACTTCGTCCTGTTAAAAGTCATGTCACTTTTATTAAAGACTATGATGATTTTTTAAATAGATTTTCTTCCATAGATAGGGCATTTCGAGCCATTGCATATATCTTTAGATTTTTCCACAATACGCATTCTTTTCATAGAGGTAAACATCATTATGAAGGTTCCGCTCCTAACAATTCAGAGATCCTAGCAGTAAAATTACGTCTTGCTGCGCTTGCTCAAAAGTCATACTATTCAGAGGATATTATGCCTTACTTAATAAACCACCACTTAATCCTAAAAGTGCAATTTTATCTCTAAATTCCATTTCAATCCATAAAGAAGGGGTAATGAAATTGAATTGACGCCTATCGCAGTCTCCGACTCTCTCATATTCTGAACGGCATCCTATTCTCTTAACTTATCATAGTAAATTCGCAAGACTGTTGTTGGAACAAATTCATATTGATTCGCTTCATGGAGGAAACCAATTAATGCTCCGTATGCTTCGCATGGAGTACTGGATTCCTCGCGCTACTTCACTGATCAGGTCAACCATAAGACATTGCAAATTGTGTGTTTTAGCAAAGAAACGTACTTGTACCCAAATTATGGCATCTCTGCGTCCAAAAAGAACCTCCACCTCTACAGGTATCGATTTCGCTGGCCCATTCGACATTAAATCCTTTACAGGTAGATGTTGTAAAATTACAAAAGGTATGTCTGTGTCTTCGTGTGCTTTTCTACGAAAGCAATACATTTAGAGCTAGCCTCGGATTTATCTACCACTACCTTCCTGGCTGCATTTAATAGATTTATATCTCGTCATGGATGTCCAAAGACTATCTTCTCGGACAAGGGCACTAACTTCGTTGGTGCATCTCGAGAGATAGAACGGGAATTTAAGCAAGCATTAAATGAAATTCGTGATAAACTCCGATCAAAGTTTTCCTATCAAGAGATTTCATGGAGATTTAACCCAGCTGGAGCTCCACATATGGGTGAACTTTGGGAAGCTGCGGTTAAAAGCTTTAAAATTCATTTTAGGAAAATGGCTAAAAATTTCAAATATACGTTTGAAGAATTTTCTACATTGCTCACAAGAATTGAGGCGTGCTTAAATTCTTGTCCACTCTGTCCCATGACTGATAGTCTTGACTCTACGGTAGCCCTTACATCCTCGCTCCACTGGAGCCCATAATAAATGAATCTCCATTGGATATCGTTAATCGGTATAGAAAATTAAAAGCGCTCTCACAACAATTCTGCCTTCGATGGAAAGAAGAATACTTAAAGATCCTCCACCATCGTTACAAGTGGAAATTTCCGCAATGCGATATTCAACCGGATGATTTAGTAGTCCTTCGACACGAACATTTACCTCCCACAGCGTGGAAATTAGGTCGCGTTGTCCAAGTTTATCCGGGGATTGACGGTCACGTTCGCGTCGTTGATATTAAAACGGAAACCGGTATCGTAAGACGACCTGTAGTTAAGCTGGTCATTTTGACCGACGAAGATTAAAATGTTCACCTCTCTCCCATGCCATCTACACTTTTTTCACAGATGGAAAATTTGAGTCGGATGGCCGCTTCCCTTCCTTACTACGATGAGGTCATCCCAATGTCGGATGAAGAGAGAGGTGTCGAGGATGTCATTATTCCCTTGGGCTCCCAGCACTCCGATATACGCGGGGTCAGCAATGCTGCGGCTCCTCTTCGGGAACCTGCAATGGCACTACCAGCCAACTCACCCGGCTCTACGGCCGATCAAACAGGCTCTGCTTCTCCTCTACGGGAGAATTGCACTGCAGAGTCTGCGCCAAATCAGGGATTTTCGTCCCAACCGGCAGGAGTTACCCCTCAGGTGCTCCTAGCCTTAACCAGTGGCCTTTCGACCACAGGCGCAGACACCGCTGCTCTTCTACGGGAGATTGCACCAGCGAGGTCTGCATCTCCTCAAGGCTCTGCCTGGACCGTTGGCACGGCGTCTTCTCTACGGGAGCTTGTACCCGTCGTCCACGAACTTTCAACGACAGATGTGGCTACCAAAGGCGGAGTGGTTGCTCCTCTACGGGAGACTAAAACTTCCACTTCCGCCGAAACTCCTCAAGGCAAATGCACAGTGGCCAGATCCATTCGACAACAGGGACCTAAATGTGTTTTATGCACACAGAGGCACGTCCTTCGGGAATGTCCCGAGCTCATCAAATTGACCTGCGAAAAAACGATTCGATTTGTGGTTCAGGAGCATTTCTGCTCCAATTGTTTAGGCAGGTCATATACCCTCCGAAAATGTTTGAGTCCACATCGTTGTCAGAAGTGTAAAGGCGACCACCATACACTTCTTCACCTCGCAAAAAGCCCCTATCCAAGGAAAAGTCCGACCTTCGGGTAAAAAAGATTCCACGCCTCGTCAATCCACCTCGTCGCAAAAGTCCGTTCCAAAAGAAGTCTTCTAAACCGAGTTTGTCCGGTCTCGTCCAAGCCGTCGAGCTTTGTTGTTCCGACTATACAGTCCATCCAGCCCATTGTTACGCTGGGGCCGACAATGGTGGTTAACATTATCCTTCCGGATAGAAAAGTACCAGTCAGAGCGCTGTTGGACCCCTGTGCTGGACATAACCGTATATGCTCAACGCTGGCTAGTAAGCTTCAGCTCAATTCTCTAAACGTTGGCCAAGAGCTTTATTGCTAGCTTAGTTTGCAATCATTTCATGATTCGTCCCAACTTCTGCGCGTTTCCGCCAGAAGTATGTCCTTGAGGCATGTGGTCACGCCGTCGCAATCAGCCCCCGACTATTTCAAGGACCATTATGCCGGGATGCAATTTGCAGATCCCGAATTCCATAAGTCCGCTCACGTGGGGCTCATTCTTGGGCCTGATGTGTACCCGAAGGTAATAAAGTCAGAGACTTATTCGAGTCCCGGTTTCCCCTGGACTCAATTAACAATTTTTGGTTGGGTGATATCGGGTCCTTGTCCACTGTAGGATCGCCAGAGATGATCAGCCAACATCTGTCTCTATCGCCAAGCTGATTTTTGGAGGCAATCTTCTATTGTCTAGTTAGTTATACGACCATCAATTGTTTTTTGAAAAAAAAAAAAAATGTGAAAAAAAGAGAATATATGTAATAAAAAAATGAATTTAGTATGTTCAAAATTGACGGTTACGCCTCTTATTTATTATAATTATATTTCAAATTTATTATAAGCTAAGATTTTTTTGTTGTAACATCGCTAGATGTTTCAAGGGTGGCGGAAATGTTTAACTTCAATTTAATTTAATTTCTTTAAAAATGCAACCCTTTGCTCTTTTTCTTCAATTTGTCAAATACCATTTTATTCAACTTTGAACTTTCGTTCAAATTTAGTGATGACAAATTGTAACGAGCAAAGATGATCAATTCGCGCCTCTTTTGTGACATCTAGGCTTGCTCGCTACTGTTTAACTTACTTGTTTTTCGGATTTTCGTCCAACAATATCGAGCAACACCCATTTTTAAAAAAGGTAAATAATATTAGTTTTTCGACTAATATTTCTAATAAAACCGCCAATTTTTATTATTTAAAAATTTTAATTATTTGTGTTTTATTTTCCTTTTTTCATTTTCGCTGCTCCGCAACAACAATAATATAAGTGACATAGAAAACAAGTTAAACGAAAATCTTTCACACGAAGAAAAACAACAATTTCAGTTTAACGAAAATATCATAATAACAGGAACACAGAGAAAAAATTATGAAATGCACAAAAATTAATACAACAAACTACAAGAAGAACTGACTAAGGAACTCAACCTAAAGCACAACGATAATTGGTTTGTCAAAAAAACGAACAAAACTTTCCCAGATGATATAAAATGGTTACTCTCCTTAGGAGACAAACACTGCTTACCAACAAGAAGAGCACATTTCCCTTTCTTCAAATATATTGCGGACGCGGAAGATCTCATACAAACAAACAGTGACAAAGAACAACAAGAAATGGGAAGAACAAAACTAACCAATATGCTGAAACACATATGAATAGAATCAGAGAGAGTAATAGAGACAAATACATGATAAGCACAGTAGAACGTACCCGAAAATTTCTAAACCAAAATAAGGACATACTGATACTAAATGCAGACAAAGGCAACGTGACTGTAGCTTTGAATAAAAATGATTACCAGGAAAGAATGATAATTTACTCTCAGACATGATGAGCAATATACAAACATAACGAAAGACATGTTTCTGAATATTGTCAAATTTTGCATAAGGGACAACAGATACTTCAAGTTTGAAGACAAAATATACAAACAAAAAGCAGGGGTACCGATGGGGTCTCCAGCATCACCCATAATTGCAGATTTGGTTACGGAACCATTACTCAACAAAAGCATGCAATCTTTACAATCAAAACCAAAGGTACTGACGAAATACGTGGGTGACTTGTTTTTAATTATAAGGGAAGATGCAACACTAGAAACGTTGACAATACTAAATAGTTTTAACCAAAACATTAAATTTACTTTGGAAGAAGAATGCGATGGAAAAATCCCATATTTGGACACATTAGTAATACGAAATTCAAATAACACCATTGATATTAATTGGTATCAAAAACCTACAGCTTCAGGTAGAATAATCAATTACTGCTCTTAACACACAAAACGGACAATTATCAATACAGCGAAAAGCTTAATAAAGAGAGTACTAACAATAAGCGACGAAAAATTTCATTTCCAAAACAAACTAAAAATAAAGGACATTCTAATTAATAATAACTTTTCATTACACATAACCAAATCCCTAATTGAAAATTATTATAATAGCAAACATACAAGTCGAAACTCGCAGAAAACAGATCCGTCGAGGATAAACAAATCCTAACATGTTTATCCGAGGATAAATAATTGGAAAAATCAGAAATATATGACAAAAATAAATACACAATAGTATGAAAGAAAAATAATGATATCGTTGAAAAATATGTAAAGACTCAAAACAGAAATAGCGATATATGGTTTACCCAATATCCACAAAGACGGCTATCCATTGAGACCCATATGTTCATCTATAAATTTCCCGTCAATAAAACTGTGCAAATACATAGTGAACATATTAAATAATTTTACGGCAAAGTCAACTTACGACGTAAGGGATTTTGTACAATTTAAGGATAAGATAAAGAACTCGACAATTAATAATAATGAAAAAATGGTATCTTTTGACGTGGTCTCACTGTTCCCTAGTATTCCAGTAGAATTAGGACTAAATATAATTAATACGAAATTATACGAAATTCAAATAACACCATTGATATTAATTGGTATCAAAAACCTACAGCTTCAGGTAGAATAATCAATTACTACTCTTAACACACAAAACGGACAATTATCAATACAGCGAAAAGCTTAATAAAGAGAGTACTAACAATAAGCGACGAAAAATTTCATTTCCAAAACAAACTAAAAATAAAGGACATTCTAATTGATAATAACTTTTCATTACACATAACCAAATCCCTAATTGAAAATTATTATAATAGCAAACATACAAGTCGAAACTCGCAGAAAACAGATCCGTCGAGGATAAACAAATCCTAACATGTTTATCCGAGGATAAACAATTGGAAAAATCAGAAATATATGACAAAAATAAATACACAATAGCACATAGCTCACATAACACAACAAAATCTTTATTCACAAACATAAAAAGTAAAATTCCTAAAATGGACAAACATAATGTAGTATACGAAATTGAATGTGGTGGTAACAAGGAAGAAAGTTGCGGAAAACTTAACGTTGGCACAACAAAAACAAACTAAAAACTAGAATGTCAGCACACAAATCAGACATCAAATTAAGAAACAATAAATCAATACAAAAAAACAACGTTAGCCGAACATCGTAAACAGAACAACCATACATCCAAGATCGATGACGTGAGAGTGTTACAAACAAAACATCACTACAACAAGAGACTAACGATTGAGATGCTCCACATCAATAGTTTATCAACAACAAAAAGAGTAAACAGCAAAGCAGACACGGACAACAAAGCATACTGCTACAGGCCTTTTACAAAAAGAGATCGTGCAATAAGCAAATAATTATCAGTGCAATAATAACTCTTGACGGTAGTAGTCACATTACGCTAGATTTAAGTTTAATATTCTAATTATTTGCATGTAAGCAATTGTATTTTTAAGTTTTTATATCCTAACATGCTGTGATAATGTTAATATGCTGTATTTTTGTTATTTAATTTGTAGATCACCATGATGATGAAACTCACAGAGTTTCGAAATATTGGATAAATAAATAATTAAAAACCAAAAAGATTGACCTCAAGCTCAAACAGTTGCTTTTTGTTAACAATTTAAAGGGTCGAAAAACCAGAAAAATATGAAAATAAAAAAATAAATAAATGAAATTCCAACTACAGATCTGATCTTAGAAAATATAGTTGTAACCATGGTACAATAAGGAGATAGAACCGCTTCGTGAAACTACAGAAATACAGCCCTGAGACTATGCTCGCTTGCTGTCAAACTCATTCAAAATCAATGCAAAAATTTATAATTATTTTCCTTTAAATTTTTCCTCATTTAAATAAATGAGCTAAACAGCGCGAAAAATGAATGAAATGCCTGGAAAATGTGATCCAAACTGTTCAATCTGTAAATTTCATGGCTAAACTGGTTAATAGGTTTAATGCGCAGGGAGAATACTGTTCCACAGCTGGTTTTAATTAATATAACTGATACAACTCAGACTGATCGTAAACAGTGGTATGCCAGTGTTGATAAACACCCAGTTTCGGTAATTAATGGCGACATAAGTAAAGGCGTAAATAATCCTGAGGTTATGAGTATTGATAGTGAGGTTTCTAAGAAAACTTCACCATCCACTCATGACACTCAGGAATTGTCGTTCTGTAGATTTTAAAAGAATTTGGCCTGCCCGGGCATTTCGGGTTTCAGTGCCAAAAAACTAAATAATTTATTTTTTATTTGCTATCAGAATGTATGGGGGCTTTACATAAAATTAACACTCTATATACTGATAGCATTGGTTTTTATTATAATGTATCGGTTTTCTACGAAACTTGGTTAAACCCATCTATATTAAATAGTGAGACATCGATATTAATAGTGAGTTTTATGTTGAAAATATGAAATATTTAGAAAAGATCATGTTTGTAAAAAATGGTGGTAGCGTCCTTATTGCGCAACTATTTTAATAGATCACAATGGTTTTCTTTATATAGAGTTTATTGGTGTTTCCATTGAATTGGGCAAATTTCAATTATTTGTAACTTGTTTTTATATTCCACCTTCATCTTCACTTGAATTTGTAATCAACATTTATCAGCAATAAATTTAATCACTGAAAAAATGAACTATTCTGATTGTATTCTGATTCTTGGTGATTTTAACATGCCTTCCATTAGGTGACTTCAGATTCTGATGCTTTGATTTTATTGCCATCCAAAATGAACAGTACCCAGTATACATTTGAAGTTATAAATCGTTATTGTGACATAAATCTTCATCAAATAAACAGTGTTCACGTCAAAATTCTTGATTTGGCGTTGTAAATATAACACAGCATTTCGAATTTTCAGAATTCCTCCAATATGATCCATGACTCACAGTTATATAAATGAACAAAGTCAGTCCGATTCATTTAAAACTGTCCTTAATTATAACAAAGCTAATTTTCTACAACTTAATGCCCACATTTCCTCCACAAATTGGGCCTCGTTTTGCCTGTGTAATAGTCATAAAAATCTGGAATATGTAATTGATAGATTAGAGTTAAAACTGTTCATGTTAAAAATTTCAATAAATATCCATGGATAACGCCTGAGTTCACAATTTCAAAACATTCTAAAATTAAGCTTTTTCATAAATATAACAAGTAAAAAAGCTGTAAGTTCGGCCGGGACGATCTTTGAATACCCTCCACGATTTGGAACGAATTTGGCAAAAAATAATAATAATAATAACAAAATCCGTTAAAAATTCTGTTAAAATCTTAAAAATACCGAATGTATATTAGGGTCTATACGAAGACGTGGACCTCCATAGGCAACTTTTGTCATAATCCATTAGAATATTCAAATGCGAAACTTGAAAAAACATTCCGGTGAATAATGTCGCAAAAATCGCCAAAATACCGAAAAGAGGGAGGTACCATTATAAGGGGCAATACCAAAACTTGGACCTACATGACCCATTTTCAATACTAAAAGTCCTGCAGACATAATACACATTTAAGTAAAATTTTATCAACTTACTTCCTTTAGAGTGATTTCCACAGACGGATAGACGGACGGACATCGCTAAATCGAGACAGAATTTTATGCTGATCAAAGATATATATACTTTGTGGGATCTAAAATGTATATATCGAGGTGGAGGGTATAAAAAATCAGGTCTAAAAATAGACTACACTAATTTCTCTGTTGCTAGGTCCAAATAGGTCTCGTAGATTGTATAATCTTTACCTCGACAAAAAGTTTGCGTAGTGCAAAATCGATTAAATGTTCAGGCTTGGATGGTATACTCAATATAATTCTTAAATATTGTTCAGAAACATTAGCACTGTCTTTAATAATATTGTTTATTTATTTACTTAAATTTGGCCACTTTCCTACTTTCTGGAAAAAATGTTATATTATACCTTTACATAAGTCCGTTAGTCTCACAAATGTGTCATATTACAGAGGAATTGCAAAATTAAGTGACACTACAAAATTGATCGAAAAATTAATTACTGCAGTAAATGAAAATTTAATCTATATTGAGTACATATCAGCATGGCTTTTATAGTGGTCTTTCAACTACAATAAATCTTATACGGTAAATGGATTTGTTCAGCGTAAACAAACTGACACAATTTATACCGATTTTAGTTAATTTTTTAAAGGGGTAACCAAGAGCTCCTAATATATAAATTAAATTATATGGGTTTCAGCACAAACCTACTCAAATGGATATCATCTTACTTACAAGATAGATCAAAACTAGTTTTGTTTGAAGGGTTTCATCGGGTATTCCGCAACGAAGTCACCATGAACCGGTCCTATTTCTTTTATTTATCAACAATATACCTAATTCCATAAATTACTCGAAATTGTTAGTGTACGCAGATAATGTTAAATTATTCATTTTCCATAATTGTGATAAACAAGCTAGTTTACTTCAAAACGATTGGGGCAGGTTACATTGTAATGATTTAAATTTAAGCAAATGTAGACATATGAGCTTCTCCAGATATTCTTATCTGATATTACAATATAATATTGACGGTCGTTCATTATCAACTGTAGATTCATTTGTCGATCTCGGCCTCTTGATGGGTCCAAAATTAAATTTTAATAGCCATGTAATAACAATAGTAAATAAAGTAAATGGTGTTCTAGGTTTTGTTAAACGGTTCTGTTAAATTTTCTGATCTGTATACAACAAAACTGTTATGTACGTCTCTTTTTAGATCTATATTAGAATACGGCTCTGTTGTCTGGGATTTTCACTGCACGAATGATTCAATGGGCGAACCTCTTGGTAAAATGTGTGTTGATTTTAAATGTGTGTGCTGTAATGTAGATTTTGGAATGAGTTTAAAAGTTATTAAATCTAGAATAATTTTATTTTTATTAAACAATTAAAATACATGTTTAAGTTAGAATTGCAAATTGCCAAACGATCCAGAGAGCCTACGTTCGCTTAGTACGGACCGTAGAGAGATGCATTCTTGGGCTAAAAGGTTGCCTGCTACTTCCCCTTGGAGCCTACGTTCGCTTGGCTCGGACCGTAGGGAGAAAGCCTTCCTAGTCTGAAGATTTTCCCTACAACTCTCCTTGGGGCCTACGTTCGCACAGCTCGGACCGTAGGCAGCTTTTCCAAGTCATTTCTCTACAACTCTCTCTGGGTACTCTCTCAGCCCGTGTTGCTGTTAGAGATTTCCTGGAAGCATCGGTGCTTCCAGCCACCTCGATGCATTGCGACTTTGCATTCATAGTAACTCTCTTGCTAGCTACGGAGCTAACCGCATAAAAAAGGTAATCTGTCAACTCGGGTTGACAAACTCTCACAACAATAAACGGTCATTTATATTATATTAATACTAATCCCCCTTGGTTTTATTTATCTTTTTATTTCTATACGGTCACGATTTGTATGCCTGAGAGAACATCAACGTCTCATACGGAGAGAAACATTTGGTCCAATCGAGCCGGATTTCTCATCAGTGCCTTTCCCTTTGCTTTCTCCAGGCATTACGTACGGAAAATCATCCCCCCGCATCCTCATACAGTCCACACAACATACATAAAACCATCATCTTCATCAATTATCAACAAAATAACAGGTACGTGAAATCATTTTCTAAAAGTGAGCGAAAAGGAAAAAATAGAATAAACGAAAGGAAAAAAGTCGCGAGTGCATATTCGGAACATAATTGTATTAAACACATATGTGCTGGTCGTCCATCTATCACCCTAATCTCGGCATTAACGGCAATATACGTATTTGGTTAGCATTGTGTTTCTTTTTTATAATCCCCATGCATTGAAGTCCCTTCCAAGAAGTGTTAACAATTTAATATTTGTTAAAGTTTGAATTCGGACAGACATACTTCTCTATAAGCATCATTTATTGTCGTTTAAAAAAAAAAAAAAAAGAGCATTGGTTTATGCAGTAGTGAATTTGCCTTTCGTTTTGATCATTCACTTACAGCATACCTACTTCGCCAAATGATCTAGTTGTTTGTTGTTATTGTTATGCCTATTCGCCGCCTCTCATTGCATTGAAAAAAATAACAATAAAAACATATCGATATTCCAACCACTGGTCGCATACCGAAAAAAAACTATTTGGTTGTTCGCTCCGTTGTTGTGAGAGCTTGCATTTACTTCTTTATTTTTTCTAACAACAACACACTCAGTTGTTGCTGCTCTGCCGCTTGACCGCTTTCTTATGCACCACCACAGGCACTTTGACTACGCTGTCGACGTCGCTTGTGTTTTATTTCGTTTTGTCTGCTTTCGTTATTTCGCTGCACAGTGGGTCGCAGGTGAAAAATTCATAATTTATTTTTAATAAATTTATTAAAACAGAAAATTGGCGTATTTTCTCAAATTAATTAATTTTTTGCTACCAACGGGTTTTTGGATGTTGTGCACGCTACAACCAGCCACATATGTACAAATAAATATTTCGGCTAAGAATAGTTTTGATTTATTTGTATAAAAATATTTATTTGGGTTCTTTTTGCAAATATTATTATCTGTTTTTCATTGAACTTCAGTTTTATTTTCTTGCGTACCCTACATTCGGTCATATACGCCAAAAATAACAAAATTGTTTATTTCTCTTGGAAAATTGAACGAGATTTTCAGATTGTTTTTATATTTTCTTACATTAAATATCAGCTGTGTAGTATTTCTCGGAATTTTACTTTTTCTCTAAACGCACACCCTACGGACAGCCCCATTGAAATTTTGAAAATATAATAGGTGAAATTATTTTTTTGCAGATTTCAAGCATAATTTCGTAGGAAATCGATATTTTTAGAGATGTTACCTATCTAGTGCTCGTTGTTTGCCTTTAACTTGATAAATCGTAGATCTTATTGAGTATATATTTTTTCCGCTGCAATTTTAAGTATTTTTCTGGTTTCTTATTCACCATGCCATTTACCCCATTGGACATGTTCATTAGAGCTTCGGATGCTCTTATTAAATTTGATGCACACTTCAATTTGGTACGCGATGAGGATATGGATGAGTTTGAACTAGAGGTTCGCTGCGCAGAAATCGAGAAATTGTGGGCAAAAGTTCAGGAAATGTTTGATAAATGCCTGGACTATTTGATGTCTTCAGTAGATTCTCAAAAAGAGGACATCGATTCAGTTGACAGCAAATATGAGGTTTCACATCAGACATATATTAAATGTCTTTCGAGTATTAAGCGGAGACTTACCAAATATCGGCAACTCCCACCATCACCTTCTAACTCTGATGGAAATGGTTCCATTGTGTCACTAGTTGAAGCTCCTGAAAACGCGGTTCCCAATTTAAGTTCGTCCACCCAGGCATCTAAGGATATTGGCACGCAAGTCGAAACTATTACTTCTGAAGTAGATTCTATGCAGAGTGGTAGAAACAACGTCTCAGGTTGGTTCCCTTCGGATAATGTTCACAATCTTGCACTTCCTCCTTGTGATATTGAAGTTTTTAAAGGAGATTTTCTTTCATGGCCCACTTTTCGGGATTTATTTTCCACGGTTTACATAAACAATGCCCGATTAAGTGATATTGAAAAACTGTGCCATTTAGTGCAGAAAACGTCTGGGGAAGCTAGGGAAATAATAAACAAATTTCCACTCACCCACCGCAGTTTCATTTTAGCTTGGACCGCTTTAAAAAACACATATGACAATAAACGAGTCATTGTAAATAGTCATCTGAAGCTTTTATTTGACCTTCCCGCTGTAGATCGAGAATCTAGTTCCAATTTAAAAATAATTCAACGGGGCATAAACACTTGTTTGTCGGCTATGGCAGTTTATGATATTCCAACGGATCAATGGGATCCTATTTTAGTCTTTTTGTGCATTCAACGTTTGCCTAGGTTAACGGTCACCTTGTGGGAGCAAAGTATTCGGGATAAATCAGCAATATCTTTGTGGTCAGATTTAGATGCATTTTTGACAGAGAGAATTCAGACTCTTGATTGTTTACGGGACATTAAGGGACCTGATTCACATACCAGATCTAATCAGGCCAGGGTTCAGCCTCACTTCACTAGCGCTTCGGTGAATGTTCACGCAAAATCCACTTCGGAATTCTTTTGTTCCCTCTGCCCTAGACAAACCCATTCTCTTCGGTCATGTCCAAAATTCCGAACATTGTCGATAGGTAAGAAATTGTCTGTTGTCCAAATACAGGGATGTTGTTGGAACTGTCTGTCTCTGGGACATTCAGTTGAAGAATGTAAAAGTTCTAATCGGTGTAGTATTTGCAAAGGCACTCATCACTCTTTAATTCATCGTCCAAGCAGTAATACTCGGGTATCAAATAGCTCATCCTCGCACTCGGTTGCCCTATCAAATCCTAACGTCGCATCCACTTCTACTGGTTCTAGTCCCACTATCACCAATACGCAAGTTTTTCACACTTCGCAGAGTAGAAATGTCTTACTAGGTACAGCTATGGTAAATATCCTTCATCAGGGTATATCTTATCCAGTTCGGGCTCTAATTGATCCTAGGTCTGAGGCGTCATTCGTTACTGATCGCATTCAAAAGCAACTAAATCTACCAGTACCTTCGGTAGTTGCTACGGTTTCTGGTGTCAACGGTTCCGTCTCTGCCACATCTAGGAAAAGTTGTTCACTTTGTTTTGGATCTCTGCACCATTCTTCGGTTCAAATTGAAACGGTAGCTTTCGTTCTACCTCAGATTTCGGAAAACTTGCCTTCATTTGCTGTTCGGTCTAATCTTTTTGATCAATTGCCCAAGCTACCATTAGCTGATCCTCACCTCTTCGACAGTCGTCCGGTAGATTTGTTGATAGGTGCTGATTTGTATCCCCAGATAGCGTTAGAGGGAGCTCATCAAAAGGTTCTAGGGTCACTTGTAGCTCAAAATACGGTATTTGGTTGGATCCTAACGGGTCCATTGTTAGCAAAACATATGCAAGTTTTTAATTCAAGGCTGCATTTCGAAAAAAAGGAAAATCTTTTAAGCGATTCAATATTGTCTCCTCCGATAAAAAGATTTCGCAACATTTGCGCAAACAAGCCGAAAAATCTAAATGGTTTTGATTTTCAGATCGATTTGCACAAACTCGTACGTGTGACACATACAACCTTATTTCACTAACACACATAAGCGATTTGCACAAAAATTTGTGTGGTCTATGGGTCGCTTTATGTTAACTCAATTACAGTTCCGCGTTGGGTTCGTTATGAATCCAACACTTGGCAGAACTACATGAGTTCTCTGATGGTTTGAAGAAAGCATCCCCCCGGGGTAATTTACATGCGAATAAAAAATTCTCTAGGGGAAATTAAGACAAGAGTATCCCCAATTAATTTGGTTACATCGTTTGGAATTATTAGTGCTATTAGTGCCAGAGTCGGTACTCACAAAGTGCATTTTTCCAAAGTGGATATTCCAATTGACAAGATATACTGTTGGACCGACTCCATAATTGTGTTAGCATGCTTGCGAAAAGCTCCATCAACTTGGATATGCCAATAGTTCCACTTGGTGGACAGGTCCAAGTTGGTTGACTCCATAGAGCTCCGCTTGGAAAACATTGGATTTCCCACCTCTTGAAGCACATTTTCATTTCTACTCAAAATATGAAGATATTTTGGAGCGATTTTCGCTCAATAGAGCATTGCGATGTTTCGCATAAATGTACAGTTTCATCCACAAATCTCAACCCCAGGCTGTACTTTGTTTCAGGGTAAAATCCCGACCTCTGAAGAAATTAGAATGGTTAAAACTCATTTAGCCATATTGCCACAGAAGTATTATTAAACCCCATTCTAGACGAGTTTGGTGTTATTCATCTGAATGGACGCTTAATAAATTCTCTCACCATATCTAAGAATGAAAAGCGCCCATTTTTCTTTCATATGGTTGTCGATTAGTACGTTTTCTTCTTGAATACACACAAACGTTCACGGTGGCAATTAACTTATTATACCCTTCACCTTGGAATGGAGGGTATATTAACTTTGTCATTCTGTTTGTCGTAAAATAAGGTATATATCATGGTACAATGAATCGGTCCACATTTTGGTATAGTCCCCATGTAACGATACCTCCCGATATTCGGTATTTTGATGATTTTTGCCACATTTTTTCACGGATTTGTCTGAAAATTGTTATTTTTAGGTCATAATGGGTCCTTGTTTGTGTGGGGAAACACTGTATGTATAGACCCACGCTTTGTTATAGCCTCCATATAACCATACCTCCCGATATTGGGTATTTTGATGATTTTTTCCCCATATTTTTTTACAGATTTGTCTAAAAATTGGTCATAATGGGTTCTAGCTCCGGTGGCGGAACATTGCGTGTGTAGGTCTACGAATTGGTATAGCCCCCACATAACAGTACCTTCCGATATTCGGTATTTTAATGGTTTTTGTCACATTTTTTCACGGAATTGTCTCATCCCAGTCTTTCTGGTCTGGTCTTATGTATGCTTTGATAGCTGAAATAACCGACCGGTTCCATCTTGTGGAGAATGAACAGCAGTATAGACGTGGTTAATGTTGTAAGACCTCAAAAGTTCATTGAATTTCTTTCCCCGAAACTGGGTGTCATTATCGGACACTATACTCTCCGGTACACCAAAGGTGTGAAACAAATCCCCCTCTAGGTATTTAATTATCGTGTCTGCGGTAAACTTTTTGACAGGGCGAAGGAAACAAAATTTGGAAAAATGATCAAGAACATTGAAAATTCCAATATGCACCCCTCTAGGTATTTAATTATCGTGTCTGCGGTAAACTTTTTGACAGGGCGAAGGAAACAAAATTTGGAAAAATGATCAAGAACATTGAAAATTCCAATATGCCCCGTTCTCGATCTTGGGTAAGGCCCTAAAAAGTCAACATACAACTTCTGAAAGAATCTATGTGAACTACCCGTGTCCCCCATTGGTGGTCGCATGGCATTTGGGTGTTTAGTACTTTTGCACACTTCACAAGATCCAATGTAGCTTTTAACATCTGCAACTAAGTTAGGCCAAAAATTGTACCTCCTGATTCGCTCCAAACATTTGTTAATGCCACAATGAGCTGACAAAGGATCGTGGTGATGTTTATGCAGAAGTTAAGGCACCATATCCCTGGGAATCAATAGCCTCCAAGCCAGATCATTAGCTACAGGATTACCGGTGGAATGATTGGTTCTCCTATATAAGTATCCATCTACAACCTTTAAATCTGGGATAGAGTCAGGACTACTGCTAACCTTCTTCAATAATTCTTTATAATCCTCCGATGAGAAATGTGGAGACTTACAATCCACAAAAACGCCATATTCTTTCTCGACTTCAGACAAACAATCTAGGACGGATAAATCATCTATGGTGGTACGCGAAAGTGCATCAGGAACTATATTCAGCGATCCCTTTCTGTGTTCTATTTTGAACCGATATCCTTGTAGTTTTAAAGCCCATCTCGCCAACCGTGAACTTTAATCGTTTTGGGACATGAGCCACTTAAGGGAAGCGTGATCTGTAATTACCGTGAACTCATGTCCCTCGACATAGGCTCTAAATTTTTTTATACAAAGGATTGCCAATAAACATTCCTGTTCGGTGACGCTGTAGTTACGTTGGGCTTGGTTGAGTTTCTTAGACATAAATGCTATCGGAAACTCTTTACCCTCCGTAGTTTTTTGCACCAACACACCTCCTATTCCTGTCTTGCTACATAAACTTGCGGTTCGTTTTCAGTAAATCGGTTAAAGGGCTTGAAATTGCAGCATAGTTCCTAATGAACTTTCGGTACCAACCAGACATCCCTAAAAATCGCCTGAGGTGTTTAGCAGAACGGGGTGGTGGAAATTCTGTTATGGCCGAAACCTTATCTGGATCAGGACGCACAGTTCCATTACCAATTACATGACCTAAGTACCGAATCTCAGACATACAAAACTTGCTCTTTTCTACATTGATTGCCAATCCCGCACTTCGAAGGCTTTCTGCTACCTTTTTAAGAACCTCTATGTACCTCTCAAAAGTTGGAGATACCACCAGGAGCAGCACTTCAGTCCGGAGAAACACCGGAACCACTCTGTCCATGAGCCTGCACATCGTTTGAGGAGCATTACAAAGCCCAAATGGCATGACTTTGAAATGGTACAGCGGTCTCCTGGGAACTGTAAAGGCAGTCTTACCCTTCGATGACTCCTCGAGTGGTATCTGCCAAAAGGCATCTTTTAAGTCTAAGCTGGAAATAAATTCCGCATTATGTAGTCTGCTAAAAATACCTTCAATATGAGGTAGAGGATAAGCATCTCCTTTCGTCACGGCGTTAAGCTTCCTACTGTCTAGGTACAGACGATTTTTGCCCGGTTTTCTATGCAATACGCCCATAGCCAACATCCTATCAAGTTGTTCATATATAAGTTTCTCTATTGCCGGAGAGACTGGAAAATGTCGTTGCTTAATGGGATGTGCATCTCCTGTATCGATTTTGTGACATATAACGCTCGTTTTTCCCAGACCCTCTTTCGCAAAGGAGGGAAAAACATCAATGACACCTTGAAGTAGATATTTTTGTTCAGATGTCAGTCTACTATGATCTAAAATAATATTATCTCTGGGAGATGATAACGCAGAAATCATTAAAGAGGGTGACAACAAATGAAACATCTTCCAAAAGTCGATGCCCAATATTAGGTCTTGTGACAAGTTTGGGACTATATAGACGGATATACTTTGGCTTTCACCGTCAGTGACATCAGTTGTAAAAACTCCAACTATATACTGGGGCTTACCATCAGCTGTTCTAACAATGGTATTTAATTTCTTGTAAGGCGAATTAGAACCTAAGAAATCTATGGCGGCCTGAGAACCGAGACAAGTCACCAAGGCGCCTGTATCTAACAACACCTCGGCATAGGGACGGATATATCCTGGCCTTTCTAGAAATGACACTGAAAAACACTTCCTTACAGCCTTCACGTTTTTTTCCAAAAATTTTTAATTCTGCTGATCGATCGACTAATTCCAACAAACAACGGAAACCTGTGAAATGTTTTCGGGTTCGAGCAATTCCTCTGCAGCACGTCTTGTAAAAGCATTACCCCTTTGATTGGAAAAACCATGTCTGCGACTAACATCCTGCAAGAAAAGTTCCCTACGCCTACAAATCATCCTTAGTTTACCAACTGAATCTATGGACATGTTTCATATTTCATGCTGAATTTCAGGCAAAAGATTCCTCCGAAGAATTCCTACCATGGTCCGGTCATCTATGGGTTCATCCAACCGATCTGCCAGCTACATTATCGAAACATAGAAAACGTCGAATGTTTCATTTGGCTTTTGTTCGCGTAACATTTCGCGTAACATTTTCGGAACTCCAGGTCGGATCTCGAGTCCCTATATTGCTGTCTCATGGCGGAACATAGCGCCTTCCATTGGACCACATGCACTGAGCGATGGAAACGCCAGAACCAATCACCAGCTTTCCCATCGAAAAGCGCACTGGCACTACGACAGAGAACATCGGAATCCCCATTTAGGATTTGTTTAGTTAATGCCTCTACACGATAAATGAAACTATCGACTGGTAGACTCGAGGAGCTACCACTGAATTTTAAGCGCCAATTTGAGATTATCTGACTGACCTTATCGGGTCTTGTCGTCAAATCCGGATTAGAGGTGGGATTGCTATTCCGAGATCTATTGAAGGACAATCCATCGTTATTCATTTGCCCGAAGCCATTGCCATCATTATTTTCAGCGGGAGGAAGACCTAACAATTGTTTTGCTATTAACTCTATTTACAGCTAAAGAATTTGATTGTTTATTATCCTTAATTATTCTGAAACCACACACAGGACAATCAGAATGGGTCTTAATGTAGCTGGTATTTTATGAAATACTCCAGATAATACTCCAGGATTTTGGAATATTTCAAGGTTCCAGATGGTTAATCAGTTATTAGAGTTAAAGTCAGTTTTAGCACTATGCCCGAGCTCTGATTTCATTCAACTTATAACCTCACAGATAAATTCTTCGAAATAGAGTGAAGGAAAGACAACATTATAACCGGTAAAATGCGTTAGCACTACTGCTGCTTGACATAGAAATTCCGAGGAAATTTTGCCATCCTGATGGAAAAAAAGAAAATAGAATAGAAATTAGTCCAAACCCTACGTTGAGAAAAGGCCCAAAGTGAAAGTATTGTGTTATTGAAAACACAAGTATTTTAAATCCTGACAAAATTTACCCATTTTTAATCCACCTCGGGCCTCATGTTAGGCGCCAAAACTGTAACGTTCATTGATGGGTTTAAGTTTGAAGTTCTCCAATTTCGTTAATGATGAATTTTCTAGCCTGGCACGCAGATATCTCCGGCCCTATTGCTCGTCAGTTGGGTTGAGTTTTGCCATGATTCACCATTAAAAGTTGTCAGTTACCTGCGTGCTCAACCAGGTATAAGAAAAAATGTAACGGAAATAATTTGAATTAAAGAAATCATTCATCGATTGTCTTATGCGTGCCTAGGTGACAGTGCACGCTCGCCCACCCACCTTTTTACTATGATGTTGGGAAAAAAGAAAAAAATAATAATACACATTTTTCCACAGTAAACCTATCCACCGAGATCCTAACTTATTTTACCAACCCTTTTCTGAATCAAACCCTAAATTTGATTTAATTCATAAGGATATACTGAAATCTTTTATTCTATAGAATTCCATTATTCAGTTATTATAAGAAATATGATTGCTATCGTATCATCTCAGAATATTACTCTTCAGTTAACATAAGTTTCTTATTCTAACAAAAGTAATTACTTATCTAATAGGTAAGCCATGAGAATTAATTAAAATAAGAAGGTTACAGCAAAAAGTATATGTAAGCGATTTTGGATGTAGAAATTTGAAAAAACAAAATTTAAAAAATGAGAACTGACAATATTAATAAAAAAACATCCTAGTGTAAGGAGTACGTAACTCTAATTAACTCCATAAAAATCAAGAGCAGCAATAGTAATTGATGCAGTTGATTTTTCGTAACCTATCGGGTCAATTCAAGATCAGTATTTGATTATCCAAAAGGAAAATCGAAGTTGAAACAAATTTACAGGAAGGTAATGTATTGTAATATATAATCAAAACGTATGTATAACTTTAATATGTTTTGGTACAGATCAGCTGTGAGGGCATTGACCTTCACCCTGGCTGAGGTATGTTACAGATTATATGTGGGTATGTATTAATATAGTTGCCATGAAAATATTGTATTGGATTTAAACAGATGTTAATATTAATTTTTTATAAACATCTGAAATGTTATTATAGTCGTCGAGTTTACCAAAGCTCCTCTTTTACAGTAGATATTTTTTTAAAGACAACTATTGCAATTGCCGTTCGTTAGAACACATACCAAAGGTACATAATTAAAATCGTTAAAGCAGTGCTTCTCAAACTGTATTTTCACGGTGTATATTTTAATAGAACGAGATCTGACCTTAACAGCCAGCCGATAGTTTACAGAGGAGCAATAACTGCTGTTATCTAGCATAAAACAACAGAAAATAAGATGGTACAAGCACAAAAAGTGGGGTACATCCTTTAGTGTTTTCTTGCTCAAAGTAAAAATAGCGTAATTTTGATTTATTTGGAAATAATTGGTTATTTAAATTCAAGATATAAAAACTATGGAAACAAAAAAAATGTATTGACAGCAGCAATACAGAGAGAGAGAGAGAGATAACGGTGCGGATATACCCTCTCTGAACTTGCTCCACCTTTTGTGTTTGTGTAATGTTAGTATAAGAGTAGCGGGACTTACTTTGATTGGCTTAGCTCCAACGATGAAATTCCTTTCAGGGGAGATGGTGAAGGTTGCAGAAATCTCAGCAATTTCAATCAAATCAAATTATGCATATTTGCTGCTGTTATATATGCCAATGTATGATTTTGATGAACACAGTTTAATTAATATTATAATCTTATCCGGCGAAAAAGTATCGATTAAAAAAATAATTTCTGACACACTAACATATGTTGTTCTCAAATAAATTTGTTTCACTTTCGATGGCTCAATAAACCGTTTAACACAATATGAAAGATAGCAACACAAAAAATCTAATGTCCGTCTTTGCTTACTTTATGATCTAAATTGGTGTTCAAAAAAAAAAAGTATATATATATATACACCTAAGCCTGCTTTTACACGGTAGATTGGTTCCAGAAGAAACCGTGTAAAAAAAACCGTGTAAAAAAGACATTGATCTTATACAAAAATGGGTGATTTGTTCCTAATCTCTAAAACCTATTAAAATTAGTGAAAAACAAGAATTTTTATTTTTTTCTTTACCAAACACGTCTTATTGCATTAACAGTTCACAAAATATTAACACGTTTCAATTGCTCTGACCAGTAAATTTTATTGTATGCACATAGTGCTATTCACATTTCACATATATATATATATAGCTTTTTCTTTTCTTTTTTTTTAAATGGTAGTTTCGCAATAATCCCGGTAGGTAATGACACCAACAACAGCGTCTTACCAGTTAATATGTATTTATTATCGATTATGGTAGTATCCAAGATAAAAATAGTACATACAACGGATCTTCACAAACGGGTCCCAAAAATTGGCGGCCAAGAATGAACCAGGCAAAAAAATAATTTATAGGACAGATTCGGACATTTAATTCCTGCCACCAAAGAAATGTTATCCTCTTGTCAAGATCTGGACGACAAATCTAAATTACTCATGCAACAATTCCCAGAAAATTTTGCAGTGATACTTGTGGACGGTGGAAAGTTTGAATCAAAATGACTGGCATATTTTCAGATACTTTTGTAATTTCGTTTAAAGTTAAGGTCAATTGGCTGAATCACTAATACCAGCCCAGAATTCCAAGAATTAAGATGGCTTCTTTAACCATCAATGGTATATAAGCCTTAAATAATCAGTAATTTATTGGTATTGGTGATAAAAAGAAAACCAAAGAAAAAAACCCAACCAATTCACCACTTCACCGGCGGGGAATTATGGCAATTAACATTCCACCATAATAACTAACATGGCGGAAATTACATATACCAATCCAAGAATCAACGAAAGTATTACAAGGTAAATTTCTCTACTTCGCCAATAAAAAAATTAGTAACAAATGCGAAAATCATATAAAAATAAAACAGGGAAATAAAGAAAAAAATCGAACCCGAAGTCCCGCAGATGACAATCTCAACCAGTGCCTCTAGGCTACGCTCAGGCTTAGACTCGGCTTGGCTTAACGATGCTATCAATAGCCAGCCATTAACATAGAACATACAACAAGACAACAATCAACCGATTACAACATCATCATGACAGTAGAATAACTATTGCATCGTCATAACTACTGTAAAAGTATTCTAAAAATAGAATAACATTTATAAAATTATGCATTTCAATATCTGTACGGCTTGTGTACCAGGAATGATATTAACAGGTGCACTGGAAAAGAAATCAACCAAGGGTGTGCAAAGCAAAGGTGTTGGGAGGGCCATTACAAAAATTAAAGCCACAAGTACAATCACCTATCTACATGCGCCCCTACAACATACATGTATATCAATTAGGTAATGCTAAAAGGAATTACGGGAATTTTAAATTTCTGTGCAATAACATTTACAAATAATAATAACATGTTAGGGCGTAAAATCTGTGAAAATAATGGAGCATTTTATACAAATCATTTCAATAAATAGTAGTTACAAATTGTAATAGTAGTAATAGCTAGTTACAAATTGACGGGACCCGAAAATACCTAACCAAACGCGATGGGAAGAACAGGCTATTGGATCATTCTCGGCTTAATTCTTTTATAATAATTTTCTATCGCTATTTGAACAGAACAATCAAACGATGGACGAATGTGATGTTCGCAAAGCTCGCAGTAGCGAAATGCCGTTGACCCGTGTCAAACCGTGAAGTTATCATAAAGTTATCGTAGAATATATGATTGACTATGGTGGTGGGCTTCCGAAGGTCATCTATTAGGGACGCGCACACCTGACATCTTGGACAAGAAGGGTAAAGGCCTACATAGAATAGTACAATTAGTTAGACATAGATTTAAACATAAGATGAAATTCAAGAACAATACGCGACTTATTGTTGCTCATGCAAATTGGAGTGGTGTTTTTAACACAATAATTACACCATTTGGGGACCGTACACAAATTTGAAACGCTATTAGGACGCAAATTATTATAATGATAACGGTGATAAACGACTAAAGACAGCATTTGTGTATAGAATGATACTGATATATAACCGATACTGAAACGATGATCTTGATGACAACGTTGTTACACGTGGAGACGCTGAGCTAACATGTGAGTTGCTAGTGACCTGTCGGCATTTTGAGCAGCTATCAAATGTGGGCCTATTGACTCAGGGGGTATTACCGGGGAGCTATAGGCTGAGGGGGTTAAACATGGAGGTCTAAAGATCAAGCCTGGTTATTTATAGGCTCAAGAGGTGGATATCACGTTTTTAGGAATGGGACATCATCTAGTCGGACAAAAAGACCTCAGGAAAAGTTGATGTTGGTATGCAATAACTAACGCGTATAACAAAAGAGGACAACACAATAGGGAGAGCAAACAGCAGAATTCATTTTGCAACACGACTAACTACACGACTGGTCACATAACAATATCCTGAGCAGTTGGACGCTTACAACGCGAACCTTACCGCCGTTAACGGGATGCGTTTCGACTACACTTGCTAGCTTCCACGAAGTAGGTGGAAGTTTTTCATGCCTAATGGCTACTACAACCTTTCTCTCCGGATATTTCCACTTATAAAGCGTTATTCAAACTATCTATTTTGCAACAACGGAAAGATGTAATAATGAAAACCCGATAATGTGAACTTTATCCTCCCGATATTGGGTATATTGATGATTTTTGCCACATTTTTTCACAGATTTGTCTAAAAATTGGTATTTGTTGGTCATAACGGGTTCTAGCTCCGATGGTGGAACATTGCGTGTATAGGTCCACAATTTAATATAACTCCCATATAACGGACCTCCGGATATTCGGTAGTTTAATGGTTTTTCCACTGCTTTGTCTGAAAATTGGTATGTTTAGGTCATAATGGGTTCTTGTTCGTGTGACGAAACATTGTATGTGTAGATCCACGCTTTGTTGAATTCGAAAAACATTTTGGAACGTTTCTCAGTGAAAGTCGTTATACCGTTTGTTCCACTATGTGGTATCAAAAACTTATCAGGCCACTGAAAACTGGTTGTTGTCGGTTTGCTCACATTGTTACAAATCCTCTCATTCAAATTTAAAATAATACCACGAGGAAACTTGCATCAGTATTATAAAACACACAGTGCTTTTGCTAACACTGATGCAAGTTTCCTCGTGGTATTATTTTAAATTTGAATGAGAGGATGTTTAACAATGTGAGCAAACCGACAACAACCAGTTCCCAGCGGCGATCCGCTCTCTAGGGTCTCCACCAAGGGAGTTGTAGAGGAGATGCCAGTGTGCCAATCAGCATCCGTGATTGTTCGAGCAAGGAAAGTTGAGGAACAAAGTATCTAAATTATACAATGCCGCGCAATTTGATATACATACATGTATATCAATTAGGTAATGCTAAAAGGAATTACGAGACATGTTAGGGCGTAAAATCTGTTAAAATAATGAAGCATTTTACACAAATCATTTCAATAAATAGTAGTTACAAATTTTAATAGTAGTAATAGCTAGTTTCAAATTGACGGGACCCGAAAATACCTAACCAAACGCGATGGGAAGGCCAGGCTATTGGATCATTCTCGGCTTAATTATTTTATAATAATTTTCTGGGCCAATACCATCGCTCTTTGAACAAAACAATCAAACGATGGACGTATCTGATGTTCGCGAAGCTCGCAGTAGCGAAATGCCGTTGACCCGTGTCAAACCGTGAAGTTATCATAAAGTTATCGTAGAATATATGATTGACTATGGTGGTGGGCTTCCGAAGGTCATCTATTAGGGACGCTCACACCTGACAGCTTGGACAAGAAGGGTCCAATAAAGGCCTACATAGAATAGTACAATTAGTTAGGCATAGATTTAAATATAATATGGAATTCAAGAACAATACGCGACTTATTGGTGCTCATGCAAAATGGAGTTGTGTTTTTAACACAATAATTTCACCATTTGGGGACCGTACACAAATTGGAAACGCTATTAGGACAGCATTTGTGTATAGAATGATACTGGGAATATAACCGGTACTGAAACGATGATCTTGATGACAACGATGTTACACGTGGAGACGCTGAGCTAACATGTGAGTTGCTAGCGACCTGTCGGCATTTTGAGCAGCTATCAAATGAGGGCCTATTGACTCAGGGGGTATTACCGGGGAGCTATAGGCTGAGGTGGTTAAACATGGAGGTCTAAAGATCAAGCCTGTTTATTTATAAGCTCAAGGGATGGACATCACGTTTTTCGGAATGGACATCATCTAGTCGGACAAAAAGACCTCAGGAAAAGTTGATGTTGGTATGCAATAACTAACACATATAACAAAAGAGGACAACGCAAAAGGGAGAGCAAACAGCAGAATTCATTTTACAACACTACTAACTACACGACTGGTCACCTAACAATATCCTGAGCAGTTGGACGCTTACAACGCGAACCTTACCGCCGTTAACGGGATGCGTTTCGACTACACTTGCTAGCTTCCATGAAGTAGGTGGAAGTTTTTCATGCCTAATGGCTACTAAACCTTTCCCTACGGATATTTCCACATATAAAGCGTTATTCAAACTATCTATTTTGAAACAACGGAAAGATGTAATAATGAAAACCCGATAATGTGAACTTTATCTTTCACTTCTTAAAGTAAGGGGTAACCATAATTTTGAAAAAATGTTAAACATGTTGTACAAAATACTTTGTACATACTTTTGAGTGCGATTGAGGCGCTGGGAAAATGTAGCAATACAAGATAAATGTTCTAAAATTAAATATTTCCCAGCCGCCATAAAATATCACATGTGAAGAATTCGGTGATCTTGTGTGCTGACGCATACGATAATGTGAGACATAATAAAGGTTATGATCCACACGCACATATATCGATGCGCTCAGTAGATGCACAAGACCACTTGAATGAAATGTCAAGCAGCCCTGCAATATTCTCCATTCAATATTAGAATAGATAAGAATAATTGTGTGGCTGCGATTAGGTTAAGTTAGATTAGTTTCAGTAGCACTTAAGAAACATATTTTTTAAATAAAATCAGAATTGAATCTACAGCCAAACCATTCGGTTGGTTTTCTTTTCTCACTCATTGATCCTCCGAGCAGGATCCAAAACAGAATTGAAATAACACCCTAACGAAGCGGTCGTGTTTCTTTTCTCACCAAAACCAGAATAGAGTTGACAATCGAAGAGGGAGATTGGACTCTATTCTACTTTACATTGGTCAATCGAGCCTTCACTTTTGTCAAAGTGAAACGAATTAGCGACCACAAAACGAAAATAGTAGGAGTTTTCCCCCACCAGTTGTAAGAGACTCACTACAAGCAGAAGTAGCTATTCTTCAAAAAAAGAGGAGAATAGCTACCAATAAAAATCCGTTGAGGGATAAAATTATAAAGAGCCATAAGGGCAAAATTTAAACATACATATTTAAAAATAAAAACCCAGGGGCAAATTAAAAAAAAAACATAACGAAAAGAGGACAACAAAAGTCCCAATAAAACAAAAAAAAAAATATACACATTTGAAAAGAGGACATCAAAAGTCCAAAATAAAAAAGAAACAAATTAAAAAAAAAATAGAAAAAGCCAAGAAGGCAATATAAAAAAGTTTTTAAAAGAGGACAAATAGTCCCATCTAAAACATTTAAATTAAAAATGAATAAAAAATTGAAGAAGATATCACCACTTTGGCAGACTATTTCCAGTTGTTAACGTCGACGTCAGCCTTTGAAAAGGTACTGGTACTGGTAGAGGTACTGGTAGAAAATTCATATTACCAGTTACGACGGTACTTGAGGGTACACCACAAATACTTTCCAACCCATATGAAGACATTGTCCTGTGATGTGGATATGTGTATGTTATCAGCAATGAAGCTTTTAGCAACCCGGAGTCGCAATAACACAGACTTGGACATCGATGAAGAAATCGAAGATTCGATGAAACCCCTATTACGATGGACACTCTCGCTGAAATATGACCATTTAACTTGGGAAGAGCAAGTGGAAGAAAACAGACAACTTAGCTATGTCGAAACAAAGGAAGATTACGACAGAGAATTAGAAGATGGTTTGCATGAACAAATGCAAGCATATGAAAACAAGTTTCAATCTCTGCAGGGACAAGCAATCGAACTGCGTTCTCAACTAACAATCGAAGTGGAAAAAAGTGAAATGATATTGAGAAATGCGAAGGCCCACGAAAAATATCTGCTCGCCAAATCTGAAGAAAACCTGCGGGCCAAAGATGAACAATTCGAAGAAAAACATCGTGTTCAGAAAGATCAAGTGCAACATCTGAAAACGAAGTTAGAGAAAGTCAATGAAAAATTGGCTAGCTCGGAAAGAGCGCGGCAAGTCTTGAAAGCCGAGAAAGATGACCTGTCCAAGCAACTAGAAAGTGTAAGAAAGGGACATAATGCTGTTAATCTAAAACAGATTCGATGTTTAGAAGGAAATATTGTGAAGTGTTTCCCGCCGGCAAGTCCTCATTTTGAGGAACGGAAAGAAGAGGAAGAAAATTCCACCCTGACCAATGAAGAATTCGAAAAACATAATTATATTGGATTAAAGGAAAAAGGAATAAAGGAGTTACGCACAGAAGGTCCCATCAGTTCCAACGAGTATGGAAATGAATTTATCGAAGAAGTGGGAAAAAACAAACAAAATTCTCTGGTTCCAGTTCCTGAAGGGTATTGCCTTAGCGAAATCAATAGCAAATCATGGCCGTGAAAACAGAAGACGACAAAGCAGAGCGTACCATGGAGCCAATGGTAATCCTTTCCGACGTGAATGATGGCGGTCTACATCGATGGACTATTAATGCGGTATGGAGAATGAAGCCGGCAGATAAAGGTGGTGGCATTGGCAAGAAGGACTGGACAAAGAAATGGAGTCGTTTCCTGGAAGCATTTACTTAATTGAATATTTATATTGTTTGAGCACATATAGTTAGTTTCCTTTTTATATTTAAATATTTTATACATTTATTCAACTTTATAAAAATACAGTCCACTATTAACATACACATTTAAGCCGCCCGGGAGAATGTACAAAATACTTTGTACATACTTTTGAGTGCGATTGAAGCGCTGCAATAAAAAATAAATCTTCTAAAATTAAATATTTCCCAGCCGCCATAAAATATCACATGTGAAGAATTCGGTTGTTGTTGTTGTAGCAGTAGTGCATGTGTGTGTTTGTGTTCTGCTAATCTGGTTCCAGCTCCAGGTTTAGAAATTCGGCTACTTTAACGGGCTGTAGCCAGAGATCCTCTGGAGTGAGTTGGGTAGGTTTGGCTGAGCAATTAAAAAGGTGTAGCGTATTGTGCGGGCCTGTATCGCACGCCGGGCAGGCGTCACGCACATCTTCATCAATTCGTGCCCAATACGAATTGAGGCGACTACACCATCCTGAACGTAATTGCGCCAAAACTACCCTGGTTTGTCTAGGCAGCTGACGTTCTTCGGCTGCAATGGATGGGGGGTGGACTCCGAGGACGGCATTCACTTTATAACTGCTCATAGCATCCGCGACTGCATCGGTGTGAATGCCACTCAGACCTGCCTGATAGGCTTCTTGATCTAGAGGCTCTCTCTTGTAGCGCTGGACCTCCCTCTCTAGATCATGTATGTCCTTCCTGACACGCCTGGGTGGGGGAGAGTTATCCACCATATGATGGTTGGGATGACTCTCGCGGTAACACCCAAGCAGGTACTGCAACGAAAGCATATGATTATGCTGACGTAAGGGAAGGACTTTCGCCTCCTCATGTAGATGGTCCACTGGTGTCATGAGGAGGCACCCTGTCGCAGTTCTCAGGGCAGCGTTCTGGCAGGTCTGGATATTCTTCCACTGCGTAGCACTAGTATTCGCAGACCACACTGGAGCCGCATAGTTGACCACAGACCGACCTATCGCGTTATAAGAGGTCAACAAGGTTTCTTTGTCCGCACCCCAAGAGCTGCCGGCTAGCGCCTTGAGGACCTTGTTCCTACTTTTCATCTTGTCGCAGATAGCTGTGGCTTGCGCGGACGACTTGAACATGCTGTCGAACGTTACCCCAAGAATCTTGGGGTAGTTCGTGGTCGGTATTAGATTCCCCTCGACCTGAACATTCAGCTGTGTTCTCATCTCCGCAGACCATGTGGTAAAGAGTGTGGCCGTTGATTTCGTGGCGGATATTTTCATATTCCTCGCGTGGAAGTATGCGGCAAGCTCCGCGAGATAGGGGTTCAACCTTTCGCATATGTCATCGACCACTGGACCCGACGCCATGATCGTACAATCATCCGCATACGTTACGATCTCAATGCCGTCTGGAGGGCGAGGAATTCCGGAAAGGTAGAGGTTAAACAGTTCCGGAGATATCACCCCGCCTTGGGGAACTCCCTGTTTCACTCTACGGGCTTTGGACTTCTTGTTCCGGAATTCCACGTACGACTGGCGTCCACACATATAGTTGATTATCCAACGTTTCAAACTTGGCCGGAGGGTAGTTCTCTGTACGTCCTCAAACAGTGTGGCATGATTGACCGTATCAAATGCCTTTGATAGGTCAAGGGCTACCAACACTGTTCTGTCACACGGCCTGTTCTGGTTTAGTCCTCTACTAATATGTGTGGAAATGGCGTGTAATGCTGTTGTGGTACTATGTTGTGGACGGAATCCATGCTGGTGGTTGGCAACTGCATAGCTTCCTCTAATGCTGGGGAGGAGTAAAGCCTCAAGAGTCTTTGCTACTGGCGACAAAAGCGAAATCGGCCTGTACGATTCGCCTTTACTGGCATCCTTGCCTGGCTTCAGTAGCGGGACCACCCGGCCCATTTTCCAGGTTTCGGGCACTATGTGGGTGGCTAGCGACAAATTGAGAACTTTTGTTAAGTACTCGACTCCCGGCGTATCCAGCTGCTTCAACATTACCATTGAGATTCCGTCCGGGCCCAACGCTTTGGATGACTTAGCGTTACGGATGACATTTGCAACATCACCCATCGTAAACTGTGGTGGTTCCTCCTCGGCGGGAAGAGATCTGATACGACGTAGTACTCTTCGCTTCGCCCTATCACTCTCGGGGTGCTCGACAAATTGTCGGTTAAAATATTCCGCGCACCTCTTCGGATCAGTCACCGTTACGTCGTTAAAAGTGACTGAGGTCCTATCATCCTTTTTTCCAGGGTTCGAGAGCGACTTAACCGTTACCCACAGCTTACTCATATCGGTTCCAATGTTGCAGCACTTCAGATGGTCTAGCCACTTTTTCCTCTTATGCTCCTGTACCAACCGGTTGACTTCAACTGTCAAATCACTGATTCTAGGATCAGTAGGGTTGGTACGACGGAGATCATCACGCTCGTTTGCTAATCCCGCTGCCTCTGCTGGGAAGTTTGGTCTTATCTCGGGTATTCGACCAGCAGGTATATAGCGAGCGGCTGCAGCTCTGATGATGTTTCGGAAAATCCTTTCTGCTACCCGAACATCAGAAGGGTTGGGCAGTTCTCTGAAGCGGCGGTTGGTGAATTCTCTGAACTCTGGCCAGTGAGCTTTCCCATGGTTAAGGAAAGTGCGGCGTTCAGAGGTTATGAAATCGGGCGACCTGCTTATGGAGACGATTATCGGGAGATGGTCTGAGCCAAGAGAAATGACGGGTTGCCAAGTCACGTCATTTATCAGACCGGGTGACACTATGGTTAAGTCTGGCGAACTGTGACACTCTCCTCTTATTCGGGTGGGGGCATCCTCGTTAACCGTGCAAAATGTGGAGCAGTCAATCTGCTCTGCCAGCGCTGATCCCCTCTGGTCATTACCTAGGACGGAATGCCACAACTCATGGTGGGCATTAAAATCCCCTAGTACCAGGCGGTTATTGCCTACCAATAATGGGCTAATATCAGGCAAATAACGCGGTTCACAGCTATTAATCGGCGGGATATACACATTAAGCACCTCTACCTCGGCAGTTCCACACTTGACTGCTACCCCCATACATTCCATGTATGGGTCACTAGAGACTAGCTCAAGCGAGATAGGTCTGTACTGAACAGAATGGTGTAACAGGAACGCTAATCCCCCACCTCCACTTCTGGTGCGATCCTTCCTTAGTACGTTGTAACCATAACAACGTTGTAGGCTGCAATTTTCATTCAGCTTGGTTTCCTGCACCGCTGCGATCTTAATATTCCTCCGACTCATAAATTCCACTATCTCATCTATTTTGCCTCGAAGTCCGTTGCAATTGAATTGCAAGAATGATGCACAATCCGGAGTTGGAACAGCAACATGTGGCGTTAGGTGCTGCGGTGTTGGTTGCTGTTCTGGAGACTGCGGTGGAGTGCCATACTCCGACGACGTCTCTGACGAGGACGACGAAGAAGAGGACTCGCTGGGGACTACGTTACTGCAGCAAGTCGCAACATAATCCCTTTCGCTGTAGTCTCGCAAACGCCTTAATCCGGAACAGTTCTTAAAGTGCACCCACTCTCTGCATCCATTACATCGCACCGAGACAGATCTGTGGTGGATGACGTTCTGACAAACCGAGCAGAACCAAGGTCCGGGGTTTTCCTCAATCCCGGCACGGACCAATAAAATCCGGAGCAAGCATTCCGGGATATGCTGCTCCCAATGCAGAAAAATAAACAAACACAAACATGTACATACTGGGTTGGCAGCCGCTGGCCGAAACTGGAATCTTGTTGTTTCGGGTCAATCCGGTATCGTAGAACCCGCTGCCGTGGGATTGGAAGAATTCGGTGATCTTGTGTGCTGACGCATACGATAATGTGAGAGATAATAAAGGTTATGACCCACACGCACATATATCGATGCGCTCAGTAGATGCACAAGACCACTTGAATGAAATGTCAAGCAGCCCTGCAATATTCTCCATTCAATATTAGAATAGATAAGAATAATTGTGTGGCTGCGATTAGGTTAAGTTAGATTAGTTTCAGTAGCACTTAAGAAACATATTTTTTAAATAAAATCAGAATTGAATCTACAGCCAAACCATTCGGTTGGTTTTCTTTTCTCACTCACATGTGATGGCATGACTACCTTTCTACCGTGGGGATAACAAAACAGTTTTGTTTCAATTTGAGAGGGATGTTGCTTTTTCCACGACTTTCTAGCGGTTGCTTGAAATTTTGAGAGATTTGGAGATACATCTAACATCTATACATTCAGGGGAATGATGTGAAAGCAATAAAATTAAATATTTTATGATCTATTCTTCTGAATTTTCAATTTAATATTCTCAATTCCAAATATGTATATTTTTGAAATTAAAATAATTTATTGGAAATTTAACTCTGATACTTGTATTACGTACAAAAGTATATTTGGGTGTGGTTGTTATTACGTTTGTTGTACAACAACATTTGCTGTTACCTGTATTATTCTACCATTCGATGGCACAATAACAGGAGGTAGAACAAAGCTACCTCGTACTGATGGCAGATAAACACAGGTAGTAGCATGAGACAGAAAACTGTCAAACCAATTCTGGAATTGAAATTTTTGAATGAAAAATTATTTAAATTTGCAAAAATTTTTAAAAAATGCACATAATAATAACCTCCGATTGTATAGCAAAACATGTACAAATATACTTATATTGGAAAAAACATTTACAATTTTTTGACATATCAATCTTTCCAAGCGTTGACGCATTTACCTGTATTCTTTTACCATTCTCATACCCCAACCTCTTGGATAAAACTGCATTGTCATGTAGTGTGGTTTCGTTAGATACAGTGTATTGAACTTGTGTGGTTAGATACACTCCGACAGGATATAAGTTACCGGAAGGTCTTTTTATAACGAATAGACACCATTTTTCTTAAATTTGTATTGCATTATGTTCTTTTCTTAGTTGTAAATAAACGCTTTGCGAGAACAGTTTGTTTTTTTCGATAGTGCTTAACATGTGATGCTTTTTTAAGACAAAAACTCACTTGCATATCATTAATATGTGGGTTTCGCACCAGATTTAAAATAAGCTTGAGCTTGAATAAATCTGGGTTAAGCAATAAAGCTTGATAATGTGGGTTAATACGCATAAATTTTTTTATCTAAAGCGCTTTTAACCGGTATCGCAACATGGGAAGAACTACGTCCCTAAGATCATAGAAATCTTAGAAAAGTCGAAATAAAATAAAAGCAGGGCAATTATTTCGTCGGCGTCATATGCTGAAGATCTTTCGAGTGATATACTGCGGTATATATATATATATATATATATATATATATATATATATATATTCATTTTTTTATTTTATTTCGACTTTTCTAAGATTTCTATGATCTTAGGGACGTAGTTCTTCCCATGTTGCGATACCGGTTGAATTCCCGAATCAGCGTAACTACGACTGTTGTCCGTAGACTGTTCAAGTTTGCCAAATCACAACATTCCGACAACTTATGGAAACCAACAAATATATCTATCGGAAACCCCATAACTTTCCTGAAGCTTCTAGAACCTCAAAATAAAATCTTAATCTGAGAAGTCTTTGGAGTACTATCGAATTCAATAGCTCACATACGTATGTAAGGATACATGGGTTTACTGAAAAACGTTTAATTTTCTGAAGGTATCATATTGTTAGGCGGATGATCGTGATTCGCATGGCCAAGATTTAGCTGACTATAAATTTGTGGCCTGGCGTGTCCATTTGGGATTTTGATTAGAAGACATAGCTTAAGACGGTAACTCAAGCCAAACCCATTGCGTGTGTCGTTCTTGATAATTTCAAAAGATCTTAAAGCAAAATTTCCCAGCAATCAGCAGAATCACATTGTCAGCGTAGGCCATGACTTTAACTCCGTCTCGTTCCAAATCTATTAACAGTCATAGAAGTGGTGACTTCTTGACGGAGCCCCCCTAATATTTTGAATTGATGATTCTACTGCTTGCATCAATCCATTCAATGAGGAGTAGCGGTATACCAAGGCCTATGAGAGAATTATGAATAGCGTCAAGTGTGACATTATGAAAGGCCCCCTCGATGTCGACGGAGGCTACCAACGTGAAACATGAACTATTCAGGTTCTTCTCGATATAACCCACAACTTCGTGTTGCGCTGTTTAAATAGATTTGCTTTTCGTGTAGACGTGTTGTGCAGTGCTTTTCGAGGTTATAGGTAGAGAATTTCTAACATCTATATCCATAAGTCTTTTCAGGGATTTCAATAGAAAATATGAAAGACTGATAGGCCTGTAGTCTTTGGAAGTGCATGACTTGGTTTCCCTGCCTTGAAAATATAAGTGACTGTGGCCTCCGGCGGAGATAATACCGTCCGTTCCCGGTGATTTGAAAGGTTTGAAGGTTTCGATGGACCACATGATTTTGGGATTGCACAGTGCTGATGAAGTCGACCTGACTGTTGGTCACTTGTCGTTTCTGTGCTATTCGAAAAGCGAGTGCTGGCCAAAAGATTGAGAGTCTCTAGAGCAAAGTCGGTCCATGTATCGTCGATCCGCTTTATGCATCTAATGGATTTAGGATCCTTTGAAAGGGCCTTGCTAAACCTGGAAGCTTTATTGACATCTTCTATGACTCGGTAAAGCACAAAAAATTCCGTTCAGATTTCCTTCTTAATCCAACTAGTGTACTTAGTGAAAGTCGACTTATATGCTTCCCAGTCCGTACTACGTTTGGTCTTGTTGGCCCTGTGATACAAGCTTCTAGCTACTTTCCTAATGTCTGCTAGGTTCTTAAACAACCAAACCGGTTATTTTTTTTCATTACATTCAAGCAAGACTTTTGTTATGAAATTCACAGAGTCGTCTACGCTCGAGGCTCAGTCACCTGTATATTACCTGTGGATCTCAGTCCAATGTAACATACTTTTCAAATTTGTCCCAACGGGCCTTCCTTGGATTTATATGAGGTTTTTAATGAATGCCTGCCTAACCAAGGCGAGTATGATTTTCTTGTGGTCCTAGGGTATCCACATTAGTCAGGGTGAGATCAATGACTTCCTCCCTATCTTTGTTCTGGAAATTAGCCTATTTTCCCCTTTTACATATTTTGAGATTATGTCTAAGAATAAAATCAAAAATGGACTCACCTCTGGCAACGATATCCTTACTGACCCATTAAAAGTGGTGTGCATTGGTATTGTAATCAGCTGTACAAAATACTTTGAACATACTTTTGATTGCGATTGAGGCGCTGGGAAAATCTAGCAATAAAAAAATCTAACAATAAATATTCTAAAATTACATATTTCTCAGCCGCCATATAACACCACGTGTGAACAATCTCTTGTGCGCTGACGCATAGGATAATGTATAAGATAATAAAGGTTATGAGCAACACGCACAGATATCGATGCGGTCAGTAGATGTGCAAGACCACTTAATGAAATGTCAAGCATTCAACATTAGAAACGAATAATTGTGTGTCTGCGATTAGGTTAAGTTATATTAGTTTCTGTAGTACTTAAGGAACGTATTTTTAAATAAAAACTAGAATTGAATCAACACCACAACGAAGCGGTCGTGTTTCTCTTCTGGCTTAAATGCCAGCGATGAGACTGCCTTTGCTTCCCACCTCGGCGAACAGCTTTTCCACTATTTGGACCTTTTCTACAATAAAATACTATGGTATCCCGAACAAACAAGCCAACACTGTTCTAATAATAGACAAGGCACGGTCGACGAAGGGGTTTATGTTGTAACAGACAAAATAAACTTACATGGTTATGCTATTTTATTCAGATAGAACGAAAGCATAACAAGTGGAGCAAGATGTAAATGTTTATAAATGCGGATGTAAAATTTAGAAGATTTTCCAAAAGAATTGTAGTTTTATTTAATTCTTTGGTTCCTCTTCTATTGAGCTTATGATCTCATCACTTGTGTAAAACATGTTTTTTGTCATAGAAGTTATTTTTAAAATAGCTTCTGGAGAGAATATCCCAGACAAAAGGCAAGGGAACTGATGGGGATTGGTGGCTCTTTCCGAAACCTAGGTATTCCCTGCCATTACCATCAGTCTCCACTAATAAACAAACGTTTTTTTTTTATAAAAACAACAATAAAGGGATTAAGCCCGACCATTTTGCAATAACAAAATACTATGGTATTCCGAACAAACAAGCCAACACTGATCTATTAACAGACAAGGCACGGTCGACGAAGGGGTTTTTGTTGTAACGGACAAAACCAACTTACATGGTTATGCTACTTCGTTCAGGAAGAACGAAAGCATAACAAGTGGAGCAAGATGTAATTGTTTATAAGTGCGTTTGTAAGATTTAGAATTTTAGTTTTATTTCATGCTTTGGTTCCTCTTCTATTGAGCTTACGATCTCGTCACTTGGGTAAACAAAATGTTTTTTTTTTTTTTGTCATAGAAGTTATTTTTTAAATAACTTCTGGGAGAATATTACAGACAAAAAACAAGGAAAATGATGAAAAGAACTCACCCAGTGACCAAATTACTAAAAGGTGACCACCACCAACCTTGCGAAAATCAGAACAAGAATCCTTTTAAAATGACTACATCCACGCCGATGGAATTATCAGAAAGCCATTTATTTATTTCAATTCATTGATGTAATAAAAGCTTTTAAGGCCAAAAACATTACATTATAATAAGTTCTGAGCAAACTAAAATTATTACATGTATAATCAATAAATTCATAAAACTAGAAAAAAATTAAATACTACTCATTTATTATGAGCTTGAGTTAGAGTTTGGCTCCCAGCCACAACAATAAAAAAACAGGCTAGAAGACCCAGATATCAGTAACACAAATTCATGACTTAGTAATATTATAACACTCAGTTAATATTAAAAAATGCAAGAAGTTTTTATTTAAACACTTTATTAGAATGCGAAAATAATCGCAGTTCCAAGGGCAATGAATTCCAACTACGCGCAACACGAAATGATCGGCTAAAAATATTTTTACAAATTCTAGGAATGAATAATTGAGGATTCCTAGTGGAGTGGGAAAATTCAAATGCTCTATATGATTGAATAGGCTTACTGTATCTGATAACCTTGTAAAATAAAAATAATTTTCGAAAATCAATATAGTCATGAAAGGAACCCAAAAAATCTTAATAAAGTCTGAAATATGTCTCCTTCTAGGAACATTATATACAAATCTTACAATTGTATTAACAAGTCTCTTAAGGTTATTTAAATATATACCCATAGTACCAGAAATAACCTCAAGACCATAGTTGACATGAGTCATTAACAATAATTGGCCCAGTCTTTGTTTAATTCGGACAGGTAGGTATAAGTTACAAGCATTAATTTTACGCAAAGAGACAATAACTTTGCAATAAAGAGCATCAATATGGCATCCAAAAGTAAGTTCACTGTCAACAATCACACCAAGATATTTATGCCTGTCTAAAAATTGTATTCTTTCATTTTGAACATATATATAAAACTCTGGATGATCACGATAAGAAGACCGGAAAAGAACAGCTTGGGATTTAGATGGGTTAATAGACAACGAGTTCCTAATAGTCCAATCGACTACATTATGAAGGCAACTATTAATATTGCTTTGACATATTTCAGGACAAAGGGAAGAATGTGTCTTCAGCAAACATAAAGGTACGGCAATCTAGAAAATTAGCGTATACAGGTAGATCATTCACATAGAGTATAAACAAGAGGGGCCCCAAAACGGAACCCTGTGGAACACCAGAATGAAGAGGCAGAATGAAGGTTATTATAACTAACTGACTGGATCCTATTACTCAGATACGAAAAGAAAAGCCTACATGCTGAATCAGAAAATCCATATTGATTCAGAAGTTTGAAAATCAATAGGTTGAAGTTTATGGAATTAAAAGCTCTTGACAGATCAAGCGAAATCAGGACACTAAGTTTGCCATTATTTATATCTTCCCGAATGCTATCAGTGAGAGAGAGAAGTAAATGTGTCGTATTATGTCCTGCTCGAAAAGCAAACAGAGAGTCACAAATATAGTTAGAACAATTGTGAATGATTTGATCCTTAAGAATATGCTCAATTATTTTTGATATAGCTGGAAGAATAGAAATGGCACGCAAATCATCATGCCCACAAACATTTTTTTGGGTATAGGTAAGACTCGTGCTTTTTTCCAATATTGGGGAAATGTTGAAGTCATTAAAACACAAATGACCAAATCAGTAATAACTGTTGATATATATGGAAAAATCAATTTTATAAACTTTATTGGAATAAAATACAACCCAACAGCTTTTGATTTGACCTTATTTAAAGCACACAATACATCTACTTCATTGACACGAGCAAAAGAAAAACGACTGTTGTAGTCCATGGAGGTATCAACACTAATCATCTCCTCCAATTGAGAATCACCAACAAAGAAAGCATTCAGAACATCGACGTCAATATCAAATCTAGCACCATTACCACCAACACACCCGACATTTTTTAAGAATTTCCACATATCTGAAGAATCAATACCACTAAATATTCTAGAAAAATATCTCTCCGTGCCTTTCTCATTACATTCAAGTCAGATCTATCACTAGGGTATGCAAAGAATGCAAGATCCCTAAGTGACTTTGCAAAACGAATTTCCCTAGAATCCATCCATTTATCATCATGAGTATTAACAGATTTCTTAACAATGGGTACAAATAAGAAATGCATACTTAAAAGGTTAGTGACAAAAATACATTTAGAATTAACATCAGTAGCATAATCAAAACAATCAAAATCATACGCATTTAAGAATGATATCACTCGATCCCAATCAATCCCGATATTATTTTATTATGATATTCAATAAAGTCGGCGTGGGGTTCATAATCAAAAACAAGAGCTGCAAATATTAAGCAATGGTCAGAAATACCAGGTGATTGAACTTGATCGGAATATGTTATGATTTCCCTCATCACTGACACTGATAATCAATGAGCGATGTTGATCTACACCTCAAGTCAAAATGCGTTGGTTTTGAGTTATGCACAACTGATAAATCAAAGCGAGAAGAAAACGAACGAAGCAAATCACATCTGCTGGAATTAAATAAGTTAATATTAAAGTCACCAACAGCAATAATGTTTGAAAAGCGTGAAAAATACCATGGTGACGAAATTTAAAATCATCCAAGTTACCTGTCAGCAAATAAACAACACCAAATAAAATGTTTAGACCATTAACTTCTAACATAATAAAGAGAGATTCAAAGCTGTGCACAGAAATAAAAAATACACGTTTAATGTGAAGCCCATTTGATATATAGATCGCAACACCTCCACCCCTGTTAGGCATTAACCGGTCATTACTACAGATACGCCCAATATGTCTGGTGATAACCATGTTTCCGAAATGGCTAATACATCCAAAACATTATCTTTAAAAATAGATTTAAGTTCATTCATTTTTAAAGGAGGTTTTAGTCTTCTGCATTTCCAATGGCCTATTTTCAATTGACCAGAGTAGGGTTGCAAGATAGATTTAATATATGTGTTACAACTAACTATAGGACCTAAATTACTATAAGAAGACATCATATTGTTTGAAAAAATATGCGGTGGGGAGCCAACACAAATAGAATAATAAAGATGAAATAAAAAGTACAATATAATAAATTTGCGATATAATATTCAATTTCATGTTTAATACAAAATAACTTAAAATACTAGATAACACAGCTGATCGTAAAAAAGCATTAATGAGATCATATATACAATCAGTGTAATAGTAAAAAATCCTGCTACATAGACGGAACCTCGGATTGTTGCAATATGGAGCAGCAAAAATCAATGTCTAATCTAGATAACACAGCTGATCGTAAAAAAGCATTAATGAGATCATATATACAATCAGTGTAATAGTAAAAAATCCTGCTACATAGACGGAACCTCGGATTGTTGCAATATGGAGCAGCAAAAATCAATGTCTCTCTTCGTCCTAACACCGTTGCGATCAGTAATTTCCGCTAAAACTTTGTCTCCATTTAAGATAAAATTGAACTAAGTTTCGAAGCCGCAGGCGTATATTGATCATTGAGATATATACGACTAGAAACATCACTACCAGGACATACATACATACACGCATATTTCGGGTTCTGAAGTATTGCTTCATAACGTCATCTCGAATACCCACATTATTTAGTTTGACTAAAATCTGCTTTCTATTGTGGATATAGCAGATATGATATGATAACTTTTGTTCAAACTGACTTTAAAGAAATCGGCAATTGATAAAACAGGCTTAAGAAGATCCTGAATTCCATCTGGTAAGCCACCAATAATGAAGTCAGCTCGGTTTAAGCGACGATGAAGAATGTTATTCTCAGCTTCCAAAAGATTCATCTTGGACGACACTGACTCTTCGACATGGTTAATGCGGTCATTACATTTGACACTATCTCACTTCAACCTTCATATTGTCAATCGCATCTTTAATGCCATTCAGCTCGGTTTGATGAACACCAACAAAATTATCAATCTGCCTCTTGAGATCTCGAATGTCGTCAACCACAAAACTATTTCCCCGTACATTGTCAAGGTTTTGGTCACATGCCGCACAAATATATGAACTCACATCACTTGACTTCAGTGTTGAAAGATCTTGAGGTGAGAGTTTGGCACATGCTGAATGAATCCGTTTGCAACAAATTCTGCATTCAATGCTTCCACAGGTTTTAGGAATGCCTTTAAAACACAGCCCGCATGTTTTTTGTCTTATTTGCAGACATATCGGCAAGCAGCAACAGCACCAACAAATCCAGCAACAACAAGAACCAATGGTAAAACGGTATGTTCAAGATGATTATTTATTAAGATTTCACCGATATCGAAAAGTTGGCAAATAAACTTCAATTAGTTTAAAGACAAAAGTAACTTTTTGAGTTATTAGAAGCAAAGAAGAAGCAAAAAAATAGCTGGAATGTTAATTATTTAACTCACGATCAGCTGCGATTAAACCACGCGTTTACTCAGACATAGGGTTGCCAAAGTATCCAGTTAGGCCCGGAATTGGGACAAATTCGCCAAGTACGCCCTTTTGATGGGACCGCCATGGACCTAAGCGCTTTTATCGGGCGAATGGACTATATTTTTCAACTATACCAAACAGAAAAATGGCAGACAGCACAACATCCTAGATAGAGAAGCAGCGGAGAAGCGCTAAGTACATCTCAAATTACGGGAGCAACCTCATGGACTAAGTTAAGAGCATGCAAGGAGTTACAAGGATGACTTTACAACACTAGTGTTGAGGAGTTAGAATATAAGTCTTTTTTATTACTAATAAATTAATATTAGAAAACAGCATGTCTAATACGGCTTTTTACACCACTGCAATGACAAACACAATTAAAGACGTAATCACAAACAAACTCGCGAACTGATTATTTATGCAGCTTATTAGGTACAATATTACCACTGCATCTAACTGTAACCGCCACTGGCGATCAACGCGCATCACGTCATCTAGTAACCAACATGAATAATTTCAAGTATTGTTTTAAGCAGATTCGATGTCATTTATAGATTATTCATAATTTTTGCTAAATCCTCCATTACACTTTATTCCTTTTGTACTAAATTCTACAATAAGAAGTTAGATTTTGATAACCTTATAACCTTATTATTTGTATGTATAATATATTTTATCCTAAATAAAATTGACTTACCTTAGGAATTAAAACACATGGTTGCGCCAAAATTTGGCAATATGAAATAAACATATTTCAATAAAACTATCCAGTGTTGGTGAATTAATTCAAATCATCAGGGGCTATTGTGAACAAATTTTTAATTCGTTTTGCGATGACTTACTAAGGCTGAGGAGTTGCAGACGTCGCATAAGTGACAAGATTGGATATGGACGGAACTCCTACCCGCTAAACCACTAACAGCATAACCTCAACAGTAGCCAAACGTAAGTAATAATATGGATTCTCCCTCTCATCAGGTCGAACTACATAACCTCAACGTCACCAATGATATATTGCCACCAACATGTGAACTTTGCCACGAAGGTATCAACGGTAATATTCTATGCTGCCAGAACTGCAAAAAGCCATACCACGAGTCGTGCAGCACAGTTTCTAACCCAGCAGAAAAATTTGCGTGTGCGACGTGCACCCAAAATTCCACCAAATATTGTCGGTCCGTTGATGGTACACAGTCATCGTGGAACTCAAATAACTCAGCAAGCAGTAAACGCGCTCTTGCGTTAAAACGCTTAGATGAGGAGGGAGAACTAGCTAAAAAACGTGATCAGGAATATCTGGCCAAAAATATCAGTTGCTTCAGGAAACTATGGATAATGAAAATTCACCATAATCGGCTACAAATATACAGATAACGGCCGCACGAAGAACAAAAAATGACGATGATGTTCAACAAAATATGGGTAACCTAACCTCAATCAACACGTCGCTTTGTGTTCCAGTAATGTTACATACCGCGCCTCTTATGACAACCAATCAATCTTACAGGTTTCCTACCAGTGCTCACGATTCAAATATATTTTATACATCCCGTTTCACTCAACCGATATTTAATCTGCACTCAACCAGCTTTAAAAATAATACAAATCAGAATCAAACTGCAGCATATAACAGCTCTCAGCAACAACAATCGTTCATAAACTCTAGGCCGACGGACAGTGCTCCACAGCCAAACTTCAACCACAGCCAAACGTCAACCGCAAGCCCGTCAAACCGTACCTAAAGAACTGCCCGCATTCTCTGGCTCACCGGAGGAATGGCCATTATTTAGTTCTACTTATGACTGGTCAACATCCCGAGAACCTCATAAGGTTACAGCGGGCACTTCAAGGAGACGCACTGGAGTCCGTAAAACGAATACTAATCCACCCTTCATGTGTTCCCCACGCAATTTCAATTCTGAGAGTTCTGTATGGTCAGCCAGAGAAAATCAACAAGTGCGGTAAACATAGGTAATGCATATACGCCCCCTTCCTCTTCTTTATTCGTAAGGAGAGAAATTCCTTTGTACATACCCATGTAGAGATGAAGAAAATGTTTAGTATGTGAAAGAGAGTGTGATAACAAAGCGAAATGCGAAACATTTGTCACAGCTGATCGAAAAACGAAATGGGAATTCGTTAAAAAGCTCCAATTATGCAAACATTGCTTAAAGAGGCACTCTGGTGTTTGCTGTAGCAAAAACAAAATGTGTATTGTTGATTGCTGTCACATAAAGCATCATCACTTGCTGCATTGTGATAAACATAGCAACAATTCTAATACGAAGCCTAACATACAGACTGGAGATGGGGGAACAGCACACAATGAGAAAATTGAGATTAACAGTGAGCATAATGTTAACTCCCATAACATAGGTAAACAGAGCATTCTCTATAAAATCATACCAATAAAGATCTATGGGAACAACAACAACGTTGTATCAAAATATGCTTTCTTAGATGATGGCTCATCGGTAAGTCTAATTGAAGAAAACATTTTAAAACAATTAGAATTAAAAGGGGAGATGGACCAGTTGTGTATGACGTGGACAGCAAATGTAAAAAGAACAGAGAATAACTCACAACGATTCAATGTCAAAGTGAGTGGTGAAAGTAATAAAACATTATATTTGGATGTACGGCCAATAAAAGAATTAATGTTACCAAATCAATCTGTTACTGTGTAGTAAATTTGCATATTTAAAAGGTCTTCCAGTGGTAAGTTATTCCGATGCTAAACCTAAAATATTGATTGGCCTGAATAGTGCAAATATTACGTTTTCACAGAGGGTAAAAGAAGGGGGTATGGAAGAACCCGGTAGCCATAAAAACATCGCTTGGTTGGACAATTTTCGGGCCTTGCCCCAATGATAACCCAAAAGCTTACAACATGCACATATGCGAATGCATGGAAAGAGATGACCAAATACAACAGATGGTGAAACTGTTTTATAATATCGAAAGTTTCGGCATAAGCTATCACGGGACATCGGGAAGCCAAAAAACAGCAGGTCATTGAATATTTTAGAAAAATTCACAAGGCAACGTGTGGATGACCATTACGAAACATCACTGTTATGGAAGTATGACAACATTAAGATGCCGAACAACTACGAAATGGCGAAAAAAGACGAGTTTGTCTTGAAAATAAATTTCAGAAAAATCGTGAGCTCTTTGAAACATTTTCGAAAACCTTAGCACAATACGCTACAAAAGGTTTCATCAGCAAGATCGATATTTCAAACAAACATGAAAATGCTTGGTATTTTCCAATTTTTCCAGTGTTTAACAGGAATAAGCCCGGAAAGTGCAGAATAGTTTGGGATGCTGCAGCAAAATTCCAAGACATCTCGTTGAATTCTATGATCCATAAAGTTCCAGACCTCTTGACATCGCTGACAGCGATTCTGTTCAAGTTTAGAGAAAAGTCAGTGGCCATATGCGGGGACATAGAACAAATGTTCCATCAAATTTACATTCGTGAAGAAGACCGCCATGTCCAGCGCTTTCTGTGGCGCAATTGTGAGAAAAATAGAGAATCCGATGTTTACATTATGAATGTACTGATATTTGGTGCTTCCTGCGCACCATGCATCTCACAATACGTAAAGAATATGAATGCATCGAAATTTCAGGTCCAACTACCACAGGCAGTTGCAGCTATTAAAGAGGATCGCTATGTAGAAGACTTTTTATATTCAACGGATTCTGTTTACAAGGCCATACAAATAGCAAAAGAGACCCAGTACATACACAATAAAGGTGGCTTTAATTTGAGGAACTGATGTTCAAACAAAAAAGAGGTAATCGATGAACTGGAAATGAATCAGCAGGACTCCGATAAACAACTAAATATTGGCTCGGACAGACAAACTGAAAAAGTTCTCGGAGTTTTTTGAAACCATCTGACGATACAATTCTTAGAGTAGCGCCACAGCGTATGACAGCAATACCACGTCTAGAGCTTATGGCAGCTCTTATCGGATCCAGATATGCCAATAATATTATTCAAAGTCATTCCACTTCGCTAAAAAAGAAATATTTTGGTCGGACTCCAGAACAGTCCTAAGTTGGCTGATATATAACAACAAAAAGTACCACCAGTTCGTAATCGTCTCCATCAGCAGATCGCCCGATTTCATAACCTCTGAACGCCGCACTTTTCTTAACCATGGGAAAGCCCACTGGCCTGAGTTCAGAGAGTTCACCAACCTTCGCTTCAGAGAACTGCCCAATCCTTCTGATGTTCGGGTAGCTGAAAGGATTTTCCGGGACATCATCAAAGCTGCAGCCGCTCGCTATATAACTGCTGGTTGAATAACCGCAGTAAGACCAAATTTCTCAGATGAGGCAGCGGGGATAGCGAATGACCATATGAAGTGTTGCAACATTGGAACCGACTTGAGTAAACTGTGGGTAACGATAAAGTCACTCTCGAACCCTGGAAAAAAGGATGATAGGACAGCAGTCACATTTAACGACGTAACTGTGACTGATCCGAAGAAGTGCGCTGGCTGTTTTAACCGCCAAGTTGTCGAGCACCCCGAGAGTGATAGGGCGAGGCGAAGAGTACTACGTCGTATAAGAGCTCTTCCCGCCGAGTATGTACCTCCACAGTTTACGATGTCATCCGAAACGCTAAGTCATCTAAAGCGTTGGGCCCGGACGGAATATCAATGGTAATGTTGAAGCAACTGGATACGCCGGGAATTCAGTATCAAACCAAAGTACTTAACTTGTCGTTAGCCACTCACATAGTTCCCGAAGCCTGGAAAATGGGCAGGGTGGTCCCGCTACTGAAGCCTGGCAAGGATGCCAGCAAAGGCGAATCATACAGGCCAGAGGCCTTACTCCTCACCAGTATCAGAGTAAGCTATTCAGTTGCTAACCATCAACACGGTTTTGTAGTGGACGGAAAACATAGCACTAAAACTGCATTGCACGCCATATCCACACATATCAGTCGAGAACTCAACCAGAACAGGCCGTGTCACAGAACAATAATGGTGGCTCTCGTCCTATCAAAGGCCTTTGATACGGTCTACCATGCCACGCTGTTCGAGGACGTTGAGAACACTACCGTCTGGCCAAGTTTGAAACGTTGGATAGTCAACTATATGTGTGGACGCCAGTCGTACGTGGAATTCCGTAATAAGAAGTCCAAGCCTCGTAGAGTGAAAAAGGGAGTTCCCCAAGGTGGGGTGATATCTCCGGAACTGTTTAACCTCTACCTTACCGGAATTCCGCGCCCTCCAGACGGCATCGAGATCGTAACTTATGCGGATGACTGTACGATCATGGCGTCGGGTCCTGTAGTTAATGACATATGTGTCAGGGTGAATAACTATCTCGCGGAGCTTGCCGCCTTCTTCCATGCGAGGAATGTGAAAATATCCGCCACTAAATCGACGGCCACACTATTTACCACATGGTCTGCGGAGATGAGAACACAGCTGAATGTTCAGGTCGGGGGAAATCTGATACCGACCACGAACTACCCCAAGATTCTTGGGGTCACGTTCGACAGCATGTTCAAGTCATCCGCCCAATCCACAGCTATCTGCGACAAGATGAAAAGTAGGAACAAGGTCCTCAAGGCGCTAGCCGGCAGCACTTGGAGTGCGGATAAGGAAACCTTGTTGACCTCTTATAAAGCGATAGGTCGGCCTGTGGTTAGCTAGTCGGCGAATACAAGTGCAGCGCAGTGGAAAAGTATTCAGACCTGCCAGATTGCCGCCCTGAGAACTGCAACAGGGTGCATCCTCATGACTCCTGTGGACCATTTACATGAGGAGACGAAGGTTCTTCCCTTACGTCAGCATATTTGTATGCTTTCGTTGCAGTACCTGCTTGGGTGTTATCGTGGGAGTCACCCTCGGAGTCCACCCCCCATCCATTGCAGCTGAAGAACGTCGGCTGCCTAGGCAAACCAGGGTAGTTTTGGCTCAACTACTTTCAGGATGGTGCAGCCGTCTCAATTCGTATTGGGCACGAATTGATGAGGATGTGCGGAACGCCTGCGTTGCGTATGTGGTGAAATACAAAAATATATTCAGGCAAAAAAGAAAAATTGAACGTGAGCTTACACCGAACGAATTATTTCATGCAGAATGCCTACTATTAAAAATTGCACAGGGAGAATTCTATTCCAGTGAAATTTTCGTCTTAAATTCCAATAACAAATATCTAAATCTAGTAAACCGTATAAGCTTTCGCCTATGCTGGACGAAAATGGAATTTTACGCATCGATGGACGCTTTGGGAACGCAAATGTTTTAGATTCAATGAAAAATCCTATCATTCTACCCAGAGGGAGCCGAATTACATTTTTGTTGATCGCCCATTTTCACTCAAAATTTCATCATCAAAGTCAAGAAACGGTTGCCAATGAGTTGAGGCAAAAATATTATATTCCACCAATGAGAGTCGCCGTAAAAAATACGGTCAAACAATGTCAGGTATGTAAAATAAAAAAGAGCATGTCAATATGTCCACAAATGGTAAAACTTCCATCAGCTCGTCTCGCCGCATTTTGCCCACCCTTTACATATCCTGGCGTTGATTACAGCGAAAACGGCTATGGTGCAGTGGATTACCTTCATATTTCTCTCAATGGGAATATAGGTTGCTCATTGATTGGTTCAAAGACTAGAGTAGCGCCACAGCTTATGGCAGCTATTATCGAATCTAGATATGCCAATAACATCATTCAAAGTTATTCCATTTCGCTAAAAATGAAATACTTTTAATCGGACTCCAGAACAGTCCTAAATTCTCTGACAAATAAAAACAAAAATTACCACCAGTTCGCTGCTCTTCGAATAAGCGAAAATTCTATAGACCACAGAATTAATTGAATGGCGTTGGGTTTTAGGTAAGCAAAATGTAGCGGACGAAGCAACTAAATGAGCCAAAAGGCCAGATTTATCAAATGAGAGTCGATTGTTTATAGGACCTCAGTTTCCATTGGATCCTACATCCATGTGGCCTACATATGAATCCGCAGAACCGGTCGGTCACATAAGTTCACAACAGGATGAAGAAATATTAATCGTTGCGCAACGTTTTTCCAATTGGAACCGCCTTCTCAGATCTCTTGCGTATTTGGTGAAATACAAAAATATATTCAGACAAAAAAGAAAAATTGTACGTGAGCTTACATCTAACGAATTATTTCATGCAGAATGCCTACTATTAAAAATTGCACAGCGAGAATTCTATTCCAGTGAAATTTTCGTCTTAAATTCCAATAAACAAATATCTAAATCTAGTAAACTGTATAAGCGTTCACCTATGCTGGACGAAAATGGAATTTTACGCATCGATGGACGCCTTGGGAACGCAAATGTTTTAGATTCAATGAAAAATTCTATCATTCTACCCAGAGGGAGCCGAATTACATTTTTGTTGATCACCCATTTTCACTCAAAATGTCATCATCAAAGTCAAGAAACGGTTGTCAATGAGTTGAGGCAAAAATATTATATTCCAGGAAAGAGAGTCGCCGTAAAAAATACGGTCAAACAACATCAGGTATGAAAAATAAAAAAAACATGTCAATATGTCCACAAATGGTAAAACTTCCATCAGCTCCTCTAGCCGCATTTTGCCCACGCTTTACATATACAGGGTTGCCCATATTCGACGGACCCATCTGGCAACGCCATAACTTTTGACAGAAATGTCACATCGCTTAATGACATACCGCGTCAGTCCAAGCAGATTTTTACCATGAACTAATACACGCCACACGAGCGCTCTGAAATTTACATTCAACAGGTCAATTGTGAAAACTCAACGTGCTTTTAAAATATTAAAAACTGTGAGAAGTGCGCCTTCTAAGAACACCATTAAGCGTTTATACGAAAAATTTTCGACTGGTAAGGCTCTTTCTAATCCGAAGAGGCCATATAAAAGTCGACCAAGGCGATCGGCCGAGAATATCGCTGCCGTACGAGCCAGTGTTGAGAGGTCCCCAAGAACATCCCAAAAACGCCGTTCTCAGCAGTTGGGCATGGCTCGGTCCACTTGACAACGGATTATTCGCATTGATTTGCGTTTGTTCCCGTACAAAATTCAATTGACGCAAAGAATGTTGCCTGCGGACAAGCCTCGTCGATTGGAACCCCCAAAGGTCCGTCGAATATGGGCAACCCTGTACTGGCGTTGATTACTTCGGTCAGTTAATGATTACAGTCGGACGACACACAGAGAAACGATATGGAGCTCTCTTTATTTGCTTAACATTGAGAGCAGTCCACATCGAAGTAGTAAATACTCTCAACACCTCCTCCTGTATAATGGCTATTCGAAACTTTGTTCGTTCGTATAACCTAATTATTTGTATGTATAATATATTTTATCCTAAATAAAATTGACTTACCTTAGGAATTGAATCACATGGTTGCGCTAAAATTTGGCAATACGAAATAAACATTTTTCGATAAAACTAACCAGTGCACAGTGGTCGCTGCCATTAGCCAAAATTCAAAAAATGAAAATCAGATATTCATGGTCAAAGGTTTACACATCAACTCTTAAGGGGTTAGGCTTTCTAGAAAACATAATAATAATGGCTTCATTTTAACGGATCACTTCGAGAATAGCATTAAAAAGAGATAATGTAGTTAGTTGATTTTTCAGTGGGATCAGTGCAAAAGTGGAGTGAAAATAGGTCTGTATTACAAAATTAAACAAAATGGCAAATCTTGACATAATTATTGAAAAGAAAGGTATTGACTTATTTTTAGTGAAGTAATTTGTGGATTTAGTAGTTGTGTATAATATAGAAGATGTGCGTGTTCTGAGTTGCCTTTAAGATTAATTTTGACAATGAAATTGAATTTCAGTCAAAGTTTTGGTCCTAAGATTCTAAAAGTGCTAATTTAACTCTCAGATTTTGTCAGATGTATGCTATGCCCAAAATACTGAAGTTGCTTCGCTGCAATTTTGTCAGTTCTATGGTGAAATGAAATATTTTTTTGTCGTTATATGTTGTTTGTCATAAGTAACAGTTTACTATGATGGATGGTAAGGTATGTAATGCCTTGACTCAGCCGGCATCACTTAAATGCTATAAGTGTAACCCAAGCCCAAAAGAAATTAATAATATTGAAGCCCGTTTCCACAGAGAGGTTCAAACAGATAGTTATGAATTTGTATTATCACATCTGTATGCATATACTCTTTTTTTTTTCTTTTTTTTTTTCTTTTTTTTTTTTTTTTGAGCACTTTCTCTATACAGACAAGAAATCAAAAAATGACAAATTAGGTCAAACTTAGAAGGAAAAAAAATCAATTGAAATTTCGAGAAGAAATGGGCTTAATTTTATATAATCCAAAAGAAGGAGGCAGTGGATATTCAAAAGACGGGAACACAAAATGCGATCTTATCTGCGGTTATATCAGGTGTTCAATATTAATATTAATGTCGAAAAATTTAAGGCCTTTGCGCTGGAAACTGCTAAAGAGTTAAAAAATAGATAAGCATATAACTAACTTCCACCCACAGTACATACAATTTTAATACATGCACCCGACATTATAAAATATGCATGGTATCGATTGGAGAATTAGAAACAAAGATATAAAAAATCTCGACTAAATCATATCCGAAAAAATTTTCGTATTTCAACAAATACAGATCTTATTAAACGTCCTCTTCTGAGCTCTAACACTTTTATAACAGGATAATAAGAAATCTATATTATTAAAACCTGTAGTTGATTCACTTGAATAACACTGAAATTTATGAATATCCATTAATAACTTTGATTTAATCTTATATTGAGTAGTTATTTTATTTTGTTTACAAAAAATGTGAAAATAATAAAATTTGGAACTGATTTGCATAAAAAATATTTTTTTTTTTTTTTGGAGGTGCCTTTAAGGGGGGACTATTCCTGAAAGCGGTCAGTTCCAAATAATTTTCAGTAAGATTATTCTTCAACTCCTTAGAACGAAAAATGTCAAATAACAAAACAAGCTGGTGTGGAAATGTGACAAGAATTGGACAAATAACTCTTATTCGGGAAGTACGTTGCAAGGGGACCGTGCCAAAACCTGCACCGACCATATCCATTTTGTCACAATTTTTATTTTTAAACCATCAAGGTACCATAACCCAAAGACTCATATTGATATCTGCACTGAAAGTATTTTTGGCCGCTGTTCCCATACAACCTCGACCACTGTGCAGTGTTGGCGAATTAATTCAAATCATCAGGGGCTATTGTGAACACTAACCTTAAACATGTAGCACAAAAAGAAGGGATTTACGAAACTTTCATATCGCCCAAGGATAGAATCCACACAAGTTATCCAAATAGATTGAAGTACTTGAGTTATAATAACAATTGTAGTAATGATGGTGATCAGAAAGGAGAGAAAAATCACATCAGGGTAGGAGGGAAAATCCCTTAAACCACCAACAGAATATGCAATGCAAAGCACCTATTCTACCTTTAAAATAACAAAGAATATCTACTAGTGGTCAATTCAGAATGGATGTAGATGAAAAATTTTATTTAGATGCCTCAGAAAAGGAGGAAGAGGAAGGGATAGTTAGTTTATACGCATAAGAATGAACAAAATGCCTTTAAAATGCCTCATAGATACAGGATCATCAATAAATTTAATGAAATTTCCTACTTTTAAGGAAAATTTGAAAGTATATACAATAAATGGTTTCATAATACTTTGCACCAGTATAAATAATAATTTAAAACTAGAAAACTTTGTCCGATTCAAAATAATCTTATGTACATAATTTATCAGAAAATTGTGACATCCTTCTTTGAAGTGATTATTTAGAATTAATTACACATAAAATACTATAACATTAAACAAGTCTACGATTAACATTAGAAAAAAACTCTGAAGAGATCAGACAAACCTAGGACATTGCAGACGCTGTAATATTAGAGGGTAAGCCAAATTATAATTTTGCAATTAATGCAACTTTGAAGGAAACCAATCAATATCGCTTAAAACACCTCAATGAGGAGGAAAAAAATGAGAAATGAAGTTTTTAAAATATTTAGTACAGGGAAGGTAAAAATTTGACTTCCAAGAAACTAGAAATATTAAACATTGCAACCGAATTTGAAATTATTGTATTTATTATTCAAAATAATGCACACACATACAAAAAATGAGTATATGTTTTGACAGAATAAGGGCACCAAAGAAAAAATTGTATTTGGGGGCTAGCTTTGTTCTACCTTCTGTAATTATGCCATGAGTACTTTATAGTACATTATTAAAAATAAACATATAGATTCAATTTTTAGAAAACCATATAAATATCCCCAGGCTTACGACGGTATCATAAGGAAATCAAAATCCCCCTACTGTTCACCTCTTTGGATAGTACCTAAGAAAATTGACTCATCGGGAAAACAAAAATTCAGAATAATTATTGACTGTCGCAATCTGAATAAAATCAAGGTGGATGAAAGAACGACCCTGCAACCTTTCAGAGATGGATGATCTACTTGAAGATTTGATATATAACAAGTAAAAAATCAATAAGTTCGGCCGAGCCGAACTTTGAATACCCTCCACCATTTGGAACGAATTTGGAAATTTTCAAAAAATAAAATCCCTTAAAAATTCTGGTAAAATTTTAAAAATACCGAATATAGTCGTTATCTTGGAGTTTATACGACGTGGCCCTACATAGGCATTGTTTGTTATAAGCCATTACGATATTCAAATTCGAAACTTCAAATAAAACGGTGAATAATGTAGCTAAAATCAATCAATATCGTATGTAGGGAGGTACCGTTATATCGAAGATGAGAGAAGACCTGGACCAGCATAGACAATTTTCTTTGACAGGCTGTAGCATCCATTACGAACTTCAAATACGACATCTCAAACAATTTCGGTTGGTATTGTACCTAAACTCATCAAAATACCGAATATAGGGAGGTACTGATATATGGTGCCTATAGAAAGACATAGACCTGCATAGACAATTTTGTAGTTCCCATTACGAATTCTAAATACGTAATTTGAAACAATTCCTGTGAATAATGACGCTAAAATCGTCAAAATACCGTATATTGGTAGGTACCGTTATATGGGGCTATACGAAGACGTGGACCTACACAGATAATTTTCTGTTCTGTTCCGGTGAATAATGTCGCTAAAATCAACAAAACACCGAATATCGGGAGGTACTGTTATATGGGGGCTATATGAAAACGTGGACCTACATGGCCCATTTACGAACTTAACCTGCCTTCTGGAAAAATAAACATGTGTGCAAAGTTTTAGCCTTTTAAATGTTGACATCTTGATTGATGTTGACAGTCGGGATATGCTAGAATATTTTTCAGTCTTTAATGATATGGGAAAACCAATGGAGATAAAAGTAGATGAAGATTCGTGGTTTATGTTTAATTTAGAAATAAAATACACCACTAGCAAAAAGGGTTTTACAGACATAGAAAGATTTCACAAAACCATAAATGAAAAACTCAGTATAATAGGATAATAATGTGTTGCGTTCATCCTCATTGTAAAATTTTTATAATGTGCAATTTAATGCACCGAACGTGCTGAACGCCAGCCAAAAAAGAGAACCGGATACGCAGGGCGGCCGGCTAAATTTTAAAAAGTGATGCCAAGTTTCATGTTGTGTATTGTACAACATGAGAGATGTGTTGCAAAAATACAACACTGGGGATAATAGTGGGTAGGTAGAACACCTGATAAAGGTAAATAATAAATGTCAGGGAAATTGTGGGAAAATCTTGGAAAAGAGGGAAAGTTTGGTTGAGCGTCCTTGGTGGCCGTATATAAAGCACAGAGAGGGCGAAAAGCGCCATTATTTCAAAGTGGTGTGGAACAGAAACAGTTCAGTCAATTTTTAAATGTTTTTTTGTGAATATAAAAAGGAAATACTGAATTGGCAGTTACAATTTGTGTGTTTTATTTGTGTGGCGTATCTAAACAATTTGTAAGTGTTGATTTGTAAGTGGTGTTATGTCGGATGTGTTGTGTTAAGTTTTTGTGTTCTATTTAGGAATAACGCCGCGCATAAATCCACAACTGGACAACGCCATCCGACTTGGACGAAAAAGAAGCGGGCATCCCCAACAATTATTTTTGTATCGCCAGGTGCGGCACAGGGGTTCCAGGCAACGAAAAGGTTCTGGAAACGGCCAAAAGACCTGGGAAACTGCCAGTGGATAACCCTTGGAACAGGCGATAGTACCAATCCGGGAAGCTAATCAGTAGATCCCACCTAAAAATCTGTAAAAAGAAGATAAAAAGTTGCCTAAGTATGCCGTTGTGAAGGTAATGTAATTCAAAATTTAAGTTACTTACCAAAGAAAAGAAAGAAAGCCAAATCCCGCTGAAAAAAGTCATATGAAGTTCCTTTTCCTTTGACGGAAACACCACTGAAATAAAAAAGAAAAAAATATGAAATTCATCAATTAATCCGAATTTGACCAAAAGAAAAAAAGAAGCTATAAAAAATATTTGTTTGTTAGTGTGTAGTTTAGTATATAAGTTAAACGTATTGTTTGTAGTTAGATAAATAGTGCTTAAGATACAAATGTGAGGAAAATTAATGCCCATTAAATCTTATTGTTAGTGAGTGTAGGGTTGCCTCAAAATTTTACAGCTAGAAAATTTCGAATTTTCTGTTTGGGACAAGGATTTGAAATGCCCAAAAGATTTGTCTAAGTGAGCTCCTTTAGGCAGAAATTTAAAGTACTTGTATTGGCCAAAATTGGCGCTTCTAGCAGGGTAATAAAAAAAGTCAATACTCAGACTCACAATTTTTGTTTTTCGTTCGGGTGTTAATAATCCAGTTTTTTTTATGTGTTCGTGTTGAAATTAGTTTTAAGAGAACGATAATGATTCTAATAAATAAGCTTAATGTCTAATTGTCTAAAGAAATAATATGTTGTGCTAAATTTTATTTGTGAGAGAGGAGGTTAGGCGTTGTAAGCGAGTGAGTGTGGCTTTTTGGGGCCCTTTTTAAATTTTTTGAGTGTATTTGGACTAAAGGGTCAAGGATGGGTGGGCATAGTGGGGGAGCAATAATATCAAGCTCCTGTGTCATAGGAGTATGTTGTGTATGTTTGTTTTCAGTTTTTCTGTGTTTGTGTTTATTCCAGTACAAATCTTTAAGTGTTCATTCCCTAGGGTTGATGGTGGCAGGGTTGAGAACCCCCTGGATTAACCGCTCCCTCCTGAGCTAGTGCGGAACTCCACCATAACGCCGAGTAGGCAGAATGCAACAATATGGCGCCCAAGACTAAAAGAAAACATTAATGTCTTCCAGACATTAGCCAATAATATGTGCAATAAAATCTACGCACTGTGCAATATACCATAGGAGACAATAGATTTAAGCAAAATATCGCATTTTTTACATGCTTGCGAATATTGCAACCACTTTCTAAGTAATTAAAAAGTGTCAATTGTGCAATATTTAGCATAGAAAGTAAAAAATCAGGATATTCTGTTCCACTGATTAGGGTCTAGTGCAATAGCTTTTGTTCGTGAAGTGTAACAAAATTTGTATTGTTTTATGACCTGTGTTTTGACGTGTATGTGTTTAAATTTTTTAGAGTAGCGACAATATTTTAAGGTTAGCATAGGATAACTAAAGTATCTGCGAACCGATGGGCCACAGACTGTATTGCACTAATTTTATCCTTTCGTGAGATCTCTTTTCTTTAAATATTGGAGAAAACTGCCACGGTGCTAATTTCTAAATGGAAAGTTCAATGTTTGTAATTGTAAAGTCCAACCTAGTCAATACTCTATGACAACCGTAATAGGTCACTATAAAATAAAATCATGTTTTTTTTTTTTTGTTTGAAAAGCATACCCCACACACACACCTTATTACAGCTGAAAATACTCCTAAACTCCTCTCATATTTGTCATTGTCTTTGAAAATTTAAATTTTGTTTGTTTTGTTAACCTATTGATTTTTATTTGTTTTGTTTTGTTGTTATTTAACCTATTGATTTATAAATGTTTTGTTTTATTAATATTTACTATTTTTATAACTGTGTGTAATACATTAATCCCTTTTATTGTCTTTTAAAATTAATTAGTTTGTAGTTCATTCCATACAATCTTTACAGCCAACCACATAAGTATTTCCATCTTTTCATATATAGTAATATCAATGAACGCAGCTACGGTAGGGAAAAATCGCAGGAAAAGAAATAGATCTTTAGTGTTTGACCTTAGCAGAACTTCAATTGCATCACCAAAACCGAAAACTAAGAAAAAATGCAAAACGCTAATGTCAACCCAACTGTTCGGGATTTATCAGGTTCAATTAATAACCCTAATCCTAGCACTAGTGCTGCAGCTAAAATGCCTTCTAACATGCCTCAACCCTCTGTGCCAATGCAACCAAAAGAAGTTGACCAACTTGTCAGAAGTTTGGTGCAAGATAGTTTGAACCATGCCCAGGCAAATCTGCAGGCTCTGGTTGAAAAGAGCGTGAGCAAGGAGATGGAAAAGGTTTACACTGTAGTAGATAAATTAAATGATGCAATCGCAAAATTGTCGATCAGCAATCAAAGTGCACCACCAATTCAGATGCCTCAACCAATTCCTACATTAAATCCTAAACCCCCTTCTTCACCCCCAAATAGCGTAAATAACCCACCTATAAACCGTACCCATACTATTACTCCATCCTTCATGAGTTTTCAAAATTTTCAAGGTATAAGAATTGAGAGATTTGGGATAAATTTCTCTGGCAGACCCAATACTTTGTCAGTAGAAGACTTTATATACCGGCTAGAACATTTTCAAAAGTTTTACAACCTTCCATGGAAAGATATTTTGAATGAGTTCCATGTTTTAGTTTCAGGCCCTGCTAATGAATGGTTCTGGCTAGAACAAATGAATAACAATATTTCTACTTGGCAGTCATTAAAACATGCCTTGTGTGAAAGGTTCAAAACCAGAAGAACATGCTTCGAAGAAATGCGTGATTTGTTAGAGCGAAAGCAAATGCCAGGAGAATCGATAAACTCGTTCTTCCACGACTTAAACGCAATGAGATCTAAGCTAGAAAGACCAGTTTCGGAATACGAAATGATCTCCCTGGCTAAGAAAAATGTGCGAAAGAATATTTCAGGTATTGTTTATTCGATGCAAGTATCCTCGCTTGAGCAATTGAGAATTGAGTGTATTGAGATTGAAAAGACATTCTTTCGACGCGATCCTGCCCCAGTTACTACTCCTACTTACAATAAACCAGCTCGTGTAAATGCGATGCATGAAGAGAATGACAAAGAAATTTTTCAGGTATTCGGTGAACCAGATGAAGTAGTAGATGTTTCAGCAGTCAATGTTCAATTAGTCTGTTGGAATTGCCAAACTCCCGGCCACGGATTCAAGGATTGTCTTTCCACTCAAAGAAATCTATTTTGTTTTAAGTGTGGAAAGCAGAATACCATTACGCCGAAATGTGCAAATTGTCGATTGGGAAACTCGAGAAAGAACCTGGTTACAGCGGGAAACCACCGTTCTGCCGAGCAGCCCGCCGATCAGAATCCACAATCGATTTAGAAAAAAGTAAAACCGATAAACAAATTTACCCTAAAATTCGACATTATTTACCATTGGAGGTCAGGGAACAAAATTATGAGGAAATAAGGTCAAGAATATTCGGAGAAGATCAAAATGAAATGAATAGCAAATAATTCAAGAAAAAACAAAGAATTTCAAAACTAAGGCAAAAGCAAAAACAATTTAAATTGCTAAAGAAATCAGTGTCTGAATCAATAGTCCGATGCCAATATAAAACAGATTTAAGACCATATGTTACGATAAAAATTGAAGGAAAGGAAGTTAGAGGTTTATTAGACTCTGGCGCTACAGTCAGTCTACTGGGAAGAAATTGTAGAGAAATAGTGGAAGAGATAGGAACTAATGTAAAACTCTATAGTTCAAATGTCACCACTGCTTCTGGTCAACGGCACCGCATTTTAGGTACAATTGAAGTCGATGTTGAATATCAAAGTCAGTTAGCTAAAATGACATTGTTTCTATGTCCTGACTGAGAACAGGAATTATATTTAGGGATAGATTTTTGGAAGATATTTGAAATTGCACCCGAAATATTTCCCACAGAAGAAATAAATCTGGAACTTCAGCAAAAAATTCATGGGAATTCAGCTAATGATAATGAAAATATGCATGTTCTAACAGAGGAACAACAGCAACAGCTAAATGAAGTTGTAAACAAATTTCCGACATTTGAAAAGAATGGATTGGGATGTACCAAGTTGGAGAAACATGCCATTAAATTGATAGAAGGAGCAAATCCTGTCAAGGACAAACATTACCCTCTGTCGCCCGCCGTACAGGAAATAGTCTATAGAGAAATTGATAACATGATCAAACTAAACGTGATTGAAGAAAGCGATTCACCGTGGAGCAACAGGACTACCGTAGTGCGAAAACCAGGCAAAAACAGATTCTGTTTAGATGCGAGAAAACTCAATGCATTAACCATCAAGGATGCATATCCATTGCAGAACATTGATGGGATATTGAGTCGAATAGATCAAACGCATTATATTAGCAGTGTCGACCTGAAGTACGCGTTTTGGCAAATAGAACTTGAAGAAGAAGCCAAACCGTACACAGCCTTCACAGTACCAGGTCGACCGCTATACCAATTCAGAGTAATGCCGTTTGGTCTATGCAATGCGGCGCAACGACTCTGTCGTTTGATGGATCGAGTAATACCTGGTAAACTGAAGTCCAACGTGTTCATATATTTAGGTGATTTACTGATTATATCTGATGAATTTGAAACGCACTTGAAATTGTTGAGCGAGGTAGCAGATTGTTTAAAGAGGGCCAACTTAACAATTGGTTTCAAAAAGTCCTCGTTTTGTTTCCGTGAATTGAAGTATCTTGGGTTCAAAATCGGAAACGGCTGTTTAAAAACCGATCCGGAAAAAGTCAGCGCAATTCTAAAAATACCGATACCAAAGACTCCAAGAGAAGTAAGAAGCTTTTTAGGAACGGCCGGATGGTACCGTCGTTTCATACAAGATTTCGCTTCCATATCCGCTGCCCTAACTGATACATTAAAAAAGGGGCAGACATTTACGATAACACCACAAGCATGTGAATCATTCCGAACACTGAAGAAAGCTCTCACCTCGGCACCAGTGCTTCGACATCCCGATTTTCAGCGAGAATTTTTCATACAGTGTGACGCATCTGAGTACGGAATTGGAGCCGTTCTTTTCCAAAGAGATGATAATGGTTGGGAATATCCAATTGCTTTCTACTCGCAAAAACTAAATTCAAGTCAGAGGAATTATTCGGTAACTGAGAAGGAATGTTTGGCGGCGGTTCTTGCCGTAAAGAGATTTCGACCATACGTGGAATGCATGAAATTCACCATGATCACAGATCACGAAAGTCTCAAGTGGCTTATGTCACTGAAAGATTTAAGTGGGAGACTTGCTAGATGGTCTCTGCAGCTTCAAGCTTTTGATTTTGCAATTGAATACCGAAAAGGATCTGAGAATGTTGTGGCTGATACCTTATCCCGTCTACCAATTGAATCGGAGATAGCAGTAGAAGAAATCACTAACGATGATATTTTGGATTTCGCGAGGAGTACCTGAAGTTGCGAAAAACAATAATAGAGAATCAAGAAAGACTACCCGATTTAAAAGTCGACAACGACAAAATTTACATAAGAGTGAATAATTTTGATGAAACGACGATGGAATTTGAATGGAAATTGTGGATACCGGAAGAAATTACCTATACGATGATTGAGAAGGCCCACAATTATAATCAGTCTGTCCACGATGGCATAAATAAAACTATGAAACGTTTAAAAACGTATTATTATTGGCCAAAAATGGCATGCCAAGTAAAAAATTACGTGTCCAATTGCCAAGTCTGCAAAGAAACCAAATCGTCAAATTCTATTATGCGACCCACCATAGGAAACGAGGTTATCACAGAAAGGCCATTCCAAAAACTTTATGTAGATTTCCTCGGAAAGTATCCCAGATCTAAAAATGGAAACGCCTACATTTTTATTGTCATGGACCATTTCACTAAATTCATCTTTTTACATGCGATGACAGAAGCTACCGCTAAAAATGTTGTGGAATTTCTGGAGGACAAAGTATTTCGTGTATTTGGGGTCCCAGAAACAATCCATAGTGACAATGGAAAACAATTTGTCTCAAATATGTTTCAAGAAATGGTTAAGAACTACAAAATAAACCATTTAACGACAGCGTACTACTCTCCACAATCAAATGCGGCAGAGAGAGTGAACCAGTCTGTACTGGCGGCGATAAGGACTTATGTCGAGAAAGATCACCGAGATTGGGACTTATACCTATCTGAAATCGAGCAAGCTCTCCGAACGTCGGTACACTCCGCCACAGGGGTTAACCCATTCTTTGCATTGTTCGGATACAATATGTTTACCAACGGAAATGATTACAGATTAGCCAAGAAACTCAAATCATTCACTGACCACCAAATTATACAATTTAACAGAAAGGATAGATTAGAATTAATGAGAGAAAACATCAAGAAAAACATGCATCAAGCTTATGAGGCCAGTGCCAAAAGGTACAATAGTAGATCACGAAATGTAACTTTTCGTCCAGGCCAGGAAGTCTTTCGTAGGAATCACGTTCTCTCAGATTTCAAGAATAATATAAATGCGAAATTTTGCAAGAAGTTTTTGAAGTGCAGAATCGTGAGACCTATTGGAAACAATATGTATGAGCTGGAGACTCTGCAAGGGAAACCCCTTGGAAACTTCCACGTCAAGGATATAAAAGCTTAAAATGATGTGAGATATAATTACTGTGATATAATTACTTAAGTGCAATATAATTTATAAAATGTATGTCGTGTATGTCTATTTTATAAATTATAATGTGTCGTTGTTTTTATACATAGAATTTGTTTTATAAATTTAAGATTTGTATTATCAAATAGGATGTGGATGTCTTGAGGGTCTTGTGCAATAGATATGCGATTAGAAAGGAAATACGCAATAATAAAAATCTGTGATATAGAATTTACTAGTGCAATATAGGATAATTAAATTAGTTCGTTATTGTCCTAAATTATTTATTTGTATTGCTCAGAATTTTTTTTCTCAGTCGTTATTGTCAACTTTTTTTTTTTTTTTAAATTGTATGTCTAAAGCAAAGATAACAGCTAAAGAGCCCGGCTGAATGAGACTTCAGGGTGTGGGAGTTCCCCACGTTGTGGAAAACATAAGTAGAAAGACCAATATTCCATTTAATTCCTTTCAAAATACAATAGCCACCATCTCTGATTGTCTCAAACAACCAAAGTCCGTTTATATTCATGAAAAGTTCCGTAGATTTTTTTCTAACAACCATTTCCGGCATTAAAGTATTCAATTGTTACCTGGCAACCTATATTTCTCACATTACAATCGTGGAAATTTAGTTGATTTTCGTTAAATTATTTTAAAAGCATAACAGATTTTTCAACTAAGATTAAAAGAGTAATATAATGTGGCAATGTGAATAAGGGAAGAATAAAATCATATCCCCTTTGCATTGCTGTTGATTTTCATTTGTTTTGATTAAATATCTTTTTTCAATATTATCCTTTTTTTTTCGGGGAATGCAAAAATATAGTCGATATCATTTGGTTTTTGTTCATATGGCCTTATGATAGTTTGTATTTCTTCTCAATTAAAAACCATAGAAGATTTTTTTTATTCTATTCATTTATAGGTATTCTGTTTTTCCTGTATTTTCAGAAAATTTCCCGAAAGTTGTGTCAATTTTTGTTTTTTTTTTAATATGTACTCATCTTTTCAGTGTTTGTCTATCAATGAATATCTAATGTTACAACATTGTATCAGCTTACCACTTGTTCTTTGGCAATTTAGCAAAACAGAATTAGATACTTTTCAGCTCAGTTTTGAAGATTCACGGAAAGTTTTTTTTTGCTCACACAATACTCTGCATTGTCCCATTTAGAATTCAACATTTTATAGTAAAAAGGCATTTGAATTGTTACAAAGCCTGAGGTAGTAATTTTAGTACTCCAAAAAGAAACACAATTTGTTCACTTTGGCATAATCTTTCTATCAGAACCTTAAATATCGAATTTTCGGCTTTAAGAAAGAATAATTGTAATAATTTTTTCGTCATTTCCATCAAAATGTCTTTAATTTTTTATCTTCATCCAATACCATAATACTTTTCGTACACTTTTCTAAAAACACTTCTTTTTCATAATCCAACCACCACCAGATACCCCCAATACATAATTTCCAAATCCCAGATTCAGTCGTTCATACTAAACCAACATTTTTAAATTCTACACAGTTTGTACACGTATAACACATTTCCATAAAACCATCTTCATACCATGGGAAAAGAATATAGGTACACGCTTAAGAACATTGATATGTCAAAATTTTTATAATGTTTGATAAGTGGATTTTTAAATGTTTTATACGACGCAATTTAGAGTTTGTTATAATATGCGTTCTTTCAAAAAAAAATTCTTACAAATTTTATAATTTTTCATTCAACATTTTCAATTCCAATATCGGGGTGACAGTTCATTGTCCCATTGTCGATGCGACTACCTGTATTTTTCTACCAGGCTTCATACATTGGAATAGTTCCCAACGGTAATCCCAACTGTAATCTTTAGTCGCTTCGTCTTGGCGTTGACTCATTTCACTATGTCAATACTCTTTAGTGGGCTTTGCTTGGTTCATTACCAAACGAACACTTTCGGTTTTTATAAAATAATCCACTACAAAAATTATTTTTTACTCACCTGAATTATGTTCTTGAAATACGCCAATCAGCAGTTTACTCCTTATGCAGCGATTTGAAGCCGTTTGGATATCCTATTTTTGTTGTTTAAATTTAATTTTATACTTTTTTCATAACGCACAAATAAGTTTCAGGCAGATGCACTGCCAATTTTAAATATCACTTGCACTTTATTTTTATACACAACCATGGTCGTTTACCTGAAAAGGAAAAAAGAAAAACATTAGTAAATATGGGAAAAGAAAATGACAACAAAACTATTGTTTTGCAGATGCATAAATACAAAAAATGACTACCTGCACAATATAGAGACCTGGTTATAAATTGTTTGATGAGTGCGTGCAACTTCGCCAAATTTCTAAAAACAAAAAAAATACAAGGAGTTAGAATGTACAAATACCTTATTTCTTTAAAAAGTTACTACCTGTTTTTGGTTTGTCCGATTCCGATGAATGAGCTGCAACAATACACGGCAAAGTCGCATAGGGATTTATAAATCGACAAACGGCATGAATGGGCGATGTAGGTGAATGAACGGCGTTGCGCACCCTTCATGTGCGTTTACACGACTGCAACTACTTCGTGCATGTGTGTGTGCATGGAATTTTTTTTCAATGGATGCAGCGTGCCTGCACACACACATACTTACACATGAGACTCCCAAGAATGAACATGGCATTTTTTTTGATTTGTCTGCAATAAAAGAATATAAATTGATTATATTTCTGGGGGGGAATTTATTATAAAAGGGAATTCTTACCTTTGTCCGAAGGAATAAAATGAAACACAAGAAATTTGGTTTGGTCGCGTAGTCATTCCACGCGAGATGGTGGTGGCGAAAAAAAAAGGAGAAACTTACTTAAATCCACAATTTTATATTCCGTCTACGACTGGATGTAAGGATTCACGCACATCACCACTTTTTTTTTAATTTTTTTTCTAAAGTGGTGAAGTTTTGTTGCGTTCATCCTCATTGTAAAATTTTTATAATGTGCAATTTAATGCACCGAACGTGCTGAACGCCAGCCAAAAAAGAGAACCGGATACGCAGGGCGGCCGGCTAAATTTTAAAAAGTGATGCCAAGTTTCATGTTGTGTATTGTACAACATGAGAGATGTGTTGCAAAAATACAACACTGGGGATAATAGTGGGTAGGTAGAACACCTGATAAAGGTAAATAATAAATGTCAGGGAAATTATGGGAAAATCTTGGAAGAGAGGGAAAGTTTGGTTGAGCGTCCTTGGTGGCCGTATATAAAGCACAGAGAGGGCGAAAAGCGCCATTATTTCAAAGTGGTGTGGAACAGAAACAGTTCAGTCAATTTTTAAATGTTTTTTTGTGAATATAAAAAGGAAATACTGAATTGGCAGTTACAATTTGTGTGTTTTATTTGTGTGGCGTATCTAAACAATTTGTAAGTGTTGATTTGTAAGTGGTGTTATGTCGGATGTGTTGTGTTAAGTTTTTGTGTTCTATTTAGGAATAACGCCGCGCATAAATCCACAACTGGACAACGCCATCCGACTTGGACGAAAAAGAAGCGGGCATCCCCAACAATTATTTTTGTATCGCCAGGTGCGGCACAGGGGTTCCAGGCAACGAAAAGGTTCTGGAAACGGCCAAAAGACCTGGGAAACTGCCAGTGGATAACCCTTGGAACAGGCGATAGTACCAATCCGGGAAGCTAATCAGTAGATCCCACCTAAAAATCTGTAAAAAGAAGATAAAAAGTTGCCTAAGTATGCCGTTGTGAAGGTAATGTAATTCAAAATTTAAGTTACTTACCAAAGAAAAGAAAGAAAGCCAAATCCCGCTGAAAAAAGTCATATGAAGTTCCTTTTCCTTTGACGGAAACACCACTGAAATAAAAAAGAAAAAAATATGAAATTCATCAATTAATCCGAATTTGACCAAAAGAAAAAAAGAAGCTATAAAAAATATTTGTTTGTTAGTGTGTAGTTTAGTATATAAGTTAAACGTATTGTTTGTAGTTAGATAAATAGTGCTTAAGATACAAATGTGAGGAAAATTAATGCCCATTAAATCTTATTGTTAGTGAGTGTAGGGTTGCCTCAAAATTTTACAGCTAGAAAATTTCGATTTTTCTGTTTGGGACAAGGATTTGAAATGCCCAAAAGATTTGTCTAAGTGAGCTCCTTTAGGCAGAAATTTAAAGTACTTGTATTGGCCAAAATTGGCGCTTCTAGCAGGGTAATAAAAAAAGGTAATCTGAGTATTGACTCACAATTTTTGTTTTTCGTTCGGGTGTTAATAATCCAGTTTTTTTTATGTGTTCGTGTTGAAATTAGTTTTAAGAGAACGATAATGATTCTAATAAATAAGCTTAATGTCTAATTGTCTAAAGAAATAATATGTTGTGCTAAATTTTATTTGTGAGAGAGGAGGTTAGGCGTTGTAAGCGAGTGAGTGTGGCTTTTTGGGGCCCTTTTTAAATTTTTTGAGTGTATTTGGACTAAAGGGTCAAGGATGGGTGGGCATAGTGGGGGAGCAATAATATCAAGCTCCTGTGTCATAGGAGTATGTTGTGTATGTTTGTTTTCAGTTTTTCTGTGTTTGTGTTTATTCCAGTACAAATCTTTAAGTGTTCATTCCCTAGGGTTGATGGTGGCAGGGTTGAGAACCCCCTGGATTAACCGCTCCCTCCTGAGCTAGTGCGGAACTCCACCATAACGCCGAGTAGGCAGAATGCAACAAATGAAGAAAATAAAATGACCAAATTTGAAACAATATTTTATATTTACAACCACAAAACTAAGCACAATGGCACAGGTAATACACCAGCAGATACTTTTATGTATGCAGGAACGGGTGAATACAACAAGCAAGAAAACAATATTAATAAAATTAAAAGTTAAATTAAAAACGAAGTGAATTCGATAGATACTAATTATAAGAAAGCGTCACCGTAGATCTAAAATTACTAACCCTTTAAGAAAGCATTTTAAGAAACTAAAAGAGGAAGCAGAATTGTTCACTACAAAGCAAAATTTAAAAAGAAGTAGAATAATAATTTAAGCGGCTACAATAATTCCATCTCTGAGTAGCAACCAAATGGGGAAAATCATGATTAATCCTTTAACCATTATCATTATACTTATATTAACACAAACGTTTTAAAGCCAAAACTTGAAGATAAATACAGTTATAGCCAAACATGGATACCTCATTTGATAACAGGTGAATCGGAAATACCTATTGATTACTAATACAATGTTCTGACTATAAATAAAGCTTACAAGAGAGTATTTAACACAAATAAAAATTTTAGTCGAAAAATTGCAAGGGAAAATGAATGGTATTAGAATTATTAAACATATTAAAAGAAGTCCAATACATTTCATATGTAAAATTTATAAGTACATATTTGTTTGCCACTTCAGACGAAGAAGACAAAATAGAATTACAAAACAAAATTGAAGATAGAATTGTAAATATTAACAAAGACATTAAAATAATTAACAATTTAATTGATGTAGAACTAATAGAACACAAAATAAGCATGTTAAATTTTAATTTACAACAATTCATGGAATATACAGAATATATTGAACTAGAAATGCAATTGACTAGTTTGGGAATAGTCAATCCAAAATGACCAAAACATGATACAATAAAGCATATAACATCAGAAAAATCATTAGATATTGAAACATCAACATGGTTAAAAATATACACTAATGAAGTTCTAACCTATTCTCAAATACTAAAAAAGTGTAAAGAAGCACATATTTTCAAATAATACCATAACCGAATGAAACAATAATAAATAGTTTATTTTAAATAACAAAATTTATTCAGAACATAATAAAGAATTGATAACAGACAAATGTATAACAGGAATTTTACAAGCTTAGAGCTTAGTAAAAACTATATTAAGACAAGATTGCTTAAAAATATGACTTTGACTTTAAATTTATAGTTAGTATTCCAAGACACTGTAAACGCAGTATTCAGACGGCTCAACTGCAAGGAGGAAATGTAACGCCGGGCTTAAAAGTGTTACGTATCACAAATGCTAAAGTTGACATAGCCCTGGTCCAAGGAATAATAAGGGATCCTGGGAAGCGAATGGTACATCACCTACGCCACCTCCAACGTAGATAAGGTTAGAACGTGTATCGTCGCTAAAAGGAGTTTGAACTTAATCTTCCATTATAATTTCAGCGGAGGAGACGCCATGGCGGTTAGTTTCACTGTACCTGGCTTACGAGTACCTCCACCCACAGGGCCTAGTAGTAGAAAAGCTGTTCGCCGAGCTGGAAAGCAAGACAGTCTCATAGCTGGTGTTTAAGCGAGAAGAGAAACACGACCGCTTCGTTGGGGTGTTGATTCAATTCTAGTTTTTATACCCTCCACCATACTATGGAGGGTATATTAACTTTGTCATTCCGTTTGTAACTCCTCGAAATACTCATGTCAGACCCAACAAAGTATATATATTCTTGATCAGCGTAAAATTCTAAGTCGATTTAGCGATGTCCGTCTTTCTGTCTGTCTGTCTGTCCGTTGTTGTTGTTGTTGTAGCAGCTCATACATCTGTGTTCGTTCGGTTTCCATTTTCTGACTCAGTTCAATCAGGTTCTGCCTCTAAGTCCAGTCTCAAAAAGGATGCAACATGTATGGGTTGTGTCCATAACGAGACTGGAGTTAGGTGAGTAGGCTTGGCTGGGCAGCGAAATAAGTGCAGCGTGTCATGTGGGCCTGTGCCACATGCTGGGCAGATGTTCTGCACTTCGCCGTTGATCCGGGCCCAGTAGGAATTTAGGCGGCTGCACCATCCGGATCGTAATTGAGCCAAGACTACTCGGGTTTGTCCGGGCAGCTCTCGTTCTTCAGCTGCGACGGGAGTTGCGATCAATAATGGGTCCGTACGCCACGAGCGTACAATCATCTGCGTGGAATTTCAGAAAGGTAGAGGTTAAACACCTTGGGGAACTCCCTGTTTAACTCTACGGATGCTCGACTTCTTGTTTCTGAATTCCACGTACGACTGGCGTCCACACATGTAGTTTACTATCCAACGTTTCAAACTTGGCCGGAGGGTGGTGCGTTCAATGTCCTCAAACAGTGTGGCATGATTGACTGTATCAAAGGCTTTTGATAAATCAAGTGCCACCATAACTGTTCTATCGCACGGCCTGTTCTGGTTGAGACCTCTACTGACATGTGTGGAAATGGCATGTAAAGCTGTTGTTGTGCTATGCAATTTTCGGAATCCGTGTTGATGATCTGGGACTGGTCTGTCCGTCTGTCTGTCTGTTGTAATCACGCTATCTTTCGAATGAATTGAGATAGATGGCTAAAATTTTGCACACATGTTTATTTTTCCAGTAGGCAGGTTAAGTTCGTAAAAGGGCCATGTAGGTAAACGTTTTCATATAGCCCCCATATAACGGTACCTCCGATATTCGGTATTTTGATGATTTTAGGGACATTTTTCACCTGCATTGTTTCAAATTTGGTATTTGAAGTTCAAAATGGTTACTACACCCTAAGACAGAAAATTGTCTGTGCAGGTCCACGTCTTCGTATAGCCCCCATATAACAGTACCTCCCTATATTCGGTATTTTGATGATTTTAGCGACATTATTCACCGGAATTGTTTCAAAATTCGTATTTGAAGTTCGTAATGAATACTACAGTCTAAAATAGAAAATTGTCTGTGTAAGTCCATGTCTTCGTATAGCCCCCATATAACGGTATCTCCCGATATTCGGTATTTTGATGATTTTCACGACATTATTCACGGGAATTGCTTCAAATTTGGTATTTGAAGTTCGTTATAGGGACTACAGTCTGTGACAGAAAATTGTCTGTGCGGGTCCAGGTCTTCGTATAGGCCCCGTATATCAGTACCTCCCTATATTCGGTATTTTGATGATTTTAGCGACATTTTTCACCGGAATTGTTTCAAAATTGGTATTTAAAGTTCGTAATGAATACTACAGTCTAATATAGAAAATTGTCTGTGCAAGTCCATGTCTTCGTATAGCCCCCATATAACGGTACCTCCTGATATTCGGTATTTTGGTGATTTTAACGACATTATTCACGGGAATTGTTTCAAATTTGGTACTTGAAGCTCAAAATGGATAACAACACCCTAAGACAGAAAATTGTCTATGCAGGTCCACGTCTTCGTATAGCCCCCATATAACGGTACCTCCCTATATTCGGTATGTTGATGATTTTAGCGACATTACTCACCGGAATTGTTTGAAAATTGGTATTTGAAGTTCGTAATGAATACTACAGTCTAAGATAGAAAATTGTCTGTGCAAGTCCATGTCTTCGTATAGCCTCCATATAACGGTACCTCCCGATATTTGGTATTTTGATGATTTTAACGACATTATTCACCGGAATTGTTTCAAAATTGGTATTTGAAGTTCGTAATGAATACTACAGTCTGTGACAGAAAATTGTCTGTGCGGATCCAGGTCTTCGTATAGGCCCCATATATCAGTACCTCCCAATATTCGGTATTTTGACGATTTTAGGTACAATACCCACCGAAATTGTTTGAAATGTGTTAATGGATCCTACAGCTTGTGACAGAAAATTGTCTATGCTGGTCCAGGTCTTTGCACAGCTGCAATTTAACGGCACCTCCTTATATTCGATATTTTGATGATTTTAGCTACATTATTCACCGTTTATTTCAAGTTTCCAATTTGAATATGGTAATGGCTTATGACAAACAATGCCTATGTATGTCCACGTCGTATTGACCCCAATATAACGTCTATATTCGGTATTTTTAAAATTTTAACAGAATTTTTTTGGGATTTTATTTTTTAAAAATTTCCAAATTCGTTGCAAATGGTGGAGGGTATTAAAAGTTCGGCCTGGCCGAAATTTCCACATTCGTTGCAAATGGTGGAGGGTATTAAAAGTTCGGCCCGGGCGAACTTAGTGCTTTTTACCTTGTTATTTAAGAATACGTTCCTTAAGTACTACAGACTCTAACATAACTTAACCTAATCGCAGCCACACAATTATGCATATCTATTCTAATATTGAATGGAGAACATTGCAGAGCTGCTTGATATTTCATTCAAGTGGTCTTGCACATCTATTTACCACTTCGATATCTGTGCGTGTGGGTCATAACCTTTATTATCTTTCACATTATCGTATGCGTCAGCGCACAAAATCCCCAAATTGTTCACATGTGTTGTTGTATGGCAGGTGGAAATATATAATTTTAGAATATTTATTGTTTATTGCTAGATTTTCCCAGCACCTCAATTGCACTCAAAAGTATGTACAAAGTATTTTGTACAGCTGAATACAATATCAATGCACACCACTATCAAGGGGTCAGTAAGGATACCATTCCCAGAGGTGAGTCCATTTTTGATTTTATTTTTAGACATAATCTCAAAATATGTAAAAGGGTAAAGGAGGATAATTTCCAGAAGAAAGATTGGGAGGAGATCATTGGTCTCACCCTGACTAATGTGGATACTGAACCGAAAAGTATCCTCCGAATGTTCGTTCTCGGACCACCAGAAGATCACATTTGTCTCGGTAGAGGGCATTCATCAAAAACCTCATAGAAATCCAAGGGAGGCCCGTTGGGACAAATTTGAAGAGTATGTTACATTGAGACTGAGATCCACAGGTAATATACAGGTGGACTGAGCCTCAAGCGTAGACGACTCTGTGAATTTCATAACAAAAGTCTTGCTTGAATTTTATGAAAAAGCTAACCGGTTTGGTGGTCCAAGGTCATAGCAGATCTTAGGAAAATAAGTAGACGCTTGTATAACAGGGCCAACAAGACCAAACGTTGTACGGATTGGGAAGCATATAAGTCGACTTTCAATAAGTGCAGTAGTCAGTTTAAGAAGGAAATCTAAGCGGAAACCTTGGGTCTGTTCATAGAAGTTGTCAATAAAGCTTCCAGGTTCCACAAGTTCCTTTTAAAAGATCCTAAATCCACTGCAAGTATAAAGCGGATCGCTGGTACGTGGGTTGACTCTAATAGAGAGACTCTCAATCTGTTGGCTAGGACTCATCAGTGCTGTGCGGCCGAGGACGAGACCCTGATTGACAGGATTTTAAGCATTCCCAAAATCATGCGGGCCATCGACACCTTCAAATCACCGGGACCGGACGTTATTATCCCCGCCATGATACAGCACGCATCGGCGGTCCCAGTACCTATTCTGAAAGTAATCTATAAGGCTTGTTTGCGTATATCGCACATTCCATCACTGTGGAGGGAGGTCACAGTCACTTATATTTTCATGGCAAGGAAACCAAGTCATGCACTTCCAAAGGACTACAGGCCTCAGCCTTTCGTATTTTCTATTGAAATCTCTAGAAAGACTTATATATATTTATTACCTAAAACCTCGAAAAGCACTGCACAACAGGACTACGTGAAATGCAAGTCTGTTGAAACAGCGCAACACGAAGTTGTGGGTTATATCGAGAAGAACCTGAATAGTTCATGTTTCACGTTGGCAGCCTTCGTCGACATCGAGGGGCCTTTCATAACGTCACACTTGACGCTATTCATAATTCTCTCATAGGCCTTGGCATACCACTAGTCCTCAGCAGTAGAATCATTAACTCAAGAATTTGAGTGGTTCCAAATCCACAATCTATTAATAGATCTGAAACAAGACGGAACTTAAGTCATGGCCTACGCTGACTATGTGGTACTACTAATTGCTGAGAAATTCTGCTGGGAGCTCTTAGGAAATTATCAAGATTGCACGCGGTAATGGCCTTAACCAATCTTAAACTGAGCTCGTTCTCTGTACGAGGAATCGGAATCGTCCAGAGTTTTCAACACCCTTGGTGGACGGAGTCATATTGGGTTTTTCTTCTGAGGCCAACTATCTGAGCGTCTAAACTGGAAGAGCAATACTGAGAAGCGAGCTAAAAGAGGTTTAATAGCACTCTATTCCGGCAAGAACTCCATAGGAAATAGCGGGGGCTGATGCTGTATATCATCAAATGGTTATATGAGTCAATTATCCGTTCGATTCTGATTTATAGAGGTTAAGTTTGGTGGCACTCTTTACGGAAGGCTTCCTTCATTGGCAAAGTGTAAAGAGGGGCATCGCTATTGTCTATTTGTAGAGGAACAAGCAGCAAGATGTGCGCTGAGACTCAACGAGCATGGTCAATCGTTTGGACATTCGATCATTTGTAAATATGTGGAGAACATATCGGGTCGAGTTTTGACCAGTGACTATATATCACATAAGCTGGACTTGGACAAATAACTGCCTTAAACCTTGAGCGTTTGTGTTTTCCAATTTCCGTATATAATGATGGGAAGAAAAATATGTTGATGCTAATGACAACTGACCCCGGAATCTATGTACGAATGGTTTCCTAGATAATTTTTCATGAGAGTTCAAACAAAATTCAAATTTTCCTTCAGAATCCAAATTTTTAGATATTTTAGAACGCTCCTTTCTTTGCTTTGAAATCATTTGTTTTATTTTCAGCATTCTTGTTAAATTTACACTCACGTTAATTGTATCCTTATTTACCATCGTTAAAACATTTCAATTTTGCTTTAGTGTACAACTTCAAGGCAAGATTTGATGGGCTTGTATTTGATCTCCTTCTTGCCTACGTTTATGTTCCTGAATCAGTTTCTCTATGACAAGATCAAGAGTCATGCCCGAGCCGCCCCGAACTTGTAAAGCCGTAATTATGGAATTTTAACAATCTGGATTGCTTCCCAATAAGAATGACATTTAAAGATGATTTGCCAGGATATACAAATTTGGAGTCTTCTTCCAAAAGTCCTAGGGTAGCTCGAGCTTTGATGCCCTTTGAAGATATAGTTAGGGGGTCAGACTTTTCTTTCACAGATAATCTTTTATAAGCAAGATTTGCAATTTGTATTTTACAAACAGACGAAGGTCTATTGGAATCTAACGTTTTAACTAACGTTAAAATTAAACCACAGTCCTTAATATTCAGTAACACTTAAGGATAACGTTAGTTTCCAATAGGATATGGGCCTTCGTCCTTTTGTGAAATACAAATTGGAAATCTTGCTTATGAAAGATGATTTTTGGGATATGGTTTCCAAAGAAAAACCTGCTAATAAAAGGCACCAAAGCTCGAGTTGCCATATGATTTTGGAAAATACTTCCAATTGGTGTATCTTGGCAAATCATCCTCAAATGGCATATTTATTGGGAAGCCATCCATATTGTTACAATTCTATAATTACGGCTTTAGCAGTTCGGGCGGATTCGGACTTGGGAAGCCATCCATATTGTTACAATTCTATAATTACGGCTTTAGTAGTTCGGGCGCATTCGGACTTGACTCAAGATCTTGTTAAAGAGAAGCTGATTCAGGAACAGAAACATAGGCAAGAGGAGGATCAAATACAAGCCCATCAAATCTTGCCTTGAAGTTGCAGACTAAAGCAAACTTAAAATGTTTTAAATTTAAATTGTACATAAAAAATAATTTCTTCAACGACGGTACATTAACTTCCATCAGTCTTGGTAATACCTGAAATGTAAAGGAAAATAAAAAAATAGCTATATATTATATTCTTCAATTTGAAGATGTTTCTCTTAAGGTGAGAACACATAAAACGATTTTTTGACTGGATTAAGTCATTGGCTGGCTTGTTTGAAAAAAAGAAAAACAAAGGGACGTAGAGGTGTTTGTTCATCAACGTAGCAGGTGTAGTGCTCTGTGGAGAACACATTCATCACTTTATTTTTTTATGTACTATTGATGGTGCGCTTCGGGTTCTTCTCGAACTCCTGTGGAATGAAGTCAAGAGTGGTAAAACATTTTTTTGTGTATATAGTACGGCCAGAATCAACAATAGCCTCAATTTTGCTGTTGATGAGCCGCTGATGTCGAGTATTTCCATTGTCGAATCGAATAAATTGTGTTAAACACATGAAGCGATCGTACGACAACACAGCTTTGTATATGCTTCGCGCCCCGTAGTTCCATAGCTGGTTCATGGCTTGATCTTGTAAGTCCAGCATACAAAACAATAGCTACAAAGGCGTCTAACCTTTCACTGACATTGGTTCCCACTCCTTTTTCTTCGTGAAAATCGCAGCAGTAACGTAGTATTAAGTGCATTATTTACTCTATCATGATAGAACGCAGCGTACAACAATTTCAGCATCGTAAAAGTTACTTGCATCTGCCATATTTATATTTTTGTTTCTATCACACACGATTTTACTCTTCCCTGTCTAAATTTTGACTGATCGGTTTACGAAACTACAACTTATTTTATACTCTTTCGTATGTCTACCTAAACTCAAAGACATTAGGGAGTACAAAAATACTAAGAACAAGAATAATAATAACAAAAAAATTTAAGAACTTTTTTATTGCTAGTAATGGGGGTGTCTGGTTACCCTAAAATTTGTAACAATTGTTACAAATTGTTACTGGAAGTCGTCTGTTATCCCAAAAGTTCTGCAAAAGAGAGCGGTTCGAGAGAGAAATTTTGACAGTTCTTTCAGTGAGAGTTTGCAAATTCTTGCTGGACAAATTTCTTCTTGCAATCACTTGCAACTCTTCTTCTTCTCATTCATCGACATTCAATCAGATGTTTTCTATTGTTTGTTTATTTATTTTTGTGCTTTCAATTTGAAATATTTTTTTTGGAAATTAGCAAGACTAATAGTTTTTGGAGAAAAACTTTACAAAATGAGAAAAACGTAAATGTTAATATGTAATAAGAAAATAAAAGACTATTTCCAACATTTTTATTTAAAAAACTTGTAAAATTGGTATTACTTCCTTTGTTTTAATTTATGGGGGACAAATTGGTTTGTTTTGACAAATCAGCTGATTAGTTGCAAGCTTCTGCAGGAATACCGTCTGTTTACTTTTCGCATTTTCCTTGCAAAAGAGAATAAAACTATATTTTCTCTCAGAAAGAAGTTGCTGCACAATTCCTGCAGGAAAAGTAACCAGACACACCAAATATAAAGTAAGTATATTGTGACTTTCCTTGAAAGCAATAAAGTTCATGTCTTTTAGAATTTTTTATACCCTCCACCAGAGTATGGAGGGTATATTAAGTTTGTCATTCCGTTTGTAACACCTCGAAATATACATTTTAGACCCCACAAAGTATATATATTCTTGATCAGCATAAAATTCTATGTCGATTTATCAATGTCCGTCCGTCTGTCCGTCTGTGGAAATCACTCTAGCTTCCGAACGAAATGAAGTAGGTTGATAAAATTTTACTCAAATATGGACTATGTCTGCAGGACTTTTGGTATTGCAAATGGGCCATGTTGGTCCACGTTTTCGTATGGCCCGCATATAACGGTACCTCCCTATATGCGGTATTTTGATGATTCTAGCGACATTTTTTACCCGAATTGTTTTAAAATTGTTATTTAAAGTTTGTAATAGATGCTACGGCTTAAGACAGAAAATGGGCCATGTAGGTGCACGTCTTCGCATAGCCCGCATATAACGGTACCTCCCGATATGCGGTATTTTGATGATTATAGCGCCATTTTTTACCCGAATTGTTTTAAAATTGATATTTAAAGTTCGTAATAGATGCTACGGCTTAAGACAGAAAATGGGTCATGTAGGTCCACGTCTTCGTATAGCCAGCAAATAACGGTACCTCCCGATATTCGGTATTTTGATGATTTTTTCAACATTATTTACCGGAATTGTTTCAAATTTGGCATTTGAAGTTTGTAAGATATACTACAGCATAAAACAGAAAATGGGCCATGTAGATCCACGTCTTCGTATAGACCCCATGTAACGGTACCCCCGATATTCGGTATTTTGATGATTTTAGAGACATTATTTACCAGAACTATTTCAAATTTGGTATTTAAAGTTCGTAATTAATATTATAGCCTATGACATAAAATTGTCTGTGCAGGTCCACGCCTTCGTATAGCCCCCATATAACGGTACCCCCCGATATTTGGTATTTTCATGATTTTAGCAACATTATTTACCGGAATTGTTTCAAATTTAGCATTTGAAGTTCGTAATGGATATTACAGCCTATGACAGAAAATTGTCTGTGCAGATCCACGTTTTATAACCACCATGGTACCTCCCTCTATTCGGTATTTTGATGCTTTTAGCTACATTATAAATAGATTTTTTTCAAGTTTCGCATTTGAATATTGTAATAGCTGGTGACAAAAGTTGCCGATGCAGGTCCACGTCGTCGTATAGATCCTAATATACGGCTACATTAGGTATTTTCAAGATTTTAACAGAATTTTTAACGGATTTTATTTTTTTGAAAATTGTTAAATTTGTACACGTTATGATTTTTAACCAACGTAGAGGTTCATTGAATAAATGAAAAAAGTTTCATTGAGTTTCATTAATGTAAAATTAAAGAAATTGTTCATTAATATTATGAAAATTCTTGATTGATTCCGTGAAACACATTCATTAATGCAATAACATTTCTTCATTAATACAATGAAAGATATTCTTGAATGCAGTGAAAAACATTCTTTATTTCAATGAAAAAGTTTTGTGAAAGTAAAGAAATTTACTCATTTCTGTAATGAAAAACATTCATTCATGCAGGCGGGTCAGGTACGAAGCTATATCGATCCACGATATCGTATATGACCCATATAATGGTACCTCCCGATATTCGGTATTTTGATTATTTTTCAACAGATTTGTCCAAAAATTCGTATTTGTAGTTCGTAATGGGTTCTAGCTTCTGAGGCGGAACATTGTTGATATAGGTCTATGTCTTCGTATAGCCACATATTTCAATGAAATTGCTTCAAATTTCGTATTCGAAAAATACTTTTGCAGGTCGAGATCTTCGTATCCTCCATATAACTTTGCCGTTTTTTACTTCTTAATACCTACACCACACTGTGGTACAGGGCATGGTCCAAATATAAGGTCTCCCTTCGAGCGAATTAATCTAAAAACAGCAGTTTTTATCAGATATACAAATTGAAATCTTGCTTATGAAAGATGATTTTTGGGATATGGTTTCCAAAGAAAAACCTGCTAATAAAAGGCACCAAAGCTCGAGCTGCCCTATGATTTTGGAAAAGACTTCCAATTGGTGTATCTTGGCAAATCATATTCAAATGGCATATTTATTGGGAAGCCATCCATATTGTTACAATTCTATAACTACGGCTTTAGCAGTTCGGGCGGATTCGGACTTGACTCAAGATCTTGTTAAAGAGAAGCTGATTCAGGAACAGAAACATAGGCAAGAGGAGGATCAACTTTAGACCTAAGAACTTACGAGCAACCGTTAAACATGGAAGCGGATCAGTCATGGTGTGGTGGTGTATGTCCGCAAGTGGTGTTGGAAAACTGAAGTTTATCGAAGGAACAATGAATGCGCAAATGTATTTATATATTCTCAAGGAGGAGTTTGTTTCTAGCATCGAAATACTACACCTAGATGGCGGCTACACCTTCATGCATGACAATGATCCCAAGCATTCTTCATTAATAGTCAAAGAATGGCTATTATATAACGTTAGCTCAAAGTTAGAGCATCCTCCTCAATCTCCGGACCTGAATGTTGTTGAACATTTATGGACTTATTTAAAGCAAAAGGTCCAAAAAGCTAATCCACCATCTGTCGCTCAACTGAAGACAATTTTAAAGCAGGAATGGGGAAAAGTATCACCAGATTTTACAAAAAAAAAAAAAAAAAATAGCTTACTCCATGCCAAAGAAACTAAAGGAGGTGATTCAGTGCAAAGTAGGACCAACCAGCTACTAAACCATTAAGGAGGAAGTACTTTCTACAACTGTTTGTAGACTTTTGTTGTGATACAAAAATAATAAAAATTTAATTTTTATGTGTCAAAAGTTTAACATTAAAGAATGAATTAATATTTTTATTTTTTTAATTTTCTAACGCATAGTTAAATAATAAAAAAAGATATAAATAATAAAATTCGTTTAATTTTTTTTTTAACAAAATAATAAAACATATCGTTTATAGACTTTAGTGGTATAGTGTATATTCTTTTTCATTCAAATCAATATTCGTTACATTTATTCCGTTAAAGTTTAAATTTTTTTTAATATCAATAAGAAAAACAGTGTAAAGCAACAATGAAAATATCAATAATTTTCATTGAAAAAAAAAATTGTGTGCAGACGCCGATGAAAATGGGAAAAAATTTTCAATGAAAATTTTCATAGTCTGGCATCCCAGCTAACAATTTTTTCCGAGGGATCTGATGTCCGATTTTTTGTCGAGATTTTCTGCCGTTTCTTCAGAAAAGTTTCCTAGTAATCTGCACATACTCGTTTCTTTTGTTTTGTTTGAACAAAACAAAGCAAAAGAGAGAAAAAAACAGCGTATACAGAGAGTTAACTCTTATTTGGCGTGAATTTCTAATGTTACTCCAGAAAAGTTTCCGAGTAATCTGCACATACTCGTTTCTTTTGTTTCATTTGAAAAAAAAAACACAAAAATTCCTACATCAGCAGAGAGTTACCTTTTTTCTGTTAAGATTTTTTTACCGTTCCTTTCGAAAAGTTTCCGAGTACTCTGCACATGCTCGGTTCAAATTATTTGAAGAATTTTGTGTATACAATTTTTCTTTTTGGTTTTTTGATTATGATCAGTTTGTCGTCAGAATTTAAACGAAGCACGTGGGCAGTGAGTTGCATTAAAAAAGTTTTAATTTAAAGTGAAAAAAGTCATAATTATAAGGTAAGTCATTCAAATTTAACTAAAGGTTTGTATCCTTGTGTTTTAAACTCTTTGATAATGTAAATCATATTTTTTCATTTTTTATTATTTAGATGCAGCATTGGAACATATTCCGGGAACTATGGGAAGTACCATAGAAACCCATATTTATTATATATTTTTTTATTATATTTTAATTTCTTTATTCATTAAATTTCACAAAAAGACTGAATAAAAATGATCTATTATTAAATTAAAATATATATACAGAATCAATTATTTAAAAAATTAGATAAATTTTAGTATTTCAGTGTTTCGATTACAACTACAGAATAAATTCAGATTTTTTTCCGAATTTCGTATCAAACATCCGAAAATTTTCCGAATTTCGTATCAAACATCCTATATTTCTCCGAATTTTCCTTTTTTCTTTGCCGAATTCTATACGATTTCGCCCCGAAACTCTTACGTTCTTTCAGAATTTTTTCCGCAAAATCTTTCAGAATCTTGGGCAATCTCACACAATTTTTTTCCGATTTCTTTCCGAATTCGACATCAGAGTCGGAAACTTGTGCAGAGTTTTTTTCCGAATTCGGAAGAAAATCGGAAAAAAATGTTTGCTGGGATAAGACATACACATATTGTGTATGTGTGCATTGTTTTGAATAAAAAATACAAAAATTTTAAATTATTTCTAATTTGGTTGCTAAATAAATTAAAAATTTCGAGGAAGTGGGTAACAAATTGTACAATTTTGTGATAAAACTGTATTGTGCTGCCATTTTAGATTCAATCTTGTGGAATAACTCCGGGCTTAACTCTAGTTTAGTAAAAACTCTTCAGTTTTTTGAGTGGTAGGTTTTTTCACTATGATCCCGGGAAACTATTTTTTTCTTTGGAACGGAAAAGGTATTAGCACAAATTGTATCATTTTGGAAAGGTAAGAGTGTCAGCAATAATTTGGCATCAATTTGGTTGACACCCACAACGATACCTATATTGTCTATATCGGTTGAGTGGATCCGGGTCCGTCCCCCAAGAAAAAAAATAGTTTCTTGGGATAAGGGTAAAAATAACTACCTCTGGAAAAAATTTCGAAAAAATCGAAGAGCTTTTACTAAACTAAAGTTGTCCTAACTCCATTCTTGTTTCGCGGCTATATCCCAATATTAGAATTTTGTTAAAAAAAGATAAAAATAACCAAAGCCAACTGTTGCATATTTCAAAGACTATGTAACACTGTAAGATTCCAGCACAGAGTTGTCTTTTTCTAGTTTCTTTGAAGTTGAGCAACCTTTCTTATTGAGCCATGATCATATCTCTCTCGTTTCCTTTTGTATTTTACAAAGAAATGCAAACCTTCATACAACCATGTACAACAGTGGAAATAAAGTTAATTGTCTTAAAATTTTGTGTATTTCTGATGACTGCAAAGCTTGAGGATGCCCATAGAGTAATAGGTTAAAGATAATACCAACAACAATTTTCGGTCCCATCTTCTGTAGTAAATTTTCAAATAATCGTGATTATCTTGCAAACATCTCTCAACTACAGTTAATAAACTTAGGTCAAACAGCTACAACAGACATTAGAGTACGTTTACGTTGTAAAGGATTTAGAAAACCCAGTCGAGTGTGCAATTTTTACACTTGAAGAATTTGACACTTCATATGTAAAAGTCTTTATGACTGATAGCAGCTTAAGTTTATTGTCAAATTGTTGTCAAAGGTAGTCTTCTTGACCGACCTTAACATGGTAGAAGTATACAGGTACATGCATCAACGATTTGGAACATTGATATGTCAAAATTCTTAAAATGTTTTGTCAAAAAGTCGATTTTTATATGTTTTCTTATGGAATGCAAATCGGAGGTTGTTATGATTTTTTTTAAATTTTTTGAAAATTTCAATAATTTTTCATTCAACGTTTACGATTCCAAAATCGGGTTGATAGTTTATTTTTATCCAGCAGTTGTGTCGATGCGACTACCTGTATTCTTCTAACATGGACCTTATATAGCCCTTGATTCTAAAGGTTGAATTTTAATCTTCGAAAGTCGACATACACGTCCCTATACCCATGCATAAACGTACTAGCCGAAACGGAACTAAAATATCTGCATTAAAGTGGTTAACATAAATTGGTGAGTTTGAAAATATTGCAATTAAATGAATTTTATCAATAATATTTTATAATATTAAATTACATATTTTTGTTTTTTATTCCCCTCAAAAGTACATCCACAAATTCACATATTTATATTTTTTAATTTGCTTACATGTTCCACTAACGTGGCACATTGTTACATTATTAATTCATTTCAGGTTTCTGACTGGATCATCAAAATGCATTTTCTTACAGCTGCTGAAGTCCGCCAAGCCTACTTGGACTTTTTTAAGGAGAAAAATCATATTTATGTGCATTCATCCAGTACTATTCCTTTGGATGACCCAACGCTGCTTTTCGCAAATGCTGGAATGAATCAGTTTAAACCTATTTTCTTAGGAACAGCAGATCCCAATAGTGACATGTCAAAGTGGCTTCGTGTAGCCAATAGTCAAAAATGTATTCGTGCAGGTGGTAAACACAACGATTTAGACGATGTTGGTAAAGATGTTTATCATCACACGTTCTTCGAAATGTTGGGAAATTGGTCCTTTGGTGATTATTTCAAAAAGGAAATATGTGCCTGGGCTTGGGAGTTTTTAACGGAGCGATTAGGATTGGATAAGGATCGATTGTATGTGACGTACTTTGGTGGAGATGAAACAAGTGGTTTGGAGCCAGACTTAGAATGCAAGCAAATATGGATGAATTTAGGATTAAAAGCTGAACATATCATACCAGGCAATATGAAAGATAACTTTTGGGAAATGGGGGAGACGGGGCCTTGTGGTCCATGTTCCGAATTACATTTTGATCGTATAGGTGGTCGTAGTGTCCCCGAGCTTGTAAACATGGATGACCCCGATGTATTGGAAATATGGAATTTAGTCTTCATTCAATTTAATCGAGAACAAGATGGGTCCTTGAAACCATTGCCCAAAAAGCACATTGACTGTGGTATGGGCTTTGAGCGTTTGGTTTCAGTCATTCAAAATAAACGTTCAAACTACGACACTGACATATTTGTACCTCTTTTTGACGCTATTCATGTAGGAACAGGATGTGCTCCATATGGAGGTAAAGTTGGAGCAGAAGATGTTACCGGCGTAGATATGGCCTATCGAGTTTTGGCTGATCATGCAAGAACTCTAACCATTGCTTTAGCCGATGGAGGAGTTCCCGACAATTCCGGCCGGGGTTATGTGCTACGTCGAATTTTGCGCCGTGCCGTTAGGTAAGTGTAAAATGATTAAATTTATATTGTTGAGACACAACTGGGGTCTAACGCTTACATTCGATATTTTTAATAATTCTCAATTTGGAGCAATTTCTCCATTAACATGTGTCTAGACTTTGTAGCTTTTGTAAGTTTTCAGATTTTTTTCTCAGTTGTATGTCTAACACCATCTGTGCGATCCATGTTTTTTCTGTACTTTATACTTTGAAAATGTCCCCTCTGGTATATGTTTTACACCGGCTACGCGATCCAATTTCTTCAGAACTTTATACCGTGTTTAAGTAGCCGGCCTTAGACCGGGGCTTGACATCTTTTTGGCGTATGTCCAACATTGGGTGCCCGATCCATAGTTTTTCTGAAGTTTATAACTTTTGTAAGTAGACGAGCTTCGGCCGTGGCTTGTGATTTTCTACTCTATTTTTTTGTATCTGAATTTTCGTATCAAATAACCTGATAAACGGGTATTTCCTTACGAAAAAAAAAAAATGATTGACGTATATTGGTTAAGAATTGAAGAGGGGTGGTACAAGACAAATTGTATCAAATCTGTATTTTTCGACACACTGACTGTCTACTCAATCATGTGCTAAGTATTTAATCGACCTTGGCAACCAACAACAATCCCCAGTTTGATTCATGTGTGCATTTCGACCGGTTCGACCGTTTCATGATCGACTCGAAAATATGCATGGTGCTCTCCAAAAAGCAATATGTCGACAATGACATCAAACCATTAGTCTTTTGTTCGTGTGCTTAAATTGAGTAAATGTGTGTTTACTACGACTGTAGTGTAACCTACCAAGTCAACTGGAGATCAACCATTGGTGGTTTCTTAAGAAACTAACTATAAGTTAAATATGAAATAACTATAAGTTAATTGAAAAATCATATAGAAGTCAAACAATTTGAACTCAAAAACATACGTTTTGGTATAACCCTTATATGAAGGCGAACATTTGAACATTGAAATGGCGAACACAAATCTACTTCAACCGACTATCTTGCAAGAAAAACACCTAAATATAAGAAAAAAAGGCGAATCAATTCAAGTACATTGCAATTTATGAAAATAAATGAAATAAACGTTAGCGATTGTTTCGTTCTGTATTTTCTCGGAACAAAACCGCAAACGATACAGCTCGGCAACTCACATTCGAAGTACATTCAAGCATTGTTCGTGTGCTTCTGGCATTAAAATGTTTGTTGTTTTGTTTTGCTTGGTAGAAAACGATTAAAAAAATGAAAGCTTGTGACTTCGTGTGAGCAGTATGTTAATCGTTTCGGTTTTTCTACGTTGCTCCATTCAAATTATAACACAAAGTTTCCCTATTGCTTAGACCAGCAATAAGCCTCGCCAAACAACTGATTGAACATATAAAACAAATCAGACTTTTTTATACTTAATATAATGAAAATCTAACTATAGAGTTATTCAAATCTGACCTAAAAAAGTGGTCGTGCTGCACGAGTGCTAAGACGTTAGTGCTACAGTTCGCCAGACTTAACCATAGTGTATAGCCTATAATTTCTCTTGATTCGTATTTATTAGGAGGTCAAATTTCCGCACTTTCCTTAACCACGGGAAAGATTTCACAAACATTCTCTTCAGGTAAATACCCAAAACCTCTGCTGTTCGGGTTGCTGAAAGTATTTTCTGAGGCATCATCAATTCTGTAGCCGCACGCTATATACCTGCTGATCGAATTCCGGATATAAGACAAAATTTCCCAGCAGGACTAGCAAATGCAGGTCAATTTCGCTTTTGTCACCAGTACAAAGAATCAGCATCAAAGGAGTCTTTGTACTGGTGGCTAACCATTGACCAGTGGCTAACCATTGACACAAACAACCTTGCACGCCATATCAATACAAAACAGTCGGCGATTAAACCAAAACTAGCCGTGTCATAGAACTGTATTGGTAGCCCTTGATTAATCAAAGGCGTTTGATACAGTCGTCACACTTTTAGAAGATGTAGAGAGGGCTACAAATCAGCCAAGTTTGAAGTGTTGGATAATCAACTGTATGTGTGGACGCCATTCGGGAGCGGAATTCTGGAACAAGAATTAAGGCTATCGTGGAGTGAAACAGGGAGCTCTCCAAAGTGAGATGTCTCCGGAACTGTTTAACCTTTACCTTTCCGGAATACCTCATTCTCCAGACGGCATTGCTATCGTTACGTATGCAGGTTGTACATGTGTGTAAGGTCGAACACCTATCTCGCGGAGTTTTCGGCCTACTTACACGGGAGGAATATGAAAATATCCGCCACTAAATCAACGGCCAAACTGTTTACCACATGGTCTGCGGAGATGAAATCAAAGCTGAATGTGCTGGTCAAGGGAAAGATAATAGCGAGCACGAGCTACCCAAGATACTAGGGGTCACGTTCCACAGCATGTTCAAGTCGTACGCGCAAGCCAAGCGACAAACCAAAATAAAAAGTAGGAACAAAGCGCTAGCCGGCAGCACTTGGGGTGCGGACAAGGAGACCTTGTTCATCTCATATAACCCCATAAGTCGGTCCGTGGTCAGCTAAACGGCCCAATCTGCTCTGCGGACATAAGTGCTACACAGTGAAAGGCTTTCCAGACATGCCAGAATACTGCCCCAAGAACTGTGGCAGGGTGCCTTCTCATGACACCAGTGTCAATAATTATAGTATTAATGACGTCGTCGGATTCGAGTTAGTTTCACTCTATGAGCGAAATCGAGCGAGTTTTTCGAAGGTCTGAAGTGGGTTGGGTTTGGCTGACAGTTAAAGAGGTGCTGAACGTAATTGCCCCAAACTATAGGTGATGGCATCTGTGACTACATCAGTATGAATACCACTCAGACCTGCCTGATAGGCTTCTTGATCTAGAGACTCTCTCTTTCTTTCTCTTGATCTAGAGGCTCTTTCACCCTCTCTACATCATGAATGTCCTTCCTGACACGCATGGGTTGGGGGAGTTGTATCCACCATATTATGGTTGGGATGACTCCAACGATAACACCCAAACAGGTGCTGCAACGAAAGCATATGATTATGCTGACGTACGGGAATGAGTTTCGCCCACTCATCTACATGGTTTACAGGTGTCATGAGGGGGCACCCTGTCGCAGTTCTGGCAGGTCTGGATGTCCTTCCATGCTACTGCGTAGTATTAGTATTCGCAGACCATACTGGAGCCGCATCGCTGACCACATACCGACCTATCGGGTTATAAGAGGTCAACAAGGTTTCCTTGTTCGCACCCAAAGTGCTGCCGGCTAACACGGCTGTTCTATGACACGGATCGTTTTGGTTCAATCCTCTAATATGTGTGGAAATTGCGTGCAATGCTGTTGTGGACGGAATCTGTGCTGCGGTTTGGCAACTGGATAATTTCCTCTAATGCTGGGTAGGAGTAAAGCCTCAAGGGTCTGAGCTACTGGCGAAGGGAAGTTGGCCTGTGTTGTTTGCCTTTGCCGGCTTCAGCAGCGGGTCCATTGGGCACATTTTCCAGGCGTCGGGAACTATGTGTGTGGCTAGGTTGAGAACTTTCGTTAGGTACTCACTCGAACCCTGGAAAAAAGGATGATAGGACCTCAGTCACTATGGTTGTCTTCCGAACTGTGACACTCTCCTCTTATTCGGGTGGGGGCATCCTCTTTTACCGTGCAGAATGTGGAGTTGGCACTTTTAGTGCGATCCTTTCCCAATACGTTGTAACCATAACAACGTTTTAGACTGCAACCTACTATGCATGTGCCATCCTAATAAATTATGACAACGCAAAAACCACCGGTCATTGCAATACATTCTGCTGTTTTTTCTTTTTCTTTTTTTTTTGTACACGATTAATCTGTGACCCCGGGCTCCCTCCCTTCAAAGTTCACAGCAACATCACATACACACACAAATCTAATTATTTTCACTCTCTAACAAACTCTTTTGAATGATTCTACTCCCACTCTAATTTTTCAAACAGAAGTGACCTAGGACTGCTCCAACACAAACCAAAAGAGTGAAAAGTAGATTCCGTAAAAAACACTCTTTGAGCTATCCTGCTCACGAGCAAGTTTCGCTCCCGAGTGGAAATGAGCAAATCTGAGCTCTGCCATACTCACTCAGAAGACCTCTGGTTACAACCCATAAAAGTTGCCGAATTTTTGCAACTGGAGTTAGAACCACTCTTTGAGCAATCCTGCTCACGAGCAAGTTTCGCCCCCGAGTGGAAATGTACCGGTACACTACCACTAAAATTTTTTTGGTGTTACTGTACCGGTACAGTGCACTATGTTTGTGTACTGTTTATTTTCGAATTCTGCTTAGTACACGTATCCAAAATCACTTCCTCATAGTAACCCTACTTCCCAAATTTAATTTTTTTACCAAATGTCAAGATTTTGCCTCAGTCCGTTCAGATATTAACAAATGGTACTAAATTTATTGCTTTTTAGTACTTTTATTACACTTATTTCATTTCACATAATTCAATTCACTGATATTTCGAATTTCCAAAAACTCAGCCTTATATCATCCATACACATTAAAGGGCTGCAAATGTGACAATTTTCTCTATTTATGACATGGAGAGAAAACGCTCGTCGTGTTGTGCCCTGTTTGATCAAACGCATAACAGTACGTGACATCCAACCAAATGCTCGATGTTTCGTCATGTCGGTCACACTCAAACCCATCGTCATAACATGTAATGACCAATAAAAGGGAATGTTGAATAGTGTGTCATACAAAAATGTTCTATCAAAAAAACAACAACAATTATGAAACAACTGCCAACGAAAAAGACACACGCGTGATGAAGGCAAAGCGCAATCGCTACCTGCTTTTCCGATATGTGAAAGAATAATTTTTTTGTAATAATTTCTTGGCGAATACTAAAATATTAAAGGTATTTCTAATTGGTCCACACAAAATTTTCACATTTCGTGGTTATTGACGAAACAATCTAAAATGTTAATCCTTATAAAAAACAATAATCTCCTGAAAAAATTTCTTATTTTGATTATAATTTCGTAAATGTTTGCCTCCGGTAGTGATGTGTAAATGAGAATGAGTGCTACTGTAATTCACGTAACAACACTATATACCTCCATTGTTCAATTCTGTGCATATTCTGTTATTGAATGAGAGTCAAATCTCCGCCCACAAACTTTAATTTTATAAGAACACTTTATGTAGATAGAAAATAGGCAAACAATATTTACCTCTTTTTTATGACCAACATTTTATGATAATCACCAATAAATTGGGATTGTTCAGTAAATATTTCATTTTTTCTATTCATTTGTTGATGTCTATGCACATTTTGTTATTGAACTCAATTTTATATTTACGCGGTGTTTGTTACTTCAAAATTACAGCGCACACAAAAACACATCCTCACCGTCGAAAGTAACACACACACACTCTCTCAATTTAAGCACACGTACACAAATGGCACACAATTTGACGATGACACGGTTCGATGTCATCGTTGACACCCTGTATTTATGGAGAACACCATGCAAATATTCGAGACAATGGCACACATGAATCAAAATTGGGGATGTTGTTGGTTGTCATTGCCTATCAAATACATAGCGCATGATTGAGTAGACAAAGTCAGTGTGTCGAAAAAAGCATAATTCATACAATTCGTCTTGTGCAGGCCTTTAATACACATTAACATTTACCCGATTTTTGATAAATCAGAAATAGAGGTCGTAAAAGTGGGCGTGGTCAATTTTTCTTTCCATGAAAGCCTAAGTTAACGAAAGGTTTCAAAAATTTTATAAAAAACCTAGTTTAAAACGAATACGTTTGAATATGAATGATTAAACGAGAAGTAAAGTGCTTTCAACTTCTTCTACACATTATCCAAAATTGCGGATAACGTAGCTTTTATCAATCCCATGAATATGCGTATCAAATTAAAGGGCTCAAAAAGCAAAATACAATATAATATAAAAAATTGAAATCCAAAATGGCGGACGCTACCAAATTGGCGGATAACGTATGTTTTATCAATCCCATCAATATGGGTATCAAATGAAAGGGCTCAACAAGCAATGTTTAAAATAAATGTACTAAAAACAAAAAGTAATAAAAAATAGATACAGTCGTGGGAATTATAAACATATGCATAGACTTGACTAAAATAAAAGCGAGAGGCACTTCAATTGCATATGCATATTGTAGAGAATTGACGTGCCCCACGGTTTTATTTTAGTCAAGTCTATGCATATGTTTATAATTCCCACGACTGTTTTAGTTTTTATTATTTTTTGGTTTTTAGTACATTTATCTTAAACATTGCAATGTATGTTTAACATAAAACCTTTTAACTGAAAAAGTTGCTTACCTAATTTTTATAATTATTATATGTTTTTAAAAATCTATTTCTATAATATTTATTTTAAAATACCTTAAGTTTTCATTCGGTTTGCTATTTGCTCTCTCTCTTTCCCATTCTTCATTTAACCTTTCTTAACCGGTGGAAAAATTCGATTGGTTTGTGTCTTTTTGTAGTTAAATTTGTCTTATCGGACATCTTTGAATTCCGCCGTATATTACTAAAATCTAAAGGATATGAACTTTCAACATAGTAGTGCTTAAAATTGCTTCCAGTTTGTCAGATTATTCGAGATTTACTATGCTGTTGCTGTGGCGGGCACAGTCACCAAGAACAAAAATAAAAACTGTTGCTGTGTTGGGGCAATTTCGACATCAAATGTCTTTGACTGTGCTGCTGTCATGACAGAACTTTTGTTTTGTTTTATACGTTAGAAATAAAAGCAAACGAAACAGTCTTACAAAACATTTTACCTTTAGGGGATGGTGAGTAGTTTGTATTGCACGTTGGTTAATGTGTAGGCCTGTTAGTTCTAATTTGTCTTTAATTTATCACGGTAAAATTGGCATTTTTTTCTATAGAAATGATTTTATTAGCTAATGAGAGATTTTTTCTATTGTCTTACTATAAATATTTCAGATTGATCACAGCCCAGAACAAGTTTTTGATGACTGCAATAGTACAGGACAGATAAAGTCACGTGGTGTGGAATCGGTAACAAAATACTACAGCAAAAGCACTGTTTTTTTTTTAATTTGAGGACCATGGCTGCTATTAGTGCTGTGTTCCAGTTTCATTAGAATGTTATTTATCACTAAAAGCCAGAATAGTGGTGACAGAACTCCTCCTTGACCGTTTTCCTAACAGAACACTCCCCATTGCTTGAGTTGATGATTCTGCTGCTGAGCATAACATCAATCCTATCAAGTAGGAGTTGGGAGTTCAGGTTCCTCTCTACATAACCCACGACGTCGTGTTGCGCTGATTCAACAGATTTGCCTGTCATATAGGCATGTTGACCTGTGCTAAACGATATCAAGAGTATCAGAGATCTAATCTCAATCTATATTAGTCTCTCCAGCGTTTTTAATAGAAAAGACGAGAGACTGATAGGCCTGTAGTCTTTTGGAAGTACATGACTTGGTTTCCCAGTCTCGGGGATATAAGTGACTGTAACTTCCCTCCACAGCGATGGAATGTGAGAGAGACGCAGACAAGCCTTAAATATCACTTCCATGAATGGTATTATTACCGTCAATGCATGCTGTAGCATGGCGGGAATAATGTCATCCTGTCCCGGTGACTTGGGAGGTTTGAATGAGTTTATAGCCCACAAAATCTTGGGAGTACTTACAATCCTCTCAGTCAGACTTACGTCCTCCGCCCACGATGCTGACTAAACCGATCTACCAGTCGGTCATTTACCGCATCAGAGCAGTTCGGAAAGTGAGTATTGGCTAACAGATTGAGTGTCTCTAGACCAGAGTCAGTCCAGCATCCGTCATTCCGCTTTATGCATCCAATGTATTTGGGGTCCTTCGAAAGTACTCTACGGCATCTGGAGGCTGTTGTACCTGTTGAAGGCTGATTTATAAGCCTCCCAGTCTGTACCCAGTTTGGTCTTGTTGTCCCTATTATAAAAGCGTCGCTTGTCTTCCTGAGCTGGGCTAGTTCTTTCGACCACCAGACAGGAAAGGTGAGCGGACAAGCTCTTTCATAGATCCCAATCAGAATCCACATGAGTCTACTGGGAGATTACCAGTAGATCTCAGCTTTCATGCAGTATACTCCGCAAATTTGTTCCATTAAGACTTTCTCGTGTTCCTATGCGGTTTTTGATGTAATTCCTCTAATGAAAAGTGGAATGTTATCTTCCGGTGATTCGAAAAAGAACATTCGGTGGAGACTTTCCAAGTCAGTATGAGTGACTCATCCATTTTAGTAAGGCCTTTGATAGGTCGAGAGCCACCACTACTGTTCTATGACACGGCCTGTTCTGGTTGAGTCCTCGACTGATATGTGTGGATATGGCGTGCAATGCTTTTGTAGTGCTATGTAGTGGACGGAAACCGTGTTGATGGTTAGCAACTGTATGGCTTTCTCTGATACTGGCGGCAAAAGCGAAGTTGGCCTGTATGATTCGCCTTTCCTTGCCAGGCTTCAGTAGCGTGACCACCCTGCCCATTTTCCAGGCTTCGGGAACTATGTGGGTGGCTAACGACAAGTTAAGGACTTTGGTTAGATACTCAACTCCAGAGCTCTTATACGACGTAGTACTCTTCGCCTCGCCCTATCACTCTCGGGATCCTCGACAAATTGGCGGTTAAAATGGCCAGCGCACCTCTTCGGATCAGTCACCGTTACGTCGTTAAATGTGACTGCTGTCCTATCATCCTTTTTCACAGGGTTCGAGAGTGACTTTACCGTTGCCCACAGTTTACTCAAATCGGTTCCAATGTTGCAACTCTTCAGATGGTCTAGCCACTTTTTCCGTTCAGTTAACTGACTCTGGGATCAGTAGGGTTGGTACGTCGAAGCTCATCACGCTCATTCGCTAATCCCGCTGCCTCTGCTGGGAAATTTGATCTTATTTCGGGTATTCGACCAGCAGGTGTATAGCGAGAGGCTGCAGCTTTGATGATGTCCCGGAAAATCCTTTCAGCTACCCGAACATCAGAAGGATTGGGCAGTTCTCTGAAGCGAAGGTAGGTAAACTCTCTCGTTTACCGTGCAAAATGTCGAGCAGTCAATCTGCTCTGCCAACGCTGATCCCCTCTGGTCATTACCTAGGACGAAATGCCACAACTCATGGTGGGCATTGAAAAACCCTAATACCAGGCGGTTATTGCCTTCCAAAAGTGGGCTTATATTTGGCAAGTAACGCGGTTCACAGCTATTAACCGGCGGGATATACACATTTAGCACCTCTACCTCGGCAGTTCCGCACTTGGTTGCTACCCCCATACATTCCATGTATGGGTCACTAGAGACTAGCTTAAGCGAGATAGGTCTGTATAGAACAGAATGGTGTAACAGGAACGCTATTCCCACACCCACACTTCTGGTGCGATCTTTCCTCAATATGTTGCAACCGTTGCAACGTTGTAAGCTACAATTTTCATTGGGCTTGGTTTCCTGCACCGCTGCGATCTCAATATTCCTCCGGTTCATAAAATCCACTATCTCATCAATTTTACCTCGGAGTCCGTTGCAATTGAATTGCAAGAATGATGCACTGTCCGGAATTGGAACAGCAACATGTGGCGTTAGGTGCTGCGGTAAAGGTTGCTGTTCTGGAGACTGCGGGGGAGTTCCATACTCCGACGACGACTCGGAAGTTGACGATGAGGTTGGGACTCACTGGGGACTACGTTGGTAGAGCACAATGCAACATAGTCCCTATCGCTATAGTTTCGCAACCTGGTTAAACCGGAACAATTCCTAAAATACACCCATCCTCCGCATCCATTACATCGCACCGAGACTGATCTATGGTGGATGGTGTTTGGGCAAACCGTACAGAACCATGGTCCGGGGTTTTCCTCAAGCCCGACACGGAGCAAGCATTCCGGGATGTGCTGCTCCGAATACAGAAAAATAAACAAACACGAACATGTATACACTGAGTTGCCAGCCGCTGGCCGAAACTGGAGTGTTGTTGTTTCAGGTCAATCCGGTGTCGTAGAACCCGCTGCCGTGGATGGAAGTATAAAAGGGCGCTGTACGAAGCAGGAATTTATATAATTTTTTAAGGAGTCTGTTTAGGCTGGGGATTTGGGAGGAGGTGAAAGGAGGAAAATAAAAATAAAACACAATAGTAATTAGTTTTAAGTTCAAATAAGTTTGTTGGTTTATTGAGTTATTCTTTTCGAGCACAACAAACAAAATTACCTTGTGTAATTTGGGGTGGCGCAGAGACCTTAGTACTTACGTTTCAAATTTTAAACGACAAGTGAACGCCGAGGTTCATGCGATCACCGAGGATCTTTGTCGATTTCTACTACTACATCTACAATTGTTTCCAATGAGAGCAGAGTCTCCTATGTATCAAAGTGAGCTAACCAACAACAACCGCCGCCCAGTGGCATCTGCCCTCTACGGTATCCGCCGAGGGAAGTTGCTGAGGAGATGCCCGTTGTGTCAATCATCATCCGTGATTGACCGGACTCGGGAAGTTGTAGGTCAGCTTAAACAGAGTCTTCCAAACAAAATGCAGATAACTTGGGAGTAAACTTGCCGAAAATAATTCAAGATGTCATTTGTAGAAGAATTATGAAAAATATACGGAGGTATATCCCTGATAATGATTTCAAAACAAAAGTTACTAACTAGATAATTAAGGGCTACCAATGCGACATATTTATCTATTTATACCATGGAAAGAAAACGCTCGTCAAGATATGCTGGATGTCTAGTCATGTCGGTCAAACTCATCGTCGTAACATGCAGTCCAAACAAGTGGCTGGTTCTATGCCGTCGATCCAGAAAATACATGTTCGTGTGGGAAAATGTTTGCTCTGTATATTTTTGGCTCCAGCCGGGATCCATACCAACACCGGACCATGGTTCTGATCCGTTTGCGATAATCGCACAGATTGGCAGCCAAGGTGAATAAGGAGCCATTCATGTTCTTCTCAATATACCCTATGACATCATGTTGCGCTGTTTCAACAGATTTACCTCAATGTCTATTAGCCTTTCCAAAGTTTTCAATAAGAAGGATGAGAGATTTATCGGTCTATAGTCCTTAGGAAGTGAATGACTCGGTTTCCCCGCTTTGGGGATATAAGTGACTGTGACTTCTCTCCATGATTCCGGGATGTAGGATAGACACAGACAAGCTTTGAAAATCTCCCCCAGTATTGGGGATATTAACGCTGAGACATGCTGGATCATAGCGGGAATAATACCGTCTGGTCCTGGGGAATTCATCCTGTAACTGCTGATGCATCTGCGACTGCATCGGTATGAATGCCACTCAGACCTGCCTGACATGCTTCTTGATCTAGAGGTTCTCTCTTATAGCGTTGGACCTCCCTCCTCATGCCCACTGGTGTCATGAGGATGCATCCTGTCGCAGTTCTCAGGGCAGCATTCTGGCAGGTCTGAATGTGCTTCCACTGCGTAGCATTAGTATTAGACCTATCGGGTTATAAGAGGTCACGAAGTTTCCTTGTCCGCATCCCAAGTGCTGCCGGCTAGCGCATTGAGGACCTTGTTCCCATTTTTCATCATCGCAGACAGCTGTGGTTTGCGCGGACGACGATAACCAACGTTTCAAACTTGGCCGGATGGTAGTTCTCTGCATGTCCTCGAACAGTATGGCATGATTGACCGTATCAAATGCCTTTGATAGGTCAAGGGCTACCAACATTGTGCTGTCATTCCGCGTAGTACTCTTCGCTTCGACCTCTCACTCTTGGGGTGCTCGAAAAATTGTCGGTTAAAAAAAAAAAACTTAGCGCATCTCTTCGGACCAGTCACCATTACGTCGTTAAAAGTGACAGGTCCTATCATCCTTTTTTCAGGGTTCGGGAGCGACCACCACCGCTTACTCATATCAGTTCCAATGTTGCAACACTCAGATGGTCTAGCCACTTTCTCATCTTATGCTCCTGTACCAACCGGTTGACTTCCACTGTCAAAACACTGATTTTAGGATCAGTAGGGTTGGTACGCTCATTTGCTCATCCCGTTTGGTCTTATCTCGGGTATTCGACCAGCTGGTATATAGTGAGCGGTTGCAGCTTTGATAATGTTTCAGAAAATCCTTTTTGCTACCCGAACATCAGAAGGGTTGAGCAGTTCTCTGAATCGGCGGTTGGAGAATTCTCTGAACTCTGGCCAGTGAGCTTTCCCATGGTTAAGGATAGTGCGGCGTTCATAAGCTATGAAATCGGGTGACCTGCTTATGGGGACGATTATCGGTAGATGGTCTGAGCCAAGAGAATGACGGTTTGCCAAGTCACGTCATTAATCAGACCGGGTGACATTATGGTTAAGTCTCACGAACTGTGACACTTGGTACGTCTGTGCCGATCTCGCCTAGCTTGACTCTAGTGACCCGTACATGCAATGTATGCGGGAAACGGTCAATTGTGGAACCGCGGTAGGTAGATGTGCTTGACGCATTAATCCCGCATCTAAACAGTACAGTTCACTTCTGTTAGGGAATTTCCATGCCCATCATGAATTGTAGCAAAGATGCTTGAGGCATTACTCCTCCCCAGCATAAGAGAGTATTTCCCAGTAGCTGTTCACCAACACGGATTCCACCATTTTCACACATGTCATCAGAGGACTCAACCAGAACAAGCAGTGCGACAGAACAGTTACGGTGGCACTTGATTTATCAAAAGCTTTTGATACAGTCAATCATACCACACTGTTTGAGTACAGAAACAGTAAGTCGAATATCCGTAGAGTGAAACAGGACGTTCCCTAAGATGGTGTTATATCTCCGGAACTGTTTAACCTCTACCTTTCTGACATTCCACGCCCTCCAGACGGCATACAACTCCAAAGTCTTAGGGGTTACCATCGATAGCCTCTTTAAGTTGTCCACGCATACAACAGCTATGCGACAAGATCACAAGTAGGAACAAGCTTTCAAGTCTCTAGCCGGCAGCATTTGAGTTGCTGATAAGGAAATCTTGTTGCTCTCTTACAACGCGATAGACCGGTATGTGGTAAACTAAGCGACCCCGCTGTGGTTCGCCAACGTTAGTGCTACGGAGTAGAAAAATATTCAGTCCTGCCAGAACGCCACCCTTAGAACCACAACAGGGTGCCTTCTCATGCCACCTGTCGACCATCTACATGGGGAGGCGAAGGTCTTAACATGCGACAGCATGATAAAATCCTGTCAATGCAATACCTGAGAGCATTTCTTTGTCTATATTTTCATTTGTCTATGTTCGGAGACCATCCCGCTACCACTTTAAACTACAAACTCCCGTCAGATCAGCAGGAGAATGCAGCTAGATTTTTCAAAAAATAATACAGGGTGAGATTAAAAAACTGCAACAAATTCAAACGCCACATTTTAAAATTTTTTTAATTTTATTGAATGAAAGCAAAAAATGTCGGAGATAGCTCACGCGCTGCCCGAATTTTGCTCTGCGGTATTTTGGCCCATTCCCGGCGAAGCGTTTGCTTGATGTGATGGACACTTTTGGTATTTTTTAGTGCCAACCTTGTTTTCCAAAATACTCCAAACCCAGTAGCCCAACGGATTGGCATCCGGAGATTTTGGTGGCCATTGTGCGCTGGAATTGAAGCGAGGAACCTCATTTTGTAACCATTCTTGGATGGCGCGTGCTGAGTGCGATGGTGCTGAGTCCTGTTGGAATGTCCAAGGTCTGCGGCCAAAATGTTTGCGTGCCCAAGACATGAATACCCCCCTTAATGTTTTCAATATAATATTCGGCCGAGAGCGACCATCGGCTGTTATGGCAGCCCACATCATCACCATGACCGGCACTTGAGTTCTGGTGGCCAACCGAAGGTGCACATTTTTAACTGACCTCTTTGCCAAGTAAACACGATAATGTTGTTTGTTTACAAACTGCTTAACAACGAATGTTTTCTCATCGGATAAACCAAATTCGGCAGTTCCTCAATTTCTTCGGCCAAGCGAAGCAACACTTTATTTCTTTTGAGTCTATTTCCTTTCTGTTGGGGTGTAAGTTCTTGCACTTTTTGAAATTTAAACGGCTTTACCCCGAGCTAATTTTGCTTATTGCAATATGTTCAGCTCACAAGCCATTTTCGGCAACAGCGGCGCGGATCTTTAGTTTCCGAACCATTTCTGCTGATGTTGCTGTTTTCTTCGGTCCACTTCCTTGACGTCGGGCTACGCTACCAGTATCACGGTAACGAGCGATTGTACGAGACAAAAGATTTATTTACATTTAAACGATAGCCACTCACACTATCACGCTTGAATTCCATCACGAAAAACTTTTTTTCTGGAAAATTCTCACCAAAATGCTTTTGTACGCTTGTAAACAATATAATGAACTGTCACTGGAATAATTTTAACAGCTGTCGGACGAGTGGCTTAGAAATGATAGCAGTTTTTTCATCTCACCTTGTATAGTGCTTGGAGTCGTTATATGGGTCTTACCGAAATGGTAGTCTATATAGACAATTGTAATATATTGCGAGTCTTAAATACCAAATTTGACATAATTTCGTGGGTAAATGTGACTATGATTATAGAAATACCGAATATCGGTCTATACAAGAAATATCGAACCGTTGACCCATGTGGACAATGTTTTGACACCGGTTGTAGAATCCATTATGAAATATAAATACCAAATTTTCCTACAAATCTATTAGAAAATGTGACTTAAGTCGTCAAAATACCGAATATTTGAAGGTATCGTTATATGTGCGCTATAGAATAACATGGACCTGGATATTCAGTGTTGGGAGACCGGAGCTAGAACCCATTATGAACTACAAATACCAATTTTTAGACAAAATAACGAACCGACCATCCTAGACGCAATACAAACTACTGTGCCAAATTTTAAAGCTCTACGCCGACAGACCGACATCGTTAAATCGACTTAAAATTTTATGACGAATATTTAGAGGTGTTTCAAACAAAATGGCAAATGAAATGTATGCTCTTTTAAAGGTGGAGTGAATAAGCTGAATAAAGCGGTAGAAGCCGAGTTGGTTGGAGTTACAGCTACATTTACAACTTTCAATGGCTTTGAATATATAGTCGTCGAGTATAAAGAGAGCGAAGATTATTTGAATGAAGGATGGAAGAAATTATAAGACAAGGCAGAAAATCTGCCCAGCATGTGGCAGCACAGGTCCGCATGACACGCTGCACCTATTTCGATGCCCAGCAAAACTAAACTAATGCCAGTGTTGCTGTGGACCCAACCCGTAAAGGTTGGGTCCTTCTTGATGCTAGACTTATTCTGGACATTCTGATTTTATCCGTTCTGAGCTTTTAGAACAAAAACCAAATTAACAACAGTTATTAAGAACAATTATTAATTAGATCTTTAATAATGCATGAAATCGTCGTAAAAAAATGTTGTACAATAAAGACCGACAGATGGGGATGTATGTAATTCTTTGCATATTTTTGTGTCGAATTTTACTTGGTCTTCGATTCATATATACTCTGTTTTCGAAGGAATGCGCTGTTTATTTCGGGATTAGTCGTGTTATCTAATTAGTAACATTGGTTTTGGACATATTCATGCAGTATCCTGTTCTTATCCATACAACAACAATTTACGGCAATGTTCTTGCAAAACTCTAAAAGAGACCAACACGAAGCTTAACTAACGGTAAAGCGCCGTTTTTGACGAGTTTCTGGATTTATAATGAAATGTAATATAGAATCATATTGTCTTTAACAACATACTTTTAAAATGCGGTTTTGTGGTATAATTTGGTATGGATTTAGAAAAAAAAAAGAAAAAGTACATTGCCTGTTCACAGAACTTTTGATCAAGGCAGACAAGCAATTACTACCCAGACGATCAAGCTTTTGTTGGAGTTCATTTATTTTTTTCTTCTGGGTGTTAAAGCTCATTTTACCTAATGAAAATTTGTTTATATTTCTAAAGAAGATTGCCTCCGCTGCGTTTGGATTTTCCATTATAAATAAAAGTGACCCCCATCTATGTCACCGAAAAATAAACCTTAACATAGTGCTTCCGGGAAATTGGTAAGTGCATTAATGCAAATCGGGTCAAAATATTGGTTCAAGACCAACGATTTTAATATGGATCTACCAATCTCGCCAAGCTGAGTCGATTTATATATATATATGCATTTGGCTGCCCATTTTTATTTGCAATCACTCTACACGTCACAATTATGACCCGAACCCCACGAAATTTTGCGTTGAGTCAGGATCGAAATAGAAGCCTTTAAGGATTGAAATGGACCCAAAACAGAATTTTTCAGATTTGTTATAATGATATAATTATATTTCAATCGACGCGGAATTTAGTATGGGGGAAGTGTTTAGAACAGGGAAGAAGTGCACTAGTTTGGATGGACCCAGGTGTATTCAAAATTTGTGAATGAACGATTTGTTGTAATTTGAATGTAAAACTACCTTTTACACCACTACTTTTAATTGTTATATTATATCTTGTATGCATTGAATTTGTATTCATACGATTTGTAAATTGGAATACATATTTTTTCAGTTTTTCAATAAAACTTTAAACACAATAGGTTATGGGCCCCTAGACACTTTAAAAAAAAAATTCAAATTTTGAAAAAATAGTGAAAACTATGGCAAGCAACCAATTATTGTGCCCAATGGAGAAATTGCGGGGCCGCGAGAATTTTGATGTCTGGAAAAGACAAGCAAAATCGTTATTGGTGATAAAAGGTTGCTGGAAAGCTGTAAAGGAAGAAATGCCGGATACCGAACTGAATGAAAAAGCCCTGGCAGAAATGATAGATCCGAACAAATATGGTCACATTGCGGCTGCTACAACAGCGAAAGATGCATGGACTGCCTTGATTAATGCATATGAGGATACAGGACTTACACGGAAAGTGGAATTATTGAAACAATTAGTCAACATCAAGATGCAGAATTATAAAACAATTCAGGAGTATGTGAACGACTTGGTCATCATCGCATTAAAGGTAAAGAATGCAGGATTAAACATTGATGATGAGTTGACTGCCTCATTGATGCTAGCTGGACTGACCGATGATTTCAAACCATTAGTTATGGCCGTTGAAAATTCCAAACAGAAGCTAACCGTGGATATGGTGAAAAATCTGTTGCTACACGATGCAAAATTCGATAACGTTAATGGCAGAGACTCAGCTTTTCAAGCTAAATTTTCAAAGAACAAGAAGCAAATTACGTGCTACAATTGTAAGAAACAATGTAAGTAAGAGTGAACACGGCAAGCATGTGAAGAAATCTGAAGTTTTATTTGCCACAATTGATGGAATTTCTTTACCAAAAGCCACGTCCGATATGAGTTCATATGACAAATGATGATAGCAAGATGTATAACAAACGGCATGTAGAAAACAAAAAAGTCATCGTTGCAAATAAGGAAGAACTTCAAGTTGAATGCATTGGCGACATCGATCTGAAAGTTTCTTGTAAAGATGGGACAAAGAATGTAATTGTCAAGGACGTTGAATTTGTTCCAAATCTTTGTACAAATTTGTTGTCCGTGCGGCAAATTACAAAAGGTGACAAGTCTGTGATATTTGAGGGCGATTCCTGCAAAATCCGAAACAAGCAAGGAAAAGTTATAGCTTTGCAAAGATGCGCAATGAATTATACAGATTAGAATGTGAATCTGAAAACTCGAAAGATAAAGTATTTGCTGTTTCAGGTAATTTGAATTTGTGGCATCGCAGAATGGGTCATATTTGCCATTCGAAACTCAAAGATGTTAAAGAAGCCAACTTTGGATTAAATTTTTCGGAGAAAGAAGATGGTACATGCACAATCTGTCTACAAGGAAAGCAATGCCGAAAACCTAATAAAGAAGATGGTACACGAGCTACAGAACTTTTGCAAATTATACACACTGATGTTGTTGGTCCGTTGAACCAGTGCTCGTTTTCTGGAACACGTTTCCTTGTAACCTTCATTGATGATTTCTCTAGGAAAGTTGTGGCATATCTCATAAAAAGTAAGACTGAAGTGTTTTCAAAATTTGTGGAATTTATGAATATGGCTGAAAACCAGACTGGAAAAAAAAATAAAGATTTTCCGATCAGACAGTGGTGGAGAATACGTTAATCGCCAATTTGAGAAGTTATGCAAAGAAAAAGGCATTATACATCAGAAGACGTGTCCATACACCCCGGAGCAAAATGGTGTGGCGGAGCGTATGAACCGCACAATCATTGAAAGGGTACGTTGTATGCTCATCGATAGTGGCTTAGATAATCGTTTCTGGGCTGAAGCAGTTACTGCAGCATATCTCATAAATCGAGTGCCATGTCGACAACAAAAGAAATGTCCAGAAGAAATATGGAGAGGTCGAAAATCAAATTTAACGTACCTTCGAGTGTTTGGCTGTCCTGCTTTTGCACACATACCGAAAGATAAAAGATCGAAGTTAGATCCGAAGTCAACCGAATGCATAATGGTGGGATATAGTGCCGAAAGCAAGGCATACCGCTTGTTTAGTCCCAAGGATAGCAAGATAATAATCTGTCGTGATGTAACATTTATGGAGAACGGGAAAGTCAACAAAACTGAGCCAAGAAATGAAGACTTTTATTATCCAGAATTATTGCAAAACGAAAGCGCTGATTCAGGGGAGAGAGAATCCCATTATCAAGACAATCTTAATGAATCAACACCTTCCGTAATAGCTAATGATCCAAGTATGCAAAATTCATCTGAAGAAACTCTAACTCCGAATGAAACCCCTGCTGAGAAATCCGATACAGACAGCGTGTATTTAGAAACAGATTGGCCATCAAATAGCGATGAAGTCAGCGCACAAAATCGTGCATGGACTCCTAGCAGAAGCTACAGGCAAGAAAGTGTGGAGGAACCACAAATTCGGAGATCAGAGTGTATTGCAAATCAAAACCAAAATTCGTCATCATTCTGTGCCATTGATTTCGTTTCAAATGATCTAACAAGTTATAAAGAAGCAATGTCGTCGGATAATGCTAATAAATGGAAACGTGCAATGGAAGATGAAATTGAATCATTGAAGCTGAATAATACATGGATTTTGACTAAACTACCACCAGGTGAAAAGGCTATAAAATCGAAGTGGGTTTTCAAGACAAAGAGTGATGAAAACGAAAGCCACATTAGATGGAAAGCAAGACTAAAGGTTTTAGTCAACGAGAGGGTATTGACTATAATGAAACATTTTCGCCAGTAATCAGGTATGACTCTATAAGATATTTAATTGCATTGGCCGCAAAAGATGGTATGAAAATTCATCAAATGGATGCCGTAAGCGCGTATCTTAACGGAAATCTCAAAGAGGTGATTTATATGGAGCAACCTGAAGGATTTTCTGATGGCACGAAAAAAGTTTGTAAACTGGAAAAGTCAATATACGGTCTCAAGCAATCTGGAAGAGTCTGGAATGAGACGATAAATTCAGAACTTATTAAAATGGGACTTGTACGCAGTGAAGTCGATCAGTGTATATACCACGACTTGAAGAATGGGTATAAATTGTATGTCGCAATTTACGTTGATGACGTCCTCATATTCTGCAACAATAGCAAGATTTTGAGAAATATGAAGAAGAAGCTTTCCAAAATATTTAAAATGAAAGATATGGGAGAGGTGTCTACAATACTTGGAATAAAAATAAGTCGAAATCAGGACATTATAAAAATAGATCAAACAAAATATATCAATGATGTCTTATACCGTTTTGGAATGAGCGATTGCAATCCAGTTTCTACTCCGATGGATTCTAACCAGAAGTTATCAATGTCAATGAGCCCAAATAACGAAGAGGAAAGACAGGAAATGTCGAAGGAAGCGGCGAAGCGTGTCATGCGATATTTAAAAGGAACAATTGAGAAAGGCCTAGTATACAAACCAAATTTGGATAATACAATTACTGGTTACTGTGATGCCGACTGGGCTGGTAATATTGATGACCGGCAATCAACAACTGGATATATATTTGTATATCAATCCGCAGCAATATCATGGTCAACTAAAAAGCAAAAGACAGTAGCGCTATCATCAACTGAAGCAGAATTCATGTCAATTACAGCGGCTATACAAGAATCAGTCTGGCTAAAACGATTAGAAAAGGAAATAAATCCTGACGCCAAGAAGACCATGAAAATATTTTGTGATAAAGGAGCATTACATGTGGCAATGAACAATAATTATTCTAACTAAACACGTCGACATAAAGGCAAAATTTATAAGGCAAAAAATCGATGAAAAAGAAGTAGCATTAGAGTACATTTCTACTAACGAAATGTTGGCAGATGTTTTTACAAAAGCTTTACCATGTCAAAAATTATAATATTTTAGAAATAGGTTTGGTCTTTTGTAAAACAAAATAACATTTTCTTTAATTTAATAAAAGGAGTTTACATTCAGGGAGGGTGTTGTAATTTGAATGTAAAACTACCTTTTACACCACTACTTTTAATTGTTATATTATATCTTGTATGCATTGAATTTGTATTCATACGATTTGTAAATTGGAATACATATTTTTTCAGTTTTTCAATAAAACTTTAAACACAATACGATTCAATCATTTCATGAAAATCTATTTTTGTTTTCTTATGTACCAAAACCAAAAATTCTATTTCTCTGCCATTTGACTTGCAAATGGTATAAAAATAAGTCTGTAAGTCACGTTTGGAAAATTTTAACTATTTCCGAAAAGTCAAAAGTTAGTACACTAGATTTAATAGAATATACTACATCTATACTTATTCTAATACATAATATAAATTTGTTGTCGCTTGTTTTGTAAGTAAATGTAAATAAAATAACTTATATGCTTTTATGTTTTAGGTATGCTACAGAAAAATTAAACGCAAAACCAGGATTTTTCGCGACTCTCGTCTTTACAGTCATTGATTTACTTGGTGATGCTTTTCCTGAAGTAAAAAAGGATCCTCAGCATATTGTTGACATTATAAACGAGGAGGAGCAACAATTCTTAAAGACACTTTCCAGAGGTAGAAATCTCTTTAATAGGACTGTTGCCAAACTTGGAGATGAAAAAATAATTCCAGGTGACGTCACTTGGCGTTTGTATGACACATATGGCTTTCCAGTAGATTTAACTCAGTTAATGGCCGAGGAAAGAGGTCTACAAATTGATATGGAGGGCTATGAGTCCGCAAAACACAATTCCTATATTCTTTCTCAGGGAAAAGGTGCCAACAAAGTTGACGAGATCAATCTCGACGTTCATGCCATTTCCCAACTTAAGGATAAAGGAATTCCAGTTACTGACGATAGCTTCAAATATTCATATGATAGTGTATCAGATGATCCTCAATCTGAATATAAATTTAATTCGTGTACTGGAAAAATTGTTGCTATACGATACAATAATGAATTCGTACAAAAGGTTTATTCTGGTCAAAAGGCTGGAATTGTTTTAGATAAAACTAATTTCTATGCTGAAAGTGGAGGCCAAATTTATGACCAAGGAGTTTTGGTAAAAGTGGATGAAGAAGAAAATGAATTTATGGTAGACTGTGTGTACAACCGGGGCGGTTACATTCTTCATATTGGGATTGTGGAAGGCTGCCTTGCTGTTGGAAATACGTTGAATTTACAAATTGATACAATTAGACGATCGCTGACCATGAAAAATCATTCTGCTACGCATGCCCTCAACCACAGCCTTTTAAAAGTACTGGGCAAAGACACCGATCAAAAGGGTTCCTTAGTAGTGCCAGAAAAATTAAGATTTGATTTTAGCTGCAAATCTGCCATGACTACTGAACAGATTGCAAAAACTGAACAGTTAACAAAGGATCTTGTGTACCAGAACGTCCCCATCTATGCAAAAGAATCAAAATTGCATGTTGCAAAAACCATCCGCGGGCTGCGCTCCGTTTTCGATGAAGTATACCCAGATCCAGTTAGAGTTATATCCTTTGGTATCCCTGTTGAGGAATTAGAACAGAATCCAGAAGGTGATGCTGGAGAAAAAACTTCTGTAGAATTCTGCGGAGGAACTCACTTAAAGCGGTCAGGCCACATTGTCGATTTTGTAATAAGCAGTGAGGAAGCTATTTCAAAGGGCATCCGACGCATTGTAGCTCTTACTGGGCCAGAAGCTTTGAAAGCTATAAGTAAATCAAACCTATTTCAAGCTGAAATCGAAAAACTTAACAAAGCAATCGAAGAGGATTCCCATGGTAAAAATTCTAAAAATATTGTTAAACAAATTGTTGAAATTAATGAAGAAATTTCTCGCGCCACTATTCCCCATGTTAAAAAGGATGAGATGAGAAACAATCTTAAAAATCTTAAGAAAAAATTAGATGATAAAGAGCGCGCATTGAAAAATCTCGTTGCACTACAAGTAGTAGAAAGGGCTAAAGAATTGTGCACTTCTAAACCGAATGCTCCGTATATGGTAGAACAATTGGACGCCTATAATAACACTAAGGCATTAGACGCTGCTCTTAAACAAGTTCGATCGTTATGTCCAGACACTTCTGCAATGTTTTTGTCTGTCGATGTTGACTCCAAGAAAATATTCTGTCTATCGTCTGTTCCCAAGACTGCTGTAGAAAAAGGCCTGAAAGCAAATGAATGGGTACAATATATTTCTTCCGTTCTCAACGGCAAAGGTGGCGGTAAGCCCGAATCTGCACAAGCATCCGGCTCCAACTACGAAAATATCGTAGACATAATTAAAGTAGCTGAAGAATTCGCAAAAACTAAGCTTGAGGCTTAATATATCGGTGTAACATTATCAGTAACTGACTTGTTCCGTATAGTATATGCATTTACAATGTAATTTTTTCCCCAATGTATGTTGAGTAATTATGCGGCTTAATAATTAATATTTATAACTGGACACATCATCTATTAATTTTACACAATTTTCACAAATAAATTCGTCAGTTTCTAAAACACAATGTGGACTTTTAATTTTAAAAATTATAAATCCCTACTATATCTAAAAATAGGTGAAAATGACATGCAAATGGTTACATGAAGATTTCATGCCACAGTTTGGTTTAAAATGCCATACCAAGGGTTTGGTTAAAGAGTCATGCCAAAACTTGAATGGAACTGCCATGCCCAAGTTCAGGATCTTTGCCTGTGTAGTGCCAAATAAGATGTCAACCCATATCATATTTACGCAGTAAAATTATTTGGAAAAGTTTGTATGGCAGTACCTTAAATACAAATAAAGAACGTCCCAACTAGGATGCAATTTTTAAAATTTTAATAAAACACTGGCATTTAAACAAGAAAATGTGAGACTTTAATCCTAAAGTAGACAGAATAATGTTATTTATGGAATAAGGTATCGTGCCATAGACTTCAAAAAACCCCAAAGGAAAAGATTAAAAGGTGTTAAATCGCACGATATAAGCGACCAATTCTGATCACAGCCATTATCTGGCTGCATGACATGTAAGGCCGTCTTATTGAAACCATATGCCCTCCAAAAATTCATTTTTTTCAAATCTAGACAAGAAAAAAACTGGTTATCAAAAAAGGTCCAATGATTCTTCCAGCCCATGGATATACTCCATGGTAGGATAATACAGGTAACATCAAGTGTTGTTAAACAATAAACCCATACAAATATATTTTTGTACGTAATACTAGTGTAAGAGTTATATGCCCAAAAATGTAAACAAACAATATCATTCTAATAAATTTCAATTGATAATGTTAATTTTTGGAGTTTGGATTAATAATTTAAAAATAAAGAAAATTACTTTTTTGTTGGCAACCCTGTTGTGATTAGTGTCAAAAAATGGTGGTACTTCGTGCTTTTAAAAAAATTATAAGTTATATGTTTTATTAAATTAATTAATCTGGTAAAAGAAGTGTTTAAAAAGTGTTCAATATTGATTTTGTAACTTAAAGTGATAATTGGTGTAGTGTTTTAAAATCTTTTTTTGTGTTTTAAAGTAATATCAATTTTCAAATTGTGTAGTTTTTCATTCTCCCTTTTATCCTGTTTCTTATGTTAAATTAGCTAATTTGTTGTTGTAACATATCTTCTTGTTTTGTTTGTCACTTCATAAGAGTTGCCAACATTAAAAAAACAATAAAAAATTCCAGCTACAGATCTAATCTTGAAAATATAGTTGTAACTTGTGTATTAAAAAAGAAATAATTGTTATTAAAATAAATAAAATGTCGTGCCCTTTTGAATTGTACAATTTTGTTGCAGAGGATGAATTGTGTGTTACCTGTTGGTTTTGTCTTAATCAATGGCATGCAAAATATGCTAGGGATAATGCAAAAGTCGTATACACAATTAGAAATAAAGTTGGTGTTCGTTGGTGTTGTGTGCAATGTCGGAAACTCTCTGCAGTCGGAATTGACATCGATGAAAAAAGATTTTCCTTACTATGACTCCGATTTGAAAATTTCTCTACATTGTTTGAGAAATACCAAGAATTAGAAGAGTTTGTGTCGTCACCGTCAGTTTCTGGCCAGAAACGCAAAAGGGCTGGGAAAAAGACACCAACTAAGGGAATGCCTAGTCGCAAAGGAATAGTTTCTGTGGAGAACACTGTTCCACAACCGGTTTCAGTTAATATCACTGATACAACTGAGATTCGACGTGAACAGTCGTATGCCAGTGTTGATACATACCCAGTTGCGGTGGTTAACAGCGGTGTAAGTAAAGGGGTAAATAATCCTGATGTTATGGGTATTGATAGTGAGGTTTCTAAGAAAACCTCACAATCTACTCGTGCCATACAGGAATTATAACTTCCTTCACTTATCACTAGTGATCGTCCCGAGACTGCTACTGGCAAAACTCAACCTGTCCTAAGATCATTATCTATGGCTCCCGCCTTGAAAATGATATTTGCAACAAAGTTTGCACCAGAAACAACGGCCGATGACATAAGCTATTATATAAAATCAAAAATTTGAGGGAGATTACTTTTTGAGATGTTATAAGCTCCGATCTGCATTTTCTGAAAGTAGATCTTCTTTCAAAATCGTTGTACCTGAATATCTTTTCAATTATATTGTATTGTTTTTCTCCGAAACTTGGTTAAAAACATCTATATTATATAGTGACATTTTATATTCAAAATATCAAATATTTAGAAAAGATCGTGTTTGTAAAAAAGGTGGTGGCGTCATAATTGCAATTGATACCAAATATACCAATTATTTAATTGATCTAAATGATTTTCTTATTTATAGATCTAAATGATTTCTTAGAATTTGTTGGTCTTCACCTGACATTTATAATCAGCATTTATCAGCAATAAATTTAATCACTAAAAAATGAAACATTCCGATCGCATCTTGATCCTTGGTGATTTTAATATGCCTTCCATTAGGTGGCTTCCAATTGCAGATTCTGAAGCTTTGATTCCTTTGCCGTCCGAAATGAACAGTACCCAGTAAACATTTGATGTTATAAATAGTTTGTGTGACTTAAATCGTTATCAAATAAACAGTGTGAAAAATTCCCACGGCAAAAATCCTGATTTAGCGTTTGTAAATATAACACAGCATTTTGATATATTCAGAATTCCTCCAATATGCACTCCTGAAGATATATACCATCCAACTTTATATATCTCCATGACTCACAGTTATGTAATTGAAGAAAGTCAGTCCGACTCACTAATTTCTCTGTTGCTAGATCTAAATATACTTTAGGGTCTCGTAGATTGTATAATCTTTACCCAGACAAGATTAAAAATAATTTTAAATCAATCTTTTTATGATTTTGTTAATCAGTATTGAAATATAATATAATAATATTACTGAATGTTTCGCAGATTTTTTTCCACAACCTATTCCAGTACATCTTGCCAAATTAAAGGTTCGTATCCTTATAAGTTATCACAGGCTGATCAAATTTGTATGCCTTTTCTACAACGTCAGGAGGTGTCCAATAGTCTGCGTAGTTTAAAATCGATTAAATGTCCAGGACCGGATGGCATACCTAATATAATTCTTAAATATTGTTCAGAAACATTAGCACTTCCTTTAACTATATTGTTTAGTTATTCACTTAAAATTACCCACGTTTCTAGTGTTTAACTCCGAAGAGTGGGGAATGGCTTCGATTAGCGGCAGCGACAACAAAACTCCCCAGAGTATTTTATGATGTGAGGTATGCGATGTGTAGGTGAGAGATGTGGTGAGGTGCGGGTGATACGCGTGTGTGGTGTGAGATAAAAGAAAGAGATATACAAGAAATGAAACAAAGACAAATTAATATTATTTCTTAATATAATTCATGCTTTATTTGTGCTTCTTTTCAATGCGACAAATTACGTTTAGTAATTGGGGTGGCGACAGAGGCCGTGTGCTTTCGCTTTCGTTTCTACAAGACAAGTCAACGCAATGGTTCTGAGTGACCGCTGAGGGTCTCATGTCTGTCTACTATTACATATACAAATACAGAAAAGTGAACGCAGAGGATCCCTTGTCTCTTTTTATTACAAATACTTCCAATGAGAGCAAACCGACAGCAACGAATGCCCATCGGAGATCCGCTCACTACGGTCTTAGCCAAGGGAGTTGTAGAGTTGATTGATCGAGCAAGGGAAGTTGTGGTGGAACGTATCGAACTTATACATTCCGGCCCCCTTGCTAGAACTACGAGTCTAGCAATCTAAATAATGGTTTATTAAGTTAGGAGAGAACGTAAATTCAGATTCCTAAGTGAGTTATAGTTGCAGATTTGCAAATTATGACACAAACGATTTAATTCAGTTTTACAATTTCAATGTTTAGTGCGTGTGATATTTTTAAATTTTAAGCGATATACATTATTTTAAGAAATTTTTTGAGTTTCAGCTTCTAGAATTTTAGGATACAAGTCAGCGCCAAGTAGCAAATCTATTGGGCTATTATCGAAAGAATCCGCTAAATCAAGATTAGGAATTCGACTCCTTAAATTTGTCGTGGGTGGAAGAGAAAGCAATTTCCCGGTGACATTAGGCTTGACTAAAACTCTAGTTTCGGCAATTCTAGACGATTTTTTTTGGAGAACAGCTGAATAGAACAAACTTCTCTTGGAGCAGCAAGTTTAGATTTTTGAATGCCAGTGTGAGTCGAAATTCCAAGAGTATTTCTAAGCCTTTTACTAATAATCGATGCCGTAGAAGGGTCTATTATAGCACGAGCAGTATAACTTTTACCATAATGAACTATGTTTCCAAATGTAGTTCCCAAGAGCACATTTTTCGGAATGGTGTTGGGAGACTGGCTGGAACTATTTTTAACAGAGGGTGGGTGCGTTTTAGAAGGCTCAGGTCCTCGACTTTTGACCTTCGTAAAAGTAGGAGGGGACTTTGAACCTCGACTTTTGACTTTGGTAAAAGCCGGAGGTAGTTTTTTAGAATTCAAGGCGAGATTTTGAGTAGACTTGCAGAACAGCGAAGATTTTCGACTTTCACTATTGTTGGAAACCAGAGATGGTTTTGAGCAAAATGCTGCAACAACTCTACTAGTTTGTGGCCGGTGAATAAGGCTGTGATGCCTTTGCTTGCAAGATTTACAACTATTTGTGCTATGACAATTTTTAACTACATGGCCACGCGAAAGACAATTTATGCAACACTTATTCTTTTCCACAATCAAGCATTTGTCCTCAAACGAAAGTTGTATAAACTTGGGGCAGAGTCGAAGAACATGTGTATCGTTAGGACAAATGGAGCAATAAGTGTTTGGCCGAGGAGAAGGAGCAACACATTTTGACTCATGTACCAATGACTTTAATGACTGAACTAGATGTACGAACATGCTTGGATGCCAACGATCTAGTGGGGGAGCAATGTGGGCGGATTTTTATGTATGCTCTGAATACACTGCAAAGTTTGTATTCTGTTTGTGAGAAAAGCATCTAAGTCTGGCCAGGAAGGCAACAACGACTTATTTTTGATACTTTGCTCCCACAAAGCCAAGGTGGTTATAGGCAAACGCTGCAAACAAATATGTACAATAATTGGATCCCACTGATCCGTGGCGACGTCATAGACGGCCATTGCAGCGAGGCAACTATTAATTCCATTTTGGACATTTTTCAAACCCGCACAAGTTTCAATTTTTATGGGAGGAATACCAAACAAGTTTTAATATGACTGTTCACCGCGATGCGCTTATTATCGAAAGCCTCCGTCAAAGTTCTCCATGCCAGTGTAAAACTACAATTTGTGAGTGGAAATCTGCAAACGATTACGGGAGCCTCACCGAAAGTCTTCTGCCTAAGATAGCAGAGACGTTCTATGTTTGAAAGGCGAGCATTATTTACATACAGAGTGGTGAACCAATCATGAAAAGTGGCTAAGACATAAAATCACCAGCAAAGATTTCAATATCAATAGGTGGTACTAAGAAACAATTACTATCGAAGTTTGTATTGGAGCAACTATTACTGGGGGAAGATTTGGAGAAAGCATCAACGAGTGGAGAAACAAACTGCACAGGAACCGATAAGCTAGGTTCGCTCGAAAGCAAGCCTGAAGGTGGTGTAATATTATCACTATTAGAAGAAGGATCTATAGCAGAGCCATTCTCATAGACGGGTGATTTGATGCCGCTTAATTGTCGTCAAATACCAATGGTACGCGATAAATGCATTATTGTATTTATCCTCAACGCCATCCAAATTATCAACCTGTGCAGTCTCGGATGCCGAGAGGTAGTTTTTGCACTCAGTGTAATTGTGCAAGACCTTATCCCACAATTCTTGAATTTCCGAATTTCGAGATTACATCAGTAAATTGGGATTCTTTTATCTGTTCGAAGATTTCAACAGATTTGAGAAGAGTGTTAGAAGCTCTAACAAAGCGAGTGACTGGCATTATCGACATTATGTAACTAGTTTATATAAACTACATTTTATTTAAATTAAGGAAATCCGCCATAGCTCAATAAATTAGAATTTTTAGGATTTCACCAATAATTTAAAAATATGGAGGCAAAAACGCAAAGTCAACAGATTTTCTAATTAAACATCTGGCAACTCTTGTCGTGTTTAGTTGTGTTTTGTGTGTGACAAAATAGTGATAAAATAATTTTAGATATATTATTATTTATTGTTCTTTTTGTGCAGTGAAATACTATCAGTTCTTACTAATATAATCGAAATTATACGTGCATTGTGAAGTTCAGTGTTTAAATACGGTATTTTACAAAATAATTAAAACAAATTGTGACGGTTTTTGCGCCTTCTCATCTTTTTGTTTTACTTTTGCTGTTTACGTCTGTTTCGTTTTTTTCTCTCTTGTGCCTTGTTCTTGTTTTGTTTTTCAATCCCAAATTCTAAATTTTATATTTACAATCTAAAGCATACTTTGAGGCATTAGAATAATTTTTTGAAGTTTTGCACAATGGCCTGTTTATACAAAAATTGTAAAATTACTAATGAAAATGAACGGTTTATTACTTGTTGGCTATGTGAAAATCATGGTCACTTTAAATGTGCGGGTTTTACTGGTAGACAATTTGATGTAATAACCGATAGAAAAAATTGACTTCGCTGGGCGTGCATAAATTGTAGGTCCTTGGAGGAGTCTAAAGTCGAAATTGCAAACATGAAGAAAGATTTTGAATCTATTTACTCTCGCTTAAACTATTTTGGAAATATGTATAATAAATTTGAGTATCCTGATGGTTCGCCCAAAAGAAAAAAATCTTCAGCTATTATTTCTGGTAACAACCATCTGGCGCCTCCGTTGCAATTTGCATCTTCGCCATCCAGCAGGTCATCACCGGCTGTTTCTAATACAAGTGAAAGTCGGAGTACTCAGATCGAAACCTTATCTTCTGAAGCTCCATCTAATGTCCAGCAAAATCCACATCATTTGCACAGCGTCCCCCTATTTTTGTAAGTGATTATACGTCAAATCCTACACCACATCCACCAATGCAATGTGCTTCTCTTCCTTCTAGTAGCCTAATTGTATTTCCTCCTAGAAAAAGCGTATTTATATCTAGATTGCATCCTAGTACTACAATAAATAATATAAGTGATTATGTTAAATCTAAAATACATAATCTTGAAGAAGTGATTTTAAAATTTTTAAGTTTAATTCCTCCTCTGCTCGTGAAATTTCATCGTTTAAGCTTGTTGTTTCCAAAAACATATTTGATACTATTATAAATAGTTCATTCTGGCCCGATGACATTTTAGTAAAAGAGTTTGTATTCAGAGAAAAGCGTAAGGCACTTAATCCTGTCCGTACTTCTAACGCTATGCAAGCTTCAAAAAACTAATAGAATCTGATTCGTTACAAATGTTATACCAAAATGTCAGAGGTCTTAACTCAAAACTTCGTCAAACTTATTTAAAATCTTTTGGTTCTGATTTTAAAGTCTTTATATTTACTGAAACTTGGCTTAAACCTGAAATCTACGACACGGAAATCTTTTCTGACCAATTTGAAGTTTATAGAATTGACAGAGTAAATAGAACCGGTGGAGGAGTTCTAATAGCTGTACATAATTCCATTACGTCTGAAATAGTTGTCACTGAAGATCTTAATATAGAATTTATATGTGTCAAACTATTATATCGTTTTAAATTTATTGCTTTAACTTGTTCCTACATTCCTCCAAATTCAGACTTTGAAATATACATTAAGCACTCAAAGCTTCTGAAGGATGTTTCATGTTTAAAGTCAGCAAATTCTGATCTTATTTGTCTTGGTGATTTCAACTTACTAAGTATATCGGGGATCCCTAAACAAAATTCCATAGACTATATTCCTGTATCGTCTGCAGGCTCAGCTAGTAGAATGGACGAATTCTGGGAAGCTATATTTGACCAAGGACTTTTCCAAATAAATAATGTTTTTAATGTCAAGAATAGAATTTTAGATTTAGTATTCTCCACAACCGTTAAACTTTCATTATGTAGATGTGCACCGTTTGTCGAACCGGAGGATAATTATCACCCAACCCTCAATATAACATCCAACCACTCAATAAAAAAATATCCTTTAACTTTTCCAAAATTAACATTGATTTGTTACGTAATACTCTTTCCAATACAATATGGCGTCTCGAAGGTGATATTGATTATTGTATTTCCGATTTTTATAATATCTTAAATGAAGCCTTTAAACTAACAGTCCCTTGTTCAAATTAAGCGCCACATGGAGGCTCGCCATGGTTTACTCTATATTTAAGACGTTTACGTAATAACAAAAGTAAACTTTTTAAGAAATTTAAAAAATTTAACTCATCCTTAAACTACTCCAATTACTCCAAAGCTCGAAATAAGTATAATACTGAAAATTTAAAATGTTATTCGGCATATCTACAAAGAATTAGAAATAGTTTTCAACGCAACCCAAAAAACTTCTATAATTTCGTGAATTCTAAAAGAAAAGTCCATGAATTCCCTAGCTGTATGAAATTCGACAGCACAGAGGCTACCGATGATTCTGATATTGCAAACATGTTCGCAGATTTTTTTCAGAATAGCTATTCAACATTTACATCCACTAGCAATTACAGCTTTAACATTAATAGACTGAATTTTTTGCCCCAAATTTTGCTTACAGAAGAAGAGGTTTTAAATGGTTTAAAAACTTTAAAAAGTTCGATCTCCCCAGGTCCAGACGGTGTACCGTTAAACGTTCTTAAATTATGTGCAATTGAATTATACATACCACTTACGAAATTATTTAATTACTCTTTATCTTTAGGCTAATTTCCTTATTTTTGGAGATCTAGTTATATAATTCCTCTCCATAAAACTGGTAGTCGTTGCAATATTGAAAATTATAGAGGTATTGCTAAGCTTAGCGCAATACCTAAACTTTTTGAAATTTTGGTTTCGCGTAGACTAACACACTTTGTGGCTCCAATTTTACTCCGTGTCAACACGGTTTCATCAGAGGTAGGTCAACTTTGACTAATCTTATGGAATTAACATGCTATGTTCATAATGGTTTTGCTATTAAATTTCAAACTGATGTAATTTATACCGATTTTAGTAAAGCTTTTGACACTGTCGTACATAGTTTATTACTCCACAAGCTTGATTTAATGGGTTTCCCTACATTATTGTTAGACTGGATTTCATCATACCTTGAAAACCGTACTCAAAAGGTGTCTTTCACAAATACCATCTCAAAAATATTCTAGTCCATTCTGGTGTTCCCCAGGGAAGCCATTTAGGGCCATTACTATTCGTTTTCTATCTCAATGATCTTCCGTCAGTTGTAAGGTTTTCCAAAATTCTAATGTTTGCAGATGATGTTAAGCTGTTCATTAATCTCGATTCTTTCAATAGCTCATTACATTTACAACATGATCTACATTCCATTGTAAATTGGTGTGGTATAAATGGCATGTCATTATTCAGATCTAGACATATTCAATCTGATTACTTCGTAGGTTCATACAAATTGGAGAATGTAGACTCATTTATTGAACTTGGTATTATTTTGGACAATAAACTTCGTTTTAACTTACACTATGAATCTAGCGTTAATAAAGCAAAGTTTCTTCTAGGTTTCATTAAGCGCTGGTCTAAAGAGTTTGAAGACCCTTACGTAACTAAACGCTTGTTTACTAGTGTAGTTAGACCTACATTAGAGTATGGTTGCGTGTTGTGGAGTCCATTTTATAAATGTTACTCTAATTCAATAGAAGCAGTTCAAAAACAATTCATTATATTCGCTCTCAAAGGTTTGCCCTGGAATCCATCTGAAGCACTCCCCCCCCCCCTATGAAAATCGATTAAAACTTATAGACCTTCCATCGTTAGAAAGAAGGCGTTTAATGCTTAGAGCAATATTTTTAATACGACTTTTGCGTGGTCAAATTGATTTTAATTAGTGAAATAAAGTTTAATGTTCCGTCTAGAATAACTCGTAATTATATACCGCTAAATCTTCCCTTGGCGAGATCTAACTACGAACTAAGCAACCCCCTTAGATCTTTATGTGAAATATATAACAACCTCTATAATAATTTATCACTATCTGAACCTTTGCATGCAATAAAAATATCAATACTTAATTTGTAATTATAGTATTAGGATCTGCCAGATTTGTATTTTTGCTCGTTAAGTGTGATTTGTAATACTAATCCCTTTACTAAAACCGGCTGATGTTTTACTGTAGCTGGTGTTTCCCTACAATACTAACCCTCCATGGTGCGGACTATGGGGTGTACGCGCTCCCTACGTATTGGGAGGTGGCCCCCTCGGTCGGCAAGGGCGGGTAAGAGTGGCGTTGGGACCGAACGAAAAAAAACCACAACTATGTACGAAAATTTAAGAAAACCTTCCTCTGTTCGGCCAGAACTACTAAATGGTAGTAGAGTGATGTAAGATGCGCCAATCGGCCAAAAAACGAGAATTGCTCGACGTTTGGAAACAAATGAAGAAGAATTGCAACAACAATGAATATGCGTTGGCGACGAAGACAAAGTAACCAACCGACAGAAAGATGCATTGTTATTAAAAATGTGTTGTTATTGTTAATTAGAAACAAACAATTCTCGTTAAAGGGTCCAACATTTGGAACATGGAGGGGTATAACAACAGCGAACATTTGGTTGGTGAGAAATTGAACAACAAATAAACCAAACGACCAAATATAAAAGAATGAATGTGTATGTATGCTGTGGTGATGCAAATTTTTCTTCAACTTGGAGAGGGAGTAGCGCAACAACGAGGGGGACACTTTCTATTCTCACAAATGGTTTAACATTTGAAATGAGGGACCAACTATTTTTGTATAATCAACGCGACGACGGATGATCAGTACAACGAAAGCTAAATATTTTCCATTAACGCAAGAAGTGTTAATATAAGTCGACCAACTGACTTGTTCTTAAACGAAAAGCAAATGTATGATCACCGCGATGTTGGATGAACAGTACAACGAGTAATATTTTTTGCAAAGACTGGACTGTATTTCATATGTAGCACGCGCGTAGAGCAATTGAGATTCGACCAAACAGAAACAATTTAAATATTGACTAAGGAACCGCTGGTAGCTCATTTCAAATGGTAATCTGAATTTACGTATCTGTTTCTTAATGTTGATGATAATGATGAAAGAGAATCCAATGATTTCTTCATGCAATATAGGGAGCAACGACAAAGGGATGGCTTCTATCCGGGGAGTGGGGGAATGGCTTCGATTAGCGGCAGCGACAACAAAACTCCCCAGAGTATTTTATGATGTGAGGTATGCGATGTGTAGGTGAGAGATGTGATGAGGTGCGGGTGATACGCGTGTGTGGTAAAAGAAAGAGATATGCAAGAAATGAAACAAAGATAAATTAGTATTATTTCTTAATATAATTCAAGCTTTATTTATGCTTCTTTTCAATCCGACAAATTACTTTTAGTAATTGGGGTGGCGACAGAGGCCGTGTGCTTTCGCTTTCGTTTCTACAAGACAAGTCAACGCAATGATTCTGAGTGACCGCTGAGGGTCTCATGTCTGTCTTCTATTACATACACAAATACAGAAAAGTGAACGCAGAGGATTCCTTTGTTTTTTTTTTATTAGAAATACTTCCAATGAGAGCAAACCGACAGCAACGAATGCCCATTGGAGATCCGCTCACTACGGTCTTAGCCAAGGGAGTTGTAGAGGAGATGCCAGTGCGCCAATCAGCATCCGTGATTGATCGAGCAAGGGAAGTTGTGGTGGAACGTATCGAACTTATACACCTAATACATAAGTCTGGTAGTCTTATTAATGTGTCAAATTATAGAGGAATTGCATAATTAAGTGTCATTCCAAAATTGTTCGAAAAATTAATTACTGAAGTAATTTCACTGAGAATTCAATCTATATTGATCAAATGATCAGTACAACGAAAGCTAAATATTTTCCATTAACACAGGAAGTGTTAATATAAGTCGACCAACTTACTTGTTCTTAAACGAAAAGCAAATGTATGATCACCGCGATGTTGGATGAACAGTACAACGAGTAATATTTTTTGCAAAGACTGGACTGTATTTCATATGTAGCACGCGCGTAGAACAATTGAGATTCGACCAAACCGAAACAATTTAAATATTCACTAAGGAACCGCTGGTAGCTCACTTCAAATGGTAATCTGAATTTACGTATCTGTTTCTTAATGTTGATGATAATGATGAAAGAGAATCCAATGATTTCTTTATGAAATATAGGGAGCAACGACAAAGGGATGGCTTTTATCCGGCTCGATGCGACCAATGTTTAACTCCGGGGAGTGGGGGAATGGCTTCGATTAGCGGCAGCGACAACAAAACTCCCCAGAGTATTTTATGATGTGAGGTATGCGATGTGTAGGTGAGAGATGTGATGAGGTGCGGGAGATACGCGTGTGTGGTAAAAGAAAGAGATATGCAAGAAATGAAACAAAGATAAATTAGTATTATTTCTTAATATAATTCAAGCTTTATTTGTGCTTCTTTTCAATCCGACAAATTACTTTTAGTAATTGGGGTGGCTTTCGTTTCTACAAGACAAGTCAACGCAATGGTTCTCAGTGACCGCTGAGGGTCTCATGTCTGTCTACTATTACATATACAAATATAGAAAAGTGAACACAGAGGATCCCTTGTCTCTTTTTATTACAAATACTTCCAATGAGAGCAAACCGACAGCAGCGAATGCCCATCGGAGATCCGCTCACTACGGTCTTAGCCAAGGGAGTTGTAGAGGAGATGCCAGTGCGCCAATCAGCATCCGTGATTGATCGAGCGAGGGAAGTTGTGGTGGAACGTATCGAACTTATACACCTAATACATAAGTCTGGTAGTCTTACTAATGTGTTAAATTGTAGAGGAATTGCATAATTAAGTGCCATTCCAAATTTGTTCGAAAAATTAATTACTGCAGTAATTTCACTGAGAATTCAATCTATATTGAGTCCATATCAGCATTGTTTTCATGGTGGTCTTTCAACTACAACAAATCTTATGCAATTTATGTCAACAGTAATAAAAAGATTTGCTCAGCGTAAACACACTGATACAATTTATACTGATTTTAGTAAAACTTTTGATAGGGTTAACCATGAACTCCTAATATATAAATTAAATTATATGGGTTTCAACACAAACTTAGTCAAATGTATATCATCTTACTTACAAGATATATCAAAACTAGTTTTGTTTGAAGGGTATCTATCCAAAACGATTAACGTTCCATCGGGTGTTGGATCAAAATTAAATTTTAATAGCCATGTAATAACAATGATAAATAAAGCAAATGGTGTTTTATGTTTTGTTAAACGGTTTCTGATCCATATATAACAAACCAGTTATTTACGTCTATATTAGAATACGGTTCTGTTGTATGGGATCCTCAATATGCAATATACTGAGATAAAATAGAATCCGTGCAAAAACAATTGCTGCTATTTGCATTACGAGGTTTACATTGGAATAGTGATTTTGTTTTGCCTTCTTATGCTAGCAGGCTAAAATTAATTAGATTACCCACACTTAAATGGTAATATACCTTCAGATTTCCTAATCTCATATATTAGAATTAATGTTCCGTTTAGATTTAGTAGATACTACCAATTATTATATACTGATTTTCACCCCACGAATTATTCAATGGGCGAACCTCTTAGTAAAATGTGTGTTGACTTTAATTCTGTGTACTGTAATGTAGATGTTGGTATGAGTTTAGAAGTTACAGTGGTTTCTATTTACCTGCATCAACATTAGCTGCGCATTGGCCTTTGCAGACCAAAAAACTTTTTTTATGCCATTTTTTCTGAATCCCTTTATTTGAATTGTATTTAAGTGCCCAATCGATAGCTGCACATTGGAAATTCCTGCCTCGAAAATTTGGTAATTTTTTTTTAATTTGGTTACAAAAGTTGTATTTATCTGCACAAGAAAATTTTTTGCAAACTCAAAAAAGACACTAAAAACTACCACTTCGTTTTTGTTTTTGTATTCGCAAAAACAATAACAACACAAGAAAAGAGCATGCATTAAAAACATATTCTCGCTTCCTCTCCCACACTAAAAGATGGTTATGCAGGATAAAACACCACTGATGCTCAAATACATATGTTGTGAATTTGTCTTTCTGAGTTTGTCTATCCATTGCTTAACTACTTTTGATGAGCTAAAAGAGAACACTCTTTTGTTTGAAGTTTCGATGACGCTAATGGTGAGCATCCATTCTGTTTTTATTTAAATATTTCAGTAATGATGATAATAAAAATACTAACTTTAGGCTGGGTTTTTGCTCAATGACAACATCGATTCCGATGAAGTTATATTTGAAGATTTGGATATCATAACAACGGTCGCAGATAGTGCAGCATACATTCATTGCGATGATGTTACGGGGATTTATCTGAAGCTGAAATAGTTCAGGCAATTACAATGCTTCAAATGTAGAAAACGAAGAGTTAGAAGATGAGGAGGATATTGATCCAATAGAGCTGCCAACAGTTTCCCAAGCATTATCAGTCCTAAATATATTGCAAAAATACTGTTTTTATAAAAATATTGAAGTATCTTTTGACCAGGCAGGTTTTGCAAAAATTGCAAAACAAAAAAGCATAACTGATTTTTTTCATAGTGTGGATACTTCATCAAAGATTTCAATACCATTTTTATAAATTGAATACATATGTATAATCAAATTTCAGTTCCTTATTTGTCTTTAGTTCCTAAAATGAAAGTACAAATATTATTTTTAATTAATGAATTGTTATGTTTTGTTACTTTATGAATTATTTATTTTATGTTAAATTGTTGTGTTTAATATAATTAAACCACTTAATAAATGTATTATAAACTTTAAAAGATTCCCCATTGATTTTGGCTGGCTATTACACGTACGTAAAAAATAAAGATTGCTGCTTTGTTGTGCACGAATAGAAAATTAAAAATACCTGCACTTTTTGTGCACGTAAGTAAAATTACAGAAACCTGCTTCATTGTGCAGATAAATGCAATGAAGCTACCTGCATTTTGGGCATTGCTGCACAAGATGTCGTGCAATTTTTGATTGTGCAGGTAAGCAAAAAATACTGTATTAAATCTAGAATAAATTTATTTTTAAACAATTAGGATACATATTTTATTATTTGACAAACTACCTGTTGAATTAGATTCTGTATGTATGTATGTATGTATATATATATATATATATATATATATATATATATATATATATACATACATACATACATACATATATATATATATATATATATATATATATATATATATATATATATATATATATATATATATATATATATATATATATATATATATATATATATATATATATATATATATATATATATAGACAAAGCTTATAGAAGTGAGTTTTTTTGTGCAAAAAGAAAGTTCAATTCATTACATTTTTACGCAATGCCGAGAGTTTCGGTGTAATAGCGGTGCAAAGTAATGAACACAATACTGAAAAAATACGCCGGAGGAATTTAACAGTTGCTTCGGACCGAATTCCTGTGCCTGCCCCTAAAATATTAATTAATGATTAATTGATTAAACAGCATTCCACAATACATATTTCACACATTTTAAAATTCCTACATTTTTGTACAAAATCCTTTTTTGTGTGTTCTTTTTGTTTTTTCTCTTTGCTTCAGTTTATTATTCTTAATACCACATTGTTTGGTTTTCACAGATGAATAATTTTTATTTGGCGAAAAAAGTGATATTCCAGAAAATTTACTAATTATTTTGAATAAAAAGATTAAAAATGTAAATTTAATTGTGTATTTGTCATTAAGACAACATTTTTATTACTTAAAGCTATTTTGAGAGTGTTCAAAAGTCACAAGTTTCCATAAAAATACAATTTCACTTGCATAAACAAAAGTGGTTTCTAATCGAAAAAATTTTGCGATTTACATTTTCTGATGAAGCTAAATAAGAAATTAAAATCACTTTCGTACCGAACTCATTCTTATGACATGCCGATATATATTTTTTGACTATTCATTGTACTGTGGATGCGCTGATGCTGCTAATGTATTTTTTGCAATGATGAATGCAACACATATGCTCTGTATCCATAATAAACTACTAGTTTTGCAACTATCTTCGACTTCATTCTTGTAGTTCTGGAACAGACCAATAATTTGTTTTTGTCTCCATTCCCAAAATTGTCTTTCTGTATAATTACAAGTAGAAAGGGTCCGCCATAAAACGTTTTCTTAATAAATTAATGCATATTTCGTGAATGATAACAGCACAGAAAACCCGCACGCAAATATTGACAAGCCGATGCACCCAAAACGCGTCGATATTTGCAGCTGATTTTGTTGCAGGGGCATTATTGTGCCATTTCGTAGGAGGTTTCCAGAACCAGTTTTCCGTCTTGACCACAAGTGGAATATCAGAAAATTGGAATTTTGCTTCCACCAAAAGCTGATTTGGAGAACATGTTATATGCCGAAATTCTCGTTAGGACTTCTAATTTCATTTGACATATAGTTCCTTTTGGACGTTTTTTAATGGAGATGATCAGGTGCCGTTTAATGTTCCTTGGGGAAGTCAACATATTATTGTTAAATATGTTTATGTTCAACAATTTTCGTTTGCGATATTATGTGTGGTATTTATAACAGGTGTATCAGAATTAATTATCAAACAACATTTATTTATTTTATGGATATTTTCAATAATAAATTTATAAATACTTTTTTTTTCAAAATTTTAATAATAAATTTATAAGAATAATTCTTCATTGAAAATTTTCAATTCCAAAATATATTTGACAGTTCATTGTACCAGCAGCTGTGTCGATGAGACTACCTGTATACTTCTACCATGGTAGTACCAAGGTAGATCTAACAGGTAACCGCATCGGCGAATTGCTACAACAAAGCAACTTTTGTTGTACCCTCAAATGTCAAAATTGGAATCTAAGGCGAAAAACATAGATTCGCCATGACAAAGTTGCGGCAAATTTGTTTCAACCAATCAGAAACGAGGTGTTTGTTTACATACTATTTTGTGTGCCTCTCGTCGTAAACGAACGTCGCACTTTATATTCAATAAAAATATACAAAAAATGGTTTTTAAAGAAAAAAAAAACATAGCACCAATATAGTTCTATGCAAAATCATAGACATTCGCTTCATATTCAATAGAAATAAACCGAAAGGATATTAATTCAAGGCACATTAAAAAAAAACGCCTAAACGCCGCAGTTCTGGAACTGCAAATGGCAAGAGTCGAATTCTTGCACTACTTCCCGTGATGAGCTTTGGATGAAAATGGTCCACACAAATCTTATATGTTGGGGCTAACTTAATTCCTCAAGCTGCACTCCATTCTAACCTCCTTCCTTCATCTTTAGGAACAATAAATAGTGTTAAATTTTCATCACAATATTTCTTATTGCAAATCGAGCACTTTTTAATTTTCTTTTATTTTTTTACTGGTTTCACTCTAAACTTGCTCTTAAATTATTTGAAATATTATAAAAAGGTACTTTTAGGGAAGAAAACATAAAAAAAATTGTTGTTGCATTCATTTAGGGCAAATTCATCATTGCAACAATTTGCTTTGATATTTAATGGTGCCGTCAGCTGGGCTGATGCGATTACCTAGTACATCTACCTTGGGTTGTACCATTTCACCAATGATAATCCCCATGGTATAATTATTATAGGTATATATTATTAGCAGGTAGCAAACCCCAACTGATTTGAGTCTATAGTAATACTACCGTCAAATTTTATATGGCGTTTTATGATTTACACTGTACGGCAATGTAAACATATTTATTTATTTATTTCTTCCTGCACAACAAAAAGAAAAAACAAAAAGAACACACAAAAAAGGATTTTGTCCAAAAATGTAGGAATTTTAAAATGTGTGAAATATGTATTGTGGAATGCTGTTTAATCAATTAATCATTAATTAATATTTTAGGGGCAGGCACAGGAATTCGGTCCGAAGCAACTGTTAAATTCCTCCGGCGTATTTTTTCAGTATTGTGTTCATTACTTTGCACCGCTATTACACCGAAACTCTCGGCATTGCGTAAAAAATAATGAATTGAACTTTCTTTTTGCACAAAAAAACTCACTTCTATAAGCTTTGTCTATATATATATATATATATATATATATATATATATATATATATATATACACATATATATATATATATATATATATATATATATATATATATATATATATATATATATACATATATATATATATATATATATATATATATATATATATATATATATATATATATATATATATAGACAAAGCTTATAGAAGTGAGTTTTTTTGTGCAAAAAGAAAGTTCAATTCATTATTTTTTACGCAATGCCGAGAGTTTCGGTGTAATAGCGGTGCAAAGTAATGAACACAATACTGAAAAAATACGCCGGAGGAATTTAACAGTTGCTTCGGACCGAATTCCTGTGCCTGCCCCTAAAATATTAATTAATGATTAATTGATTAAACAGCATTCCACAATACATATTTCACACATTTTAAAATTCCTACATTTTTGTACAAAATCCTTTTTTGTGTGTTCTTTTTGTTTTTTCTTTTTGTTGTGCAGGAAGAAATAAATAAATAAATATGTTTACATTGCCGTACAGTGTAAATCATAAAACGCCATATAAAATTTGACGGTAGTATTACTATAGACTCAAATCAGTTGGGGTTTGCTACCTGCTAATAATATATACCTATAATAATTATACCATGGGGATTATCATTGGTGAAATGGTACAACCCAAGGTAGATGTACTAGGTAATCGCATCAGCCCAGCTGACGGCACCATTAAATGTCAAAGCAAATTGTTGCAATTATGAATTTGCCCTAAATGAATGCAACAACAAATTTTTTTATGTTTTCTTCCCTAAAAGTACCTTTTTATAATATTTCAAATAATTTAAGAGCAAGTTTAGAGTGAAACCAGTAAAAAAATAAAAGAAAATTAAAAAGTGCTCGATTTGCAATAAGAAATATTGTGATGAAAATTTAACACTATTTATTGTTCCTAAAGATGAAGGAAGGAGGTTAGAATGGAGTGCAGCTTGAGGAATTAAGTTAGCCCCAACATATAAGATTTGTGTGGACCATTTTAATCCAAAGCTCATCACGGGAAGTAGTGCAAGAATTCGACTCTTGCCATTTGCAGTTCCAGAACTGCGGCGTTTAGGCGTTTTTTTTTTTTTTAATGTGCCTTGAATTAATATCCTTTCGGTTTATTTCTATTGAATATGAAGCGAATGTCTATGATTTTGCATAGAACCATATTGGTGCTATGTTTTTTTTTTTTCTTTAAAAACCATTTTTTGTATATTTTTATTGAATATAAAGTGCGACGTTCGTTTACGACGAGAGGCACACAAAATAGTATGTAAACAAACACCTCGTTTCTGATTGGTTGAAACAAATTTGCCGCAACTTTGTCATGGCGAATCTATGTTTTTCGCCTTAGATGCCAATTTTGACATTTGAGGGTACAACAAAAGTTGCTTTGTTGTAGCAATTCGCCGATGCGATTACCTGTTAGATCTACCTTGCTACTACCATGGTAGAAGTATACAGGTAGTCTCATCGACACAGCTGCTGGTACAATGAACTGTCAAATATATTTTGGAATTGAAAATTTTCAATGAAGAATTATTCTTATAAATTTATTATTAAAATTTTGAAAAAAAAAGTATTTATAAATTTATTATTGAAAATATCCATAAAATAAATAAATGTTGTTTGATAATTAATTCTGATACACCTGTTATAAATACCACACATAATATCGCAAACGAAAATTGTTGAACATAAACATATTTAACAATAATATGTTGACTTCCCCAAGGAACATTAAACGGCACCTGATCATCTCCATTAAAAAACGTCCAAAAGGAACTATATGTCAAATGAAATTAGAAGTCCTAACGAGAATTTCGGCATATAACATGTTCTCCAAATCAGCTTTTGGTGGAAGCAAAATTCCAATTTTCTGATATTCCACTTGTGGTCAAGACGGAAAACTGGTTCTGGAAACCTCCTACGAAATGGCACAATAATGCCCCTGCAACAAAATCAGCTGCAAATATCGACGCGTTTTGGGTGCATCGGCTTGTCAATATTTGCGTGCGGGTTTTCTGTGCTGTTATCATTCACGAAATATGCATTAATTTATTAAGAAAACGTTTTATGGCGGACCCTTTCTACTTGTAATTATACAGAAAGACAATTTTGGGAATGGAGACAAAAACAAATTATTGGTCTGTTCCAGAACTACAAGAATGAAGTCGAAGATAGTTGCAAAACTAGTAGTTTATTATGGATACAGAGCATATGTGTTGCATTCATCATTGCAAAAAATACATTATCCACAGTACAATGAATAGTCAAAAAATATATATCGGCATGTCATAAGAATGAGTTCGGTACGAAAGTGATTTTAATTTCTTATTTAGCTTCATCAGAAAATGTAAATCGCAAAATTTTTTCGATTAGAAACCACTTTTGTTTATGCAAGTGAAATTGTATTTTTATGGAAACTTGTGACTTTTGAACACTCTCAAAATAGCTTTAAGTAATAAAAATGTTGTCTTAATGACAAAGACACAATTAAATTTACATTTTTAATCTTTTTATTCAAAATAATTAGTAAATTTTCTGGAATATCACTTTTTTCGCCAAATAAAAATTATTCATCTGTGAAAACCAAACAATGTGGTATTAAGAATAATAAACTGAAGCAAAGAGAAAAAACAAAAAGAACACACAAAAAAGGATTTTGTACAAAAATGTAGGAATTTTAAAATGTGTGAAATATGTATTGTGGAATGCTGTTTAATCAATTAATCATTAATTAATATTTTAGGGGCAGGCACAGGAATTCGGTCCGAAGCAACTGTTAAATTCCTCCGGCGTATTTTTTCAGTATTGTGTTCATTACTTTGCACCGCTATTACATCGAAACTCTCGGCATTGAGTAAAAAATAATGAATTGAACTTTCTTTTTGCACAAAAAAAAACTCATTAACAGAATATTTTTCACAAGTTACACTTCTACAATGTTTTCTTATCATGTGTTTTGTTTTGATTCCTCATTCATTCGTTCTTTCATTCCCCTAATGTTGAAATATTGAATATATAATGTTGCCATATTTACACTGAATTGTAGTTCATCAAATCGTACGAAATCGGAAGAAGCTAAAACAAATTCGTACGATTTTTAATTGCGAAATTCAAACCATTTCGATGCGTTTGTGTTACATGCCTGTATCAGGGCATGTGATTATTATTTTCGTATTTAGCTACTTCACAAAACGTAAAACGCAATTTTTTGCGGTTTGAAACCACTTTTGTTTTTGCAAGTGCAACTGTATTTTTATGGAAACTTGTGACTTTAGGTTAGTTTAAATGATGCTCGGTTGTAGAAAAACAACCACTACACGAGAATAGAATAGAAAGAAGAAAAGGAATGAATAGTGAAAAGTGAAGAAAAAAGAATTTGTATAGAAAATAGAGAAATTAGTAGGTTTGTGTCCACGGTGTGTTAACGTATCATCTTTAGCCATTTTAGTTTTCTGACAAACTGAAGAATGACTGCTGACTCGGTGTCGGAGAGGGAGGACAATCCGTCAGAATTTGCTTACCCAGTAGCCTATGTCTCGCTCCTTTGAGAGTTGGGCAGTGGCAGAGTAAGTGCTCCACCGTCTCAGTTTCTTCCTCGTCCTGACAAAGTCTGCAGTATTCAGTATCGTCACCCCCATTTGGATGTCATGGCCTTAATGTTGTAATTAGGCCCACCACAAGTTTCAAGTCCAGCTTCATCATGGCTATAAGTGACCTTGACCTCCTTTCGGAGATCACCGGCCAGATCTTCTTGAAGACATTACATCTCCTTCCAGTTAGCCAGTTTTGCAGTACTTGGAAGAAGTGACAAAGGGGTGGCTTCACTAAGCTCTCAATCTCTAGATCTACTGACTCAGATCCGCGCCTGGCCAATACATTGCCAGATATGTTGCAATGTCCAGGGACCCAACAGAGTTTAACAAACGGTTTAACCTTTTCCAGAGCATTCCTGCATTCCAGAACTACCATAGAGTTGATTGTAAAAGAATTCAGAGCGTTCTGGGCCGCTTGACTATCGACAATATAGTCACCGGTCCATCCAGTTCACTGATTCTATTTGCCAGCAGCTCTATGGCCTTCTTGACAGCAAAGATTTCTGCCTAAAAAACGCTACAATCATTGTTTAGTTTGAAGGATCATTGGATATTTAGATTTTCACAGTAGACGCCGGCTCCCATTCCACTTTCCATCTTTGATCCATCAGTATAAAGGCTATATCGTTAAAAGGTGGAGTGTCACGAATCGAAATGTCTCTGTTAGGTATAGGGAAATCAAGTAGTTCAAAGCTGTACCTACGTGATATATAATCGCTAGCTATAGCATGACTATAATTCCCACATATTTGATTGACCCAGTTCATTGGGTCACAGAGCACACCTAGCAGCTTGTTGTTCTACAAATAGACCTAACGGTTTTTAATTGAGTAGGGTGTCTAGTGCGAATTGGGGTGTGCTCCTAAACGCGCCTGTCATTAGTAGCGATGCAACTCTTTGGACTTTCTCAATACTTTTGTTGAAGGTGGTTTTGCCACCAAACAAGTTCCCCATAGGTTAGAATTGGTGAAGAGTACGAGCTCACTTTTTGATGGGTTCACGCCAAGACTATTGCAGCGTGCCCATTTGGAGAGTTTAACGGGAGCTTCCTGCATAAGATCTGAAACATTTTGCGGAAATTTCCCAGCAATCAGCAAGACAACATCATCGGCGTAAGCCACGACCTTTGTCCCACCCTGTTCCAGTTCGATTAGAATTTCATTTATCACCAAATGCCAAAGTAGTGGTGATAGAACCCCTCATTGCGGGGTGCCCCTAGTGACCGTTTTCCCGACAGAACACTCCCCGATGCTTGAGTTGATGTTTCTGCTGCTGAACATAACATTAATCCAATTAACTAGGAGTGGTGGTATACTAAGTTTTACTAGGAAACTGTGAATTGCCTCGATTGTGACGTTATTGAAGGCTCCCTCGGTTTGGTTTCCCAGCCTTGGGAATATAAGTGACTGTAACTTCCCTCCACAGTGATGGAATGTGAGAGAGACGCAGGCAAGCCTTTAAGATTGCCTCCAGAAATGGTATTATTACCGTCGATGCATGTTGTAGCGTGGCTGGAATAATGCCATCCGGTCCCGGTGACTTGAAAGGTTTGAATGATTTTATAGCCCACAAAATCTTGGTAGCGCTTACAATCCTCTCAGTCAGACTTAAGGGCTAAGTACAAAAGAAGCTTGAAGTCATGGCACGGCCTATTTTGTGACATTTTATAAAGGAATTACAGAGCCGCTCTAAAATCTTGCCGTCGTTTTTCATTATAATTTGGCATTAATATGCCTAGCCATGACTTCAAGCTTTTTATGTATTTGCAGCCTTACATCCTGGACTCAGTAAAGCAAACCCAAGACCTTCGTTTGGTCTTCTTGATCTCACTGTTGTACTTTTTGAAAGCTGATTTGTAAGCCTCCCAGTTCTTATTCTTATGTTCTTATTGGCCCTATTATAAAAGTGCCTGCTTGTCTTCCTAAACTGGGCTAGGTCTTTCGACCACCAGGCAGGTTGGTACCTTTTCCCGGGAAGCTAAGCGGACAACCTCTTCCATATCTCCCAATCACTTTAGTTATCAAATTAATACTCGCCAGTAGGTCTCAACTTCCCTGCAGTATGCTCCTCAAATTTATACCATCGAGCCTTTCTCGGATTCCTATGCGGTTTTTGATGCATAGGCTGTTATGTTATCTGGACTGTTATCTTCCGATGGTCCGAGAAGGAACAATCGGTGGAAACTTTCCAACTCAGTATGAGTGACTCGTCCAAGTTAGTAAAGGTGAGATCAATGACCTCCTCCCTATTCCTTTTTTTTTTGAAAAGTTGGCTCATTTCCCCTGTAAAGAAGTGCAGCAATTGCGGTGGAAATCATACTACAAACTACAGCTTAGCCACAAAAAGGCCTGCAAACTACCGGGTACGGGAGAATCCACAATTTAATATCAAATCAGCTGATTTCCCTGAGCTAAACAAGAGGAATGAAACCACCGCTCCTAATTACGATCTCCCTTCACAGAATATGCAATACTTACATTCTGATACTTTGAGAAATGATTCACCCAACCATAACAATCCAAATATAGAATCATCTATCGAAAAACTAATCGTTACCATGAATTCTTTCATGACAAGTATGCAAAGCATGATGCAAGAAATTGTGAGAAATCAATCTATGATAATGCAAATAGTTTTAAAACAAAAATAGATAAAATTCCTATCTGTTCTTGGAACGCAAACGGCTTAAGCCAACATAAACTCGAGGTCGAAAAGGCCTTCAGACCTGCAAAAACGTCCTGACTTAATTGACTTTGCAGTAACGAAGAATATTAAGAGGGAACAAATGTCCGTGGTACCTTCGTGTGACTTGTCTTCAGACCATTCCCCAACTATAATAACATTAAATGATGTTCAACTCGCAACTTCCCCGTATTATCTGCCAAATAAATATACAAACTGGATGAAGTACAAAAAATATGTCAGTACACATGTAAATCCTAACACTTCTCTAAAGTCCGGAAAAGAAATTGACAATGCAGTTAAAATATTTACTTCAGTAGTCAACACAATGCAGTTAAAATATTTACTTCGGTAGTCAACACCGCTGTAAATGTTGCCACTCCCACTAAATTTTCTAAACCAGAAAAAAAATTCCTACAATCCATCGGCCGTTCGAAAACTCGTTTCTGATAAAAGGAAGGCCAGAAGAGAATGGCAGAAGCACCGCCCACCTAGGTTTTGGGAAAAACTAAAAGAATGTGAAAAACTCTTAAAACAAGCACTCAGATTAAACGGAGAGCGAAACTTAAAAATATTCGTAAATAACCTGGATCCCACAGAGAGAAGTGACTACAGCTTATGGAAAGCCACAAACAACTTGAATAGACCTATCGCTCAGGAATCTCCAATTCGCCTAGAAAATGGGACTTGGACAAGAACTACAGAAGAAAAAGTAAACGCATTTGCCAAACACCTTGAATCGATATTTACCCCAAATCCCGGACTATCGACAGTTGTTCAACCTGTAATTGACGACATTGTTTCGAATCCCATACGATTTTCTCCTAAAGAAATCGAAAGTTTTATAGCCTCGACGAAACTAAAAAAATCCCCGGGTAAAGATAGAATTACTCCAAACATGCTCAACAAATTACCAACACCGGCCGTTAAACTATTGTTATTTGTATTTAACAGCATTCTTCCTGGCTAAGCCTAAGGGTTTTGGTCTTCTCGAGAAGGGCGGACAGCAGTTCACTTTGTCTTTGTATGCTTTCGCATACCACGTCTCCGTACGTCAGCAGAGTCTCGTCCCCACCCACAATTTAAATCTTGTCCGGGGACGTATTCCGTATCGGTGCCTCCGAAGAGGCGGTTGAAGTGTTGTCGGTGTTTGTTTTGTTGTTTGTCGGAAGAGGTGACGAGGTCCGCCATGACATAGCCTCCATATCATGGAAAGGACTTGGGACCTAAGCCTAATACTCGTCGAGGCGCCCAGGCATCGACGAGGCAACCGTTCGAATACAGTCGGTACCCTGACTGCAAACCTTGGAACACTGATGGGCACGGTTTATGTAACACCCCAGTGTTAGTGAGTCCGTTGCGGTGAACATGTCCATTAACTGGATAGTTTAGGAGCGCCAGTGACTTCGCCTCGTCCAGTCCATGGATCATAGGCACTCGGGTATTGAGTCCGAGACTTTCCCTGTAGAAACTGCTGAACTGTTCGCGATTGCTTATTTATCCGTAAACTGTGGACGAGTCCGATATCATTTAGCTATGCTTCCGCGAACGGCGGACATTGTGACTTTAAAACACACTCAAAACACTTTTAAGTAATAACACGTTTAAAAGCAGTAAGTTCGGCCGGGCCGAACTTTGAATACCCTCCACCATTTGGAACGAATATGGACATTTTCAAGTCCTTAAAAAAATCGACATTTACGACGTTTACCTACATAGGCCTTGTTTGTCATAAGCCATTACCATATTCAAATCCTAAACTTGAACGGTGAATAATGTAGCTAAAATCATCAAAAAATGGAGTATAGGGAGGTACCGTTATATCGGAGCTGTGCGAAGACCTGGACCAGCATAGACAATTTTCTGTCACAGGCTATAGCATCCATTACGAACGTCAAACACGACATCTCAAAAAATTTCGGTGGGTATTGGAACTACCGAATATAGGGAGGTACTGTTATATGGGGCCCATACGAAGACCTGTACCTGCATAGACAATTATCTGTCACAGACTGTAGTTTCCATTACGAACTCTAAATACGTAATTTGAAACACTTCCGTTAAATAATGACGCTAAAATCATGGGGGCTATACGAAGACGTGGACCTGCAAAGACAATTTTCTGTCATAGGCTGTAGTATCCATTACGAATCTCAAATACTAAATTTGAAACAATTCCGGTGAATAATGTCGCTAAAATCATCAAAATACCGAATATCGGGAAGTACCGTTATATGGGGGCTATACGAAGACGTGGACCTGCACAGACAATTTTCTGTCATAGGCTGTATTATCCATTTCAAACTTCAAATACCAAAGTTGAAAGAATTTCGGTGAATGATGTCGCTAAAATCATCAAAATACCGAATATCGGGAGGTACTTATATATGGGGGCTATATGAAAACGTGGACCTACATGGCCCATTTACGAACTTAACCTGCCTACTGGAAAAATAAATACGTGTGCAAAATTTTAGCCTTCTATCTCAATTCGATCGAAAGATAGCGTGATTACAACAGACAGACTGACAGACAGACGGACATGGCTAAATCGACTTGGAATTTTATGCTGATCAAGAATGTATATACTTTGTTGGGTCTGACATGAGTATATTTTGTTCTTTTTATTTAAAACAATTAGCAAATTTTAATGGTTTTAATTGACGAAGCCAATTGTTAACATGGTGGTGCCACATCATTGAAAACCACTTTTTTCTGCAAACAAAAATTATTATTCAGTGAAAACCAAACAATGTGGTATTACAAATAATAAACTGAAGTAAAGAGAAAAAACAAAACAAAATTAGCACTCAGAAAAGAATTTTGTACAATAATGTAATTATCTTAAAACATGGTATTCGGCACTAGAAACGATTGTCATCGATTTTATGGAGAGAAACCAGGGGCAGGTTTCTTGTTCTATGAAAATATGAAATGAAAAATATTTCCTTTATAAATTTTTCATTGACATTTCTTTCCTTTATAAAAGTTTTCATTTCACATATTCATAGAACAAGAATTGAGGCCCAGGACCTAGCGAGGGGCTATGTCAAATGTGATCGAGTGGGTGCCGTAACATGTTGGTCACAACTTACCGAAAAACAAAATTCCTCGGGACCCCCACCATAGATTGCAACGGGTGGAAAAATACATGGTCAGACTGGACAATATATGCTAAAAAATTTTTGTCACAATAAAAAGGAAAAAGTGGTGGTGGTTCTTTCAACAAAAATGTGCTCAGTGAAATTGAGGAATCAATTGCATTGATTCTTTTTGCACAAACCACTATTTTTAATAAAATATTTACACTTCTAGAATGTTTCTAATCATGTGTTTTGTTTTGATTTCTCATTCATTCGTTCTTACATTCCCCTAATGTTATTATATTGAATATATAATGTTGCCGTATTTACACTAAGTTCGTGGTTCACCAAATTGTACGAATTCTGAAGAAGCTAAAACAAAAACGAACTATTTTGAATTACGGAATTTAAACCATTTCGATACGATTTTGTGACATGCCTGATAGTACAACGTGGACCTATACAGACAGACGGACATCGTTAAATCGATTTAGAATTTGTTGCTGATAACGATTACTTACACTTTATGGGGTAAACGACTTATATTTAGAGGTGTTTCAAAGGGAATGACAAAGTGGAGCGTGGTTCCAAAGTGGAGCGTATAAATCCCCCTTTTAAAGGTCGAATTATTCCAATTATTCTCAGGAAACAACTAACTACGACTTTTAAACTATTTTTATTCATAGTTAACAGCAATCGTTCCCGTCTGCATGAAAAGAATCTGAAATAGTAATGATTCCGAAGCCTGAAAAAGATCTAAAGGAAGTTAAATCATATAGAACATGGCCCAGAAGGCGAATTACAGAAAATACAACTCTGCAACCCACGTTTATTGTCAACATATGTTATTAAGGCGAATAACTAATAATTCGCCTCGACATAGCGGCGAATATCTGTTTTGACAATAAGTAAATTGTATTTTCGTGCGAAATATAAACAAAAAAACAGGCCTGGAAAAAGGTCTCATATGGATAGCTCCGACAAAACTCTTGCGCAACTGAATGATGGAAACCAATTTAGATAATGAGTAGAGAATGTGAGGGAAAGATATATTTAAAATACTTTAATACAAAGTATTGGTGAACTAGACAACAAAGAAGTAATCAATTTTGACTCCACACAGATTTTGAATCTTTTGATGGAAAGCCTTGGGCATTGTAGAACTAAAAAGCTAAAGTCATATAATCATATGTTTACAATTTTTTTTTAAATTTATACCTTTAACAACATCTCATTGTCAAAATCTATATTCATAAAACCGTGGTATATACACATAATCAGAGATGGGAACTGCATTGAAATTTGACAAGGTAAATTACAGAAAATACAGAGCTGAGAATGCTAATTTGAAATGAGATTACCATTATTTCATGATGATTCATATTTGCCCACAGCTTTTCTTTGGTGTGAATAGAAAAAAGTATAAGGCCTTTATTATGATCAAATTCACAATACACAGCAAATCACAATTCCTTAATTTCATATTAAGTTTTAAAAAGTTATATTTTTTAAATATATGACAAATATTTTTTGACATGTTGTAATTGTAAAGCGAATCCACATTATGTTGACAGCAAATTTAGGTATATTGGGCCACGATACAGACAAATTAATTCAAAACAACAAAACTAATATATACTCAGTTACAATAAAAGCAAGAATCTACTCGTCATGCAATTTTCTTCGATAACATAACGGGAATATAAAAAAGTAAAAACTTTTACATTCTTGTAGTTCTGGAACAGACCAAATTTTAACTCCCCATATTATATCTAGTAACATTAGGCTGGAAATACATAAAGCGCATATTTGGCTGGCTTAAGTCATCGGCTGGCTTCTTCGTAAATGAACAAAGGAGTTTTAGGTTAACCTAGTTCGATTTTGGCCCCAGGCTCCTTTGTTCATTTCCGAAGAAGCCAGCAGATGACTTAAGCCAGCCAAATAAGCGCTTTATGTATTCTCAGCTTTAAGGAGCAAGTACATAAAAAGCTTGAAGTCATGGCTAGGCATATTAATGTCAAATTATAAAGGAAAACGACGGCAGGATTTTAGTGCGGCTCTGTAATTCCTTTATGAAATGTCACAAAATATGCCCAGCCATGACTTTAAGCTTCTTATGTACTTGCGCCATTATTCTCGACCAATTCTTTCATGGTACAATAAAGACAAGGTAGGGCATAGCAATCACCTGAATACAATTTTTTCTTCTGATAGTCTTGAAATGTCAATACAGTTTTTGTATGTGTATGTGTTGTTTTGAATAATAAACAAAATAATTTTGAAAATTTTTAATTCTGTTTTTATTTATATTTACAGCTTTTGGGAGACCATACTTTAGCTTTTTTGGGATGGAAAAGATTTTTTTCTTAAATAAAATATTGGGAGAAAAAAAAAACAATTTTTGCATTTCTTATTGGTAAATTTCATTTCAATTATTAATTATTGTACCATGACAAATCAAAAATAATAAATGTCAGACAACTACTAAAATTTCTGGACATCTTACACCATTTTCATTTCGGAAGCGACAACTATAATTATACACAATTGCCTTTTTATAAAGATTAATTTTTTGTTTTGAACGACATGCTACAATAAGATTTCAGAACTTTCAAAATTGCCCACTTTATTCGCTCTCATGGTATAATTTGGTACTTTTTGTGCCCCTATTCTGTCAAAACATATACACAGTTTGTATAGGTGTGTGTATTGTTTTGAATAAGAAATAAGAAGTTAGAAAAGACAAGTACTTACCGATATTTGGCAGAGCGCATAATGAATTCTACCTTCTTGGCCTAAAAATTTTCTATACTAGAACGGCTATAAAGAACGGTTCTTGTAAGCCAGCATGTACACGAAATATGCCGTTTAATTAACGGCGCTTCGTATAGATGTCAGTGTGCGATAGTATCTCTCTGGCTTTCCATTTCACTGCATTGACGGGGACTACATGCTTAAGCCACATTTTTAAACGGAATTGTTTATTATCCGGTACTAACAACCTAAAATAAGTTCCTCACTCGAATCGTTCGTATTCAAATGTATTCGTTTTTGATTTTTTTTATAAAAAAATTTAAAGCTATCTGTCATTTCATTTACAGGTGCACCATGTTACATAAGAAACGAAAATATCCACAAGGACCTAAACATACTTACCATTGAAGAAGAAATAAAGAATATTTGCCGAATGTACTTGAGTAAACTATCCGCGTAGCCAAATAGTTTGGCCCTCCAACGATAGACTGCGTAGACATGACACTCTTTCTACCACATAGTTTATATTTGTCTTACTATTTCATTATTTTCAGCTCTTGTCTGGTCAATTGAACGTTTTTCGTCGCCCACTGTTATACTTCTATAGGTAGTAGTATGCTAAAATTAAAGATGCTTCTGTGAAGAAATCGCTAAGTTTATTACTGTAGTCCGTGAGATGGTTAGATATAACGGTATCTAAATAAAGCAACATTGTATTCGTAAGACTATTTCGGTAGTCCGCGAATAAATTAGATAAAACTGTATACAAATTAATCTAAATTACCTAGTCAATTAAATCACGGATATAACTGCATCCACCAGCCCACAAAAAACACACATCTATATCTTGAAAACAAAAAAGATAAAAAATAAAGCATGTAAAAATATAGGGTAATTGTATCATTATTATACAAGATATAAAAGCTTATTGTTATTTTCATCAAAATATATGAAAGATTCAATAAATATACAATTATTAAAAGAAAAATATCGCCATCCACAACCATTATGTTTCAATTTTTAATTTCAGATTATTAGGAATTGTGCTACTTGCCCTAATAAACTCCGAACTTTTAATACCCTCCATCATTCGGACCACTACTATTTCTGCTAGGGACATCGGTTGAAAAAGGGCTTAAAAATGCCGTAACGCGGACCTGTATAGACATTGTGTCACAAGAGGTAGAACCCATTACAAAATCTTTCAACCGAATTATAAACTATTCCGTTTAAAAATGTGGTTTAAATTCCTAACATTTTACGCTGATTAAGAATAAATGTTGAGTATTTCGAAGAGTAACAAACTAAATAACAAAGTAAATATACCCTCCATAGTATGGTGGAGTGTATAAAATTTAAATATATAAAGAATATAGTACTGTAATATGAGTCCGCATAAATGTCTTGTCCTAAAACATATATATGTGTATTCCCTGTCATAGACATACCATTTCGGCGCCATTCTGTAAGAAACAGCCAATTTCTTTTAAAAACGATAGGTATCTTATCACAGGTGCCATATCACAGCACCTGCCGATGTTTGCTATTCTTAACTTTTAGCGGAATCTATCAAAACTCAGATTTTGTGTTGATTTTATAGTGGGTTCTTTCTTCGTAGATTGCCTGAATGTGTACATGTTGTCTTTTATACTCGATCATGGCAGAAGAATACCACGCACCAAATATTTGATATCCAAGCATGTCATAAATTACAATCGGAATGGTTTAAAATACGCAATATTTGTTTTATCTTTTTCAGATTTTGTAGATTGTTAAGTGTTTACAACGGTACCGCCCACAATATGAAATTGTGAAGATTTTTGTCTCCTCTATCACATATATAGGTGCTAATCGCTTCTACCACTTCTTCATTTTCGTATTCTACAATTGTCAGGACCACTGTTATTCCATTTTGAGGCCTGATGTCCGATACTGCAGCGGTAAGTCAAAATTCAGATTTTGTGGAGCTTGTTCTTCTTCTAGAAATTACCGGCCAGAGGTCTCAAAGACCTTGCAACCGGCTTTGAAGTTCATCTCTACCTGCTTCTACGATGAGAGACTTTTTGAAGCACCAGATGTAATAACTCCTCGGTGGTTTGAAAGTCTCATCAATGGTTAGATCAATAGGCTGCGGACCACCCCGAGCTAATTCACTATATACTCGATATAGTGGTAACTCCAAATCATGGCAGAAGAATACCATGCACCAAATATTTGATATTCAAGCATGTCATAAATTCCAATCAGAATGGTTTCAAATACGCAATTTTTGTTTTATCTTTTTCAGATTTCGTTGATTGTTAAGTGTTCACAACGGTACCGCCCACAATATGAAATTATGAAGATTTTTGTCTCCTCTATCACATATATAGGTGTTAATCGCTTCTTCCACTTATTCATTTTCGTATTCTACAGTTGTCAGGACCACTGTTATTCCATTTTGAGGCCTGATGTCCAATACTGCAGCGGTAAGTCAAAAGTCAGATTTTGTGGAGCTTGTTCTTCTTCTAGAAATTACCGGCCAGAGGTCTCAAAGACCTTGCAACCGGCTTTGAAGTTCAACTCTACCTGCTTCTACGATGAGAGACTTCTTGAAGCGCCAGATGTAATAACTCCTTGGTGGTTTGAAAGTCTCATCAATGGTTAGATCAATACGCTGCGGACCACCCCGACCTAATTCATCAGCCACTTCATTCCCCACTAAGTTTCTATATTCTGGAACCAACAAATCTTATGTGGCGTTTCCACTGCACTTGATTTGCTCTCTATTCGTTGTTTGACCCTTAACTATGAAAAAACTACCTAGTTCTTCACACAAAATTTCCTGAGCGAACACTCATATTTGTACATTGTTCAAATCAAATCACTCTCAGAACAACGAAAAAATATGTCCCATCCATAAGAAATGGGAACACTTATCGAAAAAATAAATTATGGCATTTAAAAATTAAAAAAGTTAATGAAATGTTACAAATTTTTTTTCTGAAGACTGAAAATTATGTATGAAAACTACAGTGTTAAATGGTGTATGTACATTCAAAGGAAAGTACATATTGTTTTCTCTCATTCGAGGTACGCATTTTGTCCACGAGTTGACATTTCCACAAAAAACTGCAAACAAAAGAGGCGATATTCTCAAAATGTTTGTATCGGCAGAAAAAATGTTTGTCTCTTCAGCAGAATTTAAAAATAGAAAAATACAAAAATATTTTGAAAATGCCAACATTTACACAAAACGCTGAAAACGTAAATGAAAATTGTAAAATTAATGATATTATAAGTCTTTGGGAGAAAAACAATAATTTCTTCTATTCATATTAGTGAGAATTTGATGTATTTTCGTATAAATTCCCATTAAAATCAAGAAACAAAATTTTTGAAAAAAGGAATTATTTTACTATGAATTACGAATCGTGCCGTGTGAACGGGTTAATTCTTGTACATAATTCTGAGAGCGAACAACGTGATTGAAAGTGTAATGAGAACATAACATTAATGAATTCACGTATTATGTTCGTATCTTTTTAGTTTTCATTAAAGTATCCAATTAATCGGGTATAGGTGGTGTTCGATTAAAAAATTAATAAATTACGGGGTTTTTAATTTGATCAATCGATTAAGAGTCTTAAATTGCTCGAATAAAACCTGCGTGAAGAAGCAGCGTGAAGTTAGCAACGACCATGGTAGAAAATACAGGTAAAAGCAAGTGTTGTTGTACAACAATCGTAACAACAACCACATACAAATTTGTTTTTGTACGTAATACAAGCGTCAGAGTTATGTGTCCAAAAATGTAAACAAAATAATTAATTTTCAATAAATTATTTTAATTTAAAATATATATATTTTTGGAATTTGGAATATTAAATTGAAAATGCAGAAGAATAGTTCTTAAAATATTTAATTTTAATGCTTTCAGATCATTCCGCTTAATGTATAGTTGTTAGCTACTGGTCCTAATCTCTCAACACTTCAAGCAATCGCTAGAAAATCGCGGAGAAGGCAACAATCCTTTCAAGTTGAAACCAAACAGCATACATACATAAAGTATTCTACATATTGAAATTTTAGGATACATGAAATATGCGAATATATTATCTAACGCAAAAAGGTTCCGAACCATCGCCTTTGACGTTTTGTTAAGTACAACGTCGATTTTTTCTATTATTAGGCAAAAAATATGTTCACATTGCCCTGCAGTGAAATTTTATATCAAAAAGGGTATACCTATTGTATATCAAGAAATGGATTTGAATCACAAAACGTCATATCCAGTTTGACACTAGTATTACTATACAAACCTCGTCCAAAATGAACAAATAGAAGTAAAGAAGAGGTCTTCACGATCATTTTCGTATCAATACTTAGCCCAAAACAGTTTTTGGTAGAACAATGTTGGAGATTTTCTGATTTCGAACTGATGGTCAGGACAGAAGATCGGCTCTAGAGGCTTCCCTATACAAACCTCGTCAAAAATGAACTATTAGAATTAAAGACGAGGTCTTCACGATCATTTTCGTATCAATACTTAGTCCAAAATCAGTTTTTGGAAGAACAAAATTTTCAAATTTCTCATATTCCACTGGTGGTCAAGAGGGGAATCTGGCTCTGGAAGCCTCCATATAAAAACTTGGGTGGGAGAAGATCTGTCCCTCCGCAACAATGCATCCAGGTTCCCCTATGATTTATTTTGGGATTTTCATATTTTTTAATGTGGTTATTGAGGCATCCACGGTGGAAAAAAATGCCACACTAAGCGAAGCTCCACGCAAAATTTCTTTATCAGCAGGATCGTACCGCGGTCTTGTGGCGCCGGCAACAAATTTGACGTACTGTGCACAAATATGCAACTTCCTCACTACGTCCCTTTAACCCAAATATGTAAGGTCCATATATTAAACCTACCAAGTAATTCTGTTAAATTAAGCATTAAGTCAAGGCTGTAATATCCGTTACGTATACCGAATTTGAAACAATTCCGGCGAATAATATCGCTAAAATCATCAACATACCGAATATCGGGGGGTACCGCTATATGAGGGCTATACGAAGACGTGGACCTGCACATACATTTTTCTGTCTTATGTTGTAGCATCCATTGCGAACTTTAAATACCAAATTTGAAACAATTCCTAAAATCATCAAAAACCGAATATCGGGGGTACCGTTATATGGGAGCTATACGAAGACGTGGACCTGCACATACAACTTTCTGTCATAGGCTGTAGTATTCATTTCAAACTTCAGGTACCAAATTCGAAAGAATTCCGGTGAATAATGTCGCTAAAATCAACAAAGAACCGAATATTCAAAGGTACTGTTATATGGGGCTATACGAAGACGTGGGCCTGCACAAAATTCCGGGGTTTTTAATTTGATCAATCGATTAAGAGTCTTAAATTGCTCGAATAAAACCTGCGTGAAGAAGCAGCGTGAAGTTAGCAACGACCATGGTAGAAAATACAGGTAAAAGCAAGTGTTGTTGTACAACAATCGTAACAACAACCACATACAAATTTGTTTTTGTACGTAATACAAGCGTCAGAGTTATGTGTCCAAAAATGTAAACAAAATAATTAATTTTCAATAAATTATTTTAATTTAAAATATATATATTTTTGGAATTTGGAATATTAAATTGAAAATGCAGAAGAATAGTTCTTAAAATATTTAATTTTAATGCTTTCAGATCATTCCGCTTAATGTATAGTTGTTAGCTACTGGTCCTGATCTCTCAACACTTCAAGCAATCGCTAGAAAATCGCGGAGAAGGCAACAATCCTTTCAAGTTGAAACCAAACAGCATACATACATAAAGTATTCTACATATTGAAATTTTAGGATACATGAAATATGCGAATATATTATCTAACGCAAAAAGGTTCCGAACCATCGCCTTTGACGTTTTGTTAAGTACAACGTCGATTTTTTCTATTATTAGGCAAAAAATATGTTCACATTGCCCTGCAGTGAAATTTTATATCAAAAAGGGTATACCTATTGTATATCAAGAAATGGATTTGAATCACAAAACGTCATATCCAGTTTGACACTAGTATTACTATACAAACCTCGTCCAAAATGAACAAATAGAAGTAAAGAAGAGGTCTTCACGATCATTTTCGTATCAATACTTAGCCCAAAACAGTTTTTGGTAGAACAATGTTGGAGATTTTCTGATTTCGAACTGATGGTCAGGACAGAAGATCGGCTCTAGAGGCTTCCCTATACAAACCTCGTCAAAAATGAACTATTAGAATTAAAGACGAGGTCTTCACGATCATTTTCGTATCAATACTTAGTCCAAAATCAGTTTTTGGAAGAACAAAATTTTCAAATTTCTCATATTCCACTGGTGGTCAAGAGGGGAATCTGGCTCTGGAAGCCTCCATATAAAAACGTCCAAAAAACGCAATGAGGGATTGAGGAACTTGGGTGGGAGAAGATCTATCCCTCCGCAACAATGCATCCAGGTTCCCCTATGATTTATTTTGGGAATTTCATATTTTTTAATGTGGTTATTGTGGCATCCACGGTGGAAAAAAATGCCACACTAAGCGAAGCTCCACGCAAAATTTGTTTATCAGCAGGATCGTACCGCGGTCTTGTGGCGCCGGCAACAAATTTGACGTACTGTGCACAAATATGCAACTTCCTCACTACGTCCCTTTAACCCAAATATGTAAGGTCCATATATTAAACCTACCAAGTAATTCTGTTAAATTAAGCATTAAGTCAAGGCTGTAATATCCGTTACGTATACCGAATTTGAAACAATTCCGGTGAATAATATCGCTAAAATCATCAACATACCGAATATCGGGGGGTACCGCTATATGAGGGCTATACGAAGACGTGGACCTGCACATACATTTTTCTGTCTTATGTTGTAGTATCCATTGCGAACTTTAAATACCAAATTTGAAACAATTCCTAAAATCATCAAAAACCGAATATCGGGGGTACCGTTATATGGGAGCTATACGAAGACGTGGACCTGCACATACAACTTTCTGTCATAGGCTGTAGTATTCATTTCAAACTTCAGGTACCAAATTCGAAAGAATTCCGGTGAATAATGTCGCTAAAATCAACAAAGAACCGAACATTCAAAGGTACTGTTATATGGGGCTATACGAAGACGTGGGCCTGCACAAACAATATTCTGTCTTAGGCTGTAGCATCCATTTCGAACTTCAAATACCAAATTTGAAACAATTCCAATGAATGTCGGGAGGTACCGACAGCGAAAAACATACTTTCGCCATGACATTTAAAGTTTGCTGCAAATTTGTTTCAACCAATCAGGAACGAGGTGTTTGTTTATATTTTATGTTGTTTGTGGAAATTAAGCAAAGTAATAATACGACTCTCAAGGACCATTGCAACAGCCCTAAGTTGATAGTTAGCCCCTGAAATGATTATACAAGCCCACCACTGTTCTACGTCATCGACAAATACCACTAATATTCCAGCCAATGTTGGTAACCGGAGGTTACACCGACTCCAGCACATGGCACAACACAGTGGTGCCGATTATATCTATTTATCACATTTGAGCAAAACTATCTTGGCTACGCTGGAAATTCATCCTATGACATTAGCTCCATGTCAGCCGTAATACAACAACGCATGTCCTTGAATAGTGCATTGAATCCCCATGCCGGTTCGATGCGTGTTGAGCAGGCCTCAACTTCGCGTGCCGTGAATACTTTTTATTTGTCGAACAACTTGAATTCCAACGAAACGATTAACAATACGTCAAGGTGTTTGAAGCTCATTTAATCAGCGCTATCATTTAAAAAAAAAATCTTGGATGTCATCAAAGATTTGCTAAATGAAGGAACCTTTAATTACAGTGATTCTGGAATACAGTTCCAAGCCATGGACAATTCTCACGTTTCATTGGTTTCCATCAAAGCCCAGGATAATGCCGACACATTTACCTTTATGTTTGAATCGCCCAATCATGAAAAAGTCTCCGACTATGAAATGAATTTTACCAATAAATAAAGAGTGTTATTAAAATATATTGACGAATTTTTATTAATTTTTAAAAAAGTTTTTATTCAACCTTATTACGTTTGGCTTAGTCGTATCGAAAATTGTTGACACTTCGTAACGACTAATTGATATTATGTGTGTCATATTCGAGAAATTACAACTCTGTATGAAATTCTGTTACAATTTTTGTACCACAAGAAGCGTTCTAAATCGACAAACGCTGCAGAATTAGTCGTTACAGATTTTGTTGCCGACAACACACAAAAGTTCCTCCAAATTGACATCAGAAGTTGACGTCGTATGCGAGAAATTACAACTCTGTATGAAATTCTGCTACAATTTTCGTACCACAAGAAGCGTTCTAATTCAACAAACGCTGCAGAATAAGTCGTTAGAGATTTTGTTGCCGACAAAACACAAAAGTTCCTCCAAATTGACATTACAAATATTCAAAATGGAGTTGAATAAGAAGAATTTATTAACATTACAAAAAATATGTGTATGTATATCTATAACAATTTCGCCTTTTTGGATTTAAAGTCACACACATTGCTCACAGACGACTGTGATAAACTGACATGATTAGCGTTGCCAGCGCCCTTTTGCGAACTTCCTTCAGCCAGTATCCGAATTGCCCTCTTACCAGCTACGAAGGTCTAGAGTTATTTGAATGTAAATGTGAGATATTTATTTTTTTTCTCCAACAGTATATGCTGATTTAAATCCCGAAGAAACCAAGACCAAGAAAGGTTCTCATTGCCTCCCTGCTCCAAGCCATCAACTCAATGCCAGTGTCAACTCAAACCCAACAACATTATCCAATGACTAATTGGTGAGTTTGAAAAGAGTAACCAAAACTTTTCCAGGCACAGAAGGGATTTACATTTCTCTGTTTGCTCTCATGGTAGAATCAAGGAGGTAAACTCATGCAATCATATGTTTACAATTTTTTTCAAATATTATTCATTTGACAACATCTCATTGTCAAAATATGTATTTATAAATACATTGTACATACACAAATCAGAGATGGGAACCAGTTTTTATGTAGAAAAATGTGACAAGATAAATTACAGAAAATGCGGAGATGGGTATGCTTATTTGAAACGACTTTACCTTCTTAATTTTACCATGGTTTGCTCTATTCATTTTCCAGGTCCAATGCCCTTCCATTGTGCATCATGAAAAACAGGCCTATGTTATTGACACCAAGAATTTGCAATTTTAAGTCGACACTATTCGATTTAAAAGTTTTACAAACAAATGCACACAATAATCTGTTCCATAGAGTGATGTAGGTTTTAAATATTATTATTATTAAATATTAAATATATTATATAATGAATAATAAAATAAAAATAAACTAACAGCATAAAAAATACAATTATTGCTTTTAAGAAATAAAAATGATGTCGTGTTTATGTTTATTTGCAATTCGCCACAAAAAGAAGAAAAACGAAGGCGAAATATTTTTCGCTTCAAAATAAATTTTGACATTTCGAAGGAGTAAATCAGACAATTCGCCCTTTACATGACCTAATAATTGGGCCATGATTGTTTTCTTTCAAAAGAGAATCAAACCACATTTCTGTAGGAAAAGCTGCCAAACAGACTTATTGTTACATTAACTTTCGATTCTCAACCTTTCGTATTTCCATGCAAAACAGTCTTGTTTTCTACACAATTCGTTTATAATTCCGCTTGCAAATATTCGAAATAATTAGTGGAACAACTCTAGTTTAGTACAAACTTTTCGATTTTTTCGAAATTTTTTCCAGAGGCAGTTTTTTACCCTGATTCCGGGAAACAATTTTTTTCTTGGGGAACGGACTCGATATCCCTGATTTTTGACCCGAAAGTCCGGGTTCAAGACCTCGAATAGGACCCGGATTGTTTATAAAAAACCCCAAAAAGTCGAAAAAGGGCCCATTATGGGGGTCAACCAAAATTATGCTAAATTATTGCTGACACTCTTTCCTTTTCAAAATGCTACAATTTGTGCTAATACCTTTTTCGGGTCCCGGGTATGTCCCCCAAGAAAAAAAAAATGGTTTCCCGAAATCAGGGTAAAAATAATATTTGATATATTGATATTTATATTTTCGACATTTTGTAAAGTTGTTCTCCTAAAATAATTAGTCTTGCTAATTCAAAAAAAAATCAAATTTAAAGCTCAAAAAGAAAGGAACAAACGATAGAAAACATCTGATTGAATATCGATGAATGAGAAGAAGAGTTAAGAGATTGCAGGAAGAAATTTGTCCAGCAAGAATTTGCAAACTATCACTGAATCAACTGTCAAAATTTCTCTCTTCAACCGCTCTCTTTTGCAGAACTTTCGGGTTAACAAACGACTTCCAGTAGCCATTATTACAAATTTTGGGGTAACCAGACACACCTATTGTTTATGCAGATTAAGCCAATTATAAGGTCTTCCTTCGAGCGAATTAATCTAAAAACAGCTGTTATTTTACTAGATGAAATGTCAAAATTAATGCTTGAGGCGAATACGTTTGCTGTCAATTTTTTGTATCGACTCAGTTGCTGGGACAATGAACTGACAAACTGACTTTGAAATTAAAAATGTTGAATGAAAAATTTAGGATATTTGTAAAAATTGTTGAAAAATGCATATCATAACAACCTCCGATTGGTGCCGTATAAGAATACTTATAAAATGTACTTATTAAAAAAACATTTTAACAATTTTGACATACCAATGTTCCCAAGCGTTGATGCATCTACCTATATTCTTCTACCATGGTATAAAAGCTTTACTGCATTGTGGATATGTAAAAATTTTTAAAATGTTTTTTTTTTTTTTTTTTTTCAAAAATTAGTACATTTTATAAATTTTCTTATACGACACTAATAGTAGGTTGTTGATATGTAGTTTTCAACAATTTTTGGAAATTTGAATAACTTTTCATTTAAAATTTTCAATTTAAAAATTGGTTTGACAGTTCATTGCCCCAACAGCTATGCGATGCGACTACCTGTATTCTTCTACTATAGTTTCGAAGTTTGTTTTGGTGCAGCGAATTCAAATTTATTTGACAGATCGTGTGTTAAACAGTTGAGTTGGAAAGGGGTCCTTAAGTGCCCTGGAGACGCTCAAATTTGTTGGTCAAGCATCTTATATGCGTGTGTCCAAGGTAGATGTACTAGGTAATCGCATCAGCCCAGCTGACGGCACCATTAAATGTCAAAACGAATTGTTGTAATGAAGAATTCGCCCTAAATGAATGCAACAACAAATTTGTTTATGTTGTCTTCCCTAAAAGTACCTTTTTATAATATTTCAAATAATTTAAGAGTAAGTTAAGAGTGAAACCAGTAAAAAATTTAAAGAACATGAAGGAAGGAGGTTAGAATGGAGTGCAGCTTTAAGAATTAAGTTAGCCTCAACATCTAAGATTCCCAAAGCACATCACGGGAAGTAGTGCAAGAATTAAACTCTTGTCATTTGCAGTTCCGGAAAACTTTCGGTTTAAACCAATAAAATATAGTCATTATAAGTTTCTTTGTTTAAAAAATATCGCAATACTACAATTAATACTTTTTTTACTCTTATTTGTTTTACAATAAAAACTTTTATTGCGACGTTCGTTTACGACGAGAGGGACATAAAATAAAATGTAAACAAACACCTCGTTTCTGATTGGTTGAAACAAATTTGCCGCAACTTTTAAATGTCATGGCGAATCTATGTTTTTCGCCTTAGATGCCAATTTTGACATTTGAGGGGACCACAAAAGTTGCTCTGTTGTAGCAATTCGCCGATGCGGTTACCTGTTAGATCTACCTTGCGTGTGTCCATGTGAGTCTAATCGGCTTTCGTCGGCTACACCCTTTTGTTGTCGGCTCTGCTTGATGGAAAATCAAAATATTTGATATTTTTATTTGCGCAAATCTATTTGAACGTCTCCATTACTGTTTGCCAAGCAAAATGCCATTTGTGTTGTAACGTTGAGGAGTAAACATGAATAGTAAGTGCGCGGACGAAAAAAAAAAATTACAATATATTGAAATGTACCAATGCCTTGATGCATTGTGGAATGTGCGGACAGACGCGTACAGTAATAGGGATGAGAAGAAAAAACAATATAATATACTCCTTGATTTTTATAAGGAACAGTACTAAAAATTTAAAAATTTCTGTAGTCATCAACACTACTAACTCGCAGCTCCTTCAAAAGGTTTTCATGTGTAAATCTTTTGCGCTGTTCATACCACTTTTTCATCCATATTTTCTTTTTCATTTCCAATTTTTTTAACACAACTGCTGTCACGAAAAGCCACTCATTTTCCGACGACGACACGACTGCACTCAACGAAAATAATTACAAAATGAATGTTTGACAAACTTGTTTGTACGTCTGCGGGCAAAACACGGAGTTACACAGTAATACATACGCACTTGCTTGATAAAAAAAATTTGACCGCCTCCTGGGCACTTTACACTTGGATCATGAGGGGGACCAAGGTAGATGTACTAGGTAATCGCATCAGCCCAGCTGACGGCACCATTAAATGTCAAAACAAATTGTTGTAATGAAGAATTCGCCCTAAATGAATGCAACAACAAATTTGTTTATGTTGTCTTCTCTAAAAAATTTCAAATAATTTAAGAGCAAGTTTAGAGTGAAACCAGTAAAAAAATTAAAAGAAAATGAAGGAAGGAGGTTAGAATGGAGTGCAGCTTTAAGAATTAAGTTAGCCTCCACATTTAAAATTCCCAAAGCACATCACGGGAAGTAGTGCAAGAATTCGACTCTTGTCATTTGCAGTTCCGGAAAACTTTCGGTTTAAACCAGTAAAATATAGTCATTATAAGTTTCTTGGTTTAAAAAATATCGCAATACTACAATTATTACTTATTTTACTCTTTTATTGCGACGTTCGTTTACGACGAGAGGCACACAAAATAAAATGTAAACAAACACCTCGTTTCTGATTGGTTGAAACAAATTTGCCGCAACCTTTAAATGTCATGGCGAATCTATGTTTTTCGCCTTAGATGCCAATTTTGACATTTGAGGGGACCACAAAAGTTGCTTTGTTGTAGCAATTCGCCGATGCGGTTACCTGTTAGATCTACCTTGAGGGGGACCTTATACTTGGATCATGGCGTTATTCTTGAAATTTTAACACTTCAATGTCAACTTTTTTTGTGTGTTGAAAATGGAAACGAATAATACAATACAGTGAAAATATGACAATTTGGGACAATCATGAAAAAGATCTGCCAATAGAACTTGAGTCGAACCTGGAGAGTTTCTAGTGTATAATTCGCATATGCTAATTTGCAATAAGTTCGAAATATATACTACTTTCCAGAGAACGGCCCTTGTAAGCCATCATCCACACCAAATATGCCTGATGAGCCGCTTAACCAACGGCGAAACGCGTCGCATAGTGGTGAGTGTGTGATAGTGTCTATCTGGCTTTCCTTTTCACTGCAAATTCCTGATCATTAAGCTCGTCTCGAAAGAGAAAACAAACACAAAAATCATCAATTTTTACAACGATATTAGTGGGTAGATTTAAATATATGGACCTGGGGTATTTTGGTAATACGAACGTAAATGTTTTACCAAAGTGGGGAAGTTGAATATTTGTGTATGCTACGTCGGATTTTAGGTAACGCTGTTCCGTTTTCATATTGCTCCTACTTTCCGGAATTATCAGAAAGACAACTTCATATTAGACCTAATGTTCGATACTCAAACTTTGGATATTGAAATGCGCCAGATCAGAACATTATTGAGAAAATCCTCCAATCTCGATGGACGCAAATACTTCCGAAACAGCCAACTAATAGTACGTTTCTAAAAATTTCAAAGCGATCATATAGTAAAATGCAGCCATATACATCCTATATGGATATTGTTGTAGCAGTTAAGTCGACGTGATTGTCTTAATTCTAAATTTAAAAGTTCAGCATTTTGATTGGCTGTATCCATGGTACATGAATATAGGTAGATGCATCAACGCTTGAGAACATTGATATGTCAACATTTTTAAGATGTTGTATCAAAAATAAGTATATTTTTATGTTTGTTATACAACGCAAATCGGTGGTTGTTATCATATGAATTTTTCAACAATTTTTAGAAATTTCAATAATTTTTCATTCAACATTTTCAATTCCAAAATCGGTTTCAGCATCTGTGTCGATGCGACTACCCTATTCTTCTACCATTGAGAAAGATGCACCACACTGAACTCCTCGTTTGCAATGAATTGGCTTCGGCCGCAGTGCTGAAGGCGGGGTTTTGAATGGTTTCCCACTGCCTAGTACTGGTACTTGCAAATCACATAGGTGTTTCATAGCTAAAATGTTTTCCTTGGATTTAATACATAAAAAATTGAGATAACGATTTATGAAAACGGAGCATTTTTTATTGATATTAACAAAATTTTAAATATTTAACCTCCGCCACTTTGATTCATCGAAACGTTCAGTAGGGCATTGGTTTGGTTTGTGCTGGTCCCACTAATATTTGTATCATGTAGTAGTGATTGTTGTTGCTGCACCATTTGCTGTTGCAAAGCTGCCGCAGCAGCATGTTGCTGTTGCCTCTGCTGCTGTTGTTGTCTTGCAGCATGTGTGTATTTTGCCTTTGTTTCTTCCAATTCTCGCACTCTTGAACGAACATGTGATATACGATGCCATGCCATCTGAAGGACTTTTGCTGAAGCATATCCAGAACCTTCATGAGGTTGACCGGTAGATACCTGAGTCAGATAATTTATTTGTTCGCTAAGTTTCATTTCTACATTTTGTAAAGACTTTAAAAATTGTGCTGTCTGCGTCTCAGCGCTTTTTTGGGATGACTTTTCTTTGCTCAATTCCTGGAGAGCCTGACCTGTTAAGTTTAATAATTTAGAAATCAACATATATTGTTATTTAAGACCAACCTGCACTTTGTAAACATAAAATAATCTCCTTTTCAATGTCATCCAATGCTTGTATTTTGTCCAATGGATTCATATTTTCTAAAGAATTCATAGCTTACATTGCACTCAAACAATGTTTTTATTGCTGCCGCTGGATATCGAAGTCAGTAAAATTTTAGCTTAATCGGCGGTGAGTATGGTTGAGGTTACTGCGTTACCAAAAATTCGACGTAAAGTCATGGCAGAAGAATACAGGTAGATGCATCAACGCTTGGGACCATTGATATGTCAAAATATTTTAAACGTTTTTCTTTTAAATATAAGTAGATTTTTATATGTTTTCCTATACTACGATTTCTTGTGGTAATTTGTTTTTATATTCTTCTTGCATAGTTGATTTATCTTATTATTTAATCAATTGTTATTTTTGTTCAATTTCAATTTTTGTTAATGTTTAATTTTAATTAAGATTTTTAAGATTAAGAATATTATAAATAATATCAGAGAAGTCATGTATAGAAGTTTTTGGAACCGTCCATGATAAGGATATGTAACTGTATAAATGGAAATAAAATAAATAAATAATTATAAATGAAGCAGGAATTTTTTCGATGATAAGCCTCTCTCACATCAAATCAGCGGATGTCGTTTATGTCGTTTCGGGGATATGAGTGACAATATTGAAGTTACTCAATTCTCAAATGTTAAAAATATCATACGTGAATTATAAAGTGACATTTTTGAAAAACGATGAAATGTATTTAGATTCGAGTAGGTCGTTAGCAATCAATCAATAAAAAAGGACGAATCTACTGAGTAATAACAAAAAAAACCTATGAAAATTTGTAAAAACTGCAGAAGTAATCAATTGAGTATCTTAATTGTAACATAGAACTCATATATTTTGATTTTTTTTTTTCATTCTAGAAAATATTTTGAACCAAAACGCTTGTCTTTTAAATAAAAAAAAATAAACTATTTTTTAAATAATTGAATTTTCCCTTCAATTTGTTGACCCTAAAAAACTGAAATGAAGGGAGAAAACGTTCGTGCAACGCTGTCATGTAGCGACTCAGATCTAGTTCGAGATTAACATCAAGAGAATGCTCCAGCGCAATTTTTTTGCTGCAAGTCAACATGAGTCATTGTTATTGTAGCAGTGCTTATGTTTGGATTCTGCTAAAATGGTTCGAGCTCCAGGTTGAAAAATTCGTCTACCTTAATGGGATGTAATCAGAAATCCCAATTTTACCTTTAGTTTCTTAATTGTAGCATAGAGCGGTTATTACATAAAAAAGTGATGTCAGACACATAAATCGTTTTTCGTTATTACAAGTTTCATTTAAGTATGAACTGTCCGATAAGCAAAAGTTCAGACCAAGGTAAATGATATGGACCTACAACTAACAACTATACATTCAGGGGAATTATATGAAAGCATTAAAGTTTCAAAAATTAACATCAAACGTTCTGCATTTTAAATTTAAATATTATAAATTAAAATAATTTATTGAAAATTAACTGTTTTATTTACATTTTTGGGCAATATAATATCTAATCTTCTACGTCTGGGCCGCCTGGAAATGTCCACGATAAATTAAATTTCAAGGCCAGTGCTGAACATAATCTCAACACCTAGGATTTGAATAAAATTGCACCAGATGGCATGGATTCACCCGCTAGCATCTCCAGCGACATTGCCCAAAATGTATCGGATGTTAACAGTGTACATATGCAGCAGCAGTAACAATTCTCCAATTGTTCTATGCAAAATCAGGGCACCGACACTCCAATGCATATGGCCATACATACACCACATATTCAGCAGCAGAATATGAATATCAGTAATCAAAATCTTAATAATTTGGCCAATAGCCAACAACATAATACCAAACAACAAAATCTTTTTCTTTTTAATTTTTTTTTACTGGTAATCAGGTCAGAAAAAAATACTTTTAGTGAAGAAGACATAAACAAACTTTGTTTTTGTGTTGCATTCATTTAGGGTGAATTTAGCATTGCAACAACTTTTTTTGACATTTAAAGGTGCCGTCAGCTGGGCTTGTAGATCTACCTTGGTTTCAATCTTTTCTGTGTTCGCACCATGGTAGAAGAATATAGGTAGACGCGTCGAGACAGCTGCTGGGACAATGAACTGTCAAACCAATTTTGGAATTGAAAATGTTGAATGAAAAATTATTTAAATTTGTAAAAGTTTTTGAAAAACGCGAAATATAGTAGCCTCCGAATGACGTAGTATAAGAAAACATATAAAAATCTACTTATATTTGAAAAAACATTTACATTTTTTTTTGACATATCAATGCTCCCAAGCGTTGATGCATCTACCTGTATTCTTCTGCCATGGTTCGCACGAACATTTGACACAGTGGGTGGCAGTGTTCGCTGAACATCAGTTGAAAAATATTTTTTTAAAGTGAAGACGTATTTAAAATGTCACAACAATTTCTATCGGAATTTATTAATTGCCTGGAAAATGAACCAGCATTGTGGCAAACAATATATATATACGACTTAAGCATTTTAATTATTACACCACATGTTTCGAAAACTATGCGTCCAAGACTCTGGGGAGAAATTCCATTTAAAAATTTTAAATCTTCATAGCTTTGGCCACTTGCCAAAAAGCGCAAAGTCGCTGAAAGCCTTTCATTTGCACTTATTGCTTCTCTCATTGTAGTATCCTGTCGATGAATTTCTGGAGCTACCAAATTTAATAGAGCTGCATATGTTTCAGCGTCCATTCTAAGAAAATTCTTTAAATCCACCCGAGAACTTTCTTTCAGTTCCTTTAAGAGTTTTGCATGTGTGAACTTTTGGCGCTTTGCGTACCATTCTTTCTTCCATATACTGTGTTTTCTTTTTTTAACTTCCTCCTTATTTTCCTTTTCCTCCAAAAAAACATGTATTGCCATCAAGACAATGACTGTGTCGCGGTCGCTGTCCGATGACATGTTTATGCTAGGAACACAATTGGAGCGAACGACGAATTTCGCCCTACGCGGCGACAAAATGAGCCGCGAAAATTCGTCGTATGGAACACAATACCGACGAAATTATAAAACAGCTGATGAAGTTGTTTACTTTTTGCTCATTTGTTGACTACAATGAATTATACAAGAACACATAATTCTTTACGTTCTCTATTATAATTTCACTTATGTCCATCTTCTCTATTATAAATTCACTGATATCCATCTTCACTCAGGCGCAAGTACACAAATAAATAAACAAATTAATTATGTTTTTTTTATACGAGTAACAGATAGTAGAGTGACCATAACAAATTTTAAAGTAAAAAGTAACTTTATTTACTAAAACACATAAAATTCGTACAAGTATGGCCACCTTGTACTGTTTTGTTCGCCGGTCGCCGGCGTATGAAATAGAAATAAAGCTAATTGAGTTCGCGGCGACCGACGAAATTTTCGCCGGTGCCGTGATTGTGTGCACTTCCATATACACATATGTGTTTTATTTTTGACGACGAACATACGCCGCGAAAAAATTCGTCGTTCGCTCCAATTGTGTTCCTAGCATTACTCGATGAAAATTGTTTACAAATGATGTTCGCGAGCATGTTCGCACTCGTTGGTGGGCAAATGAAATTTTTGTTCGACGAACAGTTCGTCGAACAGATTCGCCTGTTGAGCGAAATAATTATAAGTTTTTCTCTTGATGAAAGGTCGAAGTATTGTTCTTCGTTTTCCATATTCTATTTTAAACAAATTTATTTTTTTCTTGCTACATCATTCAGACCATCGCCAAACATAAGAAAACATAAAAATCTGCTCACATTTGAAAAGACATCTAAAAAATTTTGCGTTGATGCATCTAACTGTATTCTTTTACAATGGTAGAAACATAGGCGATAATTCCAACAAAGCAGCTCTTGGTGTGCCAAATTCAACATTAAGTGTCATAATCAGTGTACGAAAATAAACTATTGCAAACGTTTGCCATCGTTTTGTTCTGTATTTTCCCGAAGTACGAAACAAAGCCAATACTCAGCTAACGGCACTTGTTTTTTGTTTTGTACTGTTTGTGTATGTGAGTGGAAACAAAAACCAAACTTAAATGTACTCTGCTGGATGATGCAACATTGAAAACAATCTCTCCACGCTTACTTGTGTACATGGAATCGATAAAAAATGAATGCAATTGTTGTTACGGTATTGTTTTCAGTTGTCCAGTAGTCTATAATATTTACATTTATTGCTAATATGGGCTGTCTTTCATAAATTAGGAGGTCACGTTCAATATTTTTATAAGTGGCTCACTGCAGGAAGGTCTATCACAAGTTTTAAGGTAAGCTTCAAGTGCATCTTCAGTATTACTTGGTTCGGCACAAGAGGTTGAATTAGAAAATTCAGATTTAGAAAAATATGTAGTGTACAATTATTTCCTGAAAAATATATAAAATCTTTAATGGCCGGTCTTCTGTCATACGAATGGTCTGCCATTTTTAGTAAACAACTCCACTATAGCATTTTCCACACTTTTCTTATCAATTATGCATGACATTTTTAATGCATTTTTATTAACTGGCTGTTCATTTCCCATTTTTATATAGTTTTGATAAAGATTAGGGTGTGCAGTTTTTAAGTATCTTTCTAAATTACCTTCATGTCAGCATAATGTTTTACAGTAGTCTTCGTTTCTGCGCATAAATCGTTTATTTTGATCGTCGAAATCAAAGATTTCTAGTGTTATATCATTTTTTGGACGCAGCATGGTCTTACAAATTTTCAGCTGCTAATTGTCATCGTAGATAAATATAGGTAGATTTATTAGTGTAAACAAATGTGAACAGTTTAATGTGAACATTGAAAATTAAAAAATGCTATAATGCTTTAAAAATAAATAGATTTTTAAATAATGTTTTGTACAATGTGATTGGTGTCGTTTTTATTATAGTTAAAAAAGTTTAACAAACAATCAAATTTTTAATTTAAATTTACATTTTTGACAGTTCATTGTATCACTAGCTTTTTGAATACACTCAGTGTTGCCAGTATTGTGCAAAAATATATAGGCAGTTTTGTTTGGCAATGGTCTGAATGATGTAGCAAGAAAAAAATAAATTTGTTTAAAATAGAATATGGAAAACGAAGAACCATTATCTTTATATAGAAAAATCACAAATTAGAATCGGTTTCGAAACGTTGAAAATCTCAAAATTGAATCAAGTGAAGCAGAATCATAAGGAAATACATGATGTTGAAGGCAACCCTATTGATGATAGCAAGTGTTTAAATTTATATATTATCGTAAAGTGCAAATTATTTATTGTTAATTTTATATGTATTAGTGAACAAACAAACGACAAATCTTCCTCTTATTTTACACTTGCCGCCAGTGCAAATAAAAGCCCATATTTATATTTAAAAAAAATCCTTGTATGTATTAGTGAACAAACAAACGACAAATCTTTCTCTTATTTTACACTTGCCGCCAATGCAAATAAAAGCCCATATTTATATTTTACAAAAAAAAACCTTGTGTCATTACTCTAGAAGGAAGTATGAAGAAAGTCGACGTTTATAGATTTGAAAAGCAACATCATCTTATATGATGTCCTACAAATTTATTAAAAGTTAAATCCAAATTTGTTTAAAGTTTATGTGAATTTATGTAAGTATACGTCTTTTTTATGTTGGACAACAGTAGCCGGACGGGCAGATTTTTGTGTTATCTTATTGAAAACAATTGAGCCAATTCATATCTTCTTGTAATATTGCTAGTATGTTTATTTTATGTCAGATTACAAAGAGTCAAGAAGTACAAACAACCGATGCATCCAAGGAATACCAGCTCGTTTTGATCCAGAGACTTACGACATATTCGCCACCTCCCAACAAAAATAACCTTTCGGTCAGTATATTTTTTACTAGTAAAGCTAATCCGTCTTTTCTTCAGGGAACGACACAAAAATTTTTACTAATTCGCTAGCCAAACATCAAAATCTCCTAAAGAAATAGCCGAACATAATAATAATTTTGCAAATTACAAATGAATTGGGTACAAAAACAAATGCAAACAATGCTGACACGGTCACTTAATAATTCTCAGGTGTTAGCACAATTTTTGGAAACAAACAGATACACAGTGACATTGCCTTTATTACAACAACAGTTGCAAATATTGTAAAATCAAGCATCACAGCCACAAGTTAATATGCCACAAACTATGCTGGCGCAAGTAAGTAAAAAGCAGCAATTGCCACAACTTGTGAATCAGCTATCATATACACAACGCAACATCCATGGTACAATGAATTCAAGGTAGGGCACAACTACCATATGATTTAATTTTTTTTATTTTTCTGGCTTAATATGTCAACTTCATTTGCTTATGTGTGTGTCTTCTTTTCAATAATAAAAACATTGTTCAGAAAATATTCAAATTCGGGTGTTTTCAAAATGCTTATTGCAACGAATGCATCGACAAAATCTACAGTTTTTGTCGCGAAATAAACCATAAGAGATATATAGAACATGATTTTGAAAAGAAATTTTGACTTTTCAATCAGTTTTCGCGGTTTTAAATTATTTATTCAAAATCAATGCAACAGGTTGTTTGTTTTTTTATTGTTTTGATTGTAATTCTGACATTACAAGCCAAACAGGTAGACCTCTATACTTGCAATTTTTTCAAAGTTAGCCTACCTTGTCTTCATTGTACCATGGCAACATCTATGCCACACAGGATATACCCACTGCTAATTTTTACGGGTTTGCCGGGAAAATGGTTCAGCCTTTTTGAATCTTTTGAAACAACCAACGCCGGATTTGGATATTGAAACCTGGGTCGTTGTTAACCATAATAAATAATATGTAAACGAACATAAATGTCCTTACCCTATATTATTTTGTGCAATATTGCAATAATTCAATTAAATGCTTATAAACAGAAATTTTTTGCAATTATGCAATTAAAGACATTTACTTACTAACTGAAATTTTATCATGCATTGTCTTATTGTTAATCCAAATACTGCATGAAGGAATTTTGATGATATTAGAGACATAACGTACGGGGCATAGGCTGTAGTACCGATTCCGAACTACGAAATTTGAAACAATTCCGGTGAAGAATGTTTCCAATATAATAAAAATACCGAATGAAGGTATTTTAATGACATTAAAGGCGGTACGTATGGGGGCTATACTAAGACGTGAACCTGCATAGATAATGAATGACGATGAATAATGTTGCGAAAATCCTTGAAATACCGAATATCACGGGGTAGCGTTATATGATTGATATACTAAAACTTAGACCTATATCCCCTCTTCCAGGAGGTAAAATACTCAGACAGAACTCATTGTGTGGATTTTCAGACTATTGCATTGAAAAAATGTGGCTAAATCAATCTATCGATCTACATAACACCGAGGGGATATACGAGATCAAAGGCCTGTATAGACAATTCTCTTCCAGGGAGTAAAGTACCCACAAAAACTCCTTTTGTAGAATTTCAGACAATTTCATTCACAAATGTGTCTAATATCATCGAAATACCGAATACCGGAGGTACCGTTATATGGGGCCATTCGATATCGTGCACCGACACACAAAAGACTGATATGTGCAAAATGTTAGCTTCCTAACTTAATTCGTTATGACTCCAGCGTGATTGCAACAGACGGACGGACGGACAGGTCTAAACCGTCTTAAGATTTTACGCTAATCAAGAATATTTTGTTGTGGCAAAATGGTCAGGCTTAATCCCTTTATTGTTGTTTTTATAAAAACAACGTTTGTTTATTAGTGAAGAACGATGGTAATGTTTGCCAGGGGGTAAGGCAGGGAATACCTAGGTTTCGGAAAGAGCCACCAATCCTCAGCAGTTCCCTTGTTTTGTCTGGGATATTCTCCCCAGAAGTTATTTTAAAAATGACTTCTATGACAAAAACTTTTTATCCAAGTGACGAGATCGTAAGCTCAATAGAAGAGGAACCAAAGAATTGCATAAAACTAAAATTCTTTTGGAAACCTAGTGTTCCCTGCCTTACCACCTGGTAACACCTCCGATTGGTGTCGTATAAGAAAACATATGAAAACCTACATATTTTTGTAAAAAACTATTTTAAATAAGTTATATATGTTCCCAAGCGTTGATGTAACTACCAGCATTCTTCTACCATGGTTTCTACCTATGCTAAACAAAAACAATACAAAAAACACATTGCGATCTTTAAAGGAAAACTTTAGTGTTCACACTATTCGACACATTTGAATTTACATTTGGTGTCACCGAAGGCACAGGATTGTAGTTGAAGTTTTAAATATTATTAGTTTCCTTTAGTACTAAAATTACGCTACAAGTAGCATTCTAAGCCACCCACAATTAATATTTTCAGGACGACGGACCTGTAACTAGGCGCAGAATTGCATCAATGGGACCTTTAGTACTAAAGTTACGCTACATGCAGCGTTCTAAACCCTGCAAATTTTACATTTTGTAATCCCGGAGGATTGCATCAAACTAAGTTTTAAGTGTAATAATTTCCCTCCAGCAAGGGCTCTTTTGTACTTTAACCACGCTACACGAAGCGATCATCAATGCGCCAAAATTTACATTCAGTGGTCCAACTATCCTGTAACTTTGCACAGGATCAGACATTAATCAAGCCACAAAAACATTTAAATGAAGAATATCATAAACATCAACCTTGGTAACATTTGAAGATCTACTAGCAGATGAGCAGTATCAACCAAACCTGCAAAAATTCAGATTCCAAAAAAACTGATAAACCATTTGCCAATTGCAACAACAAATTATGCAATCGCATAGGATATTCTGGTCATTAGATACGATAACAAATGGCTCATTGTGAAATGAAACGGCATTCCTCACAAAGGAATGCATCCATCGCTTAAAGACACAGGGACTTCCGATGGATGAAAAGCTTGATCCCTCAACTCAAACCTTGTTTGAGCAATCACTCGATGATAACAAGAGCCTTGTAAGTCTCGATGAACTGAAATGTAAAGTGCCACGATATTATGTTCCGACATTCAACATAAATGATATTATAATAGAATAGCACATAAATAATGTAAATAATGACAAAATTGCGGTATTTGTTATAGGTAAGAACTGTACAAAGCACAAAGATATGGTGGCAACGCAAGTAATTTCAATTATACCTAAAATTAAAAGTTTCTCCAAGTACTAATAGATTCAAGACTGTACGTAAAAAATTTGCTGCGCAAAGTGCGTTTACCTATAACGTCTTCGACTATTTTGGCGCTGTTAATGTCAGAGGGAAAATATGGACAGCTCTAGTCGTCGAGGTAACAGCAAATCACAGCTGATTTGACTCTATAGTAATACTAGTGTAAAACTCGATATGACATTTTTTTTATAAATTTACTTTTCTTGATATACAACAATAGGTATACCCATGGTACAATAAGGAGGTAAGGTGGAGCTGTTAGCCGATTACAAATTTTTTCTAAGTGTGCCCCACTTTGTGCATGTATTTGTTGTTTTGAAAAATAAAAACGAAATATTTTCAAAATCAATCATTGGAAGAAACATTTAATGCGGAGCACGCATGTTGATGATGATATTTACCAGATTTGCCATCGAATTGAAAGACTGAACACTTAGGATCATATTTAAAAAAAAAAACATCCGGGTATTTTATTCATCTGGCTCATTTTAAAAATGGACAAAAAATATAAAATAAATGAAAACAATATATGCCTATAATTTTGAAAAATTCCGACAGGAAGCGGGCATAGCCTCAGGGCTGTAGTTCTGTAGTTTTACGAAGCTGTTCTACCTCCTTATTGTACCATGGGTATACCCTTTTTTGATATAAAATTTCACTGCAGGGCAATGTGAACATATTTTTTACAAAATAACATAAAAATCGCCGTAATACTTAACAAAACGCCAAAGGTGATGCTTCGGAAACTGTTTTTGAGGTTAAGGAACAGTGACACCACATTAAATAATATATTCGTATATTTCATATTTCTTAAAATTGCAAAATGTAGAATACTTTATGTGTTTGGTTTCAACTTGAAAGGGATGTTGCCTTTTCCACGATTTTCTAGCGATTGCTTGAGAGATTAGGACCAACAGCTAACAACTATACATTCAGGGTAATGATGTGAAAGCATTAAAATTAAATATATTAAGAACTGTTCTTCTGCATTTTCAATTTAATAATCCAAATTCCAAATATGTATATATTTGAAATTAAAATAATTTATTGAAAATTAATAATTTTGTTTGCATTTTTGGAAACATAACTCTGACACTTGTATTACGTACAAAAACAAATTTGTATGTGGTTGTTGTTACGATTGCTGTACAACAACGATGTAAAAGCATAAAAATTAAATATATTAAGAACTATTCTTCTGCATTTTCAATTTAATAATCCAAATTCCAAATATGTATATATTTGAAATTAAAATAATTTATTGAAAATTAATAATTTTGTTTGAATTTTTGGAAATATAACTCTGACACCTGTATTACGTACAAAAACAAATTTGTATGTGGTTGTTGTTACGATTGCTGTACAACAACACTTGCTGATACTGTATTATTCTACCATGGGTTTGTGTCCAAAAATGTAAACAAAACAATTAATTTTCGATATATGACTTTATATTAAAAAAAATATAATTTTGAAATTTAGATTAAATTCAAAATGCTGAAATATAATTTTTAAAATATTTAATGTTAATGTTTTCGTATCAGTCCCCTGAATGTAAAACTCAGGAAAATTGTGGAATAATCAACATCCCTTTCTAATTATAACAAGCTGCATACATAAATAAGTATTCTACATTTTTCAATTTTAGAAAACATTAAACATACGACTATATTACCTAATGTGACGTCGCTGATCCTTTACCGTGAAAAATACATTTCGACATCATCGACGTTGACGTTTTGTAAATTACAACAGTATTATTTTCTTTCATTATATCACCTATTGTATATCAAGAAATGGACTTAAATAAAAAAAACATCAGATCAAATTTGGCACTGGTATTACTATTGAGACAAATCAACTGGGGCTTGCTGCTACCTGTAATAATTATACAATGAAGTTGAATGTACTTATTTGAATTTTAGATTAAAGGAATATTACGAGTATAAAGTTTCAAATTAACTATTTATACTAGTTTTCCATTCCGATTATAAATAATGTAATAAATGTCATGACCGACTTGTGTGCGTGGGGTGAATATGCATTTATATACTACAAGCATTATTAAGTAAGTGCATGTGTAAATTGGTGTTAAAATATATTTATTAATAAAATGAGTTCCCTTCGAGCCACGGAAAGAGAAACATAATTTCGCTGTGTTTTCTTTTTTAATTACACTGCGTAGTGGTGGGGTTAGGAGTCGACTTAATCATGATAGTATCGAAGTGATAGTACAGTAGCAAATTTGTCCGTAAATGAAGCGATTCGATAGATTGTTCGTGAAATTATTAGTTTATGTGAAATTAATAACGTGATAGTCGCACATTTTCGTAGTAGTGGAGTGTGTTAAGCTTTTACGTTGTAGCTATGCAAAAGCAAAGACAGTAATAGATATTTTCGTTGTGTAAAAAGTCTTGACTCTGTCGATCTTTCCGTCCATAAAATAACGCAAGAGACGCGTAGTTAAATGTGACTACTTTTGGTTTATTCGTTTCATTTTAAGACCACATATATTTAATCAATAAGAATTTTGGGATAACGGTTAAACTAATCGATGCATGATTTGAGAGGGGATTAAAAGGGGTATTTTCTTAATAATAATAAGCTTCGATATAAGTTTTCAAGAATTATCTTCACAATACGTGCGGTATTTGGATGTAGTTGGGAAACAGCATTTTCAGAATCATTTTCTGAAAATTTGTTACCACATAGTGAGAAGTGGCAATAGTACAGGCTACGAAGAAAAATTTGCAGTTGAAAAAGAGCTGCCATAACGGAATAAAAATAATGCATCCAGAGAAAAAATACAGGAGATGCAAAAACCCATGAAATTTCCACGGAGCAGAATCGATAACGAAAATTGCTTCTGAAAAACTAGACCGTATTTTGACTGCAGAAAGCCCTAACCGGATGGTAGCAGTCGCTGGCCCGGTGGTTGACGTTCAAAATTACATACTTCAAAATCTCCAGAATCAACGACATAAACTGTAACCAAGATGCTATTACTGATGATCAGTATTCAATTTACAATTTCTGAGACAAAAAGTTTTTATTAACTTATCGAAAATCTTAAAAAAAATACAGCAATAGTCTCTTATTCTCATTATATTTTTTCTCAACAGTATTGAGTCCTTAAAAAAAATTCCTGTATTGACAAGCCTACAAACCATTGATCCTACTAGACTAGATCTTTGGTTTTTTGCAACATTATCAAATATGTCCTTAAATTTCCCGAGTGCAGTCAATAACGGATGCTGTTCGGCAGCACAAAAAAGTGATTTAATAAATTAGCAAATTGTTCAGAATTAAATACTAATACTCCTTATGCTCTTATTTATTTTTTTTTTCTGAACCCTCAACATAATCATTGATCCTTCGAGCCGGATTTGTGAATTTTCCCTGATTATTATTTGCTGAGTTTTCCTTTTCACAACAGTGAATTTCGTCCCAGAATTTTGTGTGAGATTTATCTATTTTTTTTGGAAAAAGAGACGAAAAAAGTTGAATAAGTTTATTGTTAATTTTTTTTCGCGCCTTTTGTTCATCCTATATTCTCTTGTGTGTTGTCCCAGCAAGAATTGTTCCCGGATGTAGTAGATCGGGAAGCAGAAGTGGAGATGACGGCTACAAGGAATAGAATTTGCTACCACCTCAACTGCACCTAATTTTGAGGTCAACCTACCAATACCAGCGCCGAAGAAATTGGTTCTAAGTTTGGTGAATCCCCACCCGCAACGGCTTCGGTTTCCGCCCAAACGTCTAGATCTTGGTTAGTTAAACCGCCAATACCTTGTAGAGTATATTCCCAAGTTCATCCGGTATATAAATGCGAAACTTTAAAAAAAATATTGTTCCAATTATTTACGTGCCGACAATGAACCTGAGCCACACCACAAACTGTTGCATGCAGACAAGGTGGTCACATTTAATCATAATTTGCTAGCGTAATCAATGGTTTCTAATTCTATCATACCAACCCCCATGTATTGGTAACTTTTTACCATGAAGGATGATTAACACAGGGGAGTGGGGGGAAAGGTTTCGACAGCGGTAGCAATAACAAGAACTCCCCAGAGTTATTATGTGATGTGAGAATGAGGTATGCGATGTGTAGGTGAGAGGTTTGGTGAGGTGCGGATGATTCGCGCGGGTGGTGTAGGATAAAAGAAAGACAAAATCAAGAAATGAAACAAAGATAAATTAGTATTTTTCTAAATATAATTTATGCTTTATTGTGACTCTTTCTTTTCAAAGAACAAAATTACCTCTTTTCAAATATGGTGTTGGCGACAGTGGCCGTGTTGGGTTTCGTTTCAAAGACTAAAGACAAAGAGGGTCCCATGTATGTCTACAATTACAACTACAACTACTTCCAATGAGAGCAAGGTGAGCCTACCGACAACAACCAATGCCCAGCGACGATCCGCTCACTACGGTCTCCGCCAGGGGAGTTGTAGAAGAGATGCCTGTGCGCCAATCGGCATCCGTGATTGATCGAGCATTGGAAAGTTGTGGTGGAACGTATCGAACTTATACATTCCGGCCCCCTTGCTAGAACTACGAGTCTAGCAATTAATATCACTTTATTATAAGTTAGGAGAGAACGTAAATTCAGATTCCTAAGTGAGCTATAGTTGCAGATTTTCGTATTTTAATCAAAGCGATTACCGATAGATTCGGTCTACAATTTCAATATTGAGCGCAAATAATGTTTTCAGCAAATGCCAATTATAAATGCTACGATTCTTTTCTAAATTGGTCGATTTCAATTCTTGGTTCAAGATTAAGTTACAGTCGAGGGAGGTACTGAACCGGTGAGAATGTACCCAAAAATAGACTTTTGGGCCAGCAATGAATCCAAAACAATTTTTGGAGGTTCAGCTTTTATAATCTTAGGGTATAGGTCAGCGCCAAGTAGCAAATCAATTGGGCTGTCATAGAAAGAATCCGCCAATTCAAGATCAGGAATTCGAGTCTTTAAATTACAAGTATATGGTGACGAGAACAACTTTCCTTTGACCTTAGGCAAGATTAACGCTTTTGTTTCCACAATTCTAGATGCGTTTCTAGGGGAAGACAACTTAAGAGAACAGACTTCTCTCCGCGATGTAGATTTAGATTTGTTTGTCAAAGAACAAGTTGAAATACCAAGTGCATTGTAAAGTTTCTTACTTATAGTAGATGCCTTTGAAGAAGGGTCTATTATAGCACGAGCAGTATAACTTTTCCCATTGTGAACAATATTTACTACTGCAGTTCCCAAGAGCACGTGATCTTCAATAGTGTTGGGAGACTGGTCATTCGAATTATTTTTTGCAGAGAGTGGGTGCGTTTTAGAAGGTTTAGGACCTCGACTTTTGACCTTCTTAAAAGTAGGAGGGGACTTTGTACCTTGACTTTTGACTTTAGTAAGAGCCGGAGGTATTTTCTTAGATTTCAAAACTACTTTTTGCGATGTTGAAACAACTCTACTAATTTGTGGCCGGTGAAGGAGGCTGTGATGCCTTTGTTTGCACGATTTGCAACTATTTGTGCTGTGACAATTTTTAACCGCATGACCACGAGATAGGCAATTTATACAACACTTATTCTTCTTGACAATCGAAAAACGAAAGATTTATAAAGGTTTTGCAGAGTCGAAGAACATGACTCTGGTTAGAACAAATGGGACAATTACTATTCGACAATGAACTAGTAGAACGAGGGACACGCACAGATTTTGGCCCATGTGCCAATGGCTTTTTAATGGTGAAACTTGATGTACAAACATGCTCTGATGCCAACGATCTAGTGGAGCAGCAAGAAAGTTCAACGCTTTTTGGCAACAACGATTTCTTTGTAGATCTAGAACTAACATTCTTTGATGACAACGAGGAATTGGGAGAAACAACGTTGGTGGATGGATTTTTACACAAATTTTGAATACATTGTAAAGTTTGTATTCTTTCTGTGAGAAAAGCATCTAGGTCTGGCCAGGAAGGCAACAACGACTTATTTTTGATACTTTGCTCCCACAAAGTCAAGGTGTTTAAGGGCAAGCGCTGCAAACAAATTTGTACAATAATTGGATCCCACTGATCCGTGGCGACGTCATAGACGGCCATTGCAGCAAGACAACTATTTATTCCATTTTGAATAATTTTCAAACAATATCAATTCTCTTTTTCAAAGGTAGGAAGCTCGAATAAACGTTTAATGTGACTATTTACCACGATGCGCTTATTATCATACGTATCCGACAAAGCTTTCCAAGCTAACTGGAAACTACTATTAGTGAGTGGGAATCTGCTAACGATTTCTCGAGCCTCACCGGTAGTCTTCTGTCGAAGATGACAGAGACGTTCAATATCTGAAAGGCGTGCATTTTTCACAAATAGGGTGGTAAATAAATCCCGAAACATGGGCCAAGACACAAAATCGCCTGCAAAGACTTCGATATCTAGAGGTAGCAACATGTAACATTGATTATGGAAGGATGGATTGGAGCAACTATTATTGGGAGAAGATTTGGAGAAAACATCAACGGGTGGAGAAACAGACTGCACAGGAACCGATAAGATAGGATCGCTCGAAAGCAAGCCTGAAGGTAATGTCACTTTATCATTATTTAGTGCAATAGTGGACTTTTCAGGAGGTAAGGTCTGAGGAGCCACAGCAGGGGAACAATTATCACTGATTGGGGACTTAAGGCGGTCAAGATGCTTTTTATGGTGGTCAAACACCAATGGTATGCCATAAATGCATTATTGTATTTATCCTCAACGACATCAAAAAGGTCAGCCTGTGCAGTCTCGGATGCCGTGAGGTAGTTTTTACACCCAGTGTAAGTGTTCTGAACCTTTTCCCATAATTCTCGAATTTCAGAAAGACGAATTTCGAGGCTGCAAATAGTGAACTGTGTGGCATCAATTTGTTCGAAATGTGCTACGCTTTTAAGAACAATGTCAGCGGCTCTCATGAAACGTGTGAGCGGAGTGATCGACATTGTTTTGCTAAATTTATAACAAAAACAATACAAACGGTATGCAAAACAAAGAAAATTCGAACAAGGGTTGCTATTGTTGAAAGGAAAAGAGAAATTTTGCAAAACTAAAAACCTCCAAATACTTCAAGAAAGTTATAAATATTGTTCAATAGGAGAGAAATTAAGAAAATCTTTTCCTGTGTGACAAATATTACTAAAATTGCTCCAATATCAATAAATTAAGAAAATGAATGCTTTGGTTATGCCAACTGGTATTTTGCAAAATGTATTTACAGTTTTCAGAACTATCTTTGTACAATTATTTACCAAAAGTCTTGCAAAATTGAGTATTTTTTACAAAATATTTGAAGCTGAAGTTGGTAAACTTTTAAAGTTTATGCCGAAAGTAAGGTATATTCTTCCAAAAAATACAAAACTCTGCGGAGAATCACAATCAGTATCAACAACTATTAATAAATTGCCCAAACAATTAAAGAAAATAGCCACAAACTAAAAGTTTCAGCGAATATATTTTGCTGGAATATGTGCAATGAATGCCGAATGTAGGGTGAATTTGTCCAAAAATTCCAAAAACCCTACAACCACTTGATAATATTTCAATAAATTATCAAAAAAAATAGATTCTAAAATAAATTGCAAAAATTCACAATTTTTACTGTTTTACCCCACTGTGCCAAACCAACAACGGATATCGCACAAAGAGGAATAAAACACAAGCGACGTCGACAGAGAAATGACTATGCGTAAGCAGCTACGCACCCACACAACAAGCGACGCCACAAACGATCCAACAGTGAGAGTTGGAGATCAAAACAATTTGTTGGTGTTTTAACTAAATATCAAACCGACGCTTAAAAAGGGCGCGTGGAATGATGGGCTACTGTTGTTGTAATGTTTTGCAATGTAAATTCCAAACTGAGTATCGATCGACGTTTAGAGAAACGAAGGTGATTTAAAACAAAGTGAGGACGACAAAATAACCAACGACTGTTATAACAAGTGTTTTGTTTTTGCAAAGGTAGAACAACAAATTCTCATTACAGGGCTCAGCCTTTAGAGGGGAAAAGAAATGTTGGAGTTAGAATTACAGCACAATTTCGTTGGTGAGGATTGCAAAAACAAATAAGCAAAACGACCGAAAGTGATGAAATATGTATGTGTGCTGCAATAACAAATGTGGTGATGCAAATCTCAACCTTTGAAACGTGAAGGGGGATAACAACAGCGACCAAATGTGTAATATGTATTTATGTTATGGACAAAGCAATGATGCAAAATTCTTCTCCAACTAAATTGAGGGGATAGAGAACGAATAAAAGTACATCAACAACTCGATGGAAGGAGGTTGTTGAGAAAACTCTGTCCGTAACAAAGAGATTACAAAACGAAATAGAATAGAACAACACCAAATATTTTTTGTATGATCAACGCGACGACGGATGATCAGTACAAGAGAAGCTAATTACGAGTATTTCACAACAATAAAGCTACTTGGTGTAGGGGAATGTCCTTAATTAACACAAGAAGTGTTAATACGAGTCGACCAACTGACTTGTTCTTAAACGAAAAGCAAATGTATGAACACCGCGACGTAGGATGATCAGTACAACGAATAATATGTGGGCTGTTTTTTTGTAGCAATTACACGCGCGTAAAGCAATTGCGATTCGACCAAAACTAAACAAATTAATATGCACTAAGAAACGCGAGTAGCTCACTTCAAATAGAAATCTGAATTTACGTACCTGTTTCTTAGTCAAATATGTTGGTGATGATGAGAGTAATCCAGTGATTTCTTCATCCAAACAAACGACAACAAATTTTGGCTCGAATCCGGCTCGAAGGACCAATGATTAACTCAGGGGAGTTGGGGAAAGGTTTCGACAGCGGTAGCAATAACAAGAACTCCCCAGAGTTATTATGTGATGTGAGAATGAGGTATGCGATGTGTAGGTGAGAGGTTTGGTGAGGTGCGGGTGATTCGCGCGAGTGGTGTAGGATAAAATAAAGACAAAATCAAGAAATGAAACAAAGATAAATTAGTATTTTTCTAAATATAATTTATGCTTTATTGTGACTCTTTCTTTTCAAAGAACAAAATTACCTCTTTTCAAATATGGTGTTGGCGACAGTGGCCGTGTTGGGTTTCGTTTCAAAGACAAGTGAACGCAATAGTTCTGAGTGACCGCTGAGGGTCCCATGTCTGTCTACAATTACAACTACAACTACTTCCAATGAGAGCAAGGTGAGCCTACCGACAACAACCAATGCCCAGCGACGATCCGCTCACTACGGTCTCCGCCAGGGGAGTTGTAGAGGAGATGCCTGTGCGCCAATCAGCATCCGTGATTGATCGAGCATTGGAAAGTTGTGGTGGAACGTATCGAACTTATACAAAGGAAGTCTTCTAATGTTATCCCATGATAATAGGTGTGTCTGGTTACCCTAAAATTTGTAACAATTGTTACAAATTGTTACTGGAAGTCGTCTGTTAACCCGAAAGTTCTGCAAGAGAGAGCGGTTGGAGAGAGAAATTTTGACAGTTCTTTCAGTGAGAGTTTGCAAATTCTTGCTGGACAAATTTCTTCTTGCAATCTCTTGCAACTCTTCTTCTTCTCATTAGGTGTGTCTGGTTACTTTTCCAGCAGGAATTGTCCAGCAACTTCTTTCTGAGAGAGTAAGGTAGTTTTATTCTCTTTTGCTAGGAAATTGCGAAAAGTAAACAGACGGTATTCCTGCAGAAGCTTGCAACTAATCAGCTGATTTCTCAAAACAAACCAATTTGTCCCCCATTAAAAGAATTAAACGAAAGGAACCACCACAAATTTCACAAGTTTTATATATAACAAGTAAAAAAGCAGTAAGTTCGGTCGGGCCGAACTTTGAATACCCTCCACCATTTGGAACGAATTAGAAAATTTTCAAAAAAATAAAATCCAATAAAAATTCTTTAAAAATCTTTAAAATATCTAGTATAGGAAGGTACCGATATATGGGGGGATATACGATATTGTGGACCTATAAAGACAAATCTATGTCTGCGTGTAAAGTACTCACAAGGAACTCCGTGTTTGGATTTTCAGACAATACGATTGGATGTGGCTAAAATCATCAAAATACCGAATATCGCGGGGTACCGTTATATGGGAGCTATACGTTATCGTTAACTTATATAGAGAATTCTCTGTCGGTGGGTAAAGTGCTCACAAAGAACCCCTTGTGTACAAAGAACCCCTTGTGACCATTCCGTTGAAAAAATGGCTAAAAACATCAAAATACCGAATATCGGGGGGTACCGTTATATGGGGGCTATACGATATTGTGGACCTATATAAATAATTCTCTGCCGAGGTATAAAGTACCCACAAGGAACTCCTTGTGTGGATTTTCAGACAATTCCGTTTAAAAATGTGGGTAAAATCATCAAAATACCGAATATCGGGGGGTACCGTTACATGGGGGCTATACGATATCGTGGACCTATATGGACAATTCTCTGCCGAGGTATAAAGTACCCACAAGGAACTCCTTGTGTGGATTTTCAGACAATTCCGTTGAAAAATGTGGGTAAAATCATCAAAATACCGAATATCGGAGGGCCCCGTTATATGGGGGCTATACGATATCGTGGACCGATATAGCCCATCTTCGAACTTGATCTGCCTGCAGACAAAAGAGAGATCTGTGCAAAATTTTAGCTTCCTATCTTAATTCGTTTAGACTGTAGCGTGATTACAACAGACGGACGGACAGGGCTAAATCGTCTTAGAATTTTACGCTGATCAAGAATATATATACTTTGTTGGGTCTAAAATGATTATTTCGATGAGTTACAAACGGAATGACGAACTTAATATACCCTCTATACCTTTTTTGGTGGAGGGTATAAAAAGGAAATTGACAATAAAATAAAAATATGAGCAATAAAAGGAAGATAGATTTGATGTATTCCGCGGAATCCTTTAAACCTGTTGCTAATGGCATTTGTCTAAAATTGTTGGAAAGAGTCTTTTATTTTCTTATTAAATATTAATATTTATGTTTTTCACATTTTGTAAAGTTGTTCTCCAAAAACAATTAGTCTTGCTAATTCCAAAACAATATTTTCAAATTAAAATCACAAAAAGAAATAAATAAACAATAGAAAACATCTGATTGAATGTCGATGAATGAGAAGAAGAAGAGTTGCAAGAGATTGCAAGAAGAAATTTGTCCAGCAAGAATTTGCAAACTCTCACTGAAAGAACTGTCAAAATTTCTCTCTCCAACCCCTCTCTTTTGCAGAACTTTCGGGTTAACAGACGACTTCCAGTAACAATCTGTAACAATTGTTACAAATTTTAGGGTAACCAGATACACCTATTCATCGACATTCAATCAGATGTTTTCTATTGTTTATTTATTTCTTTTTGTGATTTTAATTTGAAAATATTGTTTTGGAATAAGCAAGACTAATTGTTTTTGGAGAACAACTTTACAAAATGTGAAAAACATAAATATTAATATGTAATAATAAAAAATAAAAGACTATTTCCAACATTTTTAGACAAATGCCACTAGCAACAGGTTTAAATGAATCCGCGGAACAAATCAAATCTATCTTCCTTTTATTGCTCATATTTTTATTTTATTGTCAATTTCCTCTTTATTTATAAAACTTGTAAAATTGGTGGTGGTTCCTTTCGTTTAATTATTTTAATGGGGGGGCAAATTGGTTTGTTTTGACAAATCAGCTGATTAGTTGCAAGCTTCTGCAGGAATACCGTCTGTTTACTTTTCGCATTTTCCTTGCAAAAGAGAATAAAACTACCTTACTCTCTCAGAAAGATGTTGCTGGACATTTCCTGCAGGGAATGTAACCAGACACACCTAATGATTTCAAATAAGCATATCCATCTCTGCATTTTCTGTAATTTAACTTGTCAAATTTCACTGCATTGAAAACGGGTTCCCATCTCGAATTCTTGTACGTCCAATGGATTTACAAGTATAAATTTGGCAATGTGATGTGGTCAAGTGAATAATATTGAAAAACTTGTGAATATGATTGCATGATTTTACCTTCTTTATTCTTTTGATTCCACGCAAAAATATTTGGTAACGACAAATATAAACCGAGGTACTAGAATAGGCAGACCCATGGTAAAATGAAGACAAGGTTTGTCTTGTAATGACAGAATTACTACCAAAACGATAAAAAAAAACCAAGCAACTTTTTGCATTGAATGAATAATTAATTGAAAAATAAACGATTCATGACCAATTGCAACGGTTATTGGTCCTGAAATATAAGCCAAATCATATCGTCTAAAGTGATATCGCAACTAGGTGTTTCAACGACCCAATACACAGCATTTAACTCACTCCAGCCATGGCACAATTTCCAAGGTGTTCCTGCTGGCTATTTGTTTATCTTTTGTTTTGTGATTTCATCACAATAATGAATTTTGACAAATATAAGTTAACGACATTGGCGACACTGTCGCTTCTGCAACTTAAGCTCATTTCATTTTGATTGCAACACGCGCTTCCGATCCAATTTCGATATTGCAAGCGATGAGAAATTCTTTCTGCAGTATCAGCACCTGCATACTGGCGCGTGTTGGTCGAACGGAATCAATCGAACCATCGAGTCAACAAAGTTGGAAGGCAACCGGCAGTCTTGGCTTTGGCTATTTCGAGTACAGTTCATTAAATATTAATATCTTCTATGTAATTAATTATTTTGAGTATCATTAAAGTGTGAATTAATTATTTTGAGTATCATTAAATTGTGAATCGTTATAATTGTTAAAGAATTAAATATCCGTGTTTTATTTAATCAGGCGCAGTTGGAAGCGCCTTGGAATTAATTTTTTTATTCGCGATCGTGTAAAATCCTTTAACTGGCGCCCGAGCAGGGACCCTGACTTAAGTGCTTAGTGGTCCTGTGAGTTATAAATTAATTCACAAAATCTAACTCCTCCTTCGCTAATCCGGTATTCCTGATAGTTATCCAACCGAAACATATAACCGTAGGTTACCGAGGCGAAAGTGAAGTAAACCGTACCTCAGTAGGTATCCACGATCATAAAAGTGGATCTCCAAACCGGAGAAATACGGTCCTTCCGTGAGGAGTAAAAGGGTTTTAAACGGTCGCGTCGCGCTGCCTAGCCAAGGCTCACCAAAATATAAAAATTCAAAAAAGAATTGAAAATTAAAAAAGGATAAAATCCAAAAAAAAAAAAAAAAATTGAAAATTCAAAAAAATAATAAAATTGAGAAATAAAAAAGTATATAGAAATAAAAGTATATAAAAAAAGAGAAAGAGTTGAATACAAAAATAAATGGAAAATTAAGAAAGAATAAATATAAAGAAGAATTTTTTTATAAAAAAAGTAAAGTGAAGTGAAAACAAAAAGGATCTTCTTCGTAAAAAGAATTAAAAATTAAAAAATAATAAAATTGATACATAAAGAAGTTTTTTATTTAAAAAGAAGAGAAGAAGTTAAATACAGAAATAAATTGAGAATTACAAAAGAATAAATATAAAGAAGAATTTTTTTTATATAAAAAAGTAAAGTGAAGTTAAAACAAGAAGGACCTTCTTCATAAAGGACATAACAGGTACGTGAATATTTTTATTTTTCCCCCTTGTCAACAATTAGTAATGGAAGAACTTAGGGCCACGGTAACGACCATGACTGGAGCCATAAATCGGTTTATGGAACAGATGAAGTCGATAGAAAACAGGATAGGGACGATAGAAGCTAGTTTGAGCAACAATGCTTTAGGAAATGTCTTGGATAGAATAGAGCGTCTAGAAAATAGCCAGGTGGCCGCGATACCACCACTGGTCACCGACGAAGGATCTCTTCAACGACCGCGGACTGAAACAGAGTTAAAAGATATAAGTCGCCTCCCCGACAGTGTGAAAGAGTTAAGAACCTTTGAAGGCAATCCCACTCAATATATTTCCTGGGTTCATTCAGTGGAAACTATACTGAAGGACTTTGAAATAGTTAGGGACAAACCTATTTATCGAGCAATTATACAAAGTGTCCGTCAAAAAGTTACGGGCGCTGCCGACACAGCCCTGGTATCCTACAATGTATTTGACAGTGATTGGACGGAAATAAAAAGAATACTTTCCCTGCACTACGCTGATAAACGGGATATTCAAACTCTGGAACATCAGCTCAACCAGCTGTCCCAGGGATCTTCAAGCGTAAATGAGTTTTATTAGACAGTCAACCATCAACTTTCACTCATCATTAATAAATTAAAAACAGAGTCCCACAGTGAGGAAACGATCAAAGCCTTTGTAGGAACATACAGGAATAGAGCGTTAGACATATTCATACGCGGATTAAAACCAGAGCTTTCCCGTATGATTATAATACAGCGGCCAGGAACGTTGCCTGAAGCGTATTCCGCTTGTTTGGAGTTACAAAATCTGACCATGCGAAATAACATAATTTATTCGAAGACGAAGGCTAATGATTCAATCTCCACAGAAACGACTTATCGTCCTGGGCCTTCAAGACCTCCAAAATCATTCCCTAAGCGATCGGGATGGCTGAATAAAAATTCTCAGCCTAGAAATTGGGAGCATAATAATAATAATTCTAAATTTCGGGTAAATGAACATGCGAATTATAATAAGCCAGCGTTACCTCCACGGTATCCGGCCATAAAACACGAGCCAATGGATATTGATAGGACAATACAATCTCGTCGCGTAAATTACATTAACCATCCTAGGACAGCTGAAAAAAGAGGCGCTTATGAAGAAAGAACAGGGCATAAACAGGCAAAACTTTATCACATAGAAACTTTTTCTGACGAGGACCTCATGGCTGAAAATGGGCTGGAGAGAGACTCTTGTCAGGAAGAAACTGTAGGCGAAGTAAATTTTATGGGGGAAGGCCATCAAGCTTACCCTATATAGAATACCCTTCTGTTAATGGCGGTACTTTGTGTTTTTTGATCGACACGGGTTCTAACAAGAACTTTTGCAACCCACACTTATCACATGGTAGCATACTATTAGAAAAACCAATAAAAGTTCGATCAGTGGGAGGAGATATTAACATAGATAGGAAAGTAATTGGACCATTTTTTAAATTTTTAGGGATAAGTGAGCCCGTTGAGTTTTATGTTTTGCCAACGCTTAAAACCTTTGATGGTATAATAGGAGACGACACCCTTAAAGAGTTAGGTGCTTTAGTTGATAGAAAGGAGAATGTTTTAGTTTTGAAAAATTGTTTTAAAATTCCATTAAAAGAAAAAGTAACAAATGAATCAAATTATGTATTAGGCGAAGAGTATGCACCAGAGGTCAGGAAAAGAATAGAAAGCCTCATTGATAAATACAAACCACTTTTTGGACCACTTGATGGTAGCGAACTTGCCTCGACAAACGTTCAAGCAGAAATAAGGACAACTACGGAGGAACCAATATATACTAAAAGTTATCCTTACCCAGTCTGTATGAGGGAAGAGGTAGAACGACAGATACAGGAATTACTTTCGGAAGGAGTTATAAGACCTTCAAAGAGTCCTTACAATTCACCTATTTGGGTAGTGCCCAAAAAACCTAAACCTAATGGTGAAAAACAATACCGAATGGTAGTGGACTTTAAACGCCTAAATTCTGTGACAATTTCAGATACCTACCCAATTCCGGACATTACGTCGACTTTAGCTAGTCTAGGTAAATCAAAATATTTTACAACGATAGACCATACATCAGGCTTTCATCAAATATCCATGAAATCAAGGGACATACCAAAGACTGCTTTTTCAACGGCAAACGGTAAATATGAATTCTTAAGATTGCCTTTTGGCCTTAAGAATGCGCCTGCAATATTTCAGAGGATGATAGATGATGTCCTCCGTGAGTATATAGGAAAACTCTGTTTTGTATACATTGACGATATAATAGTAATTGGAGAAAATATAGAAAATCACTTGAGGAATATAGAAATTATTTTTGGGAGACTTCGCGAGGCTAATCTTAAGGTGAATCTTGATAAAACACATTTCATGAAATCGGAGGTGGAATTTCTTGGCTATATCGTTGGCTCTGAAGGAATCAAACCGGATCCAGCCAAAGTAAAGTCCATTGAAAATTTGTTACCCCCCACGAACTTGAAAGAGTTGAAAAGCTTTTTAGGAATGACTTCCTACTATAGGAGATTTATTCGAGATTATGCTAAAGTCGCAAAACCCCTTACAAATCTTACAAGAGGCGAATATGCCCAAGTAAAAGCCAGTCAATCCAAAAAGGTGCCAATTACACTAAATAACGAGTCCTTGAAGTCTTTCGATAGACTGAAATCTATGTTAACTACAGCAGAGCTACTATCTTTCCCTGACTTTGAGAAGCCTTTTAACTTAACAACGGATGCCTCTAATACCGCGTTAGGTGCCGTTCTGTCACAAGGCGAAGTGGGAAAGGATAAACCCATAGCATACATATCTCGGTCTCTCAATAAAACTGAGGAAAACTATGCCACGAACGAGAAAGAGATGCTGGCCATTGTATGGGCCCTTGATAATCTCAGAAATTACTTATACGGGGCAAAGAAAATCAGGATCTATACTGATCATCAGCCTTTGACGTTTGCACTAGGGAATAGGAATTTTAATGCCAAATTAAAAAGGTGGAAGGCACGTATAGAGGAATATAACCACGAGTTGATTTATAAACCTGGTAAATCAAACTATGTGGCTGATGCTCTTTCAAGGTTAAAGACCGCTTCACATCATTTAAAAGAAAGTTAATACGGACCTCATGCAGTTACTTAAAAAACACATGGCAATGCAAAAATGAATAAAAGAAGGCAGTGCCCAAAAAAATATAGAAAGGGAGATAGAATATATGTAGCTATTAAAACCATCAAAGGAAAAAACAAAGCGCTATATAGGAAAGAAATAGTTGAAAAAGACAATAGAGTAACGGTGTTGACAAGGAGTGGACGAAGGATTCACAAAGAACATATAAAAAATTTGAATATTAAAAGTCCAAAGAAAAATCTAACTTTATAATTATTTTTGATCCTTTTTGTTTCGTTCACGTAAAGTATACATCTTGCATATAAATACACAAAAGATTACGTACTAAAAATGAATAAAATAAAATGGAACAAAGTAAAATGGAACAAATTGTACGAGTCAAATTGAGAATTAAAAAAAATTGTACGAATCCATTGAGGAAAAAATAAAATGGGACAAAATGTATGAGTCCATTGAGAATTATGAATATAAGACAATAATGAATAATTGAGGATAACTACCATTAACAAGAGCTTTCCTGTAAGTGGGATGGATAAATCGTACCCTAGTAGGTTGGGGGAGGCATGCTTGCTCCCGACTAAACCGGACCAATACGAAGTCCCCATGGTACGTTCGAGAAAAAGGTCAGTTTCCAAAACTAAAGGCTACTTCTACAGAAATCTCGGCGGAAGTGATTGATACTGATCGTAGAATGCAAACATGGTCCATGGCTTAAGAGACCATTGATTGCTCATCTACTAGAAAGTTGATAATAACTCTGCTATTGAAGATTGAGAAAGAAATAAGCACATTAAAAAAAAAAGAGAAAATATGAAAGAAATAACACAAAGAAAAGAAAGAATGAATAAATATACTAAATGCTACTACTACAGAAATCTCGGCGGTAGTGATTGATACTGATCGTAGAATGCAAACATGGTCCATGGCTTAAGAGACCATTGATTGCTCATCTACTAGAAAGTTGACAATAACTCTGCTATTGGAGATTGAGAAAGAAATAAGTACATTAAAAAAAAAGAAAATATGAAAGAAATAACACAAAGAAAAGAAAGAATGAATAAATATGAATATAAAAATTGTATATACAATACAAAAAAATATAAGTAAATTAGCTCAGATCGGTTAGCTTCCGGATGATGCACTAAACCATGGTCTGGCGAGTTGCATCACGGGCTACAGATGCGACGGCGGCATGGTATTAGATCATCATTTAGCGTTCAAAGTAAACCAAGGAAGTATCCATATTCTGGTTCATAAAGAAATCTCACATATTACTGCATAATTGCAACAAAAAATATAATCGCATCTAAAAAAAAAAAAAAAAAAAAAAAAAAAAAGAAGTATCTCATATACAAAAATCTAAATTTAACTAATTATCATTAACACATTCCATTGTCATATCACCGCCTCATCCCTCTTGACATAACTACCTTATACTATTTTCAGAAATTATATTATAGAAATTATAACCATGCATCTCGGGTCATTTTTTCTCATTGCATTCAACCTGATTGGTTTTATAAACGGTTTACAAATCTACCAGTACAAAACATCGCTGGTTTCATTAAAAATTGGTAATGGATGGATAGTCGATGGTAACTTCAAGATAATACATGTCATCAACTTGGAACAATACATGGATGCGGCAGCAAATATCTCAACTCTTATTGAACGACACATCCCGCCGAGTAAAAACAAGGAATTCATCTTATACCACATATTGCAGATGCAGGAACGCCTTAATGAGTTGATGAATGTACAAAGAAGAACGCTTAGGTCAATCGATTGGATCGGATCAGCGTGGAAATGGCTTGCTGGAAGCCCCGATTCAACACACTGGAACAATATACTACGGAGCCAAGAAAATATCATCATAAATAATAATGAACAATACAGAATTAATGAAGAGCTTGGGCAGAAGACGAACCAGGTTATCAAGAAGATCAATGAATTAATTACCAAGATAAATAATATCACGAGTGGTAAAGATTATACCCTTATAGAACAAGGAACCATCAACGAGGTCACAATCTTGAAGGATGAAGTAAATGAAATTGTTCGAGCCTGTCAGCTGGCTAAGAGCGGAATTATCAATACAAATTTGCTAGACCAATCGGAAATAAATAGTGTTGCATTGGTTGGTTGTGGTATCAGCAAACGAGGAAATTAAATCTCCCAAAGCTACGTGTCCAGCTACCCTCTATAGATTCGCAGATCTGCGGGACGCAGATATTTAAGGAGGGAGGAGTTAACGACATTGGCGACACTGTCGCTTCTGCAACTTAAGCTCATTTCATTTTGATTGCAACACGCGCTTCCGATCCAATTTCGATATTGCAAGCGATGAGAAATTCTTTCTGCAGTATCAGCACCTGCATACTGGCGCGTGTTGGTCGAACGGAATCAATCGAACCATCGAGTCAACAAAGTTGGAAGGCAACCGGCAGTCTTGGCTTTGGCTATTTCGAGTACAGTTCATTAAATATTAATATCTTCTATGTAATTAATTATTTTGAGTATCATTAAAGTGTGAATTAATTATTTTGAGTATCATTAAATTGTGAATCGTTATAATTGTTAAAGAATTAAATATCCGTGTTTTATTTAATCAGGCGCAGTTGGAAGCGCATTGGAATTAATTTTTTTATTCGCGATCGTGTAAAATCCTTTAACTTATATAAATGACAAATATGGTTAATTTCAGCAATAAACAAGTAAAAAAAACATTAAGTTCGGCCGGGCCGAACTTTTAATAACCTCCACCTTAGGGTAAAGGAAACATTAGAATCCATTATGACCCACAAAATATCAATTTTTAGACATATTCATGGGAAAATGTGCCAAAAATTGTCAAAATACCGCTATGTGAGGCTATACAAAAGTGTGGACCTATACATACAGTGTTTCGCCAAAGTAGCTAGAACCCATTAGGACCAACAAATATCAATTTTTAGACAAATCCGCGAGGAAATGTGGCGAAAATCATCAAAATATTGAAAATCCAGAGGTACCGTTATATGGGAGTTATACCAAAGCGTTGAAGTATACATACAATGTTTCGCCACTGGAGCTAGAACCCATTATGACCAACAAATACCAATTTGTAGACAAATCAGTGAAAAATGTGGCAAAAATCATCAAAATACCGAATATTGTGATGTAACGTTATATGGAGACTATACCAAAACGTGGACCGATATATATCATTTTCAATACCAACCATCCTAAATACAATATAAATTGTTCTGTCAAATAATGTGTGCTGTATCGTAATTTCAACAGACAGGCAGACAGACAGCTTGACATCTCTAAATCGATTTAGAATTTTACGCTCATTATAGGTGTGTCTGGTTACCCTAAAATTTGTAACAATTGTTACAAATTGTTACTGGAAGTCGTCTGTTAACCCGAAAGTTCTGCAAAAGAGAGGGGTTGGAGAGAGAAATTTTGACAGTTCTTTCAGTGAGAGTTTGCAAATTCTTGCTGGACAAATTTCTTCTTGCAATCTCTTGCAACTCTTCTTCTTCTCATTCATCGACATTCAATCAGATGTTTTCTATTGTTTATTTATTTCCTTTTGTGTTTTTAATTTGAAAATATTATTTTGGAATTAACAAGACTAATTGCTTTTGGAGAACAACTTTACAAAATGTGAAAAACATAAATATTAATATGTAATAAGAAAATAAAAGACTATTTCCAACATTTTTATTTAAAAAACTTGTAAAATTAGTATTGGATCCTTTGTTTTAATTCTCCTTATGAGGGACAAATTGGTTTGTTTTGACAAATCAGCTGATTAGTTGCAAGCTTCTGCAGGAATAGCGCCTGTTTACTTTTCGCATTTTCCTTGCAAAAGAGAATAAAACTACCTTACTCTCTCAGAAAGAAGTTGCTGGACAATTCCTGCTGGAAAAGTAACCAGACACACCTTATGAATACATATACTTTATGGGGTCTACGACGAATATTTAGGGATGTAACAAACGGAATGACAAAGTTAATATACCCTCCTATCCAAGGTGGAGGGTATAAAAAAACGGATGGTAATGGTGATTTTGAATTGTTGTATTATGACTCTCATCCTGGTCCATACATGGTTTATGTTGATGTATTCAGCGAAACAATCATTTAGTCTATTTTTTCGCGTCACATTGCTTTTCTTGATGTTAGAGACGTAATCTGTGTTACAAAGATTGGCTATGGTAGGGGAAAAATAGTATTTAAAAGTGCTAAAGCAGCCAAAGCCTTCGTCGCGGATGAATTTTAAATGCGAGTTATCAACCGAAAATTTTTGCCCACTTTATATCTAGGTCGTGAATTATTTACCCTGTTGAGGAGGCCGTTACTGAGGATGAAATGAGACAATACTTTCAAAGCGAAGTGTCTATACTCAAAATACAGAATTCAGAGAAGGGAGATGGATGAACTAATCAATACTAAAGGGGTGATTAGTTCATCCTTCGCAAGTAATCAATACTTGCGAGGGTGATCACAAACCAACTGACAGGCACTGTCCTGTCAGAAGAAGAGCTCACAATATTAAAAGCGTCAGAACGATGGAAAATTTTTCGTATAGCGAAGTGAAAACAAAATACCCCTATATCTGTAAAATTGGTTTGTATCTATTACACTAGGAACTCAATGGTCCATTTCCAGCTATTTCGGAGCCTTAACAAACTTCAGGAACGGTATCTAAACCTTTACAAACAACATTAATGAATCTGCTAGTTATTTTCACAAAATTATATCTTATGCTAAAGTTGCAAAAGTTAATAAAAATAGAATCCGTGAGCAGGGGAATGCTAGATTGGCACAACAACAGTATCGTGAGACACTAGCGGAAGGCGAAACCTACGTACTGCCGAATGGCTACACGCTTAGTTTCTCTAAAAGCCATAAAACCTCTGAATTCGAAAAAGTCCTTAGTGCCATCACTGATATGTTGAATAAAGTTCCAACTATACCAAATTTTATTTTATCTGAGAAAGAATATATCTTTCTCTCTGGTTTATATCAACATTGATGTTCAAATGGATGTGCTAGGTGTTAAAACGTTAAACTTAAGAAACAATTTTACCTTTGTAGTGACTTACATTCCTCCAAACACTTGGTGAAATACCTTTGAATTAAAAGTTAATAAACTTTTTTTCTTTTTTGAAAATTTCCAAATGTAAGTTGTGATAGGAGATGATTTCAATGTCATATAAGTAGCCTGGGGTGATACGATATCTGACTCTCGTAGACTTATTTTAAGTGATGTAGTACCAAGAAGTGGCTTTTCTTATCTAAATAATGGCGAACCTACCTTTCGTCTACAGGATAGACATGCTTACTAAAACACCTTCTTGGTCTGTTAACGCAACAAAACTTACTAACAGTCATCATCTGCCCATTATTTTGGATTTCGGTGGAAGTCCAAGTCCTCCTAGGGCAACGAAAAGGATTAATAGAAGAGTAGTCTTGGAAGAGATGGCTTAAGTTGATGTGGGTAGCTCGATTCAGGAATTCAACAATAGAGTTCGTGAGATCATCATTAGAAACACTATTAGGTTAGATCCCAGGAATAAATATGTTCCGAAAATGTGGTGGAATGATAAAGTGCAGAAAATGTTTAGAATAAGGCAGGCGACAAGAGCGAAATATTTTAAGAGCATAACGCTTCAAGACCTAAGGGCACACAGGAAGGCTGAAGATGCACCGGACTAAAGGTACAATAATGTAAGATCCAAGGCTTTAACCGTATAGTCCATGAGACCTCTCAGAGCACCTCATCCAAACATTCCTGGAAAATCATAAAAAATATAAGAAAATATAAGCAACACAAAAGTATAAAACACTCTTGGGACGAAGAGCAAAAGGGGAAAATCCTCGAATTATTAGTCTTGTTAAGGGCAACCCGAGTTCAATATATACCACGTCATCTATACCGTAGCTGAGGTTGAAAAGAGAAATAAATTCCCCAATATTTTAGGTGGATGCGAAAAATGTGTCGTCCATCGCAAATCTCTACAACTTTGTAGGGCATGTTGTGTAAAGTAGAGTATGCTTCTGCTACCCTAGCTAATGCGGATAAAGGCTCAGGTAACCGAGTCAAAAGCTCAATTAACAATTTTTTAAGGAAATCACTTGGCTTAATCCGATCCACACCTGTTCCATGTCTATTTCATCTGGCTGCGGAGTTACCACCCAATTACAGATTTCGTTTGGCTGCTCCTAAAGAGTTAGTTAAGGCTTATGCATACAAAAGCCCTATCGTAAAAACGCTAAGAAACTTAACCTACCCCATTAAGACGGGTAACTATGCTGTAAATGCCAGATTCAAGGATATTCTTCAAAGAGTAGGGAAAATCACTCCTTAGGGAAGGAGCGCTAGTAAAATTTTCGTTGACGATTTCTTAAGGGCATTGTTTTTTAAAATGAAATGCGAATCATGGGGTAATAATACAGAAATTTAATGAAAAGTTTGAACGACTTAAAAGTAGAGGTTTCAAAATTATTTTTTCTCATGGTTCAGTCTTCCTCAATTTCTCTGGTTCGGCCTATATTCACGAAGGCCCTGGTATTGTGTTTGCATTTTTCAACAATACAACGGTCTCCTCAATGTCAGCTGAGCTTATTGCTATCATGCTATCATAAAGTCATTGGAATACGCTATTGATAATCAGATTCCCAAAATAGCCATTCTTTGTGATTGTCTGAGTGGGCTCAAAGCAATTAAATATCACCATAAGGGTCACTTGTAGACAGAATTAAGGAATGGTGATTGGAATTCTCGAAAGAAATGTAGCTGCATCACATAGAGTTGGATGGTTGGTATTGAAAATGAGATATATCGGTCCACGTTTTGGTATAGTCCCCATATAACGGTACCTCCCGATATTTGGTATTTTGATGATTTTTGCCAAATTTTTTTATGGATTTGTCTGAAAATTGGTATTTGTAGTCATAATGGGTCCTAGTTCGTCTGGCGAAACATTGTATGTATAGGTCCACATCAGAGGGCTGCAACGAGTATGCAAAAATTCAAGCATACTCGGTTTCTTACCTGATTTTTGTTGATGCAGTCGTTTAGTTTGATCTGAATGAAATGACCGTTTTCGCTTCGGATCGAATCGAATCGAACGCTCAGTTTGAATCACTTCACTCACAATCAAACATGAGCGTTCGAGACGGTTTGATGTGTTCAGCAACGTGAGTTGATCGAACACATGAATGTAAATGAGCAATCACAACCGTGATTGTCTTCTTTGAATCGAGTTCGCTCAGCGTCATTGTTTATTCAACCATTTAATCAAGTTAGGACAGTTTATTTTGACTTTTTTAATATTTGAAATGGAAGAATATTGTGATAGTGCGAACGAAATTGTTGCAAGTAGAAACTACACAGGTGTAGGTAAACGAAGAGGTGGAAGTTTGTGAAAAATCTTGACCAATATTGTAAAATAAAAAAAAATATTTAAACATTTTTAGTTTTCTAAATACCAATGATGTGTTTCTTTATTAAAAAAATTAATTTTGTTTTTTTTTTTTTTTTTTTTCAAATAAGTCACTGACGTCTAACCCACCAAAAAACCAAATAAATTTAAATACCAAATAAGTTTAAATATAATTTGCACCAATTTTTTTATGGGGACAGCTTTTAGTTATGAAATCCTTTGTAAAATTACAATCATGATTTCGCTCATTTTCGAACATTTGTGTTTTAATCAAATCAAATCACTCACTTAACTGGGATGAATCAAACCGACAAGACTCCTCATAGATGATCGACCCGTTATGAACAATTCAACATAAGTTCGTAAACAAATAACTCATGTGAGCTGTTTGATTGCGATCACAAAACTTCGATCAATACATGTTTGATCACAACTTTTTCGTTTGGCTTGAGTAACTCGAATGAACATGTTGCATCTGACCGACTGATTGAGTTTGATTGTATTTCCAATGTGTGTGATCAAGCCTACTCGATCATACTCATTGCAGCCCTCTGGTCCACATTTTGGTATAGCCCCCAAATAACGGTACCTCCCGATATTCGGTATTATGATGATTTTTGCCACATTTTTTCTACAAATTGGTATTTGTTGATCATAATGGGTTCTAGTTCCGGTGGGGAAACATTGTATGTATAGGTCCATGATTTGGTGTAGCCCCCATATAACGGTATCTCCCGCTATTCGGTATTTTTATGGTTTTTGTCATATTTTTTCACGGATTAGTCTAAAAATTGGTATTTGTGGGTCACAATGGATTCTAGTGTTTCGTTTACCCTAAGGTGGAGGGTATCAAAAGGGAACAACTCTAGTTTAGTAAAAACTCTTAGATTTTTTCGAAATTTTTTCCAGAGGTAGGTATTTTTACCCTGATCCCGGGAAACTATTTTTTTCTTGGGGGACGGACCCAAGACCCCAGATTTTTGACCCGAAAGTCCGGGATCAAGACCCCGCCTGTACCCGGATTTTTTATGAAACCCCCAAAAAGTCAAAAAAGGGCCCATTATGGGGGTCAACAAAATTGTTTCCAAATTATAGCTGACACTCCTACCTTTCCAAAATGCTACAATTTGTGCTAATACCTTTTTCGGGTCCAGAGATATGGGTCTTTCCATCCGCATAACGCGATTCTAACCAGTTCATTAAAATTATGTTTTCAATAAAAAAGTGTTTATTTCGAGTAGCAGTCGTCGGAATAACAAAAGTTTTCTAAATTTGGCACTTTTTGTAAATAGCCGGTGCTTGAGATTTTCACCTATGGGTATGTCCGACACCGGCTAACGCGAACAAAAGGTTCATAATTTCGGCACTTATTGTAAATAGCCGGCCTTCGGCCGGGGCTTGAGATTTTCTCCTCTGGGTATGTCCTACACCGGCTAACGCGAACCAAAGTTTTCTAAATTGGATACCTTTTGTAAGTAGCCGGCCTTCGGCCGGGGCTTGAGTTTTTTTGCTCTGGGTATGTCCTACACCGGCTAACGCGAACCAAAGATTTCTGAATTTCATGCTTACGCAAAATATACCTTTTTTTTATTGAAAACATAGTTTTAATGAACTGGTTAGAATCGGGTTATGCGGATGGAAAGACCCATATCTCTGGACTCAGTGAAGGTATTAGCACAATTTGTAGCATTTTGGAAAGGTAGAAGTGTCAGCTATAATTTGGCATCAATTTTGTTGTCCCCCATAATGGACCCTTTTTTGACTTTTTGGGGGTTTTATAAAAAATCCGGGTCCAAAAAATCGATAATTTGACTATAACTTCCGAACCGTAACATCTTATCAACATGTGACCACTTGTTGGATAGGTATTTTTATAAGCTTTCCAACGATACGATATTGTCTATATCGGGTAAGTGGATCCGGGTCTAGTCGGGGTCTTGAACCCGGACTTTCGGGTCAAAAATCTGGGGTCCCAGGTCCGTCCCCCAAGAAAAAAATAGTTTCCCGGGATCATGGTTAAAATACCTACCACTGAAAAAAATTTCGAAAAAATTGAAGAGTTTTTACTAAACTAGAGTTAAGCCATCAAAAGTTCCGAACTTTATGTTTTTTACTTGTTTGTTATGTCGTTATCTGTAATGTAAGCCACACACGTTACAACCGTTGGTACAACCTGGTGGGTTGTCAAGTTGTATGCTTCGGCCACAAACGATACAACTTTGTGTACAACCTCTTTATACAACTTCACTTTTCTAAGAGTTCATTTGAGTTAAGATGACACCGGAAATAATTTGGTTCTCAATAATTTACTTAGTAGCCTTTACTTATTATTAATTTTTGAAATTCCGTTTTATATATATTATTTTTTTTATATTTTCATTGAAATCACACATTTGATTGGATTTCGTGTTGTTTGGATGTGCGAAACAAACACAAAATGAAATTGTATGCGACATGCCCACAAACATTGCAATCGGTTGGTACAACATGCCAAATATCAAAAAAATTTTGATTTTTTGTACAACCGAGACACAACTTCGTACAACCGGGCCACAAACGATACAATCTTGAATACAACCTCTGCAAGTTGTACAACCAGTAGTTTCGTGTGTGGCTTGCATAATATTGATCAAAAACTTTAAATAAAAAAAGTTAGCAACGTTGCTAACTAAGGATAATATCGATCATCGTAGTTTCACATTTAATATATTTTTTTAAAGCTGCAACACAAAAAAACTGCAAGCGATTACAAAATAAATTTAATTTACAAAATTATGAATGAAAATTTCCATAAAATGAATAATTGTTCTTTGATACTAAATATTCATAATCCTGTTATTAATTTCATATCGCAAAACCAAATTGTTGGATAAATGGATAATCCACGTAAAAAGCTAAAAACCAAACAAAAGTAAAACTCCTAACGATTATTTTGATGTGCAAACTTTTGTTACCGTTTTGGTTAAAATATGAAGTATTTGCTTGTAAACAAAAAAAAATAGGGAGTTTTTTTCAAAAAGGCTTCCGAATAAAAACGAGGGAGAGGGCTCTTAATGGGGCGCGTCTTAAATTCTTGAGAATGTGGAAATATAAATTTAAATTGTGGTTTCCTTTGAGAGATTTTTCGAAATTCTTCCTTACAAAATGACACACGCTTATATGTGTGCCCCCTAAAACATCGGATAATTTATGTTGACAATTGGTCAGGGTATTTTAATCGGCCATGCCTTGATATTTTCGTAACAATTGCAAACCAGTATAATATAAATACATTTATTATATTAAATTCTTATCAGAATTTATATCTTTCTATAAATTTTGAATTTTTTTTGCTCCAGTTTTGTAAACTTCAATAAAAAGTTTAAAATTCTATATTTTGGGAAGATGTTTCTTTACCTATCATTTGATACATAAATCGGTTCTAAAAACGTTATATTTCGTTGCTTTTTCCCGAAGTTTCGGTTAAAAAACCGGATATTATCCGGGAATTATTGCCAAACCAGGATTGTTCCGCTTTAATTGGGGGCTGAATTGTTTTTCTTAACTCTCATAAGTATTTTTGCATCTACCTGGGACAATGAACTGTCAAACCGATTTTGGAATTGAAAATGTTGAATGAAAAAATAATTGTTGAAAAAAGAGTATTACAACAACTTCTGATTTGCGTCGTATAAGAAAACTTATAAAAATCTACTTATTTTTGACAAAATGTTTTAAAAATGTTGACATATGTTCCCAAGCGTTGATGCATCTACTTGTATTCTTCTAACATGGCAAATAGGTTGTACCATGGCAGAAGAATACAGGTAGATGCATCAACGCGCATTGATATGTCAAAAAAATTTAAATGTTTTTCAAATATAAGTGGATTTTTATATGTTTTCTTATACTACGTCATACGGAGGCTATTATAATTCGCGTTTTTCAACAATGTTTACAAAATTTAAATAATTTTTCTTTCAACATTTTCAATTCCAAAATTGGTTTGACAGTTCATTGTCCCAGCAGCTGTGTCGACGCGTCTACCTATATTCTTCTACCATGGGTTGTACACAAAAGGTGTGTCTGGTTACCCTAAAATTTGTAACAATTGTTACAAATTATTACTGGAAGTCGTCCGAAAGTTCTGCAAAAGAGAGCGGTTGGAGAGAGAAATTTTGACAGTTCTTTCAGTGAGAGTTTGCAAATTCTTGTTGGACAAATTTCTTCTTGCAATCACTTGCAACTCTTCTTCTTCTCATTCATCGACATTCAATCAGATTTTTTCTATTGCTTGTTTATTTATTTTTGTGCTTTCAATTTGAAAATATTTTTTTGGAATTAGCAAGACTAATAGTTTTTGGAGAACAACTTTACAAAATGTGAAAAACGTAAATGTTAATATGTAATAAGAAAATAAAAGACTATTTCCAACATTTTTATTAAAAAAACTTGTAAAATTTGTATTGCTTCCTTTGTTTTAATTCTCCTTATGGGGGACAAATTGGTTTGTTTTGACAAATCAGCTGATTAGTTTCAAGCTTCTGCAGGAATACCGTCTGTTTACTTTTCGCATTTTCCTTGCAAAAGAGAATAAAACTATCTTTTCTCTCAGAAAGAAGTTGCTGGACAATTCCTGCTGGAAAAGTAACCAGACACACCTAAAGTTGTATCGTTTGTGACCAAGGCGTACAACTTGATTACCCTCCAATTTGTGCCAACGGTTGTATCGTGTGTTGCTTGTATAAAGTGGCCTGGAGACGCGCAAATTTTTTCATCAAGCAAGTGCGTATGTATTAGTGTGTAACTTCGTGTTTTGCCCGCAAACGTACAAACAAGTTTGTAAAACATTCATTTTGTAATTATTTTCGTTGAGTGCAGCCATCATCAAGCAGAGCCGACAACAAATGTGTGTAGCCGACGAAAACCGATTAGACTCACATGGAAACACACATATAAACTGCTTGACCAACAAATTCGCGCGTCTCCAGGGCACTTAACATTGTATCCATTAATCGACGCCGTTTAAATTATTATTAGTTCGTCTGTGATGTCTTCTGCTTGTTGGATATATAAAGCTTACTTTGTGGAAAAAAATTGTAACAAAATGGGTCCCAAAAAAAATACATTTACCAAAATGTGAAATGGGCTGCATCAGTAGTAGTAATAGTAAATTATTTTCGTTAAAGAAAGAGAACGTTTATAATGTAAATGTTTTAAGAGTCCAATCTGAACAGTCCGTGATATTAGCGGGGCAAGGAGTTCTTGAAATAACTCCAAACGAAATAATCTTTATTGCTCCTAATCACGAACCAGTTTCTTGGGCATTGCAACATCTCCGGAGGTATGGATTGACGGAAGATATATTTAGTTTTGAGGCTGGTCGGCGATGCACCACTGGTCCTGGAATTTATACATTTCGCTGCTGGAATGCTAACCAATTATACTCCAAGTTTCAATGGTATATAAATTCTATGTCGTTAGGGGTGGATCGCGATCGCAATGGGAACTCGAGTCATCATTACAATCTTTTTGATCGATTAGATTCTCACCAGCAACAACACCACTCCAATCATTACTTGGAACCAACTTCTATATTGGGGTCTGTGATCGAACAGAGAACTACTATAAACAATTCCAGCAGCAGTGTACTTAACATTTCTGAGTCTTTGTTAAGTTCACCCCTTACATCGGAAATTGTTCATATACCAACAACGTCGTACAGTAATGTTACTCCCAGGCATAATAGCGACAATATATATTTGGATCAACCAGTCTCTGTTGCAAATGAAAACAATACGTCCAGCACAGGTGCCAAAGGGATCGATCACTACGAGATTAATGTAAAGAAAATGATAAGGACATCATCTTTGGATGTGCCACCAGATGAATGTGCTCCTGCATTAACTCCCGTTGCTAAAGAAGTTCAACGAATTTATTCAAACATTGACTTGAATGCAACCACATCACACAATACAAATTTAGCAAATACACCGACAAACCCTTCGTCGGAGCCAGCTTATGCTAATGTTGATGTTAGTTTCAATAGCAAAACAAACACGCCTCAACAAATGTTGCCACAAAGTTCATCCCCGGAAAAAATTCATTTAACGCACGGTACTGCAGTTAATTACATTGTACTCGATTTAGATCAACCACGTAGCCCATCCCAATGCTCCCCAAAAACAACTTTTGGTAGCGGGCAGTCGCTAAACGAGGAAAAGACTAGTGTGGACATTTTAACATCTGAAGAAAAATTAAAAGAAGCTTTATCGTTGCCTTGTAATTCGTCGACGATGCCAAAGAGAACGACTATGAGTGATGTTAGATCTAATTTATCCGATACGAAAATCGATTCGTCAGGAAGTTATACAAGAATCGATTTCCTAAAAACGTTTGCTTTAATGAAGTCATCCGCAAACTATGCAGATCTTGAACCTGATCATGATCAAGAAGAGTCTCGTATAACGCGTCACAGTAAATTTATAAGAAAAGCTTATTCTATAAGTGAATAAATGTATTTAGTAGAAAAATATAGACCAAATGAGTATGTTTGTAATATATTGTATAACAATACTGGTTTTATTCGATACTGTTTTATTGCTCACTTCTGGAAGCCACTGTTTCGAATTGTAATTTGAAAACATTGACCCGTTTCGTCGAAAACGGAAGGTTTGATTTTATAATGCGTTGTCAATAAATCTCATGGAGTCACTTTATAGTTCGTATCCGAAACTTCGCATCGAATTTCTCATCATCTGACTGAATATTCTTGTCCATTTCCTTAATTTGATTTGTACATTTTCTTTTTGGTAGTTTGAGAAGACGTCTCGTGTTTGGCTTAAATTGAGTTTAGCTCTAAATGGCGGAAAATTCTGAAATTTTTAACGAAGGTAGGTCTTGTTATCCCAATCACAGCGGCACAATTTTTTTTTTTGGAGGAAATTAATACTTCCCGAGATACGGTAAGTTGAGTTTAGGGTCTATGCTCGGATTGGCCTGAAATTTTTACCACGTGTAGATCTTTTTAACCTGATTACGGCAAAGCAATTATTTTGTGGGGGAAATACCCGGTTATTCGAGGCGGAAGCCCGGATACAAACTTTGTACATTTCAGCTTTATCCGGTTCTACAAAACTGTACAAAATGAGTATAATGTGAAAGCTTATGGAAATGGCTTTCTAAGAAGTGGTTATATGATAGGTTGGTTTTAATAGTTTTTTTTTTTTTTTTTGAAAAACGCATAACAAGTCGAAAATGGCCCATTATGGGGTCTTAAAAGCTGCATATTACATTGTATCATACACTCTGGACTTTCCAAAATGCTGTCATCCGTATTGATATATCTTGTAGTTCAGATTTTCTCCACTAATATGTACATATCTAAAGGTTATAGCTTTGTAATTTCGAAGATATTGACTTTAAAGTCGAATTCCGGCTATATATATATATATATATATATATATATATATATATTCAGCGAATTTATTCAAACATTGACTTGAATGCTTTCAAAAAACAACTTTTGGTAGCGGACAGTCGCTAAACGAGGAAAAGACTAGTGTGGACATTTTAACACCTGAAGAAAACTTAAAAGAAGCTTTATCGTTGCCTTGTAATTCGTCGACGATGCCAAAGAGAACGACAATGAGTGATGTTAGATCTAATTTATCCGATTCGAAAATCGATTCGTTGGGAAATTATACAAGAATCGATTTCCTAAAAACGTTTGCTTTAATGAAGTCATCCACAAACTATGCAGATCTTGAACCTGATCATGATCAAGAAAGCGTCACAGTAAATTTATAAGAAAAGCTTATTCTATAAGTGAATAAATGTATTTATTAGAAACAAATAGACCTAAGGAGTATGTTTGTAATATATTGTATAACACTACTAGTTGTATTCGATACTGTTTTATTGTGCATTTCTGGAAGCCACTGTTTCGTATTGTAATTTGAAAACATTGACCCCGTTTCGTCGAAAACGGAAGGTTTGATTTTATAATGCGTTGTCAATAAATCTCATGGAATCACTTTCTAGTTCGTAACCGAAACTTCGCATCGAATTTCTCATCAACTGACTGAATGTTCTTGTCCATTTCCTTAATTTGATTTGTACACTTTCTTTTTGGTAGTTTGAGAAGTCGTCTCGTGTTTGGCTTAAATTGAGTTTAGCTCTAACTGGAGGAAAATTCTGAAATTTTTAACGAAGGTAGGTCTTGTTATCCAAATCACAGCGGCACAATTTTTTTTGGAGGAAATTGATACATCCCGAGATACGGTTAAGTTGAGTTTAGGGTCTATGCTCGGATTGGCCTGAAATTTTTACCACGTGTAGATCTTATAATTATAACATTATAATTTAACCGAATTCGACTTTAAAGTCAATATCTTCGGAATTACAAAGCTATAAACTTTAGATATGTACATATTAGTGGAGGAAATCTCAAATTCATGATTTCCAACACTAATATCTTCAGAACTAATGGCTGTTTTTTAAGCTAGATAGAACCTTAAATTGTAAAAACTAACACAAAAAATTAAATTTTGATGAAACTTTTTTTTTTATTTGTTTCAATATACTCTGACAAATCATCATGAATAGACTCACGCTTGAACAACGCTACGAAATTATCCAAATTTACTTTGAAAATCAGTCGCCGTTGTTTTATAGCAAAATTGTGTTCAGCGATGAGGCGCATTTTTGACTTAACGGGTTTGTTAATAATCAAAATTGCCGCATATGTAGTGAGATAAATCCATAAGAGAGCCTACAGACTCCATTATATCCAGAAAAATGCACCGCATGGTGCGGTTTTCACGCTAGTGGCATCATCGGACCTTATTTCTGCAAAAATGAGGCCGGAGCTCGCGTTACGGTCAATGGAGATCCTTACCTCACCATTATCAATGATTTTTTGTTTAAAAATATGGATGACATTGATCCGGAGGAGATGTGCTTTCAACTGGATGGCGCTAAGTGCCATTCGGCGAACGCAACAATCCACTTATTGAAATCAAAATTTGGCGATAAGTTGATTTCGAGAAGTGGGCCTGTCAATTGGCCTGCAAGGTCGTGCGATTTGACACCTCCCGATAATTTCCTGTGGGGCTACGTGAAGTCACTGGTTTATGCCGATAAACCAGCAACAATTGACGCCTTGGAGGCCAGCAGCGTGTTATTCGTGACATACGGCTAGCAGTGCTCGAAAAAGTGGCAAAAAATTGGACGCCCAGAATGCACTTCATCAAGAACAGCTGCGGTACCCATATGCCCGAAATCATTTTCAAATGTTAATGTCACGTATTGATCTTTCGAATAAAAAAATTTTGATTACAATTTAATTTTTTGTGTTATTTTTTACAATTTAAAGTTCTAATGCGCTTAAAAAAACACCCTGTACAATATATATCAATACAGATGGCAGCATTTTGGAAAGTCCAGAGCGTATGCTAAAATGTAATATGCAATCAAATTAAGGAAATGGACAAGAATATTCAGTCAGTTGATGTGAAATTCGATGCGAAGTTTCGGATACGAACTAGAAAGTGACTCCATGAAATTTATTGACAACGCATTATAAAATCAAACCTTCCGTTTTCGACGAAACGGGGTCAATGTTTTCAAATTACAATATGAAACGGTGGCTTCCAGAAGTGGACAATAAAACAGTATTGAATAAAACTAGTAGTGTTATACAATATATTACAAACATACTCATTTGGTCTATATTTTTCTTCTAAATACATTTATTCACTAATAGAATAAGCTTTTCTTATAAATTTACTGTGACGCGTTATACGAGACTCTTCTTGATCATGATCAGGTTCAAGATCTGCATAGTTTGCGGATGACTTCAGTAAAGCAAACGTTTTTAGGAAATCGATTCTTGTATAACTTCCTGACGAATCGATTTTCGTATCGGATAAATTAGATCTAACATCACTCATTGTCGTTCTCTTTGGCATCGTCGACGAATTACAAGGCAACGATAAAGCTTCTTTTAATTTTTCTTCAGATGTTAAAATGTCCACACTAGTCTTTTCCGCGTTTAGCGACTGTCCGATACCAAAAGTTGTTTTTTGGGAGCATTGGGATGGGCTGCGTGGTTGATCTAAATCGAGTGTTTTGCTATTGAAACTAACATCAACATCAGCATAAGCTGGTTCCGACGAAGGGTTTGTCGGTGTAATTTTTGTAAGGCTTACGGCCTGTGCTTCAGATTTTCTCTTCTAGGCTTCCAACACCGGCTACGGTGTTTTTCTAAACATTATAATTAAGCCGGAATTCGATCTAACGTCAATATCTTCGAAATTACAAAGCTATAAACTTTAGATATGTACACATTAGGGGAGAAAATCTCAAATTCATGATTTCCAACACAAATATCTTCGGAACTACAAGATATATCAAAAAAATATTTTGTAAAGTCCAGAGTGTATGCTACAATGTAATATGCAGTTTTTAATACCCCATAATGGGCCATTTTCGAGTTTTTACGGGGTTTTCAAAAATAACCGATTAAAACCATCCTATCATATAACCACTTCTTAGAAAGGCATTTCCATAAGCATTCAAATTATACTCATTTTGTACAGTTTTGTAGAACCGGATAAAACTGAAATGTACAAAGTTTGTATCCGAGCTTCCGCCTCGAATAACCGGGTATTTCCCCCACAAAATAATTGCTTTGCCGTTATCAGGTTAAAAAGATCTACACGTGGTAAAAATTTCAGGCCAATCCGAGCATAGACCCTAAACTCAACTTAACCGTATCAAGGAAGTATTAATTTCCCCCCAAAAAAAAAAAAAAAAAAAAATACTTTCGTTAAAAATTTCAGAATTTTCCTCCAGTTAGAGCTAAACTCAATTTAAGCCAAACACGAGACGACTTCTCAAACTACCGAAAAGAAAATGTACAAATCAAATTAAGGAAATGGACAAGAATATTCTGTCAGTTGATGAGAAATTCGATGCGAAGTTTCGGATACGAACTAGAGAGTGACTCCATGAGATTTATTGACAACGCATTATGAAATCAAACCTATCTTTGCTACTAAATACATTTATTCACTTTTTTTATAAATTTACTGTGACGCGTTATACGAGATTTTCTGATCATGATCAGGCTCAAGATCTGCATAGTTTGCGGATGACTTCATTATTTTTATTTATTTATTTATTTATTCAATATTTTGTAACACAGAAGTCTTTTTAGGCCAAAATAACGTTAATTAGTAATATTACCAAATAGAAAATATCTTAATTATAATAATACAAATATTCATTTTATGACACATTACTATAAAATACCTTATTTTACTCTATTTTGTTTTGGTTTGTTGGCTCCCCAGTCGCAACTACTCTAAGATTAAATATAGAATGATGGAAAAGGCGAAAATTCGAAGAAACAACAAGTGAAAAATGGAAAAATATAAAGCAAAGATAAGATTATGCAAAGTTACAATTCAGTAGTTAAGTGGTTACATAACTTTAAACGAAGCACATTATTAGAATGCGAAAAAATACGCAGGTCAAGAGGTAGGAAGTTCCAGCATCTTGCAACGCGAATTACAAAAGACTTTTCAAATTGAGAGTTAAAAATCCTTGGCAAAACAATGTGGGTGTTTCTTGTGGAACGGGTAAATTTAAACATATCGCACAGAGGCAAGGGTATACCAGTTTTAATAATTTTGTAAAAAAAGCTAATTGCAAAGGTCAATATATCGTTCGAAAGGCAATCCCAGAAACTGCTTAACAAATGGGCATCACACCAGCGAATATTATAGACATATCGGATAATAGAGTTAACAATGCATTTTAATTTAAGAACATTGTAATGCACAGTTCCAGATATGACTTCTAAGGCGTAGGAAACCAATGGCATAAAGAGCGCATAAGCAATTCTGAACTTGATCCATGTTGGAAAATAGAAACAAGTTGAGTAAAGTCTGCGCAAAGTTCCATAAACTCTGGCATGAACAGAGTCAATATGAGGTCCAATATTAAGCCTTCTATCAATAATGACTCCCAAGCACTTATGTTGATCTAAAAAAGTTTGTGCAATGAAAATATTTATTACCATCTCATTAGAAGTAAATCGAATTGCTTTTGTTTTCGAAGCATTTATCGTCAAAGAATTGCTACTAGTCCATTGGAGTATTGAATTAAGACACACATTTATATTATTTTTGTATGTATTGGAAAAATTAAAGCCATACCTGAGTTTACGTATCATAGTAGCATAACATATAGAAATTAAGATGCTGTCATAGTTTTTATTCATGTTGGCTCTGATAGACTCAGTGAGATGCAACAGCAAAGATGTGGTACTATGACCAGCACGGAAAGCACATTGTGATTCAAAGATTTTATTCCTGGTAAAAGACAGAATTTGATTCTTTATATATGTTCAAATACCTTAGATAAGATGGGTAAAATTGATATGGGCCGCATATTATCAAAGGAACGTATAGCAGAAGTTTTCGAGATTGGACCTATACGCGCTGTCTTCCATGCTACAGGAAAAACTGATGTAGTTATAATCGAGTTAAACAAGTCTAAGATCAAGTAAGAAATATGAGCAAACGAAATCTTTAAAAACTCAAGTGGTATTTCATCCACCCCAACGGACTTCGACTCAATTTTACCTAAAGCAATTGCAACATCCTCGCTACCTACACACTCAAATGAGTGCGAATTACTAATATCTTCAAAGTAATCAACATCAATCAATCCAACCACATCAGGACCAGCACCTGATGCGAAAAAGTTATTCAGCGCTTCAACATCACCATCATAATCAGCACCCTCAGCACCTGTACAACCATACCCTTTTAAAGCCCGCCATAATTCCTTACAATTCATTCCATTAAAATGTCTAGAATAGAACGACATCTCAAACAATTTCGGTGAGTATTGTGTCTAAAATCGTTAAAATACCGAATATAGGGAGGTACAGATATGTATATGGGCCCTATACGAAGACCTGGATCTGCATAAACAATTTTCTGTCACAGACCGTAGTTCCCATAACAAACTCTAAATGCGTAATTTGAAACTACTACGGTGAATAATGACGCTAAAATCATCAAAATACCGAATATTGGGAGGTACAGTTATATGGGGGCTATACGAAGACGTGGACCTGCACACATAATTTTCTGTCTTAGGCTGTAATATTCATTTCGAACTTCAAATTTGAAACAATTCCGGTGAATAATGTCGCTAGAATTATCAAAATACCGAATATAGGGAGGTACCGTTATATGGGGGCTATACGAAGACGTGTTCCTGCACACACAATTTTCTGTCTTAGGCTGCAGTATCCATTTTGAACTTCAAATGCCAAATTTAAAACAATTCCGGTGAATAATGTTGCTAAAATCATCAAAATACCGAATATAGGGAGATACCGTTATATGGGGGCTATACGAAGGCGTGGACCTGCACACACAATTTTCTGTCTTAGGCTGTAGTATTCACTTCGAACTTCCAATGCCAAATTTGAAACAATTCCAGTAAATAATGTCACTTATATAATCAAAATACCGAATATCGGGAGGTACCGTTATATGGGGGCTATATGAAAACATGGACCTACATAGCCCATTTACGAAATTAATGAACTGCCTACTGGCAAAATAAACATATGTGCAAAATTTTAGCCTTCTATCTCAAATCGTTCGAAAGATAGCGTGATTACAACAGGCAGTCAGACGGGCATGACTAAATCATCTTAGAATTTTATGCTGATCAAGAATATATATACTTTGTTGGGTCTGACATGAGTATTTCGAGGAGTTACAAACGGAATGACAAAATGAATATACCCTCCATAGTATGGTGGAGGGCATAAAAAGAGCGATTCACACTTTCCCAACACCGAGGACTCAAAGACCAGTTTGTGTTTGAGGTATTTAGATACAAAAATGCACACACCTCCACCTCATCACTGTTCACGATCATTCCTATAGAAGTTATATTCTGGAATACTAATCGCTTTCCTAGATACAAAAGGCTTTAACCACGTTTCCGAGATACCAAAAGCATCAATTTTAGATCAAGCCAACATTGCACTAAGTTCATCAAATTTAACTGAATTTCTAGATGGCCTTATACTTTGGCAATTTATATGAGCCACATTAAATCTTCCTTCGCTTGAATTAAAAATAGATCTAAAATACGTGTTTCCACTAATCGCCTCACCCATATTCCTGTTAAAAGACATCAAAATTATACAAAGCATTTAAGACGGGAAAGCAACAAAAATAAGTATATAAATTCAGAGTATTATTCAAAAATTCAATTAAAATGCAAAATCATAAATCTTACGAGATCAATACAATGGTTCATGTTACGAGAAAAAGAAAAAAATCAAAAGCTATAGTTATAGTGACACAGCAAAATATTATAGCCTAGATTTAACTAAAGTTAAAAACCCTTATAAGGAATGATATTATAATATTATGCCATTTTATCATCAAAACTAGCTTAAACATGTAGAAAAAAAACTTAGTTTAGTGAAGCAGCATCATGTAGGAGCAAAATACATCGCTCAGTATCATAAATCACCTCCTTACCATCGGACAGCAGCAATTTGGCTCTAAGGTTATCAGCATTTAATATTTTGAATTTTGTTACAATTTGCTTGCGAACCATACTCTTGCATATTGTGTAAAGTTTTGCAGCAGCTGGAGAATAGTGGTCATTCAGGTAGATCCTTGCATTAATATCTCCTCCATCACCTTTCAGGATGTCCGAGACCTTTAGGGAGCGAGTCCGGAAGTACTCCTTCATAATTTTATCACGAATCTGTACATAATTGAATTTTACCAAGACCGCCTTGTGATTATGCATATAGCACACATGATGGATATCGTTTCCCGTAATGGGTATTTTGAAGAATTCGCCTAAAGCAACAACAACAGCAATCAAATCATTTAAATGTTCAGGCAAACCTTCAATAATAAAATCTGCCCGGTTAAGCCTCCGAAGAAGTATATTATTTTCCGATTCGAAAGATTTTATTTTTAATGAAGTGCGAGAATAAACATCATCAATGCGGTTGCTACAACTAACAATATCTTCTTTCATGCCATTCAAACATGAAACCACTAAGCAAACGTTTTTATTACATCGATTCTTGTATAACTTACTGACGAATCGATTTTCGTATCGGATAAATTAGATCTAACATCACCCATAGTCGTTCTCTTTGGCATCGTCGACGAATTACAAGGCAACGATAAAGCTTCTTTTAATTTTTCTTTAGATGTTAAAATGTCCACACTAGTCTTTTCCGCGTTTAGCGACTGTAATTGTAATTTTATGGAAACTTGTGACTTTAAAACACTCTCAAAATACTTTAATTTTTGTCAAACAAAAATTATTCATCTGTGAAAACAAACAATGTGGTATTACGAACTGATGCAAAGAGAAAAAAACAAGAAAATATTTACCCTGAACTTGTAGTTCATTAAATCGTATGAAATCTGAAAAAGATAAAACAAAATTGTACGATTTTGAATTGCGAAATTCAAACTAATTCGATACGATTTTGTGGCATGCCTGATAATGTTTTTTGTTCCGTGTTTCAATCACTATAATGCATTTTTATACCCTCCACTATAGTATGGAGGGTATATTAAGTATGTCATTCCGTTTGTAGCACTTCGAAATATACATTTTAGACCCCACAAAGTATATATATTCTTGATCAGCATAACATTCTAAGTCGATTTAGAACTGTCCGTCTGTTGAAATCCCCCAATTTCCCAACGAAATTAAATAGATCGATAAAATTTTACTCAAATGTTTATTATGTCTGCAGGACTTTTTGTACTGAAAATGGGCCATATAGGTCCACGTTTTGGTATATCCCCCATATAACGGTGGCTCCATACTACAATTATTTCAAATATTTGAAGTTCGAAGTGGATACTACGGTCTAAGACAGAAAATTGTCTATGCAGGTCCACGTTTTAGCATATAACGGTATGCTATTTTGGTATTTTGATCATTTTAGCGACACAATTTACCGGAATTTTTTCAAATTTGGTATTTAAAGTTCGTAATGGTTACTACAGCCTAAGACAGAAAATTGTCTGCATAGGTCCACGTCTTGTCTGTGCAGCTCCACATTTTATCATAGCCCCCCTATAATAGTACCTCCATATATTGCTGATTTTAGCTACATTATTCACCGATTTTTTGAATATTTTAATGACTTATGACAAATATGATGGCTACATTTGAAATTAATTTTGCCAAATTCGTTCTAAAATGTGGAGGGTATTTAAAGTTTGGCCCGGCCATAGTTGTTAACCATGGCATAATTACAGAAGGTAGAACAAAGCTATCCCTCCAAATACATTTTTTTTCTTTTTGTGCCTTATTCTGTGAAAACATATACCCATTCTGTGTATGCGTTATTTATAAGACAGGTTGCTAAACTTCAAAGAAACTAGAAATACTCAACTCTGTGCTGGAGTCTTATAGTGTCAAATAGATTTTTAAACATGTAACAGTTGGTTTTGTTTATTTTTCATGTTTTCATGTGCAGAAACCGCTAAAAGATTAAATTTTGGGGTTGTTACGAAAGATTAAATATAAAATAGTAAGACAATACAATTTAACCCAAAACTTTTCAAAAGTATGCATTTTTTTGCAACCGAATTAGAGATTATTTCAAATTATTGTATTGTTACGTTCTTGGATTTTACTTAATCCCGTGTAGACGTTGTTTTATTTCCCAATACAGCTCGTACCAAATAAAACGCGGGTTCTTTCGGATTACGATTATTACAATGATTTTATTCACACAACTTTACTTTGCACTTTACTTTACTCGACGGTTTCAATTCGCGATCTGATTCACAACTGACTAACTGCCTTTCCATTTCCCCTATTTATATGAGCCTCGCCTGTCGCTACAGAAGTTTCTAGACGATCTGGTAACGCCTAGATTATGAACAATCTACCAATGCAACGAACACATACAAACTTACATTGAGGGAACAATAACAGCAACACATACAAACTTACATTGAGTGAACAATAACAACAACACATACACAGGCGAGGGGGTAACAAAGAAAGAGGAATTAAGCGATCATCAATGATGACGTTTAACAAGAATTGTACGTCAGCAACAAAATAGAAAATGAAAGAGGAAATGGAAGGATGTAGAAAAATCTATACAGTAGTTGTTGTTGTGAAGTTATTCAAATAAACTGCGTAGTAGAAATTTACGTTACAATTCAAATTCTTAAATTAACGGAATTCATCTAAATTAACTTAAATCTAAAGTTATATTCGTAACATTGCCCCCCGCTTAAGCCTGTTCGTCCCGAATAGGCACAGTTCCCGTTCCGTAGGGGGTCAGCCGCTCCAAATGTACAACTTTCATCTTCGACCTGGGACTGTCGCTCCTCTGGATGCGATAAACGACGTCATTTATTTTCGTGACAATCTTGTAGGGTCCTTCCCAGTGCGTTTGTAATTTGGGGCATAGTCCTTTCTTTCGTTGTGGGTTGAACAATAGTACCAGTTGCCCTTCTTGAAACCCATCGGTATTTGCCGCTCGATCGTACCTTGCCTTCATGAGGTTGCTAACCATTTTTATTCGATGTCGGACTGCATCGTGGACTTTACTAAAAGAGTTTTGACTGTCTTCATCGTCGTTTGGGGTAGCGCCGAATATCAAATCGCCAGGTAGCTTTAATTCATTTCCGAACAGAACTTTGGCTGGAGTCCGGGATGTGGAATCATGAATGGCCGATCTATAAGCCAGTAAAAACTTGGGAATATGCTCATCCCAGTCTCGTTGGCCACTGTCCACCACTTTCCGTAGATGTTCTTCCAGGGTGCGATTGAATCTTTCCACCATGCCATCTGATTGTGGATGTAGGGGCGTCGTTCTGGTTTTCTTGATTCCGTAGGAGTCACACATTTCCTTGAAGATCGCTGATTCAAAATTCCTCCCTTGATCGGAATGAACCTCAGATGGAACACCATAGCGACAAATCCAATTTCTGCTGAACACATCCACAATTGTCCTGGCTTCTTGATTTGGGATAGCATAAACCTCTGGCCATTTACTAAAGTAATCCATGACCACTAAGACATACCGGTTCCCAGAGTCTCTTGTTGGGAACGGTCCAGCTACATCCATTGCGATTCTTTCAAAAGGGGCTCCTGAATTATACTGCTGCATGTAGCCTCGACTCTTCCGTGTTGGACCTTTAGCTCTTATGCACCTTTCACAATTGGCGATCCAGTCGGCAATGGATTTTTGACAGCCGACCCAGTAGAATCTCTGCTTTACCTTTTCAGCGGTTTTTGCTATGCCAAGATGTCCTCCACTTGGCCCATCGTGAAACTCCGACAAGACATCTCTTATTTTGGAGTCTGGGACGACGATCAAGTTCCGGTGAGATTTACCGTCCTCACTTTCCCATTTGCGATATAGGCAACCATCTATTATAAGTAGACTGTCCCACTGGGCCCAATAGGATTTTAAAAGAGGGCTTTCGGAGGTAATTTCTTTGCGACTAGGTCGTTTGCCCGTTTCTATGGCCGAAATTACTTTGCCCAGAATGGGATCTCTTCGTTGTTCCGTCGACCAATCTTCACCCGACTCAAATTGCAATAGTCGGACATTAACGATATTCTCTTTATTCTCAGCCTTTGAGCAGTGCTTGCATTCTACTTTGCATGGCCGACGAGACAGGGCATCAGCATTACCGTGTTTTCCGCCTTTCTGTGCTCGATTCTGAAGTCATAACTCTGGAGCCTCTCGATCCAACGGGCTAGTTGACCTTCCGGATTCTTAAACTGCAGCAACCATTGGAGAGCAGCGTGGTCGGTCCTCAGCAGGAAATGCTGGCCATATAGGTATTTGTGGAAGTGTTTAACGCACTCAAGGACAGCAAGCAGCTCTCTCCTCGTCACACAGTAATTCCTCTCAGGTTTCGACAATGTCCGGCTGTAGTACCCGATGACTTTTTCCTGTCCGTCGATTTCCTGGGAAAGGACGCCACCGATGCCGCACGCACTTGCGTCTGTGTCCAGGACAAACTTGCCGCCAGGTATAGGGTATGCCAAAATGGGGGCTCTGCATAGCATGTCTTTGAGCTTTCTGAATGCCTCCTCCTGGTCGTTGTCCCACTGAAACCTCTGGCCTTTTTGCGTCAAACGGTGTAGACAGGCGGCGATGTTGGCAAAATTTTGGACAAATCGACGGTAGTATGTGCAGAGACCCAGAAAGCTTCGCAGCTCATGGAGATTTCGGGGCTGCGGCCAATCTCTGACGGCTTGAATTTTCTCCTTATCCGTCGATATGCCCTCCGGCGTCACGTGGTGCCCCAGGAACTTCACCTCTCGTTGGAAGAGACTGCACTTCTTTGGGTTCAGCTTGAGGCCTGAAGACGAAAGCTGCTGTAGAACATCCTTTAAGTTCTTGATGTGTTCGTCGAAGTTGCGTCCCATGACTATGATGTCATCCAGGTATATGAGGCACGACTTCCACTGCAGCCCTTTTAACACACGCTCCATCAGCCTTTCAAATGTAGCCGGGGCGTTGCAGAGTCCGAATGGCATGACATTGAACTGCCAGAGACCCCCATTTACGCCAAACGCTGTTTTCTCCTTATCTTTCTCGGCGATCTCTACTTGCCAGTACCCACTCTGCAGGTCGAGGGTGGAGAACCATGACGTCACGGCTAATGTGTCCAATGTGTCGTCGATTCTTGGGAGCGGATAGCTGTCTTTCTTGGTGACATCATTCAACTTTCTGTAGTCCACACAAAATCGGGTGCTTCCGTCTTTCTTCTTGACCAAGACCACTGGGGAGCACCATGGACTTGACGATGGTTCTATTACACCACTCTTTTCCATTTCACTTATCAGCTTCTGAACCTCGTCTCTTTTTGCCAGGGGAACACTTCTTGGAGGCTGTTTAATGGGTCTCGCGTCTGCTGTATTAATTTCATGCTTCACCACTGATGTTCTTCCTTGGTGCTCTTTTGTCAACGCAAAGGTAGAGGCATATTTCCATAATAGTTGCTTAGCCTTGTTCCTCTCGGAAGGTGATAATTGGTGTGTCCACTCTTTTATGTAGCCGTCGAGGTGCTTCTTCTCCATGGCAGCTGGCTTTTCGGTGCTAGTTTCCAAATTAACTACAGCTTCAGCTGGTGTGCATTGTCCAACATCGGAAAATTGGCAAATTTGCTCTTGCTTGTTTGACAGGTTCAAAACTCAAACAGGAATTAATCCGTCCTTGTTGCTTTTCACCAGGGCATTCGCTATTAGGATGTTACTGTTTCTGTTTTCTGCTGGTTCCACCACCCACAACTTCTCGGCTCCACAATCTCCATTCATTGGTACCCATATTATTGCTTCGGCACAGGGCGGTATTATCTCTGGATGGTCCGTGGTCAGACGTCTAATGGGTGTACTTTCATCGTAGCCCACGTTTAACGGAATTTCGACGTTAGACCAGGTCATCACACGTTCTTTCATATCCAGATTGATACCAAAGGCAATCATAAAATCTGCGCCTATTATCACTTCGTCTACGATATCGGCAACTATAAACTCGTAATTCTCCGATTTATTGGCAATAGTTAGTCTCAGGGTAATCTTGCCGTGTACTGCCGCGGGCTCCCCCGTTGCTGTGCGCAGTCTGACTCCATTAAGTTGCGTTATTTTTCCCTTTACCAGATCTGATCTTACGATGGACTTTGATGCGCCAGTATCTAACGTCAGAACTCGCTTATCACCATTGATGTACCCAGTTGTTGTTAGGTTGTGACTTTCCTGTTGTACTATTGCTATGGAGATTGTGGGGCCATCGTCGATGGGAGCCAGTTCATGCCCCGCTGGACTGGCTCGATTTAGTTTAACTGTGACTCATTGGTGGACTGTTGGGCCATTCTTCTACCATCTTTCGTTGGAGGTGGTGACGATGACCTGGATCGTTTGCGCTTAGCTCTGCATTCGCGCGCAATATGACCTGCTTTATCGCAGTTGTAGCATCTAACCCTGGGCTTAGTCATCCCAACTAACTTTGTCTCTTCTATTACCCGCCTCATGGCGTCTTCGATCGAGTTAACGAGAGATTTGGGTTCGCAACCTTCGGTCTCCAGTTGGCGAATCATGTGGGTCTGGGGCTTAACAACTATTCTTGCCGTCTCTTGGGCAAGGGCAAACGACACAGTTTCGGAAAATGATGCTTTTGGTGACGCATATGTTGCATACTTAATCTCAGGGTCACGTATGCCATTCACAAAGGTTTCGATTTTCATACGGTCCAGCAATGGGTGATCCTCTCCTGGATACGTCATTAGCACCAAACGTTCCACCTCAGCTGCAAAGTCTTGTAACGTCTCGTTTGCCCTCTGTACTCTTCCCCTTAATTCCATAAGGTAGATGTTTCGTTTATGTTCGCCACCGTACTTACGTTCCAGTGCAGCAATAACATCTTCATAGTTGTTTCTAGAAGCGACAGGAATACTCTGTATAACATCAGTAGCACTGCCCTTCAATGCCAGAAGTAGTGCAACCGCTTTGTCGCTGTCGTTCCACGAATTTCTAGAAGACGCTGTCTCGAACTGTAACTTGAAAACATTGAATGACGTAGAGCCGTCGAATACAGGAGGTTTGATTTTTAGTGTGTTATCAGGAACTCGCACCGGACCACCTTTGATTTCCAGTTCCGAAATTTTCTTCTCCAGATTTGTAACCCTATGGTCGTGGGACAGAAATTTCTCGTCAACCGACTGCACTTTCTTATCCAACTCTTTAATTTGGACCTCCACGGTTTCCACTCTCCTTCCAATAACTTCTGCAATGTACTCGAGTTTCTCGTTCGTTATTCTTGAATTTTCTTCGAACCTTCTGAAATTTTCCTCAAACATTTTGGCTAGCATTTCTCTGAAATCGTCACCCCTGGCAGCTACTGACGAGACTTCCCCACCGTTGGATTCGCCCATTTCCGATAAATCCACTTCATCCTTACTGTCAAACTCATATGTATCGATGTTCATACCACGGCGCTCGAACTCATCCAACAGACGTTTTTGTAGTTCAGCCTTGTTGCCAGTAGAGGACAATTCCAATTTATTAAGTTCCTTCTTCAAGTCTTCCACTCGTAGATCCTTAAACTTCATCGTAGTATTATCGTAATCCCACTTCTGACACCAATTGTTACGTTCTTGGATTTTACTTAATCCCGTGTAGACGTTGTTTTATTTCCCAATACAGCTCGTACCAAATAAAACGCGGGTTCTTTCGGATTACGATTATTACAATGATTTTATTCACACAACTTTACTTTGCACTTTACTCGACGGTTTCAATTCGCGATCTGATTCACAACTGACTAACTGCCTTTCCATTTCCCCTATTTATATGAGCCTCGCCTGTCGCTACAGAAGTTTCTAGACGATCTGGTAACGCCTAGATTATGAACAATCTACCAATGCAACGAACACATACAAACTTACATTGAGTGAACAATAACAACAACACATACAAACTTACATTGAGTGAACAATAACAACAACACATACACAGGCGAGGGGGTAACAAAGAAAGAGGAATTAAGCGATCATCAATGATGACGTTTAACAAGAATTGTACGTCAGCAACAAAATAGAAAATGAAAGAGGAAATGGAAGGATGTAGAAAAATCTATACAGTAGTTGTTGTTGTGAAGTTATTCAAATAAACTGCGTAGTAGAAATTTACGTTACAATTCAAATTCTTAAATTAACGGAATTCATCTAAATTAACTTAAATCTAAAGTTATATTCGTAACAGTATTATTTATTCATAATAATACACACACATACACAAAATGAGTGTATGTTTTGACAGGATAAGGGCACCAAAAGAAAAGATTGTGTTGTTCTACTCCTATAATTCTGCCATGGATTTGTTGACGAGCTCGAAAACATATGTACGTGTTTTATTAATTTGTACGTTGACAACACACAACCAAAGACATATGTTTTTAGCTGCTCATTTTGCTTAAACGAAAACAGCAGCAGAGCTTTTGCTTATTTTGTGTGCTGAATTTTTAGAATCATTAAATATACCAAAAAGGCATATTGTACATACAGTGGACATTACTTGTTAACAACAATTGCAACAAATTTACACAACACAAAAATATTAAAATTGTACAACGAAATTATTAAGTTGTAAAACTTACGTGCTAAAACTTACAAACGACTGAATCAGAAAATGCATTAATTTAAAACTGGAATTCTACAAAAATGAAACAAAATCTAATGAAATAAAACCTAGAACATAGTGAATTAAAATTGAGGAAAATCATCTAAACTAAATAAAACTACTAGCTAAATTGCACTATCCCAAAACCTATAATAAAAGACTGAACTAAAAATTAAACGAAAAATATTTTTATTAAATTATAAATGGGATCAAAGGTAAAAAAGGGATTAAAAGAAAAAAGACTACAAACAGGTGACACTATAATCTTTTCAAAGTACTACAATATGTGTTATCTTTCTTGTATTCAGCGGCATGTGTCCTTGAACCCAGACAAGTCAATTATGTTCAGTACATTCTCTTTAGTTTTTCTAAATTGTATGCTGTTTTGTTTAGTCGGTCTTCGGTCTGGGCTTGCTATTTCCTTCTCTGGGTATGTCCAACACCGACAACGCGAACCAAGGTTTTCTAAATTTGATCCTCCTTTAAGTAGCCGGCCTTCGACCGGGCTTGTAATATCCTCAATCAACGTTTTTTTTTTTTTTACAATCCCTCGGCAGCGGGTTCTACGACACCGGATTGACCCGAAACAACACTTCAGATTCGGCCAGCGGCTGCCAACCCAGTCTATACATGTTTGTGTTTGTTTATTTTTCTGCTTTGGGAGCAGCACATCCCGGAACGCTTGTTCCGGATTCTTTTGGTCCGTGCCGGGATTGCGGAAACCCCGGGCCATGTTTCCATACGCTTTGATAAAACATCATCCACCACAGATCGGTTTCTGTACGATGTAATGTATACGGAAGATGGGTACATTTTAGGAATTGTTCCGGTTTAACTCGGTTGCGGGACTATAGCGATAGGACTATGTTGCATCGAGCTGTGCCACCGTAGTTCCCAGTGAGTCCACGACCTCATCAAATGCCGAGCCGTCGTCGGAATACAGAACTCCCCCGCAGTCTCCACAACAGCAAACTTTAATGCAGCACCTAACGCCACATGTTGCTGTTCCAATTCCGGACAGTGCATCATTCTTGCAATTCAATTGCAACGGACTCCGAGGTAAAATTGATGAGATAGTGGATTTTATGAATCGGAGGAATATTGAGATCGCAGCGGTGCAGGAAACCAAGCCCAATGAAAATTGTAGCTTACAACGTTGCAATGGTTACAACGTATTGAGGAAAGATCGCACCAGAAGTGTGGGTGTGGGAATAGCGTTCCTGTTACACCATTCTGTTCTATACAGACCTATCTCGCTCAAGCTAGTCTCTAGTGACCCATACATGGAATGCATGGGGGTAGCAACCAAGTGCGGAACTGCCGAGGTAGAGGTGCTTAATGTGTATATCTCGCCGATTAATAGCTGTGAACTGCGTTATTTGCCTGATATTAGCCCATTGTTGGTAGGCAATAACCGCCTGATACTAGGGGATTTTAATGCCCACCATGAGTTGTGGCATTCCGTCCTAGGTAATGACCAGAGGGGATCAGCGTTGGCAGAGCAGATTGACTGCTCGACATTTTGCACGGTTTACCTACCTTCGCTTCAGAGAACTGCCAAATCCTTCTGATGTTCGGGTAGCTGAATGGATTTTCCGGGACATCATCAAAGCTGCAGCCTCTCGCTGTACACCTGCTGCTCGAATACCCGAAATAAGACCAAATTTCCCAGCAGAGGCAGTGGGATTAGCGAATGAGCAAGATGAGCTCTGACGTACCAACCCTACTGATCCCAGAGTCAGTGAACTGAACGGAAAAAGTGGCTACACCATCTGAAGTTTTACAACATTGGAACCGATGTGAGTAAGCTGTGGGTAACGGTTAAGTCACACTCGAACCCTGGGAAAAAGGATGATAGGACAGCAGTCACTTTTAACGTCGTAACGATGACTGATCCGAAGAGGTGTGCGGGGTATTTTAACCGAAAATTTGTCGAGCACCCGAGAGCGATAGGGCGAAGCGAAGAGTATTACGTCGCATCAGATCTCTTCCCGCCGAGGAGGAACCACCAAAAGTACCACAAAAGCATTATACTCTATTTCGACACATATTAGTAGAGAACTCAACCAGAACAAGCCGTGTAGCAGAACAGTGTTGGTAGCCCTTGACCTATTAAAGGCATTTGATACGGTCAATCATGCCGTACTGTTTGAGGACGTGCTCCTACCCTCCGGCTTTGAAACGTTGGATAATCAACTATATGTGTGGACGCCAGTCGTACGTGGGATTTTGGAACAAGAAGTCTAAAGCCCGTAGAGTGAAACAGGGAGTTCCCCAAGGGGAGGTGATATCTCCGAAACTGTTTAACCTTTACCTTTTCGGAAGTCCTCGCCCTTCAGACGGCATGGTGATCGTAACGTATGCCCTGTGGTCGATGACACATGTGAAAGGTTGAACCCCTACCTCGCGGAGCATGCCGCATACTTCCACGTGAGGAATATATGAATATCTGCCACGACAACAACGGCCACACTCTTTACCACATGGTCTGCGGAGATGAGAACACGGCTGAATGTGCAGGTCGAAGGGAATTTAATACCGACCACGGGTCACATTCGACAGCATGTTCAAGTCGTCCGCACAAGCCACAGCTATCTGCGAAAAGATGAAAAGTAGGAACAAGGTCCTCAAGGCGCTAGCTGGCAGCACTTGGGGTGCGGACAAAGAAACCTTGTTGACCTCTTATAATGCGATAGGTCGGTCTGTGGTCAGCTATGCGACTACAGTGTGGTCTAGTGCTACGCTGTGGAAGCACATCCAGACCTGCCGTAACGCTACCCTGAGAACTGCGACAGGGTGCCTTCTCATGACACCACTGGACCATCTATATGAGGAGGAGAAAGTACATAATCATATGCTTTCGTTGCAGAACCTGCTTGTATGTTACCGCGAGATTCATCCCAACCATTATAGGCGTGTCAAGAAGGACATACATGATCTAGAGAGGGAGGTTCAACGCAACAAGGGAGAACCTCTAGATCAAGAAGCGCATCAGGTGAAAAGCCTAAACAATGTTAGCTGGCAACTATAGTCAATCTACAAATTTGGCATATTTTTAAGAACCTAATATAAGTTGTAAATGCTATATTAATATAATATAAGTTGTAGCAAAACAAATTAAAAAGCAGTAAGTTCGGCCGGGCCGAACTTTTAATACCCTCCACCATTTGCAACGAATTTGGAAATTTTCAAAAAATAAAATCCTTAAAAAATTCTGTTAAAATTTTAAAAATACCGAATATAGCCGTTATTTTGGGGTCTATACGACGTGGACATACATAGGCATATATATATATGGGACTAGCGAATGAGCGTGATGGGCACCGACGTACCAACCCTACTGATCCCAGAGTCAGTGAACTGACAGTGGAAAACAACAAGTGTTTTCCAACAACAGTGGCTTGACCACCTAAAGTGTTGCAAAATTGGAACCGATTTGAGTAAACTGTGGGTAACGGTTAAGTCACTCACGAAAACTGGGAAAAAAGATGAGAAGACAGCAGTCACATTTAACGACGTAATGGTGACTGATCCGAAGAGGTGCGCTGGCCATTTTAGCCGCTAATTTGTCGATCACCCCGTGAGTGATATGGCGAGGCGAAGAGTAGTAAGTCGTATAAGAGCTCTCACTACCAAGGATGTACCTCCACAATTTACGATGGGTGATGTTGCGAATGTGGTCCGAAACGCTTAGTCATCTAAAGCTTTGGACCCGGACGGAACATCATTAGTAATGTTGAAGCAACTGGATACACCGGGAGTTGAGTATCTAACCAAAGTCCTTAACTCATTGTTAGCTACCCACATTGTTCCCGAAGCTGGAAAATGGGTAGGGTGGTCCCGCTACTGAAGACAGGCACTACATAGTGCCACAACAGCATTGCACGCCATATACACACATATCAGTCGAGGACTCAACCAGAAGAGGCCGTGCCATGAACAGTAGTGGTGGCTCTAGATCTATCAAAGGCCTTTGATACGGTTAACCATTGTACGCTGTATACTACCCCCCGGCCATGTGTGATTCGTTGGATAGTAAACTATATGTGTGGACGCCAGTCGTACGTGGAATGCCGGAACAAGAAGGCCAAGCCCCGTAGAGTGAAACAGGGAACTGTTTAACCTCAAGCTAGCTCTAGACGGCATCGAGATTGTATCATTTGCGGATGACTGTACGATGATGTCATCAGGTCCTGTAGTTGATGACATATGTGTCAGGGTGAACAGCTATCTCGCGGTGCTTGCCGCCTTCTTCCGTGCGAGGAATATAAAAATATCCGCCACTAAATCAACGGCCACCCTATATACCACATGGACTGCGGAGATGAGAACACAGCTGAATGTGCAGGTCGAAGGGTACATAATTCCGACCACTAACTACCCCAAAATCCTTGGGGTCACATTCCATAGCATGTTCAAGTCTTGCACACAAGCCACAGCTATCTGCGATAAACTGAAAAGTAGGAACAAGGTCCTCAAACCTTGTTCACCGCTTATGAAGCGATAGGTCGGTCTTTGGTTAGCTATGCGGCTCCAGTGTGGTTTGCCAATACGAGTGCAACGCAGTGGAAAAGTATTTAGACCTGCCAGAATGCCGCCCTGGGAACTGCAACGGGGTGCCTCCTCAAGGCTCCTGTGGACCATTTACATGAGGAGAGTTCACATGAGGGAGTTCTTCCCTTACGTCAGCATAATCATATGCCTTCGTTGCAGTACCTGCTTGGGTGTTATGGTGGGAGTCATCCTAGCCACCATATTGTGGACAGAACTCCGCCACCCTGGCGTGTCTGGAAGGACCTGCAAGATCTAGAGAGAGATCCGGTGATATTAGAGAGAGACCCTAGATCATGAAGCCAATTAAGCTGGTCTAAATAGCATTTATACTGGTGCAGTCGGGGACTTCGGCTGCCTAGGTAAACCAGGGTAGTTTTGCCCCAACTACGTTCAGGATGGTGCAGCCATCTTAATTCATATTGGGCACGAAATGCCGAAGATGTGCGGAACGCCTACACAGCGCGCGATACAGGGCTGCGCAATACGCTGCACCTGTTGTATTGTCCAGTCAATCCTGGTCAACTCCGTCCAGAAGATCTCTGGCTACAGCCCATAAAGGTATCAGAATTCCTAAACCTGGACATCGAGGGTTAATCAGCCTATAAACAACGGAGCACGTTATCACTGCTACAATAACAACAACAATATTTTTCTTAATGTACTACTCGTTTTAAGCAGCCTGCCTTCAGTCGTGATTTGAGATTTTCTCCTCTGGGAATGTGCAACGCCAACTATTGTTTTTTTTAATTGAATATTATTTTTAAGTATCTGTCCTCTTTTCTCCTCTAGGTATGCCGTACACCGGCTACGCGAATCCACGTTTTTCTAAATGTACTACTCCTTTTAAGTAGCCTGCCTTTAGCCGTGGCTTGAGATTTTCTAATTTGGTATGTCCAACACCAACTATCGAACCAAAGTATTTTCTAAATGTAGTACTGCTTTTAAGTAGCCCGCCTACAGCCATGGTTTGAGATTTTCTCCTCTGGGTATGCCCAACACCGGCTACACGAACCATAGTATTTCTAAATTGTATACTACTTTTGAGTAGCCGTCCTTCGGCCGGGGTTTCAGGTTTTCTCCTCTGGGTATATCTAACACCGGCTACCCGAACCAATAATAAACTAGAGTTAAGCAATATGTCTTCCGTTAGGTGGTTTCCACTGCGATAATCTGAATAAATTTTGTGAAAAATTCCTACGGCAAAATTCTTGATTGCGTTTGTAAATTTAATACAGCATTTTGAAATATTCGGAATTCATCCGATATGCACTCCTGGAGATATGTACCATCCAACTTAATGACTTTGTTATGTAATTGAAGAAAGTCAACTGTCCTTAATAATAAAAAAAATAATTTTCGAAAATCTTCCTTTGTATTACACAGCCTGTGCCTGTGTAATAGTTTTTTATTTTTTTTTTCATTTTATGGTATTTTAAATAGATTTAAACTAAAATGTTTCCCACTGTTATAGTGAAACATTCCAATAAATATTTATGGATAACACCGGAGTTATTACGTTTTAAAATTTCTAAAAAGAAGCTTTTTCCTAAATATGAAAAATTAGGAACCTTAGAGTCTCGTAGATTGTATAATCTTTACCCCGATAGATTGAAAATAATTTTAAATCCAATCCCAAATCTTGTTACGATTTCGTTGACCTTAAACGAAAAGTTTCCTCAAAGCCCTCTGTATTGAAATTTAACATTTTGGAATTTGTCACAGGTACAGATATTTGTGAATGTATCACAGATTTTTATACCCTCCACCATACTATGGAGGGTATATTAACATTGTCATTCCGTTTGTAACTCCTCGAAATACTCATACCAGACCCAACAAAGTATATATATTCTTGATCAGCGTAAAATTTTAAGTCGATTTAGCGATGTCCGTCTGTCTGTCTGTCTGTCCGTCTGTCTGTCTGTCTGTTGTAATCACGCTATCTTTCTAATGAATTGAGATAGGTGGCTAAAATTTTGCACACATGTTTATTTTTCCAGTAGGCAGGTTAAGTTCGTAAATGGGCCATGTAGGTCCATGTTTTCATATAGCCCCCATATAACGGTACCTCCCTATATTCGGTATTTTGATGATTTTAGCGACATTATTCACGGGAATTGTTTTAAATTTGGTATTTGAAGTTCAAAATGGATACTACACCCTAAGGCGGAAAATTATCCGTGCAGGCCCACGTCTTCGTATAGCCCCCATATAACGGTACCTCCCTATATTCGGTATTTTGATGATTTTAGCGACATTATTCACCGGAATTGTTTTAAAATTGGTATTTGAAGTTCGTTATGGGAACTACAGTCTGTGACAGAAAATTGTCTGTGCGGGTCCAGGTCTTCGTATAGCCCCCATATAACGGTACCTCCCTATATTAGGTATTTTGATGATTTTAGCTACGTTTATTTCAAGTTTCGAATTTGAATATGGTAATGGCTTATGACCAACAATGCCTATGTATGTCCACGTCGTATAGACCCCAAAATAACGGCTATATTCGGTATTTTTAAAATTTTAACAGAATTTTTTAAGGATTTTATTTTTTGAAAATTTCCAAATTCGTTGCAAATGGTGGAGGGTATTAAAAGTTCGGCCCGGCCGAACTTACTGCTTTTTAATTTGTTTTGCTACAACTTAGGTATACCAGTACAACATTTCAATTAAAAGGTACAAATCCGTATAAGTTTTCGTAGACTGATCACATTTGTATGCCTTTCCTACAACGTCAAGAGATATCCAATAATTTGCGTAGTTTAAAATCGATTTATTGTCCAGTCCCGGCTGGCATACCTAATATAATTCTTAAGTATTGCTCAGACACATTAGCACTCATTTTAACTATATTGTTTAATAATTGTAAAATTTGGTCACTTTTGTACTTTCTGGAAAAATCAACCACAAAAAAAATCTTATACAACTTAAGTCGACAGTAATAAAATGATTTGTTCAGCGTAATCAAACCGACACAATTTATTTTGATTTAAGTAAAGCTTTTGATAGGGTTAAACATGAACTCCGAATATATATGTTAAATTATATGGGTTTGAGCACAAACTAATTCAAATGGATATCATATTACTTACAAGATAAATCACAACTAATTTTCTTTGAAGGGTATCTATTATCTATCTCGATCGCTTAATTTTCCACCGGGTATTCCGCAAGGAAGTAACCTTGGACGGGTTCTCTTTCTTTTATTTTTTAACGATTTACCTAATTCCATAAATTATTCAAAAAATATTCAGATTTGTAGAAATTAATATAATTAATACTTATTTTTGTATGTTTAAAAAATTCTGATATATTAATGTTTCCAAGTATTGATGCATCTACCTGTATTCTTCTACCATAATTTCTGCTAGTTTCCTTACGAGGTTTACATTGGAATAGTAAATTTGTTTTCCCTTCTCATACTAGCAGGCTAAAATTAATTTAGGCGAGAATACATAAAACTCTTTTTTGACAGCCTTCTTCTGTAAAGAACAAAGGGGCATAAGGCCAAATCCAACTAAGTCAACCTAAAACTCCTTTGTTCATCTACGAAAAAGCCTACCGAAGATTTAATTGCCTTTACTTGAAAGCAGTTGTATTATGTTGAACTCCATGTTGGTATTAAAAACATTTCCAGATTTCCTAATGCCATATGTTAGAATTAATGTTCCGTTTAGTATCTACTAGTATATATATATATATATATATATATATAAATTGTTACCCATTTACGTCGAAAATTTGCATTATATGGCAACCAAATTTGATTTTTTTTTTTGTCAAAGCAATACACATACATACACAAAATGTGTATGTGTTGTACGTCGAAAATTTGCATTATATGGCAACCAAATTTGATTTTTTTTTGTCAAAGCAATACACATACATACACAAAATGTGTATGTGTTTTGACAGAATAATTTATTTACCTTCTGTAATTGTGCTATCTCTGAACGCCGCACTTTCCTTAACCATGGGAAAGCTCACTGCCTATAGTTCAGAGAATTCACCAACCGCCGCTTCAGAGAACTGCCCAACCCTTCTGAGGTTCGGATAAGAGAAAGGATTTTCCGAAATATCATCAAAGCTGCAGCCACTCGCTATATACCTGCTGCTCGAATACCCGAGATAAGACCAAACTTCCCAGCGGGATTAGCAAACGAACGTGATGACCGTCGTACCAAACCTACTGATCCTAGAATCAGTGATTTGAAAGTGGAAGTCAACTGGTTGGTACAGGAGCATAAGAGGAAAAATTGGCTAGACCATTTGAAGTTTTACAACATTGGAACCGATGTGAGTAAGCTGTGGGTAACGGTTAAGTCACACTCGAACCCTGGAAAAAGGATGATAGGACCTCAGTCACTTTTAACGTCGTAACGATGACAGATCCGAAGAGGTGTGCGGGGTATTTTAACCGAAAATTTGTCGAGCACCCGAGAGCGATAGGGCGAAGCGAAGAGTATTACGTCGCATCAGATCTCTTCCCGCCGAGGAGGAACCACCAAAAGTACCACAAAAGCATTATACTCTATTTCGACACATATTAGTAGAGAACTCAACCAGAACAAGCCGTGTAGCAGAACAGTGTTGGTAGCCCTTGACCTATTAAAGGCATTTGATACGGTCAATCATGCCGTACTGTTTGAGGACGTGCTCTCTGCACCCTCCGGCTTTGAAACGTTGGATAATCAACTATATGTGTGGACGCCAGTCGTACGTGGGATTTTGGAACAAGAAGTCTAAAGCCCGTAGAGTGAAACAGGGAGTTCCCCAAGGGGAGGTGATATCTCCGAAACTGTTTAACCTTTACCTTTTCGGAAGTCCTCGCCCTTCAGACGGCATGGTGATCGTAACGTATGCCCTGTGGTCGATGACACATGTGAAAGGTTGAACCCCTACCTCGCGGAGCATGCCGCATACTTCCACGTGAGGAATATATGAATATCTGCCACGAAAACAACGGCCACACTCTTTACCACATGGTCTGCGGAGATGAGAACACGGCTGAATGTGCAGGTTGAAGGGAATTTAATACCGACCACGGGTCACATTCGACAGCATGTTCAAGTCGTCCGCACAAGCCACAGCTATCTGCGAAAAGATGAAAAGTAGGAACAAGGTCCTCAAGGCGCTAGCTGGCAGCACTTGGGGTGCGGACAAAGAAACCTTGTTGACCTCTTATAATGCGATAGGTCGGTCTGTGGTCAGCTATGCGACTACAGTGTGGTCTAGTGCTACGCTGTGGAAGCACATCCAGACCTGCCGTAACGCTACCCTGAGAAATGCGACAGGGTGCCTTCTCATGACACCACTGGACCATCTATATGAGGAGGAGAAAGTACATAATCATATGCTTTCGTTGCAGAACCTGCTTGTATGTTACCGCGAGATTCATCCCAACCATTATAGGCGTGTCAAGAAGGACATACCTGATCTAGAGAGGGAGGTTCAACGCAACAAGGGAGAACCTCTAGATCAAGAAGCGCATCAGGTGAAAAGCCTAAACAATGTTAGCTGGCAACTATAGTCAATCTACAAATTTGGCATATTTTTAAGAACCTAATATAAGTTGTAAATGCTTAGCTTTTCTCTTTGAAAAGCCTAAACAATGTAAGCTTGCAACTATAGTCAATCTAAAAATTTGGCGGTGTTCATGCTTATTGCTGTTACCTTTTCTCTTTGAAAATCCTTAACAATGTTAGCTTGCAACTATAGTCAATCTACAAATTTGGCATATTTTTAAGAACCTAATATAAGTTATAAATGCTCTTTAAAAACCCTAAACAATGTTAGCTTGCAACTATAGTCAATCTACAAATCTGGCATATTTTTAAGAACCCAATACAACTTGTAAATGGTTAGCTTTTCTCTTTAAAAAGCCTAAATAATGTTAGCTTGCGACTATAATCAATCTACAAATTTGGCGTTGTTCATGCTTATTGCTGTTTGTCATTTGACATTAATTGGTCGATCAATATGAAATGCATTTCTATAATCCGTCCGTCTGTTGTAATCACGCTACAGACTAAACGAATTAAGATAGGAAGCTAAAATTTTGCACAGATCGCTCTTTTGTCTGCAGGCAGTTCGAAGATGTATATATATATAAATATATACTAGCTAACCCGGACCGCTTACTTATTTAGAGTAGAAATCTTAGTCGATTAAATTATGTACGTGAGCCTCTCCGTTCTCCATTTGCAACTACGATGGAACTCACCAAATGTAATAAGCGTCTTTCAGACTTAGCACATATTATTCTTAGGATTATTTATGTTACGAAAGGTATATATTTGTTCTCATTTAGCGGTATTTCCGAGGTTATAAATCATTTGTTAAAAAAATTACGAAAAGTCCACTATATGATTTATTTCAGTACCTCTTTATATTCGTTATATTATCGTATTTAATTAAATTGTCAATACGCAAAGTATTACAAAGGTGTTAGCAATATTTTTGAAATCGAAAGTAACTTTGAATTCGTAAGTTTTAGAAGACCATGTTTGTTCAAAATCCTATGTCAGTTAATCTATATCCGTCTGTGTATGTGGCCGTTCGTTAAGATAACAATAAAGGCGAAATATTTAGGTTAATTTTTAAACATTTATTCAATATTCCCAGGAAGTTAAAATAAATTTGTATCGTTTAGTTATAATAATACCGCTAAATATTCATCCTTTTGTATGTTTTTTGTTATAATTTCTACCGAATTAACTGTAATTTGACATTTAAAATTCTTAGCATTGTGAAAACTATACCGGCAATAACTATTTACTATTCCCAATATTAAAGTATGTTGGGGTCTTAAATGTGTTAATGCATTGAGAAGTATTTTTAATCAAAATTGTATAGAATATATGCAAAATTTCTTTTTTTTTCAAAAAGAATTTTCAATTCCATGTGGCATTCTAAAACAATTCTATACAAAATTCCTTATCAAAATAGAAAACTCAATTTTTTTACTTCCGCGCTTTTCTAGAGTCTTCTCTCTAAATCATTCACGAATTTCATTCGTGAAAACGTTTCCACTATAACTACAAATAACCAAAAGAAAATTTGAGTCAATTCGGCCAAGCAGTTCTCAACTGATGTGTGACTATATTTTTTAAATTGTATACATATAAATTTAAAGAAGTATTTATTTATAAATATTAATTTAAAGTGTTATTTTATTTTGCCTTCTTATGCTAGAAAGCGAAAATTAATAAGATTGGCTACACTTAAAAGAAGACGTATTATGTTGAACTCCATGTTTGTATATATATATATATATATATATTGGTAGTTTTTGATGTACCAACGGATAATTGGGATCCGATTGTGACATTTACTTATTTGCAAAAAATGGCGCGATCACTCACAACATCGAGCTGATGGCTCGATTAATTTTAAGTGGCTTCTAATCGTGTCGCTTACTCTTCCCGCGCGTCTGCCGGTCTTAAATATGTTGGCTCCTCCCCACGTTTGTCTCCTAATTCTTCTTGCGTTATATATATATATATATATATATATATATATATATATATAACGCAAGAAGAATTAGGAGACAAACGTGGGGAGGAGCCAACATATTTAAGACCGGCAGACGCGCGGGAAGAGTAAGCGACACGATTAGAAGCCACTTAAAATTAATCGAGCCATCAGCTCGATGTTGTGAGTGATCGCGCCATTTTTTGCAAATAAGTAAATGTCACAATCGGATCCCAATTATCCGTTGGTACATCAAAAACTACCATTGACGAAAGACAAGGCTGTGAACAAGCAACACATGGAATTCAAAGAATTTCCCCACTGGTTCGCAATAGCTCCAGCCTCACCACTAGTTATATTTGCAAAATAACACATCGGGAATTATTAATAATACTCGCTCTAAAAAATCTCTGAAAGTGAGCCAAGTCAAAATATTTCCATCGAATATCACAAGGATGCATGGGAAGGTTATGAATGTTGCCTACTCAGTTAAGGATCAACCGAAAAACTCGAGTCCATTCTTGAATTCTCAATTCCTAATATTGCATAGCTAGCAACCTGAGTACCCACAGTATGAGAATGGTGGGACGACCAGCAAATGAAAGCAAAGGAAACGAATAAAGTACCGCTCACACGAAGTCTTGTGACTTTACATTTAAATATTTTTTTAAACGTTTTGTGCTCCAAACAGTACCACAAACATTTCAATGTCAGAACAATACGATTACCTCAATGTTCTTCCAATTTGCCGAACTGTATCGTTTTTATACCCTCCACCATACATAGTATGGAGGGTATATTAAGTTCGTCATTCCGTTTGTAACTCATCGAAATAATCATTTTAGACCCAACAAAGTATATATATTCTTGATCAGCGTAAAATTCTAAAACGATGTAGCCCTGTCCGTCCGCCTGTCCGTCCGTCCGTCGGTCCGTCTGTTGTAATCACGCTACAGTCTATATATTTATATATATATATATATATATATATATATATATATATATATATATATATATATATATATATATATATATATATATATATATATATATATATATATATACATACATATATATATATATATGTATATATATATATATATATATATATATAGCCCCCATATAACGGTACCCTGGTTAGCTTTTCTCTTTAAAAAGCCTAAATAATGTTAGCTTGCGACTATAATCAATCTACAAATTTGGCGTTGTTCATGCTTATTGCTGTTTGTCATTTGACATTAATTGGTCGATCAATATGAAATGCATTTCTATAATCCGTCCGTCTGTTGTAATCACGCTACAGACTAAACGAATTAAGATAGGAAGCTAAAATTTTGCACAGATCGCTCTTTTGTCTGCAGGCAGTTCGAAGATGTATATATATATAAATATATACTAGCTAACCCGGACCGCTTACTTATTTAGAGTAGAAATCTTAGTCGATTAAATTATGTACGTGAGCCTCTCCGTTCTCCATTTGCAACTACGATGGAACTCACCAAATGTAATAAGCGTCTTTCAGACTTAGCACATATTATTCTTAGGATTATTTATGTTACGAAAGGTATATATTTGTTCTCATTTAGCGGTATTTCCGAGGTTATAAATCATTTGTTAAAAAAATTACGAAAAGTCCACTATATGATTTATTTCAGTACCTCTTTATATTCGTTATATTATCGTATTTAATTAAATTGTCAATACGCAAAGTATTACAAAGGTGTTAGCAATATTTTTGAAATCGAAAGTAACTTTGAATTCGTAAGTTTTAGAAGACCATGTTTGTTCAAAATCCTATGTCAGTTAATCTATATCCGTCTGTGTATGTGGCCGTTCGTTAAGATAACAATAAAGGCGAAATATTTAGGTTAATTTTTAAACATTTATTCAATATTCCCAGGAAGTTAAAATAAATTTGTATCGTTTAGTTATAATAATACCGCTAAATATTCATCCTTTTGTATGTTTTTTGTTATAATTTCTACCGAATTAACTGTAATTTGACATTTAAAATTCTTAGCATTGTGAAAACTATACCGGCAATAACTATTTACTATTCCCAATATTAAAGTATGTTGGGGTCTTAAATGTGTTAATGCATTGAGAAGTATTTTTAATCAAAATTGTATAGAATATATGCAAAATTTCTTTTTTTTTCAAAAAGAATTTTCAATTCCATGTGGCATTCTAAAACAATTCTATACAAAATTCCTTATCAAAATAGAAAACTCAATTTTTTTACTTCCGCGCTTTTCTAGAGTCTTCTCTCTAAATCATTCACGAATTTCATTCGTGAAAACGTTTCCACTATAACTACAAATAACCAAAAGAAAATTTGAGTCAATTCGGCCAAGCAGTTCTCAACTGATGTGTGACTATATTTTTTAAATTGTATACATATAAATTTAAAGAAGTATTTATTTATAAATATTAATTTAAAGTGTTATTTTATTTTGCCTTCTTATGCTAGAAAGCGAAAATTAATAAGATTGGCTACACTTAAAAGCAGACGTATTATGTTGAACTCCATGTTTGTATATATATATATATATATATATATATATATATATATATATATATATATATAAAACGCAAGAAGAATTAGGAGACAAACGTGGGGAGGAGCCAACATATTTAAGACCGGCAGACGCGCGGGAAGAGTAAGCGACACGATTAGAAGCCACTTAAAATTAATCGAGCCATCAGCTCGATGTTGTGAGTGATCGCGCCATTTTTTGCAAATAAGTAAATGTCACAATCGGATCCCAATTATCCGTTGGTACATCAAAAACTACCATTGACGAAAGACAAGGCTGTGAACAAGCAACACATGGAATTCAAAGAATTTCCCCACTGGTTCGCAATAGCTCCAGCCTCACCACTAGTTATATTTGCAAAATAACACATCGGGAATTATTAATAATACTCGCTCTAAAAAATCTCTGAAAGTGAGCCAAGTCAAAATATTTCCATCGAATATCACAAGGATGCATGGGAAGGTTATGAATGTTGCCTACTCAGTTAAGGATCAACCGAAAAACTCGAGTCCATTCTTGAATTCTCAATTCCTAATATTGCATAGCTAGCAACCTGAGTACCCACAGTATGAGAATGGTGGGACGACCAGCAAATGAAAGCAAAGGAAACGAATAAAGTACCGCTCACACGAAGTCTTGTGACTTTACATTTAAATATTTTTTTAAACGTTTTGTGCTCCAAACAGTACCACAAACATTTCAATGTCAGAACAATACGATTACCTCAATGTTCTTCCAATTTGCCGAACTGTATCGTTTTTATACCCTCCACCATACATAGTATGGAGGGTATATTAAGTTCGTCATTCCGTTTGTAACTCATCGAAATAATCATTTTAGACCCAACAAAGTATATATATTCTTGATCAGCGTAAAATTCTAAAACGATGTAGCCCTGTCCGTCCGTCCGTCGGTCCGTCTGTTGTAATCACGCTACAGTCTATATATTTATATATATATATACATATATATATATATATATATATATATACGATATCGTGGACCTATATAGACAATTCTCTCTCGTGGTAAAATATTCACAAGGAACTACTTGTGTGAATTTTCAGACAATTCCATTGAAAAATGTGGCTAACATCTTCAAAATACCGAATATCGGAGGGTACCGTTATATGGGGGCTATATATATATATATATATATATATATATATATATATATATATATATATATATATATATATATATATATATATATATATATATATATATAGCCCCCATATAACGGTACCCTCCGATATTCGGTATTTTGAAGATGTTAGCCCATTTTTCAATGGAATTGTCTGAAAATTCACACAAGTAGTTCCTTGTGAATACTTTACCACGAGAGAGAATTGTCTATATAGGTCCACGATATCGTATATCCCCCATATAACGGTACCCACGATATTCGGCATTTTTCAACGGAATTGTCTGAAAATCCACAAAAGGAGTCCCTTGTGAGTATTCTACCCTTTGAAAAAGAATGGTCCATATATAATATAATATAACTGTACCCCCCGATATTCGGTGTTTTGATGATGTTAGCCACATTTTTTAACGGAATTGCCTGAAAATCCATACAAGGAGTTCCTTATGGGTACTTTATATCTCGGAAGAGAATTATCTATATCGGTCTACGATATCGTATATCCCCCATATAACGGTACCCTGATATTCGGTATTTTGATAACTTTACCCACATTTTTCAACGGAATTGTCTGAAAATCCACACAAGTAGTTACTTGTGGGTACTTTATACCTCGGCAGAGAATTGTCTATATAGGTCCACGATATCGTATAGCCCCCCTATAACGGTACCCTCGATATTCTGTATTTTGATTATTTTGGCCACATTTTCAAATCGTATTGTCTGAAAATCCACACAAGGAGTTCTTTGTGAGCACTTTACCCCCTGAAAGGGAATTGTCTATATAGGTCCGTAATATCGTATATCCCCCATATAACGATACCCCCCGATATTCAGTAGTTTGATGATTTTAGCTATTTTTTCAAATGGAATTATCTGAAAATCCACACAAGGAGTTCCTTGTTAGTACTTTACACCTAGACATAAATTTGTCTTAATAGGTCCACAATATCATATATACCCCAATATATCGGCACCTTCCTATATTAGATATTGTAAAGATTTAAAATAAAATTTAATGGATTTTATTTATTTTTTTTTTTTTTGAAAATTTTCTAATTCGGTCCAAATGGTGGAGGGTATTCAAAGTTCGTCACGGCCGAACTTACTGCTTTTTTACTTGTTATGACTAAAATGATGACTGCTATATTTAGAGTTGTCATTCTAAATATTATTTTTTTGCACCTTTTTCATTGTATGATGAACATAAGAAATGAATAAAAACGCCAGAATTTAATTTAAAATAACTTTTTATTTTATTTGTATTGAGTTAATATGAAAGTGAAAGTGAAGTGAAACGTTGGCAAATGTTTTTTTATCAAACGTTCCCATAATGGGAATTTAGTAGGAAATTGCAAATCAGCTATAGAATCTATCATCAAGTAGTTTGTCAAATAATAACACATGTATTTTAATTGTTTAAAAATAAAATTATTCTAGATTTAATAACTTCTAAACTCATACCAAAATCTACATAAAAGTACACAGAATTAAAGTCAACACACATTTTACTAAGAGATTCGCTCATTGAATAATTCGTGCGGTGAAAATCGGTATATAATAAATGGTAGCATCTATTAAATCCAAACGGAACATTAATCCTAATAGAAGATATTAGAAAATCTGAAGGTATATTATCATTTAATATTTTTAGTACAAACATGGAGTTCAACATAATACGTCTGCTTTAAGTGTAGCTTATTAATTTTGGCCTACTAGCATAAGAAGGCAAAACAAAATTACTATTCCAATGTAAACCTCGTAAGGCAAATTGCAGCAATTGTTTTTGCACGGATTCTATTTATCTGAGTATATTGCATATTAATAATTCCATACAACAGAATCGTATTCTAATATAGGACTAACAATATAATTGTATATGGATAAGAAAATTATTTGGCCCATTGTTTAAAAAAAAAATTAAAACACCATTTGCTTTATTTACTATTGTTATTATATGGTAATTATAATTTTATCAAATGGCCAAGAAAGGCTATCTACATCAATTTGAAGTAAACTAGCTTGTTTACCACAATTATGAGAAATGAATAATTCAACATCATCTGCGTACATTAACAATTTCGAGTAATTTATATTTTAACATCATCTACGTACATTAACAATTTCGAGTAATTCATGGAATTAGGCAAATCGTTGATAAATAAAAGAAAGAGGACCGGTCCAAGGTGACTTCCTTGCGGAACACCCGATGGAACGTTAATCGATTAGGATAGATACGCTTCAAACAAAACTAGTTGTGATCTATCTTGTAAGTAAGATGATGTCCATTTGACTAAGTTTGTGCTGAAACCCATAACATTTAATTTTTGTATTAGAAGTCCATGGTTAACCCCATCAAAAGCTATACTAAAACCTGCAGAAATTGTGTCACGTTGTTTACGCTGAAAAAACCATGCTGATATGCACTTAATATAGATTGAATGTTCAGTGAAATTACTGCAGTAATTAGTGTTTCAAACAATTTGAAATGGCACTTAATTTTGCAATTCCTCTATAATTTGACACATTTGTGAGACTGCCAGACTTATGTAAAGGTATAATATACGATGTTTTCCAAAAAATTGGAAAGTGACCAAATTTAAGTAAATAATTAAACAATATAGTTAAAGGGAGTGCTAATGTTTCTGAACAACATTTAAGAATTATATTAGGTATGCCATCTTAAATTATTTATTTCCCATAATTGTGATAATTAAGCTAATTTACTTCACAACGATTTAGATAGCCTTTCTTTGCCATTTGATTAAATTTTAATGACCATATAATAACAATGGTAAATAAAGCAAATGGTGTTTTAATTTTTTTAAACGGTGAGCCAAAGAATTTTCTGATCCATATACAATTATATTGTTAGACCTATATTAGAATACGGTTCTGTTGTATGGAATCCTCAATATGCAATATACTCAGATAAATAGAATCCGTGCAAAAACAATTGCTGCAATTTGCCTTACGAGGTTTACATTGGAATAGTAATTTTGTTTTGCCTTCTTATGCTAGTACGCCAAAATTAATAAGATTGACTACACTTAAAGGCAGACGTATTATGTTGAAGTCCATGTTTGTACTAAAAATATTAAATGGTAATATACCTACGCGATCTCTAGGTAAAGAGAGGCCGCCCCCTCGGTCGGCAAGGGTGGATAGGCGAGGCGTGGGAATGTTAGATAAAAAAACGTTTGCAAACGTTTCACTGTATATTAACTCATTACAAACCAATAAAGAAAGTCTTAAGTCGACTTTATGATACCCTACACCACCCAATTTAGTAGAGCTCCACATAACAATTCAAAGTTTTTATGGTAGAATTCAATCATACACGCTATGATTATAATTATAATTTAAAGTTCAGAAGACTAAATATGCCGAAGCATTTGTATCTTTTTAATTCGGACTTGTATTGCCCATTTGATATATATGGGAGCTATATCCAAATCTGAACCGATCTTGATAAAATTTGGCAAAAATATTTCTGAGCTGTATTTCATATATTTCCCTGAATATCGTTGTTACGGAGTGCATATTACGGGTGTGGGTAACAAATATAACAAATCGGATGAACAATATATATGGGAGCTATAGCTATATCTGAACCGATCTTCACCAAATTTGACATACAAGTTTCTAGACTCAATTCGGTCGTAAGTTCCGAATTTCATCCAGTTTGGGCAAATATTAGACGTTTGGTGAACAATAAAAGGTAAATCGGACGAAGTTATATATGGGAGACATATCCAAATCCTAACCGATCTCGATAAAATTTAGCAAAGGTATTCATGAGCTGTATTTGATATATTTCCCCAAATATTGTTGTTACAGAGTGCATACTACGGCTGCGGAGGACTAAAAGAACAAATCGGATTAACGATATATATGGGAGCTATAGCTATATCTGAACCGATTTCGCATACCTATTTTCAGGCCTGATTGGTTGGTTGTATGTGCAACATTCCATAATATTCGGGCTGATATTACAGGTTTGGTGCGCAATAAAAGGCAAATCGGACGAAGATATATATGGGAGCTATATTTAAATTTTGACCGAATATCTCCAATTTCAAAGGGGTCCTTGGGCCAAACAAATGTTTTGTGCAAAATTTAATCTGGATAGGTCAATAAATGCGAACTGTACTTTGTTTAAAAAATACATAGACAGACGGACGGACAGACGGATGGACGAACGAACATGCATAAATCGACTCAGAATGTGATTCTATGCAGATCATCAAAAGGAACTATGGGTCTATCTCGTTTCTTTTTGCCTGTTACAAACAATTGCACAAAGACATAAAAATATATCTATATCTATAAAAGAGGAAAATTTTTGTATGTTGGTTTGTTTGTTTGTAATTTATGGACTCGAAAACCGCTGAATAGATTTTCCTGCAAAATTTCCATATATACTGCAACATCGCCTGAAAGTAACATAGGCTATATACATTTTTGAATTTCCACTTGGAACTGGAGATATAGCATCAGAATCGGAAGTACCTCCCAAAAATTTAGATTTTATATGCACATATCTATTGATTGGTTGAAGATACAGTCTCCAAATTTGGACAACGTAACGGAATTTGGAACAAAAATAAGTTTGCCAAATTATATTGTAATCGGTTCAGATTTGGATATAGCTCCCATATATATTTTCGACCGATTTCGTTCATTTGATGCCTCAAACATAATATGAATGTTCGAGTCCAATGAAATTTGGAATGTGTGACGGGATTTAATCCGAAAATAAATTTGTCAAATTATATTGAAATCGGTTCAGATTTGGATATAGCTCCCATATATATTTTCGGCCGATTTCAAGCATTTGATGCACCAAACACGCTATGTATCCCCAATTTCAATGAAATTTGAAACGTGTGATAGATTTTATCTAAAAAATTGATTTCCCAAATTATATTGAAATCGGTTCAGATTTGGATATAGCTCCCATATACATTTTCGGCCGATTTCATGTATTTGGTGGACCAAACACGACATGTATTTCCAATTGTAATGAAATTTAAAATAACTAACGGAATTGTGAGCCAAAATGAATTTGTCACATTAAATTGAAATCGGTTCAGATTTGGATATAGCTCCCATATATATTTTCGACCGATTTCATGTATTTGATGCACCAAACACGCTATGTATCTCTAATTTCAATGAAATTTGGAATGTGTAGCGGAAATTAAAACAAATATACATTTGTCAAATTATATTAAAATCGGTTCAGATTTGGATATAGCTCTCATATATATATTCGACCGATTTCATGTATTTTATGCACCATACAAGATATGTATGTTCGATTCCAAAGAAATTTGGAATATGTAACGGGATTTTGATTAGAAAATAAATTAGTCAAATTATATTAAAATCGGTTCAGATTTGGATATAGCTCCCATATATATTTTCCGCCGATTTCACATATTTGATGCACAAAATACGATACGTATTTCCGATTTCAACGAAATTCGGCATGAGTGGCTAAATTTGGTACAAAAATAAATTTGACAAATTATATTCAAATACGCTCAGATGTGATTATAGCTCCCATATATATACTCAGCCGATTTCACATATTTGATGCACCCAAAGAGAGAGGGACAAAATCTGGCACCAGCAAAAATTGCCAAATTATATTGAAAAGATTTGGATATAGCTCCCATATATATATTATATTTAAATCGGATATATATATATATATATATATATATATATATATATATATATATATATATATATATATATATATAAATATATATATATATATATATATATATATATATATATATATATATTTATATTTATATTGTAATCGGTTCAGATTTGGATATAGCTCCCATATATATTTTCGACCGATTTCAAGCATTTGATGCAAGCATTTGATGCTATGTATCCCCAATTTCAATGAAATTTGAAACGTGCGATAGATTTTATCTAAAAAATTTATATATATATATATATATATATATATATATATATATATATATATATATATATATATATATATATATATATATATATATAACGAACGTACCAAACCTACTGATCCTAGAATCAGTGATTTGAAAGTGGAAGTCAACTGGTTGGTACAGGAGCATAAGAGGAAAAATTGGCTAGACCATTTGAAGTTTTACAACATTGGAACCGATGTGAGTAAGCTGTGGGTAACGGTTAAGTCACACTCGAACCTCAGGATAGGACCTCAGTCACTTTTAACGTCGTAACGATGACTGATCCGAAGAGGTGTGCGGGGTATTTTAACCGAAAATTTGTCGAGCACCCGAGAGCGATAGGGCGAAGCGAAGAGTATTACGTCGCATCAGATCTCTTCCCGCCGAGGAGGAACCACCAAAAGTACCACAAAAGCATTATACTCTATTTCGACACATATTAGTAGAGAACTCAACCAGAACAAGCCGTGTAGCAGAACAGTGTTGGTAGCCCTTGACCTATTAAAGGCATTTGATACGGTCAATCATGCCGTACTGTTTGAGGACGTGCTCTCTGCACCCTCCGGCTTTGAAACGTTGGATAATCAACTATATGTGTGGACGCCAGTCGTACGTGGGATTTTGGAACAAGAAGTCTAAAGCCCGTAGAGTGAAACAGGGAGTTCCCCAAGGGGAGGTGATATCTCCGAAACTGTTTAACCTTTACCTTTTCGGAAGTCCTCGCCCTTCAGACGGCATGGTGATCGTAACGTATGCCCTGTGGTCGATGACACATGTGAAAGGTTGAACCCCTACCTCGCGGAGCATGCCGCATACTTCCACGTGAGGAATATATGAATATCTGCCACGAAAACAACGGCCACACTCTTTACCACATGGTCTGCGGAGATGAGAACACGGCTGAATGTGCAGGTCGAAGGGAATTTAATACCGACCACGGGTCACATTCGACAGCATGTTCAAGTCGTCCGCACAAGCCACAGCTATCTGCGAAAAGATGAAAAGTAGGAACAAGGTCCTCAAGGCGCTAGCTGGCAGCACTTGGGGTGCGGACAAAGAAACCTTGTTGACCTCTTATAATGCGATAGGTCGGTCTGTGGTCAGCTATGCGACTACAGTGTGGTCTAGTGCTACGCTGTGGAAGCACATCCAGACCTGCCGTAACGCTACCCTGAGAACTGCGACAGGGTGCCTTCTCATGACACCACTGGACCATCTATATGAGGAGGAGAAAGTACATAATCATATGCTTTCGTTGCAGAACCTGCTTGTATGTTACCGCGAGATTCATCCCAACCATTATAGGCGTGTCAAGAAGGACATACATGATCTAGAGAGGGAGGTTCAACGCAACAAGGGAGAACCTCTAGATCAAGAAGCGCATCAGGTGAAAAGCCTAAACAATGTTAGCTGGCAACTATAGTCAATCTACAAATTTGGCATATTTTTAAGAACCTAATATAAGTTGTAAATGCTTAGCTTTTCTCTTTGAAAAGCCTAAACAATGTAAGCTTGCAACTATAGTCAATCTAAAAATTTGGCGGTGTTCATGCTTATTGCTGTTACCTTTTCTCTTTGAAAAGCCTTAACAATGTTAGCTTGCAACTATAGTCAATCTACAAATTTGGCATATTTTTAAGAACCTAATATAAGTTATAAATGCTCTTTAAAAACCCTAAACAATGTTAGCTTTGCAACTATAGTCAATCTACAAATCTGGCATATTTTTAAGAACCCAATACAACTTGTAAATGGTTAGCTTTTCTCTTTAAAAAGCCTAAATAATGTTAGCTTGCGACTATAATCAATCTACAAATTTGACGTTGTTCATGCTTATTGCTGTTTGTCATTTGACATTAATTGGTCGATCAATATGAAATGCATTTCTATAATCCGTCCGTCTGTTGTAATCACGCTACAGACTAAACGAATTAAGATAGGAAGCTAAAATTTTGCACAGATCGCTCTTTTGTCTGCAGGCAGTTCGAAGATGTATATATATATAAATATATACTAGCTAACCCGGACCGCTTACTTATTTAGAGTAGAAATCTTAGTCGATTAAATTATGTACGTGAGCCTCTCCGTTCTCCATTTGCAACTACGATGGAACTCACCAAATGTAATAAGCGTCTTTCAGACTTAGCACATATTATTCTTAGGATTATTTATGTTACGAAAGGTATATATTTGTTCTCATTTAGCGGTATTTCCGAGGTTATAAATCATTTGTTAAAAAAATTACGAAAAGTCCACTATATGATTTATTTCAGTACCTCTTTATATTCGTTATATTATCGTATTTAATTAAATTGTCAATACGCAAAGTATTACAAAGGTGTTAGCAATATTTTTGAAATCGAAAGTAACTTTGAATTCGTAAGTTTTAGAAGACCATGTTTGTTCAAAATCCTATGTCAGTTAATCTATATCCGTCTGTGTATGTGGCCGTTCGTTAAGATAACAATAAAGGCGAAATATTTAGGTTAATTTTTAAACATTTATTCAATATTCCCAGGAAGTTAAAATAAATTTGTATCGTTTAGTTATAATAATACCGCTAAATATTCATCCTTTTGTATGTTTTTTGTTATAATTTCTACCGAATTAACTGTAATTTGACATTTAAAATTTTTAGCATTGTGAAAACTATACCGGCAATAACTATTTACTATTCCCAATATTAAAGTATGTTGGGGTCTTAAATGTGTTAATGCTTTGAGAAGTATTTTTAATCAAAATTGTATAGAATATATGCAAATTTTTTTTTTTTTTTTTTCAAAAAGAATTTTCAATTCCATGTGGCATTCTAAAACAATTCTATACACAATTCCTTATCAAAATAGAAAACTCAATTTTTTTACTTCCGCGCTTTTCTAGAGTCTTCTCTCTAAATCATTCACGTTTCCACTATAACTACAAATAACCAAAAGAAAATTTGAGTCAATTCGGCCAAGCAGTTCTCAACTGATGTGTGACTATATTTTTTAAATTGTATACATATAAATTTAAAGAAGTATTTATTTATAAATATTAATTTAAAGTGTTATTTTATTTTGCCTTCTTATGGTAGAAAGCGAAAATTAATAAGATTGGCTACACGTATTATGTTGAACTCCATGTATATATATATATATATATATATATATATATATATATATATATATATATATATATATATATATATATATATAAACGTATTTAAGACCGGCAGACGCGCGGGAAGAGTAAGCGACACGATTAGAAGCCACTTAAAATTAATCGAGCCATCAGCTCGATGTTGTGAGTGATCGCGCCATTTTTTGCAAATAAGTAAATGTCACAAATATATATATTATATATATATATATATATATATATATATATATATAATATATATATATATAATAATAATATATAATAATAATAATGTACTTCGACTGTCATTCGAACTGCATCGTTTTTTATACCCTCCACCATAGTATGGAGGGTATATTAAGTTCGTCATTCCGTTTGTAACTCATCTAAATAATCATATTAGACCCAACAAAGTAGGTATATTCTTGACAATTTAGCCCTGTCCGTCCGTATATATATACATATATATATATATATATATATATATATATATATATATATATATATATATATATATACATATATATAATTTATATATATATATATATATATATATATATATATATATATATATATATATATATATATATATATATATATATAATTTATATATATATATATATATATATATATATATATATATATATATATATATATATATATATATATATAAATTATATATATATGTATATATATATATATATATATATATATATATATGAATATCTGCCACGAAAACAACGGCCACACTCTTTACCACATGGTCTGCGGAGATGAGAACTCGGCTGAATGTGCAGGTCGAAGGGAATTTAATACCGACCACGGGTCACATTCGACAGCATGTTCAAGTCGTCCGCACAAGCCACAGCTATCTGCGAAAAGATGAAAAGTAGGAACAAGGTCCTCAAGGCGCTAGCTGGCAGCACTTGGGGTGCGGACAAAGAAACCTTGTTGACCTCTTATAATGCGATAGGTCGGTCTGTGGTCAGCTATGCGACTACAGTGTGGTCTAGTGCTACGCTGTGGAAGCACATCCAGACCTGCCGTAACGCTACCCTGAGAACTGCGACAGGGTGCCTTCTCATGACACCACTGGACCATCTATATGAGGAGGAGAAAGTACATAATCATATGCTTTCGTTGCAGAACCTGCTTGTATGTTACCGCGAGATTCAACCCAACCATTATAGGCGTGTCAAGAAGGACATACATGATCTAGAGAGGGAGGTTCAACGCAACAAAGGAGAACCTCTAGATCAAGAAGCGCATCAGGTGAAAAGCCTAAACAATGTTAGCTGGCAACTATAGTCAATCTACAAATTTGGCATATTTTTAAGAACCTAATATAAGTTGTAAATGCTTAGCTTTTCTCTTTGAAAAGCCTAAACAATGTAAGCTTGCAACTATAGTCAATCTAAAAATTTGGCGGTGTTCATGCTTATTGCTGTTACCTTTTCTCTTTGAAAAGCCTTAACAATGTTAGCTTGCAACTATAGTCAATCTACAAATTTGGCATATTTTTAAGAACCTAATATAAGTTATAAATGCTCTTTAAAAACCCTAAACAATGTTAGCTTGCAACTATAGTCAATCTACAAATCTGGCATATTTTTAAGAACCCAATACAACTTGTAAATGGTTAGCTTTTCTCTTTAAAAAGCCTAAATAATGTTAGCTTGCGACTATAATCAATCTACAAATTTGGCGTTGTTCATGCTTATTGCTGTTTGTCATTTGACATTAATTGGTCGATCAATATGAAATGCATTTCTATAATCCGTCCGCCTGTTGTAATCACGCTACAGACTAAACGAATTAAGATAGGAAGCTAAAATTTTGCACAGATCGCTCTTTTGTCTGCAGGCAGTTCAAGTTCGAAGATGTATATATATATATAAATATATACTAGCTAACCCGGACCGCTTACTTATTTACAGTAGAAATCTTAGTCGATTAAATTATGTACGTGAGCCTCTCCGTTCTCCATTTGCAACTACGATGGAACTCACCAAATGTAATAAGCATCTTTCAGACTTAGCACATATTATTCTTAGGATTATTTATGTTACGAAAGGTATATATTTGTTCTCATTTAGCGGTATTTCCGAGGTTATAAATCATTTGTTAAAAAAATTACGAAAAGTCCACTATATGATTTATTTCAGTACCTCTTTATATTCGTTATATTATCGTATTTAATTAAATTGTCAATACGCAAAGTATTACAAAGGTGTTAGCAATATTTTTGAAATCGAAAGTAACTTTGAATTCGTAAGTTTTAGAAGACCATGTTTGTTCAAAATCCTATGTCAGTTAATCAATATCCGTCTGTGTATGTGGCCGTTCGTTAAGATAACAATAAAGGCGAAATATTTAGGTTAATTTTTAAACATTTATTCAATATTCCCAGGAAGTTAAAATAAATTTGTATCGTTTAGTTATAATAATACCGCTAAATATTCATCCTTTTGTATGTTTTTTGTTATAATTTCTACCGAATTAACTGTAATTTGACATTTAAAATTCTTAGCATTGTGAAAACTATACCGGCAATAACTATTTACTATTCCCAATATTAAAGTATGTTGGGGTCTTAAATGTGTTAATGCTTTGAGAAGTATTTTTAATCAAAATTGTATAGAATATATGCAAAATTTCTTTTTTTTTCAAAAAGAATTTTCAATTCCATGTGGCATTCTAAAACAATTCTATACAAAATTCCTTATCAAAATAGAAAACTCAATTTTTTTACTTCCGCGCTTTTCTAGAGTCTTCTCTCTAAATCATTCACGAATTTCATTCGTGAAAACGTTTCCACTATAACTACAAATAACCAAAAGAAAATTTGAGTCAATTCGGCCAAGCAGTTCTCAACTGATGTGTGACTATATTTTTTAAATTGTATACATATAAATTTAAAGAAGTATTTATTTATAAATATTAATTTAAAGTGTTATTTTATTTTGCCTTCTTATGCTAGAAAGCGAAAATTAATAAGATTGGCTACACTTAAAAGCAGACGTATTATGTTGAACTCCATGTTTGTATATATATATATATATATATATATATATATATATATAAAACGCAAGAAGAATTAGGAGACAAACGTGGGGTGGAGCCAACATATTTAAGACCGGCAGACGCGCGGGAAGAGTAAGCGACACGATTAGAAGCCACTTAAAATTAATCGAGCCATCAGCTCGATGTTGTGAGTGATCGCGCCATTTTTTGCAAATAAGTAAATGTCACAATCGGATCCCAATTATCCGTTGGTACATCAAAAACTACCATTGACGAAATACAAGGCTGTGAACAAGCAACACATGGAATTCAAAGAATTTCCCCACTGGTTCGCAATAGCTCCAGCCTCACCACTAGTTATATTTGCAAAATAACACATCGGGAATTATTAATAATACTCGCTCTAAAAAATCTCTGAAAGTGAGCCAAGTCAAAATATTTCCATCGAATATCACAAGGATGCATGGGAAGGTTATGAATGTTGCCTACTCAGTTAAGGATCAACCGAAAAACTCGAGTCCATTCTTGAATTCTCAATTCCTAATATTGCATAGCTAGCAACCTGAGTACCCACAATATGAGAATGGTGGGACGACCAGCAAATGAAAGCAAAGGAAACGAATAAAGTACCGCTCACACGAAGTCTTGTGACTTTACATTTAAATATTTTTTTAAACGTTTTGTGCTCCAAACAGTACCACAAACATTTCAATGTCAGAACAATACGATTACCTCAATGTTCTTCCAATTTGCCGAACTGTATCGTTTTTATACCCTCCACCATACATAGTATGGAGGGTATATTAAGTTCGTCATTCCGTTTGTAACTCATCGAAATAATCATTTTAGACCCAACAAAGTATATATATTCTTGATCAGCGTAAAATTCTAAGACGATATAGCCCTGTCCGTCCGTCTGTCCGTCCGTCCGTCGGTCCGTCTATATATATATATATATATATATATATATATATATATATATATATATATGTATATATATATATATATATATATATATATATATATATATAGCCCCCATATAACGGTACCCTCCGATATTCGGTATTTTTCAACGGAATTGTCTGAAAATCCACAAAAGGAGTCCCTTGTGAGTATTCTACCCTCTGAAAAAGAATGGTCCATATATAATATAATATAACTGTACCCCCCGATATTCGGTGTTTTGATGATGTTAGCCACATTTTTTAACGGAATTGTCTGAAAATCCATACAAGGAGTTCCTTATGGGTACTTTATACCTCGGAAGAGAATTATCTATCTATATATATATATCTATATATATATATATATATATATATATATACATATATATATATATATATATATATATATATATATATATATATATATATATATATATATATAGCCCCCATATAACGGTACCCTCCGATATTCGGTATTTTTCAACGGAATTGTCTGAAAATCCACAAAAGGAGTCCCTTGTGAGTATTCTACCCTCTGAAAAAGAATGGTCCATATATAATATAATATAACTGTACCCCCCGATATTCGGTGTTTTGATGATGTTAGCCACATTTTTTAACGGAATTGTCTGAAAATCCATACAAGGAGTTCCTTATGGGTACTTTATACCTCGGAAGAGAATTATCTATATCGGTCTACGATATCGTATATCCCCCATATAACGGTACCCTGATATTCGGTATTTTGATAACTTTACCCACATTTTTCAACGGAATTGTCTGAAAATCCACACAAGTAGTTACTTGTGGGTACTTTAAACCTCGGCAGAGAATTGTCTAAATAGGTCCACGATATCGTATAGCCCCCCTATAACGGTACCCTCGATATTCTGTATTTTGATGATTTTGGCCACATTTTCAAATCGTATTGTCTGAAAATCCACACAAGGAGTTCTTTGTGAGCACTTTACCCCCTGAAAGGGAATTGTCTATATAGGTCCGTAATATCGTATATCCCCCATATAACGATACCCCCCGATATTCAGTGGTTTGATGATTTTAGCTATTTTTTCAAATGGAATTATCTGAAAATCCACAGAAGGAGTTCCTTGTTAGTACTTTACACCTAGACATAGATTTGTCTTAATAGGTCCACAATATCATATATACCCCAATATATCGGCACCTTCCTATATTAGATATTGTAAAGATTTAAAATAAAATTTAACAGATTTTTTTTTTTTTTTTTTTTGAAAATTTTCTAATTCGGTCCAAATGGTGGAGGGTATTCAAAGTTCGTCACGGCCGAACTTACTGCTTTTTTACTTGTTATGACTAAAATGATGACTGCTATATTTAGAGTTGTCATTCTAAATATTGTTTTTTTGCACCTTTTTCATTGTATGATGAACATAAGAAATGAATAAAAACGCCAGAATTTAATTTAAAATAACTTTTTATTTTATTTGTATTGAGTTAATATGAAAGTGAAGTGAAACGTTGGCAAATGTTTTTTATCGAACGTTCCCATAATGGGAATTTAGTAGGAAATTGAAAATCAGCTATAGAATCTATCATCAAGTAGTTTGTCAAATAATAACACATGTATTTTAATTGTTTAAAAATAAAATTATTCTAGATTTAATAACTTCTAAACTCATACCAAAATCTACATAAAAGTACACAGAATTAAAGTCAACACACATTTTACTAAGAGATTCGCTCATTGAATAATTCGTGCGGTGAAAATCGGTATATAATAAATGGTAGCATCTATTAAATCCAAACGGAACATTAATCCTAATAGAAGATATTAGAAAATCTGAAGGTATATTATCATTTAATATTTTTAGTACAAACATGGAGTTCAACATAATACGTCTGCTTTAAGTGTAGCTTATTAATTTTGGCCTACTAGCATAAGAAGGCAAAACAAAATTACTATTCCAATGTAAACCTCGTAAGGCAAATTGCAGCAATTGTTTTTGCACGGATTCTATTTATCTGAGTATATTGCATATTAATAATTCCATACAACAGAACCGTATTCTAATATAGGACTAACAATATAATTGTATATGGATAAGAAAATTATTTGGCCCATTGTTTAAAAAAAATTAAAACACCATTTGCTTTATTTACTATTGTTATTATATGGTAATTATAATTTTATCAAATGGCCAAGAAAGGCTATCTACATCATTTTGAAGTAAACTAGCTTGTTTACCACAATTATGAGAAATGAATAATTCAACATCATCTGCGTACATTAACAATTTCGAGTAATTTATATTTTAACATCATCTACGTACATTAACAATTTCGAGTAATTCATGGAATTAGGCAAATCGTTGATAAATAAAAGAAAGAGGACCGGTCCAAGGTGACTTCCTTGCGGAACACCCGATGGAACGTTAATCGATTAGGATAGATACCCTTCAAACAAAACTAGTTGTGATCTATCTTGTAAGTAAGATGATGTCCATTTGACTAAGTTTGTGCTGAAACCCATAACATTTAATTTTTGTATTAGAAGTCCATGGTTAACCCCATCAAAAGCTATACTAAAACCTGCAGAAATTGTGTCACGTTGTTTACGCTGAAAAAACCATGCTGATATGCACTTAATATAGATTGAATGTTCAGTGAAATTACTGCAGTAATTAATGTTTCAAACAATTTGGAATGGCACTCAATTTTGCAATTCCTCTATAATTTGACACATTTGTGAGACTGCCAGACTTATGTAAAGGTATAATATACGATGTTTTCCAAAAAATTGGAAAGTGACCAAATTTAAGTAAATAATTAAACAATATAGTTAAAGGGAGTGCTAATGTTTCTGAACAACATTTAAGAATTATATTAGGTATGCCATCCGGCCCTATTAAATTGTGAAGTTTTATGTTCAAAATATCAAATATTTAGAAAAGATCGTGTTTTCTTTATATAATTTGCTCTTATATTCCACCTTCATCTGCACTTGACATTTATAATCAACATTTATCAGCAACAAAATTTAATCAGTGAAAAAATGAAAGACTCCGATCGCATCCCGATTTTTGGTGATTTTAATTTGCCTTCTATTAGGTGGCTTCCAATGCCAGATGTAATATTCATCCAACTTTATATATCTCCATGACTCACAGTTATGCAATTAAAGAAAGTCAGTCCGACTCATATAAAACTGTCCTTAATTACAAAAAAAAAAAAAAAAATGAAAAATAAACACTAATTACTCTGTTGCTAGGTCTAAATATACTTTAGAGTCTCGTAGATTGTATAATCTTTACCTCGACCAGATTAAAAATAATTTTAAATCCAATGCCAAATCTTTTTATGATTTCGTTAACCTAAAACTAAAGATTTCCTCAAAGCCCTCAGTATTGATATATAAAAATAATTAATTTCTCACAGTCAAAGATATTGCTAAATGTTTCGCAGTACATTTTGCCAAATTAAAGATTCGTATTCTTATAAGTTGTCCCAGGCTGTTCTATAACGTCAAGAGGTATCTAAAAGTCTGCGTAGTTTAAAATCGATTAAATGTCCAGGCCCGGATGGCATACCTAATATAATTCTTAAATATTGTTCAGAAACATTAGCACTCCCTTTAAATATATTGTTTAATTATTTACTTTAATTTGGTCACTTTCCAATTTTTTGGAAAAAATCGTATATTATACCTTTACATAAGTCTGGCAGTCTCACAAATGTGTCAAATTATAGAGGAATTGCAAAATTGAGTGCCATTCCAAATTGTTTGAAACATTAATTACTGCAGTAATTTCACTGAACATTCAATCTATATTGAGTGCATATCAGCATGGTTTGTTCAGCATAAACAACGTGACACAATTTATACAGGTTTTAGTAAAGCTTTTGATGGGGTTAACCATGGACTTCTAACACAAAAATTAAATGTTATGGGTTTCAGCACAAACTTAGTCAAATGACATCATCTTACTTACAAGATAGATCACAACTAGTTTTGTTTGAAGGGTATCTATCCTAATCGACTAACGTTCCATCGGGTGTTCCGCAAGGAAGTCACCTTGGACCGGTCCTCTTTCTTTTATTTATCAACGATTTGCCTAATTCCATGAATTACTCGAAATTGTTAATGTACGCAGATGACCTTAAATTATTTATTTCCCATAATTGTGATAATTAAGCTAATTTACTTCACAACGATTTAGATAGCCTTTCTTTGCCATTTGATTAAATTTTAATTACCATATAATAACAATGGTAAATAAAGCAAATGGTGTTTTAATTTTTTTTTAAACGGCGAGCCAAAGAATTTTCTGATCGATATACAATTATATTGTTAAACCTATATTAGAATACGGTTCTGTTGTTTGGAATTATTAATATGCAATATACTCAGATAAATAGAATCCGTGCAAAAACAATTGCTGCAATTTGCCCTACGAGGTTTACATTGGAATAGTAATTTTGTTTTGCCTTCTTATGCTAGTACGCCAAAATTAATAAGATTGACTACACTTAAAGGCAGACGTATTATGTTGAAGTCCATGTTTGTACTAAAAATATTAAATGGTAATATATTGTTAATATACGCAGATGATCTTAAATTATTTATTTCCCATAATTGTGATAATTAAGCTAATTTACTTCACAACGATTTAGATAGCCTTTCTTTGCCATTTGATTAAATTTTAATGACCATATAATAACAATGGTAAATAAAGCAAATGGTGTTTTAATTTTTTTAAACGGTGAGCCAAAGAATTTTCTGATCCATATACAATTATATTGTTAGACCTATATTAGAATACGGTTCTGTTGTATGGAATCCTCAATATGCAATATACTCAGATAAATAGAATCCGTGCAAAAACAATTGCTGCAATTTGCCTTACGAGGTTTACATTGGAATAGTAATTTTGTTTTGCCTTCTTATGCTAGTACGCCAAAATTAATAAGATTGACTACACTTAAAGGCAGACGTATTATGTTGAAGTCCATGTTTGTACTTAAAATATTAAATGGTAATATACCTACGCGATCTCTAGGTAAAGAGAGGCCGCCCCCTCGGTCGGCAAGGGTGGATAGGCGAGGCGTGGGAATGTTAGATAAAAAAACGTTTGCAAACGTTTCACTGTATATTAACTCATTACAAACCAATAAAGAAAGTCTTAAGTCGAGCGGGGCCGACTTTATGATACCCTACACCACCCAATTTAGTAGAGCTCCACATAACAATTCAAAGTTTTTATGGTAGAATTCAATCATACACGCTATGATTATAATTATAATTTAAAGTTCAGAAGACTAAATATGCCGAAGCATTTGTATCTTTTTAATTCGGACTTGTATTGCCCATTTGATATATATGGGAGCTATATCCAAATCTGAACCGATCTTGATAAAATTTGGCAAAAATATTTCTGAGCTGTATTTCATATATTTCCCTGAATATCGTTGTTACGGAGTGCATATTACGGGTGTGGGTAACAAATATAACAAATCGGATGAACAATATATATGGGAGCTATAGCTATATCTGAACCGATCTTCACCAAATTTGACATACAAGCTTCTAGACTCAATTCGGTCGTAAGTTCCGAATTTCATCCAGTTTGGGCAAATATTAGACGTTTGGTGAACAATAAAAGGTAAATCGGACGAAGTTATATATGGGAGACATATCCAAATCCTAACCGATCTCGATAAAATTTAGCAAAGGCATTCATGAGCTGCATTTGATATATTTCCCCAAATATTGTTGTTACAGAGTGCATACTACGGCTGCGGAGGACTAAAAGAACAAATCGGATTAACGATATATGGGAGCTATAGCTATATCTGAACCGATTTCGCATACCTATTTTCAGGCCTGATTGGTTGGTTGTATGTGCAACATTCCATAATATTCGGGCTGATATTACAGGTTTGGTGCGCAATAAAAGGCAAATCGGACGAAGATATATATGGGAGCTATATTTAAATTTTGACCGAATATCTCCAATTTCAAAGGGGTCCTTGGGCCAAACAAATGTTTTGTGCAAAATTTAATCTGGATAGGTCAATAAATGCGAACTGTACTTTGTTTAAAAAATACATAGACAGACGGACGGACAGACGGATGGACGAACGAACATGCATAAATCGACTCAGAATGTGATTCTATGCAGATCATCAAAAGGAACTATGGGTCTATCTCGTTTCTTTTTGCCTGTTACAAACAATTGCACAAAGACATAAAAATATATCTATATCTATAAAAGAGGAAAATGTTTGTATGTTTGTTTGTTTGTTTGTTTGTAATTTATGGACTCGAAAACCGCTGAATAGATTTTCCTGCAAAATTTCCATATATACTGCAACATCGCCTGAAAGTAACATAGGCTATATACATTTTTGAATTTCCACTTGGAACTGGAGATATAGCATCAGAATCGGAAGTACCTCCCAAAAATTTAGATTTTATATGCACATATCTATTGATTGGTTGAAGATACAGTCTCCAAATTTGGACAACGTAACGGAATTTGGAACAAAAATAAGTTTGCCAAATTATATTGTAATCGGTTCAGATTTGGATATAGCTCCCATATATATTTTCGACCGATTTCGTTCATTTGATGCCTCAAACACAATATGAATGTTCGATTCCAATGAAATTTGGAATGTGTGACGGGATTTAATCCGAAAATAAATTTGTCAAATTATATTGAAATCGGTTCAGATTTGGATATAGCTCCCATATATATTTTCGGCCGATTTCAAGCATTTGATGCACCAAACACGCTATGTATCCCCAATTTCAATGAAATTTGAAACGTGTGATAGATTTTATCTAAAAAATTGATTTCCCAAATTATATTGAAATCGGTTCAGAATTGGATATAGCTCCCATATACATTTTCGGCCGATTTCATGTATTTGGTGGACCAAACACGACATGTATTTCCAATTGTAATGAAATTTAAAATAAGTAACGGAATTGGGAGCCAAAATGAATTTGTCACATTAAATTGAAATCGGTTCAGATTTGGATATAGCTCCCATATATATTTTCGACCGATTTCATGTATTTGATGCACCAAACACGCTATGTATCTCTAATTTCAATGAAATTTGGAATGTGTAGCGGAAATTAAAACAAATATACATTTGTCAAATTATATTAAAATCGGTTCAGGTTTGGATATAGCTCTCATATATATATTCGACCGATTTCATGTATTTTATGCACCATACAAGATATGTATGTTCGATTCCAAAGAAATTTGGAATATGTAACGGGATTTTGATTAGAAAATAAATTAGTCAAATTATATTAAAATCGGTTCAGATTTGGATATAGCTCCCATATATATTTTCCGCCGATTTCACATATTTGATGCACAAAATACGATACGTATTTCCAATTTCAACGAAATTCGGCATGAGTGGCTAAACTTGGTACAAAAATAAATTTGACAAATTATATTCAAATACGCTCAGATGTGATTATAGCTCCCATAACGAGCGTGATGACCTCCGTCGTACCAAACCTACAGATTCTAGATTCAGTGATTTGAAAGTGGAAGTCAACTGGTTGGTACAGGAGCATAAGAGGAAAAATTGGCTAGACCATTTGAAGTTTTACAACATTGGAACCGATGTGAGTAAGCTGTGGGTAACTGTTAAGTCACACTCGAACCCTGGAAAAAAGGATGATAGGACCTCAGTCACTTTTAACGTCGTAACGATGACTGATCCGAAGAGGTGTGCGGGGTATTTTAACCGAAAATTTGTCGAGCACCCGAGAGCGATAGGGCGAAGCGAAGAGTATTACGTCGCATCAGATCTCTTCCCGCCGAGGAGGAACCACCAAAAGTACCACAAAAGCATTATACTCTATTTCGACACATATTAGTAGAGGACTCAACCAGAACAATCCGTGTAGCAGAACAGTGTTGGTAGCCCTTGACCTATCAAAGGCATTTGATACGGTCAATCATGCCGTACTGTTTGAGGACGTGCTCTCTGCACCCTCCGGCTTTGAAACGTTGGATAATCAACTATATGCGTGGACGCCAGTCGTACGTGGGATTTTGGAACAAGAAGTCCAAAGCCCGTAGAGTGAAACAGGGAGTTCCCCATGGTGAGGTGATATCTCCGAAACTGTTTAAGCTTTACATTTTCGGAAGTCCTCGCCCTTCAGACGGCATGGTGATCGTAACGTATGCCCTGTGGTCGATGACACATGTGAAAGGTTGAACCCCTACCTCGCGGAGCATGCCACATACTTCCACGTGAGGAATATATAAATATCTGCCACGAAATCAACGGCCACACTCTTTACCACATGGTCTGCGGAGATGAGAACACGGCTGAATGTGCAGGTCGAAGGGAATTTAATACCGACCACGGGGTCACATTCGACAGCATGTTCAAGTCGTCCGCACAAGCCACAGCTATCTGCGAAAAGATGAAAAGTAGGAACAAGGTTCTCAAGGCGCTAGCTGGCAACACTTGGGGTGCGGACAAAGAAACCTTGTTGACCTCTTATAATGCGATATGTCGGTCTGTGGTCAGCTATGCGACTACAGTGTGGTCTAGTGCTACGCTGTGGAAGCACATCAAGACCTGCCGTAACGCTACCCTGAGAACTGCGACAGGGTGCCTTCTCATGACACCACTGGACCATCTATATGAGGAGGCGAAAGTACATAATCATATGCTTTCGTTGCAGAACCTGCTTGTATGTTACCGCGAGATTCATCCCAACCATTATAGGCGTGTCAAGAAGGACATACATGATCTAGAGAGGGAGGTTCAACGCAACAAGGGAGAACCTCTAGATCAAGAAGCGCATCAGGTAGGTCTGATTCATACCGATGCAGTCGCAGTAGCAGAACCTATTAGCAATTATAAAATTAATGCCGTCCTCGGTGTCCACTCCCATCCATTGCAGCTGAATAACGCCAGACAAACCAGGGTAGTTTTGGCGCAATTACGTTCAGGATGGTGTAGTCGTCTCAATTCGTATTGAGCACGAATTGATGAAGTTGTGCGTGACGCCTGCCCGGCGTGTGATACAGGTCAGCACAATACGCTACACCTTTTAAATTGCACAGCCAAACCTACCCAACTCACTCCAGAAGATCTCTGGCTACAGCCCATTAAAGTAGCCGAATTTCTAAACCTGGAGCTGGAACCAGATTAGGAGAACGCAAACACTTGCATGTACTACTGCTACAACAACAACAACAAAGAAACAAGTCTCTCAAAAACATTTAGAGTTTTAGGAACAGATAAAAATGAGAATACATTTCTACGTATATGTTGTGTACGTTTTTTGAAGTTCTTTTCATTTACTTATTTGCGGTATCCGGTAATGTAAAAAATCAGAACAATTTAAGTTGGGCGTATATAATAAATAAAATTTGAATTGATATTCAATCTTTAATAGGCTTGCTCCTGGACAGCGCAGATCATGGCCTTGGAAGAAATGTTGTGAAAGTAAATCAAAAACTTGCTCCATACAAGTGACTCTTAGTGCCTTACTAAGGAAATTTAATAACATATTTCATCTTACTAAATATTAACAAATTATAATTTATTTAATTTATTTTAATTTTATTATGAATAGTTGTTAAAGTATAATAAATACTAGCACTACACAGCACAATTACAGAAGGTAAATAAATTATTCTGTCAAAACACATACACATTTTGTGTATGTATGTGTATTGCTTTGACAAAAAAAATCAAATTTGGTTGCATTATAATGCAAATTGTCGACGTAAATGGGTAACATTATATATATATATATATATATATATATATATATATATATATATATATATATATATATATATATATATATATATGTATGTATAATAATTATAATGTATAATAATTATTAAACGTTTCAAAGCCGGAGGGTGCAGAGAGCACGTCCTCAAACAGTACGGCATGATTGACCGTATCAAATGCCGAAATAGAGTATAATGCTTTTGTGGTACTTTTGGTGGTTCCTCCTCGGCGGGAAGAGATCTGATGAGACGTAATACTCTTCGCTTCGCCCTATCGCTCTCGGGTGCTCGACAAATTTTCGGTTAAAATACCCCGCACACCTCTTCGGATCAGTCATCGTTACGACGTTAAAAGTGACTGAGGTCCTATCATCCTTTTTTCCAGGGTTCACGTGTGACTTAACCGTTACCACAGGTTACTCACATCGGTTCCAATGTTGTAAAACTTCAAATGGTCTAGCCAATTTTTCCTCTTATGCTCCTGTACCAACCGGTTGACTTTCACTGTCAAATCACTGATTCTAGGATCAGTAGGTTTAGTACGACGGAGGTCATCACGCTCGTTTGCTAATCACGCTGGGAAGTTTGGTCTTATCTCGGGTATTCGAGCAGCAAGTATATAGCGAGTGGCTGCAGCTTTGATGATGTTTCGGAAAATCCTTTCTGTTATCCGAACCTCAGAAGGGTTGGGCGGTTCTCTGAAGCTTTCCTCTGAAGAGCTATCCCATGGTTAAGGAAAGTGCGGCGTTCAGAGATTATGAAATCGGGAAACCTGCTTATGGAGAGGATTATCGGGAGATGGTCTGAGCGAAGAGAAATGACGGGCTGCCAAGTCCAGTCATTTATCTGATCGGGTGACACAATGGTTAAGTCTGGTGAACAGTGACACTTTCCTCTTTTTCGGGTGGGGATATCCTCGTTAACCGTGCAGAATGTGGAGCAGTCAATCTGCTCTACCAACGCTGATCCCCTCTGGTCATTACCTAGGACGGAATGCCACAACTCATGGTGGGCATTAAAATCCCCTAGTATCAAGCGGTTATTGCCTACCAACAATGGGCTAATATCAGGCAAATAACGCGGTTCACAGCTATTAATCGGCGAGATATACACATTAAGCACCTCTACCTCGGCAGTTCCACACTTTACTGTTACCCCTATACATTCCATGATGGGTCACTAGAGACCAGCTCAGGCGAGGTAGGTCTGTACCGAACAGGAAGGATCGCACATACATTTCTTGTGCGATCCTTCCTTGGTACGTTGTAACTATAACAACGTTATAGGCTGCAATTTTCATTCAGTTTGGTTTCCTGAACCGCTGCGATCTTAATATTCCTCCGAACCATAAATTCCACTATTTTGCCTCAGAGTCCGCTGCAATTGAATTGCAAGAATGATGTACAGTGCGGAGTTGGAGCGCAACATGTGGCGTTAGATACTGCGGTGTTGATTGCTTTTCTGGAGACTGCGATGGAGTTCCATACTCCGACGACGCCTCGGATGAGGACGACGAAGAAGTGGACTCGCTGGGGACTACGTTACTGCAGCATATCGCAACATAATCCCTTTCGCTGTAGTCTCACAAACGCCTTAGTCGGGAACAGTTCTTGAAGTACACCTATTCTCTACATCCATTACATCACTCCGAAACAGATATGTGGTGGATGACGTTCTGAGAAACTGAGCAGAACTAAGGTCCAGGGTTTTCCTCAATCCCGGCACGGACCAATAAAATCCGGAGCACGCATTCCGGGATATGCTGCTCCCAATGCAGAAAAATAGACAAACACAAACATGTACATACTGGGTTGGCAGCCGCTGGCCGAAAATGGGATGTTGTTGTTTCGGGTCAATCCGCTATCGTAGAACCCGATGTACCCTGTCGCAGCTCTCAGGGTAGCGTTACGGCAGGTCTGGATGTGCTTCCACAGCGTAGCACTAGACCACACTGTAGTCGCATAGCTGACCACAGACCGACCTATCGCATTATAAGGGGTCAACAAGGTTTCTTTGTCCGCACCCCAAGTGCTGCCAGCTAGCACCTTGAGGAACTTGTTCCTACTTTTCATCTTTTCGCAGATAGCTGTGGCTTGTGCGAACGACTTGGACATGCTGTCGAATGTGACCCCGTGGTCGGTATTAAATTCCCTTCGACCTGCACATTCAGCCGTGTTCTCATCTCCGCAGACCATGTGGTAAAGAGTGTAACCGTTGATTTCGTGGCAGATATTTATATATTCCTCACGTGGAAGTATGCGGCATGCTCCGCGAGGTAGGGGTTCAACCTTTCACATGTGTCATCGACCACTGGGCATACGTTACGATCATCATGCCGTCTGGAGGGCGAGGACTTCCGAAAAGGTAAAGGTTAAACAGTTTCGGAGATATCACCTCACCTTGGGGAACTCCCTGTTTCACTCTACGGGCTTTGGACTTCTTGTTCCAAAATCCCACGTACGACTGGCGTTCACACATATAGTTGATTATCCAACGTTTCAAAGCCGGAGGGTGCAGAGAGCACGTCCTCAAACAGTACGGCATGATTGACCGTATCAAATGCCTTTGATAGGTCAAGGGCTACCAACACTGTTCTGCTACACGGCTTGTTCTGGTTGAGTCCTCTACTAATATGTGTCGAAATAGAGTATAATGCTTTTGTGGTACTTTTGGTGGTTCCTCCTCGGCGGGAAGAGATCTGATGCGACGTAATACTCTTCGCTTCGCCCTATCGCTCTCGGGTGCTCGACAAATTTTCGGTTAAAATACCCCGCACACCTCTTCGGATCAGTCATCGTTACGACGTTAAAAGTGACTGAGGTCCTATCATCCTTTTTTCCAGGGTTCGAGTGTGACTTAACCGTTACCACAGGTTACTCACATCGGTTCCAATGTTGTAAAACTTCAAATGGTCTAGCCAATTTTTCCTCTTATGCTCCTGTACCAACCGGTTGACTTTCACTGTCAAATAACTGATTCTAGGATCAGTAGGTTTAGTACGACGGAGGTCATCACGCTCGTGTGCTAATCACGCTGGGAAGTTTGGTCTTATCTCGGGTATTCGAGCAGCAAGTATATAGCGAGTGGCTGCAGCTTTGATGATGTTTCGGAAAATCCTTTCTGTTATCCGAACCTCAGAAGGGTTGGGCGGTTCTCTGAAGCTTTCCTCTGAAGAGCTATCCCATGGTTAAGGAAAGTGCGGCGTTCAGAGATTATGAAATCGGGAAACCTGCTTATGGAGAGGATTATCGGGAGATGGTCTGAGCGAAGAGAAATGACGGGCTGCCAAGTCCAGTCATTTATCTGATCGGGTGACACTATGGTTAAGTCTGGTGAACAGTGACACTCTCCTCTTTTTCGGGTGGGGGTGTCCTCGTTAACCGTGCAGAATGTGGAGCAGTCAATCTGCTCTACCAAAGCTGATCCCCTCTGGTCATTACCTAGGACGGAATGCCACAACTCATGGTGGGCATTAAAATCCCCTAGTATCAGGCGGTTATTGCCTACCAACAATGGGCTAATATCAGGCAAATAACGCGGTTCACAGCTATTAATCGGCGAGATATACACATTAAGCACCTCTACCTCGGCAGTTCCACACTTTACTGTTACCCCTATACATTCCATGATGGGTCACTAGAGACCAGCTCAGGCGAGGTAGGTCTGTACTGAACAGGAAGGATCGCACATACATTTCTTGTGCGATCCTTCCTTGGTACGTTGAAACTATAACAACGTTATAGGCTGCAATTTTCATTCAGTTTGGTTTTCTGAACCGCTGCGATCTTAATATTCCTCCGAACCATAAATTCCACTATTTTGCCTCAGAGTCCGCTGCAATTGAATTGCAAGAATAATGTACAGTGCGGAGTTGGAGCGCAACATGTGGCGTTAGATACTGCGGTGTTGGTTGCTTTTCTGGAGACTGCGGTGGAGTTCCATACTCCGACGACGCCTCTGATGAGGACGACGAAGAAGTGGACTCGCTGGGGACTACGTTACTGCAGCATATCGCAACATAATCCCTTTCGCTGTAGTCTCACAAACGCCTTAGTCGGGAACAGTTCTTGAAGTACACCTATTCTCTACATCCATTACATCACTCCGAAACAGATATGTGGTGGATGACGTTTTGAGAAACTGAGCAGAACTAAGGTCCGGGGTTTTCCTCAATCCCGGCACGGACCAATAAAATCCGGAGCACGCATTCCGGGGTATGCTGCTCCCAATGCAGAAAAATAGACAAACACAAACATGTACATACTGGGTTGGCAGCCGCTGGCCGAAACTGGGATGTTGTTGTTTCGGGTCAATCCGGTATCGTAGAACCCGATGACCCTGTCGCAGCTCTCAGGGTAGCGTTACGGCAGGTCTGGATGTGCTTCCACAGCGTAGCACTAGACCACACTGTAGTCGCATAGCTGACCACAGACCGACCTATCGCATTATAAGGGGTCAACAAGGTTTCTTTGTCCGCACCCCAAGTGCTGCCAGCTAGCGCCTTGAGGACCTTGTTCCTACTTTTCATCTTTTCGCAGATAGCTGTGGCTTGTGCGGACGACTTGGACATGCTGTCGAATGTGACCCCGTGGTCGGTATTAAATTCCCTTCGACCTGCACATTCAGCCGTGTTCTCATCTCCGCAGACCATGTGGTAAAGAGTGTGACCGTTGTTTTCGTGGCAGATATTTATATATTCCTCACGTGGAAGTATGCGGCATGCTCCGCGAGGTAGGGGTTCAACCTTTCACATGTGTCATCGACCCCTGGGCATACGTTACGATCACCATGCCGTCTGGAGGGCGAGGACTTCCGAAAAGGTAAAGGTTAAACAGTTTCGGAGATATCACCTCACCTTGGGGAACTCCCTGTTTCACTCTACGGGCTTTGGACTTCTTGTTCCAAAATCCCACGTACGACTGGCGTCCACACATATAGTTGATTATCCAACGTTTCAAAGCCGGAGGGTGCAGAGAGCACGTCCTCAAACAGTACGGCATGATTGACCGTATCAAATGCCTTTGATAGGTCAAGGGCTACCAACACTGTTCTGCTACACGGCTTGTTCTGGTTGAGTCCTCTACTAATATGTGTCGAAATAGAGTATAATGCTTTTGTGGTACTTTTGGTGGTTCCTCCTCGGCGGGAAGAGATCTGATGCGACGTAATACTCTTCGCTTCGCCCTATCGCTTATGGAGAGGATTATCGGGAGATGGTCTGAGCGAAGAGAAATGACGGGCTGCCAAATCCAGTCATTTATCTGACCGGGTGACACCATGGTTAAGTCTGGTGAACAGTGACACTCTCCTCTTTTTCGGGTGGGGGTATCCTCGTTAACCGTGCAGAATGTGGAGCAGTCAATCTGCTCTACCAACGCTGATCCCCTCTGGTCATTACCTAGGACGGAATGCCACAACTCATGGTGGGCATTAAAATCCCCTAGTATCAAGCGGTTATTGCCTACCAACAATGGGCTAATATCAGGCAAATAACGCGGTTCACAGCTATTAGTCGGCGAGATATAAACATTAAGCACCGCTACCTCGGCAATTCCACACTTTACTGCTACCCCTATACATTCCATGATAGGTCACTAGAGACCAGCTCAGGCGAGGTAGGTCTGTACTGAACAGGAAGGATCACACATACATATCTTGTGCGATCCTTCCTTGGTACGTTGTAACTATAACAACGTTATAGGCTGCAATTTTCATTCAGTTTGGTTTCCTGAACCGCTGCGATCTTAATATTCTTCCCAATCATAAATTGCACTATTTTGCCTCAGAGTCCGCTGCAATTAAATTGCAAGAATGATGTACAGTGCGGAGTTGGAGCGCAACATGTGGCGTTAGATGCTGCGGTGTTGGTTGCTCTTCTGGAAACTGCGGTGGAGTTCCATACTCCGACGACGCCTCTGATGAGGACGACGAAGAAGTGGACTCGCTGGGGACTACGTTACTGCAGCAAATCGCAACATAATCCCTTTCGCTGTAGTCTCACAAACGCCTTAGTCGGAAACAGTTCTTGAAGTACACCTATTCTCTACATCCATTACATCACTCCGAAACAGATATGTGGTGGATGACGTTCTGAGAAACTGAGCAAAACTAAGGTCCGGCGTTTTCCTCAATCCCGGCACGGACCAATAAAATCCGGGGCACGCATTCCGGGATATGCTGCTCCCAATGAAGAAAAATAGACAAACACAAACAGCTGGCCAAAACTGGAATGTTGTTGTTTCGGGTCAATCCGGTATCGTAGAACCCGATGTACCAAAACCAATCGTAGATGTAGATTTCGCTGGCCGAAACCGTGGTATTGTAAAAGTTGCCGCACCACACGAGATCCGCGTAGCTAACCTTAGACCGACGTAATTAGAGGTCAACAAGGTATCTTAACTTTAACTTCAATTTATCGCAGATAGTTGTTTGCGAAATCGAATTTAATTTTGGAGTAGTTTGTGGTTGGAATAATAATTTTTGTCGCAAAGTAGTACACTCGACGTCCTCAAACAACGTGGCTGAGTGTATAAAAGTCACCAAGAATATTATATAGCACATCCAGCTTTGCTTTGGTCATCGAATAATATATCCCAGGTTTCCATAGGTTCCCAATGTGTCTCAAGGTTCTTTTCCACTGACATAGTCCAAAATACATCGTTCTCTATACAACAAATCCAGACACAACGTTAAAATCATAGAACATGTTTTTGATCTCTAAGGCAATAAAAGGAATATCGAGTGAGTAGAAGTAGAGTGAAGTGAAGTGAGGAATATCTAAGAAGATATTATCGTGTCGTCTTTAACCGTTTTAGTCGTATGACTAACTGTAAAAAAACTTCGGCTCTTTTTCGAAGAATGAAGACAAGTCATGCAGAATTTGCTTACCCATGGGCCTCTGTCTGACACCAAAAAGACTAGATAGTGGCATTCAGTATTGTCATCTGGTGATTCATTGCAATGGCCAGGAACCCAAGCAAGCTTAAAGAAGTATTTAAAGATACCTCTTAAATATACGTCTTTCTTTTGGCTCCCCTATTCTGTCAAAACGTATACACAGTTTGTATATGTGTGTGTTTTGAATTTCAGATATAGCTGTAGCGCTCATATATGTGTTTCATCCACTTGATTGATAAGTCCCTCGCATTCGCAATATGCACTCTACAGGAATAATATTTGGTACCAGATATCAGATACAGCTTGAAAATAACTCTGTTTTTTGTTACTGGAGATTTACTAAATACGCATAGTGGTGTAACGTCATATAATCGGCACCACCCGACATATAATCGACACCACCCGGATAAATTATATTTTATTAATCCCATCAGTATTGGTATCAAATGAAAGGATAAAAAAACCTAGAAAACAAATACTATAAAAAATTGAAATCCAAGATGGGTAGGTTTTATCCATCCCATCAATATGGGTATCAAATGAAAGTGCTCAACCAGTAGAATACGATGAATTATATAAAATTAAAATCCAAAACAGCGGCCTCTATAAAATGGCGGATAACTTAGGTTTTATCAATCCCATCAAATCAAATGAAAGGTCTCAACAAATAGAATACAATTTACTATCCATAAGTAATCTAAGATGGTCGCCGCTACCAAATGGCTGATAACAATTTTTTATCAACTCCACCAATATGGGAATCAAATAAATGGGCTTGACAAGAAGAATACAGTGCACTATACAACCTCAATATTTAAGATATGCGCAGCCGCTAAATGGCGTATAATAAGATTTAAACTTAGAAATTGCATCTGTAAGTTAGGTATTACAAATAGTCGATTACAGAAAAGACGGGAGCAATTAACTTCAAAACACCTGAGCAATATGAGGCTAGGTTAAAAACTAAAGACTAGAAAAAATAGGTAAAAACACTTTTTAAGACAATTGACTTGCCCCAGGGTTGTATTTTAGTCTAGTCTAGGCATATGTTTATAATTCACACGACTGTATCCATTTTATTATTTTTTAGTACATTTATCTTAAACATTGCAATTTATGTTTAACATAAAACCGTTTTTTATTTTTTTAACAAGTTCTTATTGCACAAGATGGAATCTAAAATAGTAGGACAATACAGTTTTGTCAAAAAATTGTTCAATTTGTTACCCATTTACGCGTCCATTGGTGTCGGTTGAACAACTGCCTAATTATAGTGTAACATTACAAAACAGACATTATAATCAACGATTGTAGACAATTGACGTGCCCCACGGTCTTATTTTAGTCTAGTCTATGCATATGTTTATAATTCCAACGACTGTATCCATTTTATTATTTTTTTGGTTTTAGTACATTTATCTTAAACATTGCAAACATATGTTTAACATAAAACCGTTTAACTTAAATTTTTTTTACCTTTTCTTTTTCTAGTCAGTAAATCAAAAAATGAAAAATTAGTTAGAGAATGGTAAGTATACCCATTGCTCAATAAGAAAGGATGCTCAACTGCAAAGAAACTAGAAAAATGCAACTCTGCGCTGGATCTTATAGTGTCAAATAGACTTTTAAATATGCAACAGTTGTTATTGTTTATTTTTATTTATTTTTTTAACAAAATTCTTATTCCATAAGATGGAATCTATTTGAAATAATTTCAAATTATTGAATTTTTTGAGCCAAAACAATACACACACACATACACAAAATGTGTATGTGTTTTGACAGAATAAGGACACCAAACGAAAAAAATATATTTGGGGGATAGCTTTGCTCTACCTTCTGTAATTGTGCTATGAGTATACCTAAAATCTATATATGTAAAAATCAATTGTTGTTCGTTGGTAATGGAACCAGTTGAGAACGGCCGGACCGATTTGCATTATTTTTTTGTACAAACGTTCGTCATACCCCGAATTAGACTTTTAAAGAAAAAAATATTGACCACGCCTACTTTTACGCCCACTATTTCTATTTATCTGAAATCCTTATATTTGCCAAATAATGAAGATATCGATTGTTACACAAGATACTGTTGACTTTCCATCCAACCCTAAGTATTTATTTGGGGCAGAGGAACTGACCACGACTACTTTTTAATCTATATATATATATAAATCGATTGTTGTTCGTTGGTAATCGAATCAGCCAAGAACGGTTGGAGGGATTTGAATATTTTTTTTAAATGTTCGTCCTACCCCGATTTTGGTTTTTGTGCAAAGAAAAAGTGACCACGCCTACTTTTACGCCCATTTTTTTCGATTTACCTAATATCCTAATATTTGTCAAAATAATGAAGATATTTGTTCCATAGTTTAGTATATGATGTACTCTTGACTCTCCCCCCAACCCTAGGTATCAGTTTGGGGTCAGAGGAACTGGTCACACATACTTCTTTAAATTTTTATGTATACAATTTAAAAAACATAGTAACACATCAGTTGAGAACTGCTTGGCCGAATTGACTCAAATTTTCTTTTGGTTATTTGTAATTATAGTGGAAACGTTTTCATAAGAGAAAGTCTTGAGAAAAGCCTCTAGAAAAATCGCGGAAGTGAAAAACTTGAATTTTCTATTTTGATAAGGAATCTATATATATAAAAATCAATTGTTGTTTGTTGGTAACGGAATCAGTTGAAAACGGCTGGACCGATTTGCATAATTTTTTGTACAAACGTTTGTCATACCCCGAGTTAGGTTTTTAAAGAAAAAAATATTGACCACACCTGCTTTTACGCCCACTATTTCGATTTATCTAAAATCTTTATATTTGCCAAAATAGTGAAGATATCGGTTTCAGAATTATTACACGAGATGCTGTTGGCTTTCCATCCAACCCTAAGTACTTATTTAGGGGCTGAGAAACGCGCCTACTTTTAAATCTATCTCTCTATATGTAAAAGAAAGTTGTGTTAGTTACTACTCTTATAACATAAAGACCGCCGGTCTGATTTTAACGATTAAGACAAATTCGGAATTGCCTCTTGGCAGAAAAGAATAAAATCCAACAAAATCGCGTAAAAATGTGAAATTTGAACATTTTCATTTCGACTTTTAAAATGTACAATAGTAATGTTTTATATTGCATATTTTTTTCCATTTTGACTTACTATTTTCGAATGTACATTTGTAGTGTTTCTTTTTTTAATTCTAATATGATGTGTAGGTTTTTTTTTGGTCAATATAGAAAAAAGAATCTTCAACTGGTTCGCTGATTTTTTTTGCGGCAAATTTTTAAAGGTCCTTACGAAATTTGTCGGTAGAATGTACTATTATTTTGAAATTAGATTCCATTGAAAAATTGTCGATTTTTCTCGATTTTAGAATTTTCATATAAAGCCACAACGGATAAAACTGTTATTTATAGATTTTATGTATTTATTCGTAATATTAATTATAGTGGAAACGTTTTCATGAATGAAATTTTTGAGAAAAGCCTCTAGAAAAATCACGGAAGTGAAAAATTTGAATTTTCTATTTTGATAAGGAATTTTTTATAGAATTGTTTCAGCATGCCTTTTGGAATTGAAAATTTTTATTGACAAAAAATAAAGAAATGTTGTATATATTCTATACAATTATGATTAAAAAATACTTCTCAAAGCATCAAAGCAACTAAAACCCCAACGTACTTTTAAATTGGGGCTACGCATATTGGGGAACAATAGTAAACTGTTATCACCGGTATTGTTTTCAAAATACTAAAAACTTTAAATGTCAAATTACAGTTCATTCGGTAGAAATTATAACAAAAACATACAAAAGGAGGAATGTTTAGCGATATTATTATACCTAAACGAAACTTATATATTCTAACTTCCTAAGAATATTGTACAAATATTCAAAGATTAAACTAAATATGTCGCCTTTAATGCGATTTTAAAGACCGGCCACGTACACAGACGGATGTATATTAATTGACATAGGATTTTGCACAAATATGGCCTTCTAAAAGTTACGAAAATATTGTTAAGACCTTTATAATACTGACAATTGATGATTGAACATTTAATAAAATACGATGTTATAACGAATATAAAGAGGTACTGATGAATAGGAAATAAATCATAAAGTAGACTTTTCGTAATTTTTTAACAAATGATTTATAACCTCTAAAATGCTTTTAAGGCCTTTAAAATACTTCAAATCAGCAGGGTATATGGGAAATCAATATTAAAGGACTACACTTAAGTGTACTGAAATTATAAAATGCCACATTGGAGCACATTTAGTCGACGAATATTAGGAGAAAATATTATATGGGGGGTATATCTAATTGAGAACAAATATATACCTTTTGTATATCATCATCAATAATCTTAAAAATAATATGAGCTAAGTCTTAAAGACGCATATTAAATTTAGTGAGCTCTTCCGTAATTGCCAATGGAGAACGGAGAGGCTCACGTACATAATTTAATCGACAAAGATTCGTACTCTTTATGTGGCGTTTCCACTGCACTTGATTCGCTCTCTATTCGTTGTTTGACCCTTAACTATGAAAAAACTACTTAATTCTTCACACAAAATTTCCTGAGCGAACAATCATATTTGTACATTGTTCAAATCAAATCACTCTCAGAACAACGAAAAAATATGTCCCATCCCTAACAAATGAGAGCATTTATCGAAAAAATAAATTATGACATTTAAAAATTAAAAATAGAAAAATTTAATGATATTTTAAAAATTTTTGGGAAGACTGAAAATTATGAATGAAAGCTACAATGTTGAATGGCATATGTACATTCAAACGAAAGTAAATTTTGTTTTCTCTCTCATTCGAGGTACGCATTTGGTCCACGAGTTGAAATTTCCACAGAAAATTGCAAACAAAAGAGGCAATATTTTCAAAATGTTTCTATTGGCAGAAAAAAAATTTTGACAAGTGTCTCTCCATCAGAATTTAAAAATAGAAAAACACAAAAATATGTTCAAAATGTCAACATTTACACAAAAAGTTAAAAAAGTTAATAAAAATTGTAAAATTAATGATATAATAAATCTTTGGGAGGAAAAAAAAAATTTCTTCTATTCATATTAGGGAGAATTTCATGTATATTCGTATAAATTCCCATTAAAATCAACAAACAAAATTTTTGTAAAAAGGAATTATTTTACTATGAATTACGAATTGTGCCGTATGAACGGGTTAATTCATGTACCTAATTCTGAGAGCGAACAACGTTGTTCGGTTTCCAATGGAAACATGCTATTAACATACTTTATAGGGTTCATAACTTTTATAAACCGATGACACCTTATTTATGATAGTTAAATTCAATTTAGAAATTATTATCGATTCTGACGACGAAAACTCCAACAAATTGAAAACAATTGAACATAAGCGTATATGCAACATGTCCCTCATTCACCATAAATATGTATTGTGCACTCTATATAAATAAGTTGAAACGAATACAACAATAATCCACAAAACAAGGAAAACAGTAATAAGCATGAACACCGCCAAATTTGTAGATTGACTATAGTTGGAAGCCAACATTGTATATCAAAGTTAAGGCTTTTTAAAGAGACAAGCTAACCATTTGTTTAGAAATCAAAGTACACTTAACAACTATTCATAATAATTATGTTTTTCATTCTTTAAAAATTGCATTTATGTAAGGCGTCAAGTCACTTATATGTACAGTTTACGATAGGATAGTGTCTCGATTTCGCAACCGCAAACGTCCTGTTTTTAAGGCAACTTTCTCCACTATTATGGTAAAAGTAATTCCCAGTAAATCAGCCTTACTTAATATACTAGTAATATTTTTAGCAGTACTAATCTCTAAATTGTACACTCTAAGTCCTGAACGCTGCAAAACATGTTGTAGATGACTGCACAGTTCAATTATGACGTCATCATCTATAAAAAAAATTAAAATTCAATAAATTATAACTTGTTAATATTTAGTAAGATGAAATATGTTATTAAATTACCTTAATAAGGCATTAAGAGGCACTGGTATGGAGCAAGTTTTTGATTTACTTTCACATTTCTTCCACATCCATGAGCTGCGCTGTCCAGGAGCAAGCCTATTAAAGATTAAATAACAATTCAAATTTTTAGTTATTCAAATTTTAGTTATATATGCTCATCTGAAATTGTTCTGATTTTTTACATTACCGGATACCGCAAATAAGTAAATGAAAAGAACTTCAAAAAACGTTCACAACATATAAATAGAAATGTATACTTATTTTTATCTGTTCCTAAGACTCTAGATTTTTATGAGAGACTTGTTTCTTTGTTGTTGTTGTTGTAGCAGTAGTACATGCAAGTGTTTGCGTTCTGCTAATCTGCTCCAGGTCCAGGTTTAGAAATTCGGCTACTTTAATGGGCTGTATCCAGAGATCTTCTGGAGTGAGTTGGGTAGATTTGGCTGTGCAATATAAGAGGTGTAGCGTATTGTGCGGACCCGTATCACACGCCGGACAGGCGTCACGCACAACTGCATCAATTCGTGACCAATACGAATTGAGACGACTACACCATCCTGAACGTAATTGCGCCAAAACTACCCTGGTTTGTCCAGGCACCTGGCGTTCTTCAGCTGCAATGGATGGGGGTGGACTCCGAGGACGGCATTCATTTTATAATTGCTAATAGCATCTGCTACTGCGACTGCATCGGTATGATGGATGTGTTTGTGATTTGGATGTGCTTCCACAGCGTAGCACTAGACCACACTGGAGCCGCATAGCTGACCACAGACCGACCTATCGCATTATAAGAAGTCAACAAGGCTAGCGCCTTGAAATCCTTGTTCCTACTTTTCATCTTGTGATAGCTGTGGCTTGCGCGGACGACTTGAACATGCTGTCGAATGTGACCCCTAGAATCTTGGGGTAGTTCGTGGTCGGTATTAAATTCCCCTGGACCTGCACATTCAGCTGTGTTCTCATCTCCGCAGACTATGTGGTAATGAGTGTGGCCGTTGATTTCGTGCCGGATATTTATATATTCCTCGCGTGGAAGTATGCGGCAAGCTCCGCGAGATAGGGGTTCAGCCTTTCACATGTGTCATCGACCACTGGGCATACGTTACGATCTCCATACCGTCTGGAGGGCGAGGAATTCCGGAAAGGTAGAGGTTAAACAGTTCCGGATATATCTGTTGTTGAGATCAGTTTATTAGAAGTAATGAGGAAAAGAAATGTGTATGTACATATAATGGCGTATGACACAAATTTCAAAGTTGTAGACATTTGCATAAACATTAAGTGTCCTCACAGTTAATTACAATGTTGATTTGAGTGTTTATATAAATTAACTATTAACACCCCTTCTTAATATTACAAATATTATTTAAAATTAATTTATATAAGCTCAAAAGATATGTATGTATATAAAAATAACGAATTAATCTAAATTACATAATCCAATCAGTATTCGAAATTTACACATGTTAACCTTCTGTAAAGGCTTGGTTAGAATGTCTGCTAACATAGACTTTGTTGGACAATAATTAAATAATACGCTATTCGATCTATACAAGTCGCGAACAAAGTAAAACTTAACATCTATATGCTTGCTTCTAGGGCTTATTTTCTCATCTTGAAGTATCTTGAGGCAACTCTGGTTGTCTTCAAAAATGACCGGACTGGATATGTTGATTTCAAATTCCTTCATTAATTGCATAATCCATAAGAGTTCCTGAGATGCTTCAGCAAGAGCCACATATTCTGCCTCGGTAGATGATAAAGTTACATTTGCTTGCTTTCGACTAGCATAACTGATGACAGCATCACCAAGCTTAAAAATGAACCCACTTGTAGATTTTCGGTCATTGATGTCGCCTGCCCAATCAGCATCAGCAAAGCCGTTCAACTCCAATTCACTCTTAGATCCAACGAGCAATTTCAAGTCTTTAGTCCCTTTTAGATATTTTAGAACCCTTTTGACTTCAGTCCAATCTCTTTCATTCGGGCAAGTAATTTTCCGAGATAATATTGAAACGGCAAATGCAATATCTGGACGTGTATTGTTAGAGATATACAGCAGTGATCCGATAGCCTTCCGGTATAAGATATTGTTTTCAAGCAAATTATTCGTAGTTTCCTTCAAATATCCAGGATCCATGGGTATTGAAGAAATCTTAACATCTTGAAGATCAAACTCATTTAATATTTTTTCAATGTAACGTTCTTGTGACAAATAATATAAACCATTATTGTAGCTCACTTCTATCCCCAAATAGAGTCTTAAATCACCCAATTCCGTTATTGCAAAGTGGGATTTCAGAATACGTAAAACATCTTCAATTTGCTCATCAGTCTTAGATGCAACAATAATGTCATCGACGTAAATCAGAACGTATGTGATTGAGTTCGTATCACTTTTAACATATAAACAGGGTTCAGCCTTTCCCCTTCTGAATCCAGAATCAATTAGGATTTTGTTGATACGAAGATTCCAACATCTTGCCGACTGTTTCAGCCCATAGAGGCTTCGGTTTAATTTACAAACATAATTTTCTTTTCCAGGTATAATAAAACCTTCAGGTTGTTTCAAATATATATCGGTGTCCAAATCACCATAAAGAAACGCCGTTTTGACGTCAACGTGACGAACTTTCATATTTCTATAGCTTGCGATGGCCAACAGGCTTCTAAAAGTAGCTTGCTTTACAACTGGAGCAAAAACTTCGTCGTAGTTTTCGCCGTATTTTTGGGAAAATCCCTTTGCGACCAGTCTAGCTCTGTACTCCTTCTCACCATTAAATTTATGTTTAACTTTGAAGACCCATTTACAGCCGACCAAGTTGCCATCACGTGGCAACTCCACCAAGTCCCACGTTTTGTTTTCATGCAATGCCCTCATCTCCTCTTCCATAGCCATCAACCATCTCTTGCCGTCCGATCTGGACATAGCCTCTCCAAAATTTGTTGGATCATCTTCAACGCAAATTTTGTACCCATACTTTTTAGGCGGTATACCCTTGTTTGATCTTGAAGAAGTTCGAGGAGTATCATCAGGATTAATTGTTACGTCATTATTTAAAATTTCCTCGTCAGAAGACGATGAAAATTCCCCAGCTGATTCAAAGCCACAAAATTCTTCTGTGCTTATCGAATTATTATCTTCTTCTTCATGAGCAAGAGGCGAAACATTAGTAGAATTGATTGTAGAGACAGATATTACCATATTTTCGTCAGAATTGTTATCTTTCTTCGGAACATCAAGAAAATCGTTTGATTCCAAAAACTTCACGTTACGGCTTATTATGATGTTATTGGTATCAGTATTTAGCAAACGAAATGCTTTGCTCTCCTCAGAATATCCAACCAGAATACATTTGACAGCCACATCGTCCAACTTTTTGCGTTTTTGTTTTTCAACATGGACGTAAGCAGCGGAACCAAAAATACGAATATGGCTCAAATTTGGAGGCCTGCCAAACCATAACTCAAAAGGCGTTTTATTTACAGAAACTGATGAAAGTCGATTTTGAATATAGTTCGCATTGTTGACAGCCTCAGCCCAGAATTTGATATGAATATTCGCGTCGTATAGCATGCACCTGGCCATCTCCATTAAGCTCCGGTTCTTCCTCTCTGCAACTCCATTCTGCTCAGGAGTATAGGGGGCAGTGAGCTGGTGAATTATACCCTTATTTTTGAAAAACTTCTGCATCTTTTTATTTAAAAACTCTCCACCACGATCAGTTCTAAGAATTTTTAGACGTTTTCCTAATTGGTTCTCATTTTGTTCAATAAATTCTTTAATTTTGTCGTAGGCCAAATCCTTAGATGCAATGAAAAATATTGTACAATAACGGCTGTGATCATCAATCAGAGTTAAAAAATAACGATTTCCACCAGGGGTTGTATTTTGCATGGGGCCGCATAAGTCGCAATGTACCAAATCTAAAATTTCATCCGATCTAGATTCCGATGCCTTTGGAAAGGGTGCTCGTGTAAGCTTTGCTCTCAAGCAAACCTCACAATCAAACAAACAAGCACATTTCTTTATGCTCACACCTCGAATAAGCTCTTTAGTAACGGTTGAGCTAATTGCTTGATGACTTCTGTGGCCAAAACGACGATGCCAAATATGAATACAGTCACTCTTACATTTCGATATCATATTTGCTTTGTAAGACTGATTCAGCACAAACAAATTGTTCCTTAAAGTAGCTTTCGCAAGAACATGTCCGCCCAGAGAAATTGAACAACCATTTCTGTCAAAAAAACACCTTAAAACCTTCAGCAGTTAGTTTCCGAACTGACAGTAAACTCCCGTCCAGCTCTGGTATGAATAGTACATTTTGAACACGAATTTCCTTGCCTTCACAAAATATCTTGCAGTCACCACAACCAGTCACCTTCAACATTGTACCATCTGCCAAATACACCATTTCATCCACTTGCTTATTAATTTTGTCAAAATATGTCTCCTCACTACACATATGACAAGTTGCAGCAGAATCAATAAACCAATCGCCATTTGCTTTTACATTTGTGATACCAAAACAAACATTTTTATTGCCATCTTTAACAATATTGGCCCGATTGTCGTTTGGCTTTTGTTGTTTTCGCAGATTTTTGTTTGTACAATCCTTTTTCATATGGCCCGGCTTTCCACATGAAAAACATTTTGGCACAAACTTTTTCTTCTGCACTTTAAAAGCAGCCTCAGTTTGATGTTCACCTGACATCTTTCTCCTGAACTCCTGTAGCAACTTTTCCTTCACCAAATCGAGCGTCAGATCTTCCTCCGAACGCATTTCTAATGATGAAATTAGGTGGTTGTAATCATCCGGCAAAGTGCCCAGCAAAAATGCAACAGCTTTGTGTTCTTCCATCTTCTCACCCAAATCACGCAAACGGTCCACAATTGATAAAAATTCATGAATGTGGTCTTCCATACTTTGACCACTAACCAGCCTCTTCGACGACATTTGGCGAAGCAGACTAACTTTGTTGGTTATGTTTGACTTCTCGTGATGCTTCTTCAAGGCGTCCCAGAAAGCTTTCGCCGTCTTCAGTTGCTTTATGAGTATTTTCTGTGATTCCTCCACAGCCAACCCAATAGCAGCCCTTGCCTTCCCATCACGAATCAACCACTTTTCATCCGGCTCCTCAGGCAGATTACCAACAACAACATCCCACAATTCCCTCTCCAGCAGCAGCAACTCCATGTTAAATTTCCAGACATGGTAATTAGTATTTGACAATTTGGGAAATAATGTGTACGATGCAGCCATGATTTTATCAATTTACTTCCAATAAAAAAAAAAACGATTTTAATTACGCGAATGTAGGCCCATAACCTGTTGTTGAGATCAGTTTATTAGAAGTAATGAGGAAAAGAAATGTGTATGTACATATAATGGCGTATGACACAAATTTCAAAGTTGTAGACATTTGCATAAACATTAAGTGTCCTCACAGTTAATTACAATGTTGATTTGAGTGTTTATATAAATTAACTATTAACAATATCACCTCACCTTGGGGAACTCCCTGTTTCACTCTACGGGCTTTGGACTTCTTATTCTTGTTACGGTTCAAAGCCGGAGGGTGGTTCTCTGCACGTCCTCAAACAGTATGGCATGATTGACCGTATCAAATGCCTTTGATAGGTCAAGGGCGACCAAAACTGTTCTGTCACACGGCTTGTTCTGGTTGAGTCCTCTACTAATATGTGTCGAAATAGAGTATAATGCTGTTGTGGTACTATATTGCAACATCACTCATCGTAAACTGTGGTGGTTCCTCCTCGGCGGGAAGAGATCTGATGCGACGTAATACTCTTCGCTTCGCCCTATCGCTCTCGGGTGCTCGACAAATTTTCGGTTAAAATACCCCGCACACCTCTTCGGATCAGTCATCGTTACGACGTTAAAAGTGACTGAGGTCCTATCATCCTTTTTTCCAGGGTTCGAGTGTGACTTAACCGTTACCACAGGTTACTCACATCGGTTCCAATGTTGTAAAACTTCAAATGGTCTAGCCAATTTTTCCTCTTATGCTCCTGTACCAACCGGTTGACTTTCACTGTCAAATCACTGATTCTAGGATCAGTAGGTTTAGTACGACGGAGGTCATCACGCTCGTTTGCTAATCACGCTGGGAAGTTTGGTCTTATCTCGGGTATTCGAGCAGCAAGTATATAGCGAGTGGCTGCAGCTTTGATGATGTTTCGGAAAATCCTTTCTGTTATCCGAACCTCAGAAGGGTTGGGCGGTTCTCTGAAGCTTTCCTCTGAAGAGCTTTCCCATGGTTAAGGAAAGTGCGGCGTTCATAGATTATGAAATCGGGAAACCTGCTTATGGAGAGGATTATCGGGAGATGGTCTGAGCGAAGAGAAATGACGGGCTGCCAAGTCCAGTCATTTATCTGATCGGGTGACACTATGGTTAAGTCTGGTGAACAGTGACATTCTCCTCTTTTTCGGGTGGGGGTATCCTCGTTAACCATGCAGAATGTGGAGCAGTCAATCTGCTCTACCAACGCTGATCCCCTCTGGTCATTACCTAGGACGGAATGCCACAACTCATGGTGGGCATTAAAATCCCCTAGTATCAAGCGGTTATTGCCTACCAACAATGGGCTAATATCAGGCAAATAACGCGGTTCACAGCTATTAATCGGCGAGATATACACATTAAGCACCTCTACTTCGCAGTTCCACACTTTACTGTTACCCCTATACATTCCATGATGGGTCACTAGAGACCAGCTCAGGCGAGGTAGGTCTGTACTGAACAGGAAGGATCGCACATACATTTCTTGTGCGATCCTTCCTTGGTACGTTGAAACTATAACAACGTTATAGGCTGCAATTTTGATTCAGTTTGGTTTTCTGAACCGCTGCGATCTTAATATTCCTCCGAACCATAAATTCCACTATTTTGCCTCAGAGTCCGCTGCAATTGAATTGCAAGAATAATGTACAGTGCGGAGTTGGAGCGCAACATGTGGCGTTAGATACTGCGGTGTTGGTTGCTTTTCTGGAGACTGCGGTGGAGTTCCATACTCCGACGACGCCTCTGATGAGGACGACGAAGAAGTGGACTCGCTGGGGACTACGTTACTGCAGCATATCGCAACATAATCCCTTTCGCTGTAGTCTCACAAACGCCTTAGTCGGGAACAGTTCTTGAAGTACACCTATTCTCTACATCCATTACATCACTCCGAAACAGATATGTGGTGGATGACGTTTTGAGAAACTGAGCAGAACTAAGGTCCGGGGTTTTCCTCAATCCCGGCACGGACCAATAAAATCCGGAGCACGCATTCCGGGGTATGCTGCTCCCAATGCAGAAAAATAGACAAACACAAACATGTACATACTGGGTTGGCAGCCGCTGGCCGAAACTGGGATGTTGTTGTTTCGGGTCAATCCGGTATCGTAGAACCCGATGTACCCTGTCGCAGCTCTCAGGGTAGCGTTACGGCAGGTCTGGATGTGCTTCCACAGCGTAGCACTAGACCACACTGTAGTCGCATAGCTGACCACAGACCGACCTATCGCATTATAAGGGGTCAACAAGGTTTCTTTGTCCGCACCCCAAGTGCTGCCAGCTAGCGCCTTGAGGACCTTGTTCCTACTTTTCATCTTTTCGCAGATAGCTGTGGCTTGTGCGGACGACTTGGACATGCTGTCGAATGTGACCCCGTGGTCGGTTTTAAATTCCCTTCGACCTGCACATTCAGCCGTGTTCTCATCTCCGCAGACCATGTGGTAAAGAGTGTGACCGTTGATTTCATGGCAGATATTTATATATTCCTCACGTGGAAGTATGCGGCATGCTCCGCGAGGTAGGGGTTCAACCTTTCACATGTGTCATCGACCCCTGGGCATACGCTACGATCACCATGCCGTCTGGAGGGCGAGGACTTCCGAAAAGGTAAAGGTTAAACAGTTTCGGAGATATCACTTCACCTTGGGGAACTCCCTGTTTCACTCTACGGGCTTTGGACTTCTTGTTCCAAAATCCCACGTACGACTGGCGTCCACACATATAGTTGATTATCCAACGTTTCAAAGCCGGAGGGTGCAGAGAGCACGTCCTCAAACAGTACGGCATGATTGACCGTATCAAATGCCTTTGATAGGTCAAGGGCTACCAACACTGTTCTGCTACACGGCTTGTTCTGGTTGAGTCCTCTACTAATATGTGTCGAAATAGAGTATAATGCTTTTGTGGTACTTTTGGTGGTTCCTCCTCGGCGGGAAGAGATCTGATGCGACGTAATACTCTTCGCTTCGCCCTATCGCTTATGGAGAGGATTATCGGGAGATGGTCTGAGCGAAGAGAAATGACGGGCTGCCAAATCCAGTCATTTATCTGACCGGGTGACACCATGGTTAAGTCTGGTGAACAGTGACACTCTCCTCTTTTTCGGGTGGGGGTATCCTCGTTAACCGTACAGAATGTGGAGCAGTCACTCTGCTCTACCAACGCTGATCCCCTCTGGTCATTACCTAGGACGGAATGCCACAACTCATGTTGGGCATTAAAATCACCTAGTATCAGGCGGTAAGATTGATGCACAGTCCGGAGTTGGAACGCAACATGTGGCGTTGGATGCTGCGGTGTTGGTTGCTCCGACTCCGACGACGTCTCTGATGAGGACGTCGAAGAAGTGGACTCGCTGGTGACTACGTTACTGCAGCAAGTCGCAACATAATAGTCTCACAAACGCCTTAGTCGGGAACAGTTCTTGAAGTGCACCCATTCTTTACATCCATTACATCACACCGAAACAGATATGTGGTGGATGACGTTCTGACAAACTGAGCAGAACTAAGGTCCGGGTTTTCCTCAATTTCGGCACGGACCAATAAAATCCGGAGCACGCATTCCGGGATATGCTGTTCCCAATGCAGAAAAATAGACAAACACAAACATGTACATACTGGGTTGGCAGCCGCTGTCCGAAACTGGGATTTTGTTGTTTCGGGTCAATCCGGTAACCGTGGGATTGTAAAAGTTGGCGCACCACACGAGATTCGCGTAGCTAACCTTAGACCGACGTAATAATAGGTCAACAAGGTATCTTAACTTTAAGTTTAAATGCAATTTATCGCAGATAGTTGTTTGCGAGATCGAATGTAATTTTGGAGTAGTTTGTGGTCGGAATAATAATTTTTGTTGGAAAGTAGTACACTCGACGTCCTCAAACAACGTGGCTGAGTGTATAAAAGTCACCAAAAATATTATATAGCACATCCTGTTTTGCTTTGGTCATCGAATAATATATCCCAGGTTCCCAAAGTGTCTCAAGGTTCTTTTCCACTGACATAGTCCAAAATACATCGTTCTCTATGCAACAAATCCAGACACAACGTTTAAATCAATATTTAAGATATGCTCAGCCACTAAATGGCGTATAAAAATAAGATTAAGTTTAAATCTTATTATTATACGCCATTTAGTGGTTGAGCATATTGCATCTGTAAGTTAGGTATGATTAATCCAGCCTGTTAAGGACTGTGTGGCGTTAGGGTGGCTAAAAATGATAGCGGTACACCGCTCCGAAAACTGTATGGCTTTAGGGTGGATAAAAATTATATGTCGTAAGTGTTTTCCCCTCAAGACTCAGGCGCATCTTGTTGTACAAAATGAGAACAAAATGGTACAAAAAATACAAACACAAATAAAACAGAAACTGCAACACAACGTAAACGAAGGCTTCAAACAGCGAATGAAAATTATAAAGCAAAACGAGCTAAAGAAAGTGAAGGTGAAACGACGGGAACAATTAGCGTCAAAACACCTGAGCAAAATGAGGCTAGGTTAAAAACTAAAGACTAGAAAAAAATAGGTAAAAACACTTTTAAGACAATTGACGGTTTTATTTTAGTCTAGTGTATGCATATGTTTATAACTCCAACGACTGTATCCATTTTATTATTTTTTGGATCTTAGTACATTTATCTTAAACATTGCAATATATGTTTAACATAAAACCCTTTAACTTAAAAAGTTTTTTTTACCTATTTCTATTTCTAGTCAGCAAATCAAAAAATGTGAAAGTAGTTAAGTATACCCATTGCTCAATAGACTTTTAAATATGCATGTTATTGTTTATTTTTATTTTTTAACAAAATTCTTATTGCACAAGATGGAATCTAAAATAGTTGGACAATACAGTTTTGTCACAAAATTGTACAATTTGTTACCCATTTACGCGTCCATTGCTGTTGGTTGAACAACTGCCTAATTATAGTGTAACATTACAAAACAAACTTTTTAATCAACGATTGTAGATAATTGACGTGCCCCACGGTTTTATTTTAGTCTAGTCTATGCATATGTTTGTAATTCCCACGACTGTATCCATTTTATTATTTTTTGGGTTTAGTACATTTATCTTAAACATTGCAATATATGTTTAACATAAAACCGTTGAACTTAAGAAGTTTGCTTTGCCTTCTGTAATTGTGCTATGAGTATACCTTAAATTATACTTTAAAAATCAGAGTACACTTAACAACTATTCATAATAAATTTATTTTCATTCTTTAAAAATTGAATTTATGTAAGGCGACAAGTCACTTATATGTACAGTTTCCGATAGGGTAGTGTCTCGATTTCGCAACCGCAAAAGTCCTGTTTTTAAGGCAACTTTCTTCACTATTATGGTAAAAGGAATTCCCAGTAAATCAGCCTTACTTAATATACTAGTAATATTTTTAGCAGTACTAATCTCTAAATTGTACACTCTAAGTCCTGAACGCTGCAAAACATGTTGTAGATGACTGCAAAGTTCAATTATGGCGTCATCATCTATAAAAAATGTTTAAAATTAAATAAATTATAATTTGTTTAATAGTTAGTAAGATGAAATATGTTATTAAATTACCTTCATAAGGCACTAAGAGGCACTGGTATGGAGCAAGTTTTTGATTTACTTTCAGAACATTTCTTTCAAGTCCATGAGCTGCGCTGTCCAGGAGCAAGCCTATTAAAGATTGAATAAAAGTTAAAATTTAATTTATTATATATGCTCAGCTGAAATTGTTCTGATTTTTTTACATTACCGTATACCGCAAATATGTAAATGAAAAGAACTTCAAAAAACGTAAACAACATATAAATAAAAATTTATACCCCATTTTTATCTGTTCCTAAAACTTTAAATTTTTATGAGAGACTTGTTTCCAGATCCGCGTAGCTAACTTAGGCCGACGTAATTAGAGGTCAACAAGGTATCTTAACTTACACTTCAAATGCAATTTATCGCAGATAGTTGTTGTTTGCGAGATCAAATGTTATTTTGGAGTAGTTTATGGTTGGAAAAAATTTTGGTCGGAAAGTAGTACATTCGACGTCCACAAACAACGTGGCTAAGTATATAAAAGTCGACAAGAACATTCTATAGCACATCCTGTTTTGCGTTAGTCATCGAATAATATATCCCAGGCGGAACCTTGTGTCTCAAGGTTCTTTTCAACTGACATAGGCGAAAACGGCATGTAGAACAGTTTATCCAGGAATCCGTTATTTAATTGTTACTCAGTCATATCAATTTCAACGGTGAAAAAAATTCAAATCCTCTTGTGCTCTCGTGACAACCTATTAATCTTCAATGTAAATTCATTGCATCTCGTCCTGCTGCATCCGATGGAAAATGTTGTCTAATAACGGAAATTCGTGCAGCACCCAGGAAACAAAATTGGAAGTCGTGCAATTTGGAGTGAAACCACAGCCAAGGGAACGGGCTTGGAATAATTAGCGGGGAAAGAAGACCCTGTTGAGCAGTACAGTTTTCTCTCTTTTTGGGCACAGGGCACAGCACCACTTTGAAAATTAAATACATATCTAGTTGTCGAACGTCTTTCATCGACGTCACTGCCATTATCAGCGTCGCATTATCCAGCCATTTCTTTGCCACCTTTAGTATAAACAATACCATTGCTCAAAATTCTTTTCAATAACGCATCATCCTTTTACATGCTTCCCAGTGACCTTTTCCAGGATTGTCGCAATATCTTTTTTTTTATCACAATCCACAGGAGTTCTTATTGGGCTGCAGTCTAACACTTAAGAACTTTTTTAAAATACTTTGCTTGATCAATTTTGCTTGAGTTTTCGTTTTGAGTAGTTCTGATTCCCAACATTAAAGATGCTTCGCCCAAGTCTTGCATTCTAAAGTTATTTTTTAACGTCTTTTTAATACGTTGAATATAAATGTATTTGTTTCAAAAAATTTCCACTTCATCTACATAAATTGCAATCTATGCTATTTCATTCTTTTGCACTCTTTAATTAATGCATTGATCGGCATCGGATAATGTTTAACCCTCCTGTAAGAAAATTTTGCTATTTCAAACTCTACCAGTTCCATCATTCATACCTTTGGGCTGTTCCATATGGATCTCCTCCTTTCGAGTGCCGTTTAAAGAAGCTGTAACCGCATTCATTTTTTAGCATTTTCAAACTGTACTTGGCAGCTAAATCAATTGGCAATTAACGATTCGTATTCTTCTTTCATAGATTGATTCAACTCCTCGGAATATGATGTATTTACTTCTGCTATATTAATCGGATGATCAAGTACGAATTCCATTGCACTAAATCCAAAGAACGTTTAGGTCAGTTAGCAATCCTTTCGGCAAGTCGAAGACTGGCACTTTCCGGAATTGGTTATCATAAAGTTTCTTCATTATGAGCATTACTATTCCTAGAAGTTTCCAGAAAAATATCACCACCGCTTGTAGAGTTACTGCCGGTTCTCTAATCGCTGGTAATTCTTTTGGGGAGATATGCTTTCCTGTTTCCGGAAAATTTGACAATTCATTTCAATTATTTCCTCCAGAATTGCATTAAAGAAAAATCACCAGGCTTTAGTTAACCCAAATGTTTCAAGAGTTCCACTTATCAGGTCAATCCATTGTCTTCGTATGCGCTTAACAAAGAATCCCAAACCTCTTCTGCCGTTTTAGCTTTGCAATATGACCGTAATTGATGAGACTTCGCATGTCTTCTCCATACATCGAAATGTTACGTCCACGTAGCTTTTAAAACAGACATTTTAAACCAGAAGAAAATGAAATTATATATATTGAATTATATATTGTTGTAATCCGCGTAACAATTTTACGATAAACGATACAAAAGGTCCATAACCTGATGTAAAGGTGGAAGTGGTAGAATAAGATAACTAATTCAGGTAATCAGAATTAAGTGAAGAAAATTGTATTCAAATATAGTTTGTTTATCTAAGGCTACTATATGATTATAACATTTCATAAGGCTGGTGAAGAAATATAAAATAAGTCCGTTGAATAATGAGGTAAATACAACAAATATGGAAAATGTTACAGTTGGGTGAATTTAGAAAGTATCAATTTTTAAAACGTTATTATTTGGTAGATTTTAAGACATGGACATCACGTATTTGGCTATACGGACGAATACGGACGAACAAAACATTTTACGATAGTGGGGAAGTTGTATACTTGTGTACGCTATGCCAAATTTAGATATGAAAATAGAAAGAAAAAGCAACAAGTTTTCAAAACTTTCTATTGTATGGAGCAAAATATCTTGAATAAACACTACACACACTATACCTGTAATCAATGTAAACAGCACCCACTTTACTGACCCAATTAACTTTTCCGGTTACTGGTCAATTTCGCTAATGGAACGAATTATTTCAAAAAAGCTATCATGGTTCGTTACACCCAGCGAACAAAGAACAGCAAAATTGTGCAAAGGCTCCAGGACACATTGACCACTTCGTAACAAAAGCACTAATGATATAATAAATTCAACATTTTCATTGCCTATATGCTGACGACCTAGTAAAGTAAAAGTAATGATGTGACAATTTTTTCTCTTTATTTATACAGGAAATAGCCAAATTGACAAACAAATCTGGGGTTAAAATGTCACCATCAAAATCATCTGTAATTCACATTGGCAGAAAACAGAACAGTATCCCTCCAGAACTTTCAGTCGACAACACTTTATTTCCTCACGTAAAGAAGAAAACTATTGTTTGAATCAACACATTTTTTATTCGAAAAATTCGAGGTTTTACATGTAGGTAAATGTCGTTAAGCTACTTGGTTAAAAATTTGGTACTTGTTCGAACTCATTGCGTTTATCTGTTAAAAACGAAGTAAAACCAAGGATATATACAAAACGTTTTTGGGGAGTATATTTGTAAATAGGCACAAGGAGTACCAGTGAAAACTTTTAGAAAGATTCGTGTGGACACAAGAAATTTCTTATGCAATAAAATTTATCACTTACCAATCGTTGCCAAATTTAAATCAACAACAGATCTAACAACTGAGACTCCAATATTTGAAATATTATTGACATTCCTTGTCGGATTTAGCTCTGCCCAGACTATTGTCTCCATTATGATAGCGTCGTCGGAAAATAGCGACTTGATCGTTACGGCCTGACAATAATTTTCAAGACAGCCCTCGATATATTTTGATGGGTCAAGTGTTCCTACAACATAACGACTAGGATCGGCAGAGTAGCGCATCCACCATATTTTGCGCTCCCGCTGAATATTATAGTAGGTGTCACGTGCACGAGACGAATGGATAAAGTAATCACGGACTAAACTAACAGTATTGGACGATTTTATTTGCAAAAGTGAATCCTGCTTTCGTTTCGGATCGAGGTTGATTCTTTGGAACACAATTGGTTGACTTATATTACTTTTAAATTCTTTGTGAAAATATTTTGCAAAGTTTTGATATTGTAAAAATGATAGACAATTTCCCTCCACAGGGATAGTTATATTTTCTAGCTCTAATTTTGAACATGATCCCAGCAATTTCCAACTATTGCGCAACTCTTCCTTAAATATACGGCCATTTTTAAGAAACTTCGCGTAAGTAACAATGCTATCACCCTGACAATATGACTTCAGATATTCTGATTCGCGCAACAGTTCCAAAGCCCGCTTCATCGATCAAGTCTTGTTAGTTCTTATATGTGACAAAACAAAAATTTCTTCACTTTCTACTACAGAGAAAAGTTCATAGGCCATGCGCCATGGGTGGACAGTTCTGAGGATAATAATCTCCGAATAATTTTCCGAATTGTCAATACTTTTAAATTAGAATAGAGTGGCTGGATTTTTTTACATTTGGCAGAATAAGAAAGGTAGTCTAGCAATTTCTCAAATTTTGATTTTGACAAAATAACATTTTTCTTCCATCAAATTCTTGGTACCTATAATTAACAGAATTTATAGGCAAAACTATGACAAATACTTTTGAGTAACAGTTATATAGAATTTTTCCTTTATTGTAATTAGAGCCAGTATCAAAGTTATATGCCAAAAAATATAAAACGAACAATATTTTTTCATTATACTATTCATGGTAAAAAATAGAGGACGACCCATTTGTTAAACCGAATATGGCAACCCTTTTCTGACAATTACGGCTTCAAATATAAAATTATTCTACAATATTTACGTATGACGAGTGGCATATTTTACAAAGCTATTTTAAATTTTTTGTTTTTCTTTTATTCAATTCATTCTTAATACTAAAGAATCCAAAACAAATTAAAAGTGTTAATAATGTACTCAATTCCAAGTAGAAAACTTATAAATCTATATATATATATATATATATATATATATATATATATATATATATATATATATATAAATCAATTGTTCTTCGTTGGTAATGGAATCAGTTGAGAACGGCTGGACCGATTATTTATACCCTCCACCTTGGAAAGGAGGGTTATAAACTTTGCCATTCTGTTTGTAACATCCCTAAATATTCGTCGTAGACCCCATAAGGAATATATATTCATAATCAGCATAAAATTCTAAGTCGATTTAGCGACGTCCGTTTGACTGTTGAAATCACCATACAGCCCATATTATTTGACGTAGAGCGTCAAAATTTAGCAGAATAATTTATATTGAGTCTGGGATTGTTGGTATTGAAAATGAGATATATCGGTCCATGTTTTGGTATAGTCCCCATATATTCGGTATTTTGATGATTTTTGCACATTTTTTCACGGATTTGTCTAAAAATTGATATTTGTCATAATGGGCTCTAGCTCCGGTGGTGAAACATTGCGAGCATAGGTCAACGATTTGGTATAACCCGCATATAATGGTACCTCCCGATATTCGGTATTTTGATGATTTTTGTCACATTTCCCACGAATATGTCTAAAAATTGATATTTGTGGGTCACAATGGGTTCTAATGATTGTTTTAACCTAAGGTGGAGGGTACTAAAAGTTCGGCCCGGCTGAATTTAAAGTTTTTTACTTGTTTTTATACCCTCCACCATACTATGGAGAGTATATTAACTTTGTCATTCCGTTTGTAACTCCTTGAAATACTCATGTCAGACCCAACAAAGTATATACATTCTTGATCAGCGTAAAATTCTATATCGATATAGCGATGTCCGTCTGTCTGTCCGTATGTCTGTTGTAATCACGCTATCTTTCGAACGAATTGAGATACAAGGCAAAAAATTTGCACACATGTTTATTTATTCAGTAGGCAAGTTCGTAAATGGGCCATGTAGGTCCACGTTTTCATATAGCCCCCATATAACAGTACCTCCGATATTCGGTATTTTGATGATTTTAATGACATTATTTACCGGAATTGTTTCAAATTTGGTATTTGAAGTACGAAATGGATACTACAGCATAAGACAGAAAATTGTCTTCGTATAGCCCCCATATAACGGTACCTCTCGATATTTGGTATTTTGATGATTTTAGCGACATTATTAATCGAAATTGTTTAAAATTTGGTATTTGAAGTTCGCAATGGATTCTACAGTCTGTGACAGAAAATTGTCTATGCGGGTCCACGTCTTCGTATAGCCCCATATAACGGTTCCTACCGATATTCGGTATTTTGGTGATTTTAGCGTCTTTATTCACCAAATTTTTTCCAAATTACGCATTTAGAGTTTGTCATGGAAACTACAGTCTGTGACAGAAAATTGTCTATGCAGGTCCAAGTCTTCGTATAGGCCCCATATACCAGTACCTCCCTATATTCGGTATTTTTAAAATTTTAACCAAATTTTTTTCAGAATTTTATTTCCAAATTCGTTCTAACTTACTGCTTTTTAACTTGTTTTTGTACAAACCTTCGTCATACCCCAAGTTAAATTTTCAAAGAAAAAATATTGACCACGCCTACTTTTACGCCCACTATTTCTATTTATCTAAAATCCTTATATTTGAAAAAAATGAAGATGTCGGTTTGAAAATTATTACACGAGATACTGTTGACTTTCCATCCAACCCTAAGTATTTATTTGGGGCAGAGAAATTGACCACGACTACTTTTTAATCTATATATATATAAATCGATTGTTGTTCGTTGGTAATCGAATCAGCCAAGAACGGTTGGAGGGATTTGAATATTTTTTTTAAATGTTCGTCCTACCCCGATTTTGGTTTTTGTGCAAAGAAAAAGTGACCACGCCTACTTTTACGCCCATTTTTTTCGATTTACCTAATATCCTAATATTTGTCAAAATAATGAAGATATTTGTTCCATAGTTTAGTATATGATGTACTCTTGACTCTCCCCCCAACCCTAGGTATCAGTTTGGGGTCAGAGGAACTGGTCACACATACTTCTTTAAATTTTTATGTATACAATTTAAAAAACATAGTAACACATCAGTTGAGAACTGCTTGGCCGAATTGACTCAAATTTTCTTTTGGTTATTTGTAATTATAGTGGAAACGTTTTCATAAGAGAAAGTCTTGAGAAAAGCCTCTAGAAAAATCGCGGAATTGAAAAACTTGAATTTTCTATTTTGATAAGGAATCTATATATATAAAAATCAATTGTTGTTTGTTGGTAACGGAATCAGTTGAAAACGGCTGGACCGATTTGCATAATTTTTTGTACAAACGTTTGTCATACCCCGAGTTAGGTTTTTAAAGAAAAAAATATTGACCACACCTGCTTTTACGCCCACTATTTCGATTTATCTAAAATCTTTATATTTGCCAAAATAGTGAAGATATCGGTTTCAGAATTATTACACGAGATGCTGTTGGCTTTCCATCCAACCCTAAGTACTTATTTAGGGGCTGAGAAACGCGCCTACTTTTAAATCTATCTCTCTATATGTAAAAGAAAGTTGTGTTAGTTACTACTCTTATAACATAAAGACCGCCGGTCTGATTTTAACGATTAAGACAAATTCGGAATTGCCTCTTGGCAGAAAAGAATAAAATCCAACAAAATCGCGTAAAAATGTGAAATTTGAACATTTTCATTTCGACTTTTAAAATGTACAATAGTAATGTTTTATATTGCATATTTTTTTCCATTTTGACTTACTATTTTCGAATGTACATTTGTAGTGTTTCTTTTTTTAATTCTAATATGATGTGTAGGTTTTTTTTGGTCAATATAGAAAAAAGAATCTTCAACTGGTTCGCTGATTTTTTTTTGCGGCAAATTTTTAAAGGTCCTTACGAAATTTGTCGGTAGAATGTACTATTATTTTGAAATTAGATTCCATTGAAAAATTGTCGATTTTTCTCGATTTTAGAATTTTCATATAAAGCCACAACGGATAAAACTGTTATTTATAGATTTTATGTATTTATTCGTAATACCGAATAAATACATAAAATCTATAAATAACAATTTTATTCGTTGTCGCTTTATATGAAAATTCTAAAATCGAGAAAAATCGACAATTTTTCAATGGAATCTAATTTCAAAATAATAGTACATTCTACCGACAAATTTCGTAAGGACCTTTAAAAATTTGCCGCAAAAAAAAAAAAATCAGCGAACCAGTTGAAGATTCTTTTTCTTTTTTCTATATTGAAGTGTACATTTTTTTATTGGTTTGAATTCTGAATGAATAGTATTAAAAATGAAATGAGGGCGCAATACGATGTTAAATGCTTTCTACTCCAGGACCTACATCGTGCTTCAGCTGGAAGATGCGAACACATTTAAACAAACAAAAATGACCAAAGAAGCGTTATGGGGCTAATTTCAAAAAGTGGACCTACTTCTTTCAATAAATTGTCAAATGAGAACACAAAATGCAAAATACATTGGGACTGCAATCAGTCAAACGCCGACTATAAAGAACGCAAAATAGAAATTCTACCTAAACATTCAAGATACCTTTAATCGCTTTGCCAGGTCATGATATGGATCATAACCCCTGATAACGGAACAACCCGATTTCAAGTATATTCCTTTATTTCATTTCATTTATTTACCTTACAAAGAAATATAAATAAGCCCACAGGGCCCATAACTTATATTATCTATCTACAATACCCTAACATAATACAAATTCAATGATTAATTCAAACTTAACAAATAACATATTAAACCTAATAATTTATCTTAATAATTCACGAGAAGCTCGAACCCTACACCATTCACCATCACCAACTAAACAATAGTCTAGTAGAGCAGTGAAAAAGTGTAGCAGAAACGAGCTAAAAATAAGAGATAACTATTTTATTACTCACAAAACAGAGTATAAATAGTAACTCACATTATACCCTACAAATAAAATTAAGAAGATAATATAGTGGCTCCCCAGCCCAAACAAAAAGAAAAGCAAAAAGAAAAACCCATAATAAACCGACGCAACCACTACAAAAACATAGCCTACATATTAAGGCGAAGGTATTCAATTACTTTAACCCTAAACAGATAATTGGTATGGGCAAAAGTACGTAAGGCCAAAGGAAGCTGATTCCACAATCTCACCGCCCTAACCACAAATGATCTCTCACCAATGGAGGACGAAAACCTTGGACACAACAATTGAGGATTTCGAGATGATCTACAAAACACAAAGTTGTCACGAAGAGGCGAGTCAAAATTGCACATAACACTGTAATGAAATTGAAGAATACGAAGATCAACGTAGCTGCTAAATGGCAATCCCAGGAGATCATTAACAAAACAAGAAACATGATCACCACGACGCAAGCCATACACATAACGAACAATCGAATTTACCGCCCTACGGATACGTTGCATTTGAGAAGAAGTAGTACCAGAGACTACCTCTAGACAATAATTTACCTGCGATAGCAGCAAGGATACAACCACTCTCTTCCTAACATGACAAGGCAAATAAGCATTAAGACAATACAGCCTCCGCAGCTGAAACCTTATGCGACAAAGCAAGGAATCAATGTGTCTCTTAAAGTCCAACTTCCGATCAATTATAACACCAAGACATTTCATTTCATCAACAAATTTCACTAACACAGAACCCACAGTAATATTAAGAGAACCACCATTACCATGATCATTGAACAGCATAGCTTTAGTTTTATTCCAATTGATCATAAGGCCATTTAGCGAAATCCACGACGAAAGAGACAAAACAATAGAATTAACCAACCCTTCCAACCCAGCAATATCAGCCTCTCTGAAGAAAACATAAATATCATCTGCATACAAAAACAGACAACACCTGTCATCAACAACTGAGTGCACAATGTCATTAATGAACATAATAAATAACAACGGTCCCAGTACAGAACCTTGCGGGACTCCACATTGGACACTACAAACTTCAGACGAAACACCCAAATGAACAACAAACTGAGACCTACCTTCCAAATATGAAGCCATTAAACGACACGCAGAAGATGAAAAACCAAACTTAAACCTCAGCTTGTCAAGTAAAAGGGAATGGTTTATCGAATCAAAAGCCTTTGACAAGTCAAGGCCCAATAATAACCCAACATCAGATGAATTAAATACATCTCTAATCATGTCAGTAAGATATAATAAGTGCGTGGTCGTACTACATCGTCGCCGAAAACCAAACTGAGAACTACTCAATAGCCTACGATCATCAAGGAAGTCAACAATCGCTTCTTTAATAATATGCTCAACGACTTTTGACATAGCAGGTAGAATGCTAATGGGACGCAGATTCGGCAAATCAAATGATTCACCAGTTTTCGGCACAGGAACAATTCGTGCAACCTTCCACGCCCGAGGAAAAGTAGATGTCATAAAAGGAAATGTATGGAAATATAAGTTTAAAAAACTTTACTGGCACGCCATCAACCCCCACAGCTCCCGACTTAACTTTATTTAATGACCTTACAACATCAGAATAAAATATGCAATAAAACCGAAAAACATCATCTCCCACATGACCCTCACTATAAAGAGACTGACCACGCTCACCCACAAAACCAGGATTCCCACCGGAAAAATAATGATTAGCAGCATTGACATCAATTGGTGGAGCTTCATTATCACTACCCAAAACACCAAACGACTTTAGAGATTTCCACAGCTGATTATTATTCATACGACCAAAGAAATCATTATAGTACTTACGCCTCTCATTCCTCATCACAGCCTTACAACGATTCCTATACATACAATATATTATTCTATTACCCTCCATAGGTCGCTTGCGCCACTCAAAGTACGCAAGATCTCTAAACAGCCGTGCCGATTTTACCACATCAGATTCCAACCATGCATCATTCCTGGGGTTGACCTTACGAACAGAAACAGGAACGAAAGACAATAGCGCGTTAAACAACAAATCAAATAGTGAAAGTTGACAATTCACATCAGAAGTGGAATATAAGGGGTTGAAGTCAAAATCAGATATGAAATTTAAAATGCCCAACCAATCCGCTCGGCCAAAGTTACGATACTCAATAAATCTCTCCTCTGAAAATACAGGCAGGTTAAGCGAACCAAAAACAAAGGAATGGTGTGATATACCAGGACATCGACCCTGAGACGAGAAACCCAAGGACAAATTATCACTAGTAAGGCAAAAATCAATTAACGAGGTAGAGTTATGGGCCAAATCATAATGGGTAGGTTTCATGTTATGCACAATAGTTAGCCCCAATGATCTGCATAATCCTCTCATCGAAACAGAGTTCGAAGACACAAATAAATTACAGTTAAAATCACCAAGGACAATGATATTAGAGAAGCGATCAAACAAACTCTCATGTACATCACAGAAAGACTGAACATCGCCATGGGGAAGATATACTACCGCCACAAGCAAAACCAATGCCCCAATATTCAACTCAACACACACCGACTCACAAACACCAAAATTATTTGAACGAAAAACTACCTTATAAGGAATGCCACTACCAATATAGAGACATACCCCACCACCAACACGACCAACACGATCACTCCGCACCAGCTTATATCCTGGAATAACCAACGATTTCGATGAGACTGCAGAATTAAGCCAAGATTCAGTGACACCAAAAATGCTGATACCACTACCAACCAGCAAGGATCGAAGCTCATCAATTTTATTATTGAATCTCGATGGGCGAATACTTTGGCAGTTCAAGTGGCCATACGTTAGTTTACCAAACAAACCCTCAAATAAGGGTTTAAAAAAGTGAGCGTCATTAATTATGGGTCCCAGATTATCATCAAGTGACATCAAACCAAATAAAGGGGCTGGGGAGCAAAATTATGTAAATTCGATTTCGCATCTTATACTAAAAATTGAAAAATATAAATATATAAATAAAAAAAATAAATAATAAATAATAATATGAAAGATTATTTAGTACAAATAAGCAATAATTTGCATCAAGAAAACAATTAAATTGCCAATGAGATCAAAACAAAATTAATATTTACATTACATGACTACACTCCCAGCAGCATATCACCAACCAACGGAGCACCACCCGGTTGCAGAGGACAACTACGAGCAAATTCAAGAAGCTCCTGTCGCTCAAAAATTGTTTTACTTCCATCAGCAAGTATTACCTCAACTTGAGGTTCATCACTATTTAACAACCTGAATTTCTTAATCTTCTTCTTCTTGAGCAGGCCTCTGCAGGCAAAGACAAGACTAGATGCCGATTTAACAAGATGATCATTTAAGTAGATACGGGACTCCAATAGACAATTCTCCATAACTTCTTTTAGGGTTACCTTCCCTCTTTTAACAAATCGGCGGATAAGGGAATCTCTTGTCTGAATAGAATTAAACTTCACCAAAACCGCTCTACGTTCAGATATGTAACAGCACTGCTGCATGTCGCCATGAGATAGTTGCAACCCACACAAATTAGCAACTTTAACAACAAAGCTCCTGAGGTCTTTAATATTTTCCGGCAAACCTCTTATAATGATATCAGCTCTGTTAAGCCTTCGCTGGAGCACATTGTTAAAAGACTCAAGCTCAGAAATCCTATCAGCAAGTTTCTTTTCTGCTAACAAAGCCGTACTTTTAACTTCAGAGACTGTCATCTTCAACTCAACTACGGCCTTTTTAAGCTCAACCACATCACGCTTTACCTCAGATATTTGTGCATTATAAAGATCAAACAGAGCATCAGTTTTGGTACGGAATTCAGACAGACATCTAGCCATATACGTGTCCATTTGTTGTTTCATAGACAAAATCAAGTTATCCTGCAGCTCTCGCAGAGCATCTGAATTCCCAACAAAATCACACGCAGCCACACCAACTGTCCCATCACCACCATTCAAAGAAGCATCAGCTGTGGCACCAACCCTAGATGCATCAACTGCAGTGTTCGCTTTTGTTCCGCGATCAACCACACCAGCGTCACCACTACCACCAGTAGCCCGAACACAGCACACACAAGTGTATCTGAGTTGCTTATTTATTTTAGCCTCAGCCACAGAAATGCCAACGCAATCCAAATGGAAAAAATTTGCACAGCCTTTGCAACCAATTTTATATTTGGATTTGGCAATATGATCCTTACAAACATTACAGGTCAATAGCGACGGCATTTTCAGGATTACCTTGGCAGATGCAAATGAATAAAAAAAAGAGCGCCAAACGAAAATGCACAGCAACAGGTTAAAAAGGTGAGAAGAAAAACCAACTCCACCAAAAGCCACAGCTCCAGACCTTCAAACACCAATATCCACAAGAAATAGTCCAGTCAATTTGTAAAAATCTCCAATTTTAAATATTTAATTATTTTCTTGACAGAGCTCAAATTTAATGCTTGTTCATTGCAGGGATCTATAGTTCGTTTTTCAAACATTTTACATTTTAACCATATTTTTCGTACTAATTTTAGCTTATGTTGATAATTTAAGAAGAAACCATCTTTGCAAAAAATTATCACGTTTTGGTATCACCATCATATGATTTAAGGTATTTTCGTGGTCTTGCTCACTTTTTCATTTTTTGGCCCTTATTTGACATCTTTGTTTCTAAGGGGGAAGAAACCCTCTTCTTATAAATTTTTATTTTTCGGAAAAGCGCGCATCTTAGTCTTGAGGCTACCTGGGGTAAAAAACCCTGGAGTGGAAAATCATCTTACAGATAATTATCCTCATATGAATTTATTTAAGTATAGTCCCCACATTAGTATACCCCCAAGTCCACTTTCCCAACCAATGTGTGGTCAGAAAAGAAAATTTGGTATTCTATTGAATTTGTAACCCCCAAGAGAATATTGGTTGGGAACGTAGATTTGGGATGTATGTCTATATGAAATAAACTCCGAAATGTCAATCTGGGACTCATTCAGCCGGAAATTGTGGCAGAAACATGAAAAAAAAAATACGAAATTATAAAGGAACTTTATTGGATCTCCACCGCAAAATTTAAATGACAAACAATTAATGTCCATCATACGGTAATCGGAGCAAAAGAGTATTTTTTTGGCTATTCTGACTACATTCTGCCTTCAAGTATGAGGTGGACAAAACTGAATACCACGCAGTACGGGATTTTAAACGTTGGAAATACAAATTTCAAATTATAGCTCATTTGAATGTTTTTTACAATATCAAAAATTGAGCTGAATTTTCACATGGGGCTATTATAGATGTTCTTTATCATATAGGTATTTAACACTCAAATTAAAGCCTATAGCTGAAAAATAAGATCAGGCTATTCAAAATATCTAAAACCGACGGTAATTATAATTTTTGCCATGAATATTAATTTATATTTAGTCATGGAGTCATTACTCATAATCAAGTCATTACTTATAATCAAAATTGGAGTAATTATAATGGCGTCATTACTTATAATCAAAATTGTGCCGCCTACATAAGTCAGATCTGTGATTTATTATGCTTTAAAGACTAAAAGTACGGGCCGGCAACGCGGACCGGGCCAGCTAGTTTTGTATAGAATTGTTTCAGAATGCCTTTTGGAATTAAAAATTCTTATTAACAAAAAATAAAGAAATTTTGCATATATTCTACACAGTTATGATTAAAAAATACTTCTCAAAGCATCAAAACAATTAAAACCCCAACGTACTTTTAAATTGGGGCTACGCATATTGGGGAACATTAGTAAATTAAATAGTAAACAGTTATTGCCGGTATTGTTTTCACAATACTGAAAACTTTAAATGTCAAATCACAAAATTATAACAAAAACATACAAAAGGACGAATATTTAGCGGTATTATTCCTTAACGAAACGTATATATTCTAACTTCCTAAGAATATTGTATAAATATTCAAAGATTAAACTAAATATGTCGCCTTTATTACGATTTTAACGACCGGCCACATACACAGACGGATGTATATTAATTGACATACGATGTTGCACAAATATGGTCTGCTAAAAGTTACGAATTCAAACTTACTTTTGATTTGGAAAAAATTGCTAAAACCTTTATAATACTGACAATTGAGGTTTGAAAATACGATGTTATAACGAATATAAAGAGGTACTGATGAATAGGAAATAAATCATGACGTAGACTTTTCGTAATTTTTTTAACAAATGATTTATAACCTCGAAAATGCTTTTGAGGCCTACAAAATACCTCAAATCGGTGGGTTATATTGGAAATTAGGCAAGGACTACACCTAAGTGTACTGAAGTCATACTGAAATGCCACATTGGAGTACATTTAGTCGACGAATATTAGGAGAAAATATTACATGAGGGGTATATCTAATCAATCAATAATCCTATGAATAATATGTGCTAAGTCTTAAAGACGCATATTTAATTTGGTGAGCTCTATCGTAATTGCAAATGGAGAACGGATAGGTTCACAGACATAATTTAATCAACAAAGATTTGTACTCTTTAACATACTTTATAGGGTTCATAACTTTTATAAACCGATGACACCTTATTTATGATAGTTAAACTTAATTTAAAAATTATTATCGATTCTGAGGACGAAAACTCCAACAAATTGAAAACATATATACATGCGCATATGCAACATGTCCTTCATTAAACATAAATATGTATTGTGCACTCTAAATAAATAAGTTGAAACGAATACAACAATAAACCACAAAACAAGGAAAACAGCAATAAGCATGAACACCGACAAATTTGTAGATTGACTATAGGTGCAATCCAATATTGTTTATGAAAGTTTAGGCTTTTTAAAGAGGAAAGCTAATCATTTGATAATTATATAAGGTTCTTAAAAATATGCATTACACGCTAATACAATGGCCAGCAACGCGGTCCGGGTCAGCTAGTAACTTGTAAATACTTATCACACTACACTCTTACAAATCGAAATAAAAAATCATTATAAAAAATATATGTTCAAACCAAAACCGAAAAATGAAGATAATGAAAGCTCAAAAGAACGGAAATAATACCTAGATTCATGGCTAAGATTAGATTTAGATTCATTATCTAAATAATAGATTATCTAAATACCAAATTATCTAAAAGGTAACGACCTAATAATTCTTAAAATTGAAAATAAAGCAAACTTTGAAAATAAAGTTACTCAGGAGGTTTTACACATTATTTTTTGTTCAGAAAACCTTAAAAACGGGACTCTGAATTGGAGGGTTTTGGATGAACACTCCTTTCATCCGACCAACAAATCCAAAACTGACTGGATGAAGCTCGGGAGAAAAAAAGAAAGGAAACTTTGAATGCCTAAGCATAGATGAAAAAGATGTCAAGGTATTAAAGGTGATAGCTTTTTTGAATGGCTTAAGTCATTGGCTGGTTTCTTGGAAAAAGAACAGAGGAGTGTAGGGCCAAAATCAAACTAAGTCAACCTAAGACTCCTTTGTTCATATACGAAAAAGTCAGCCGATGACTTAAGCCAGTCAGAGAAGCGTTTTATGTACCTTTACAATAGAGCTCGACGTAGAGAACCAGTATTCTGGGATACCTATCATAAAAACTTAAAGAATACAACAACATAGCAAAAACAGCAAAACGCAATTTCTGGAAGATTTTCTACGAACAGGTTGATAGCGTAAATAATGTATAAACAATTAAAAAAAAATCTTTCTAAAACCCATATACCATCCGAGACATTGGTGGATGATGATGGTAAGATGATGAAACAATAGAAGAGACCCTAGAACTTTTGATGAACACACACTTCCCGTCGAGTATCACGTCAAGAGAAGATATATCGGTAGAGGAAAGTGACTGATGATGCACCATAGGTATTAAGTTACCAACAATCCCCGAGCAACCGTTGTCCATGGTTTGTGCAGATTTCGTCGGACCTCTACCCAGGACAAAACACGGCAACACAATGCTTCTCGTATTTATTGATCGTTTTTCCAAATGGGGGGAACTGGTGACGTTGCGAAAAGCCACCACAGGTGCCATAATCAAAGCATTTAGAGAGCGGATTGTGTCTAGGTTCGGTACTCAGAAAGTGTTTGTCTCGGATAATGGCACTCAATTTACGAATCGCGAATTGAGAAAATGCCTCCGAGAACTTCGAGTTCGACAGCAGTTCACCGCACCTTACTGTCCACAGGAGAACCCAACGGAGAGGGCGCACCGGACCCCTAAGACGATGCAAGGACAGGTCTGTCAGAATAATCAAAGTTGGCCACAAAATATGGAGGACCATACGAAGTGATGGGCTATACTTCCCCCGTGATTGTAAGCGTTCGCGGTGAACAATGAAACGATGTGCGAAGGGCACACCTAAGCGAACTGAAACCTTTCGCTTCGGCGGAGACTTCCTCTTCTGCACTCACTAACGCACCAGTATTGGATGCGGCCACTAATCAATTGTCTGTTGTAACTTCAGTTGTAAAAAAAAGTCTCGACTGGAACATGGAAAACCGACCGCCGGTACTTAAGACCAAAGCGTATTACAAACAACAGTGGCAAAACCGGGAAGATGAGGATACACTAACGTCCAGCAAACGCATTTGCCAGGGCGTATCAGGGGTACCCAGCCAATACAGCCTTGCTGGGAAGAACGACCATAGGGGACGTATCACGACCAGTGGCTATTGCTCGTCCCTTTAGAGTGCAGCAACGGTCAAGGCCGCTTTATGTGGCCTCAAGAGAGTAATATCATATGAATCCTTGCCATCACCGATAATGTCCCCGGGATCATCAATAATCACCCATGAGGAAGAATCCCTACCAGAAGTGATTCCGACTAGCATCGCTTCACAATCAGAAGCTTCGTCCGAAAGGGATAATTCCCAGGGAAACGAAATAGTTTTCGACGTCGAGGTCAGGGAAGGTATGCTGATTGGAAGGAGTCGGAAGAGGAGGAAAGCGGTTCTAGTAATGGTGGGACCCGAGAAGAATGCGTAACGTAGTAGTGGTTCCCGACGTCAGAAACTGATGGGACCGGCTTCAGGTGGGACTGCAGAGACATATTTGGATGGGCATGGTGTTACGGGTGCCTAGTAAACAGTACAAACGTTTCGTGGAAGTCTGTGGACGCTCCTACAGAGTGTTGATTAACCGCCAGGGGGTGGTTTTCATCAAAAAACCGTTGATTTCGACGAATCCGAGGAGAGAGAAAAGTGTGATGGAGGAAGTCGCAGGCTCGTTTTCGGCCACACAAACGTGTCTAGTTCCGGTAATAAGCGAAAATTATTAATATTTATACATCCTTTTTTTTACTAAATATATGGCATTTCTGGATTAATTATATTTCCCTTAGGAAAATTATATTTCCCTTTACTTTCGATTGTTGCCACTGATCACTTATCGAAAAAAACAAGTAGCAACAAAACGCATGCCTATATTAACTTCAAAACAAGTAGCAACAAAACGTACGTCGTTGCTAAATCGCAAACAAGTAGCAACAAAACGCACGTCGATGCTAACTCGTTAACAAGTAGCAACAAAACGCGCGTTGATGTGTCTGCAATGCATTGTTGACTCGTAAACAAGTAGCTACAAAACGCATGTTACAGGGTCTGCAATGCGTTGCTTGTTTGGTAACCACTACCAACAAAACGCACGTCGTTGGATCGGTAATGCATTACTGGCTCGAAAACAACCAGCAACAAAACGCAAGTCTTTGGAACTGTGATGCGTAAACATCTAGCAACAAAACGCACGTTGCTGGGACTGCACTGCGTTGCTAACATTTAAACAACTAGCAACACTATGCACATCGTAGGGACTGCATTGCGCGGCTAATTCGTAAACAGCTAGCAACAATGTGCGGCAAGAGGACTTCGGTAAGTTGTTGACACCTGATTATAAAAGGAAAGTAGAAAGTTGCAGGGTGGGCACTCGATTGAAAGTCACTAGGCCAACAGAAGCCTAGATCACGGAAGAAGAAGCAGCCAATTGTGTATTCTTGTAATTTCAGGTGAATAAAGTGAAACAAAAGCTCTTGGAAACACGACTGCCGAAGCGAAAGAAGTCCAGGACAACGAGATGCCTGAGTGAGTTAGTAAAGCAACCAGGAAGAGGAACACTTGGGTCAAGTCTAGTGAGTTGCTAAAGCCACCGGGGTAAGAACAGGTGAAGCTGCTGGGAGTCCACTTATCTCTGAGCCGGGCGAATATCCGAGATCCTTCCAAAGACTCCATGCGATATCCTGATTATAAACATATTAACCGAAGGATAATAAACCGGGGTGATCCCATATTGATATAGAGACTCGTCTTTTGCTTACTCCCGTCGCTGACTCAAATAAATTTATATGACGAACTCTGGCCGCCGCGAGCTAACCTCAGCAAACGGAGGAATCCGAGTCGTTACAGAACTAAGAAGGGAAATTAATGTAATCATATGCTTAAAATTTTCTCAAATTTATATTTTTACAACATCTTATTGTGAAAATTATACTCATAAATCCATTTTATACACACAAAATCAGAGATGGGAACTGTCTTATGTGCATTGAAAATTAACAAGGTAAATTACAGAAAGTGAAGAGCTGGAAATACTAATTTGAAATGAGGTTACCTTTATTTCATTTTACCATGCTCACATCGATTCAGTTCAGAGGAGAGTTTGTCCAATTATTCGTAGATTATGTGGAACCAATTTATTGTTACAATTGTGGGTTAAAAAGAGATTGGCGAACGCTCTTTTAATGCCCTGAATTAATTTTGGGCTTGAACTGGTATTTGGTACGATTAGTCTTTTTTGCTTAAGGTTCAAGCGTGTAGTGAATGCTATCGTACGATATGTGTATGGTTTGAAGAAGTATGATCACATTTCATATTATTTTGAAGATTTCCTGTGTGTTTATTTTGGGAAATTTGTATCAGTTAAGATATAACATAATTAAAAATAAAAACAATCAAAGGTTGTGTTCAAGTCAACAAGGAGTACTGAGATATGGTTTGGTTGGGTTGAAAAGAGGGACGAAAGCGATCGCCACATGACCTAGTGGACTTACAGTTAAGCCAGTATAGGCCTATCGTGCACTCTAGACCTAAAGGTTGTTGAAAGAATATAGGGATTTTACAGTCTATATTTAAAATTCTGTTGCTTTAACGAAATTCCTGAAGTGTTTTTTTTTTGCATTTGCCATGATATGATTTAGGTCTAATATGGAGTCGTTCCCTAAAAATAGGATCTGATATTTGCAAACGCTGGGCATTGGCAGAAAAAAAGCTCTAAGGTTTAATCATCTTCCCCACATGCCCTGTATATTCTGTTATCTCCACAACCTATCTTGGACCCAGGTGACCCATAAGGATGACTGTTACCCCACTAATCTCCTTCTTGCCTAATAATAGAAGGTTCTTCTTTTTTATCTCATTGGTGTCGCCCCATAGGATTTTTGAGGTTATCCCTATATCTTCATTGTTCCATAGGGATATGTGGGTGTATTTTGCCCACGCAGGGTTTTCCAAGTTTACTGTTGCTAATCCCCTACTTCTAATTCCCGCATGACCTGGTACTCATATAATGCGTTGAGAATAGTTGTTGATTGAATGTATACAGTCGAACTCAATTGTAAAGGTGAGAATACATAAAACGGTTCTCTGAAGGGCTTAAGTCATTGGCTGGTTTCTTGGAAAAAGAACAAAGGAGTGTAGGGCCAAAATCAAACTAAGTCAACCTAAGACTCCTTTGTTCCTATACGAAAAAGCCAGCCGATGACTTAAGCCAGTCAGAAAAGCGTTTTATTTATTCTCACCTTTACAATAGAGCACGACGTAGAGAACTAGCAGTATTCTGGGACACCTATCATAAAAACTTAAGGAATACAACAACATAGCAAAGACAGCAAAACGCAATTTCTGGAAGATCTTCTGCAAACAGGTTGATAGCGAAATTATGTATAAAAAATTTAAAAATAAATTCTTTTTAAAATCAATACACCATCCGAGACATTGGTGGATGATGATGGTAAACGATATGCAGAAATATAAACAATATGCATACGTTAAAGGACGTTCAGTGAAAACAGCATTACATGAGGTTTTACACCGCATCGAGAGCACGTTCGATAAAAAGATGTGTACACTGGCGTCATGCATTGCTATTGAAGGCGCTTTGAATAACGTCGGGAAAGAACAAAGTTCATAGATGCTGGGCATTAGATTCAAAATGTGGTTTTAATCCAAGGACGACACACTGGCTATTCAAACGCATAATTAGACCTATTCTAACATACGAATCAGTATGTAAAATGTAATACGAAAATATTACAGAAAGTCCAACGAATGTGCTTCTTAAGTATATGCGGTGCAATGATGACAACACCAAGTAGGTCTTTAGAAACAATTTTATATATGGGACTTTTATTGAAGAACCACACACCATAATCTCCTTTTGCTTGCCCGACCATGATACGATCCTTCAAGGGGAGGTCCGGGCAATTGCAGAGTGTCTGAACTGAATTAATGTCAACACGAGGACGGCAACCGTAAACGTCCTAACGGACAGTAAAATCGCAGCTATAACGTATAAAACTGTAAATTCAAAACTGTACTAGAATGTATACATTCAATGAACAACTATTCTCAACGCATTATATGAGAACCAGGTCAAGCGGTAATTAGAGGTAACGAGATAGCGGACTCTCTTAACAAAACAGGCAGGGAATTAGCAACAGTAAACTTGGGCAATCCAGCGTGGGCAAAAAACACCCACATATCCCTATGGAACTATGAAGATATAGGGATAACCTCAAAAATCCTATGGGGCGACCCCAATGAGATAAGAAGAAGAACCTTCTATTATTAGGCAAGAAGGAGATAAGTGGGGTAACAGACATCCTTATGGGTCACCTGGGTCCAGGATAGGTTGTGAAGATAACAGTATATACAGGGCATGAGGGGAAGATGATGAAACCTCAGAGCTTGTTTTCTGCCAATGCCCAGCGTTTGCAAATATCAAATCCTATTTTTAGGGAACGACTCCATACCAGACCTAAATCATATCATGGCAAATGCAAAAAACAGTTCAGGAATTTCGTTATAGCAACAGAATTTTAAATATAACGACTGTAAATTCCCTATATTCTTTCAACAACGATAGGCCTATACTGGCTTAACTGTATGTCCACTAGGTCATGTGGCGATCGTTTTCGTCCCTCTTTTCAACCTAACTGAACCATATCTCAGTACTCCTTTTTGACTTGGAAAACCTGAACATATTAGCCAGTAGCCTAGGAACACCACCTTTGATTGTTTTTTTTTAATTATGTTATATCTTAACTGATACAAATTTCCCAAAATAAACACCCAGGAAATCTTCAACATAATATGAAACGTGATCATACTTCTACAAACCATACACATACCGCACGATAGCATTCACTACACGCTTGAATCTTAAGCAAATACGACTAATCGTACCAGATACCAGTTCAAGCCCATAAGTGACTTAGGCCATTAAAAGAGCATTCGCCAATCTCTTTTTAACCCACAATTGTAACAATAAATTAGTTCCACATATACTACGAATAATTGCACAAACTCTCCTCTGAACTGAATCGATATGATCATGGTACAATGAAATAAAGGTAACCTCATTTCAAATTAGTATTCCCAGCTCTACATTTTCTATAATTTACCTTGTCAATTTTCAATGCATATTGGGAACTGTCTTATATGCATTGAAAATTGATTTTGTGTGTATAAAATGGATTTATGAGTATAGACTTTGACAATAATATGTTGTCAAACGTATAAATTTGAAAAAATTGTAAACATATGAAAACAATACTTTACCTTCATAGTTCTGTAATGACTCGGATTCCTCCGTTTGCTGAGGTTAGCGGCGGCCAGAGTTCGTCACAGAAATTTGTTTGTGTCAGCGACGGGAGTAAGGAAAAGACGAGTCTCTCTATCAATATGGGATCACCCCGGTTTATTATCCTTCGGTTAATATGTTTATAATCAGGATATCGCATGGAGTCTTTGGAAGGATCTCGGGTGTTCGTCCGGCTCAGAGATAAGTGGACTCCCAGCAGCTTCCCCTGTTCTTATCTTAGTGGCTTCGGCAACTCACTAGACTTGATCCACGTGTTCTTGAGCGGCTTTTGTCAACTCGCTCTTTCCTCTTCCTGGTGGCTTTACTAACTCACTCAGGTATCTCGTAGTCCTGGACTTCTTTCGCTTCGGCGGTCGTGTTTCCAAGAGCTTTTGTTTCACTTTATTAACCTGAAGTTACAAGAATACACAATTGGCTGCTTCTTCTTCCGTGATCTAGGCTTCTGTTGGCCTACCGAACTTACGGAAGTCCTCTTGCCGCACATTGTTGCTAGTTGTTTACGAATTAGCCGCGCAATGCAGTCCCTACGATGTGCATTTTGTTGCTAGTTGTTTAAATGTTAGCAACGCATTGCAGTCCCAGCAACGTGCGTTTTGTTGCTAGATGTTTACGCATCACAGTTCCAAAGACTTGCGTTTTGTTGCTGGTTGTTTTCGAGCCAGTAATGCATTACCGATCCAACGACGTGCGTTTTGTCGGTAGTTGTTACCAAACAAGCAACGCATTGCAGACCCTGTAACATGCGTTTTGTAGCTACTTGTTTGCATTGCAGACACATCAACGCGCATTTTATTGTTACTTGTTTACGAGTTAGCATCGACGTGCGTTTTGTTGCTACTTGTTTACGATTTAGCTACGACGTACATTTTTTGCTACTTGTTTTGAAGTAAATAGCGACGTGCGTTATGTTGCTATTAGTTTTTTCCGATAAACGGTCAGTGACATACGAGAGAGGCGTGCAATTTACCCCACAGCAATGCCCAGGGAGGCTATGACATACAGAATGAAAAACAAAGGGTCTAATGCAGAGCAAAGCCATACTTGAAGGTTTACCATTGTAATAAATTAATTGTGATCTACCGGACAAATATGATAGAATAAAATTACAAGTTGGCACTGAAAAGTCGAGCTCATACATCTGTATTCTAAGTAATATTTGATGAGAAATAGAATCAAATGCCCTTGTTAAATTTAACGATACAATTACAGTATCCTTATTAAGATTCTTGTAATTTCTCACCAAGCCAGTTAAGTAAAGAACCAAACTTGTGGTATTATGATTCCATACGAACACAACAGAAAGAAAATCCATCACTGCATGCGTTGGACAAATGCAAATCAATTTTAGGCATATGTGACTTCCTATATTGAAAAGAATAGTTCAGACCATGGCTCAATAAGAAAGGTTGGTCAACTTCAAAGAAACTAGAAAAAATTGTAGTGTCAAAAAGGCTTTTAAATATGCAATAGTTGTCTTTGTTTTTTTTTTTAAGTTCTTAACAAAATGTTTATATTGTGGAAAACCCGCGAAACAAGAATGCAATTTCGAGATTACACAACAATACAGTTTTATCACAAAATTGTACAATTTGTTATCCATTTACGTTGAAAATTTGCATTTATTTTGTAACAAAATTTGAAATAATTTAAATTTATTGTATTTTTTATTCAAAACAATACATATATACACAGAATTTGTATATGTTTTGACAGTATAAGGCCATAAAAAATTGTATTGGGTCATGGTAAGCCTTAAAAGCCGAATCACGAAGTGATCGAGCAAGTGTAATGTGATTTGAATTAATTCAATTATCATCATACCGCATTTTTTACGCACCAAAGTAAGTTAATATAATCATTGTTGCTAGTCACCGGCCCCAAATTAGTACTAAAAGGCATCAAATAGATAGATAAAAAAGTTGGAAACAAGCCAACGAAACGTTGAGCAGAACATGAAATAAATTCGTTTATTTTCATTTAATTAACGTGACCATAAAAGCCCAATAAACTCATATTGTGATATGGAGTATTTGTGGCGGGGAACCAATTATGCATGCATAATTTCAAAGAATTCATAAAAAAATAAAACATCCAATTATAACGCAACTGATATACTGCAAAATGAGATCGAGTTTATGTATTGAAAAAAAGAATCAAATGATCAAACACACAAACAGTATAAGAAAATTAAAGAAATTGTTAACAATTATATGAATCAAAATTAAAATAATTAAGAAAAATAGAATTTTAATTAGAAAAAATAATAATATAGACAGGGTTAGGTTAGATTAAACTAGGTAGAAAAGAGGGGCGAAACAATCGCCACATGTCCTGGTGGGCATACACTTAAGCCAGTATAGGTATGTTGTGCACTCTAGACTAAATGGTTGTTTACAGTGTATTGAAATTAAATTGCCCTAACAAAATTCCTGAAGGTCTGGTATGGAGCTCCGATCCTTCTTATGCTGCTATCTGCACATTTTATCTTATACCAATGCGTCTGTAGGACCAGATGCCCCGTAAGAATGCCAGTTACCCACCAATATCTTTTTAACCTAGTAATAAAAGATTCTTCTTTTTATCTCATTGAGGTCGCCCAATAGAATTCTAGTGGTTTTCACTAAGACTTTATTGTTTCATAGGAATATGTGGGAGTTTTTTGTGTGACGCGTTTAGCGGCGCTAGATTGTCTAAGTTTACTGTTTTGGACGTTATAGTTTTTATAGCGATCTTCCTGTTCGTTAGGACGTTTACTGTAGCCGGTCTCATGTTGGCAGTTCAGACACTCTGCAATCGCCCGGACCTCCGCTTGAATGATCGTTAGCACTGAGCCATCTGTACAACAACAGTATCCACTCGGCATTTGCGATAGGAATCCGTTAATCCACTCAGGTATGAATTAATGTTTCACATGAGGCAGCAACAATTATTTCAGGTATCCGGTCCGATACAAAGTTTTCCATTGATTCTCTCGTTGTTACCTGTAACAATTTTTATGGTATGTAACGTGGCCTTTATTTATCCACTCGCTCTGAGGCTTTCGTTGGACTTTCTATAATATTTTTGTATTACATTTTTTATCCATGATGTTAACATCATTTAGCCCATAATTTATCCATCTGTTCCTTAGCATATGATTTATCCACTCCTTGGAGGCCCGGTCGACCTTTAAAATTGTCTAAGGATTGGATAAGTATTTCTGTGCTGTCGTTATTGAAAACGCCTTCGATATCAATACATACCGTCACTGAACGTCCTTTAACGTATGCATGTTGTTTATATTTAAGCATATCGTTTTCGTTCTTGCTTTTAATCATAATATCGATTGTGCGTTCCAATAAGACTTTAGTCAGTAGGACTTAGGTATTTCGTAGCCTGTCTTAGCAGGTTTGGGTATAAAACCTACCCTCGCCTCCCGCCAGACTTTTGGAGTATACGCAAACTTTAGGCACTCATTGAATATTATAGCTCCTTTTTTCGAGCAGGGTCGGGAAGACCAAATCTGGTCCCGCTGCCTTAAACGGTTTGAAGTTTTTGGTGGCATCCTTTACCATCGAATAATCATAAATTTTTGATCCCTTATCAGACCCATTCCCTCTAACTTCCGATGTAATATGTATGTCGTGATGCTCGGCGGAAAGTGTGTGTCAACCAAAAGGCCTAAGGAAACTTTTTAATTTTTGATACATCATTTACGCTCTCAACCTGTTTGCAAAAAAAGCTTCCAGGCATTGAGCTCGACAGCGGCTGTGTTAGTTCAAACCTTATATACCGATGATCCGAAAAAGAGTGCTCATCCGAAACCCTCCTCTTCTGAATCTCGTGTATAAGATTCTCAGAACGAAAAGATATGTAATATATGTTAATATAATAATATTCCCATTGTTTAGGTCGTTAGTATTTAGATAATCTAACAGGTCCTGGCCCCTTTTGTTAGTGTTAGTACTACCCCACGCAATGTGGTGTGAGTTAGCATCGCTACCCACGCTTTGCTCATCAGCCGCTGCAGTTCCGACGTAGGAGTGGTGTCGGTGAGTCGAACGGCAGGTATACTGACGCTAGGTGTATGTTGACAACTCTGGGGAGAAAAAATAATATACATTTTTGTGACATATTATACAAGTTCTCCGTATTGGAATGATTTAATCCAGAGACCTTGTTCTTAACAGTCCAAGGTTCCTGAATTAATCCAATGGGAATCTCACATGTATTAATTAGTTCCATCAAAACGAGGAATTTCGCTCTTCTTCGCCAACTTGAGGCTGTCGTTTTCCCAAGAGGGTTTTATCTTTTCGGTAATCTCCTTTAGGGCGACAGTTTTTGCGTGTACCGCAAGCTTAAAGAACATTTTATAGTGCTTTATGCCGCTGCTCATGGTGGGAATTGAATCACCGCCTTCAATTATCAATAATTAGTTCATTTCGTCCCAATAAGGTTTCATGGCTGTTTTGGCATAAGATGGCCTTTCTGTTTTCTCGGTCCGTTTCCTCCTCTGCTGAGGTTCGGATTTCTTCTCAGAAACACCAGGTTTTTCAGTGTTTGAGCTAACTTCGTCGCTCTTGGACAAAGGATTCTTATTATAGCCTCCTTTTTGAGTTCCTTGACTTGGTTTCCCTGGAACACTTGAAGGTATTCTGTTTTCACGGCCATTGATGACTTGCTATTAATTTCTCTCTCTCTCCCTTTCATAACTAGAGAAATTTCTTCGGCTTTTCCCACTTCTTCGATGCATTCTTATCAATATTCGTTGGAAATGACTTCTGTGCGTAGCTCCTTTATTCCTTAGTCCTTTTCTCCAATATAATTATGTTTTCGAGTGCTTCATTGGTCAGGGTGGATTCGACCTCGGTATTTCCTACCTCATCTCATTCCTCAAATTGAGGACTTGCAGGCGGGAAGAATTTCCTAGAATTTTCTTTCATGTGTGCTTGCACATCTACTGAGCGCAAAATATGTTTGACATCAGTTTGTGTGTGAAACTGAATACGTATATGTTTACAAAGTTTCGAGCCGCCTTTAAAACTTTTAAAAACCCGAACCATGGTTCATAGTTTAGTGTGAACCACTGAACCAAATCGACAAGTGGTTTGCAGCTCTGTTTTAAACCCTTCGTTTTAAGGAAGCTTTATCGTAACTATTAGTTCTTGTGTAATTCATGAATAACGCTTTATTTTATGTCAGTCTTTATATATCAAACCATAACATAGTCTTGCATAACTCATGAGGCGCTTTATTTTAGGTCAGTCTTTAAAATTTAGCAAAATCTTCAAAATACCTTCTATATGGATTCTGCATTAAAATGAAAATGTATTTAAGGCGCATTCGACTGAAAGTTAAACAAAGGCTAGTATTTTAGTTTTCTGTTCGGTAATCGTATGATTGCATGATATTACCTTGGTAAATGAACAATGAAACTAATTTTACTCTGTTGCAGAACCTACAAGAATCCATGGTACAATGAATATAAGGTTGGCAAAGCAATCAGCTGAATACAATTTTTCCCGTTTTTTTACAAAAAACTGAAAAATTATTTACATAAAATATAAATATAGGAAAAATGTTCTGACGTAAAATTATTAATTTCAAAGGTAGCAATGTCTCTTTTCCTTTTTCTTTAAGGGGTGGAAATTACCAATGGAAAAATACCCAATACTCTAACATTCCCCTCCTCGTGAACCAGGTGATGGTTCACCACCTGATAAATCTAGAATGGCTAGCTTTGACACTGGTCGACGAATAACTCCGCTTAGACTCATCACATCTACAAATCGAACTTGACCATCCTTCGCTGCGTAACTCTTCACAACTCTTCCCTTTTGCCAATTGTTTGGAAAGACCAATAGTCATGGAATATTACAATATCATATGTTCAACTTTCTCCCTCCTTTGTATGAGAATTTCGACGACACATCTTTTCCACAAGCGATCCTTTAATTTTTTTTGTTTTCGTAAACAAACGTTTTCTTCGGAATCACTTGGAGTCCTACAAGTGGAACTTAGAAAGAAAATGATTCGGTATTATAGGTTCGTCGTTTTCGCAAGATATGGAAATCTCTGTCAATGGTCGACCATTTATAATCTTCTCAGCTCCAATAAGCACGCTTCGTAATGTTTCAAGAGGCATTCTTCACTTAAAGTTTTTGACAGCAAACACTTATTTATTCTTATAAGTCTTCCCCAGCAACCTCCCCAACAACGATTTGATGACAACTGAAAATTCACTCTATATTGTGCATATTGGCTTTTTGAGTTAATTTACCCGTGTTAAGAAGCAGTTTTAGTTAATATCTTTTGGTTGGCAATACAATTGGTTCCATTGTCACTTCGCTGGCGTACAGGAGTTCCACCGCGATTTATAAGTTTCTTAAGCATAGTATAAAAGAATTTGCCGGAAGGTCCTTAGCCAACTCTATACGTGCCGCTCAAACTGTTAGGCAAGTAAATATTACTGCCAATCGCTTCTCAACACGCCGTCCTCTCATTATGTTGAATGGACCGAAAAGATCAACTCCTGTTTTAGTAAACGGGCGGACAAACTGAGTGATCCTGTCGGGTGGAAGTTGACCCAATTGTGGCTGTGATGGCTTTGCTTTATCTTGTCTGTAAACAACGCTCCTTCTCACAACACTTTTATACAAACACTTTATTTTGGTATCCAAAAGTTCTGTCGGACCTCATTGATTGTAATGGCCATATTTTGGTGGTAATTCTTTTGATGATGGTATTGCAGTATTAACTCTGACGCACATTGTTTTTAAGGCGTAATAATTGGTCTTCTGGCATCAACATGCAAAAATATTACTTCATCTATTCGTCCGCAAGCTCTTAGATATGGGTCCAAAGGATATACAGGGCTTGACTTGGAAATTGGTTGGGAGTTTTTGAGGCACTTTATTTCATCGAAGTAGCTCTCATTTTGTACAAGTCGGCATAACACTAATTCGGCGTCTTTCGTTTCCTAATAAAACGTTGAATCCATGCAAGAAGAGGACTCTTCAGTTTTGGGAAGGAAGAAAATCTGCCAAATTGAATGACTTCACATCGTTATTTGAAATTAACATACACGGTTTCAATTCTTCCTCTTTTTGTATATCACATCGTTGAAATTTAACATGAAGCCACAATAATTCTTCGTTTCTTAGAAAATCTGGCCCATTCACCATATACCGTTATCAACAAATTCCGTGGGAGTCAAAGGACGAGTGCCAGCATCTGCGGAATTGAGACGGGTTTCCAATGGCTCGGCTTTGAATACTTCAGAATTTTAGCAACTCGATGACTTTCGAAAGCTTTAAAACGGCGTTCAGTGGAATATATCGATTGTATAACAGTTTGTGAATTTGACCAATAATGTATTGAATTAATATGGAACTCATGGCATGGATACAATCTTTTCAAGATGTATTCCGAGCACAGCCGCTTGCAACTCCAGACGAGGAATACATCGTCATTAATTTCTTAGGAACACATCGCGTTTTGCCCGTGATAAATGAAACGTAAATTCCAAAGCCATGAAAGATTCTTAAGTAGCAAACTGCAGCAAAGGCAGCTTGGCTTGCATCTACCAAAAATGCAACTGAATGTTGGAGCCATTACATAAATTGTTGGAAATGTATCTTGGATCTTTAAACTTCAAAACTTCATTGAACTCGTTCCTCCAAGATCTGAACCTTTTATGCAATTGCTCCGATATCATTGCAATTGCTCCGATCATTCCAACTGATATTTCGTTTCCAGCAATGTTGCACAAATATTTTTCCGTGCAACAGAAAATCAGCTATGAGTCCGAAAGGGACGAAAACAGACATAGCAATTTTCAGCATCTCCGCTTGGTTGGAACACGATGGCCGCTCAGAACTTCTGAACTCAGTCCAAAGAGATTTGTCTTGAATTCAAAACATAGTAAACCAATTTCGAATCTGATACCAACGAGTCTTATGGTTTTTCCATAGTATCAAGGTTTTTCCATAGTAAATTTCATCAGAATATAAAAATAAGGCTGTTGGGCTTGTTGATTTCGGCACAAAGAACTTCAGCTCAACTGTGAATTGAATGCTCACGAATTGGCAATATTAAAGACAACAATATTCAACACGTGTTTTTTAGAAAATGAAAACTGATGTTGTCGCTTTGTTTTTAAAAAGTAACTGTAAAATTATTTACTTAAAATGTATGTAGGGTAAGTGTACCAGTAGTCGGCACTTTTAGGATTTTCGCATTTTTAATCGCTCACCATTCTGAGTGGAACTTTTCAATTATTACAAAGTTAATTTATTCATATTCGAAATTTTGTATAGTTTTTGCAATAATAAATACAGTTTTAATAATTTTTAATAAATTTCATAAATTTGTAGTTTTATTAAAACAATGCTTTTTTTGCCAGTAGTCGGCACCACTTGCCAATTGTCGGTATGGCATGTTCCAACAGTCGGCATACCAATTTTTTGTAAGAATAATTAATAATAATAATAAATTAATTCATTAAAATATAATATTTTTGTTTAGTTAAACTGAACTGATTTATTGTACTTTTCTTAAGAATATGGATTGTAGAGGACCTTCACAGACAGAAATTTAATTTTTATTACAATAAATCATCTTTCTTAGCGAAATTGTGCACAAAGATAGCTGACAATATATTTGAAGTAAACAAAATACATTTAGTTATAAAAGTTTCATTTATTTGGGCTTAAAAGTAAAAAGTGCCGACTACTGGGACATGCCGACCTTAGGCACACTTAAGGTGGGAATACATACAACGCTTATCTGACTGGCTTAAGTCATCGGCTGGCTTCTTCGGAAATGAACAAAGGAGCCTAGGACCAAAATCGAACTAAGACAATCTAAAACTCCTTTGTTCATCTACGAAGAAGCCAGCCGATGACTTAAGCCGGCCAAATACGCGCTTTATGTATTTCTAGCCTTACCCTATATATAGCAAAAATTTTCTCACATAAAATTATTATTTTCAAAGAGGTGGTGGAAATTATCAATATACAAATACCCAATACTCTAACAACAATTTTTTCTGTTAGTAGTTTTGAAATGTCAAAACATGTATACACTTTATGTAGGTGTATCTATTCATATATTTACAGCCTTTTGCTTTATGGGATGAAAAATAATTGTAATAGTATTAGGAACACGATATTGTGAAGAACTCTCGTCATTTCATTAATTTTTCGCGATTTCCTATTTAACTAAAATATCTTTGGAAAAGTGTCAAAAGAGGTATTAAAATTGTTGAAATAGTTTAAAAGCACATGCCGTAACGACCTCTGAATGGTATAAAAAAAATTAAAAATCAACTTGGTTTTGCAGAAACTTTTGAATATATTTGACATTTGCCATAATGTTAGCCAGTGCTTATGGTATTCTGTTACCATCGCATTCATTTAGAGGGAATTCAAATCAGCTGGGTTTTGTTGTCACCTTGTATTAATTGTAATATGCCTTTATGCTAGGAGTACGGCTGGCTACAAATTTACGTTTTCCCTGGCATTTGATCTTTGATGTATATATGTTCCCGTACTTTTTATACCCTCCACCTTGGAAAGGAGGGTATATTAACTTTGTCATTACGTTTGTAACATCCCTAAATATTCGTCGTAGACCCCATAATGTATATATATTCATAATCAGCATAAGATTCTAAGACGATTTAACGATGTCCGTCTGTCTGTTGAAATCACGATACAGCCCACATCATTTGACGTAGAACGCCAAAATCTAGCAGATCAATTTGTATTGTGTCTAGGATGGTTGATATTGAAAATGAGATATATCGGTCCACGTTTTGGTATAGTCCCCATATAACGGTACATCCCGATATTCGGTATTTTGATGATTTTTGCCACAGTTTTTCACAGATTTGTCTGAAAATCGGTATTTGTTGGTCATAATGGGTTCTAGCTTCGGTGGCTAAACTTTGCATGTATAGGTTCACTCTTTGGTATAGCCCCTATATAACGGTACCTCCCGATATTCGGTATTTTGATGACTTTTGCCAAATTTTTTCATGGATTTGTCTAAAAATTGGTATTTGTTCGTCACAATGGGTTCTAGCTACGGTGGCGGAACTTTGCATGTATAGGTCCACTCTTTGGTATAGCCCCCATATAACGGTACCTCCCAATATTCGGTATTTCGATTATTTTTGCCACATTTTCCATTGATTTGTCTAAAAATTGGTATTGCCGGTCATAATGGGTTCTAGCTCCGGTTGCGGAACTTTGCATGTATAGGTCCACTCTTTGGTATAGCCCCCATATAACGGTACCTCCCAATATTCGGTATTTTGATGATTTTTAAAATATTTTTTCACGGATTTGTCTGAAAATGGGTATTTGTAGGTCATAATGGGTCCTTGTTCGTGTGCCGAAACATTGTATGTATAGGTCTACGTTTTGGTATAGCCCCCATATAACGGTACCCTCTCGATATTCGGTATTTTGATGATTTTTGCCACATTTTTTTCATTGATTTGTCTAAAAATTGGTATTTGTAGTTCATAATTCTAACTACGGTGGCGAAACTTTGCATGTATAGGTCCACGTTTTGGTATAGGCCCCATATAACGGTACCTCCCGATATTCGGTATTTTGATGATTTTACCACATTTTTTCACGGATTTGTCCGATAAATGGTATTTGTAAGTCATAATGGGTCCTAGTTCGTGCGCCGAAACATTGTATGTATAGGTCCACGCTTTGGTATAGCCTCCATATAACGGTATCTTCCGATATTCCGTATTTTGATGGTTTAATGCCAAATTTTATCGCGGATTTGTCTAAAAATTGGAATTTGTTAGTCCTAATGAGTTCTAGCTCCGTTCGCGAAATATTGTATGCATAGGTCCACGCTTTTGTATGGCCCTATATAGCGGTACCTCCCAATTTAATTAAATATTTTATTGATTTTTGCCACATTTCCCACGAATATGTCTAAAAATTGGTATTTGTGGGTCATAATTGGTTCTAGTGTTTCCATTACCCTAAGGTGGAGGGTATTAGAAGTTCGGCCCGGCCGAACTTAATGTTTTTACTTGTTAATTGTAAAATAGTAAAGGAGAGTGAGGGAAAGAGAACAGCTTCTCCCAGAAAGTACGGGGACAGAAAGCTAGTAAACGTGTCAAAATAAGTTAGCAATTCGAATATAAAAATTCAACCGCTGTGGCAACCAAGTTACTATTGTTTATGAGAACAATTCTGCTAGTGAAAAGTAGTAAAGGAGAACTCTATATTTGAAAATATAAAATTTAAAAAAAAAAATTAAGCAATCTCATTTTGTTGATGTCACTCTAAGATGAGTGAGCAGTTTCCCTCGTTTTTAAGTGATGGTAAAATTTGTTCAAAATCGAGAAGATCTACTCTGCTGAGCAGAGTTGTGTATGTATGCATAGACAAATGAAGATATAGACAACGAAATGCTCTCCAACCGTTTATCTTCGAAAAAAAAAAATCGAATCAGCAGATGTCTTTAATATCGTTTCAGGGGTTTGAGTGAGAATATTGAAGCCACTCAATTCTAAAACGTAAAAATAACAAAAACTGTAAGATATTTGTCAGTTGAAAATTGTTCCATAATAAAAGAAATGTGAAAGTACGCGATGACATAGAAAAATTCCGGAATAATCAAGTGCGTTGAACGCGTAAATCAGCATATTAACTATGCAAAACATGATGAGAGCCACCTGGATAAAAAGACAAATTTAACTTTTCGTTGTCTATATCTTCATTTGTCTATGATGTATGAAGGTGTGTATTTTTGCAACCCTCATCAAACAGAAGCACCGCAATACATTCTGCTGCTTTTTTCTTTGATTTTGTACACGATCAATCTGAACCCCCTGCCTCCCTCTCTTTAAAGATCGCAGCAACATAAAAAAAAACGGTTTGCTGTTGCACACACAAATCACCAGACAAAAAAAAAATGATCTACACATTTTCCTTTTCAAACTCTTGATCAATTTTGAGTGATTCTGCTCCCGTTCTAATTTTTTAAACAAGAGTGACTCAGGAGTGCTTCCAAACAAAACAAAAGAGCGATGAGTAGACTCCGTAAAAAACTCCCACACTTTGAGTAATCTTGCTTGTGAGCTAATTTCACTTCCCGCGATATTTAACTCATTTAAAAAATGAGGGAAAATATGAAAAAAAAATGAAAACAACTTGTTGCATATAATTTGAATGAATCTGCAGGGCATAGCCTCTGGGCTGTATTTCTATAGTTTTACGAAACTGTCCTACCTCCTTATTGTACCATTGTACTCAACAGTTTAGATGACCAACAAAACAATGCACCGTTATTCTTCACAATTTAAGTTCTTTTTTTTTTGGAAGAAAGCATTCTTATTGCGATATTTGTTAAGTGTGGTAGTTTGCGCGGTAATGATTTAGCGTAAATCAATTATAATGAAAAACCCCTTTTCAAAAACATTCTCGGCACTGTTAGTTTTAGTGTAGTCCTCGAATGATGATTTTAAGTAAGTTTTTTAGGATCAAAATCACAGAATAACCGGCTAAAACATGTTGACAGAATCTTTACAATTCCTGCTATATACCTTTGCATAAACGGCATATTACGCTGATAAATTCCTGCAATGAAACAAAGGTCAATTCGATTGAAAATTCAGGATTATAGAAAAACAGGAGGGCTATATGGAGGCTATACCAAAGCGTGGACCTATACATACAATGTTTCGGCGCACGAACTAGGACCCATTATGACTTACAAATACCATTTATCGGACAAATCCGTGAAAAAATGTGGTAAAATCATCAAAATACCGAATATCGGGAGGTACCGTTATATGGGGCCTATACCAAAACGTGGACCTATACATGCAAAGTTTCGCCACCGTAGTTAGAATTATGAACTACAAATACCAATTTTAGACAAATCAATGAAAAAATGTGGCAAAAATCATCAAAATACCGAATATCGGGAGGTACCGTTATATGGGGGCTATACCAAAACGTAGACCTATACATACATGTTTTGGCACACGAACAAGGACCCATTATGACCTATAAATACCCATTTTCAGACAATCAGTGAAAAAATGTTTAAAAATCATCAAAATACCGAATATTGGGAGGTACCGTTATATGGGGGCTATACCAAAGAGTGGACCTATACATGCAATGATTCGTTACACGAACTGGGACCCATTATGAGCTACAACTACCAATTTTCAGAGAAATTCGTGAGAAAATGTGTCAAAATCATCAAAATACCGAATATTGGGAGGTACCGTTATATGGTGGCTATACCAAAACGGTGACCCATACATGCAATGTTTCGCCACCGGAGGGGGAACCCATTATGACCAAGAAATACTAATTTTAGGCAAATCCGTGAAACAATGTGGCAAAAACCATTAAATACCGAATATCGGGAGGTACATCTATATGGGGACTAACCAAAACGTGAACCGATATATCTCATTTTCAATACCAACCATCCTAGACACAAATCTATATATATAAAAATCAATTGTTGTTTGTTGGTAACGGAATCAGTTGAAAACGGCTGGACCGATTTGCATAATTTTTTGTACAAACGTTTGTCATACCCCGAGTTAGGTTTTTAAAGAAAAAATATTGACCACACCTGCTTTTACGCCCACTATTTCGATTTATCTAAAATCTTTATATTTGCCAAAATAGTGAAGATATCGGTTTCAGAATTATTACACGAGATGCTGTTGGCTTTCCATCCAACCCTAAGTATATATTTAGGGGCTGAGGAACGCGCCTACTTTTAAATCTATCTCTCTATATGTAAAAGAAAGTTGTGTTAGTTACTACTCTTATAACATAAAGACCGCCGGTCTGATTTTAACGATTAAGACAAATTCGGAATTGCCTCTTGGCAGAAAAGAATAAAATCCAAAAAATCGCGTAAAAATGTGAAATTTGAACATTTTCATTTCGACTTTTAAAATGTACAATAGTAATGTTTTATATTGCATATTTTTTTCCATTTTGACTTACTATTTTCGAATGTACATTTGTAGTGTTTTTTTTTAATTCTAATATGATGTGTAGGTTTTTTTTGGGTAGTATAAAGCCACAACGGATAAAACTGTTATTTATAGATTTTATTCGTTGTCGCTTTATATGAAAATTCTAAAATCGAGAAAAATCGACAATTTTTCAATGGAATCTAATTTCAAAATAATAGTACATTCTACCGACAAATTTCGTAGGACCTTTAAAAATTGCCGCAAAAAAAAAATCAGCGAACCAGTTGAAGATTCTTTTTCTTTTTTCTATATTGAAGTGTACATTTTTTTATTGGTTTGAATTCTGAATGAATAGTATTAAAATGAAATGAGGGCGCAATACGATGTTAAATGCTTTCTACTCCAGGACCTACATCGTGCTTCAGCTGGAAGATGCGAACACATTTAAACAAACAAAAATGACCAAAGAAGCGTTATGGGGCTAATTTCAAAAAGTGGACCTACTTCTTTCAATAAATTGTCAAATGAGAACACAAAATGCAAAATACATTGGGACTGCAATCAGTCAAACGCCGACTATAAAGAACGCAAAATAGAAATTCTACCTAAACATTCAAGATACCTTAATCGCTTTGCCAGGTCATGATATGGATCATAACCCCTGATAACGGAACAACCCGATTTCAAGTATATTCTACATTTTAACCATATTTTTCGTACTAATTTAGCTTATGTTGAT